>NW_027072034.1:28492885-30892885 GCF_038088225.1 Cyrtonyx montezumae | reverse complement strand
CATGCTAGAGGGAAAGAATGCCATCCAGAGGGATGTAGACAGGCTTGAGAGGTGAGTCCATGCCAAACATGAAGTTCAACGAGGCCAGGTGCAAGGTCCTGCATCTTGGCCAGGGCAGTCTCAAACATAGATACAGTCTGGGCAGAGAATAGCTTGAGAGCAGCCATAAAGAGAAGGATTTGGGAGTGTCTATTGATGAAAGACTCAACACAAGCCGGCAGTTTTAAAAGTTATTCCTCATTCTTGGTGAGCAATTGCACTGATCTGTATTACTGTCAACTGCCTCCAACTGGCAATAAACTAAATAGTGTTTTGATGAGGATGTTTATATGTCCTTTGAATGGAGATTCTTAACTGATGAAGCATTTTTTCCATCTCCATGCCATCCCACCACACAAAGGGCAGGTCTGACACTGAAATATGCAGATCCATTACTCGCTGAAGGACAGCAGTTGTGTTCCTGCCATCTGGTCAGAGGGGCAAGTTTGGGCACCAAGCTCAAGGCTGGCACAGCAAACAGACAAAGTGTGATAGGAATGTCATCAGTTTTGCTACAGATGAGGAAATGATGTCCTGGAGACATCATTTGTATTTACTTAAAGCAAAAGGATGGTTCTAATTTATAGTAGGTGTTCACTGGATTATCAGCCTATATTTATGTATCCCTAAAAAATGTTTTCAGTACTGAGGTAAAACAAGCCTTGAACTAGAGACTATTTATTTTTCAATTAGACGTCACTGCTATTATTTAAATAGTAAAGAGTCGAGAGAAGAAATGGAATGAATTAAGAGGTGCTGCTTTCTTTAGATAACTCTTGTAGCGTTACCTCTGGGCTTTAGGATTTGCTTCTGCTTGGTGAGTTTTGCCATTGGCCTCAAAAGAAGAAGACTCCAGTCATTATTTTGTGTACTGTGGTAAAATATTTTCCAAAGTCACTATTTTTTTCCAGTACAAATAATTGTTGTCTAGAATAAGTGGGGAGAAATCAAGACAAATACCCAATAAATAAATGACTACTCTATTGATACTCTTTCTGGAAAATGATTAATGAATGAAAAGCTGGATGTCATTACTGGAGCATGAAAATCCTCAGCAAAGGCAATTTGCGAATACAAGCCTGTCTCAGCAAGAGGTTAGAGTACATAAGCCTTCTTTGCAGGGGAAGAAACAAACATGTAGAGCTTAATCTTTATTCAGCAGCCATCTTTGAACCTTCTTAAAAGAAAATGAACCAAAAAGCCCAGTTGCTCTGATTTGTATCCAAATTCTGTCATAACAACCTTGAAGGAAGTCAGTCTGAGAAAAATACCAGTCCTCTGCAGAGATGCATTGCTGGGACTGAGGGAGGGAGATGGACCTATTAAGAAAGGTGTTGGGTTCAAGCCTGAATGCTTTGCAGTATCCTCTTGAGTTTTTTAGCCCACTAATGGCACAACCTGAAGCAATGTATCTGTGAGGACACACATCTTCTTTGGTCCATTGTCTACACATTAAGTAGTCGTTTAATACATTGTGAGGTATTTCAAAACAGTGCACTTTAATTTTACTTTTCATTCTGAGCTGAACTAGCTCTTCAGCCACAATAATTCAAAGGAAAAATCCATTGCTGTGAAGAAATTTCTATCTTCTTCTACCTGCATCTTTCCTGTGTTGAAAATTCTTGGAACAACTTCCTAAAATAAATCCATTCTCTTAAATTCTGCAGTCAAATTATCTCAAATTTAAGCCTCTTGCTCCATCTGCCTCCAATAGGATAGGGCTGTTTCCAAAGCATACAGCACTTTGGCTCTTGGAACAAGTAGTATATTTACTACTTACTCCAGCGTGAACATTGCTAGGCCAACAATTAAATGCCTTCAAACAGTTCACTAATACTATCCTCTTTACTATTCCGAACTTTTTATTTCCCCACCATGATCACTCTCTCACTCATTTTCAATTGACAGTTATTCAAACCTTTGATTTCTTGATATTCAAATAAGCTGGAGGTATATAATGGCACATCAAAATTACTGCTCACATTCATTACAAGAAAAATGAGAATTGGTGAAATCAATGATAACCAACCACCTACTAATCACACTGAATTTCAATTACTCTGTAGTTTGCAGAGACCTAAGCAGCATGAAGCTGTGGAGCTGACAGGAATGCCACATTCATACTTCTTTTGCTATATATAGTTTTATTCCTTCTTTGTTCAAAATGCAGGGCTGCAAAAATGTATCTTAAACTTATTAATTGCCAACAATTTTGCAAAAGTTCATAAGTAGAAAAAAAAAGAAAAAAAAAGTTTTGATGTTTTCATTTTGGAAAATTTGTTGATCTTAAATTTATTAATGATAATTTCTAATGCTATGATACAGTGTTTTTTTTTACTTGTGTGTTATATCAATTTGTGGTGTCACTGATCTTGCATTTTGCACTGAACACTGCAAACACTTGAAAATGTTGTGACTAAAAAATAAATAAATTTTAATATGTAAGTAGAAGTAATTACTTGCACTCCAAGTGGGATTCAGCTCATATAACTGTTAGATGGCTATAGTAAATGAAAATTGCCCTGCTAGGTCAGAGGAACCAGGAAATGTTGAACTGTGATTCATCTGGTTTGTTTTAGGCCTCAACCTTATGAAAAGTTGAAATGCACTCCAGGGTAATCTCATTCAACCAGGGTATATAGACTGTCTTTCATATTTGAGGTAACCCAAAGTATCCAAGATACATACAAACACTTGTTTCCTACTGGAGTGGCAGCTCAGGCCAGAAGAGAGCTAGTAATCCCAGATAACAGTGGACACCCAAGTGTGGACAACTAAAGTGAATCCAGTTTGTCTGATATCTTTTGCTGAGTAGAAAAGAAGACTAAGAAAAAGTGTTTCAGCTATCAGAGACACTAAGGGTGGTATCCAGATGCCTAAAATTAGATGCCTTGTGCCATGGAAGTCTTAAGGTTCCCACTTGTCTTTCAATCATCCTTCTACTGTAGTCTGAGTTGTCTATGTGCCTTTTGTCATATCAGACTACCCTATGAGAGTATCTTAAGTATGTCAGAACAGCTCAGATAACATAGGGTGCATGCACTCAGACCTCAGAATCCTGCCCTTCTGGTGCGATTCATTTCCAGATTAAGACACCCAAATTCATGTTTCCACAAGAGTATCCAGTGTCTAAGCTCCCAAAGGAGTGAATGCAGTCAACAGAGCCTAGAGAGCAATTCTACTGCCTACATGGAGCAACTCTAGTTGATACGAATACAATGAAGCCTCCTGGTTGGCCTAGGCCACTACTTCGCAATGGTCCATCTCTTCACTAGGTGTTGTGCCTTCACTGCCTGCCTTGAACAGGTGGCTCAGATAACAAAGGGAACTTCAAGTGACACCATATAGCTCACTGTGGGCCACTACTTGGAGTTATCTAGTCTCTCACATGCTGACACTTAGACACCCAAACACAGGTACTGTAATGTGGAACCAGTGTCCACCCATACACTTAGTAAAATAAAAACAATTCCTTGGTCAGGATACTCATTACTGTGCAACACAGGGGCAGTAGTAAAAATACATCAAATGAAGAGAAACTAGAACTAGTTTTAAACCATCATTTTGCTTTGTGAGAAACCTGGAAATTAACTTATTTTCATTTTTTACTATGGGAAATTCTGAAACCTGCATACACCTCAACAACTAAAAATTCTGCAAGTTTTAGTCTAGGCTGCTCTAGAGAATCTGCCCTCAACCCCCATGACTGCACTGCCTTTCTTAAAGAGACCATAATCTACAATACAAAATGACATCATTTCTAACCTGTTTCACTGGAGACACATTCATAAAGTCTAGACTATTTAACTTTGAAAGACGACTTCTCAACTATTTCAACACAGCCAGAGGCACCAGACCTTGATTAGACATTTCTGAGACAAAAAGACTTTGAGTTTGTTCACTGTTTGTTTGGAGATACAATAGTTCTTCAACATTATATTGCATCATTTTTTTTCAGAGCTTGGTCCTCTTGATTTTTTTACAAGTTACAAATTCTAATAAATATTCTCACTGACTTCTTTTAGAACTGTTTTTAGTGTTTCCTCTGCTAGAAAAATGTGTGCATGAAATTTCATACAGGTTTGCTGAGTTCTGGGAAAAATAACAAAGGAGAAAATCAATCTATGAGGAAACTACTGTCTCTGCATAAGGTACAAAAGAACCTGAAAGTAGTGCTGAAGAAGGAAAAGCTAATGAAATGTGGATTTGGAACATTTAGCTTTTCTATACCTGCTGGCAAGCAAAAGAGGAAAAATAACCAGACTTTATGCAAACAATTGGAAACATCATTTTCCCATGAGGCAAAGACTTTTTATATATCATGAAATGTATATTCACAGAACCGTGGTTATCCAGGAAAAACACCAACAGTTTATTTTATACATCTCATAAATGGAGCTATGAAAAAACTTTGGTATAGAATGAGAAAACTGTGTATAGAATTAATGGAAAAATGAAGATCCCATTAACCTACTCACTGCCAATACATGGCTCATACCAACGATGTTCTAATGGGTCTGGCATCCAGTCTGGAAAACAAGAAGACAAAGAACTTTGACTACTAACACATTATTCAGGAAACTAAAAATAAAACAACAACAACAAACCAAACTCATTTATCATTTTACATTCCTAGTGCCTAATCTGTTTTCCCATTTCTTAGTTGCATTTGCCTTCTGTGGGTTTCTATAGTTTTTCTTGTTTCTAGCAGTTGATATTTGTTACCTTTCTTTACTACTCTTCTATGGCTTGCCTTTGGTCCATTTAATGATATGCCTTAAACACTCTTCTATCCTTCAATCCCACAATCTCTCTTTGGCTTCCTCAATCTTACTGGTATCCTTTTTTTCTTAGGATGTCTGAAGTGGATCTTCAACCTCCAGGGCGCTACATGAGAGAAGAAAGTGGCCTATCTCCTGTTCTGTTCACCAAGTACTAACATACAGAACACTGATTTGCCTCAGCTTTTTTTGTCTGTAGTCACACATTTCAAATACATGCATGATGTTTTCTGTCATCTCTACCCTTCAGCACTGCCTCCTCCATTTTTGCTTCTCTTCATTTTGAAGGTATGTTTGATTAGTAGGGGTAGTATTCAGCTGAATCTGCTCAAATCTTTCTAAATCCCTTTTATGTAAGCTAGTACTTGATTTGGTAACAGTAGTACATGTCTCTGTGTAATATGATATGCAGGTTTTCGATAATAAGCTGCTTATTTGTTCGCTAATAAGACTTTTAAGAAAAACTTGTCTAACATCGGCAGTGTACAGACAGTTATTCTCAAGTGCATTATGGCATTTATCACTTCTTTTCAGGTTTTCAATCCAGAAGATAGCTTCTTCCAGTGACATTTTTTTTCCAGGTAATACCTAGTGAATGTGATGCTTGAAACTAAGTTAAATTAACAAATATCTGCTGTGCTCCTTATTTTCATCTTAACACTTTCATGAAATGAAGATTGCTGGCCAGTATTTGTATTTCATTCCATAAACTGTTTAGTATGGAATTCACTGGACCTTTATTTTGATTCATTCACTGACATTAAAAAATGTTTTATGCTACAAATTGCTAAATGAAAATCAAGAGGACCACTCTGAAAACAGAGATCTATTCCTATCTAAAGACAGAAGAATCCAGCCCGGTGAGCTGTTTCTTACATGATATTTTTTCCCTTCCTTTAATTCCTAAAATTATATACTTTCACAGAGTATTTCCATAAAAATTCTCCTTCCTTATCTGAAAGTCACCATATAGTATTGCCTTTTGTCCAGTTGTTGAGCAAATTACCTTTATCTTACCTTAGTTTTTTTTAGCTCTCTACTTGTATCAACAGTTTAGTTTACCCGAGACAAACTGTGAATCTACTTGTGTCAAAAGTGAAATACGCTACTCTTGAACTGAAGTAACCTGGTGTTTTACTTTGGTTTCTGTGAGTTGGTTTTATGTTCTCACTGAAAATGAACAGACATTACTTAGCTGAAAGTGCAGGCAGCCAGTTACCATGCCTCAGCTGGCACACTGTAACTTGCTTACCTGCAGTAATTCAATCACGCTCAATTATAGAGCCACATTATCAATTATATTTTTGTAACTTTCAGGTGTAGATGAAGGTTTATATAGCTCTGGGACGTGAATACCCTAAGATATGATCAAGACCAGCTGGATTATATGCATTCATATTTTCCAAAGTGTTTGAGTAGTTTTTCTCTGTTCCTAATATTTCAGCCTTTTTGATGTATGTTCTTACTGATGACAGGCAAGATACCACTGTCAGTTATCTGAGTCACTTCTGAGGCATTATTAATTTCACGTCTTCCTTATATATAAGAAGACCTGCTTTCTACCCTCTGGTAAGCTATCTTGTATTTCTTTCATGTTTCTGGCACATATTAACTCATTTTATTGCTTTGCTCCTAATATCAACTTTCTCTGCAAAACTGCCAAAATTTTACAGTGGTTCACTGAAACATTCAAAAAATTTTCAGGAGAGGCAAGATTGTCTTCCCAGTGACTCAACTCCAATATGATGTCATATTATCAAAACATAAACAGTGAGCATGATTAGTGGTAAAACTCTAGTTTCTTCCCTGAGGTCAGGTAAGTTACGAATCTGTCTGCTGAGTTCTGACAAAGGCTTTCATTTTCATACTTTCTATGCAGAAGTAGGCAATGGTGTTGATTTATTTGACAGAGCTTTTCATGTCTGAATGTTTTAAGGAGCGTTCAAAACCCAGTCTCAAAAGAAATCCTCTAATGGGAAGTGTACCTAAAGACCAGGCTGAAATAAGTCCTCTCATACATGAAATGATTGTTTCTGAAAAGTTATACTCATTTTTTAAGGATTCTGTTTTCTCAGTCATGTGACTTTATATGCATCTTTGGTGTTAATCAACTTGTGCAACTCGGAACAGCAGTTCAAGGATCTCAGAGGATCTGAGAGTCCACAATGGCCATCTAAAAGAACTGGACAGACTGTATGTAGAATTTCTCTCAGATTCTCTCTGATAATTCTGGGGAATCCTTGTCCCCCAGATTGAACAATCCTTACACTTGGGTACTGAAGGCTTTTTCTTGAGCCAGTGATATGCCTGTCCTACATCACCTTTCTCTGCTAGGAGGAAAACTTAACAGTGGTGTTGTTATAAGTACCAGAGAGGAGATGAAAAATTATGAAGTCACAGGAACAAGTGCAGTTAAGAGAATTTTCCAAAATTCATCTATTGGAGCCGCAGTTTCCTTCCGTAGGTCTAGCTTTCAGGTGATGGTTGCAGAAAATTTTCCCCAACAACACCACAGGTGCTTTATAGCATATAGCCTTTATCCTATTGTCTTGGACTGCCAATAAGTGTTAAATGGTTCATAGCTCATCTTCAGTGTTGATGTGTCCTGTCAATACAAGTCCATAGATGCTAGGGAACCAAAGAGCAGGTCATATACTATGCCTTCAGTCTATTGAAAACCTTTTTCTTTTTTCCTTCTTTTCCTTTTTTCCTTTTTCCTTTTTCCTTTTTCATTTTTTCTTTTTTTTCTCCTTTTTTTCTTTTTTTCTCCTTTTTTTCTCCTTTTTCTCCTTTTTTTCTCCTTTTTTTTCCTCCTTTTTTTTCCTCCTTTTTTTTCCTCCTCTCCTCTCCTCTCCTCTCCTCTCCTCTCTCTCCTCTCCTCTCCTCTCCTCTCCTCTCCTCTCCTCTCCTCTCCTCTCCTCTCCTCTCCTCTCCTCTCCTCTCCTCTCCTCTCCTCTCCTCTCCTCTCCTCTCCTCTCCTCTCCTCTCCTCTCCTCTCCTCTCCTCTCCTCTCCTCTCCTCTCCTCTCCTCTCCTCTCCTCTCCTCTCCTCTCCTCTCCTCTCCTCTCCTCTCCTCTCCTCTCCTCTCCTCTCCTCTCCTCTCCTCTCCTCTCCTCTCCTCTCCTCTCCTATTTTTCTGCATTAGGTATGTATGAGTGTTTCTATTTACTCCCCATGTAGTTTGTAAATAGGGTGATCAGTGCACTTAGACAAAAAGAAGGGGAAAGAATAACTTCACTGTTATTCCTTGGAGAGGGAGTTTCAATTCCATTTGAATTTATATATCAAATATTATTGTAACATAATTACTGTGTTTTTTTGAGTCTCATGAGAGTTTTGCAAGCACTTTTTCAAATGAAAATTGATCAGGACTAGCAACAGGAATAAAAAGTTATACTATGATAAGTTTTTAAGTTCTTTTTGGGATTTTGAGGTGTATATATAATACCTCTGTTATCAGTTCACTGAAGGAACAAAGGGTTGCTGCGTCCCAGAGTGGAAGCTACACTAGCTGGAAACCTTAGAATGAGGTCCTAGGCTGGATTTATTTTAAAATGGATTTCAGCATTTAATGGTGTGGTTTGACTTTTTCCTTTGAATCCAAAAAATCTTTGCCAGCTGTTAAGCAATTTTGCTCTTAATAGCTTTTGTAGGGAAAATTCAGATAATTTTATTAGTTATTTCAGCTAGACAAAAAGCCAGGATAGACAGGATAATTTCCCTAAAGTCTTTGTCCTGGTGTATCCACTTTTGGCTGCAATATTTTCCTCATTTCTATCTTTGCCCATTATTTGATATTTGGCTCGGAGTTGTGCCAAGCTTAGTGACTCTCTTTCAATCCTATACAGAGAGGTCAACTGTACCATAATATGTTGGAGCTGAGTGTATACCCTTCCGAACAAACAGAACCTCCATATACCATCCAGACAATTCTGAGAACTACTTGGGTTAAATGAGATATGTCCTTTTGTTCATTTTGGTCTTCTCCTCACACACATTTGCTACAGTATGTGTTCTCATTTTCTATGTGGCTTTTCTTCTTACTTCATTTATGTTCAAGTCACATTATTGCATTCACTGAACTGTAATTGTCATCTGAAATGATGTTTGAATACACAAATGAGAAGCTTGAGCAAAGGATTTTGTGCTTATACCTGAAGAAGCACTTCTGGGGAAAGACTCTTCAAGTGAGGAAACTTGGATTTTTCCAGGTATGCAAAATTACATCAGAAATATATCTGCTAAGTCTACTTCTTTGTGGCTATTACTGCAGTCTTGTCATGCTTATCACCTTTTTTTCCTAATTGTTTCCACTGCTATCCATCTTCTTTTCCATTCCCTCCTCAGGTATAGCAGTTCAATCACAGGGAATTAAAGCCAGGCATTACTGAATTCTAATTTCATCTTTCAAACAGTGATTTGGAGAAAAATTCAGTCTGAGTTACTGGCAGTGGTATTTAATGCTTTGCTGAGGCTCTGTAAGTGCAGCTGAGCTGCCATGCAGATGAACAACTAATGGACTCTTGACTTTGTATCTGACTGATGGTGACATAATCATCCATGTTGCCTATGATCCACTACAAGACTTGACTGTGGGGTTCCTGAGGAGAAAATGTGAACATTTCATCTAATCTTTCCCACCCAAATAAAGAGACTGTCCTGGCTAAAGAAAAACACTACAGTGAAGAATCCATCACAAGGAAATATTGTAGACAGCATATGGGACAGCCTTGATAGGTAAAGCAGTCCCTCCAAATAGGAACCATGTCTGAATTATTGAAAGTCTCATACTAGATATGCTAGCCTTAGATAATGTTAATCACATGCTTTGCTCCTACTTAGACTTTCACATGCAAATGGAAGTTTGGGAAGAAGGGAGTAGTAGCACATATTTCTTAGGACTGTGAGGTAGATAATGCTTTTTGCCTTTTTCTTATGTCAGCTCATATGGTCTCTATGAGGGCTTCTCTATAGGGCATCTTAGTTTAAAACCATTCCTTCTTTTCCTATCACTATCAACCAATGTAAAAAGGAGGGGACGTTCCCTTCAAGTACTGGAATGCCACAATGATGTATCCCCAGAAGGCCACAATGAGGTTTCCCTGGAGCCTTCTCTTCTCCAAGCTAAACAAACCCAGTTCCCTCAACCTTTCTCCATAGGAGAGGTGCTCCAGCCCTCTGATCATCTTCTTGGCCCTCCACTGGACCCATTCCAAGAGCTCTGAATCTTTCTTGTGCTAGGGGCCCCAGGTCTGGACGCAGTACTCCACATGGGCCATCGATTGCAATAACTTCTGTAGCCCCTAGCTGTAGGGCCATAAAAGGCTTCAGTGATGCAAGTGATGTCTGAGAGTTCTGATTGAAGACTGCTAGTGATCCACTCATCTGTACCTTAAGCAAAGTGTATCATCAACATGAGAGTTGGCTGCATCAGGAAGCCTCATGTGACTAACCCAGCTGCCAATTTCCTCATCCCACACTGACTCCTCAGTGACGTGAGACACAGAAAGAAGTGTCTATACTCTAGGGCTTCAAGGGCCTTCCTTGAGAGGTGGGCCCATGCAAATTCATGAAGTTCAACAAGGCCAAGAGCAAGGTCCTGCATCTGGGACAGGGCAATACCAAGCACAGTTGCAGGTTGGGTGGAGAATGGCTTGAAAGCAGCACTGAGGAGAAGGGTGCATCAATTGATGAAAGTTGGTCTTGCAGCCCAAAGGGCCAACCATATCCTGGGATGCATCAAAAGAAGCATGACCAGCAGGTCAAGGCCTCTACTCTGCTCTCCTGAGACCCCACCTGGAGTACTTCATCCAGTTCTGGAGCCCCTAACAAAAGGACATGGATCTGTTGGAGTAGGTCTGGAGGAGTGTCATGAAGATGATCAGTGTGCTGGAGCACCTCCACTATGAGGACAGGCTGAGAGAACTGGGGCTTCTCAGCCTGGAGAAGACGCCAGGGGGACCTTATAGCAACCTTCCTGTACCTGAAGGAGGCTTAGAGAAAAGCTGGAGAGGGACTAATTATGAGGGCATATAGCTACAAGACAAGAGGAAATGGCTTTAAACTGGAAGAGGGTAGATTTAGAGTAGATATTAGGAGGAAATTCTTTACTGTGAGGATAGTGAGACACTGAAACAGGTTGCCCGTTGAGGTTGTGAATCCATGAAAGTATTCAAGGTGAGTCTGGATGGGACTTTGAGCAACCTGGTCTAGAGGGAGGTATCCCTGCCTATAGCAGGGGGGTTGGAACTAGATGATCTTAAACGTCTCTCCCAACCCAAACCATTCTATGATTCTATGACTCTAAGGCGGGGGTCCTGTGGGAGGAGTTACAATCCAGGAATATCACCACTACGTGTTCCAATTTCCAGGTGAAGTCTTCCACATGTTTACAGCTGTCTTGAGTCTGGAAGAAAATATGGTCTTGACAATGGACTTGGTAGGATAGCATAACCACTATTCAATAGATGAAATAAATCAAAACATAATCAGCAACATCGAAAAGGGAAGATTTTTATTGCTATGGTTTCCCAGCAGGACATGAACATCATCAGTCTTTCAGCAGCCTCTCTGAAAGCCTCTGTGATATATATGTATGCTCTCCGAGGAATCTCTATTCTTTTTTTGCATACATTTCTGACACACTGGTTTTCACTTCCAGTTAGAATGAAACTCATATCTGAGTGTTCCAAAAAAATATTCTCTGCTTATTTCTACTACTGATAATTAGAGGATGACTATAACTTGATTACTGCATTGTTTGAGCTGTTCTCAGAAAACAGAACATAAATAGCAGCATCTGGATAAGTTATTAGCTTATATCACTGTCAGTTCCCTTAATAAAGAGAAATAGGTCCTTTTGGCATATGATTCATCTGATCTTTTCCAGCTCTCCACTTAGGAGATGGCTTATGTCCTGTAACTGTTTATTTCTCTCTGCTGAGATGGCACAAAATCTAGGCACCTGTCTCAGACTTTAATGTACCTATTGAAGGTATTCTTTATAATGTGTGATGAATGCCAAAGAATTACGACTCTGATAAGTTTCTGAAGGAGAACTTCTTGTGGAGAGTATGTAAGTCCTAGAAAAAAAAATAATGGATTGGTATAAAATAGATCTTTTTTTTTTTCACCAAAACCTCACATAATGAATCTATTCCAAAGAAAGTAGACTAGACTTCAGTGTGTTTGCCTTTCATAATCACTTTCTTGCACATGTATTTTCTCTTGGAGGAAAACTTTCAGTTATATTCTGAGATTTGACATGCTTCTTGGCTTGTTATGCTTAAAACATCCCCTTCTCCTGACCTTTCTATCATAATGCAGGGACATATTCCAGACACATTCATGCAACTCAAAGAATTATATCCACTTGCTTTCTTATGTCAGTCAAACATGTAAACCAACAAATAGAAATTCATTGCTTTTCTTTCCCAGTAGCAACTTAAATCCCCCCAAACTGTTCTCTCACCTGTCTCTTTTACCTTTACCAAATTATCCCATTCATCTAGGATCCAAACCACCAACCCATCAAAAATTCTCGCCACCACCACCTACATAAGGTTCACTCTACTAATAGACATATATTGTATATGTGATCAATCAATCACACAATCCCATTTACAAAGATGCAACTTACAGCCTGATCCCTGCTTTTTCACTCAAATTTTTGATTAACCAATTAACTGAATGGAAAGTTCACAACTGGATGAATCCCACATAAGCTTCATCATGGATGGTGTCACACTCAGGGCTTTGGCTTCTACTACCTAGGACACACCTTCAGTAAACTGGGATGGTTGGCGTGCAATGGGACACAAGTGATCATAACAGGCAAGAATATACTAGGCAGCAAGCTGGCAGGGCTCATTGCCAGGGCTTTAAATTAGACTGACTGGATGAAGGGGATGTACTGCCGAGGAATGGAGAAGAGTCAGGGAACACTGCCACTTTAGGAAGTGGGAAAAACCTCAGATTTGTTCAAGAGGTTTTTGAGAGGGCTCGTCCAAGAAGGTAACACAGCCAAAAACCCAGCTGAAGTGCCTCTATGCCAGTGCCCACATCAAGAGAAATAAGCAGGAGGAGTTGGAAACTGTGGTGCAATTGAAAACTGTAATCTCAATGTTAGCACAGAAACATGGTGGGATGACTCACAACCATAATACCAAGATTGAAGGCTATGAGCTTTTTAGAAGGGATAGTCAAGTTTTGAGGAGTAGAAGAATTGCCCTTTGTGTTAAGAAGTGGATAGACTGATAAGAACTGGCTCTGAGAAAAGTTTAGAGCTTGTGGGTAAAAATTAAGGACCAGACAAATAAAGGACATCTGGTGGTCATGGTCTACTACAGGGCACTTGATCAAGGGGAGTCTGTTGATAAGGCACTCTTGTCATCCAGATATCTACTGGGAAAAAAACACAGCATGCTGCAAGAGATCCAGGAGACATGGAATGGATCCTCCTAGAAGAGATATTAGGACACATGTGAGATGAGGAGGTGATCTGAGACAGCCAGTCACCAAGGGTAGATTGTACCTGACCAATCTGGTGGCCTTCTATGATGGAGTGATGACATCAGTGGACCAAGGAAGGGCAACTAATTTAATCTGCCTGACCTTTTGCAAGGCTTTTGATGTGGTCCTGCTCCACATTTTTATCTCTAAATTGGACAGATAGAGATTTGAAGACTGGACTTTTAGATGGACAAAGAATTGGTTGGATGGCCATAGCCAGGTGCTGTTGTAAATGGTTCTATGTCCAGGTGGAGGCCAGTCATGAGTGGTGCCCCTCAGGATATTTTGAAACCAGTGCTCTTCAACATCTTTATCAACAACATAGACAGTGGGATTGAGTGTACTCTCAGCAAGTTTGCTGAAGACATTAAAATGAGTGCTGCTGATGATAGAATAGAAGGGAGGGACACCACCCAGAGGAACCTGGACATGCTCAGAAATTGGGCACAGGAGAATCTAACGACGTTTTACAAGATAAGTGCAAGATGTGCCACTTGGATTGAGAAAATCCCAGATATGAGTACAGACTTGGGATTGAGAAAATCCCAGATATGAGTACAGACTTGGAGAAGAACTCACAGAGAGCAGCCCCGCAGAGAAGGACTTAGGGGTCCTAATGGAAAAAAGCTGGACATGAGCCAGCAGAGTGCTCTTGTAGCCCAGAATGCCAAAAGTATCCTGGGCTACATCAAAAGAAGAGTGGCTAGCAGGGAGAGGAAGATGACCATTCCCCTCTACTCTACCCTGTGGAGCACCAGCTGGAATACTATGCCTAAGCCTGGGGCCCCCCGTATAGGAAAGATGTGTAGCTGTTTTATCAGGTCCAGAGGAGGGCCAAAAAACTGATTAAAAGGTTGGAAAATCTCTCCTATGAAGAAAGGCTGAGAGAGCTGGGATTGTTTAGCTTGTAGAAGAGAAGACTTAGAGAGTTAGATGTTACGAAGAAACTTTTTACTCAGAATGTGGTTAGATGCTGGAACAGCTTGCCTGGAGAGGCTGTGAATGCCCCATCTCTAGAGGCATCCAAGGCCAGGTTGGAGGGGCCCTGGGCAGTTTGATCTGGGGGTTGGCAGCCCTGTCCATAGCAGGGGATTGGAACTAAATGATCTTAATGGTCTTCTCCAGCCTAAACAAGTCTATGATTTCATTATTCTGTGGAATCAATGTCTGCTATTCTGTTATAGTTTTGATCCCAGAAAACAGTACTAGTCCTAGACATAATTGTGCCAATTACCTTCCCTCTCTGTAAGTTATATTATAAAACCTGATCTGTGAAGAGATTTTTCCTCTCCTTTACCCACTGTGCACTACTGTAGATAGCAGTGTCACATGTGGCTGTTGTGCTTTAGTGTCATAAGAAATGCCCTGCACATCTGAAGTAATGCACATAAATTTCAACAAATATTCCTCTTACCTATAGTAGGAGTTTTCATGCCACATGTAGGTATTTGAATGAGTCTGCTTGAGTCAGATGAATAAGCCCAAGTCAATCTAATGGAAAATGTTTTCACATTTCTGTCTTTAAGATCCAGTGGCCTGAATTCCAAAAGCTCACTGGGAAAAAGTAATTGTGACTTGTAAACACCAGCAAAGGAGTGCATCCTTTCTCAAAGGAAAGCATCTTCCTTCAATTATGCACGTGGAAATAAGAGTAAACTGGGGCCTACTCGACGTGAATGAAGGACAGAAAGCAATGGAAATCAGTTAATTCATATTAGCAAGTTCTAATTAGTGATGGAAAACAACAGGACATTTCCCTTCAACTCAACCTTATAGTCAGGGAAATAACAAGTTTAGGGAAAAGGCTCTGGTTTTCTAATTTACCTTTCCAACACTTAGGTTATTTCCAGTACCAGAAACCTTTCATTTCTCTCTCCAGAGAAACCCAAAGGCAACACACGCTAGATTCATTGTGTTGGCATACCAATGCAAAATGCTGTTCTCAATAGCTATTTCATAGAATCATAGAGTCTTCTGAGTTGGAAGGGACATTTAAAGGTCATCTATTCCAACTCCCCTACAATGAGCTATGACACCTACAGCAAAAGCTTGCTTGGAGTGTGGTCTTTGCATGTCTTTGAATGTCTCTAAGGATGGGGTTTCCACTACATCTCTGGGCAACATGTGCAAGTGTCTCACCACCTTATTATACAAAACTTCTTCCTCATGTCCAATCTAAATCTCCCCTCTTTTAGTTTGAAACAGATATTCACCTTGTCCCATCACAACAGACCCTGATAAAGAGTCTGTCCCCTTCTTTCTTATAGCCCTCATTAATGTACTAAAAGGCCACACTCAAGTCTCCCCAGAGCCTTTTCTAGAGAGACTAAACAACCCCAGCTTTCTCAGTCTGTCCTTGTAGGGCAGATGTTCCATCCTTTGAGTCATTTTTGTAGCCCCCTCTGGACACACTCCAGCTCCCCATCTGGACATAGTACTCCAGGTGAGGTCTCACTAGCACAGAGGGGCAGGATCACCTTCCTCAACCTGCTGACCATGCTTCTTTTGGTGCAGTCTAGGATACAGTTGGCTTCCTGGGCTATAAGGGTGCATTGCCAGCTTATCTTCAGCTTCCCATCCACCAGTAACCTCAGGTCTTTTTTTGTAGGGCTGTGCCTCACATCTCTCAGCTAGTACTGATAGCAGGGGTTGCCATGACCCAGGTGCAAAACCTTGCACTTGGAATTACTGAACACCATGATGTTCACCTGGGCACACCATGAACTACATTCTGACAGTTAAATCAATAGGTCATCTAAACTGTATGGTCACAGATTTACAGTGCAATGTAGACTGAACCACTCTTTCCCTCATTCTTCTTAGCCACCAGCTAGAGTACACACAGCAAAAATACCTGCCCACGTAGTTGAAGAATAAAGGAATGGAGGCCTCAGCTCCAATATCCAGTTAGGATTTTTCTCCAGTGCTCAGGTAGCCTTACTTTCTAAAAAAAGTTTTATTTTCAATGTGAATTCATCTGTCTTTCACTCCTGGCACTGATTCTTGGAAAGTCTTTTCTCTGCTGTACAAAAAAGCCCTTTGGTATTTTCTCCCTATGAGAGTACTTATATTCTGTAATCACATCACCTCTCAGTCTTCTTTTTGATAAGCTAAACAGGTTGAACTCTTTAAGTCTGTTATATTCCCAGAAAAATCATATTTTCTGAGCACCTGTCACTCCCATGTGGCATTTATTCACATTTAAACAGTCTATGCATTAAAAAAAAGAAAGCAGCAGAAAGTCGCAGAAGATAGCATGTTCAGAATACTTTGAACAGCTATATTCTTTCATTTTTATGTCTTTTCTTAAAAGAAAGAAAGAAAGAAACAAATAGTAAAAACTATAAAGTATTTTGAAATCTCTGTGTCTTCATACAGGCAGAAGGGATGCTCCTCATTTGTTTTGGGGTCTATTTGGAATAGCCTTAAATCGTCTTACACCTATAACAGTCATTTCTACTTAAATGCAACAAAAGGGAGACTGCTTCAAATTCTCATTTTGCATCCATGGTACATAGACTTGTAGCACACCACTGATACAATAGTAGAGAAGGAGGCTTTGCATTTAATCCACCCTCTTCATTTTGGCGTCCGCTAGAAGAATTTAATAGGCTGTCTCCTTAAATCAGATTCCAAGAAAAAGAGCAAAGATTGGGTGACCTAAGAGCTTCTGCCATTTCTGCCATACCTTTCTTCTACCAACATACATGGCTCATATTTGGACTTTTGTTTAGGTTTGGCTTCCTATCCTTCACTGAATCTATTAGTCAGCACTTTCAAGAGAGTTAAATTTCCTTATATTTTTTGCCTGCACTTCCAACATCTGTTTTGGGTTTGTCTCAAATTCATCTATTCAATGTCTTCCAATTCTTTATCTTAGAATATAATTAATTGTGGTTTACCCTTTTCCCTAGATAATACAACCTAACTGTTGTGGATGGTAAATGACAGTGAAACCTCTGTAAAGCCTCCAATGCCAGCCCCAGTAAAAAGAGAAATTAATTTACAACTAACCAAGTCTAATTTAAATATGAATTTGTAGTAATCTTTCTTTATATTTCTACTTAAAAATTACTGTCACCCCCTTACCTTTGGCAAAATTTAGTCAAAGATCTCCAAGGAAAGGCTGATCTGATGAGGGAAATAAACTGTAAAAGAAATGTAATGTATCAAGAGTCAGGTAAAAGGAAAAATAAAAAGTTTGCTAAGACACATCTGAATGCAAAAGAAAACCTGGAGTATTGCTCAACCACAAGGTATACCTGAGCTCTAGATTGGGTTTGTATGCCCTGTCCACATGGTTAAACTCTCAAGCCTAATCTGGATTTTTCTCTAGTCTAGTTTTCTGGTCATCAAAAATTCTCAAAAAGGGAAAATGTTGCCAATACAGTAAAAAGAAACCATATTCCCTCATTCTCTTTCTACAAGAATAACAACAGTTGGTCTGTTTTATCATTTTTTTCCATCAGTGATGATAAAAACTTCTTTTATTGTTCTTCAGCTCATTCTGGGCACAGAGTTCTCCATTGGGAAGCCAAATAATAAAATCCTTGCTCAAGGGCTTGCTTGGAAATGGCTGGGCAAGGTTCCCTGGGTGTGACTTAATACTAAGAGAGCTATAGATGACCACCCTAAAAGGAAAGAAATTAAAAAAACTGGTCACATTGCCTATAAAAAGATGTTATTTATTATCCCATTTGAAACTTCATCCTGCAGAGGCATATGTTTCTGTAGATTACAGGAAAAGAAAGTGCTCCTGTCTGGTTTATTAAAATGGTTGGGATTTCATTGGGTTTTTTATACAGCTGGGATAGCCATCTTAACTCCCACTCTGTGGTACATGGGAGTCATAAGGATTTCTCTGAAAAATGGCCAGCAGCAGTGAAAAGCATTGTAGCAGTGCTGCATTTCTGCAGAGCTTTAAAATGAAAGATGATTTCTAGTTAAAAATAGATGGAAACATGCTGTCCTCTTTCCTATGCTCTACATGTAAAAGTATCACTTAATTAAGCTAATTAGGATCATTAAATCCCCTAGGCTATGACGATGCTCTCAGTTTAGTTCCTCAGAAAAGTGCAAGGGAACTGAAATGGGTTATCAAGGTCACCATTTGGTATGACGCTGCAGTGAAGTCAGGGCAATGGACAAAACCTCTGGAGACAGCATCTGACACAAATTAAACTGGGATCATATCAAGAAAAACTCCCTCTTCATGTTCCCATGGTTCTTTTGTACTCATACCTTCTTCATGTGCTTCCACGGTGTTGCCTTTTTTATTAGTGCTTTGTTTTGATTTCTGTCATATCTTTAATTCTATGATTGTTCTTTGAGGAAACCTAATCTGCACAAAGGTCTGAAGCTACCACTGCCCTAATAAAAGATCACCTGCTACTCAGCAAACTAAAGTCTTCAGCGAAATATTTCAAAACTCTAGGAAGAAGTTTGGTCTACCTTGCTCTGAGCTTGGGCAAACTACTGTAATTTCTCATTTTCTCCCCACTTTTATGCATGCTGATTAGAGCCCTTGACTTCCTGGATTATGTTTCTGTAAATGAGACAGAGCTTGTAGAAATAAGAACTGCCTGCAGATCCACAATTACATTACTTCAGCAACACAATTTGTATTCATCAAATAAAATATGATCTTTATTGGTGGTAGAAGACAACATTTATCTTCAACCAGAATGCCCTAATTTACCCTAACCTACCTTTGTATCTGTCTTCTTAGTGACCAGTACACTACCCACCAAGGATGGATCCTGTGCTGAAAGGAAGTATGTAGAGTTCAAAGAACTTCAGCCTTCATGCAAAGCCCTCATTAAGAGATATGAAATTGTCTCTTAGATATTGCAATGTTATGAGCAATAAAAAAGTGAATGCAATAGCTGTGGAAAACAGCACATACAAAACTTGTCCTTCCAACTGTCTGAACTTGCGACCCTACACTGATGCCACCAATAAAGATCTCAAATTCTGGTGGAAAGACTCTACTGCACTCATACTTGCCTCTTAGGTGCAGAAGGGTAGGGAAAATAGCAGAGGCAAAAGGGGTATTTTTCTTAAGATCTTGCTGTGTTTGTACAGACAGGGCTGCATCATTGCTTCTATTCAGTCTTCCAAAGTTCTGTGGGGCAGCTTCAGGAGTGGAAGATAACTAATAGGAGAGAGGTAGACTATATCAGCAAGGTCTGATTGAAAACAAATGGACAGGAATTGACTAGTGATAATTCCACGAGACAGGATAGCTTCATTTCATCTTCCTGGAAACAGTCCCTTTGAATTCTACTCAAAAGATTTTTATCATCTCTAGAATGCACACATCAGCAGAATGGCTCTGTATAACTTCCTTTTCTCTTTTAAACACAACTGAATTAGAAATCATGTTTCCAGGACTATACAGTGACCTACATATCATAGTTTCCTTGGATACATGTTTTTAAGCTCTGGGATATTTTCATTGAAAAACAACAGAAACTTGGGTCTATGAATTTATTGTTGGTTAAAGTTTATTTATGTGGACTTTCTGTTGTTGTCTGGTTGGTTTGGAATCTTGTTTATTTTTATTTTCTTTTTGAGAAAATCTACATATCCAAAAATCTCTAATTAAGCTAACAGCATTAGCACATATCTACAGAAAGGGCAGCACAGGATTTAAGGAAAGGTTTTACATCGTTTCTCCAGATATCAAAACATTTAATTCAGCCTCAGTGAAACACTGTTAAACCTTAGGTCATTTGAATGTTGAAGCAAAATATTCCCTTTAGAAATTTCACAGCTATTAGCCTTGAGTTACCGGTGATAAATGTTTCTGGAGCTGTAAAATTTCTTCAGACCCAAGAGCACATTTTACCCTAGTCTATTGTGGCCTTTCTGTCTCCTTCAAGAGAGGCCATCATTCCCGATCAGCAGTGCTAATGCAGTGCAATGCAATAGCTACAAAAAAAAAAACCATCCATTTGCTCAGATTAGAATTTGAAAAATCATTCTTTCATAATGTTAGATTCTAAATGGAAATTAAGAAAAGAGAGACTACTCTTTGATGAAATTTAGCGTTCAAAAGCAAATAAAAATGTCCTATTCTGCTTAGCTTTTAAGGTATTCAGGATGTGCACATACACACTAGGAGTATGGATATTCTTGAGACCTCTGTATCACTTTTCTCAATTGCCAGGTGCTCATCATTTTTTAGTCACTGGGATTGCATTAAGTCTTCTAGCTGGGTTCACAGAATATATGAATACCTTTACACATTGTCATATACATTACTAACTCCGTGGCTGAAGAAATCTCCATTGTCCTCTTAGAAATATCTTCTGTTTTGGGCACTGAATTGAACTATTTCACATGAAGTGCTATTAAGATGCTTATGTTCTGATGACATGGATCTGATCTAATGTGCTATATCTGTCCTATTTTCTGTGTCCCATACTCTCTTACTCTTTCTTGGCTATTTAGACCACAATGTCACACAAAGTGGCTGCTACACTGTGCTGTACCCTATCTGCATCTAATTACCATAAGCTTTACTTGTGTCTCATCTGCATCTACAATCTCATTTGCAAGCACTGAGGTAACAGGATATCTGTGTGCCCTCCTTAGTGCTTTAAATCATAATGAAAATCATAATATTAATAGGAAAGGAAGTTTACAGAGTAATTGATTTCCATTTCAATACTTACAAAACACTGGATTCAAGCTTGCTTGAAAATAACAGTAAAGGCAAGAGAGCTTGAGCAGAGCACAACAAGTGCCATCACAAGAACATCTGATACCTCTCCTTCAGAAATTAATTCTTTTCAGGTAGACAAGCACCTCTCCATACATAATAACTAGTATTTTATATCCATGTAGACAGGGATAAACAACAGACAGGTGCCAGGTGCTTTTCCTTTGTTTTATGTGGAAAGGTAAAGCCAAACTGGCTCTGATTTATTGATTATTATTTTTTCTGTTGCCTAAAAATGGCAACATTGTGACTACAGTATGACATTACTAAAGCAGAGAAAATAAATGAACATGAAGAAACCATTGCAGCTCTCATCTGGCAAACAGAAGGAGCCTGGAAAAGCTTAATACATTATTCAATAGCAAGTGGTGGAATCACAGAGCTAGCAGATGTAAAAGATTCATTGTAGAAGATACTCAGCTTTTCAGATGAGTATATGGCATGCTCTTGAAACTCATTAGAAGTATTAGTATGCAAAAATGGTGATAAAAAAATAAGAAAAACTGTGCTTAAAATAAACACGATTTGGGATTACACCTTTCCAAACATATTTTATTTGCCTTTTTACTTTAGTAGTGCTTAAATGCTTTACGTACATTTAATTTAGATTTATTAAGATATTTAATTCATGTAAAATAAATCCTTTACAACTGAGAACATATTTCCTCCAGAATAATAACAGAGAACAAATACATATAACAAAATATAGTCCGCTTAAATGAAAAGTTGCTGAAGTGAGATTATTTAATTATAGAGGTTAAGATTTCTTATATCACCAAGTAATATTATTTCGCATGCAGGCTTTACAAATGCTTACAGAGCCACAGGTAGCCAAAGTTATGTGTGGTCAAATTTATGCCCATAGGTTCTTCACTTAGCCCTCTGATCAGTGAAATTCTATGGACAAAAACATGCAGATTGCTCTAATTCACTCTCTGTATAATTGTTCCCATGAAAATTTGGCCAACTAGCCATTAAATCATATTTGTCAGGCCTTAAATAATTCATATTTACCAACCATTATCTCATTAACAATTGACAAACATTTATCAAACATAAATTATATTGTAGCTTGGATTATGCACTCAGAAAAGTCATGTTTTGATGTTTTGGGAGGTTTGCTGTCTAACAAGCAACTGGGGAATGCAGAGGCATTTCAGACAGATTTCCCCCTAGACAGACAGACTTCACCTCTCCAAACTACAGTCTGTAGCAGCTTCTGGGTGCCCAGCTGCAGCTACACAGAGCACCTTTAATTAAGTGCCACGGCTCCCAGTGAGCACATCATTACACAGCCCTGTGATTTCATGTCAATTAAGTGACAAAGGCATCTCCAAAGGTTCCCTTGGTGGGCTCTTTTCATGTCTAAGCTGAGACCTGTCATTCAGAAACACACAGGGTCATTACAATCTGTCCTTGTTTTTCTCTGGAATTCTAAAAAGTACTTGTTTTATTTCATATTTGAAAAAAAATCTCACATGCCCAATATCCGGTGTAATTTATCAACAACACTAATTGATCTAATGAAAGGAATTCTCTCTCTACTAAAAAGTCTTGCCATCTCTCTCTGCCTTTATACCACCACAGTGAAATACCACTATACCTATACTAGCAGATACAGATTTCCTTTGTAAGCAATATCATTTAAGGATGACGTTTAGATAACCTACATTTTACAACTCCAATTACAAGCGTTATCAATTGCTCTATGGGAAGGGTAATTTCTCTGCACTAGTTATATAAAGGAAGTCCATAGCAACTACCTCTGATGTATAAATTTACACTTAATCTCATGAATCCCAAAACTACTCCATAGTTTTGTTTGCAACTGAAAAGAAATTATAAGTCTATATTTAAAAATGGCTGAAGGAAATCTTTTAGCCATTCTTTTTAAGCAATTAAGTCACATTCTCTTTCGTACATCCCTGATTAAGCACACTGTCACTTATTCACACCTACCTGCTGCTATTTAGTCTATAACTCTACAAATACTTGTTTCTATTATTATGAGAACAGTTATTACAACCACTTGATATCATAAATAATGATGAATTATTGAATTGGCAAGTGAGTACTGAGGAGGCTGAGAAGTAATTGTTGTCCAGGAGTATGTACAAAATGAAGACATGGGAAGTATTGCTTATAAATGGAAAGGTGGGAAGCGAATTAAAATCAGAAGGGAAAACAAAAGCAGCAAATAACAATGTAGAGATTGAGGGTACCTCAAAGTAATCTTCCTTACACTAGCATGAGCATGCTGCATACAGGGAACCTAAACAAACACTTATCTTTATGTTGCTGTCCCTCAAGTTCTCGACTTGGCTTTGTTCTTGATCTACAAATGAAGGCTCACAGAAGGAAAGCTGGCTTGTATCACTATCTCACTCCCTTTTCAGACTATTCTAGTACTTTCTAACACTGCCAAAACACTTCAGAGAACTACCTGAATTTTCAGATGATTTTCTGATGCACTAGCATATGGAAATGATTTCACAAGGGATCAGACACAAACAGAGGCAACAGTGCAAAGGGATAAACTGCAGAGCTAATTGTTAATGTAAACATCTTAAAATGACCTAAGTCACACTCTTGGCTTCTACCAGAAAACTGTTTCTGCTCCATCCCATTTCCAGTTATCTGTTCCCATCACTTCTCATTTATGAACTTGAGCTATACCTGCAGACCTAACCAAACAACATCAGTAATTGATTGATTTGTGGCCAGCCCAGCTTCCTGGTGGACAGTGTATTGGATCACATTCAGAAGATAGACATTTCTCCTTTTACCACTGGTGGTAAATACTGAGAAAAAAAAAAGACGAGTAGGCTCAAAATCCAGATTTATAGAAGCAGGAGGTGCCCTGTCAGCAGCAATACAGATTTATATTTCAATCAAAACCTGAAACTGAAACAGTAGGATCAGAACAGCCAGAACTCAATCCTAGGAACACTCACTGAAATGAACATTTGACCCTGCTCAAGGCCCTTATCCATATACAGAAGTAATCTGAAGCCCAGTGAGCTACGCGGCCTTTGGATTGTGCTGCCAACGTATGCATAATGAAAGTATTGGTGTAGATGAATTCCCCATGAAGAATCCTTCTCTAAAACAGATTTTACATTTAATCTATAATAATCTGTCTATTAAAGTATCAATCAACAGAACAGATGTTTTGCATTTCAGTCAGTTGTTCAATCTTTCAGTTTTAGCCTAACAACCTGCATGTACATGTACCTCTTACCTTCAGACTCAGGAAGGCAAAACAGTAACTAGTGTCAACTGTATGTCAGAATTTAATTTCCACGTGAAAATGAGTATTCTTGTGTTTGTTTCCATCTCATATCTGGATATTAATTAATAAATAACTCATTAACATACACACAAAAAGACAAAACTATTTTGAAAATGCTGAAATGATCCTTTGTTTGAAATGAACTTTCTCAGAATTGCTGCATTAAATGGTCTTTTTCAGTTTGGTCAAGACAATTGGGAATGTTATCATGACTTACAACAAAAATCTGAACTTAAGGCATTTTAGCTTACAAAGTGGAGCCTGAGAGAAAATGTGATAACAATTTTCGAAGTTGGAAAAGGGTTACATAAAGGGCAAAAGGAAGAACTTGTGCTCCATGACCATAGTAGATAATACATGAAGTAACGAGTTTAAACAGCAGGAAGATGGAAGAAATGTTATACAAAATCTTTTTGAGCAATAAGGAAGAAATGAACTGAGTTGCTTTGGGAAAGTTGATGCTCTTTGAGAACATAGATGAGTATCACTGGTACATTTTGTGGCAGACGGACTGCACTAGGTGAACCAATAACGTTTCTTCCAGACATACAAATTTGTTTAACACTGAACTGAAAACATATGAGATACTATATGATCTGTAGCATTTAGTGCCCCCTGTGGTGGCACTCGGATGGGTCTCTGTTTGCCCAGCAGTGACATCCCTATGCCATAAGCACTACAAAAGTACTGCCTTATTCATAGATTCATAGATACATTAGGTTGGAAAGGACCTACAAGATCATCTAGTCCAACCATCCTCCTATCACCATCCCTACCCACTAAGCTACTAAATCAAATCCCTTAGCACCTCATCTAAATGCTTCTTGAAGAACGTCTTCTATTTATTTCCATAGAAACTACAACAGATACAAAGAGCAGAGTAACACTGATAGAGCAAATTCTCAGCTAAAAAACTCTATTTTTCAACATAGTCATCACCATTAGTTATGCATTTTTGCCAGTGATGAACAAGAGCCTGCATGCCATGCTCATAAAAATCTTCATGTTCCAACTGGAACATGGCTTGTCTCATGGCTTGTAGGTCAGCAGAGTGAGGTAAGTGGTATGTTTCAGTAGCAGTGATAATGACGTGAAAGACTTCCAGGGAGACCTATGTAGCATAGGTATAGCAAGAGGTAAGAGAAAAGACGGAGAGGAGAGCAGAACACTTATTACTTCTGTCAACACTTTTAGGAAGATCATTGCACTAGAAAAATATTTCCCTTTCCTGAAGCAGTACTGTTCTTCAGCAGATTTGCTGTCTACCGAAGTGGTGTTCTCTGACCTAGAATCTCCAGGATCACTCTCAAAAATATTCCTAAGTGCCTAATGTAGCAAGCAAATTTAAAAAGATGTCATGTCTGTGAGAATAGGCAAGTAGTTCCATCTTTCCACTTTTCTTCTTTCGTTGTTTGCTTCTGTTAAGTTCTATGACATTCTCAGTGGCACATGCATTACATGAAATCAAAGATACCACGATTATAATTATAGTTACTTCAAAAAACAGATTAAAATCATCTGCTCTTGTATATTGTCGCAAATATTTTGTACAAATCTCATGCCAAAATATTAACTCTATTTGTCCATTCCCATGTTGTATATAGTGAGGAATGAAAATATTCTTTTACAACATGCTTTCCACTTACTGATTATGAATTCTGCTTTATCTTGGACAAAGCTGTAATTGAAGGTGGCACTTATGAAAATGAACTATCAGTATTAGTTCGAGCCAGGCATAGTGCCAGCAATCTGTGGAAAATCTACAGGGAGAAGCTTGCTTAAGTGCCTATAGATTAATGTCCAAAATCCTTTCTACTTCTGACCTTGCTCTCTCGATCAATGACTGTCTAAATAATGAATAATGATCACATGTATGGTGGTTTGGTAACATAAACGGGAGGACTGGGATGAGGCCATCAAAATCAAGCCCAGGCATCAGAAGTGTTTTTAATAATTCTTAACTTGACATCAAACTTTTTAAAACATTATTATGAAATTAAACCCATTGTCACAAATTTTAACAAATAAATACTGTCAGAGTGTCTTCTTCCTCTCCTCAGCTGGAAATCACATGGCACTGACTGAAAGCTCTGAAAAACATTCTTCCCCTCGCAGCATCTGGCTTCTTGGCAGCTTTGACTCACTGGCTTCATTGGCTATTTTTGCATTGCCTGCAAATCTCTCACATTGCTGTTTGCCTGTTTGGATTAGTTTGGACTCTTGGAAAATGTTTTATTTAACTCCATTTGAATGTTGAGAATTTTATTGAAAAAGTCATGCAGTGCATGAATATCTCATCCTTGACTGCCAAGCTTCTTTTTGAGAGGGAGAGATGGAACTGAGGTAAGGCAGAATCTAAAGAGTAGAGAGCATAGGTTAAAATGAAAAACAAACAAACAAATAAATAAAAATAAAACACAAAACCTGGATTTCTCTGTTATCATTTGACCTGTGATTTGGGGCTTCTTTTTCAATAACACTTATCTCATTAGTCTCACCTACAAATAAAAGAAAAATGCACACTGAATTCAGTTATTAAGTTAAAGCCTGCCTTTATCTTCTGACAGAATAAATGTATGTCCGCTGACACACAAACTGAAGTTTCTGAGAACTACTTTTCCTGAAAGTATTAAAAAAACTTTATTTCTTACTATGTTATCTCTTTGTAATCTCTTACAATCAGTACAAACTGATAGTTGTACTTAGATTCGGGGTAAAAAGAATGACTTTATGTTTCTCAGCTAATTAAATTAAAAAAAAAAAAGGAAGGGAAGGGAAGGGAAGGGAAGGGAAGGGAAGGGAAGGGAAGGGAAGGGAAGGGAAGGGAAGGGAAGGGAAGGGAAGGGAAGGGAAGGGAAGGGAAGGGAAGGGAAGGGAAGGGAAGGGAAGGGAAGGGAAGGGAAGGGAAGGGAAGGGAAGGGAAGGGAAGGGAAGGGAAGGGAAGGGAAGGGAAGGGAAGGGAAGGGAAGGGAAGGGAAGGGAAGGGAAGGGAAGGGAAGGGAAGGGAAGGGAAGGGAAGGGAAGGGAAGGGAAGGGAAGGGAAGGGAAGGGAAGGGAAGGGAAGGGAAGGGAAAAAAAAGAAAAGAAAAGAAAAGAAAAGAAAAGAAAAGAAAAGAAAAGAAAAGAAAAGAAAAGAAAAGAAAAGAAAAGAAAAGAAAAGAAAAGAAAAGAAAAGAAAAGAAAAAGAAAAAGATAGGCTTTTGACCTGTTCTATTATGAATAATAATTAAATGTAATGTTTGAACACAGGCATCAAACTTCTATATTCAGGCACCTAAATCTGGAATAACATTTAAAGATGCTGTGTCAGTGTCAGTGACAAAAGATAGGTCATAACCTTCAGTAATGCAGTTAGTGGAGTATATACATGCAGAAAACAGTACAGTTCGGGACATTATTGTACAAAATATTGTACATCACTTTTCTTTGCTTTGGAATGCTGTGATTGGAATTGGCCAGAACTAAGTATTCCAAAATTGTATTTCTTTCCCTCCACACTGCCACTTTAGAGTAACTCATGCATGCTTGTCTACACTACATAAAATTTCACAGTCAACAGAAACTGTCTTAACAGTCTAATCGCTGATATGACACTGTGTTTTCAAGTGAAATAGTACTGTGTTTCCAAATATGAAACATGATTCCAAGGGCTACTAAGGAACCAGGTGAGACTCTGGCAGCTCTTGCTACCCCTACTGAATCATGAGGAACTGTGAAAATTACAAAAGCTTCATCACTTTCAGTCCATGGGTCAAAATCCATTTCAGCCTAGATTGTCCCAGGACAGAGTATGTCTTGAAACATGGTTATCAAAGCACAAGGCTGGTTTGACAGTTGGCAGGCTTACTAACTCTTGCACATGTGGTGTAATTCCTTACACTTGGAAGTATCTAATTCAAAGATACAGGCTGCAGGAGCCAAACAGCCTAGACATACTCAAAGTTTGCAAAGCCCAAAGTTCCCCAACTGGAGGCTACTCTAGGCTGCAGAATTTGGAAACCTTTGTGCTTGAGCACTAGAATAATCAAATACTTTGTTTCACTCATGTCCTTCAAGCTCATACTCCCACTATTATAATTTCATACATCCTACCTTCAACAATACCAGTGTCCACTAGAAGTCATCATCTCTCCATCCACCCACAGCTCCACTTCTGCCTCATTCATCCCCTTAGCTGTAGAAGAATTAGTATATACAGCTGGGACAACAGGTCAACAAAAGTGTGGGATAGACGAGTGACAGTGAAGTGGGTTGAGAACTGGCTGACTGGCAGAGTGCCGAGGGTTGTCGTTGGAGGTGCAGAGTTCGGTTGGAGGCCTCTGACCAGTAGTGTCCCCCAGGGGTCCATGCTGGGTCCAGTCTTGTTCAGCATCTTCATGAATGACCTTGGTGAGGGGATAGTGGCCACCCTCAGCAAGTTTGCTGATGATAGGAAGTTGGGAAGATTGGCTGACACGCCAGAAGGCTGTGCTGCCATTCAGCAGGACCTGGACAGCCTGGAGAGCTGGGCAGTCAGAAACCAGGTGAAATTTAACAGAAGCAAGTGTAGAGTCTTGCACCTAGGGAGGAATAATTGCATGCACCAGTGCAAGCTGGGGGATGACCTGCTGGAGAGGAGCTCTGTAAAGAGGGACCTGGGCGTCCTGGTGGACGACTGGGTGACCATGAGCCAGCAGTGTGCCCTTGTGGCCAAGAAGGCCAATGGCATTCTGGGGTGCATTAAAAAGAGTGTGGCCAGCAGGTCAAGGGAGGTGATCCTCCCTCTCTATTCTTCCTTGGTGAGGCCTCATCTGGAGTACTGTGTCCAGTTCTGGGCTCCCCAGTATAAAAAAGACAGGGATCTCTTGGAAAAAGTCCAGCGCAGGGCCACAAAGATGGTGAAGGGCCTGGAGGATCTCCCCTACAAAGAAAGGCTAAGTGAGCTGGGTCTCTTTAGCCTTGAGAAAAGAAGACTGAGAGGGGACCTGATCCAGGTTTATAAATATCTGAGGTGTGGGGGACAAAGTGGCAAGGCCAGACTCTTTTCAGCAGTGTGTGGAGACAGGACAAGGGGAAACGTCCAGAAACTACAGCATAGGAAGTTCCATACGAATGTGCACAAGAACTTCTTTATGGTGAGGGTGACGGAGCACTGGCACAGGCTGCACAGGGGGGTTGTGGAATTTCCTTCTCTGGAGATATTCAAGACCGCCTGGACGCCTACCTGTGCAACCTGGTGTAGGGAGCCTGCTTTGGCAGGGGGGTTGGACTCGATGACCTCTAGGGGTCTCTTCCATCCCCTATGATTCTGTGATTCTGTGTAAAAGGCAACCATTTTTGAGCTCACAATGGAACATTTGCCTATGTGACACATTATTTTAGGTCTATTACTTCTTCATCCAACCACTTTCCATGAAATACATCAGGTTTAACTATCTTTACATCTTGGTGAAAGGTAATTGAAATTATGCCAGTGGATATGAAAGATATTAGGAGGGGACAAGTAGACAGATGGATTGTGAAGTTGATTGCCCAAACCTTGTTTCTTAAGAAAATTAGGCTAAAAACAATGCCTTCAATCTAATTTAGCAGAGGGAAACTATTTTAATGTCAATAACTACTTAAAAAAAAAACTTGGCACACTTTGAAATGTCCATGAAGACTTATCTGCATGTGACAGTACTTGGAGTCCTGACTACTTTACATGTATGGATTTATCTCAAGGTGTAAAAGTTGTCATGGCAACATCCTTCTGCAAATAATTATATAAAAAATAAATGAAAGATTTTATGAACATACATTAAAGCTTCATCTCTCATACAGACTACTTTTTGCTACACAAATTGAAGAAAAGGGTCATGTGGAATTTTTCTTGATATGCATATTTATTTGTCACACTCAAGGAAATAAAATATTCTTTAAACATTTGCTTTAGGAGGCGAATGCTAAATTTCATTAATCCAGAAATCAAACACTGTCCAAAAAACAGCTGAGGGATAATAAATTTTATGTTCTTTAAAGCTGAGGGTCAGAGGTACAGGTTTTGAGACTCCCTCAAAACTGTGAAACAGATTTAAAGCTGCCTTAACTAGGCCCCTGGGATTCCACCAGTATGGACATATTCCCAGCAGCTGCAGAACCATCAGCGAGCTACTTTTATGTCCTTTTTTACACCTCTGACAGGGGTTGTGACCATGGAAAAGATTCACAACCAATATATCTGGCTTCCTTGCATCTCTGACTGTCTTAATCTAGCACAGACCAGCATAGACTAGCACACACTAGCTAGAGTTAGTGCAAAGTATACTTCTCCCTTTCCTGGCATGTCTCCAACCACATCTTCTGTATATATTTATATTTATATTTATATTTATATTTATACTTATATTTATATTTATTTATATTTGTATTATTTATATTTATATATTACATATAAATTTAACTTGTTCTCTGGGCCATGTCCTGTAGTGATTCTCAGTGCAGAGCTCTGGTTTGAGACATACTGAACAGTCAAAGCACTGGGAAATTGGTTGCTGAGTGTTTCCATCAGAGGACATTGAAACCTCCCCCATTAAAACTATGCTTTTGTGTGTGGGAGTGCTCTTTAAAACTCTGGTGGGAAGGGCAGGGGAGAACTACTGTTCATCACAAAACCAGAAAATGTGTTTATTGGATGGGTTCATGAGGGAGAGCCACTGTTTTCATCAAACTTGGTGAATTAGGAAGCAATATTTACACGTGCAGCCTGACTGGTTGGCATCATTCTATATTGTCTTCAATATTTTTGATTAATGAAGAGGTAAGCACAATACTAGTGTCAATAGTTCAATATTTCAGCCAATTTTGATCCATATTTCTATAATTATAACATTAGGCCTATCTAGAATTATTATAAAGTCTGTTATATGAAATAGATGAGTAGTACATATGTATGTCCATATATGTGTAATTATAGAGATATTTATGTTTTATATAACTAGTATGTCTATATAAAATGCATTTAAAATACCTTGTCAATAGAAACTAAGAAAAAAATAATAACTAACTCCCATTATGAACTTCAAATCATTTAGCTGAAAATATCTCCTGTTGTTTTGTGACTTTTCATACTGCTCTGAATAGAAGCAAAGATCCACTTTTTATTAAGTTTTAAAAAACAAAACCCAGCTTTTTTGGACTAAAGCTAGAAGTGAGTTCAGAGCCAGAATTTTCATAAGTATTGTCCTGAAACCAGTTCCCTGTATTTTCAGCCAATACACCAACAGCCTAAATAACTTCATAAAATGAAGCTGGCAGCCTGTTAGGTAAGTAAGTCTCAAATTCTTTGATGCAAGAAGCTTGAATCCAGCTATGTGCCTAGTTTGAATATGAGTAATCTCAACGACCTTATACTGTTAATCTAAACAAACATTTTACAGCTTTCCAAAAATGAGCAGACCAGTTCAGATTATGAAGCACTGCTATGATAACCCTACTGAGAAATGAGTAGGTCAGAGGTTTTTAGTTCAGGCTTTTGAATTAAGGCATAATTCTAGCTATAAATTTTAAATGATCAATCAAAATGGAAAGCTACAGATGACAATAGCCCGTATTTTGAACAAAAGTGAGTATCTGGTTAAATGTAGTAGCTGAAGCCCTACCTATTCAGGAGCAGTATCCAAAAGTGAGAATAGTTTAAAGTTAATGACCCATTAATTTGTTCTGGCTGATTCTCAAATCATCCCACTAATGATGTCCCTAACAGTTTGCAATCTTTGCCCTGCTGTAAGGAATATTAAGAGAACACCTGAATCAATGTGATCTAGGTAGGTACTCCCACGTCAAAAGATATCAAACCTTCCCTGACACTATTACAACAGTCTTCAATCCTTTAGTATAATGACTGAAATCTCACAAAAGAAAAAGGAAAAAAAAAAAAAAAAACAACACCTGAAAGGACATAAAATGGGGAAATCTTGAGAAATTGGACTGTGCATCTCATTACAGAAGGCAAAAAACAAGAAACACAAATCAAAGATCTCCATTTGTAGAACAGTGAGGGCATCCCAACAGCATCCAATCACACAATCAGTTTAACACTGTGTGTAATAAACAAGACACACCACTGGCCACGGGACAGATATCTTATTTTCACTAAGAGCAAATGCTCATGAAATATCCCTTTGCTATTTGTGGCTGGTTTACAGTCCTCCAAAGAAAGTAAAACACCATATTCCTCAAATATTCTTCCTCAAAGCCAAGTCATATATCTGGAGTAACATAAATAAATAAACAGCAAATGCTCCCTATACAGGAAATGTAAGATAAAAGCACTATCAGTATGCGGAATAAGCACTCTTGACCAAGTCTCTTCAATCCTCCTTTGCATGTACCAGCAAAGGTACCAAAGGTTCCAAAAACAACATTGGAGACTTAAATCACTGGCTTGAGTAACAAAAAACTCCAGAATTACTCTCATTTTGTCATAAAAATACTGTCAGGAAGTATTCCCATGAAGCTATTTCAGATCTTATCTATTAACTGTAAGGCTGCTCCTTTAATATCCAGAAACCTTGCTCACCTTCACCTGTATTTCCTTAGCAAGAATCTGCTACATCCATAGGAAAATGCAGCATGTTGATCAATATATAGAAAGGTACAAAGTAAACACGGTCAGCTGTGACCTAAATGTAGTTTGTGTATTTTTGTACTATTCTGGACTAGCTTCAGGAGGTCACAGCAGCAGATGAAACTATAGCATGTTGTTTCTCCAGATAAGTATGCTGGAATGGCCTGTCTTGCCACTGAGTATACAGAAAATAGAATAAAGGTTGCAGATTTTCCCCCAAAACACCATTCTGAGGGCTGAATATATATATATAAAACTGCCTCAAGAACACTTGCTTTTATTCTAGCAGCTTAACTCACTGCTAAAATATTGTTGTGCAAACAGATGTCACAACTTTAGATAACTCACAGCTCACTTGCCCTCCGGAGAAAGGAAAATCGTACATACATCTCTCCAAAAATAATGCCTCCTATTTATTTCCATGGAAACTGTAACAGATACAAAGAGCACAATAACATTATTTGACACAGAGAATTCTCAACTACAAAAAAACTTTTTTTCAACATGCTGTGCTCATGTCCACTGTTTGGTCCTCATGAATGCTCAGCAAGTGTCTATGAATGTTAATGGATGCCATTTTTTCCTCATGGAGGAATTCAGTGACATTCCTTTGCTTCATCTGCACTTCCATGTCAGACACCATTATGTCAGAGTGCCCCTCTGCTGCCATCTGTCACACAGTAACAGAATATTAGTGGGAAGGTTCAGCCTCTACTGCCATTCCAGGCCTTTGATGTCATGGGCTGACATCATAACACATGGATCATTGATCTCTGAGCAGTCCTCACACATACACAGTGAAAAGAGAATCCATTGTGAAATGTGTAGTAATAATTGTCATAAAAAGTTAGAGATTCATATATTTCCCAAGAAAATTCCTCTTAGGATCCAATTAGATTCCTGAAATGTTACCTGCGTAATGATGTGCATAGTTAACTCAGTAGCTCAGCTTCTCTTACATGCTCCCAAGCCAAGGTTCAACCTATACTGCCATTCCACCTCCATCTATTTCTGACATCAGGGGCCCACATAATAAAGTAGGAGTTGTCACTTTCAGAGTAGCCCTCATATATGCTACATGCAAGAAAGAAAACATAATATTATCTAGAGGCCAGAGTGGCTTGAATTTCAGCTTATTACAGTACTGAGGTATCGCCCTAAGTCTTTTCTAATTCATCTCTCCTCTTTTTTTAACTGATCAAATGTCATCATATCTGACAGTTTACTCTGTCTAGGACATTTCCTCATTATTACCAGTTCACGTACCTTCTGTTCCCCAATGCAAATAAAGATCCTAATACTGTGTTGTAGAGTAGAATAATCTGGGTACCTTTTCTTGAAGGAAAAGTCTAAAAGAGAATATAGCACCACTATTTATGACTTCAGATTTTATTTGTGGTGGTTCAATTTAGTACCTATATCATAGTGCTGATTTCAGTAACATTTAATATACTCCTGAAAACTACACAGGTTAGATTAACATCCAGATCAAGTCATCATCAAAGGTCAAATAACATTACCAAAAAAAGATTTTGCACACAGTGGATATTTTTTTCCTTTTTCTCATTAGAAAAGCTTATATTAAAAAAGCTGACAAATTTCATATATACGCAGCAGCCCAACAATAACAATTTCAACATACTTGGATTGTATTTGATAGTAGCACATATGATGGTGAAGTTATTTTGAAGTGCCTTTTCATTTGCTGTGTGGTCATGGCTTTTGTTTTCTGATAGAGCTGGGCCTGTTTTCTGGTCATTACTGTCCCTGATGCCCCAAGGGGATGAGTATATGCCTTTGGTATTATATGTCTAAAATCACTATGGCAGACAGTTACTCACAAAATCCAGCCATCTTTTGCACCATGGATGCTACACATTTTTATTACCTTATTTAAAAACAAATTTGATTTTCTAAAGTCAAGCCAGGTTTACTGTCATCCCTGTCAGTATTTATAGGTTTTGATTAGAATCCCATAACCGTAACCATTACCATTAGATAACATGCACAGTTCAAGGATACTAATGTCAGAGCATCTATTCAGCACTTGGGCTGGAGCAGACAGTTTTGACAGGGCTTATACCAAAAAGGATTCTTCCATGAAATACATCATGCTTGCAGTCATTTTGGATATTAATCTTACTGAGTTTCTGTCTTCCAGCAACAGGTGTGACATAGCATTTGTCCACAAATGCATCACTAAGGCTTGGCTCCCTCTCAAGAACCTCTAGAATCTCTAATAGAATGAAGAGTAGATGCCATTTGGAAAACATGAAATGCTGAAGTTTCTCTGACGCTGTCAAATTTTCTCATGTGGGACTCTGTATAAACACTGCTGAAGGAGCAGCACTCCATTACATGCTTTGCAAAGATACAGCCATGGTGAAATTCATAAATATGACTTCCAGGAGGAACCTTGGTGGGTCAGCTGAAGGTATCATGACTGTAGGTAGATGTGTACTGTTATGTGACTTCCTAACAACACTGCTTCTTTCTATAGTGAGATTTTGCATATAGTTACCATCCTGGCTGCTTTCATATTGAAGTTTTGCCAGAAACAACAAAGGAGATCTAGATAATGCATGCAGATTTATACCTGAAAACTTTAAGGGCTTGGGAAGACAATTCACTTTAAAATTCTTCTTCTTCCTTTTTAAATTTAGACCTTTTTTGAAGTAGGCTTAAATTTTAAAATGTTCCTTAGTAAAGATCTTCCAAATCTGACAGGTAAGGGAAAAATGCTAGTACGCTTTCTGGCAGACCTTGAGACTTTGCTGGGAAACCTATGAGTGCAGTGAAGGAGAACTGACGTTCAGAAACATCTTTTTGAAATGTGCATTCTTATATAAAAGCTATGTGAGCTAAGGAACCAGTGAGTTTTTAACAGTTACTTTATGTGGAAAAGTGGGTAGTTCCCTTGTCTAAAATGCCTTTTCTCTAATTTTGAATAATGTCATCTCTCAGTTTATGAAGATTATTTTGGGATTTGATTTGCTCATTCTGAATTTATTTTTTGTACATTAAAGTCACTACTCTCAGGAAAACAAGAAAAAGAAAGAAAAAAAGTAAGAAAACAGCTAAAAGCTCAGCAAAGATCTAAACCTGACAAAACTAGGACTGCAGTCATTAATTCACTCTTGAATATCCCAAACCACAAATAACTCAGTTGTGTAGAGCAATATCTTTGCTAAGTAGTAATCAGTGAACTACCAGTGAAATTGTTATCTGGCTGAAAGTCTTTAGAACTATAAATACATTGCATGTAAACCAGAAGAATGTAGAGGTGCATTTATTCCCCAAGTTCCTTGTGAAGTCCTGAATCAAGGAGTCTGCTTTTTTTCTTCAGCAGCTGGTTACAGATAGTGAACTGGTGCATGAAAACACATGGACAAAAATGAAATCTCACTGAAAAAAAAGAAGAAAAAAAAAAGAAAAAATGGCTGCGGAGAATTTCCTAAATTGTGTGATATCTTAGACTGAACTCTGTCCTTGTATTACATTTCAAAAGAGATAAAATCCAAAGGAAGGAAAAGCTCATTCTTTGCAATCATTTCTACTCACGTCTGTGGGTATCTAAATGCATCTTTTACTGCATCTTCAGCCCACTGTGTATTATTTCAATTTTGATGTGACTGACTGTGATAAGGGCAATGAGGAACTGTGAATTTGGCAGGTGTAAAGGACAGAAAAGGGTCCTCCAGCTGTGAACATTTCATAATTGTTGGAAAAACAAACACTGTGAGAATGACCACCTTTGAAACATACGCATCCGTCACAGGAAAATCAAAAGATTTTCCCAAATTTGGCCAATTACCCTGCAGTTGGCAAGCTGCTCCAGAGTGAAAGTCGCCCAAAAACCCACCTCATGAGCTCTTCCTGAGGAGTGGGCAGATGCCCCATATGGAGGGGCATCTCCAGTCCCACGCTGGGATGGTTCAACATCACTTTCTATGTCCGTGATGATGATGCCCAAACAAGTCAGCTCTGGGACTCCCCCACAGCAGATGTTTGTGTTCTGAAAGAGAACAGAATCTGACTTGCACTGTTTTGTATTTAAGTGATTTGTACAGCTTCTCTTAACACACATCTCTTCTCTCTGCATATCATTCCTTGAGGTTTCCAAAGCACCAAAAAGATAAATATCTGAGAGATGCTACTTTGTCATCTCAAAACAGTCCCTGGAACCAGGAGCTGATTAGATAGCTGAGAATATATTTCATGCCAAAGGCAATTCATTTGCATGAGCTGCACTAGACAAGGTGCTTCTTTTCTGGTGTATTTGTGCAATAAGAACACACTTTCCAAAAGTGCTAAGTAATGTGGAAAACAGCTGAAGAGACAGAGATTGACCTCACTTCTGAAAATCAGACTTTATTTAAACCTTCATCCTCCGCTTAGCAACTGTTTCTGATCTATGCCTTGTCTTCAGACTGAAATGATAGTGCTTGTAATCTACAGATACAGGCTGTAGATTAGCTTCTGTCACAGCAGACAGTGACATACTTGAAATGAATCAACAAGCCTTTGGAAGTCCACAATGCACAGTGAGCCCACAATCTTCTGTTCCTCAGACTTCCATGGGATTATCTGATCTGTGCCAAGAATGACGACTAAGAGATGAGATGCAGGCACACAGAATCACAGAAGAGTTTGCATTGGAAGCGACTTCAAATTCCACCCACCCCCAACCATAGCCATGGGCAGGGCTGCCCTCTCCAACTCACGCTGGCCAGGGGCCTGTCTAACCTGGCCTTGGGCATCTCCAGAGATGGAGCACCACAGTTTCTCTGTGCAGCCTGTGCCAGCACTTCACCGCCCTCTGAGTCAAAACCTTCCTGCTGACATGTAATCTAAATCTTTCTTTTTTCAGTTTAAAACAGTTCCTCCTTGTCCTGTTACTACCTACCCATGTAAAAAGTGGACATCCATGGCCTAGATTGAGCTGGAGAACTTCTCGTCATTACCTTAAAGCCTTGTCTCTGAGCAAACTCTCACAGCACATGTGAGCAGCAGTGCCAATGCTGCACCATGCCAGCAGGAATCCATAGCTGGCCATGGTCATAGAGCAAAGCCTCCCCCAGAAGCACCAGCAGTGGAGCTGCCACTCCCTCCTTGCACTCTCACCCTGCAAGGTGTTGTGTGTCAGATGGAATCCCTCAATCTTAGCTTCTGTCCCTACTCTGCCAGCAGTAAATGAAGGCATTGAGGCTGCTGTTACACCAGAGCAGTACCTCCTCTCTTTCTCTTTGTCTGGGAGGGAGACCTCTTGCCCTCTGCGAAGCAGGGTACTTTCAGAGGGGGCTGGCTGATGTACAGACATGTTGTCTCGCCTGCAGGCAGCTCAAGAAACCTGAGATGATTTGTATCAGTTGAATGTATTTACAGCTGATGCAATTGCAGGCCTAGATCTTGGCAATGCAGCAGGGAGAAAGCTGAAAGAGAGCGATAGTTCCAACCTGTTCTCATGAAATATTGGTTCTCTGGGTTATGCCAAGGACAGGACAAAAGCTTAATAACTGACTGACAATATATGTAAGCCAATTTGTCCCCAAAAGACCCAGAATAAATTTCTCTTGTGATAAAATGAGAGCTGGGGCTCACTGGTGTTTAAGGGAACAGAAAGTGATTTATATGTGTAGGCTTTGTTTGGGCTTTCTGTACTGACAGCAGTCACAGCTAGCAGCAGTGTTTGAGTGCCATTTGGGCCCTTACCTTCCTCTGTGCCAGGGAGTAGTGCCAGCAAAACCATCTTTTCAGGATGTATTAGTGCTACCTGTAACCAAATGTGATAACCAGTGCTGTTCCTAAAAACACAGCTGTTTCCACCAGATATCCCTGAGCAGAATCTGAACCAGATATGTTCTGGTCAAGCTTTCTTTCTCACAGGCTAGCCTGCACAGGTCAAATAAGAAGAAGTCTTCCTTTGCATGTCAAAGGATAGAAGCTTTCGCCAAGTGTTTCCTGACCAGCTCTCTGCCAGATCATCCTGAGAGCTGGGGCCCAATCCTGCAGCAGGAAGCCTGGCAACTTCAAAGCCCCAGCAACCTGGGAAGGGAATCAAAGCAGGTAAAGGGTTCCAGATGCCGGGATTCTCAGTAGCTCTGCAGACAGACAGCTGGAGACACAAGCGGATCAGGGATTTGTGTCAATTATGGTTAGGATTGTTTTGACAGGTTAGAGCATTTTGATGTACTGAGACAAATTATGGATCTTTTCCCATTCAATAGGAAAATTCCTTTGGCTAGATGCTGTCCTGATGTAAAATTGTTTGGGGAGTGGATGCAGAGGACAAGACTTTCTGGAGCACATGAAGTCTAGACTGCCTTCCTTTAGGAAACAGGCACTGAAAGTCTGCTGTCCAGGACACTCTCCAGCTTCCTGACAATTGTGCTAGATGTTTAATGCATCTCTGAGCACTAAAATACAATAAGGCTCTAGTATTAGGGACTAGCCTGATTTCCATTTAATCCAGCTCCCTTTTATGCTCCCTACGTGCAAACTTTTGGCATGTACTTTAAGACCCTCAGGTGCACCAACAACAAAGAAGCTCTGCAGCATGAACTACACTTAGGTGTTAATGCCATGATTTTGAAAGTATGAGCATCTCCCCATGAAGAATACTGGCAGGGGGGTAGGAACCTGATGACCCTTGAGGTCCCTTCCGACTCATTCTATAAGTCTATGGTAATATTTCCTCTTTAAGCCAATGGAAAATATGCCTTTAAAAGTTTGAGCCTAAATTGCCACATTTAGGCTATTCCCAGTGCTATATTGTGCGGCTGGAATGAATCCATTTTTGCTCTTTTAAAATGCGTAGTCCCATGCTGACTTGCATATTGTTTAGACAAGCCTAATGCTCTACCTCTCCTCTGGTCTATTTAAAGAAAATCAATCAGCATTCCTCCGATGAACTTCACTGGCACTGCTGTTAGACACTTGCTTAGACTTGCCTGCTTAATGGAACACATTCTTATTCAAAGCACCTTTTTTAAAAGAAGTAATGGAATATCTATGAGTTTACCAAAAAGGGGTCATAGGTGAACAACAATTATTGGCAGGAGAAAAATCCTTCTCAGGCAGTCACCAACTGCAGGTAGGAGTTCCTTTTAAAGTTGAACCATTGCCTTAAGCACTTCCACTTGTGCACACACTGGATTAGCTACGCACCAGATAAAGAAAAGGAAACAAAAACTGAAAAATGCTCAAGGGAAAGAGGAGACAAGGGGCAGACAAACAACCTGTTAAAACTATGAACTTCACATAAATATTTGGAAAGTGTTTGGGTGTAAAGCAATTCCTTAATTCACCTTTTAGAATTTTTGCTGAGCTCTATGTCAGTCAGCTTCACCACTCACTTCTTGTCCGTTTGTCTTTTGACTGTAACTTCTATGAGCAAAGAAGCAACCTTCTTATCTGCCCAGAACTGTCTGGATGTAATTTCATCTCTAAAACCTGCCAGGTCTGGACAAAGTGAATCTGAGATCTCAGATCTTTCAGATGAAAAAACTCACTTCTTGTAAATTGGCTTATTGAAACAAAGGAAGACCCGGGGAACTACAGGCCTGTCAGCCTGACCTCGGTATCAGGGAAAGTTATGGAACAGATGATATTGAGGGAGATCACACGACACGTGCATGGCAATAAAGGGATCAGACCCAGCCAGCACGGGTTCACCAGGGGCAGGTCGTGCTTGTCCAACCTCATCTCCTTCTATGACTGGGTGACCAGACAGGTAGATGAGGGAAAGGCTGTTGATGTAGTCTACCTGGACTTCAGCAAGGCCTTTGACACGGTCTCCCACAGTATTCTCCTAAGGAAACTGGCAGCCCGTGGTGTGGACAGGTTCACTCTTCTCTGGGTGGAGAACTGGCTGGAGGGCCGTGCCCAGAGGGTAGTGGTTAATGGAGTTAAGTCCAGCTGGCGTCCTGTAACGAGTGGTGTCCCCCAAGGGTCAGTTTTGGGGCCCATCTTGTTTAATATCTTTATTGATGACCTAGATGAGGGAATTGAGTGTACCCTCAGTAAGTTTGCAGATGACACAAAGCTGGGAGGATGTGTCAAACTGCCTGAGGGTAGGGAGGCCCTTCAGAGGGATTTGGATAGGCTGAACAGCTGGGCTGAGCAAAATGGGATGAGGTTCAATAAGACCAAGTGCCGGGTCCTGCACTTTGGCCACAATAACCCCATGCAATGCTATAGGCTTGGGGCAGTATGGCTTGAAGAATGTAGAGAGGAAAAGGACCTGGGGGTGTTGGTTGATGCTCGGCTCAACATGAGCCGGCAGTGTGCCCAGGTGGCCAAGAAGGCCAACAGCATCCTGGCCTGTATTAGAAATAGTGTAGCCAGCAGGAGCAGGGAGGTGATCATCCCCCTGTACTCAGCTCTGGTGCGGCCCCACCTCGAGTACTGTGTTCAGTTTTGGGCCCCTCACTACAAGAAGGACATTGAGGCCCTGGAGCGTGTTCAGAGAAGGGCAACAAAACTGGTGAGGGGCCTGGAGCACAAGTCTTATGAGGAGCGGCTGAGGGAGCTGGGATTGTTTAGTCTGGAGAAGAGGAGGCTCAGAGGAGACCTTATAGCACTCTACCACTTCCTGAAGGGGGGTTGTGGTGAGGAGGGGGTAGGCCTCTTCTCCCTGATAAGTAATGACAGGACGAGAGGGAATGGCCACAAGTTGCGCCAGGGAAGATTTAGATTAGACCTCAGGAAGCATTTCTTTTCTGAAAGAGTGGTCAGGCACTGGAATGGCCTGCCTAGGGAGGTGGTTGAGGCACCATCCCTAGCGCTGTTCAAGAAGCGTTTAGATGAGGTGCTTAAGGACTTAATTTAGTAGTTGGGTAGAGATAGTGATAGGAGGATGGTTGGACTAGATGATCTTATAGGTCCTTTCCAACCTTATGAACTTATGAACTTATGAACTTATAAAGCAGCAAAGTGGCAGCATGCCTCTTTCTGCTTAAGACTGTGTACTGGCACATACAGCATGGAACACGTGGTGCAAAATGCTGTTTGTGCATCTCTGTAGTGCTGTACCTTAACACTATCTGGTAGTTGCATACATTTCCAAAGGAGATCCATTTCTGCTTTGAAATCATAAGAAAATAATTTTGCTTATATCTTTTATTTCCTTCCACTTGCTTTCAGTTCATTAAAAAACAAACCAACAAACATAACTGGCGGGCAAAGTCACCCCAATGGCACCAAAAGAGCAATCCCTGGTTAATTTCTGTAATAAGGATCCTATGTTCCCTTATGTAGTGCACTCTGCATATCTGGAGGTCTTTTAAAACTCTCTCATTATGCCAGCCACGTTCATTTCGGTCAGTTGTGCTAAGAACCAGTGGGTGGTAGAAATTGTTTGGGTACAACATGCGAGCAGTGATGAGCACTGAGCTCTTACATTCTCTGTGGAAGGATGATGATGGATCTAGTCCTCCTGCAGTGCCCATTCCACCTCAGACCGCTGCTCCCACCACAGTCCAGCTGGAGACACACTGCTCCCATCAGTCTGATTGTGGGCATCTATCTACTCTCACACAATGTAAAAAAGTGTAGATCACCTCAAAAGTGCATCAGTGAGAAGCTTTTCAACTTCTTATCCCTAACACCCATGTTTACTGTGCACTGCAAGTTGCTACAGTCATGATATGGATTAAGGCATCGATAAATGAGAAGACTATTGCCTCAGCAGTATCTCTCTTCAAGAGCATCTCCATAGGTTCGGAGTTTCAGTAGGAAATGACAAAAAAAAAAGTGATTTTGTTTTCAAGCCAAATATTAAAGACAGGAAATGCATATTAAAGAAGGTGCTATTTGCAAAAAAAAGGTTGCTTGTCTCTGAAATGTTATTGAGCCAATAAGTGGTAACCAACAAAAAAACAGAAGAATTTGTCATCACCAGCTGAGTCACTCATAAAATGCCAGAGAACAGGGACTGGATTAGTGAACTGAGGAGATCTAGCTGATTTTTCTTTGGGGATGCTGCTATGTGATGATCCATTTGATCCACATTAACTGAAAATTAGAGCCATAATGTGCTGTTTCATAGAATCATTGAATTATAGAATCAGAGATTCACAGAATCATTAAGGTTGGAAAAGACCATTAGATCATTTAGTCCAACTATCTACCTATCACCAATATTGCTCACTAAAACACATCCCTCGGTGCCACATCCACATGGTTCTTTACTACCTCCAGGGATGGTGACTCCACCACCTTGCTGGGCAGCCTGTGCTGCTGCCTCACCATTTTTTTTTGAGAAGATTTTCCTGATATCCAACCTAAACCTCCCCTGGTGGAACTAAAGGCCATTACTTCTCATCCCATCACTGTTACCTGGGAGAGGAGGCCTCCATCTTTCTACAACCACCTTTCACATCTTTGTAAAGAAAGAGCAGAAGTCCAAGGATGAGGTGAAGTCTCAAGGTTTGTTGCTTCAGAGTGTTTCTGACACCTATTTCTTTGACAAGTCATTAGCTTGTTCAAGCATATACATGAAGTGTGACAACAATAAAAAAGAAAAACAAACTATTCTAAGAGTAGGAGAAATATACAGCATGAGTAGGATGTAGTGACAAGAACTGCTGAGAGAGGTCAAACTGTCTAAAGTTGGAATGGGAGAAACCGAGTGAATGGGCAAGGGTCATAGGAGGAGAATCAGAAAACAAGAAATAGAATTAAATGAGGATATAAAATAGAAACTGTGGGAGGAGTAAAAGATGAAAAAGATGTGTGCAAGAAAAAGGGCAAGAAAGCAATTTCAGCAGGTCACCTCCATCTCACCCCCAGCAATCAAGAATTGCTGATCAATATTCTGAGCCTGACAGCAGCTGAAGGTGGCTGTGAGCCAAGGTGAGAGCCACCTATAATAAACTATTACTCTATGATACGACGATGGGGAAGTTTCTTCTTCACTTCAGGGAGCTATTTGCCTGCATATGGCTTGGTTTCCTTACGAATTTGATCTTAACAAGTGTGACTGAGTGATATTCATTTTGTTCAGTATCTGTGTCTAATCCTTTTTAGCCTTCTGCATAGTGTTTTTCATGAGTGGTATCTGTCATGGGGTTACATAAGTGAATTGTGTATTCTGATTTTAAGTGTTAGTTTGTAAATGTTTCTTTTTTCAATTATTTTTTTTTCTTTTCAGCTCCTGCAGCTAACCCATATCTTCCCATTTATTTTAGATGACAGTTTAATATCACCTTATACATTTCTTCTCCAGACTAGTCATAACAGTAGCAAGCCAGAAAAATGGTTTACATAAAAGGCATCTGTAAAAATAATTCTCTTTTTAAGAAAAGAAGCTTTTTTTTTCTTTAGCTCTCACTCTAATATCATGTAGAGATATGTAACAGTCATGCAGAAAGCTTTCACATCAGCAATCACTTCATTACTCCAAGCATGGTTTTACCTTTTAGTGACAGGGATGACCGAAGCTGCATGAGCTATGAAATGAGGAAATAGCACTGACTCACAGGCTGTATTCAAAACCTGACGTGCAGTTTCTTCTAATTTTCTGCTTCTGCATTTCTTTTCTGCACAGGGCAGATATTCTGATATTTAAATATATAATTCTTCCTCCCTATTTCAATGGCAAATTAAAAAAAAAAAACCACATAACTATAATGAAAAATACTTGATGAAAAAAAACATAGTATCTCTTTTCAGTACAAGTTACCTTCTGCTTTGGTTTGTGTTTGTCAGCCTTTTGCCTGCTTATCCAAGTCTGATAGGTTCCCCCAAATGTTGTCTGAAATTTCTGGCTTGTGCATTAATGGCATTGTTCAACTATCACACAATGGCTAATTGCAATCAAATGAAGAGGGATTCATAGATACATTAGGTTGGAAAGGACCTACAAGATCATCTAGTCCAACCATCCTCCTATCACCATTCCTACCCACTGAACTACTAAATCCAATCCCTTAGCACCTCATCTAAACGCTTCTTGAACAGCGCTAGGGATGGTGCCTCAGCCACCTCCCTAGGCAGGCCATTCCAGTGCCTGACCACTCATGACAGCTGATTTAGCAGAGTGACTATAATTTTATTTTAATTAAGAAGGGAGCAGCAAGGTTCAAAGTTTTGACCAAAAAAAAGGAGAAAGAAGGAAATGCATTCTGGAGAGGAAGATTAAATCAGTGGAATTGAAAAGGAAGATTAGCTATGAAAGCAAATATCTCCTATCAGGAAGTATTTTTCTCTGTAGCGGATGCAACCTGAGACAGAAAATATGTAGAAAGACAAAATCTCTGACCAGGTAGCCTTAGGAATGTCTACAGCAAACCAGCCAGCAGCAGAGAGAGAAAAAAAAAACGGAATAAATTAAATAGAGTAAGCATGTTCTTTTCTTTCATTTCTTGACCCATGTCTTCTATAAACATAGGCAGCTGTGTTGTCAATTTTGTTTAAGTAAATCCATTCTTTCCACTCACTCCCCCACCATTTTTTCTTATCTTGACTTGATTTAAGAGCAGTTTTTTTCTAACAGCAAAGCATTCCTTCCCCTGGGGACTGCACAAATCTACAAATCAGGGTGGTGGGACACCTTAATCAGATGCCTCACCTTTTTGGCACATTTCCCAGCCTACCCAGTGGGTCAGGGACCTCCAGAACAGTAATCCCAGACATGACCAGGTCTCATGGGGCCAAGAGAATGGACATCCACCTACAGGGGATAGCTAAAAGGCCCCTCTAGCATGCAGTGAGGTATTGAAAAATATGCCTGAACAAAGACACTCCTATGGACTACCTCTACAAACCTGAACTGGGAAGACAAGCACATCATCAGACCCTTAAATTCATATTTTAATTGTTGAAAGGATGCGTTGTAATGTCAGAGCATCCAAATTCATAACAGAGTACTTCCTTTCTGCAGCTTATTGGGCAATTACCCAGGATCCGATCAGATATGTGCACAAAAGCAATTAAAGCGTTTCTTGTTATTAAAGACACCCACAAGTATTTAATGGAAGCATACTGGAGATAACTACAAAGGGTTTCAGTTTTTAAGTCAAGTAACTATAGGCAGTTTATTATGCACAGTCTTAGACTTCTGTTTTATATCTGAAGAAGGGACCAAATACTCAAAATGTATCTGTTTTGCCCAGCCTGGTTCACTGATCAAATCAAAGCTATTACATCTCCTTACAAACTTGTTTATATCCTGAGACCATTGTGACTACTGAACACTGTACTTCTTAGATGTCTACAGACAAACCAGAATCTGGTATGTTATGACTTGGACTGAGACTAATTCCGTTTTAGGAGGAAATAAGTGTTTTGCTTTAGTTCCAATTTGAACAAAAAACTTTACTGTTTAAAGAAAAAAGAAATACCAGGGAGAAGAAATCACTGTTTCCCGTGCAGCTCTAGAAACCACTTCTCATTTAGTTGTCCTGTTCCAAGTCCTCCTCAGGCCACGGGCACTGGTATTTGGGCCACCAAACATCCAGGCACCTGCCTTCCCCTGAGGCACAAGAAGATAGGAGGCAGCTGGCAATCAGGGGTTTGGTGAAGTGTTGTCCATCTTAGACAAAACCCTCTTTTATTTAAAGAGTTCTCTTTAATTTCTGTTGTGTCTAACCAGGTTGTATCATAGAGGCCGGATAAAGATAAATCTTTACAGTACATCAGTTTAAATAATACTCTAATGCTAAGCATCTGGAAATACATATTTTATCAGTGTAGCCAATGTCAGACAAGCTAATGTTGATATTTTAACTGTTCCTGCTCTTGTTTCCAAGACCTGGATCATGTTATGGGAATTGCATTCCTCATGGCAAAATGACTGATATGAAACTGCAGGAATTTTAAGCCCTCAGGGGTTAATGGTATGTTTTAGTAATCTGATGCAGGACTGAAATTCATGCTGATTAAGCTGAGTGGCCCTCTTAAAATGATTTCCAGAACGCATTTGACTTCCCCTCCAAAAAAATGTTTTTTACAATAGTTTTATGAAAGGAGCACACATTCCACTACTGTCATGAGTTAACAGTGAATTGGTTGGTGTGGTAGAAAAGGCACCCTTTGTCTCTCCCTTTGGGCATCCCTAGTAGAAATGCATCACAAGCTAGGATGCTTTTTCTGACAATATAAAGAGGCACTAACCTGAAATTATTTTGCCTTTCAGTGTTATCCTCCCTGCTCTCCCATTTTTCTGGAGAGACTGATTATCACCAATTTTATGGCTTGACACACAGAAGGACATTTTTGTTATGGAATTTCTATAGGAGGTTGAGTGGTGGATTTTCTTCTTGAGAAGGTGATGTCAGGACCTCTCTCCATGGCAACTTATTCTGTCATGTTCAACATACCTCCTCCACCAGTACACACACAATATATCTTGAAGCTCAGCAAATGCAGGGACAAATTAGAATTTCTGTAAGTCATAGTTAATGAGTTAAATGATCCAAGCAATACTTACCAGCCTTGTAGCTTGGAAGATATACTTTCTTCTATAATTAATGTACCACTAACATCTCCACTAAGCACAACATGGTTTCCTACTACTAATCCGACAGCCCACTCCTAGACAACATTTTATGACTATTTACTTCAAATCTTGATCAGTGGGAAAGCCCAAGTCTTGACACAAATATAATCGGTGATGATAAATCAGACACAAGCAGGGTGTTACTTTTCAGGATTCCAGGCTCTGTCTTAATTTAATGCCTGTTTGCTGAGGCTATGTGACTAACGGTAGCATAAAATATTTTAGTCAACTGGCAAAGTGAGGACTCAGAATGATTGAGAAGTACTGTAACTGGCTGCTGTGATTAACATTGGGTAAATTACTGTTAATGCTGGTAATAAATGTCATTAGCAGTAATTCACTGAATAGCAGCTCTATAGGCTCTGATCGTGTTGAATTTTAGCTAGAAACAATGACTGGCTAATCTTGGCAAGCTCCAGACTTTGCCATGCTTCCTAACAGCTGCTTGAATGCAACACAGGGTAAAGTAAGCTGCACACAATTGTGCCATGTGAGGTCTTGGAACAGCTTTTTTATCAGCTATTATTCTTTCCTCAAGCTGAAATGACATGTGAAATGTATTTATATTTGAAAGCAAGCAAAGCTTCTCTGTTGCTTTTGGTGATGTGAGTTGCCATAGGACCTGGGAACCTGGTACTACAGCAAACCTCTGCTGTGCTGTGAATTTGATTCTTCATGGAAAAAATAGTGTGGAGTCTGCTGAAATCATTTGGATCCCCCAAAGAGTTACTTTCCTCCTGCAAGTCCCCATCTTCAGGGGAGTTTCAGGTTGGATATTAGGAAAAAAACCTTCTCAAAAGGGGTGGTTAGGCACTGGCATAGATGGCCCATGGAAGTAGTGGAGTCATCATCCCTGGAGGTGGTAAAGAACCATGTGGATGAGACATCAAGGGAAGGAAGATGTTTAGTAGGCTTGGTGGCTATGGGTCAGTGATTGGATTAGATGATCTTACTGGTCTTTTCCAACCTGAATGATTCTATGATTTTATGATCTTTAGAATATTTCCACCAGTGTAACAACATACATGTGTGTAAGCCTTCACCAACAGAGCATACCAAGTTGTGGTAGTCCATACTGTCGTCCTGTAGGCCAAGCACAAATGTAATGGTATTGTACTTTATCGTAAGGAGGCCAAGTCACAGTTAATGTACATTATGTGTGACCAAGTATACTGCACAAGGAAGCTGCACCTTTAATGATCATGTTTAACAATTCTTAGTGACATAAACTATATAGAAGTCACTACATGGCATCTTCACTGGACCCTCTGGGATTAATTTCAAATAATTCAGTCAGACTGTCTCATAGCACCATGAGGAAAAAAAACACAAAAACATTACATCTCATTTGCAAACACAGTTTGGGGTGAATTTTGTAACACAGTGTTGCTTAAGCCAAGCATTTCTTATCAATTACGGAACATTGCATCACCACTTTCTAGTTCAGGGTATTTAAAGCACCTATTATGCCATGATTTTATACAGCTGTTTTTTCAGTGTTTTGAGATGCATGCAGACCCAAACATGTTGCACTGGCTTTATTCACTTATTCCAAACTTATGGAAGAACCTGCACAATCCAAAGGTTGTATAACTTTTTCATCAAGGAACAAGACTGGGTACAACAAGAAGAAATGGCCATATTTATTTTCCTCATGGTTAAACAAGGTGAGTTTGCTCAGTCAGCTGTCAAACTGCTGTCTGCCTACCACCACATGAAGCCAGACATTTCTGCAAATGTGGCTTTGGTCAGGCAGCACATGAGGTATCAGGTGTTTGAGTAAGTTGTTTCTGGAACTGGCAGAGTATTGGCATTCAGACACTGAACAGCACTGAGCTATCAGTTAAAAGTTTAGGATAATAGTAATGAGGAGTCTGCTTGGGAGAGCTCTTTCACAGATGTGAGATGCAAGAATTGATACTGGCAGCGTTCCGTGCACAAAGGCTGAAACGAAGAGTGAAAGAAGCACATGTGATACTGCAAAAATAACATAACCATTATTTGAACCTATTAGACATACATTCCAACAAAAGTAAGATGGCTTTTTATTCCCAGACTGCTAGCAATGTATTCATTCAAGCTCATCATATTTCCTATTTTCATTAGAGGAGAACCATTCGGCATACAAGTCATTAAAAATAAATCTTCAGGCTACTAAGTATGCTTATCTTAGAAGAAGCTGCTGCTAGATGGTTTAGTCTAAGATCGCTGTAAGTGAAATAAAAACAATACATTCTTAATTTGATAGTTTACCATGTGATGCACTTCTAATAATGCATTTTCATTAAATTTTACTGTCTCAGCTATTTGAAATAAATGCATAGATATGAGGGGTCTGATCATTGAGATAAACTACAAGAAGACTGAAATAGGTACTTTATTTTTATGTCTTGTAATGATATTTTGAAGTGATAAGTGATGTTCTACCTCATTCTTTAGGGAAACACACCACTTTCATACTCATACATCCTCTTCTTCATCCTCTTACCCACTTCCAAATCTCTAATGAACTTCCCTCTTTCCCTCAGTTCCTTGTAGTAATTCTGCCCCAGATTGCTTCACATCTTTCCTCCCACAAAGGTGTTTTCTGTGAGCAGCTAAATCTCTTTGTCCCTGTTCATAAAAAATTTTGAAAAGCACATCTGAACTCAGTGTAATTCAGTCACAGTTTTTCACCTTCTTAAGCCTTAGAAAAGTGTCTGATATGTCTAATTCCAGATTTATATCTTATAGATGCATGTCAGATGTTATTATGAAAGAAAATCTGCACTTCCTTACTGTGTATGTCCACCTCAGTTATTTACACAAGTTACTTGCTATTTGAGTGCTAAGTGGTAGCTAAGAAATGGCAATAAATTCCCAGATAATGTGCCACTTACTCATTTCAGCCTCAGTTTCAAAAAGTAAGAAAATAAGACAGAGTGGTTGAGATTATTTTTTAATGTTGTTGAAAATACCTTTTCCTTTACTGTAAACCTATCATGGAGCACAAAAGAAATAGCTAAGAAATGTCAGTTCCACAGAGAAATAAACCTTCGCAATATAGATTTCAGTGGAAACACAAAGGGAAAATACCAATAGCTTTCTCTTATAAGGGCTGATGCTAGTTCTCTGAAATCTAAGAAAATGTGAGGCAAAATTCTCATACAGTGTGAATGGAGCTGATATAGACACACTCAGCCAGAACCTCATGATCCATGTAGAGTTTTGTAATGCAAAGTCATTGCGTTCACTTTGGAAGGGAAAGTGGACAGGACTAGAGCCTTACTGTTGCTAGAAAGTCATACTATGAATAAGCTCAATTGCAAAACTATTTTGGATTGCTTCATTTGTCAGCTAGATGTGTATCTGGTTTACAGATTGTCACTGCATCCAAAGAAATTAACTAACTTTGTGCTTGCAGCAGTAAGTGGATCTGGTTCGGAATCCTCAGCTATATAGATCATAAATCTGTCATGAGTATAAAGAAGACTTCTGGGAGTATTTTGAAAAATTAGAACCAGATCTGTTTTCAGGAGGATTTGCTGTTCAAATCTAGTTAAAATGTTCTGTGTGGTACTGCTTGATCCCTTCTGTAAATGCAGTTTTAATGGAAGAAAAGGAGAGAGCTGCTGAACGTAAGGTATATGAGTTATAGCTTCCGCTTTCAGCTATTCAGTGACTTTCACTTAGGAGTGTACTTATTAAATAAGAGCTATTAAAAAAAGCTGCTAAATGGGTCACTAAAACTTCATAATTCATCATTTTATTTTTTTTTTCCAGGATTTTTCTTTAGGAAAAAATGGAAGGAGAAGTGATGACTTACATAGCATGACTTTTAGACTAGGAAATGAAGAATCAGCAACTTCAGTATTGTGCTCTTTTCAATAATTATGATCATGGCAACTTGAAAGTTTGGAGGGATTTTTATTTAAAATTTAAGTGAAAACAGATTTTTGAACTTACGCATTTGCATGCTACTCTGCTCTACCAATGCATGAGGGCAATGTTAATGCATTGATTGCTTAGATGTAAATTCCTGGCTGAATTATGTTAAAATTAGGGCCTTCACTCTTCATTACTGTGCTTATTGTGTATTTAGTTACTCTTGCATCAAATGGATGTAAAATGTCACTTCTGTCAGAGGGTGTTCTGACTGAGTACATAAATTACAAATTAATTCAAAGTAGTTGCAGGCATCAAAGGATGCTTGTGCTCAGGTCCTATCAACACTCACATGTGTGTTTATTTGATGCATATTACTTAAAACATTAATGTGACCTCCTATGTAAAGTACTTATTGGACTGAGCTGTTAGCAGTAATTCAGGTTCAGACATTCCAATATTGGAAGCCAAATGTGTTTTAAACAATGCAACATCCTGTAAGACCTCAATTTTCTCTCTTGAAAGCAACTACTTTGGAAAGAGATACTCTCCAGGCCATTTGCTTGAGAAGCAAAGCTAAGAAGAAATTAGCAAGAGCAAAGTAATCCTTTAATATGCTTCTCACTGTGCCTAAAAATGCGGGTGACAATCTTGCCCCTCAGACAGCGACCATGGTAATGTAAATACAAAAGCCACCCCAAAATGAGAGGTGAAGCATGACTATGTGACTGCTCCTACTTATCTCTCATGTACAGCCATCATGGCCTTTTATTTCATGCTCAGCTAATACAAATCTGCATTTAAAAGAAACTAATAAAATTTCATAAAACACACTATTTGCTTTATTTAAAATCACCTCAAATGCCTTTTTATAGTTTCAGCTAAATCTACTAAAATCACACAGAATGACATCTTACAAAGACAGCAATTACTCAGAAAAGTAACTTACCATGACAATGGCTGTACACATTTTGGAAAAGTGTTACTTATTCAGACAAAAAGCATTTGTCATATCAAGCTAGATACTATCAGGTAATCTGTTATGGACTTCTTAACATGGAAAGGGAACTAGAGACCTTTCTGCTTATTTTTTTGTAGTTTGCAGAAGTGTGGCTTCAGGGACCCTGAATATTTCTCTTTTCTTTTGCAAAATCCTGCCTATGCCAGCTGTAGCACATGGCAAACTTTATAAAAACATGCCACTATGGTAAACAGACTGTTACACTTGCACAGTATGCATTCCCTTATTTGGAACTGTTGGCCTGTACCTGTCCATGTGATAACTCAGGAGGCAGACTGATACCAGGGGAAATAAATGAGCAACTCCACATGAAACCCCAGTTGAAGTCTCCCTCTCCCTGACTCCTGGCTCTGTGTTTGCTGAGCTCTGTGCAGCCATCTGTATGCCTCCTCAGTGGGAGTGAAACACTGCTGAATTAAACTCCCCCATTCATTTCCAATGCCTGTAGTTTCTTTCTGTACTCACCTTATGGAAATCGAAATGACTGCGCAAGAGACACATCGTGCTGAGATGTGGGTGGTGATTTCTGGGCTGTCTGGGGCTTTTCCATGAGTTTCTATATTTACCCACTCACCTCATCATGTCTCCTCTTCCAGAATAGCTGTTAGTGAAGGTGACTTGCCACACCCCATCACATCACTCTGCTTCAGAGGTTTTGCAATTTCCTCACTAGAAAAAGGGGTGTAGCTCTTTTGACAGCTGTGTGGGAAGAACTTGGTGCCTGCTCTGAGGACAGCTTTGAAGAACTGAGCATAAGCTACATGAGCGTACTCTGTGCACTAACTGATGAAATTTACAGCAAATTTTCCACTATGTTTTTTAGTCCTTATGCTATGCTCTGCAGATGGTGGTTATGAGGAGTATCAGTGCTCCTCACTGAGGGAGGAAGAAGTACTGCTGCTGGGGGAGTTCTGAAGCGCTCAGTTGGAAGCTGGAAGAGGGCAGCCCCTTACTGGAGAGATACACCAGGACAAACAGGGGGTCTGCAAATGAGGGATGTCCATAACAGTTGTGTAGGGTGGTTCAGGGACACTTTATGGGAAAAGTATGATGGATAGAGGTTTTGGAGCCTCCCTAGCTCCAAAGCAGCACTTGAAAGATACCACTCTGGTCATGATAGAATTGCTGTGTAGGGTCACAGCTGATATTCATCTGATGCATCTCAACAGTATGTTTGCAGCAAGACCAGAGCTACTGCCCACGTTTCTACACTGTGGGCTTCCCTGTGACAATCCCTGCAGAGCTTGAAAGGGACCAGCATACATTGATGAACCATGCTGCTACATCAAACCTAGGTATACACGCATTTTTTTCTAAAGCAAAGTGAGACTAAATAGGGAAAATGTCAGGAGAGCAGAATTTTCACCTTATTATTTCAGCATTGCTACTTAAATACATGCATATGTGTATGATAATAAACAGAGACAGGAGAAACTCTGCCTGTAAGATCTCATCCATTTTTGTCAGATTCTTTAAAGTTGTTTGAAAGTTGCCTGCAGCTCCTCACGAGGAGAGCAGAAGGGCCGTGCCGAGTTCTGCTCTTGCTGACAGCAACAGGGCCCAAAGGAACAGCATGGAGCTGTCAGGGGAGGGACAGATGGGGGTGAGGGACGGAGTCTGCACCAGAGGACAGTGAGCATGGAACGGGCTGCCCAAGGCAGTGGGCACAACCCCAAGTGTCAGAGTTCAAGGAGTACGTGAACCCTGCTCTCAGGCTCAGGGTTTGGATTTTGGGTCGTTCTGTGTGTAGCCAGGGGTTGGACCCAGTGATCCTTACAGGTCCCTTCCAATTTGGGCTATTCTGCAAGTCTATGATTCTAACTGCTGGAGATTGGAATTAGATATTAAGTATTGGATTTTTGGTGAAGGTGAGACTTTTTTGATATCCTAATGGGCTTGTGTAAATCTTCGTAAGTTCACATTAACTAACTTCAGTTTGCTACACAATGGTAAAGGAGGTGTTAAATCTTCCATATGAGCAGTGACAGAATCCATGCTGCTGAGACTTCTGTGCTGTCTGCAAATACTGTAATACCAAAGCCTTTTACTGTCAATTCACTGGCATGAAGCAAGCCTATTTGCATTCATTAGTTGAAAGCCTGAAAGTGAGTACCAGCTAATATTAAGTCAGTTGTGCTGTGGTCAGGATCAGGTTAGCCTACAGTCTGTCTACCATTCGCTTCTTTGGTGCGACCCGATTAATGTAACCAAATGAGGGAAGCCTCCACATGAGTCCATCAGAAATAAGATCATAGTGCAATTGTCTGTCTGAATATCCCAGCTCAGACAGGAGGGCACGTTTATCTAAAATACCACTGCAGAAGTGATTGTTATACCAGAGAGGTTTCTTTCCAGTTCAGATGACATCATTTCTGAGCTAAACTAGAAATTCCTAGAACAATGAGAACTTCAAAGAGCCATACCTCCAGTACTGTTCTTTCTATCTTTTACCTTTATTATCTCTGCAGAAAAAAAGATTCCATTTTCGTTCAGCTTCCAGACAATGATAATGGCTATTTTTCTTTTCTTGACAACAGCATTAGTTGCCACCTGGCATGTTGCCCTCCTGGCCAAAATTGTGAAGAGTGTTGTGATGGGTCTTTATAGAAACAGTACTTTCAGACAGACATTGCCATAGCATTGCTGGTCAATAAACTGAGCAAACACAATTTGCAGATTAGAGGATTCCCTTGAAAATCTGCACTTGCCCCAGTCTAAAAAACAAAAACAAAGTTATCTAATTGTGAAAGTTCTGATTGCAATAATCTCCAAGTCATTCAAGTAAAGTTAGAGATAGCTTTAGAAAATACTGAGGGCATTTTGCTCTTGGACTCACAGTATCACAGTGACAGTAGGAGGGAGTAGAAACTCCATGGTGGCATGGCAGTGATAGCAAAACCAGGTTTCTGCCTTAATTGTGAAACAAATTCACAAGGAGGCTGCTGCTTCTTCAGTGGTTTTCAAACAGTACAAACTCCAAGTAGCAATGTCAAGGTGTGGCACTAGACTGCGTAACTCCCATAAAAGCTTTCATCCCTTGCCAGCTGAGAATGTTAAGAACAAAAAAGACCTCCAAAATAGATACGCAAGCCCAGGTAATGCGCAAACAGTGAGCGAGATAGTAATAGCCCTCTGTTTCTTGTCTGGTAAAAGCCATGCTCCTGGGAAGTGAAATGCTTCCCACACAAAAGCAGCTGATGAGCAAATGGAACAAAAATGAGAATAATAGCAGTATTTAAGAAACTAACAATGAAGTAGTAGTTGTCTTCTGACTGTTTTGCCTTTAGCATCTGAACCACTTCCTTGCAACTGGCAATATACAGTTGCTGCTTTATAATAAGCATTTGGAGGCATCATAAGCCAACAACTGGACAAGTTGTCTACAATACTGAGATGGCCCTGCTGTGGTATGCTGAACTGGTACAGGCTCTTCTCAGGTCCCTGTGGGAATCTCATGGATATAATCTCATGGGAAACCCCTGTTGGCGTACCAGCTATTTTAGTCACTAATTAAAATCGCACAACAGATATTCACGAATTTGTGAAAACAGCAGTCACTGAGGATGCCACATATCAAACATGGTTTGATCAAAATGGTTGCTTGTCTTCTGATGTGTAATCAAGAATATTTCATGATTCACACCAGCTTTGTGTAGCTATGACATCTATGACATTTATTTAGGTCTTCCACCTTCTTTGCATTTTTGTGCCTTCTCTTCATGTTTTCTAGCTTGTGCTTTGCTTGGCCACATTTTCTTCAGTTTCAATTGAATCACATAAATATGTAACAAAAAATAACAGTAAATGCACATATTAAAGACAGCATTGTCCAGATTCCTACAGAAAGGAGAATCTGCATCCAGAAAAACACAGTACCTTAACAACTGTCAAAACAGGGGGATGCAATACTTTCTTTTTCTTTATTTGCTTGTTTCTTATCTCTTAATTGAGATATTTTTCTTCTTCGACAGTGTTTATCAAATTAAAAAGATAAAATTGAGAGTCCTTGCACAAAGTGAATTACAGAGATGCTTTTTGTGAGGCACAAGGTGTACATCTGAGTAAAAGGTGGGAATTATGCCACTGTTTTAGAGCCCAATAGAGGGCCACAGCATAGATCAGATAAACAGACTTTGTTTGATTAGGCCCTGTCTACACCACAAAACACTTCAAAGGAAAACATTGGCTACTAAACTCGAGCCGTAATGGGGGGTAGGATAAGATTCTAATAACATTCTTTAACTCTATTTTAAACTGCTCGGGAGTCTGACACCATCAACAAGGAGCACCTCACACTGTGCCAGAGCTGTCTGAGCAATGGCTTGGGAGCAGGTAAGAGAAACTGAGCTACTGAGTTAACATTTCACATATCTAATTGGATCCTAAGAGAGATTTTCTTGAGAAATATATGAATCTCTCAAACTTTTCATAGCAGTTATTCAAATTTTACTATGATTACTCTTTTTCACTGTGTACATATAAGGGCTGTTCCAAAAGTAACGCCCCTATGTTATGATGTTGGCCTGCAACATCAGAGGCAGATGATGGTGTTATGGCAGTAGAGGATGAACCTTCCCATCAGTATTTCATGATATGTTATTGTCATGTGACAGATGGCACTCTGGCACAATGGCATGTGACATGGAAGTGCCAATGATCATATAATGGCTTGGGTTGGAAGGGACCCCAAGGATCAAGTTTCAACCCCCTGCCACAGGCAGGGCCACCCACCTCCAGATCTGGTATTAGACCAGGCTGCCCAGGACCCCATCCAAACTGGTCTTGAACACCTCCAGGGATGGAGTATCAACAGTCTCACTGAGCAGCTGTTCCAGCACCTCACCACTCCCTCTGTAAAGAGCTTCTCCCTGACAATATAAACTCTCCCTCCTTGATCTTAAAACCATTTCATGTTCTATCACTAGCTACCCAAGTAAAAAGCTGATTCCCCTCTTTTTTATAATCCTCTTTTAGAAACCTGAAGGCTGCAAAGAGGTCCTCTTGCAGTCTTCTCCAGGCTGAACAAGGCCAGCTCTTTCAGCCTGTCTTCATAGGAGAGGTGCTCCAGACCACTGATCATCTTCATGGCCCTTCTCTGGACCCTCTCCAGCACCTTCACCTCTTTCCTGGTCTGGGAGCCTCAGACCTGGAGCAGTACTCCAGACAGGACTTCACGAGGGCAAAGTACAGGGAAACAATCACCTGTCCCACCTGGCCACCCGTCTTCCAATGGAGCCCAGGATACCAGTGGCCTTCTGAGCTTCAAGAGCACACTGCTGGCTCATGTTCAGTTTTTCATCTACCAGGACCCCCAGGTCCTTCTCTGCAGAGCTAAGAGAAGGTGAAGGCATTGAATTGGAGGCCAGAGTGCATGTGAGCACAGTGATGAGGTGGGTGGTGTGTTTCAGCAGTGGTGACAGTGACAGTGGGTCACTTCTCGTGCAGATTGTTTTGAGAATGATATGCAGGCTCTTTTTCATCACTGGTGAAAATGCATAGCTAATGGTGGTGACTGCATTGAAAAAGAGTGTTTTGTATCGGAGAATTTGCTCTATTGAATAGTGTTATTGTGCTCTTTGTTGCAGTTTCCATGGAAATAAGTAGGAAGCATTACATTCAGAACAACCTACATATATAAAAGTTCTGCAAATATTAAATCATATTCAGATTTAAAAGTTCATGGCTGTTCATTCAGTAAGATGCCATAAATACTTCATGCTTTCTGGAAAATAGAAGTCTTGTATATTTCACTGGTTTTGCTTATAGCACCTGTTTTATAAATTAATTTTTTATTATCAGACATCAAGGATACAGCAGTCAGGATACAGGATAGTTACTGAGCATATTAACAACTCTTTCATTCTTACCAGCTGCATTGACAGACTGTGTCTACAGAAAAGCTGCAGTCTTCGTCACTGCCAAAAAGACAGATGCTCAAATATCCTCTTTGCACCCTTATGGTCACTGGATGACTACTAAAACATCAACATTATGCTCCTCTTTTTATTAAATTACAAAAATTACAAAGCATCTTTTTTTATTATTATTTTGACCTTTACCAAAACAGACTTATTTGCGTGTCCTTGAAAACTGAAGCAAAAATACCTAGGAAAAGGTAAGAAAAAAGATCTGTCTCTGAAGTTTTGAATACAGTCTTTATGTCAGCAAGAGTTAGTGAGAGATCCAGCCTGCTACACACTGATAGGGTCTTACTGTCAGTACAGATACCCAAGGTCATGGAGCTGGCACTGCACACAATGTGTAACTCTGCCTTTGTGGTGGGTGGAAGGGAAGCATCAGTACAGCAGCAGATCACAGAAACAAGAAAACCTCCCAGGATGTTTTCAAATGCTTCAAGGAAATTGAAGACAGATGGTTCAATGTTTAGGAATTATTTCTATCTGTATCTACAGTTTGTAGGTAAAATCAAAATAAGTGCACTAAAACTGTTGAAAAGAATGCTAATACCTTTTTTTTACAGCTACAATCATTAGAAAATTACATAGCATCATTATGAAATACACTTTATTTCTTTTTAAACTGTAGCAAGCTGAATATTTATGATTCCTCATTCAGAAAACATCACAAAGTCAGCTTCTTTAGCCAGTAGATCCATTTTCCATTTAATGTGAAATAACTTATGTCACTTTATGGTCTTAAGGGACCTTTTCACAATAATCCACTTGATGAGTGAGCCAGGTAAGCTTTGCAAAACTTATAATTGATCACTGGAGCTATTGTAGACATGATGGAAATACCATATATAATATAAATATTTTTTAGAAAAAATATTATTGCTTCATAATCAGGTCTAGGTGTTAGTCTCTGATTTGGCCTTGCTTTGACATAATGAACCTATGGTTCTGCATACATGGAATAGAAATATAATGATGTTTTTATAAGAGTTCCAGACATCTTGCCTGTATATGAAATGTAAATACTGGGCTCTATCTTTAGCCGTTGAAATTGGGTGTGAAGGAGATACTCTGTTTTGGCCTCAGCACAGCCACACTTTATTTGGGGGCTATATTGCTATGGAATTGCCGCTTGTTCAAATGCTCCTGACACCCAACAAAGACAGCATTGTTCTGTTGGAACCTGTTTGCTAAAGCCGGGCCAGCTGTAGCAGGGACGGCTGCAACAGCAAAAGCATGTTACTCAGCAGTCTCCTGAATGAGGCCTAGTGGGTTGTCACAGCGATGATGGACTACGTATGGCCAGGGGAGTGAACAATGGGAAAACAAAGACCAACCTTGCTCAGACACAATGTGTGGTGTGGGTGGGCTCCTTCTCTCCTGCTGTCGGCCTGGGAAATCTTGTAATGATTCCAGCTTGTGCAGATGTTTGATGTGACCTTCATCAGAAGTCAAAATTTTAGCAGCAATGCTGTAATTCTCATTGTCGATCCGATGTAGTGAGTCAGATTCTTGAGCAACTGGACTTAGTTATCCGTGAAAGTATACTGATGCTCAGCCTTATGCTGACCTTTACCCAGACACTGTTTCCACAGATGCTTCTGGCATGATCATCACCCATGTACAAATTGGTGGAATTTGGAAACACTGCATTAATTTAAGAAGGAGTAGAAGTCAGTGACATAGTCCATCTTGCTTTGTTCCCTATTCATGTATGATTTATATAAAACCAACCTTAGGAAGAAAACTTGTTACTGAAGTCTCAAGCAAGCCAGCAGCTCCTGGTTCCTGGAAAGCTGCTCGGTCTGGAGAATTGCTTATGGATACAGAAAACAGGACAAACAGAAATATTCATCAGTTGCATCTCATTGCACTGTAAATTTGTTAACTGAAAGATGAAAATCTTGCTCAAACACTAAGAATATACAACAGGTTGTGCATTGATATCTTCTGGTGGTACTGATACAACAGTTGGTAATTTCAATAGAAAACAATAAATCCTCCTGTTTTGTAGTGTAGGGCTACTACTCTTTGAGGGGAATTAATAGGTTACTACAAAATACTAATAAGTATTTTTAACCTTTTATTGGTAGTATTTGGCATTTTCTTAGAACAATATCAGACTACATGAATCACTGATCCAGTCCATAGTGGTAATACTTATGTACCTGCACACATAACATTCACAAGTGTACACACTAAGCAGTTTTGTTTGAGGATGACGTTATCAAAAAGATTTTCCTTCATGCTCATTCTTACAGTTACTGAGTTTGAACCAGAAGGACCTCAAGTTTAATAGAACTTTCCAGTAGCTATACAATGCAGTAATTGTTACTCTATCATGCTAGCTGTTTTTCTTTGATTCTTTTTCCAGAGTTGCTTTTGTAACGCATGCTAATACCATATCACTATCTTTCTTCCAGAAGTGGCTAGACTTCTCCTGGAGTTCTGAGTCTGCTGCTAACTATGAAGTAATTAATTTATTCTTTTAGCTTACTTGGCTTGGTCTCTCAACTCGAGCTCCTAGGTATAGTCCCTGTTTGCAGCCCAGCCAAATCTGCAAACACACTGGCAACATTAGTAAAATGTGTATTAGGAGTGGAGCCAGGGAAGCAGAAGAATGTAAGTCTGATACCACTCTTTGAAGGCATAACACTTAGAGAAGTATCTTACGCAAGGGAGCATATGATGCTGTCTTCAGTTAATTCCTGTGCAGATTTCCCCGAGGAATGACTTGCTGTAGCCAAGGGCAGAGTATGTATCTCCTCGTCCTGCTGCTGCTATCCTAACATCATTTCCAGAGATAAACTGTATGACTCAGCTCCTTCCCCCACATTTTTCAGTTTCCCATCATTCTTTTGTCACAGAAGATGACAAGGGAAAACTGCAAGTACAGTCCTCCCTGCTGACATAGCCACAACACCTATGGGGATAGAAAATACAGAAGAAGGAGTATGTTTTTTTCAGTTCTCTGTATGCCCTGTTAGTTTCAGTCAAGATCAGCCAGAACACCTTTAGATAGATTAAGGCATGAAGTTATGCTTACATGATGGTATTTTCAAATGTGGCTTATTTTTTCTACTTTACCTGGACTGCCTGTGGTCTTTGCAAGCTACCTTAGTTCTTTATATTGATGAACTTACAGATCAATAACTTGTTCTTATACTCATCCTCTGCTAGGAATGCCTCATGTTTCACTGCCAATGACATGATCAACCATATGAAACTCTCAGTCTATATCTTATCTTTGGAACTGAAATTAGATTTAGTTGAATTACTACGATTTAATTTGAATTACTAAGTTTGGAAACTATGTTCTATCTATTAGGAAATGAAAGATATGGAAAATATAATTACTCAAACATGCACAAATTAGTAGGACTAAAATTTCAATAGGGTTGAGAATAAAAGTTATCCCCTGAGTTTCTTGAAGGTTAATCTCAGCGGCTACTTTTTTCAACATTAAGATCACCTCTGATGAAAATAAACAGGATATTTAGCTGAGTGGGTTGATTCAGAGCTGACTGAATGCTGTGGTTTGGTTTGTAACCAGCATGACCACACTAGCTGGCAAAACCCAAAAGGAAAAAGAAGTGGGCTGTGGCCACTTTTGAACAATAGGAGTATGTGTGGAAGGGAGGGTTACTCTTCTCTGCAGTGTCTCTCTCACATCACCTAGAAATGTGCACTGATATTGAAAAGACCTCACTGCCACTTCACTTGGATTTTAAAAGATATATATACTTGGATACCTAAGTTAGATAGATCAGGTCACACCTTTTATTATCTTGCATCAGAAAGTGTTTTATTTATGATGGAAATGTATATTTAAAATTAATTTTTTAAAAGTTTTGCTTCTACATCATTATGCAAACCAATGGCAATTAGCTTGATTCAACCTTGAGGTTTTGTCTCTCAGACATCCTAGATAATACAGGTCAATTACAATGTGAAGATTAAGATATTCATCATTCAGGACTATGCTATGAAGAACCTGGGGCCATGTTGAGCTGTATTGCTGTGATCCTAGTTCTGCAATCAGATGCCAGTGTCAGTCTGTGTAAGAGCTTATCCAAGTGGAACTGATTGCAGAGTCAAGGCTTAAATTTACTAGTTAGATTGCTTATGCACTGTGGCAAGGTCCTGATGAAGAAACCTTAGTTACACCCCCTGTTCCTCTTAGAATTTTGATTAAAGGAGAGTAGGGTGGATTTTGATCAGTTATACAAGTTACTGCAGAAATAATTTTCCTCTTCCAAAAAGTCAAGGTTGTACCGATGATGTACATTTGTACTAAGAAAGCCTCTTTTTTTTATTCCCTTGTCTTCCAATTAGTTCTGTGAGGCTTTCAAGGACTTTTATTTGTACAAACAGAAGCCCTGAGACTCTGAAGAGTGAGGAGTTTGACACCTTTGGATGAGCAGGGAAAAGCACGTTGGGTTCCTGGAGAGGTTGATTTTCTGTCACCATCTGTTGCATGCACCAGGTCTCTCCTACAACTTTAGTAGTATTTTATCTTAACTGTTATTAGGCTTTAAGAATTTGTATGAAAGCATCCCTCTGGGAAAGTAAAGGAGCAGGACATGCTCAAGACTTGCAGTGGGTGTACTTAGGATGATGAGTCATCGTGTCCCATGGGAACACTGGGCAGCCAAAAGTGAAATGCCTTTCAAGTTTCAAACAGCTCTCCGTGGATAGGCTCCTCTGCAAATACAGTGATGCAAAGAGGTAGTTTTTCCAAGCAAGGAGTAGTTTTCAGGTGGAAAAAAACCTCAGAGGACATTTTTCTGAAGCAGCTGAGAGCAGCACCATGGGGTCTGCATACACCCCCTATGCTGCAGCAAAGGGAGGGCACTTGAGAGCAGAGGTGAAGCAGCAGCCCAGCTTGCAGAGATTATGGGAATTGCAGTGTTGAGGCCAAACCTAAGCTTCACCCCTCTTTAATGACCAGTGCCACAGTGAGTGGTAATGTAGTCTTCTCATCAGTGGATGAGGATGAGGCTTCAGACTTCCCTGTCACACTTTGTGTGTGTTGCATATAGCAAGGGGATTTACATTTGATATGTACATGACACTGTTGATTATAATTGTCTTTCCAGATTTGTTCCAAGTCTCCTGCCATTCTTCACCTCTAATAATGTTTTCTTCATTTTATAGACTTGATTCTTTTATAGACTAAGCTTAGTGTTTGCTAGGGGGAAGTATTACATGACAAAAGTATTTCTCAGGGACCTGGATGAAAAATCTGTCTAATCTCTTTGGTATATGTGGAAAAAAAAAAATCCCTAGAAAATCAAATATGTTTTTTTTTTTTTCTTGCCGGTAGAACCTGGGAAGAAGAAGAAAAAAAATAAAAAGAAAAAAGAAAGAGCTACAAAAGAGTTGTTCTTCTCATTCATTCCCCAGTGGAAAGATGCTTGATTATGCCACTGTAGTTATAATCATGCATTCTGAATAATTACAATACACTTTGGAAAACAATAAATGGTGACAGGAAAATAAGTATTAAAAAAAGAACTTTGATGCCATTTTTTTCCATTCTGTAATGTAAAAATAAGTCACATGAACCACATCTATTTACTCTTCCAAGCCAACTGCTGTTAGTACACTAAAAAAGCTTGAGAAGTTGCTTCTCAGCCAATATCGAAAGGGCAAAAAACTGATTCACTCAAGTGTCATAAAATGAGCCCATGATAAAATGACCAGACTCCATGAAGTTCATTATCCAATCCACTGACTTTTTCACGAGAATCAGCTTATTTATAGGACAGTGCAGCATATCAGCTGCCAACACTCTGCATAGAGTAGTATTAAAATGTACAGGGGAAAAAAAAAAAGCATTTTGTAGAATATTAGTGAGATTCTACTGGTGTGTGTTCCTGACAAATGGCTCCCCTGCAGTTGTCTCAGCATTTCCTTGCCAAACAAGACCCATTTACTGCTTCATTTATTGATAAGCAGTGGAAATCATAGAACAAGTATCATATCAGTGAATCTAAGGAAGTAACTCATGCAGTTCTTAGAGACATAATGTCTGGAGAATTTAAAACTAAACTAACTCCAGGAGATGTTTATGAGTATTGTGAATGAAGAAGAAAAAAGACCAAACCCAAGAGCAATAATTTGATGATGGCATTTTAATTTAATTTGAAATAATGCAACCAATTTTTTCCCATGAGGGAAAGGAACGGAGGGAACAATCAAGCCCCTTAACCAACACTGTTTTATCCTGCCATTAAACTGTTATAATTATCCAGTATTTGACCAGATGGCAAGTCATTTCTGAAGTCAGACCAGGTGTTCAAGATGCAGAGATAATCACAAAGCTGATGACTGTGGTGAAACTAATTAAAAAGTGTGTTGCAGTGGCACAGTGGTGCTGTGGAGAGAGTGACCAAAAATAACAGCATAGAAAAGATGTAATGTACTACAACAAAGTGATTTGGAGGATAGCAGGCAAAAACAAACAGAATTTAATTAATTCAAATGATCAAGGTCAGAGGAGCACTCTAATAAACTATTACATAATGCAATCTCCATGGGGCTTTCTGGGGCTTTGTTTCTGTTTTCTAACACAAATGTGAAGACAAAAGTGAAAGGCAGAACTAATGAAGATGAAAACTGTCAGCCCAATCAGAAAAAAGGCAAAAAATGGGCACAGATGCACCTCAAAATGAAATATGGGCACAACGAATCCTTTTCATGCGTGTGAATGCCAATTACATGACCACAGCTGGAAATTACAGAGGGCTTTATTCATTAAAGACTAACTATCTTCAATTAGTCTTTGCTTTCATGATGAAGCAGCAGAGTGGTAAAGCAAGGCTGTGCCACACTGTGTCTGCACCCCTCAGAACTCTGCCTTTCGCCTGCACCCAGTGCACTTCTGTTTAATGGACATCTTCACCTGGCTGGGACCAAAAAATCAATTCTGACACATGGGGAGAAAACAAGAAAAATAACCACACCAAAGCCAGCAGGAAAATTTCAAAAACAACCACAGGAAGTTCACACACTAACAGAAATCCAAGTGTCTAGGCACGCGGCAGTCCTCCTGCCGGCTTGGTGTTTTGTGATCATCTCTGGCTGTCTGCTCTAAAAATGTTAGTGTGAATGCTCATGCTGTGCCCATGGCCCCGAGGAGATTGCTAATTGGCTCCGTGCTATGCCCGTACACGAAGCCTGATGCTAAAGGGGTCCTAAGCACAAGTAAAAGCTGAGACCGATTAAAGGTAGCTCTTCATGAGACTTTTCAGGCAGGAAAGGGAGGTGTTCCTATCTGCCCACATCCTCTCTGCCCTCAGTACCTGCCCCAGAGCCTGGAGACACCAACGAGGGACAGTTTTGTAACATCAATGGGCTGAGGAGGGCCTTGGATGCTTCTCTTCAGTGAGCACTTTCTTCATTAAAGAACAATGACAATTACGAGCACCCTTCACTGCCATGTTATGCTGGTGATGTCTTTCAGTACAGTTGCATGGGACCTTTTGCCAGCAATAGGAGGTGGGGTTCAGAGTCACTGCAGCTTGGTTTTTGTTGTTGTTTGATTAATCAGATTTAATCTCTGAGCATTTCCATCCACGTGAAATGGTCACATGTTGTGCAAGACTGCTGACAGCACTGCAATCTCATTCAACTCTTCTAACATTTGGGAATTTCTCTGTGTTGCTGTGTCTTTGCCTGCAGAAAAGGTAGATACTTCTTGGTGCAGAGGTGTTAGGATTTAAGGTAGGAGCAGGTACAGTATGAAGTTGATAAAATTAGTTGGTAATCCAATTCACTCTGCCAGTAGGAATTTTGCTTTCACATTGGTACTGGTAATCATGTTGGCCACTCTCTTGACTGGGGCTAGAGACTGCAGAAACCCCTCTGATGCAATCATATGGTTCTTCAGACGTTCTCTGGAAAGCAGAGGGGTCGATGTATCAATGACTGTGAATGATTGGTACCTTATTCAGGCACTGATGTTAAGAGCAGAGTGAACTGAAAAACACAGTCTGCTTTGAGTGCCCTTTTCCTAACCTTAGTTCTCTAGCTGGCTCAAAAATACAGAAGATTCTGTTTTAATCGATTCAGTTGCTTTCTTTTTTTAATTGTCACCAGATTTTGGAATTCTTCAGTCAACTTTACTAGTGACATTCATGTTGGTAACACATGAGGAAAAGTAAAGAACCGTAACTGGAAACAGGAGTGTAGATCACAGATAATGGTGTAAACCTATGGAAAACTGTTTGCACAGTTGAAAATACAGCCACATTCATTCCAGCAGTGCCTTCTCACCACAGAATGTACACTGCAGGATGTGTAACTTTTCAAGTTCTAGCCTCTTAGGCAACTGGTATTCCAGCAAAATGGTTTTTATACTCAGTGTTCTGCAGTTTCTAATGGATATGTTTCTAGAAGCAGTTATGAGCACACATCCCAAGGACTGCAGCTGCTCTTCAACCTGGTGCAAGTTCAGTGTCTCTCACCATGGAGTCTTTCCTTCCTGAAGATCTCCAGTAGTCAACTGGGCATGGCCCTGGGCACTCTGCTCTGGGTGGCCCTGCTGGAAGAGTGGGCAGAGTGACCCTGAGGGTCCTATTTCAGCCATCCTGTAAGTCTGTCTTTGTCTCCTGTACCAGCAGAGTTTCTACTCTACTTCTTGCCATCATCCTTCCTCTGTGGTCACACAAATAGCTGTTTGTTGTTTTTTTGGAAATAGGCATATAAAGGTAGGTTTAAGGATTTTGGAAGTAAAAGCTTTTAAGTGAATTCAATGATGACACCACAGGCTTGAACCGAGCACAATGTTAACTAGGGGAAGAAGATTTCATGTTAACCTTCAGAGTTGTAATTAAAAGCTGAAGCCACATACTTGGCCTTCTGCCCAAGCTTATACAGTGACCTGCAGATTTTAAGAGACATGCAGTCTATTTTAAGTGCTTAACAGGACTTGCCACCTGTTTACCTTCACAAACACAAAAGTGAGGGAAAAACCCTTCCTCATTCTGAACCAGTCACACAATGGTCTTGGCTATTTACTGGCATGTAAAGTTCTGCAGAAAACTGTAAGACCAAAACCTGCGTCTTCCTTATCCATGACAAAGTAGTTCAGAATGTCAGTTTCCCCAAATCAAATGTGAGACTTGGCTTTTAAGCATAAGGAGGAAGTTAAAGAAATGGTATAATTGGAGAGAATGGGAAGGGCGAGAATGTGTTTTGTCTTTTTCATAACTGACCATCTCCTTGCATTAGGAATACGCAAAAATAATCTTCTCTGTCTGAATAGGATATTACCTTTTTATCAACCTCCAGCTGATATATCTGTACAAGCTCTTTTTGTTGCCTTTCATAGCCAGATTTAACCTCAGATGGGCTTTGGCTTTCCAAACTCCATCCCTGTATGGGGACCCTGAGAGCATTCCCCCTCCTGGAGGTGTGTCTGTATAGGCTCAAGGACAGCTTAGAAGCTGTGTAACCATCCCAGTCAGACCATGTTTCTACATTACTCCTAACTTTCTTGTCTCCACTTCCACCATTTATACACATAATGTCTAAGTTTCATCTGGATCTCCTTGTTTATCTGTCCAGCTTTCTTGGGCCTTCCAGGGCCATATTCCATGACGCTCTTCCTGTGAGGTCTTTGAATAGGCCAGTGTCTATCCCAAGTGGGGAAAAATAGAGGTCCTAAGAGATCTCTGAGTCTCCTCTCAGACAGAAAGGAGATCATCTGCCATTTATTAAAATTAAAGCAGTCCTGATATTCATCTGGCCCTAAAACTCTTAGGTATGGTTTAACACAACTGTCCCTTACTCTGTGAGGAATTTGTATTATTTTAGTAGTTGTTTTGGATTTCCGCTTTCAAAATAAATGATTGAACAGAATTTGTATTTTGAACAGTAAAGTCTGAGGTAAACATTTTTTCCCCACCAGGAAACCTAGTTTCTCCATGCTGATCCCCTTCTAGTTTCACAAAAACGCAGTACCGTTGGCTTTGTGAATGGTATCAGTCCCGCAAACAGTGAAGTACCTGCTCAGCCGTGACAATTCTGTGCTATTTAAATTTTAATACATGCTCAAGGACCTCAAAATCTGGCCCCGCATCAGATTAAGCTCATTCCAAGTAGACATAACCTACTGTCATATTTACATATGTTAATTCTGTGACAAAATAGAGAAAAGCATCTCAGTAATAACTTCACTCATACTAATCAAACCAAGGTGTCTAGAGAACATAATTACTCCATGACCTTGCTGCTTCACAGTGAATGACCTTGTAAGATTGGAGTGTAGAGGTGGTTGAAAATGTTCTGGTAGAAGGCTTTTCCATTAAAGAGTGATCCCAAACTGAGACATTGCACAAGAGCATATACGCTGTCCAAAAGATTTTGACACAGAATTATTGAAGCTGTTGGTGTGAGTAATTTTGCAGTTCTCAGCTTAAAGGGATCACAAAGCTCTCTTTGAACTGGCGCATCAGGATTTGAGATGCACAAGATGCAATATAAATTTCAAAGAAATAAGTGTAGAGGGGAGACGTTAAATAAAGTCATGTCAGTGTTTCTTATGCTTTATAACTTGCCCTGTGAAGAAAAAATTACTTGTAATTCAGAACATGGAGAAATAATTAAAGGTAGAATGTCTTTTTTGTGTCTGTTTTGTTTTGTTTTGATTTTTAACAAGAGGTATTTGAAGGAGTCTATTACTAAGGCAAAAAGATAAAGACTGGCATCTCTCAGACAGGCAAAAATGGTGTCAAATTAATTATTTGGAACTTCTTTGTTATTTACATAATTAAGGCAATAAGATGATAGCAGTGTTCTAACAGTTTAGAAGGAAGAAATACCTGCGTTCTGCAGAGAAAGGAGATGATTTATCAAACACCAAGGATAATCAGCATATTTACATACACACTTTTATGTTTAACTGCCAATTTCTGTTTCCCAATTAAAGTAGTTTATTTGACTGTTATCTTTAGCTAATTAGTACTTATTTTAGGGAGTGAATAAAGAGCAGGTTTTATGAGAAAGTAAAATCATTGGCTGCAAGTAGGAGAAATAGCTTGATGGCTGATACAGAATTGCCCCAGATAACAAATTCCTGTGTGTTTTGTAATGTAACTTAATGTCTCATGCAGCTACTATACTCCCAGATGGCCCAGAGAGGCATATACTCACCAGGTGACATATTAGCCAGTTTCAAAGATAATTAGTAAGTACCATTCTTTCTGTATTCTTTAAGCTTTAGGAAGATTCACATTCAATTATTTTATGCACTGGCCTCCAACTGAAAACATATGGAGTAACTGTATTTCCTTTTTTATTTTAATCTCTCTTTTTTAATTTTCCTGGAAGTGCTGTTCTCCAGCTTCTCCCATTCACTTCAGCACAAAACTCACTTGTTATGATGCCATCATGCACGTTTGCTGTTGTGTTTTTTTAATTCTAACCATCTTCACTTCTGAAGATAGCCATGCTGTCAAGATACCTGAAGATGCTATTCCAAGTTTCAAACTAGGGACAATTTATTCTTCTTTTATCAATAATCTCGATACTTCACATCACTAAATTTACTAAATGTGAATGAGACAGGTATGATTCAGTTATTGGAGGATGTCAGTGTTGTGTGTGTACTGGCATTAGGACAACTTGTTGGCAAATTTTTTCACCAAAACAAGAAAGATAAGGAAAATCTAGGAAATGGGCCCAGAGTCTGGTTTAATTCTGAATGAAAATATAGACCTGGCTTCTCTGTGTTCCTGTCTTTTTTGTCAAGTAGATAAGAACCAAGTAGCTCCAATAAATGAAGGGTATAACTACATACAGGCAGGTGAGGCTAACTGTCCCTCAGGATTTAGGCTGGACAGATTCTAAACCAAGAGGCACAGCTGCTCTGTTCTGGTGGAAGCATATCACTACATCCATCTCTCCTAAGCAACCCAGTCTGATTTCCCTCCCCAGGCAGTGAATAAGAAAAGGTGTGAAGCCCTGGGACAAGTCCGTAGGAGGAAAGTGCTGAGACCTGACCTTTTAGCATATGATTTTCTGACAATTTGGCCTGGATTTGTTTTGCAACCTTCAGGTGCCCAACCCTCCAATTAATTTGACTTCAGATATGCATATATATTCCAGCAACCATTTGCAAACATGGAGAGGTTTAAGTACAATCAGCACACACAGAAATAGTTGTTCATGCTGGATTCAGCTGTCAGTTTAGATTTTTTTATCACAGGTTTTCTTTCTTTCATTGTTTATCCAATTGCTTTTCAGTCATAAGCACTTTTTTTTCCCTGTTTGCTTATACCTCTGTATCAGTTTTCTGCCATTAAAATCTCAAAACGACAATTGTATAGGTATTATGAAGCAGGAAATTCCATTTGAGTACACTGTCATACACCCATCGCTTAGTTTCATATATGTGCCTGAGCAGCAGTATTCAACAGTAAAGGCCTGAATCTACCTCCAGATCTGTAATAATGTCATGCTAATAATTTGAACGTCATTCATATAGACCCGCAAACAGAAATATTCACCTGTTTGCTTTGCTGCTTGTGATTCCTGCTGAGCATAGTTACATGTATGAGCTTTTGTGGGCCTTAACAGCTTGTAAGTTTTCATTTATTTAATGCAAGGAGGTGGATGACAGATATCTTTGCAAAGCGCTGTAGATGAAAAGTGGTGAGACTCCTCACAAATGAGGTAAAGGAGAGCCTGGAGAGTGGTTTAGATTCATACAGCAGAACCAGTCATTTACTTCACCTCACATTAACGTTGCTGCTGCTGCCCAAAATTATTAGTCCAAAATGAGTTATCAAGCAGTCAGGCTTTATGAAGGGCTTAGGACATTACAAAGAAGTATGCAGAGTCGGGGAAAGCACACACACAGGCACCCACAGCCCTCAACACAATGGAGAATTTGGCTGCTGAGTCAAAAAGGCTTATCAAGAGTCAGGATGGCAGAGCAGGAGGGAGCAAAAGCAGTTGGGAACAGGCAGCTTAACAGGTATTAATTTCACTCCCCTCATCAGATCTGAGGTCTCAGGCTTTTACAAGGTGTTTCCATTTCTCAATGTCTCTGCCCTTTCTAAACTCTTTATTTGGAGAACAGTCACTGAACACGCTGCTGACACAGGAAAAGTGGGAAAATAGGCAGATTGAAGGGCTGGAGTATCCCTCCCATGAAGAAAGGTTGAGGGAGCTGGAATTGTTTAGCTTGTAGAAGAGAAGGCTCTGGGGAGACCTCATTGTGATCTTCCAGTACTTAAAGGAAGCTTATAAACAGTAGGGAGACCGACTTTTTACATGGTTTGATTGTGATAGCACAAGGGGAATGGATTTAAACTAAAAGAGAGGAGATTTAGGTTACATGTTACAAGGCAGTTTTCACTGAGAAGGCAGTGAGGTGCTGGCACAGCTGCCTAGAGAAGCTGTGGTGCCCCCTCCCTGGAAGCACTCAAGGCCAGGTTGGATGGGGCACTGGGCAGCCTGAACTGATGGGGACAGCCCTGCCCATGGCACGGGGTGAAGCTTGCTGGGCTGTGAGGTCCCTTCCAACCCAAACCGTTCTGTGATTCGATGATTCCTCTTCCCACCATCAGAAGTACCCAAAAATCTCAGCTCCAGCAAATTTCAGTGGGTTGGCAGGGAGCTTGAAAACACCACCACCGAAATTTCTGTCCGTGCCTTCACTTGGAAAAGATCCCAACAGTAATCACCTAGGCGTCTGCTGTGGGCTGCAGAAACGCAGAGAAATATCTGGATTTCATAAGCTGCTGCTTCTGTACTCCTTCAAGTTGAGGACAGCCATATAGATTTCTGTGAAATACCAGTGAAAAAAAAAGCTCTAAGACTTAGAGGTTAAATTTGTCACAGCTGTGAATGTATACAGCCAAGTGTTAAACCCTTGAAAAGAAGATTAAATGTGTAAATGAGGGACATTTCAGAGAGGCAGCAACAGAAGTCTGTGGCAGTAAAAATTAGGCATACCCTGTAAAAGATATTATACTGAAGAGAGAACTCACAGATTCCTATGAATGAAGCAAGGTTGAAGCCGTAATTATTCTTGTTCAGGGACTAGCAGCTTTGCCAATTGAAAGCAGATTGTTTACAAAAATTGGTTTATGCTAAGCATGTTATGTCTATGAAGCTCTAATGATCACAGATTCAATGGTTTAAATATTAAAAGTCAAAGTCATAGCTGTGTGTTGCAGAGCACAATCATTGGCCTTATAATGAAATTATGAAGCACAGGTTTGTGATTGGTTATCAGTGGCATTCAAGCAGACAAATCAACCAGAAAGTTTGCTGTTCTTGATATCTTCAAGGATCTGCCAACAGTTTTGAGTTATACTTTGCTTACTCAAATGGGCAGCTTTTGGCCTTGATCTTTAAAGACATATTCCCTATTAGAAACAACACAGTTATGCTGACTTCCACCAGCTGAAGATCTGTTTCATCAGGAGGTATCACATTCTTATGTCAAGACAGAAAAAATAAATAAAGTCCAGCCAAGGTCATGGAAGGGCTGTGGGCCTGAGCCTGCCATCACTTCTCCTTCACTAAGAACCTCAGTGTTTGCTGCAAAGAGCAGAAATATCTCTCCCTGAGATCAATAGAAACAGACACACTGAGCTCATTGGCAGTTGTATCAGGCACCGATGACCAGCCCTGAAGATCAAAGACATTTAATCAATTTTCAGGTAGAGAAAGGGTGATCAGCATAATATGGTTAAGGCCTTAAGAGTAAATTCACCTCTGTCAAACCTGACATCTTTATAATGTATATTGTGCAGTACAATAGTTGTGGATCATAGAATCATGGAATCATTCAGGTTGGAAATGACCTAAGGTCACCAAGACCAACCCCAGCCCACTTCCACCATGCCTACTGACCATGTACCCTCAGTGCCACATCCACATGGTTCTTGAACACCTCCAAGAACGGTGAGTCCACCACCTCCCTGGGCAGCCTGTGCCACTGCCTCACCTCTCCTGAGAAAAAATTTTTCTTAATATCCAACTTGACCCTCCCCTGATGCAGCTTCAAGCTATGGTAAGAACCACAATAGTAATGCAGTACCCAGAAGAATGAGGCACATCACTGCATCTCAAATAAAATAAGTTGAGGGAATTTCAAGGAGGTTTAGTGTTAATACTCTGAAAACTCTGTGCAGAGTACTCATCCAACATGGAAAGAACCACACATAAGATTTAGGGAATAATTATATTCATGAAATTAATGGATGAAAGCTTATATATTGCAGGAGTCTCCTCTTAATCAGCATTCCTATAAATTATAAATAACATTCAATTTGGTGTGACTCCACAGAGAAGTCAGTGCCCTTAATCTTCACAGATGGATTTCAAGCTTGTGCCTTCACTAATCAGAAAAGAAGGGAATTATTTTCAATATTCTTTATTTTATTTTATTTTTTCACAAAACACAAAAGAAAACCAACACATTTTAGGTAAAGAGTGAAAGTGAAATTACTTTCCCAGAAGCCCAGCAATGAAGAAACAGAGATTTTGCACGCTTGGAAAGAAAATCAAAGTGCTCATCTTTTGCATCCTTGTTCTAAATTAAGTCTCAGAGGTTATAGTTGTTTTCAATTCAGAACAGCCCAAGGGTTCCTCTACTTTTAATTTTAAATGATAAATGTTTTAAATTCAAATCTCAGATCAGGTCAGGATGGGTCTTGATTCTGTTGAATAGTGACAAAGCTCACTTTTTCTCCTTGTTCTTCTGACATTTTTTCATGGCTATAACTAATGACGCATGTCATGTAAGGTCAGTTGAGTTTCAATACAAAACTGTGCTGAACTGAGATTATGTTTGAAATGAGGATCCATAGGCAAAGTTGTGTGTATCTGTACAAGGCAACAAGGCCCTTCATGTCTCAGACCTGACCTGTAATTACAGTTGTGAGTTCAGATTCAACTCAAATGATTCAGTACAAAGGACTTAAAATTTGAAGAGATTATACTTTGAGGTCCCATTACTAAATCCTGTTTCCCACTCCCCCTCCCTCTACACAAGAGTGTTTTATGGCTTTTTTATTATTATTTTCCATTATAAGCAGTGCTTTCCTGGTATCCTTTCCTCTTTTCCTCTCATAACCCCCTGAATGAATTACTTTGTTCAGACATTAAAAAGCTGCAAGTATTATAATAAAATTGCTTAAAATCTTTGGAAAGAAGTAGAAGAACACATGACTTTGCATTCCAGATCGTAAAACCAACACAAATAATTTAGTTCAAACTGGGAGGACTGTAGCTCACTGTTCACCAGAGAGGCCTGCTGCTGATCCATATTTTATGGAATGTACATTTTTAATGACTAAGGAACAGCTTTCCAGTATGAAATGAAATGAAATACTGATTGTTCTGTAATTTGAAAAAAAAAAAAAAAGGAGAAATTTCTCACTGCTCCTGGTAGCAATTACACACTTGATTGCTCCTTCCCCCTATAGAGCAATTCTATATTGCCTCATTTTCCCCATCTGCAAAGAGCACAGTGTACCCCATAGCTTCTCCCCCCACCCCTCCCTCTTACTATTCACTTACCTGACCCCCTTCGCATCCCAGAACCATGGTTCCATCTGCATGACATCAACATGCCCCAGTGGGAGCACAGCATTCCCCGTGGGGTGTTGCCCACACTTCATTCTCCCTATCATAGAATTATAGAATCATTAAGGTTGGAAAAGACTTCTAAGCTCATCCAGTCCAACCAGCAGCCCATCCCTACCATGCCACTAACCTTGTCCCTCAGTGCCACATCCACACGGTTCTTGAACACCTCCAGGGAGCTCCAGTGTTCTCCACCACCACTCATCTCGACTATGAGAAGTGACTCCTCTACTCTTCCACTCCCTGAACAGGGGCATTATTCAGAAACCAGAACCTTCACCATAAACCCTCCCCTTCTTCTGTACCCAGATCCCTTTGGGCAGGGCAGCCACGAGGCAGCTGTTACCCCATGGCTGGAGCAAGGAGGATTTTTGCTGCCAACTCAACCTGTTTTTCTTGGTTTATTTTATTTAGGGGGCAACTCTACTATTCTCAGATTGCTTTTCACCCTTATAAAGGGTGGCGTGTTTTGTGTGGCAAAACAACACAAGGGAACGCAAACTGCAGATGCCAGCACCCTGCCTTGCCTAAAGAGAAACTTTCTCCTTTCACTAACGCCGTACACAAATACCCAGTCATCCATTCCTTAGCAGGAATAAGGGAGAAATTATCCCACAACCTGGCACGCTGCCGGCCTACCAAACCGATCTGCATCCCGTACGCTGCGGCTCGCTCTCCAGGCGGGCATCCCGCGGCAGCGGTGCGGTGCGGGGATGCGGTGCCGCTCCTCTGCCGCCCCCTTGCGGTGCAAAGTGCCGCAGATGTACGAGAGCATGCACTGCCCCACTGCCCCAAGGCTGCCTGAGTTGGAAGAGCGTTTGGACACCGCTCTCAGGCACAGGGCTTGGAATTGGGATGGTCCTGTCTGGAGCCAGGAGTTGGAGCCGGTGGTCCTTGTGGGTCCCTCCCAGTTCCGGATATTCTGTGATTCTCTTCTTCCAAAGGAACTCTGTAGTGCACAAAAGCTCACGCTGCAGCTGCAGTTCTTGCCATACTCGTTCTGCTCGCAGACACAGGAGTGACAGAGCTCTCTGCCTGGCAACCGAAAGACTCTAAATACTTTAAAAAGAAAAAAAAAAGTAAAAAAAAATGAAAAAAAGAAAACTCACTCAGTGGTTAGTTGTTCTAACAAAACTTAAGAAAGATGGATGAACTAATACATTCTGGTGATAGCACCGAGGCAGCTGCTGTCAGTCCTGTCTTCAGTCTGACTGGTGAACGAGATGTGGTTATCCCACTCTAAAGAGTTCCTGGAGGATGTTTGGATTCTGGTCCCTCTGTTCACTGCATCTCAATTAATTTTATGTTATATAAAGTTGCAGCACACAGACCAGCAGACAGTGCAGTTATTTACATCCTGCTGACACAATCTTCTGGTGCAACAGCATGTGAAAAACAGCATTTCACATTAGGCGAGTCGTATGCCTTCCCAAATCTGCAGCTCCAAAGCTGCATTTTGGACTGGTCTTTCCCTTATGCACCAAATTGCTGGTTGGTTGTTCTAAGATGTGTGTTCATCAGTCACGTCCTGGCAGTTCTGAGCAGACATTTGATTTTATCTTTGCATCCCACAGAAATGCAGAATTTTGATAAGATAATAAATCTAAAATTGAGAGGGAGCACTTAACCAGCTCCAGAAGGTGGCATCTCTCTCCCTGTTCAAGCTTGTGATTGATATACCACAGGTGAGAAAGGGAGTCCCAGGAGAGTGATGAGGAAGGTCTAATGCTACTTTTACATCACGGTTAACCTGTAACACGAATCCATTTAAGCCTGCAGATTTGATGAGCCTTTTCAATTGTACTTTTATTCCTATACAGATTGGTTTTAAAATATGCTAGCTGGCTCTTCTGGGGACAAGTGGTGCTTCTAATCAGTCCTGCCACAGAAATAGGCACTGCTTACATACTCCAACAGCAGCCATACCTGTCTGCAGGCACACAGACTTGCATTCTGCAGACCAGTATTTCTTATTTTTTCTTCTGGTGCTGTTCCGGTGTTATGAAAGTGTGACCATTCACCAGCATTGGTGATCTTTTAATTTTTTATGTTTTTTTTTAACTGCTGCACATAGTTATGACATGCACAATGTTTGGCAGAAACATTAATTGGTGTTAGGGGTGTGCTCTAATACAAGGTGTACTGTGAAAATGGACATATTAGAGAGAAAAAGCAAATCACTGGCTTTCTAGCAGTCTGTACACCTCTTTTCAGTATCTTCTATTCTGTGTCCAATTCAATATTCAGAGTCTGAAAAAGGAAACTGGATGAAAAATCAGTGGAAATAATATTACTAACTGAAGTATTATATGTTATACATATTATATGTACATAGTATGTACTTACACACACACACACAATGGCTGCTATGAAGTTAATGCCTCTTATTTTATTCTGTTAGCCCACAACAACTGAGATGGATGTTGGTGGTATGGCAGTAGAGGCTGAAGCTTCCCATTAGTATCCCATTACATGTTGTTGCAGTGCTAAGGATGGCAGCAGAGGGGCACCCTGAAGCAATGATGCCTGACATGGAAGTGCATATTCTCCATACAGAAAAAAAAAAATGGCACCGATATTCATCGATGTTTGCTGAATGTTTATGGAGATCAAATAGTTGGTGTGAGCACAGTGAGATGGTAGGTAGTGCAAGAAGTTCAACCAGATGCAGATGCAGTGGTATTTTGGACAATAATTGAAAGGAGGAAAGAAAAAAAAAAGTAAAGTAGTAATTTGTTATATGTGCTCAAAGTTTCAGCTTCTGAAAGTAACAAGTCCCTGTTTTCTGCAACACTTGAATAATAAACAGTGCCTCATTTTTCAAACTGGAGCATTGGGTTAGCTCTGACTCACATGGAAAAAAAACTATTCTATTTGGTGATACACTTTGTGCTCTGCAATTCTCAGCACCTTTTAGTCACAAGGGAAAAGGCTCTTAAGGAGTTGTGTTACTGATTTCAGCGGCCAGCAGTGGAATTGACAGGGCAGTGTTCTTTAAACAAGTGCATGGAATTGAACTGATTGCTTTCAGGTCTGTAGTTAATTAGGAAATCTAGAAAACTCTGATACCAATCTACCAGCTTCAAGAGAAAATCATTGCAAGAGTAATACAAAATTCACTGCATGCAGATCTGACTGTTGCTGGGGATGGGAAGCCAAACTTGTGTCTGATTTCCCTCTGCCTCGTACAGGGAAAAACACAGAATTGCGGACACTTTCCTCCGTACTGGAGGTTTAACTATTTGTCCGGTAGGTGGAACCCTGCTACTTCTTTTACTGCGGCAGATCGGCTTCTTGGGCTCGGCATACTCTGTGGACGTATAGGACCTTTTAAAAAAGGAAGGGGGGATAATGTTTCCTCCTGTGGGTTGCTTTTCAGTGCCTGTCAGCAAACGAAGTTCTGTAAAACCATAAAAACAGAACAAGACTTTTATGTCTTTTGACAAATGTGTGCTTGTTCTCCCTCCTGTTGACAGGTAAGTAGGTCGCTTATGAAGCCATATGTCATTTTCAGAACAGATTTGCGCTGCCTTCATCATTTTTTTTCCAACTTAGGTACGTGCTTCTCATAGGATCACAGAAGTACAGGATGGCTGAGGCTGGCAGGGCACGCTGGGTCCCTCAGGCCAGCCCCAGCTCCAGTAAGGTGCTCCAGAGCAGGGTGCCCAGACCCATGGCCAGGTGACTTCTGGAGATCTCCAAAACTGTTTCTAGCACCATCTTTTCTGACAAGACAGAACCTCCTTTTGTCATAGGACTACTGATAGGATGCAAGGAAGTAACCTTAAGTTGTGCCAGTGTGGAGTTCAGGTTTGTTATTCAGAAAAATCCGTTCTCAGAAAGAGCAATGAGGCAGTGGCACAGGCTGCCCAAGGGAGGTGGTGGAGTTACCATCCTTGGAAGTGTTCAGGAACCATGTGGGTGTGGTACTGAGGGATTAGTGGGAGTGGTGATGGACTGATGGTGGGACTAAATAATCTTAGTTGTCTAGTGTTTATGATTCTGTGCCCTACAGCAGAGAACGTGTTTGGCTCATCGCAATGGGAGACACTACAGGGATCCTAATACACAGAATCTGGGAAGGGGACCTCTGAGCATGTGGACCCCACCCAACATCACTTCCCCATTCAGAAGCACAGGATCTCTTGCTCGGCAAAAATTAGATGTTGGTCTAAGCCATGGCTGAGGCTCAAGTAGTATTTCCAAAATGCAGAATTGTGCATCAGAAAAGGAGCTTCATGCTTTGACCATGTAAAGTTAAGGTCTGGGCAGAGGAGGAATGCAAGGCAGGTACCTCCAGTGGGAAAGCCACTTTTGTCTTCTACGAATGTGGGTCCTTCCTGTCAATCCTGTTAAGACTCCTGAGGTCTGCAGTGACTCAGAGAGCATCTAGCCCAACAGCTCTAGGCCACTGATTCGAGTATTATCTTTTAAAGCCTGAGCGTTCAACACCTTTCATAACACCTTTCTTATTTAAGCACAACTTTAGAAAATTGCTTTTATTCTAATATTGTTCCGTTATTATTACTTATATTTCTCAGTCTCTTTTTCCATGTTCCATGTGGGAAATGACTTTATTCTCACTTTAAATATATCAATTCACCAGAATATTTATTCTGTTTGTCCTTTTAAAGTTATTTGATTGGTTAATCTAAAATAATAATCAGTTCCTCCCCTTTGTGTGTCAGTTAATTGCTATCTGCATTTCTGTCAAGCCCTCTCTTCAGCCAAGGTTTTCTTTCTTTCTTTCTTTTTTTTTTTTTCCCTCTCCAATAAATCAGTCCTAGTCCCTCTCACCTCTGGAATGACTTGAACAGTATGTAAGCAATAGGTCTTAGAACCAAGAAAACTGCTTTTCCTCACCATCCCACCTCCCACGTGACCTCAAGTCCCCCCTGTTCCCTCCACCCAGCTGCATGTTTCATTACTCTTTTCTTTTTTGAGATGTATTGTACTGTGAACACTCAGCTGTGCATCTTCTTTGCTTTTAACATTACTGCATTAGAGGTTTTTTCTTTCCATTGCATACATGTGTATCATATTAATGTTTCTACAGATGGATTAGCATCATGTTTCTAAGTTCAGCATCACTACTTCCCCAAGAGTACTCATACTTTCAGACAGCCCCAGTCCCCTTTCTGAGAAGCTCTTTCCCTCTCAAGAATTTCCCTGTTTAACGGTCCTATTCCTCTTTTAGCTATTCTTCTTTCTTTTCTCAGACAGACCTGTCATTCCCTGGCTTGCCTCAAAAGAACAGATGATGTAAAGAATGAGAGACATAAGTTTCAGGCTCTTTTGGAATCTTTGCTGTGTTATTTATTGTTCTTAATGGATAAATATTTTGGTTTTAGATATTGAAGTCTATACTGGAGTTCAGCTATTGAAATTTAGACAGCTATGCATAAGACACATCACATGTAAGTACTTCATAAAGCTTTATATCAGAATCTCCATTTTCTATTACATGTTTAGTTCAATGTTTTGTTGTTGTTGTTGGGTTTTTTTGCTTTATATTTTATAAACTATTTTATATTTTTATATAGTGGGCTGTTTTTTATGCCTTGCTATAGAAGTATTATATTTTCCATAGAAAATATTTTTTTCATAAATCTTTTTTTTTTTCATATAAGAAATGGCAGCACAACTAATTCCATACTGGGAAACACGAAAAGCCACCAGATCAAACTTTTTTTTTTTTTTTTCCCAGGAGGGATTTACAGCTAAAATATTTCTTATCCAATCTCTGATCTTATACAACTGTCTAATGGCTGGAGCTCAGTTCCCACAGTGTGCCTAGGGAGAGTCTTAAGAATAACAGTATTACTGTATAGATAGTTTTTGTGAAAGAATTGTGAAAAAATTATGCTTGCATTTATATACTTAGTGAAGTATGATGTACATTCAGTGGAAAAAAAAGTATATTCACAATATAAAAAAATTATTTCAACAATTATCTAAAATTATTAAATAACAATGAATTACAGGGGTTAGAAGAGGTTATCAAGTCCAACCTTCCTGCTAAAACAGGTTTCTCATTGCAGATCACACAGGTAGGTTTCCAGTCGGGTCTTGAATATCTCCATGAAAGGAGACTCCACAACCTTTCTGGGCAGCCTGCTCCTGTGCTCAGTCATCCTTACCATAAAGGTCTTCCATGTGTTTGTATGGAACTTCCTATTTTCAAGTTTTAGGCCATTGCTCCTTGTCCTATCACTACACTCCACTGAGAAGAGCCTGGCCTCAACCATTTACCTCCCACCTTCCTTTAAATATTTATAAACATTTATCAGATCCCCACTCAATCTTCCCCAGGGTGAACAGACCCAGGTTACACAGCCTTTTCTCACACAGGGAATGCTTCAGGACCTTAATCATCTTTGTGTCCCACTGCTGGACTCCTTCTGTGAGGTCCCTGTCTTAATTGAACTGGGGAGCCAGGAACTGGACACAGTGTTTTGAATGTGGTCTCACCAGGGCAGAGTAGAGGGGGAAGATCACCTCCCTCGACCTGCTGACCATGCTCTTTTAAATGCATGAAAAAAGTCTTTAACTGGCAACATCTGTATTTAGTCACACAGTATGGTGCCTTCCATGTCTCTGCTACAGAAAAGTGAATCTGGTTCTTCCCTTTCCTTCTATACCAGCATATAAATCCTCTCAGCTCCACAGGGAGATATGCCATGTAAACAAAGAGCAGAGATCACTATCAGGGAATACAGCCTTCAAATAACAGTGTCTCCACCAAACCTGAAGTCACTTGGAAGGGAAAGAGCCAGACATGACAGTCAGCAGGTATATCATTTTGGTTTCATGCACAAGAGTAAGATAGCGCTGCATAGATGAAGATATTGATTTGTTACATGTCAGCTCTGCTGTGGTAACTGCTTGTGTTTACCGCAAAATAGCTGAGAGGTTACTTATCCCTCAGAGAAAGGGAGATAAAGCTGCCTCAGGTTTACCAGGAAGGCAAGATATGTCAGGAAGCAATAGCAGCAGAGCAGCTAACAATTAGTCCATACCATCCTGAATAAGGTGTCCATGCCTGTAAAGACCTCCTGAGATGCATACAAAATCCTCAATGATTAGGATGTATCAGTGTCTAAGCAAGTGCTCATCTTCAGTAGCAGGCTGTGGATGCAGATTTCTTCCCAGGTCAGTAAAATACTACACTGAGAGCACCAGCTCATTCCTAACAGGCAATCAATGTTTGCGATATGTTAATAAATTCCCCTGACATTAAGCTTGAATTGTGAATTGGAAGCTAATAATCTTCCTCAATTATCTCGCTGTGTCTTTTTTGTTGTAAATGGTTGTTTACTGCCATTAGGATTAGAGGCAGGGCACAAAGTAAATAATGTGATTGTCCTTTTCGCCTTTTCATTTGCATATTTGGTGAGTTGCGAAATCATTATTAATGGAAATAGTGAACAGCCAGTTTAGCAGCAACTAAAGCTAGAGATTTCATTTTCAGCACTTGTACACAGTAAACAAGAGGTCTGGACACTGCTGTAACGACTGCAGAACCATTAGCAGTACTGATGGCAGCTGATGGGACCTGGGGGGAAGCTGATCTGCTTTCTGTGTCAAATTCTCACACACATTAACATCAACAAAGATTTCACAGGCCCACATAATGGCTGAGGCTCGCAGGCCCTCCAGGGTCTTCTGGCCCACTCCCTCTCCAGCAGGGCCACATAGAGCAGGGTGCCCAGGGTCATGGCCAGGCAACTTCTGAAGATCTCCAAGGAAGAGAATCCCACAGCCTCTGAGCAGCCTATGACAATGCTCCATCACCTGCACAGCACAGAAGTGCTGCTGATTTTCAGAGGGAGCATCCTGTACTCCAGTTTGCACCTGTGACCCCATGTCTTGGCACTTGGCACCAGTGAAATGCTGTGCACCCTTCCCTCAGGTATATATAGACATTGATGAGGTCTGCCTGAGCCTCCTCTTGTCCTGGTTGAACAGTCCCAGCTCTCCCAAACCCTCCTCATAGCAGAGGTGCTCTAGTCTCTTCATCATCTCAGTCATCCTATGGTGGTGTCTCGGCAATACATCCAGGTCTCTCTTGTACTGAGGGGGCCAGTATAGGAAAGATTCCACTCTGTGTCGTAGAAGGAAACATTCATTAGAGAAAGCATATGTTTTTGTAGCATCCATTGCAGCTCATGCCTGAGTATGTTGTATCAAGGGAGATGGCAACCTCCCTGCATTGTAAACTTCCAGGTGTGGGCAATCTTGTACCTATAAGGTGATGCCACTGCAACGTCAATTGCCAGATGATGAATGTTGATGAAATAAAAGGTTTGTACTAATGAATTTGTGGGGTACCCCTTTAAAGTCACAAGACTAGTTGTAATTTCTAATGTTTATGTTTAGACAAGGACACATTTCTATCCACAGATGAATAGAAGGATAATTGTAATCAGGTGTAGATTAATGTCTCTTCACTAATTATGTTACGTGCACTATCCATTAAGTTAACCATGTTCTAAATTTCATAATATTTTCACAAAGCAGAGAAAAGCTTGTTGTATACTTTCCATTTAAAAATGGCCATAGTAAAAGCAAGAAGAGCAGCCTATACAAGAATCTGCACAGTCTTTATATACCGCAATGAATGATGTAATAAAGCATCTCTGTACGATCTTGTTATCCCAGTAACAGAGAGAATAAAGGGCTGAAAAACCTGAACAACAAAACCTATTTCTCTCAGCACATCTTCTAAATAACAAGTCTGCAGTGGGATTGCAAGCAAATGCTCTCCTTTGAATGAAGCAATGAATAGAAGTTATATCAGGCTGTCTTGTGATTTCTGGCAAGAGAATTAAAGTGTGGACTTCCCTCTAGTCACCTCTTGTCCTCACTCAGGGGAAGGCTGCCCTGTTTCTACCAAGTGCTGAGGAGAGAAATGCTTTCTCACCCCAGGGCTCTCTCAGAGGTCGTTGCTGCGTGACACTGGGAGCAGTTCCTCTTTCCCAAACTGCAGGAGCTGCTGGTGAATAATTAATTCTCTTAATTAAGCTCGGGTTTTTCACGCTCCCATAGATACTGCATGCTCAGCTGGAACTTTTACTAGTCTCAAGCATCTCTTCTTGCACAACAGGTTTGGAATCACTCTACCATTCAAGTGTTCCTCTCTTTTTCTACTTCTGAAGGAGTCAGATATGGAATGACACAGTGATATGTTCTTCGGTAACAAACCTGCCTTGACCACAGAATCAACACCATAAACACATAGCTGACCTCTGCAAATATTATGCTGCAACATCACTTCCCAACAACATAGTGTACAAAAAATTATTGGGATTCAAAAACGCAAGTCAGCAGCAAGATGAAAGGATAGCATCTGATAGCATATCCAGTGGAATCTTCTGGCTTCCAGTGCTTCTTGTACTTCCTTGCTGCTCTATATGGGACTTTATCTGCCAATATTTGAAGCAAATCAAATGGAATTACCTCAGAGACTATATGGAAAATACAGTATAACATCAGAATTTCTGGACCAAATTTAGGTTCTCTATCACAAACGTAAGACAAAATGGATAAAATATGTATATTTGTTTATAATTCACCTTTTATAAGAAACATCAGCTAGAGAAATATTTAACAAAATCAGATGGCATGGCATTGACTGATTAGATAGATAGGATTTAAACCTGAAATAAGAGAGAGAGAGAGAAGGAAGGGTTTCTAAAACATTTCTGCCTTCCTAAAAAGCTAAAGAAATCATCACGTAGATACAAAGAAACTTCATTTTCCAGAAGCATGGGGAACTGATGAAGAAGCTGCATTATCCTTGAAGAATTCAGGAAACACCTTCATTTACCCTGCTGGGAACTAATCACTCTATTTTAGCAGCTTTGAACCCCCATAAATATAAAGCAGATATACAATCAGATGCAACATCAAACTCTACTCACTGTTTCCAAGGTCTGAACCCCCATTAGGAAACCCTTTTATGATATCCAAGAACTAATTCTCACCCGTGCTGAGTGTTGCATGTGGAAAGCAAGGAGGATTGAAGGGGTGATGAGATCACACCTATTAGCAAGTGGGCAGCTCTCTAGTATGGTGTCAGTAATTAAAGTCACTCCAGCTTGCAGGGGAAGGTAGGAATGTGCTGGATGGCACGTGTCTATGGGGCAAAGGCAAGTGAAGTGAGGCAAAGACATCTCTGCTTGGAGAGGTGGAAGCTGCACTACGGGTATTCAGTTTAGGGCAAGGGAGAAGCTGTTCTGATTGGGCAGAAAGATAAAATGGGGGCCAAATGTCAGCAGGAGAACTTGCAAGGAGTGACAAGCACACAGGGAGCTCTCTCCCACTGCGCTCTCCTCTGCACCTCCATCTTCCTGTTGCTGAGCAGAGCTTTCTCAGACAGTGCCTATTACCAACCAGTGATTTATTGTTCTCTTTCTCAGATGAACCAAAACACATGTCTCTGCTGATGGACTGTGTTCTGCAAAGCATGAGGTTTTGCAGTGCAGCTGCTCTGTGTTATCGCCTACAAAGCAAATGTGGGAATATTTATCTGTTTTTTTAATACAACGAATATATTTTCACAGATTCTCATGTTGCTAACAGGAGGAGGTTCAGCTTTCCTGAATAAAATGCCTTTAGAAATGAGAGAAAATGTTAAAAAGCTGAGGAATCAAAGGTGATTTAAAAAAAAAAAAAGAGTTTCAAATTGATCTACAAATCTTTCCTGTCACGACTCTTCTAAAATCTACATTGGAATATTGTTCATTAACTCCTTCTTACTAAATGTGGCATTACCCAGAAGAGTTGGGTAATATTAACTGGTAGTTCATCACAGAAATGGAAAACAAATAATGTTATACCATGTGAGAAGGTATGTTGCATGCTAGTGTCTGAATGTAAGCCCCACTTCTCCCATGCCTCACAACTCTGCTGCTCTTGCTGTCAGCCAAAAAAATCCTGTTATTCTGTTTGTTTGTTTGTTTGTTTTTTTCTGAAATGAGGCTACTTCTATTCACTTCTTTTGTGATCTGTATTACTTTTAAGGCTTATGAAGTATATCTAAAATAACAACATCTATCTGCTAAATGTAAATAAGTAGCTTTCTTTGAAAGGTATATATGTGCTACTAATGAACATAATTTTAAAGCATTTGTTTGAAAGTACAGCAAATACATGTATTAATATAGTATTTTATGGCTGCTATGAAAAAAAAAAAACGGAAAGGGCTTACAATTTATTTTATTTGAAGGGAATATTCTTATCATTAACTCCCTTTGGGCTATCTTGACCAATTCCAGGGTATACTAAAAAAAGCTAACAAAACTGATGATCGGTATGGCAGCTACTTAATTTTTTAATGTTTATCTGTCAGGAAAAAAAAAAGTATAAATGTAAAAAGAAAGAAGAAAAAATAAAAATAAATAAATAAAACAACTACAAGTCACATAAGCACTAGATACAACTGCAAGATAAAAAGCATAATTCTGGCAAATAGTAAAATGAGATTACAGCCTTTTAAATAGTGAAGTAATCTACCTGATGTACTAATGTCAGGTAAAAACCCTACTATAGTATGACATTTTGCTTTGGACACGACATTTTGAGGAAGATACCAACCCACCAGATAGGGAAAAACAAAAAATCAGCAAAGGTCATATGAGAAAACTTACAAGGAAAATAAACATAAATGAAAATCATTACATACTCTACAGTACATAAAAATTTATATCCTTATATACATCCTTTTTTTCTGGTGGAAATTAATATATTTAAATAACCAAAACAATGGTCACGGTTAGACATTAGATAAATTGTAACACTACAAGCAAGCCTTGGAATAGATTTCATGGAGAGATTATCAAATCATTTTCAGGTCTTTAGGAAAATATTGTCTAAATATTTTTAAGAAGAGATCTAAGTAAAATCAACAGGATATGAAATGGAAGGCCATAGTTTTTCCTGTGATTCTACATTCATAATTTTAAGCATAATATTCGCCTGCTTCAGTGGATATTCAGTTTGCATTAAAATGGTCTCATGAGTTGAATTAAACCTTGCAAGAATGCATAAATTTTGAAACATACAGATGCTGGGCATCCAATATCAAATAGCTTTTATGAAAGACTGCTTTAATCAGAACAGTTTTTAAGAACACTAAATGTGATCAGCAGCTACCAAATTTGACGAGATCTGTGTGTCCAACAACCTCTGAAAAAGCCAGACCTCAGAAGTACCTGAATTCCTTTGAACATCTTTGATTAACAGAAAATGCCTGTCAAGTCATAAGCCAAAACTAGGAAAACTAGAATGAGAAACAGACTAAATGTCCCATTGGAATATCTCCTTGTAAACATACAAATAGGAACATATTACAAGCTTTTTATGCTTACTTCAAAAACTGACTGCTTCACTTCTGATATCCATCATATGATGGAGGAGAGTCTGTATTTCTGGGCCTGTGTGTGATTGTATCTTGAACAGAGATAGAACTTCATCTCCAGAATTTCATTTTGATGTCTTTACCAAACTGTATATGAAATGTGAGAATACAATAAAATATATTTAGAGCAGAAGCTGTGGAACAAAATAAACAGCATGAGAAAGGAAGGCTGAGAACCAAGGACACTTGGTTCCCAAGGAAGAAAAGGAAAGAAAAGGAAAGGAAGTTCAACTAAGTTGTGTGATGGCAGACCCTAATTGGAGAAAGAGTGCATGGCTTGGAACAACTCATGGCCATTAGATAAGTGCCCATATGCATGGTTAAGGATTGTCTTGGGGAATATCTTGGTCTTGTTGAGATGTAAAGGTGAATGGGAAAGTTACAAGAGAAAACTGGTGAAAGTATATAAGGGATGTTAAAACCTGCAATAAATGATTTGGATTGTCCACATCTGAGTCCATGCCTCAGGCACTGCAATGAAGAACTGAAATTTCAAGTAGTGTGCATCAGTGGAGTACCACATACACCATGGAAGCATGGAAATTTGGAACAGTGAAAGAACTAGTCTAAAACTGTGATTGAATGGGAAAACAGGACTCTGCTATGATTTACAAATTGTGTAAAAGGACTTCTATTTTTGTTTATCATTTCAGTGGTTTATGGGCCCATATAGAAGTGCTTCTATAATTAAATTTATTTGAATTATCTTCTGATTAATATCTTCCCTACAAAATTGTTTTCATCTCAGCTTTTGAGAGCGGTGTAAACATAACAACTTGTGTTATTGTCACAGTCTCTGCTCAATTGATTGCTTTGTTATTGTCTTTCTGTCTGCTCATTTATACATGTGAAATTATCTTGCCCTTTTCACTTTTCTTCCTGTTTTCTCAGCTCATTTAACAATGAGTTGCATTTTCCATATAGCCCTTTCAGGACAGATGAAAAAGGGGAAAAGTAGAGAAGAGAGACAGCAAGGTGAAAAGTTAGTGTCAGATCTGTATGAAGTAATTTCTTTGCTGTGATTTTGCTCAGTCTTTCCATGATTACATGCTCAGTTTTTATAATTATATGCATTTCATTGTTCCTATAGGGTCATACATGATTCATACAGTGATTCATTACTGCGATTTGGCTTTATTTCAATTTAGAAATGCTGATGTCATGTTTCTCTTGCAGGAAACACACCTATATTTTTTAATGTAGTTATAATTAAAATGCACAAAATTACAGGAAGTAAGTCATTAAATTCTCACTTCTTTGGCCTTTAATATACATCTTATTTACATCAGTATTGTCATCTTACTCCACAATAAACGATATTGCATGAAATAGACTGCAGTGAGGGCCTTCTTGAACTCTGCTGCTAGATGTATGTTGGATTGTAGCCCAAATCATATCTGCTCAGGGTACATTCACAGTTTGGGGTTCCAGGACAAGACGTTGTTGATAGCTCTCCTGTTGTCCAGGAGAATGGGTAAGGGATTGACATATCCCTCACATGAACTATCCAGGCATATTATTTCTGCTTTTTGTCCATACAGATAACAACTGGGAGCAAAGCAAGAGTCAGATTGGAAGTATCCCTGATGAAGCATGGATTCCTTCCTTTTTCTGTGCCCCACAATGACATCTATGCACCTGCCCTGACCTCAGACAGCTTGCATACTCAGAGTTTGACAGATGTAAGACTTGAGTTTCACAAGTTTAAAAAATAACAAGTATTCAGTTTCCTTAGTAGCAATAGGTTAGTTTTTAAATTATGAAGGGCAGTAAACTGTAAATATACTGTGCTTAGCTAATATTTAGGAAACCTGTAAATAAACAACTGACTTTTTTTAAGGATATATCTTTCACCAACATAACGCATTAGGGAAATATAATACCATTTTACTTCAAATTAACTTCCAGTGTTGCAGGCCTTGTAACATGAAATAAGAGCTTTTCTGTGGTCTGCTAATCTGCTGAGAAAACTAAGAAGAAAAAGAGTGCATAACAAAATGGGAGGAGAAAAAAAGGGAGAAAATGGCCACTCAGTACATGCTGATGTTCCACGAATTAGATGGTGTTTAGACATAAAATAAAGATTGTCACAATTTCCCCAGAAGCATTGTAGAAGAAAACCAACCACTGTAGAAGAGAGGAAAGGGAGAGGAAAGGGGGAGGAGAGGGAGGGGGAATTTTGCCATTAAGCCATATTTCAGTATGAGCTGAACAACTCAGATCCCATGATCTGATGTCATATACTCCTAGCAAGTATAGGGCTTTCCAGCATCCTCTATCTGTACATATTTAATCCTTCAAAAAAATTTTCAATTCTGGATGCTTGTCAAGTTACTCATATACTGGTTAGTGTCAATGTTCAAGGGGTCTGTCTGGCTCAAAGAAGCCATCTGCAGTGGGTATACTTACTTCTGAAGCAGTTACCATACTGTCTCTTTTTAACTGAAGAGAATCAGAATTCAATTCACTGTCTCCTTAGCAGATATTTTAAGGTGACCTAACCTTTTCACTTCAAGTGAATACATGCTTCTCTGACCGTAAGGGCAGCTTGGAGTGACTAGCTTACATGAAGAAGTCTATTATGTTGGTGTCTGAAGCTAGTGGAGAAAGTTTCTTTTTTGATCAAGATGGTCACAAGCAAATTACAATCTAGTGCCACTGCAGAATCTGGTTTTGACATGGACTTTCAACACACCAAATGGAAAATTTGATTATTTGTCAAGTTATTCTTGAATCTGAGTAATGAGAAATCTTTTCGTTTGTTTGTTTATTTTTGGGGGGAGGGTGTTTTCTTTAATAAATACAGTATCACATACCACAAATGTTTTGACATTCTGCCTAAGACTATAATCCAACTTTCAGTGAGATTCTATAGTGTTGTTCTTGTCCACAGAAAGTCATCAGCAGAATAAGCAAAGGAACGGACAACATAATCTGTTAATTTGACTCGGAAACTTTGTGGTTCAGTGACACGCTATGTATGCCATAGTAATTTAATTACTGTTAGTTAATAAGTAGTAGATTGTGACTAATGTTGCTTGCTTAGAACATCTTTTCAGAGTTTTCTCCCTATATGCCAGATATTACCTGGAAAAAAAAAATTGTATCCACGTGATATAATTTTTACTTTCACTGCTGTGTATATTCTGAGGTCTTAGGAGATCTTCATATACAGCAGTGTTTCTCTGCTTGCTCATACCAAGTGGATTATTTGGATGACTGAAGCTAGTATATGATACCAGTGATACAGTATGCTGTAGGGTAAGATTTGTCTCGGTAATCAGCCCTGGGGAGGATTTCTACACATGCACATTCAGATTTCTCTGATGGCATTTGAGCACAAGGCAGTTCTGTTTCTGTCCATGGTGCTGATCGCTCAGGAAGCCTGCACATGTAAACTGAAAAAGGGAACGATGGCAAGGCAAAAAATATGTGCTGTTTTGTGTGTGATTTTTTTTTTTTAATTCAATGAAATTTTGGACCAGTAAGTGTATAAACACCACAATTAAGAATTAACAGTATGCTTGATAATGAATATAGTATTCTAAATATCACTGCACATTCTCCAACCATTTTTTTTTTTTATGTCTTGGAATTACAACACAAAACTTGTCTACACATTACAAAACTAAGTTAACAAAATTAAAAAAATCCACAAATTAAGTAAAATATGTGACTTTCAGTTTTCTTCTGTAGACTAATATTTTGATATCTTGTGATATAACTCAGCACACAACCATTAGCTTACTCCTCCTCAGTGGGACAGGCAAAAGAATCAGAACGATAAATGTAAAAAAAAAAAAAAGTTGTTTGGGATAGGATAGCTCAATATGTGAAGCAAAAGCTGTGTACACAAGCAAAATAAAGAATTCATTCTGTATCTCATCAACAGGCTTGTGTTAAGCCATTTCCAGGAAAGAAGAGCTTCGTCATACATAATGGACAAACACCATAACTCCAAATGTTCTCTTCTCCTCAGTCACCATGTCCTTCTTCACTTCCCATTCTCCCAGTTTTATTGCTGAGCGTGAGGTTGTAAGGTACAGAATATTCCTTTAATCAGCGTTGTGGTTTAATCCAGCAGATGGCTCAGCATGACACATTCATTCACTCATTCCTCCCCTCTCCATTGTGATAAGGGAGGAGATAAAAAAAAAAACAAAGTATAACTCATGAGTTAAGATAAAACTATTTATTAAGATATAGAAAAAGAAAAAGATAACAATTAAGACAAATACATGTGTATGTGTGTATGTGTGTGTGTGTATGTATATGTATATAACAAGTGATGCACAAGGAATTGCTCACCAACCCCTAACTGCTGCCATTCTGACCCCCCAAGCAGCAGAATAGAACAAGATGCACTCCCACCCACTTCAAAACTCCTTCCACATGATGTCATATGGATAGAATATCCCTTTGGTCAGTTTAAATCATCTGTTTCCACTCAGACTTTTGTTGAGAAACTGAAACAGCCTTGGCTCTGTACAATACTGCTTAGCAGGCAACTATAAAAATCAGTGTGTTATCAACATTGTTTTTCTCTTAGAACCAAAACACAGCATCTCACCAGACACTCTGATGAAAAGAATTCCTTTCCAGCTGAAACTAAGACAATCACTCTGAGTCATCTGCCCTCTCACAGATTTTTATGCATGCCCAGCCTGCTCTCTGATTGGACAGTGTGAGAAACAGAAAAGACATGATCTGTAGGCATTGCTCAGCAATGACTAAAACATCGGCGTGTTATCAACACAGTTTTCAGCACAAAACTTACGATTGTTTTTTCTGATGATGAAAATTATTCCATTCAAAATCAGTACATTACTCTGTGATTGAAAATGCATTTTGAATACTTTTATGCAGATTCACCTAAAATCAGTATTAAAACTCAAAGTACTATACTGAAGCAGAAGTCAGTGAGGAGATAAGTGGGAAGGGCTACTGAATTTCAGAAACACCTTTCCTTTATTGAGATAAGTCTTATGAGTTTTGTATGTATAAATCTTATATACATTACTGAAAAGCCGCTTCAGGTTTTCTATCTTCTGCTAAAGCACACAAAGTCTTTTTCTCATTCTCATTACATCTAAGAACTGCAGGATGAATAGCCTGTATACCACAGAGCATGTAATAAATAATGAATCGCTTTGAAACATTGCTTTTATGAAAAGTCACATACAAATACGATGTTTACTTGCAATTTGTTTAAGTTATAAAAACACTCGCTGAAAGCATGACTATCCAATAAATCTGCTGGAGGACTGGGTAATGGAGCATAGCTTCTTCTCTTTTCTTATTTTTTAATTTTTCACCTCTGCTAATTTATGAACTCTTTCCAAAATCATGCTCCAAAGCACACTTGTAGTGAATTCTCCAAGTGAAATACATCTACACAATTGACACCTAGTTCCCTTCAATTTCTCATTTTCCCAGCTTCAAGTTCAATGAACAAACAAATAATAGAAAAGCATCAGCTTTCATGCTATTTACATTTTCTTCTCAAATGTATGAAAACACTGATACCTTAGGGATTGTTTCACAAATATGAACTCATTCTTTTTCCATAAATAAAGCAATAGAAGTGATTATTCTAATTTTAAAAAATGAATTATTAAAAACTGCCAAAGTAGTTATTACAGCATCAGTTGCACCTGTGCTTCAGTAACAATTACATATTCTAACAGGAGACCTAACCTTCTTACAAATCTAGACACATACTTAGCAAGTTTATGCAACTTTCCTACTTGTGTTGTTCTGACCTAGGTCTGCAGGATTTTTAAAAGGCCACATGCTCCTCAAGAATAGTACCTGATAGCAATTCTGGGTATGAAGTGGAGTTTTTTTGACCTGAAGACACAGAGTCCTCCAGAATGTTGTGCAAGCAGCACTGAGGGCCCAAGTAGTACCTGTAGACATAAACAGTTTTTTGGACAGTATTTGTTCCTATTGTGCTGACTTCCAAGGTGCCTCACAAGATGAGTATTAGACATTCTAATCCAGAAGTCTTTCAAAATCATTCTTGCAGTGATCAGACTCTTTCACCAAATGTCTCTATCTCACAATGTAGAATCATTTTTATCACTATTATTCTACTTCTGTAATAAATCTATGGCATTTGAGTACTCAATTTTATTTCTCTAAATCACCAGGTTTTTTTACATCCTGATCCAAATTTCACTGAAGTCGATGGCAATAATTTTGTCAGGCATTGGAGCAATCCCCTTGAACTGAGATTACACACTTACTGATACATAGAGTCTACAAGACACATTCAGACTTCTATCAATATGGATTTGTGTGCCAAATGCTTTCTAACTGCATTTAAATTAATAGTACTTAGATCAGAGAAATAGAGAAACAAACAAACAAACAAAAAAGCTTTCTTGATAAAGTATTCTCAAGAGAATCTAGGACATTTTTGTGTACAGTTAAGAATTTTCAATTGGAAGTACTTCCTAGCTTTAATTTATCAATTTAACATAGTTGCTGAAGTTCTCAGTTAAAATTTGTTCCACCCATTACTGTAACCACTGAAATCTACAGGATTAGCCTGATTAGCAAATAGTTATTTGTAGGAAGACTTAAACTCCTGAAAGCAGAGACTAGTTCATAAATAGTGGTAATGGACACCAAAATACTGCAATAATATTTGGTTTAAATGGCTTTAATTATAGATATGGAAAGGGATATTTGTATGTAAGTAGTAAAGGCTGAAACAAACAATGAAGTGACAAACAAGAAAAACTCTGTTCTGTTATTTTCTGTTTTGAAATTAAAGGGTTTCTTTTTTATTTCATGAATTTCAATCAACTTCTTCTAAAAGATGCAAAAAATTTACAGTCAGCTTCTGCTCAGTGTTATGGCATTCTGCTAGTCAACATTTATGAATGTGAATTAGTACATGAAAAAAATATACAAATCAATGTACTTCTCCTGAGAATTTTGAAATCACTCAGGTATCATAACTTGTGGCCATAAAACATTGTCTTAATGCAAGTAGACAGTATTTTAGGCCAGAAGTAATAAATTTCTGAACCTTGTTATCAAATGTGCGCAGTTATTAATTTCATAGTAATGCATAAATATAGAGCATCTTTCATGAGATCTAATTATTGTAGAGTTTATAGTGAAGCATAATTTTTATGAACTCCTAAAGACTCTAAATACCATATTTCCTTCACATTCGTCCAAGGAATGTGATATTCTACTGTGATATTCTTTTCCCACACATATTATAAAATCTATTTAAAAATTCTTGGTAGCAGTTGAGGTGCTTATAAAACCATCAGGTGAAGCTGGTGAGGGCAATGACTTAAAAGGGGTTACCAGTAATGAAATGATGCATTTTCCATTTTTATGTAACCAGATGATTTAATTTAAAAGAGCAAAATATATTTACCTTAGTTCATTTATAAATTAGATCACAGAATCCTGAAAATGACTAAATAGTGGTATGCAAGTGGTTGGCCACTGAGAAGTTTATACTATTTTTTGTAGTATGAATGGCTTCTACAAAAAGGATTACTATTTTAATTCTCCTGTTTGCTCACACATTTTGTCCTGTGTCTGCTTTTTAAGATTTCAACGAGTAATAAGCGAGCATTAATTTTTCTGAAGGAGAAGAGCAGGAAGCAAGAAAAACAAAATGGATGCTTAAAGAGATACTGGATAACTTTCATGAGAGAATAAATTTAAACCTCTGCAGAAGACAATTCTAGTTTATTCTGATAGCTTTAGAAGCATGAACATGCACTGAGATATGCCTATTTGGTCATTGCCTGTCAATGACTTACCAAAAATATCAGTTTCAATTCTGCTATGAATCAAAACCTGCTGGTGTAAATCACATTTCATATGACATTTATAACAAGCCAAGCAAGTATAGACTTTAATGGTTACTTTCTTTAACTATTATACAGAGTATATGTAAATTTCTCTGGCAAAAAAGAGATTTAAAGCTGATACTTTTTTTTCTCCCTCTCAGTATTTTGAAATCAGCTGATTCTAGTTTCAATATGTTCTACTTTCACCCAGATATGGGCAACTCACTTAATACTGTGTGGATATTTCAGCCAAACTACTCAAAAGCTATTGGTATTTAAAAGTCTTGATTTGTCTAATCCTAAAATCCTCATAGAATCAAATCAATATTTTTCATTTTTTATCTCAAGAAATCATTGATTCTTTCATTGAAATGTGTAGGCATGAGTGTAGAGAAACTAAAACCAAGCAGCTCAGGTTTTTGATATATCAGCCTACCCAGTGCCATAGAGAAAATGATTTTATGTTGTTTATGATCAGTTACTGGTAGTGGATCACAATGCTCTCACTAGATGTTTTCAAGGAAATTCCCATGGTGAAACAACAAGGAGATTTTCTTCCATTCTTTTTGCCATGATTTTACCTGTTTCCTATCTGGACAAAATTACACAGTGAAAATGATTGCAGAGTTTTCCTAAGTATGTCTTCAGTAAAACCAGAAGCACCGTATCTAAAAATAATAGGTATTATTATTATTTACTATGAATAATAGGCATTATTCATAGTAAATTTTAAACAGTGTCTTCAGATAGTAGTTAACAAAATACAATTTACATGTGGTTTCATTCAGTGCCCAGCAACTTTTCTGTATTTTGTTATACTGAATTTGGTTGGCTTTCTGATTTCTTAATAGAAGATGGCATACGTGGATCTATGAAGGGATTCAGAAGTTTTACCAAATATTTTCACAGATTTCCTAAAGATTCAAATTAGATTAGAATAAAGGTTGGAAGAGCACAAAGCTGAGTTGTTTTATTTCAAAGATGGGATAAAAGTATATATATTCTGTAAACTTTACCAAAATTGCCCTTGTAAAGATCATCTCAATGCTATCACACAAGCACACACACACAAATGCTAACTAAACTGAAATTTGGAATCTTACTGCTCTTGAAAATCTTCCTCAGATACTACATTTCTTGCCAAGACAGCAACAGGAAATCAGCTAGTAAATAATGAACAATTTGAATTCAGATTAACACAGATCCCTCATGATTGGCACTGGGACAATACAGCAGGTTTTAAACAATAGCTAAAGGTGACTTAAACTCATCTGCTACTCTTTTAACTGAAAGAATTATCTTTTTTCTTGTGTGCCTTTTAGTTCATAGCCAAACTTAGGACGACAGGCCATCTTCTGCACATTTTAAGAATATTAACACAGCCAGGAATAGCTTTAATTGTTTCAGAAACTGCTCACCCTTATTATGATGGCTCTGTCTTTGGTGTGATATGGCAGCTGAGCAGACCTGTGACTCACTTCTTTATCAGTTTACACATGACTTTGTGATCCTATTTGCTGGGGTAGGGAGCTCTTGTACCCTTCTATTTACTAAGTGATTTTTTTCAACCTTGGTTTATATGTGGATTTCTGTTTTCCGAGTGGACACGAAGCTCTAATTCAATCATAATACTCAGGCAAGCATATCCCTTGCTTTCTTGGGTATGTGGCTGGTCACTGACATGCTATAAGTCACAAATTATAAATGACACAAGTGCTAGCCCAACTGAGAGTGTTCCAATGCAACTGTCCACCAGTTCAAAGGCCTTCTGCTGTAAACTTGATGAATGGTGGGTCTGTGTTCAGACAGATTTATTGCTCGGAGATAGATTTCCTCAAAATCCAATAAGCATTTCAACCAACATGATCTTGCTTATTTCAAGGCATCCCAAAGATGGGGAAAGCTAGATCTCTGGTTTGTCTTTTCTCCTTTGCTGGTCTAAACTCACCATCTTTTTCAAAAAAGGACAAAGAGAATGACAAGCATTATCTCCAAGTAGCTTGCCAAATAGTTGTTTTGTCCTATATCCTATGTTAAGAATCACTAATCTGTGTTTTATTTTGCTACAGATATTTCACTTTTCTTACTCCTCGTGTAGTTCACTGATGCTGATCTGCAGTGCAGAAAAGCTCAAAGAAAAAGATCTAGTTTCTGTGTCAGGGTCTTCCCTTCACATCATGTTTATTTAGCACTTACCACAATGGAGCTTTGATGTGACTGGCTTCTGGGAACTGATGGCAGTATCAGTATTAAATAATAACAATACACAACTTCCTCCCTTGCTTCATTTTGATTATATTCTCAGCACAGTTCAAATATAACACTTAACCATAAGGTAGGTTAACTTAACACTTAACCATAAGGTATCTGAGATCTGATTCATTCTTATTTACTATAAATTAAAACAGCAATAATAAAATACAGTTGGTGTAAAACAATGAGAAAATTGAACACATTCTCTTTTCTCTTTCAATTCTTTTTCTTCACTTCAAAATTTTTATAATAGCTTTCTTCAACTGGTATTGAAAAAACAGTTCAGGTTGCTTAATTATTTTTTTTTCACAATAAAAGCCTTACTTACAATTACGTAAAACTTTGCCAGAAATAAGATGAAATTTTTCATCCCAGATGTCTGACTTATATGGAATATTGATTTTCTTTTCTTCAGCATTTCAAGAAAACCACTTTCAGTTGCTTCTGAGATTTGCGTAAGCATAGAGTAAAGAAGAAACAGAAATTGACTGGAGCTATATCTTAAATATATAAACCAGTATAAACATTCCACTCTTTCTGTTAGTATGCTATGCGGGTAAAATTACCTGAATTTGTAAAGTGCTGATACTCTGTACTGAAGAAACACCTGGAGAAAGTCACTGATTGTTTTCCTTGAGAAGTTTGAATGCAGTGTAATATGTAAGGCCACATGACTAATAAGGAAGATAGACTGAAATAGTGAAACAAGCATCTCAAGGAAAAAGTAGTATATGATCATACAGTATATGAACATAAAGACAGAAGAACTGTATTAACATTTCACACAGACCTAACTTTGTTTTAATTCGTACTTAACTTTATATTCCTGTTGTCTTTTTTATATACTATAGATTGAAAAAGTTTTCCACACTATTAAATAGCATGTCACAGGTATTATTTGTGACAGTATGAAAAAGAGTTATTTCTTAAATATTCTATCCAGTTTACTATCAAAAGAAACATATCAGTGATCTAACTGACTGAAATCCTGAAATCTCAAAACTGCAGCTGCATCTGTATCTTCCCTCACGGTATCAAGGGACTGTTAATACCTTCCAAATATATCTTCAAAAGAGTTCTCATCCAGGTGGTTTTTCTGAGCTGTTAAGCAAATGGATGGATAATTTCTTTGGGGACTCCATGGTTAATAAAGAAACTGCATGGGGGAATCTAAGATGCATACTACTCCCCAAACTGCAAACTCATTGTGAGGCCCTTTTTTAGAATCATTTTGCATGAACATTTCTCTGACATCTGTCTGAGGAAAGCTTTTATTACAGGGTTTACACCAACCTGTAGTAAAAGATTTCTCACTCAGGGAACTTCTATCAAAAACTTGGTGGTTTTGTTGTTTTTTTTTGGTTGGTAGGTTAGTTGTTTTTTGAGGAGACACGGGAGTTGAGCAAACAAATGACTCTTCTTGTTTATTTCTTCTTCCTTTTAAAGTAACCCTGTCATGAAACATGTATACCCTTATAAAACATGTATTTACATCATAGAATATAAATTATAGAATCATACAATGGCTTCAGTTGGAAGGGATCTCAAGGATCATCAAGTGCCAGCTGCTGGATCACGTATTAGATCAGGCTACCATCCAACCTGGCCTTAAAAAACCTCCAGGGATGGGGCATCCACTACCTCTCAGGGCAGCCTGTTCCAGCAGCTCAACACTCTCTCAGTAAAAAACTTCCTCCAACATCTAATCTAAATCTCCCCTCTTTTAATTTAAAACCATTCCCCGTTGTCCCATCCTATCTACCCTTGTAAAAAGTTGTTTTTCCTCATGTTAAACTCTCTTTAAGTATTGGAAGGCCACAGTGAGATCTCCCCTTAGCCTTCTCTTTTACAGGCTGAATGAGCCCAACTCCTTCATGGAGCTCCTCTGAACCCTCACCAAATGTTCCACATCCTTCCTATGCTGGGGGCCTCAGGCTTGGACACAGTACTCCAGCCTGGGCCTCACAAGGGCATTGTTGAGGGGGACAATCACTTCCTTGCTCTGCTGACCATCCCTCTTCTGATGGAAGGATACCATTGGCCTTGTTGGCTGCAAGCACACTGCTGACTCATGTTAAGTTTTTCATTAATCAGGATTCCTAAGTTCCTCTCAGCTGGGCTACTCTTAAGTTCTTCTTCTCCCAGCTTGTATACATATTTGGGATTACCTTGACCCATGTGAAGAACCTATAGCAGTTTGCTTTGTAGAATCTCATTAGGTTCTCAAGGGCCTACCTTTTGAGTTTATCAAGGTCCCTCTGGATGGCATTCCTTCCTTCTGCTGTGTCAAATGTAGCACTCAGCTTGGTGTCATCAGAAAACTTGCTGAGAGCCCACTCAATCCAATCATCTTTGTCACTGATTAAGATGATAAAAAATATCAGATCCAATATGGACCCTTGGGGGGCACCACTCATTACCAGCCTCCACCAGGACCTAGAGCCAATGACCACAACACTCTGGCTGAAATCTTCCAACCAATTTCTTCTCCACCAAATAGTCCACCCTCCAAATCCACATCTCTCCAATTTAAAGACAAAGAGGTGGTGGGGGACCATGTAAAAGGCCTTGCAGAAATCCAAGTAAATGACATCAGTTGCCTTCCCTTTTTCCACCAATGCTGTCACCCCATCATAGAAGGCCACCAGATTGGTCAGGCACAGACTTCCCTTGGTAAAGCCATGCTGGCTGTCTCAGATCACCTGCTTGTACCTCATGTGCCTTAACATGTCTTCCTGGAGGATCTGTTTATCTCCCCAAGTGCAGAGGTAAGACTCACTGACCTGTAGTTCCCTGGGTCCTCCTTACTCCCTTTCTTGTAAATGGAAGTGATGCTTCCTTTTTTCCAGTCTCTGGGGGCTTCATCTGACAGCCATGACTTTTCAAATGTGATGGAGAATGGCTCAGCAACCACATCAGCCAGCTCCCTTAGGACCATGGGATGCGTGTAATCTGACCCCATGGACCTGTACACATTAACATAGAAATCTGTCAGAAAACAGAATTTTTCCACGAAAGTGTCTGTTGTCAGATAGGTATTTGTTCTGTAAAGGTTCTACATCATTACTTAGTCTTGCAGTCCTTATAATAAGTGTTCAATCTGTTAAGACTTTGGTTTCTGTCTCTCAGGTTTCCTAGTGTTCACATTCCTCTGAAAGAAATCAAGAAACTGTAAGGAAAAGAATCAAGGCGGCAATTAGCCTTCCTGGATCTAGCCAGGTGGCTTTATATTGATCAAATCCATCTTTTTTCTAAGCTAAGTCCTAGTGATGGACATAGGTCTGAAAACCAAAAAATCTTTACTGTTAGCAAGAGTGAGTTCAAATAAATATATACAGACTCAGGAAATCTGTGGAAATACTGTAATATCCTTGCTTCAAAAATCACAGTGTACATGAGAGCTGATTTTGGTGGTTTTCTAATATTATTTTCTAATAGCTGTGTAAAGAAATAGAGAAGAATAGTGTATGAGACACAGCTAGCTTAAAAAGTGAGAACAAAAGACATCTAATTTGAGATGAAATACAGTGTTCTGAAACAACCTGAATAGGGATCTATACCTTTAGCTTTCTGCTCCTTTATAGGTACCCTGCCTCTGTACACACTTTCCCCAAAAATATGCAAAGCATTTGATTATCACTGAAATGAATATTCACTTTAATATTTAAAAAATTGCCCCCCCACCTCCCCCTCCTCCTCACACACACAAATGAAATTTGAGACCAGTTTCTGTTAGTGAAGTAAATCTCAAGTGCATTCAAGTAATTTAGCTTGAATAGCTCCAGGTTTGTGCTGTGTTTCTTTAAAGTAAAACCTGTCTCTTTATCCATATTTCACAAGTCACATAAGGAAAAACTTATAGCCCAGTGCAGAATGAAACCTTGGAAGCTTGCAGCAGGCTTGACTTACAGGGGGAAAGGAACAACAAAACAACCACGTCTTTATTTACCAGTATTTATCAGGTTACTGTTTAGTGGTGCACATTCATTCAGCTAATTTAACCAAAATGAAAGAAAAGGAGATGTTCTTCTGCCAACCCATCCTGTCTTGGACCTTGGACTGCCCTGCTCTACGGAGTTACCAAGTGCAGTGCTGTCACTGTTCGAGGCAGGGCTTCCCCATTGGGCAGAGGCAGGTAATAGTGATGGGCAGCCACCAACCAACACACAAAAATACTTCAATGTGATTCAAGGTGAGTAAATGGGGCCAATTTTCTTAGTTATGAAAATAAATTTCTAAGGTTATTTTTTAAATAAAAATTGCATTTTCAGGCTATGTTCTTTAAAAAAATTAGAAAAAAATGTCCAAGGGAAGAATGATTATTTTAAAAGAGGCAAACTGCCAATGGATTGCATGATTCTCTTTCCCGTAAAATACAAATTCAGACCTTTTATAGTAGACAAAAATCTCTTTGGAAATGTGTGTGGGTCTAGTGTGGAATCTCTATTGCAGCTGCAGTAAGTAACTTTGGCACCAAGGTACATGTTTCCCCAAAAGCTGTGAAGTTTACTGGAACCCATTTATGCGCACCCTCAGATATTAACCTTGCATATGGCTGTGGTGGAAGGATCCTGATGGAGTACAACTGGCATAATGCAACCAAGGATCCAGTGGGTCTTCACCAAGACAAAGCATGACAAAACTGCCTAAAATGGTACCAGTGAATGAGCAAAGAAGGGATGCTAAATTATTAAACCAATTAATGGCCACACCTCACTAAAATGATTGCCTCAGTCTTTCCCAGAATCATCCAAAGGCAGCTTTAAAATCCAAAGCTATATCAGCTTAAGGAACTTACAGCTTAGATGAGTGCCTCATGAGAGAGAAAATGCATGATTTAACTTATTTGTGGTTAATCACAGAATCACAGAATTGTAGGCGTTGAAAGGGACCCTCCAGAGATCATCAATTCCAACCCCCTCACCTGGACCAGGTTGTACAGGTAGGAGTCCAGGTGGGTCTTGAATGTTTCCAGAGCAGGAGACTCGACAACCTCTCTGGGCAACCTGTGTCAGTGCTCTGTCGCCCTCACTGTGAAGAAGTTCCCATAAAGTCATTATAGGAGTAGATTTAGGTGGAAGGTAAAATTTAGTCAGTGCAGTTGATTTATTGGGTGGAAGGCTGCAAACTATTCTTATGAAATACTCAAGAAACTTGTCCCAAGAGGTTAAGCAAATCAAAATTAATAATTTGTCAGGACTAATTTTAACAGATTTTGTTCAAATGTAATTCATTTAAATTATTTAAGTGTTAAAAATGAATTATAATACTGTTTCTGCATTCCAAAACAAGGTTCAACTCGGGCCACTAAGAACAGCAGGAATTTCACCATAGTATTCAGTGAAGACTGAAGCCACAGTTTAAGATTTAGTTGGTAAGTTATTTAGTTTAATGTGCCTAAGGAAAACTTTTGGGTAGCAGTTTTACCAGAATTTTCCATACTTTGTTTTGTCATGCGTTCTTCTGCACTGAGCCAGTGAAAACCAGACTAAAATGTAATTAATTATTTCTGTAAATTTAATTTAACATCCATTATATCACCCAAGCATTTTCTACCATGTTTAACTTGCTGGAATTCATTTATTTATTTATAACAGGGACACTCAGTGCTGTTTCCAAAGTCTCTGACTTCTGCTTATCATTGGTGCTACATTTAATTACAATGGGAGTGCTGTTGAAAATGTGCCACAATGCTCCCCTGCATCTGTAGTGCATCTTTGGTGTCTTTTACTGGGAGGAGTTTTTACTGCAGACTCCCAGGGCAAACATTCATCAGAAGTGTCACTCAACAGTCCACAAAAGGACTGGCTGACAAAAATAGTAAATTTTATAGCTTTTAATTCACTACTCACCTTTATTTGGGCTTCTTCAACCAAGCCCAGATATTTGAAAGCACTGTTACACACTTTACAAATATGCAATAATAATTGATTGCACATAATATATATATTAAGTGTCTAGGCTGACATGCTGCTTGGCATGATAGGCTCATCGGTCTGCCAGTGGGCAGCTAAGGCTCTCTGCTGGCTGGGTGGCTGGCTGATAACAGACAAGGGCCAGCCCATGTGTCCTTCCTTGCTGGGGGCTGAGCTCTGCTGGCTGGCAACCTCCCTCCTCTTTGTCCTTAAATCCTCCTAGATCATGGTTTTCCACTTGATTCTAAGATGTTTCTACACTGCCTGCTTGATTCTGACTTGTACCAATCTCCGCTCTACACGCCCATACACTTTTTATTTCCACTTTTCTATCCTGCCTGAACCAGGAGCCCACAAGGCCTGCCTCTTAAAAGCTAACAGTGGCTGATAGGCCTTCCCTTGGTAAAAACTGAGGCAACAGCATGCATGGGTCCTTTTTGCATATGCAATACCATTCTCAGCTCTGAGAGGCCCACTGTCCAGCATCATCTGAATCCAAAGGGTAGGAACCATTTCAAAGGAAGGCTGGTATTACTGTTGGTCTACAGATCAAGTTCATGAGGGCACATCAAAAAGGGACAGCCCCAAGAACTAGCAGCCTTGCGGGTGGGAACCTGGCTGCATGTTCAGCCTGGTATGGGAGGGAGCTGTGGGGAAGGGTGGTTCTGACCAGCACTGGGGAGCCTGTCCTTCGAGACAGTTGCAAGAGGAGAGCTGGGGGTGGTGAGAGCACACAGCACATCTTCCTTTCTTCCTCCCTCTCTCCTCTCCCTTCATCCCTCTTTTCAGTGCTCCACTACAGATCTGCTCTTTCTTTTCTTCCTCTCCCTTTGGTTTCACATGATCCTGTTCCTTCCTTTCTCCCCCTCATTCCCTTTTGTTTTCTCTCCCCACTTTTACTTCCTAACCCTGTTTCCCTGCCATGACACGACAATCACTCTCCCTTGAGTCATCCTTACTTCCCCCCAATGTCCCCTTAGCACTCTGACGTCTTTCCCCCTTCCTCCCCCCTCCCCACCCCCCTCCCATCGCTGACGGACACAGTCCTCTCACCCCACTCAACCCTCCTCCTTTATAAAGGGATTTTCGTCTTTTTAATCCACCAGCCCCCCGTTGCAACCTCACCACTCGAGAGGGGTAGAGCCGCCTCTGCGCTTCACCCTCACCCCCTGCGGGCAGACCCCGGGTGGGGGCACGGCCCCCGGGCTCAGCCCCGACACCACCCCAGGGATGGACGTCCTTGTGCGGGGGACTGCGGGGCAGCGCGGCGCCGGAGTTCAGGTGGAGCAGCGGGCATAGGGCACCGGGCTCGGCTCCCCGACGGCGCGGCAGGAGGGAGAGGAGCGGAGCGGAGCGGAGAGGAGAGGAGAGGGAGGCGAGGCAGGGGTGCGCGGTCGGGCGGGGCGGGCGGAGCCCCGAGGAGAGCGGCAGGTAGGGCGGCTCCGCGGGATGGAGCGCGGGGATCCCGCGGAGCCGTCGGGGCTGCTGCTGGGAGGCGGCGGGGTGAGAGCCGAGAGGGAGCTGCGGGGAAGGCTTGGGGGGTCGCCCGGGAGGGGTTGTCCGCGGTCGGTCGGTCGTGGAGCTGGCGTTTGCTGCCTTCCGACAGCTTTTGCGCTTTCCAGATGAAACCGCGTATGTGAGTGGATCGGTACTTTCAATGGTGGGAGATTGACCTGGCCACTGAAGAGAAAGTGGAGATTTTTTAAATACAGGCGGGGGCTGAAGGAGGGAAAGATGCTGCATTTCAACACATCAAAAGATATCTTTTGCTGTTGTTCTTGTTACTTCTCGACAGTTTTTGTATTCTGACTAAATAGACGCTCCTGTAATAGACCAATGGCCAAGCTCTTTTCTACTATTCCACGCACCAAGCTATTTCTTGTCTGAAGAGTTACAACAGCAGTAATTCAGTGACTAAAAGAATTCCGGAAGGAACTGATTTATAAGGATTGCATAGCTTTTGGCTACATCGTTCACTTTCCATTGTAATCACAGGTTACAATTGTTGCTTGTTTCTCCACAGGCATTTCAGTTGCTATGTAAACTCAATTTCAATTCCATCTGAAATGCTCATTTCATAAATTCACCACAACAGCCTTTTCAATAACAATCTGAGTTTTTTTTGCAGATTGATTCTGAAAAGCATCTTGCTAGGTTTGCTAAAAGCAGACATATTATTGCATTCTTTCCAGCAGCCTTAATGAAATAGCAATCAAAGAACCAGTCGGGACTTCAACATGCCTTTCCATGTGGAGGGGCTAGTGGCCATAGCTGTGTTTTACCTGGCTATCCTGGCAGTTGGGATATGGGCTGCTTGGAAAACCAAGAACACCGGCAGTGATGGAGATCGCAGCGAAGCTATTATAGTCGGTGGAAGAGACATTGGCTTGCTAGTTGGTGGATTTACAATGACTGGTATGTAAAAGTTGCTTTTTTATCCTCTTCTTTTTCATCCCTAACCAGCATAGAGCTTGTTAGTTTTCCATCAGAATGAAATAGAACTATAATCTGCACGCTAAGTAATACATAATGGAGGAAATACTTCTTTGTTTTCCAATTGCTTCTGAAATTGTTTAGTGAATAAAGTATAGCATCTAGATAAAAACAACAAACTGTTTAAAATTGTACGGGAAGAATGTAGTCCATATCTTATTCACTGCTTTCATATTCATTTGTAGATCAGACATGTTTGGACAGAACTGTAGGAGTTATACAGATTAATAAGAGAACTAGTTTTAAAATAACTGTTGCTGTTGTTAAAGCCGTCCAAATTCATGAGTTATTTTTCCTAAGTCTGAGTAAAGCAAAATTTATATGCAATAAATAAATAAATAAATAAAAAGGACAGGGAGGAAAGAGGGAGGCTGCATGAGTTCAGAAAAAGTCTCCAAAAGAAAATCAGTATAAATCTGAACTCTTAAGTGCACTGATTTCTGCAAGCTTACTCTGTGGATTCTTTAACATCTTTTGCGGCAGTTTGAGAAAAATAATACATTTCTGTGAAAATTAGTATCAGAAGGAAAATTCTCCATGAAGAGTAAATTCACTATTTTTTTAGCAGTGCTGTTTGACTCGCAGATCAAGTTGAACCAGATAAGTCCCATGGGTAAACAAAAGGTTCACAGCAAGATCCAAAATCTCAGCTCTTGAAGCTAACATATGGGATGGAAATAAAACTACATTATAAGAAGAGTGAATTGGCCTACCATTTTAATCTAAGCAGTATAATTTTATTTAAGCATGATTCATTGTTTTTTTTTTATATTCTAAATTAAATTCTGGCAAAGCCCTTTCAGATTCAATTTATCAAGTTATGATTTTTGTTTTGTCCTGTATGGTTTCTCAATATGTAATATAGAGGAGATGCACAAAAATTTGGGCCAGAAATTCTATGTTCTTCCCCGTCCCCTTGCAGAGTTATTTTGCTCATTGAAAGTCTGAACGTTTGAGTAAAGGATGTTTTAAATGACATTGACGTTTGAATCCAGGTATATGTTTTTAAATGACATTGATGTTTGAATCCAGGTATATGTTCTACTTTTACCACTCATCTGGTTGTACATCAGAAGCCATGTATCCATCAACTACTGAAACTTAAGATATGACCAGATTCTACTCATGGCAAGGGCTAGTTGGTCTGTTTTCTGCTTAGTTTAGCATTTTCAAGTGCACTGATGCCAGAATCTTTTGCGGAGATACTGCTGTAATCATTAGATTAGAAGAGAAGAGATGAAACAAGATATTCTCCACACAAGTGACTATGATTAACTACCTTGCCTGTGAAAGAAGACATAAATTTGGTCTCCTCAATCCTATTTTGCAGGAATAATTTTCATAAAAGGTGAAGAAGAGATGAGACTTGAATTTTGGTTCCCGATATTACAGGCAATTTCTGTAACCTCCAGAATTCACACCCACACATGCTCATTTCATTTCATGCCACCTCTGAAGGTGATGTAGTATATCATTTCTGTGGTAGAATATCAGACTGATCCCAAAGTCTTTGCTGACGTAGAACACTCACAGATTTTATGCCGTCAGGTTTTACACACCTCATCTCTGCCTTCCATACGTATGGCAGATAGAGTTTGACACTGCAAGTAAATTCCACTTTCACTTTGAAAGCACTGTACCTGGCACGTAGAGATATGAGTTGTGCACATGATCCTACAGAACCAAGGGCTAATCCGCATTTTGTCTCAGTGAGAGTTGATTGGGATATGCTTTATTTGTAAAACCATAAGAAAACCATCGTGAGTATAAACTGACCAAAAACCACTATAACTTTTACAAAATGGTGTCATGGTTCTTTAAAAATCATAGACTAGATTTCACATTTCACAGTGATATCTCCATGTATATTGTCTACAAAACCAGTATTTTTTAGGCCTGCTTGGTGGGGAGGGTGACAGAACTTAGTTTGTAAGTTTAAAATCAAATTGAAAGTGTAAGCATTGTGACTTCATAGGATAGATTCAAGATTCACAAATGTTTAGTTTATTTTTTAAACTATATTTAAAACCTTACTTCAAGTAAGTGTACTCCTTATGAATAGTGGGTATGGACATATTTGGATTGATACTGTGACCCTGAGCAAACAGTTGAGTAACTTACTACGGGAATGCCTTAACAGGAAGCCTACTGAAGGTCAGGTGTATCCGCAATTATCAAAACAGAGTGAAAATCTTGAATTTTCAACTGATCGCAGTTGTATGATTGCAGACTATGTTTAGTCACAGTAGGCATGACTTTAATTCGGGTATTATTTTTCCATGAATATAGGTAAAATGTTGAATTAAGTATTAATATTCCTTAATTTGTGGGGTGACAATTTTAAGAAGTGATATTTCTGACTAACTTGAGCCTATCTTGATTTTGGTGACTGAGATTAAACCCCAAATTATATAATCAAAATGCTCACCAGTGCAACTAAAAATGATCTATTGGCATATTTTTTCATTTTAGTTGGGTGGAGCTTTGTATCACTCTGCAAACATAAAATAAATATAATTAGTATTATCAATGCTATCAGTATTGTGATTTTATTTTTTATTTATTTTTTTGTAATCCCTAGGTCAGAAATTTCATTTTATAGAACATGATGAGCTAATTCAATAATTTGTGTTTAGACAAAGGATAATTTACAAAGAATCTGTCCTATTAATATATAATTAGATATATAAATAATTCTGAAATGCATTTTTATGTTTCTCATAAGAACTAGGAGCCGAATTGCACTCCGTATCCTAAGTATTCATTTGATTATTTTTAGGATGCTTTCTATATATGGACATTTCTATTTGCAGCATTTTTGGGTCCTTCAGATGGAAGGGGAAGAGAGGATTAAGATGGATTACCATGAGTGTTTCTATAGATTATTACATTTTATGTTCTCTTTGTCTGATGTAGGAAAAAAAAAAGAATTTCACCAAAAAAAAAAAAACAAAAAACCCACCCTATTAAACTAACTTTAAATTGTGGCTTAAAAAACTGAGGATCAGAAAATTAATATCTGAAGATTAATATCCCTTCATATCATATCCCATTATTTTCATTGGAAGGTATTTACTGATGAAAGGGTACCCTTTAGCCCCCTCGCAAAAAGCTGTGTAACACCTTTCTAAAACTTTGGGATGCCCTGCAGATGTTTTAGAGGAGTTGTGTACGTACAAAAATTTATCAGTGGCTATTTTTCAAACTCTCAATCAAGAAAACGAGTAATTACATTATAAAAGAGTGCTAAATCCTCCATTCTAGCCTATTAACCAATATCTGTCCATAGGGCAGCATTCTTCCCAGCCAGGGGAGGGCAATGGCCCCTGCCACGTCCTGCAGAACTGAAATGTCCTGGTCACTTCCAGACAAAAATAAAGCACAGTGTCCAAGTTCCCCTTTGGAGCACAGCCACACTTTTAATTGCAATCCCAGGTAAATCATTTCCAGCCACTGAAGCCTTCTTTCCCCACACCAGCAGTTCTGGTAGACATCCGTCCTTGACTATGGGCTATTTCCTACCTGGAATTGTGTGTAATTCATTCAGAATTCATGCTTCTAATTTTTCCAGGGAAACAGACATACGCAAATATCTTTCTAAATATTTATTCGGTGACTTCTGCTACAGTGTGCAGGTGAACATAACACATTCCATAAGTATGTACTACTTGAGAAACAACAAGCAACAGATATCCCAGGTGCACAGGAACTCTGGTAACCAAAGTATTTCCACCTGCTTCTCTACATTCACACTCCAGAGAGGCAAAAAATCCCAAATGACTGATGATCTTCTATATATATTCTGTATCCCTGGCTCTTCCTGTCAAGGGTCAGTGTTCACCCATCTTCTCCATGTGGTTCCACATGGTCATCACTCACTTGTCTCTGTAATGCACAGTGATTCTCAGTACTGAAAAGCCTACCAATAACAACAGGGTATACCATTTCACTCCTTTTGTTTCAGACATTCTCTGATGCACATTCTGTATACAAATCCATTTCAGTATTTCCAACAACAGAACGGTTCATTCCTGTCCTTCGAAATCCAGAATGGGGGAAAATTGCAGTGCTCAAGTTTCCAGAGATCTTTGATTCCAAAGCATGGTGCGATTTATCACCAAGTTAAAAAATGCCATCTCATGGTTAAGAGGTATCACACGTAAGTGGAAGAGTAGTCTGCAAGATTTCCATTGAAGTTCTTTAGGAATTTTAATTATGTCTCCATTGCTTGCATCCATCTCCACTTGTTTAGTCCGAATATTGAGTAAGGAAAGTAACTTCCTTACAATTTCAAGTTTTTTCACAGGAAGCTTGAATTGTGCATGTTGTGTAAGAAGGCAATGGCTTTTGAGGTAAATCAAAATGGCATTGCAAAAACATACTTGTAATGACTTGCCTGCCATTCTTAAAACTACAGGGTCAGGTTTGTAAAACTCATTATACACCTGAGAAAATATTTTTTTTTCCTGTGAAATCTGCAAACTAAGAGATAAACTTAATTACTTAATTCATCATCAATGATTTTTACAGATTCAATCACAAAAAGATGTCTGCGTTTGAGGTTTTTGTCAGATGTACTCAAAGTTCAGAATTCTCAAATGTAGAAACTTCTCTTCGAGGCAGAAGATTAATTCATTAAGGGTCTGAGTTCAGTATATCGGAAATATTGATGCTGTTATACAAATGATCAGAAATATTACAGATACTACAGTTCTCTTCTAGAATGTGCCTTCAGGGAGTGCAAAAATACACTAGTCTATTTTTGGAACTTAAACAGCTTAAATATAGGACCTATATGATGATTTCTCTGTTCATGGGGCTGGGCAACTTGGCAGGGCAGAGCTGCCACCTTGATGGCATGAGGCAGGGGTTGGCTGCAGAATGGGTTGAGCCAGGCTGCGTGCAGCCTGCAGGCTCCAGCTTGGACATGAAATTCTTGTCTAATTTCAATGCTCAGAGTTTTTTGAACTGGGATGACTTCATCACTGTATGGTTATTCTTCTTTGCCTCTCCTTTACATCTTGGTTTCATTTGAAGAAACAAAGAAAATGATCATGTTTCATGAGTTAATACGCTTCATTCTTTGTAAAAAGGGGAACTCGAGCCTCACATTTTCACTGATTGTACAGAGTCCATCTGGTTTCTCTTTCATATGTTTAAGTTATATATTTTTTTTATTAGGACTACCTTCTATAAAAGGATGTTATATCTGGTACTTGTATAGTACACATAATAAAAAACAGCTATATTATAAGTGATGACAATTTTGTTCTTCATCAGGGAAGGTTTTTATTGTTCGTGTGCATTAAAGGCTTTTCTACCTCTTCTTTTCCAGCCACATGGGTTGGAGGAGGTTACATCAACGGGACAGCAGAAGCTGTATATGTCCCAGGCTATGGTCTAGCTTGGGCTCAGGCACCTATTGGATATTCACTTAGTCTGGTTTTAGGTAAGCAAGGAAATGAAGGTAATAGTCTCTGATTTTAGAGTTCTGATGTCAAGGCCATTGTCTGAAATGACATCACTTGGGTTTGATGAAATTACACCTAGATGAACTGTTGCTGCTGTTTGTTTCTTTTGGACTTATGTGGGTTTTTTTTTAACTGTATGTACTGTTTTATATATTCTGTTTTTTTGTTTTGTTTTTTTTGTTTCGTTTTTTAAGAATCTATATAGTCTGCAGAATATTACCAGGTTCTCTAATTGTGTCTAAGTCTTGGACTTCAAAAGCAGCAAATATCCTTGCAGGTTAGGGAATTGCTTAAACCGTACATATCTCCACTGAGAGACTAAACAACTTTCCAAATTTCACTCATGAAGTCTAGAGCAGAACCAGTTTGTTGCACTATAAGCTGGACTAAACTTTTTTTTATATGCAGTAAAAAACTCAAAATCATGGTCAAAATGAAAATACTGAATCCTTCCATGTGCAGAGTCAGTATGTAAAATACAGACAGCACTGTATTTCTTAATGCTGTGTTCTCTAATTCCCAAAAGTTAATCACAGACCTTCTTACCTTTCTTTAAAATAATAGCGATGAAAAATCTCTTGTCATGTTTCAGCTGCATGGAGCAGCTCTCAACAGAAATATTGCCTTGTGAGCTATGATGAATGCTCTACAAAGCTGTCAAGTGCATCCTTTCAGTCTGTGAACAGATCATGGCCCTAAGGCAAGTGCTGGTGCAACTGCTTAAAAAGAAAATGTTTCCAGAAATGATCCTGTATTTTTCATCTTGTATTAATATGACTGGTTTGCTAGCTTTTTGTTAATACTTAGGCTCTCAGTCTATTTTGAGCCTTTTTCTCCTGGTCCTCCCAGCTAGGCTGTGCTAATTTTTTCCCCTTTGGTTGCTTTTCCAGATCTTGCCCCTTTTATTTTGTCTTATACAACTCAGTTTCCCCTCAGGAACTGTGGCCTCCCCTGGTTCTCTTCTGTTCCCAGACGTAATGATACCACACTGTACATATTCCTCCGTGTTCTATGCAGGCCAGCTCTAGTTCCAATAGTAATTCCCATCCCCAAGAGCAGTTCTGCATCCTGTAAGGAAAATAGTAATATCAGATCTGTCTAGAGATCAGTTGATGTCATTATCAGGTCACGAGTGTTATGATCAATCTGTGTCATTAAGTGGCCATTAGAATCATAGCCATAAGCATCTTAGAGGTTTGTAGCCATTGTAGAATTGTCCCAAATCAATAGCTCACAAGAGGCTGAGTTAGCTACTCCCCTCATTTCTATCTATTCCAGACTTCTTCCTTGAACTGATAAACACTGTCCCCTGCAGAGAAAAGGAAAATCTGTGGTGTGACCATACGTCCCTCTTTAGAACACAGCAAGAAAATAATTTCTGTTTGCATGATATGTACAGGCATACAGGAGAAGAGGAATTGCTTATCCTTTAAAAATATATAAGAACAGAATAATAGAAGAAATATTATTGCTTAGGCTGAATGGATTTAAGATTGATTTAACCTTCCTACTAATTCAATAATCTGCTGTATTTTTTCTAATTTTTCAAGTTCAAACAGCTAGAATATCTCTTATTACCTTTGACAGATGTTTGAATAGCCTAATAGATTATGCTACCAGTGACTATTTTTTTCCTGCTTTAGTTGTATTTTGTAATGATGATATGACAAATAGGAATAGGATTCATGAACAATGCAAAAACAGAAGATTCTGGAGGCTTTCTGTGTGAAAACTTCCTATCTAAAGACTGCATAACCTGTGATTTCCTAGAGCTTTCTGTTAGGGGAACTTAATTAATTGAAGAAATGTCAGTGATATAAGGCAAGTCAGAGAGATCTGGAAAATCTTCTGTACAATACAATGAATAGATTCCCTATCTTGAGACTAAGAGCCTAAGAATCTCCAAATTCTGTATAGCTGATTTAATTAGGGTCTCCCTCATTTTCTTGTCTTTGAGTGTAGCTTAGTATTGCATTTCAGCAGTGTTACTGTGAGAGAAGTCTTCTTATCTGTAGACATGCTGATGGCAACTTATTTCCATAGAATGTCTATTTTGTCTTCTCTGACATTTATCCCTTTTTCTTTTTTCTTCTTCTCAAAACAGAAAGATTAATGTAGTAGAAATAAGTTAGAAGTGTGAGGACTTTTCACAGTAATGTACATACCCAGTACATATGTGAGTCAGGCAGAGCAAAATTGTGATACAGCAAATCTTATGAATATGCACAGAAATAAGTGTATGACGGATGTTTAGGGAACCTGACACCTGCAGAGCCCAGAAGGCATTTGACCTACCCTGCAGGTGTAGTAAGGTTGATTTAAGCGTAGTTATAAATCTGGGTTGTCCTGAAAGGATCAGTTTTGCTGAGTGCGCACCATACCATGTGTGGACCCGTATTTCTGGTCCAGAATCACAGACTGTTTTATTTCTAGTGTAGTTCTGTGTGAAAAATAAGACTTATGCTGGGGTCTAATCTATGTATGAACAGACTTAGGTACAAAAGCCATTCCCTTAGGCTGATCCAGAATCAAACAAAACTCTGACAGCATCCTTAGTGGAAGATCAAGTAAACTGAGCCAAACAAAATAAAGCAGAATTATTTTCCTTTACTACATCATAAACATAAACGATGTGATTTGATTATGCAACGCTGTGGTTAGATGTAAAATTAGAGTTCCTAACAAATATTTTACTTTCACTTATTAAAAAAAAAAAACAGTAAAACTGATTTTTTAATAACTTTAGTTGACAATCAGTGTTTCACCCCTTAATGTCAATGCATTACTCCACTACAGTTAGTGTCTTGTACTACCTTTCTTTGTAGGTGGCCTGTTTTTTGCAAAACCTATGCGTTCCAAAGGCTATGTGACAATGCTAGATCCTTTTCAGCAGCTATATGGAAAAAGGATGGGAGGACTCCTGTTTATTCCAGCTTTAATGGGAGAAATGTTTTGGGCTGCTGCCATCTTCTCTGCCTTAGGTAAGGAATTATCATTTTAAAAGTTAACTTGAAATAGGTGCAAGAGATTAAGAAAGTCAGAAATGCATAAAAAACTGACTTCAAATACTAGCTATTCTAGCCAAATATTAGTTATTCTATCAGAGTGTGGCAGTTGTCTCAAACCTGTGGTAACCAGTAGCCATGGAAAGACTGAGTAATAAATTTCCTTTAATGGTGAGAGTGATGTGAGTGATTGCAAGTATCCCTTTTATGTCATGGCAGCCCTAGCTTCTCTTTTACACCACTGAGACCACAGGGGACAGACAGAATTTCCCTGAAGTATACGAAACATCATTGCCAATGCATCTGAACAAAATAAGCCTTTACATAAAGAAGGCCTAAATAGACACAGCTTTCCATAGCACAAATAATAGAAGTAAAACAAGGTTCAGATAAATAAATTTAAGTATTATTCAGTCTGATGTGGCTTTTTTCTTGACAAAATAAAGAAAATACTTAGGATTCAATAAAGGATGCAGAGAATTAGTAGAACTGTGACTCAATAGAAAATCACCCAGCTACTCATCCAGTCCAAAAAAATAAGTCAGTTTCCAGGGTTTTTAATTATATTTCAGTTTTTAATTTAGCAATCCCTTCAAGAGCTGAGAAAGTCCTTGAGCTGAAGCACCAGTAGTTGACTTTTACCAGCTAATCATACTCATAGTGCACATGCATGTGGTAATGCGTTCTAGCACAGCAATTTTAAACAGAAAATAAACTTTGAAGGTACTCTCCAACTGTGCTCTGATGAACTGCAAAGCAATGGGGAGCTTGTTTACCAGAATTTCATCACAAAACCCTTAAAGGACTAAGAACAAACTACATGCTGAGGTGATAGGAGTTGAATAGCTTGAAGAACTCTCTGAGTATTTAGAATATACTTTCTTTTTGATTGAGGACAAGCTAATATGTGAAATTTCAAAGCAAATGATGTGAATGCCTTTCTTGTGGCGTTGTATTAACTGCTGATGGCTGAAGACTATCACTGACTATAAAGGTCACAGAGATTTTTAATGTTAACTGTTTTGTGAGTAGAAACACTTATATTTACAACTCTGATTTGAACACCTACCTTCACTGATGACTTTTCAGTCTGAGTACTCTTCATTTGTTGATCCTCTTTGTGATTCCTTGCTTGGCAGGGCTGTAGAAGGGAAAGACAGGACTTCCAACTTGGGCAAGATTTATGAGCCTGTAATTGTGAAACACAAGAATGTTGAAGACTCAGTGTATAACAAAAAGTTACCTATCAGCTCTCTGCAGCTTCTATATAGCACATGTAATTCTGGGAGGTACTGACAGATACTTTCCACCCATGTGTTCAAGAATATCCAACTGCCTTACCTGCAAGGACTGCAAGTTATTCTAAGATATTTCATCTAAATTATCACAATTGGAAAGAAACGATTTTTTAAAACATTGTGTTTAAATACTAAAATTATTTTTTTTAAAATTGTATATCTACAGCAAGTGTATAGACACCTTGACAGCTGTTGGAAGCACAATACAGAACACAAGCAATCTGGGACATTTCTTGAGTGCTCTGATGATTTCATGACTGGTTAAGGGAGTTGATGAAGAGAGTTGCTCTTCTGAGCCTAATACTTGCTAAAAGAAGAAGATGAATTAGTTAGGGATGTAAAGGGCAGAGGCAACCTTAGCTGCAGTATTCAGAAGACAGTAAGAGACCTGAGAGGAGGGAACAAGGCAAAAAGCAGGACTGTGGCAGGGGATTCCAGGAGAGCAGACTTTGGTCTCTTCCAGGATCTGCTTGGAGGAATCCCTTGAAAGATGATAGTGGGATTTAGGAGAATTAGCTGACATTCAGGGGTCACCTGCTCCAAGCTTTGAAACAGTTCACTCTGACAGTCAGGAAGATGAGGAATTGTCAGAAGGCCTGCGTGGATGAAGAAGAGGCTGCTGTCTATACACATATATAAAAAGGAAACATTAAAGAGGTAGAAGAAAGAACTGGGGACCTGAAAGGAATATAGAGATGCTGTCTGAATATACTGGGATGGGGTCTGAACAGACAAAGTCCACCTGGATTTGAATCTGGCCATAAAGGGCAACAAGATTTGCTCCTACATGTACACAAACTAAAGTAATGTGTAGGCCAGCCAGGCCTTTTGATGCTGTCTCCCATAATATGCTCATAGACAAATTGACGAAGTGAGTGGGCAGTGAGGAGGATTGAAAATGTACCAAGCTGCTGGTACCCAAACTTACCAAAGCATAGAGTCCACCCGATGGCCAGTCATCCACCAGAGTACCCCAGGGGATCAGTACTGAGTGCTGTACTGTGTAACAACTTTGTTAATGACTTGGACAATGGGATCAAGTTTCTTCTCATTCTGTGACATACACTAACATAGTTTTGTTTTTGTGGTTTATTTTTCCATAGGTGCCACAATAAGTGTGATCATTGACATTAATATCAATCTTTCAGTCATAATTTCTGCCCTGATTGCAACTCTGTACACTCTTGTGGGTGGGCTTTATTCTGTGGCCTACACTGATGTAGTTCAGTTATTCTGCATCTTCCTGGGGCTGGTAAGTTTGGCTTTTGTCCACTTTGTTGAAAATTTTACCTTGAGCATTATGATAAATGACAAATGCAGAGACCTGTTGCCCAGCTGAAATTCTGGAACTGTGTCTTCTCTGAAAGTGAGAGAAAGGAATACCTCCACTCACAGAACAATGGCTTTAAAAGGTCTTTTTTTGCTTCAATGTTTTTGCATCAATCAAGCCTATGCTTTGGCAATACTGCTGATGCAAGCCATGATTCTTTTATCCTACCAGTCTGATTGTGCACTCTTTTAATTTTCGCTCTGAGTATGTATCTAATGAATTCAGAATGGGACTGGAGATAATTGATTATCTGTCCATAGCACTGTAGCGGAGACACTGGAAGGAGGCATGAAATGCAGAGAGTAGTCAGTAAAGCAGTCCAGAAACACTGGAATTGGACCTGCACAGACAGTATTCTCCTGTTTCTCTTTCCTATAGCTGTCACTTACACAGCTTAGCTAACCTCCTGCTGTAAATCATCATCTGGATTTTTCCTCCATTTCCCTCCGTTGACCTTGGAGACTGGGGAGTTTCACAAGATGACCATGCTGTTTGAATACAGTGTTATGATTCACCCATCAGTTATCAGTCATATGACAGTGGGTAGCCTTCCCTCTACTTACTGCTATTCGTTGACTCTGTTCTGAAAAACTTCAGTGCAACAGGGGTCAGATCACAAGGGTGCAGTCAAAGAAGCTGCTGTTTTTGCTTGCCAGTGCTAGTAACAGATTGTCACAGGTGTGCAGAGATATGAGACAGGCTGAAATAGAAGGAGTGGCTCAAGGTGATGGAGCTGAATGACACCTTGGGGACCCTGAGTGGATTCTCTGCTTTCACCAGAGTTTTCATGAAGCCCTAGGGAAATTGTTTCTGCCAGAGTTTGCACAGATGGCTACTAGCTAACCCTGTGTGAGTCCTCACTCTAAGGTGTCCTACTGTGAGGCTTGCGACCTTATTTGCAGAAGTGCTAAGCATTCCCATTTGTAACTGACTTCATGGGAATTGTGCTAAATACTCTGAAAAAGCAAATACAACTTCCATCTGTCCACCTCCAATGAGAAGTTGATACAGAACAACTTCTCTCACACTTCTTTTCTTCATCTGCATAGTGAAGTAAACACTGTCTCCTTCCCTAAGGTGCATGTTAACATTTGTGAACCATTCGGTTTCCACAGATGGCATGCATTACAGAAATTCCCCAGAATAAAGTGAATCACTCATGCACTACTGGAGACGCTCATTTCATGGAAATCACAACATGATCCCATGATTAAAGGTGGTGTGAACATGTGAGGAAAGACAAAGGTTGTATAGCTGTCTTTTAAATTGTTGGATCAGTAGTTTTAATAGTGTTCTTTTAATACAGATTGGGCTCGTTATGTAATTTCCCATTTAAAATAAACAATAACACTGCCATGTAGAAAGAACTGTATTCATAGTCTTAGGAGTCATGAGGGACAAGAAGCTTCAGATAGCACTTAAGTAGTCATGTTATAGATGAGGTGGTTTTAGATGAAATAGGACACTTTCACAGCAAGTATCACAGTGGAAGATGTGAGAGACTTGGTGTCCCAGCTTCCCCTTCAGACTCTGGAGCAGTTTGTGTACCCACTGGCACAGAGTATTACTGCTTGCTACTCCTAATATCTTTTCCTTACCATAGATATAATGCTTGTTCTAATCACTTCTACTTCCTGCACTGGCTCTTCATTTCAGACAGTCTCATCCTTATGCCTGTGTAAACCCTAACCCAGTCTAGGCAACCACATAGTTCCCTGGTTTTCTTCTTCCAACCCCAGGTATTTTTCCTCTTTCCCTCTTCTCTACCTACAGTTGCAATTCTCAGCTCCAGCCCGTTTTTATTTTGCCCAGTCAGTGTTCCCCTGATGCCGTACTCCTTCTGCAACTATTTGTCTCTTCATCTCATCTGTATTATTAATTCTCCATTCACTTTGCTGTCGTATAAACGTACCTTTTTTTTCCTGGTTTCCAATACCATGAGTTCCAGATCCTTCTAGCTACCTCTTACTTCTTCCCTGAACTTCTTCTTACTGAATAAGGCCCCAAAATCTGCTTCACTTCCACAAGCCATTGTTTTATTTTTGCTCCATTTAAAACAGTGAATTTCCTACTCCAGTTTGAAACAGCTCAAAGAGAACAATAGGAGAGAATTTGAGACTGTGTCCATATTAGCAAGTTATACAGTGCCAGTGTAAAAATACAAGATCATCTGTTCTTTTTTATTGCTGACACAGTTTCTCCCATGCCAGCTAGTACATTTCCAGATAGTTCCCAGGAGCGGGTCAGGGCTGTCCTGTTTGACAGGAAAAGGAAATCTAGTCCTATAGATATAAGCTAGGGCATTTCACTGAACTGCAGATCCAGAGATCACGAAGAGCTAGATTGCTGTCAGGAGCTGGAATGGATTACAAATCTCGTAATGTAATTGCAGTTCAGTCCCTATTAAATCCTGTACTGTAGCTTGAAGGTTGCAGGTGGACCTTCAGAAATTTTCCCTACTGAAAGTCTCAGCTGAGTATATGCAAACTACATCTCTTCAGAAACTCACTCATTTTGACATGTTCGAGATTTGAGATTTGCAAAGAAGAATAAAAAATCCTCATGACATCCTTCTTCTCTGTGAATTCCTCAAAAAAAAAGAAAAAGAGTATTAGCATCCTATCATTTTGACAATATATTTGCTTTCCTCATCTTTCTTTCAAAATCTCTTGGAGATGACTGAAATACTTTGGTGATATTTCCCAGGAAAACCTATGCAGACACTGACACAGGAGATTTTCTTCCCAAGTTTTTAAATTGGTGAAGTTTAACATGTAACTGAGAAACTGTACTTCATAGGCAACTTTCTGATAAAATATAGTAATTCATGTCTTTTTCACGCACTGATGCAATAACTATGCAACAAAGTAGAGGAAAATGTTTGAAGTTTCACCTCTTTGCACCTCTATGTACTTAAATGTGTTCATTTGGGCTATGGTAATCTGCATAGTTTTGGCTATCACAGAATGCTTAAGGGTGCTGTGCTTGCAGTGATATGTTCCATAGATAAATAAGCTTGGTTTTCATCTTAGTAGGAAGTGCCAAGGTCCTCCTCACAGGGAGTTAGTGAGCTGAAAAATGGTTTGGAAGGCAAATACACAAAAAGACTGTTGGTGAAGAAAATCTATCTTCTGGCAGAAACTATTTCACAATTGATTTTTTGGCCCAGATCAAAAACAGAGAGAGGGAAAACAGCCAAGAGCTCAGTAAAATTGTTCTTGAAGTAGAAAAGTGCTGTAATTGACTGGGTACTGTAATACATCGAAGTATTCTGGAGCAATAGTGATGCTCTGGCAGCATCCCTCTCTTGCCATGATACAGTGTTTCATAGAATCATAGAATGGCTTAGGTTGGAAGAGGCCTTTGAGGACCATTGGGTTCCAATCCCCTGCTGTGAGCAGGGCTGCATCCACCAGATCAGGTTGTCCAGGATCCCATCCAACCTGGCCTTCACTGCCTCCAGGGGCACCACAGCTTCTCTGGGCAGCCTGTGCCAGTGCCTCACTGCCCTATTTTCTAATTAGAAGCATAAATTCCAAGGTTTTTTTTTAATTAGATAGAAATTCTCAAACTTTCAGGTTTGATGCCTCATGCCTCACAAATACAAATACTGGTGCTTTTGCATGCAGGTTTATAGGTATCTACCTATACCTAAACTCTTGTCTGCAGTGTGGTTCAAGAAAGACTCTAAAGACTATATGTGGAGTTTAGGGAAAATACAGTGAATATGTATAAAGATATTTCTCCTGCTGATGGTATGACTTCCTCATACTCACTGTCCAGAAAAAGGTAAAATATACAGTACTCTGTAGATGTTCTTGATTTGCAGCATGCAAGAGAAACAGACCAATGTAAATATTATAATTTCATGAGTTTATCTTGCCTTCATTAGACCTGAACAAACTATTATTCTTTGGTTACAGTGGATCAGCGTACCCTTTGCATTGTCCAATCCTGCAGTGACAGACATTGGTTTCACAGCTGTGCATGAGGTGCACCAAGCACCTTGGCTTGGAACTATTGGCTCACTTAATATTTACACCTGGCTGGACAATTTCCTTTTACTGGTAAGTGATGGCTTATATTAAGGACTAAAGCACCTTACCACTCCCACAGTGATATTGTAACAGCTAGAAAAAGCAGAATCTCGTTAAGAGTTTCCAGTAACATGAAAACTTTTATCTTCTCGACTTCTGCTAAATAAGTAGATCACTTTGAAAGTAATGCCTCATATTAATTTTATGGAAACTACAACAGATACAAAGAACACAATAACACTTTTTGGTAGAACAAATTCTTAGCTACAGAACACTTTTTCAACACAGTCACAGCCATTTGCTATACATTTTCACCAGCTGTGACAAGAGCCTGCATGCTACACTTGTAAAAATCTGCACCAGTGAAGTTGACTCACTGTCACTATCATCACTGACGAAACACACCATCCACCACCTCACTGCTCATGTCCACAGTTTGGTCTCCATAAATGCAAGCATTGATAAATGTCAGTGGGCGCCGTTTTTTCCACATGGAGGAATTCAATGACATACCTTTGCTTCATGCATGCTTCCAAATTAGACACCATTGTGTCAAACTGCCTGTCTGCTTCCATCTGTCACACAGCAACAAGATGTAAGAGGATGTTGGTAGGAAGGTTCAACCTCTACTGACATACCACCAACATCTACCTCTAACATCATGGATTGTAACCATAACATTACTTCCCATGCAACCCTCATATTTCTGAACATTTGAATGATTTTGGAGAAATATCAGTAGAATATTGTAGCACAGATGTCAACATCAGCGCTGCCAGGAACAAGGTTTAAATATTGTCAGTCTGAAAGATTTGCTTTATGCTAAAATTAATTAAAATTGTGTGGATAGCACTTAACTGATGTCATTCTTGGCAAAATAAATTTATATATCGCAGATGGCAATAAATATATAGTACAAATGATTAAATATGCCTTAGGTGTAGGTGATGTAGAAAGAACTTTAAAGAGATGGATGGATGAATTCGTCCACGCTGGAATGAACTGAGGGTTTTCATTATTTAATACTCATTTATTGCTCCTGGGATTGGTGGTTATTAAGTGCTTTCCATTAGAAGGTCTAGCAACATATGCTAACATTTTCCATTCTCAGTGTCCCTAAGCAACTTTATAACGTTTTTATTATCATATTCTAGCTTGGGATTTCTTTCTCTCTCTTTTATTTTATTTTTTTCCTAAGTAATCTCAGCTGGAATCCTCAGAGTTTTCTGACAATAGAGCTAGTAAAATACAACATTTTATCCAGCATAGGTTTATTAGAGATTCTTAGAAATTCAAAGTATGACACTAACACATGTGGTTAAATTCTGTGCCATAAGGTTGAGGGTTTTGTATCTATTCAAAGGAAAGCTCTGATGCTGCCAAACTGTGACACATTTCATCCTGTTTAGTTCATTACATTTCAAGAAATGTACACATCTAGGAAGGCTTTGTTAAAACAACATTATTAAGGCTGCAAAGGAAAGCACTCATAAATAGTTCATCAAAATCTGAGCTGCTTGTGAAGCATTCATTTGATCCCTTTGTGCACATGAGGCATATATGAAACACCTGTATATACACTCTTAGGAATAAATGTCTCCTATCTCATTTAGCATGTTAAACTGGACTGTGCACTTTTAGTGAGCAGTTTGCTTTGTTTTCTTTCCAGAGAGCTTAGTCATAGGCACTTATTTACTTTGTGGGGCCTACTCAAACCATGCTTTGAAGAGAGGATTTTAGCACGTGTTTTTTCAGCTTTTGATAATAGTCTTTTATGATATATTTTGTGGGTGTAATTTTAAGTCTAATATTCACTTTTACATCCACAAAGTAAGTGAGCAGTTGTCACCATAAAAAAAAAGAATCAAAACAAAACAAAAAAAAAAAAAACCCACAACATTATTTTACTACTGTGTCCGTAATTTATATTGTTATCATAATAGGTTAAGACAGTGGGAGAGTCATCTTTCAAATTCTCATGTTAAATACATATGGAAAATGTTGCTTGTTTAGATAGTTATATAGAAGGAGATAAAATCTTTCTTTTCAATTCTATCAGTAACTAATGTAATTCTGGGGGAAAAGGATGCTGAAGGCCAAATTCTCAAAATATAAGATATGTCAGTAGCATTTTATAACTTTTTATAAGGATTTATCAAATATTTATGGGGGTCACAATACCTTAAGATTACAGAGACTGCGTAGCATTGTTTCTAACTGTACAGAGAGTAACAGAGAGAGACTGTACAGAGTTTCTTTTAGAGAAAAGAGTGGAATTTAAGTGGGCTTAGAAAGTTCTAATATTACTTGTGAGGATGGAAATTACAGGTGTTACTTATTAACTGATAAATAATAAATGAAAGAGCAGCAAAACGGCATTCAAGTGATGCTTCTATGTGCTTTCTACATGGTGATAGCAAAGAAACTTGTTCAGCCCCCAGTAACAGAACACTGCTTATTGTGTTTGCAGACATTCGGAGGGATCCCATGGCAAGCATATTTCCAGCGCGTTCTTTCCTCGTCTTCTGCCACATATGCTCAAGTTTTGTCATTTCTGGCTGCTTTTGGCTGCATTGTAATGGCTATTCCTGCAGTACTTATTGGTGCAATTGGAGCATCCACAGGTAAATTATTAAAAATGAGTAGTACAATAAATGCATGAAAATCTTATATTAGACAGGGGACATCATTAATTAACCTGTGACTTCTTCAACAGGAGACTGCACTGAAAAATAGTTTCATAGTATGTCTTTCCCAAGAGAGATTTTCCATTGTTCAACAACAAAGGACAGCTAAGCTTCAGTACATCGCTCTTTCACTTCCCATCCTCAGAAGAGCAGGTGCAGAAAATAAAAGGGAAAAAATACATGGGTTGAGACAATGGCAGAGGGATCATCCACCAGCTACTGTCACAGGCAGACTAGATTCAAGAGATCAGCGTGATTTATTGCATATTGTTAGTAGAGTAGAACAGTAAAAACAAAGAGCAAGCTAAAATCATCTCCTAATGTAGTAACATGTTAATGAGTAACTAATAATGTTACTCACAACACACTGGTGTCTATATTTCAGCCTGGAACCAGACCGAATATGGTGTTCCTGACCCCATTGCTAATAAAGAAGCGGATATGATTTTACCAATTGTACTCCAGTACCTTTGCCCAGTCTACATCTCGTTCTTTGGCCTCGGTGCTGTATCTGCTGCCGTCATGTCATCAGCTGACTCTTCAATTTTATCAGCAAGTTCTATGTTTGCTCGGAATATTTATCAGCTCTCATTTCGACAAAATGTGAGATACTTTCAATTTCACTTTTGAAGAAAATTTTAGATGAGCCTTTACTAGGCATAGACTACCATTTCTTAGTGAAACATGTACTCCACATTCCTGCCTATGACTAGAGAAAGTACAGCATTTCTTTCCTAATGGTATATTGAGTAAGCTGAAAGTAAAAAATGTTCATGGTTGCGACTGATGACACAGCTGAAAAAGATTATAGGAGGCAGATATCAAGTTCTGCATGGCATTGCATCTTATTATAAATAGCTCCTAATTATTGTAGCAACCGTAAGTTTTACTTAAATGCTTAATGAAATGTGGCATCTTTCTTACTTACTGGTTTATTAGGAAATCACATGGCACTCAAGAAAGGCACAGAGTGGGTTCGTGAGTCATAGTTTTTCTTAGGAAATGGAGAAGAAAAAAATCTGACACTGGAAGTTTTTTCTTGTTGATCTATATTGTGTTTATTTTCAAAAGTTAATTCTACAACTGTTGTTTTTTCTCTGACACATTATCAGATTTTTCCATATGCACAAAGTACAATGACTTTTTGAATGGCAACCATAGCCCTTGTTTGTTTTTTCTTCCATTCTTGAGCTAGAGATAATAGCTTGTGAATATTGCTGAATGTCATGCAAAATTCCTTTACAATATCATGCCTTATATAGACTGTGTTCATAAATGAAGGCATACACTTACATAACAGAACACTTAACACTGCACTTCTTTTTTTATTGCAGGCCTCAGACAGGGAGATCGTGTGGGTCATGAGAATCACTGTTTTTCTCTTTGGAGCATCGGCAACAGCAATGGCACTGCTAGCGTCATCTGTGTACGGCCTGTGGTACCTCAGCTCTGATCTTGTTTATATCATCATATTCCCTCAGCTCTTGTGTGTGCTATTTATTAAAGGAACCAACACCTATGGTGCCATTGCAGGATACTTATTTGGCCTTGTTCTCAGAATAACTGGAGGAGAACCGTACCTCTACCTTCAGCCCTTGATCTACTACCCTGGCTGCTATCCTGATGAAAATAATATCTATGTCCAGAGATTCCCATTCAAAACACTAGCAATGCTTACCTCCTTCTTTACTAACATTATAGTCTCCTACTTAGCCAAATACTTATTTGAGAGTGGGACTTTGCCACCAAAGCTGGATTTCCTTGATGCTGTGGTTGCGAGGTACAGTAGAGAACATATGGACAAAGCAACGCTTGTAAAAAGTGACAATATTGTTTTAAATGAACTTGCACCTGTGAACCCACGACACAGTCTAACTTTGAGCTCAACGTTCACAAACAAGGAAGCCTTTAATTATGTTGATTCGAGTCCAGATCTATCCAACACTGAAGATAATTAAAAACTGTGGCACCACAGACAAAGCAATGCAAAACACTTCTATTCTCTTCTACGGAGAATAGTAAGAGGCATTTTATGAGAAGAAAAGCAAAACTTAGGAATGAAATGCCACTGCACAATCTTTAAGTTGGTTCTACAAGCAGGAGCATCCATGGGCAAAACTCTTTTCTGTTATTATCTAACATAGAGTGTTCAACAAAAGATGCACTCAGATCCCACTCTTTCCACCCACAACTATAAACTATGTAATTAAAAAAATATTTACAACTGAAAATATAACTAGCAGAAAAGTGTAACAGCTATTTAGGTAGGACATATTATGAAGAGATTATAATGCAGTCATTCTGAAGTACTACCAGACTTCAGACTTCAATATTTTATTGGCATTACGTGAAAATATATTGTCACAGCTATAAGTGATTTATTACTAAAGAACTAAAAACCTGCGCAAATACAGATGGATAACTTCCCTAGGTTTTTGTTCTGGAATTTTTTTCCTCATAAAAATTTCAAAGAATACAAACATAGTATTTTATTATTATATTATTATTTCTGTAAGACAGCAAAATGTGCAAATAGTAATAAATTCCTTATAGATGTGTGAACATCTTATACTCTTTTTAAAAAAGTTAAAATGAAATCACCAGTTTTAAAGTGATGGTATGCCTAATGCAAGATGACCTTAGGCAAAGTATATTGCTACAGATTTTCTTCCTTCCTGTGTTTAGTGGCTGTCAACAAAGGAGGAGAACAAAAATTTTAAAGCAATAATTGGAGTTGAGAAACTCGACTTGTGAAGAAAAAAAGACAGAACTTTTATAACGTAAATAGAACTTTGCAGTGTTGTGGAAAGAAGCCTTATCTTGATTTATCAGAAAAAGTGAACACTAAGCAAAGCAGTCTGGTACCAAGCAAACATAACAATGGAGGAAATATGAAAAAGTAGGAGACTCAAGATTGCTGCTTGAAAAAAAGAGATTGGGAAAATGCCCAGTTTTCACTTAGTAAAAAAAATGTATTCTCAGAGACAACAAAAATCTTTTGGCTTGAATTTACTGAGATTGTTCTGGAAAAACAAACAAACAAAAAAGATTTTCCATGGAAAATCACCTTTCTTCAAAAATTTGATTTCCCATGAGATAAGAGGCTTGGTGAAGAGCTTTCAATGTCTGTATTTACCTCCAGAAGCAGCAGCAGCAGCTTGGAGGAAACCTGAAAGGAAAGTTGCCAACAGGTGTAGCAAAATGTAAAGCAGTGTCTTCAGCTAAGTGCTGGGCTCCTTCATGGACAGCCACTCATGGGCCAGCATGGTGCCTGTGCAGCAACAGCAGCATCCAGGCACCAGTAAGACCACTCATAAATGATAGTGCTAGCTAGAAGCAGCAAAACAGGGATGATTAAGCCTCTTCAAACTATGGCCTGACCAGCAGAGAGCATTCAGTTTGGTTTCTGTTTGCCCACAGACAAGATGATTGTGTCTGTTCTCGTTGGTACGTGCCTTTCACAGTGGGAGATCTAATAGCTAGATTTCTGTACAACTAGGAGATGGTCCAGTAATTCTTTTTAATATCTACCACAGAACATTCAACTGAAATCCAGATATCCTCCTGTTGATGATCACTGGTGAAAATTTCATCTTTAACATTTACAGAAGGAGGAACTATACTGGAGGATATGAAGTGTAAGAATAGGTTTTGCTGCTAAAGGAAGAAGCCATCAACTTGTACATTCAGTGTTCACATAAACTTTCATAAGGTTGAATTCTTAGATATGTTTCTGCTCCTTTTATGGAGTTTTAATGACATATTCTATATGTAGATAAAATTAATTTTAGACATTATTTTTTCCCCCATACACTTCATTAGAAATAATACTTCTTCTGAGTTCCAGATATGCATTGTGAACTGCAGTACTTCTGCACTAACAGGTATTGAGTGTACTTTGGGTGGAAGGAATCAAAATCAGGATCTGCACCAAAATCTCCCAAGAGTCATACAGCAAAGAAAAGGAGAGAAAGTTCTGTAGGGTGAGTGAACAATCTGCCTTCAGAGTGCTGAGGACCTTGCAATTGGACTCAAGTTATCTTTCCCTGAACTATGGAAAAAAGAGATGGAAAGGGATCGTATGGAAGAAGGAGAAAGGAGAACAGAGACACTGCTGAATTATTAACAGACATTATCCATGTCTGTCCCAAATCCACTAGCCTGAATCTGTTTCTCTGAGAAAATATCAAGCCACAGTTTTAACCACTTCCACAACCAATGCTTTACATTGCAGTTCCAATTTAAGTTAAGGGGTCCCAATCTACATCTACCAAGTAAATCTTTCTGAAAATTTTCTTACTTCTGTTTTGCCTGAGAGTTGATACAGTTTCACTGTGAGAAGCTGCATATAGGCCAGCAGCATTTCTACATTGCATATTTCAGAATTTCCAGTACTAGGAGAAGGAAATGGACAAAGGGGTTCATCTGGACTCTTGAGGTATTTTGATTCCCTCGTATCCCGTCATAAAGGCCTTTAAAATGCTCAGAGAAAAGTTAAATGAAAAATCAAAATATGTTACCCCAAAAACTTCATCCCAGATGCTTTCAGTATTATCAGGATATTATATACTGTTTATCTTCTTGAATATTTTTGTGAAATAACTGTGATTTTCCTGTTTTGCTGGAACTGCTTTTTCTGGCAGAAAATTGTTCCAACAGTTTTCCATTCCTGTCTGAGAAAATACAAAGGTTATTGCACTGTTTCAAGTAGCACACCATGGAAGCTTTATCATGCAAAGGGGAGAAGAAACACAGGAGACTGCTCAAAGTGTGACATTAGCTCTGCTTTCTACTTGCAAAGTCTCTGCATTTCTTTGCTTGAATCCAGCAAAAGCTGCAGTAGCTGCAGTGGTGAGCTCCACTGTGGATTGGGTGATTCTGAAAGCCAAAATAAAACAACCCCATGCAGTATCCATTTAAAGGGTTTCTTGCCTTAGTTCAACAGTCCTGTCATTATATTTATTCATAGCTGATAGTGTAACCAAAGCCATACCTATGATTGACAGCTGCAGAAAAAAAAGAAAAACGAAAAACAAAAAAACACAAAATCCAACCAAGTTATTTCAAGATAAATGCCAACAGAATGTGATTCTTCAAGTAGTTTTTATTTTCATGTGAATCATCAAATGCTCCTTCTCTACTTTTGCAATTTGTAGATAATGGTAGTGTGCACTAAATTGTATCTACAATCAGTGAAGCAAAGAACTCATGTTCAAACACAGAAGTTATTGTTTTTGAGACAATTATTTCTGAATAAAATATTTATATTGTGATCATACATTTCACTTTCAGATTCTTAACATTTGTGACTTACACTTATTTGACAGGGTTTTTTACCTCCTTTGCATGATGTGTTCATAAAATCAAGGTTAATAAATAGCTGATATGTGAACAAAAGTTAAAATTTCATCTATATTTGTCTATATAGAATGGTATATGTATTATAAATAACACATGCTTTTGTGAACCTGAATTGAATGTAAACATTAAGTGGATCAAATAAAGTGAAAGTCAGATTTAGTCTTTTATTTTCATATAGTACAATAATTTAGTATTTCAAATATAAGCATCATAGGGGAAAAAAAAACTGTTACTCATTTTTCCTTCTGCCCTTCAAGCATATTTGGTCAAGTACCATGTGCAAGTAGACAATACGTTACTGTAAGTCTGCTATTAATCAGAGCAGTATTTGTGGCTGTTGTTAAAAAAAAGTATATTTTTGTCTGTGTCAGAAATGATATATTAAAACTATTACTAACAAAACAGAAAGCATAATATATATATATATATATATATATATGTTTTAACTTCATTTGTATTGTTTCCAATAGTGCCCATACAATTCAGGAAAATACTGTCTGGTTTGGGGTCTGTTTTGTTCATCTATTAAAAATAAAGATGTTTATTTTATTATCACTGAGCATCATACGAGGCTTTGTGTCACGGGGAGAGAAGTGTCACTTGGGGGATCAGTACGGCTGCAGAGAAGCCTCCCTATAGCCTTTCCCCAAAGACTGGTCCTCACGTTGGAAACAGAGCTCTTATTTCAGTCATTTCCACCTTCACCTCATGGCCACAAAGCGGAAAAGAGAACCTGAAACTCCGGGGAAATCCATAAATGGGGCTGGAGTCCAACAAGTCTCCCTCCCAGAGACCTCTTGGGAGAGATTTTTGACTCACAGGTATTATTCTGGAATATGGGAGGACGGGTCCTGAACAGGAGCTGTAGCATGGGCTGCAGGGTTGGTGATGAGCACAGGAAGCAGGAATTCCTGGTAAAGGAGCAGGAGTGCATGTGCCTAGAACTGCAGCTGGGTTACACCATTCATGGGCGTAGACTAGAGGAAAGGTCTGACAGTTCTTTGTACAGAGGGAGCCTTTTGTAGAGGAATATAAAGTCGTCATCCTAGGCACTGCGTTTATTACGAATGCTGTTATTTAGAAATCAAAATTTTGGCTGACTGAAAATAAAAGTTCTGCTTTTATCCTTCTACTAAAAGCTAAATATAATATTCAAAGATACAAATGGGTGGCTACTATAAGTGTTACTATGACAACGTATCCCAAAGATACAGCGTATTTATTCCCTAGCTGCTTTATAAAAACACATAAGCAATGCTATCCGCACCTGGATGAGGAAAGGAGGCAGAAGCACTCACTTATGGTGCAAAGCACAGCATGGGATTTTCAAGGTAACACAGCTCAGAGGTTCCCTTGAGAGTGAAGAGCTCTGATCTCACTTGCAACTCTTGGTTTGGATCTCCACTTGCATCTTCAAAAAACGAAAGCACATTTTAAGACAAGCACCCTGATCTTTTCTAATTTGTATCTCAGAATGAAAGCAACTCTATAGCTCTGCCAAGTCAAAAAGGCAAGAAGAACCTTAAAGTAATGGCACAGTGATGATTTCTTCAGAAGCTTCTGTGCCTGACAAAATAGAGAAGTGCTATGTTCAGTCCAGCTGTGGCCAGAACCACATAAAAACCCTATTTAAGAGACCCGATTTAGGAACAACCGAAAGCTTTTAAATAGATAGATAGATAGATAGATAGATAGATAGATAGATAGATAGATAGATAGATAGATAGATAGATAAGGTATATTTGTTGTGAAAAAAAAATAAGGTATGATTATTCCAAACATTTCTATCACATTCACAAAAGGAGAGTGGGCATAAAAACAAACAACGAAAAAGTACACGAGTAGAGAAAGAAATTAAGCCTCTTTAATGTAATTAAGTCATTTAATGTAAGCATTTTTTTGTCAAGAAAAACTGAACTGGTCACTTTCCACCACAGCCACACAGGGACTGACCATAGCTGAACACCAAGCAATTAAAAGGAGCGTATGATCTCCATCTCCTTAGAGCATATTTAGTTGCCAAGTGTAGTTTAAAACCCACAAAAGGAACTGAAAAGACTACAAATACTGAGTAGTTTTCCACTTGTAAAGAGTAAACCTGAGTGTATCAAAATGCCATTAAGTTGTCTGCCTGGTACAGTGTTTTGCCCTTTGAAAGGTTGGAGAAGAGTTAGACCAGGCACGGGATAAACTTAAAAGAGGTTTAAAGAAGGCTGTGTTAATACATGAAATAATACGTAGAATTGTTCCCAGGTGTTAGGTGGTCTCCAGTCTGCTTTTTTTTTTTTTTTTTTTTTCTCAAGACAAGCATCATTCTCCCATGCAGGCCTCCAAGCACAGCTTAAGGGTTAAATTACTCAGGAGCATGCCTGAACACTGTAAGTTTGGTGGTGTGTGTACAGGCTCAGAGAGAAACCAAGCAGTTCTCCACTCCTGAGATGGGCTTTTTGGTTTTACTTGGGGGTCAAAGGGAAAAGCTGAAACTTAGAAAACATGACTAACCTCACCCAAGTGCATGAGATGGATCATATCCTAGAAGTGACCATCCAGATCTCTGAATGTTGGTGAGATGTGGCCCACTACTTCTTGTTCCTTGTTCCTTGAGAAGGAGGTTGAAGCCATGAATACAATCACAGCAAACTGACGGCTCAGTAACAGGTGTGAGGAGGACACTGGGGTGTTTAGGATGTACTCACAGAAAGAGTATAATTCTCAGCAGAAGGTTTACACCTTTCTGCCTGGTGCACTGACCTTCTGCAACCAATATTACAAAAATAGATAACAGGAACCATTAATCTAGGTTGCAAGGGTTTTGTTGTGGCTGGGAGAGATTTACACTATCTCCACAATTGGTGTTAATAAATAATGGGTGAAACACAATGTATATAAGGCTGTGGTCAGGATAAAGGCCATAATAGAATATAAGGTAATAGACAGCAAAGGAAAAAAAAGGAAAGTTTTTCTATGGATGAGTAAATTGATCACACTGGCTGTATTTAATCGATTTAGGAAATATCATGAGGTCAGAAGGAAGCAATGAAGCTGTTTGTGGACTAATGCAGGAAACCTGTGTAATGAGCTGGAAGAACTAGAACAACTGAAGCAAGATGTGACAATCTCTCATACAGTCTAAGGGAAGAATGATAGAGTAGTTCTCAAGATGAAAAGAGATTCATAAAGAGCTTTTGCTGATTTTATGTGCTGGGTTACTTAGGCCTAAGGAATTCAACTTGAATGTGGACAGAAACCCTTTTTATACTATTAGTCAAAGAAATGCTACTTCAAACTGCATGATCATGCAAATATTTGAACTCTGCTAGAGACTGGGAGAAAAAAAGAAGGCTGTTATGATAGCAGAAAACAAAGTGCTTTGGCCCCAAGGGTAATAGGTTTCTTCTTCAATCAATGCCCAGACAAGAAGGGGTGCTATTTCAGCTCTGAGTTAATGCATGTACACAACACTGTGAAAGATCTGATGACAGAAAAAACTCATACTGAAAGCTGAGAGTGATTAGATTATCTTTATATACGAAGAACAGTGAGGAGATATTTATGCTAAAAATATATTAATTCAAAGGCAAATGAGTCTACAATACCAAAGAATGAACCTGGAATGGAAATTAGGAGAAAATTCCTTATTAATAATTGCATTTCTGAAATAGCCTCCCCATTGAAATACTGTAGATTAAAAGCAGCAGTACTAAAACAGATCCTATGCAAGGATGGGCTGGTCCTGAACATGCTGAAGGGCTATATCCCATGTTGCTCGTGATCTTAACACACATCATGCTGGGATTCTAGGCAAACTTCAAGTGTAAATTACTGATGATACTGGTAATTATCTTTTAGTGTAAATGGAAGAAGTAAATCAATTTTTAGCCACTTGTTAATTCTTCCAAGAGTTTTCTGTGGTTGTGACTGAAGCACTAAAATTCACTTACTAATTTGGAAATGGATGGGGCATATTTTGCCAAGCTAGTAATAAATTTCATTGCAAGTATTGAATTTGAATACATTCAGCCAATTTACTAATGGAATGTAATTATTATCTGTATATTAATAACCAAGAGTGAAGTGCTGCACTGCACTTTGTGTTACTCAGCTGTTCACATCCATCAAAATGTTGGACACAATTTTCAGAGGATTTAAAGGGAAAGATGCTCCCGGAAATGCTGGATTACTGAGGGCATTGTCATCCAAAGAGTGGGGCAGCTCCAGTTATCTAACTTCCTACAGTTTCAGTTCCATTATATAATACACAGATTATCACTGATGATATTTTGACAACAGAGCTGTCTGCTTTATGTTAGCTATGCCAGTAATTGCTACAGAGTCATGACTGCAAAAGTCTTCTCCTGTGAAGACTGGCAGGAGTACAGCCATGGTGAAAGGAATTAAATGGAGCCTGCTGTCCGCTGGTCTCTAGGTCTTCCTTCTGTCTTATCTGTGATGCTTGGGCTGTTCTGGATTATGGTTGTGTAGCAATTTAGTGATTTAGTCTACAGTCAGCACCACAGTGAGTATTCTCAGTGTGAACTTGCATGAAGTCTATGTATGGTCAGTTATGGGAGAGAACTGTCTTTATAAGATCATGTTATCACACAGAATAGCAAAAATAAATTATTTAATATTTAATATTTAGAAATATTAAAAAGTTATTGAGTTAAAAATTTGTATTGGGTTAAGACGTGTGCAGTATTGAGCAGTTGTACATGATATTTTTGTAACAAATTTTAAGAGTGTTTTTATTTCCTTCTATATGCTACTACCCTAGAAAAATACCAGAGCATCTTTATTTGCCTTCTTCCACAGTGATGTTTTCGTCTCAGAACTGATCTACTGTTACTGTTGTCATCACATGAAGTACAAGTCAAATTACACAGTATATAAGTAGTTAGCAATAAAAAAGATTTCTAGCCAGCACAGTTTGTATTCTTCCACATAAAGCAGATTTGACAGAAATATGATAGAGAAGTAAAGTGAGCACCAGAAATAAAGTAATTGGCTTGAGCTTGAATACCAGAGAGCTATGTAAACTTTATTATTCTTTGTGACTTTTGAAAAAATATTATGTTCCAGCAAACCAAGAAAATAATAAGTTCTTCTGTTTCATTTCTGTATCCTGTCCATGAGGAAACAAATATTTGAAGAATTGATGTAGGTTTTTTTATCTATTGTCTGTTCTGCAGGATATTGTTAAATTCGCACTTTAATTATACTCTCAAAACAATGTACTAACAGCAGATTGGTGATAAACTTCAGCAACTAGATGCAAGCAGACAACCTCAAGAGGTCAGCTACTATTTCATATGTATTAAGGTAGCCTATTAAAATGAATTATTCAGTCTGTGCAAAACACTAGGTTCTGGCTTAGTACACACTAACAGGAAAAATTAGATATGAATCCCAGTTCTAATTGGATATTATTTTACCCCAAGTGTGGTCAAGACAACTGCCAATAAAACGTCTGAAAGATCATCTCATATTGCCTCTGGATTTAGCCGTCACACAAGGAACATGCCGGTGGGCAGGGTCATTTGCACATGTGATGACAGAATTTGTAGGATCACTTATCATGGAAGAAAAGGAAATATTCATCTAAGGGTTGTCTGATATTCCTCTAAATTCCACATAAATCAGTAGGATATTTGCACACTGTCCGATATTTGTTCATGCACTCACTACAGCAGGTATCCATGTTGAGTAGCAAGCATAGTCATCCAAATTTTAGGTTTGAAAAACAACTTTATATTTTCCATATATCTAAAATATGTTTTTCTGCTTTTGGTGAAGTACCCGCAAGCATCTTTAGCAGCATAATATAATATTTGAATATGAAAATAAATAAGATAGATTTTCATAAGAAGCTTATTTTGCTATGAAAGGGCACAGATGGAGCCTTCATTCCTGAGCAGAATTTCTCACAGAATTTCATTACTGAATTCTTTTGAGACAGCTCACTTTTCAGAGATTGTTGAATGCTATCTACTTGAATATTAAATCTATTTAAGCTACTTTGAAGTTGATACAATATATAAACTTAAGAAAATATGGACTGTTCAAGCAATTCAGCCCTATGCCTAGTGAACTGACTACAATGTACACTTAACTCATCTTGTATGAATGCTTGCATGAAAATTTAGGATGGCTAGCAATCCCTCTTTAAACTCTAATTTTCATTCATAAGCAGTTTCTATTCAGATACACAATGCATCATTGGCAAGGCACAAACAAAAATGAGAAAAGTCTTGTAGCCCTTACATTCTAAAAGACTTTGTCCAATGGATTTCTTATGTCATCCTCTTTTACCTAAGCTAGTAGAGGATAAGTTGTACCTCTCACCCATTTCCCTCTCTGTGTGTCATCTCCTGTACATTTATGTTGTTCTACAACAACATAAGGAATCCTGAAAAGGTTTTCAAATGAGACCAGTGGAACTAACAGTAAACAGACAGATTTCAGTACACTGTAATTTAAAAATAAGCACACAAAAATGCAGAAGTCTCATAACAATTACAGTGTCTGCAGTTATGAATAGAAATAACAGAGAAAATAGGAATTTGACAGCATGACACTAAATGGCATTAATAGGACGATGATGAGTGTCTCCATTATTCAGTTTATTAATTGAGGCTAATGGTCCTATCTTTGCTGCCACTGTGTGCCAAAGTAGTCCTGAAAACAAATAGTGGGTATGCAATTAAAAAGTACAAACTGCAATTGAAAATTCAGAAATAAAAGTCACATTAGTGATAGACTATTATTAATCACACAATGAGCCATTGTGAGAAATTTTATCAGTGCAGAGCATCTGATTTTTATGCCTATTTGAAATGCGTGGACTGGGATGGCTCTTAATCACACAGAACAGAGAGTAATAAATGTCTGTATCAAGAAAAAAAATACTATAAAACAATGACAACCACCTCACAAAGAAAAAAAGCATTTTTTCTTACTAAAAAATATGTATCCAGAGTCTTTGAGCGAGGTGGGAATAATGACAGGCACTACCACCAAACTAACCTCTATTCCTAAATCAAGGCAATTCCAACAGATTAAGATGGTAATTGATACATCAGCTGTGCTTGTGCTGCATCTCTTCTCACCTATGTGGTAGATAACAGTGGCCTGTATGTAGACATTTGGTATGGGTAGAGACACAGCTTCCAGTAGGTACTGGAGTTTTGCAACTCACAGTCATTAAGACACCAAGAAATTGATTTCCTAAATGAGGTTCCATTAGGTGTACATCTGTGGTTGGAACTGAGGAACTGTAACGGGACTGGCATAGCTTTGCATTTCATTAGAAGAAACATTAGAGAGAACTGCAACAGCCTTGGAAGAAAGTTACTTCTTTCAAGTCTACACACAGTTTCTGTCTCAGATTTGTCCTCTCAAGCTGCGCTAAGGACAGAAAATTGGAAGGTTCTGATCATGCATATTTATTTGTTCTACCATAACAAACATTAGCACTGGACTATTATACAGGTGTATTTGTCCTGTATCTATAGTTTATACAACTTCTCCCTATGTTTATGTGTTGGTTTTTACAATTATTGCTAAGGCCATATTCTTCCTCTTCACCATGCTGAAGAACAACATAAACATGAAGGGAGATACAGTCCTTCTTCTGGAGACTTATTCACATATAACCAGAGAAGATAATATGTGTAAAGCTATAACAGATAAAATGATAGGACAAGGGCAAGCTAGCTAAGCATGCAACTTCGAGCTTCAGCTTATACTATTGCTTATAAGAATAAAATAATAAATTACAGCTAAGGCTAAATGCCTCTTAAGTATTCTGTCTCATACACCTAACTGAAGCAGTGGGACCAGGAAGGCAATATTAATGCCTGCAGTAACAAGGGACTGGAGAGGTGGCAGATTTATCCAAAATTCTCTTCCTGACTGTCTTCATCATGGTCACTTTTGCCAAGCAGGTGTTTGACACCACAGTTCTAGTTCTAGGCAGCTAGAACAGCTGGCCTAAATTGCTCCTAGGGAAGGCAAGGGCAATGGACTCAACTCAATGGAATGTCCTTCACCTGCTGCCTGACCACAAGGAAGGCAGTATACCTCTTTTTGTCCATTCTTCTCCTCATCTCATCTATCTTGCTTGGACTTAACCTCTCACAGACATCTCCTATCTGTCTGCAGTGTGCCTACAGGGGCCTAAGTTTATCTGTATTGCCCAAACACTCTGGTAATATAAATAATAATGGAAACAGTAAATCCATTAGGATTTACATCCCTAGACCTCTGCTTTGTCAGACATTTGTCTGGTACAACACTATTAGAAACAGTAACTCAAATACTAAGTGTTCTTTGGCTCCTACATGTTGGGAGTAATGTCTGGCAGCTTTTAAATAACATTGTGAATACCATGTGGTATTAACAATTAGACATGCAGAAGAATTTGCTGTAGTAGAGTATTTATAAAACTGCCATGTTGCTGTACAAAGACACTCTCTTTCAGTCAAACACTTCATTTGGCACTAGAATAACAATTGCTAATTTGATACAATAATACTTTGTTTAACACGCTATTTCATTTCACATAAACTGCTTTCCCTTTTCCAAAATTCCTGTCTATGATAGGGAAGTCACAAACATCTTAGAGTCTTATAAATTCAGTGCTACGCTTCTATTCTAGAAATGTTCCTTTCTCTGATGAAATGTGAATCCTGTGGGATTAGCTGGTAATGAACTTTGCAGTCGATAATTTCTCCATGCTGTTTCTAAGGACTGGGTTATTGCTTTTATAATTCATTCATGTTTTTGTTATCTAAATCTCAGGGTTTACTATGTACACCTCATCTCATAGACACTTGGTTTCCATTGCTGGCACATTTAGAACTGTTCTTTCTTTCAAATACTCAAATGTCTTTTTTGAAGCCAATTACTAAAGAATCCCTGAAGTAACAGCATCTCTGAGACAATTTGTCAAATATATACTGCATATATCATATACTAATACTAATCCTGTGCTAGAAAGCATCAATTCCTTAGATTTTACAGTGCATAACTATAATTTTAATTGGATTTTTCATATGCATGTGTAGAAATTTTCTGAAGGGCTTTGAATTGTAAGCTTTTTAAGCCAAGACTTACATATTCATTTGTCCTCTGCTCTGGGCCAACAAAAACAAAATACAACTAAGGACAAAAGCGTTTTTCACATGGTTCCCAAATTAGCTACTCTAGTGGCTAAAACGTAATGTTCTTCTTGTAAACCTTGGCCCAAGTTTTGCAGATGACTGGCAATGTAATCTCAAAATACTGAAAGCAATTCTAATAGCCATGCAGAAAACGTGGAAAATTAATTGTAAGTACATATAACTGCGTATACCAGAGAAATAAGTAAATTAGAACATTTTAAGTCTCTTTAGAAACAGCTGAAATGTGTAATCGTTGAAATATATTGACATATGAACAGAACAAAAATATTTCATTCGTAGACTTCTCAATAAATAGCTTAGTGACTTATGCTTGTAGATTTTTTAAATTATCTAAATGTCAATATGCATAAGTGAAATTCCAAAGGCACATTCAAAATAACGATCAGAAATTCCATAGTAAATAAACTGTGAGTAAATACACACACAATTACTGCAACCAAGTCTGGGGCTTCCAACACAGGAAAGATGTGGAGCTTTTGGAGAGGGTCCAGAAGGGGGCCATGAAGATGATCCAAAGGCTGGAGTACCTTTATGAAGATAGGCTGAGGGAACTGTACTTGTTCAGCCGGAAAAGAGAAGGCTGCAGGAAAACCTCACTGTGGTCTTCCAGTATTTAAAGGAAGTTTATAAACAGGAGGAAAACCAATTTTTTTGCATGGGTAGATAGTGATAGGACAAGGGGGAATTGTTTTAAACTAAAGGAAAGGAGATTTAGATTAGATACTGGGGGAAGTTTTTTTACTGAGAGAGTGGTGAGGTGCTGGAACAGGCTGCCCAGAGTCTGGATGCTCCATCCCTGAAGGTATTTAAGACCAGGTTGAATAGGGCATTGGGCAATCTGATCTAGTACTTGATCCAGCAGCTGACAACCCTGCCTATGGCAGGGGGATGAAACTTGATGATCCTTGAGGTCCCTTCCAACCCCAGATGTTCTGTGATTCTATGTTTATATGATTTTGTTTCACAGTTGCAATATCTTCTTCCAAAACGGTATGGATAATATGAAAAGATTCTTCTTAGAAGAAGAACTCCATGGTTATTCTTCCATTTTCAAGACCCAACTGAAGAAGAACTACTTTGCAAGTCAATCATTTTGTGTACATATCAAAGTCAAGTTAAGAGGAAGAGTGAAGTGTAAATCACCACCTTCAATTCTGATCTTGATGCATTCAAAATCTCAAATGCAAAGTCAATGCAAGTGGAAATGAGAAACCTCAGATGCTGAAGGTCTCGCTTCAAATAAATAAAATTTAGTACATGTTATTCTCTTCCTACTATGCCATGACAGAACTGGCATATTACACTGCTGCCTCCAGCAGCTCATTAAGGGTTTGGGGGTACGTTGTTTTAACTTTAGCCAGGATTTTGCTTGACCATTCTGACAATAACCAGCTCTGCCTGAATCTAATATCTCAGGCAGGTTTAAGTTAAGCTTGCTTTTGCAAAACAATTTGAAAATAATCCTGAGCAAATCAGCGGTATTTGAAATAGATCAGAAAAAATTGAAGCACTTCAGTAATCTTATGTTTAATGAAGACTGGAATATATGCTTGAGTAAAGCACCGAGTAAAGATAGTTAAGGTACTACTCAGTAGCTGTACTGTAGTAAGTAGATAAAGAGGCCTGAAGGCACAAAGTCCTGGCATGACATCAGTATCATAATAACCTGTTCCCTTTAAGTTCTGTGCTCTAAAAGCACGCCACTGTCAATATTTATATAGATGGTGAGATGCATATGTTCACATCACATTCATGTAACAAAGTAGAATGAAGTCAAGAGGGAGCAAAACATATTTTCCACAGCCACATGAGCTTTTCCCAACCTAAACCTTCAAGCATATTTTCAAATCCTTTTTATTACTTTAACAAAAGAAAAATCATTTAATAGTTCTGGTTGGTTTTTGTTTTTTTTTTTCATTTTCCAGGGTAGTTAATCAAAGACACCCTAAACTATGACTATATCTCTGCAGACATCAGGAATAGATTGTTAGCTGAAATAGGGTAATATTTAATCTCTGATTTATATAAGGCACCAGTAAGACCCTGATAGATGCCTACACAGTGCTCAAGTATCACTACATAAGAGAAATAAATCAGTTTATAGGTCTCACCTGTGTTCCATAATCAGCAATTTAGCTCATGCAGATCTACATCATGTATCCAAACCCAAAATTCTGAAAGTGTCAATAAAATTAGAGAACAATATGAATAGTAAAGCCTTACTTCAAAAGACTTACTATTTAGGCAAAATAGGATGGAATGATTCCATCATTTTATCACAGGCAGACGCAAAAGTAAGTAGTTAGAAATCAAGATGAAGGAACCACATCTGCAGAACTGCAAGACACAATATTCAGAATGCATTGTATCAGGCCCTCAGTTCTAAGATGCTTATCACCATGTTGCATAAAAATTTATTATTCTTGGTACACACACCAGATCTTTCTTTTCTGCTCTGACTACTCCTGCAGGTTACCTTTCCTCGTTAATGGATTTCATGAGTTACCTTCCTACAGGCCAGTCCTATCAACACTGCAAAGGCAAGCAACACTTTGAGGTGGCCTTGTTAAAACCAGCTGAGTGCTTCAAGAAGAAAGTTATATTCTTACAACTTTCTTTATCACTTGTCTCTATACTTGCCCTTTCTGGTACACAAAAAGACTGGGTTTATATCTCACTTTAAACAGCTCTCCTGCTCTAAGGCTGCAGTGTGATTCCATTCACAGTGCAGCTTACCAGTTCACAAAGTATTTTCAGACAGATAAAAAGTCCTGGACATGTACTAAATACTAATAACAGGAAAATGGAATCCTCTGCATAAAGAGGTTGTGGAGTTTGTTTCAGTTTGGTGGGGTATTTTGGGGGTATTTTTGTCTGTCTGTTTGTTTAAACTAGATTTCTGTCCATGTTTCTTGCAAAAAATAATATTCTTCAGCTGAAAGTATCATCTGGTATGTCAGACTGTGCTAATTAGGCAGTTTAGATATCAAAATGCAATACACAGAAATAGATACACTCGGCATTTGTATGTCCTGAGCACTAGTTTGAACTGATCAAGAATGGTGTTCAGAACTTCTGTTGCAGCCATAAATCCACAATTGAAAGAGCAATTTTGTCAAAGTAGATAAACCTTCATGCAATCAAAAGTGTTTCTGCTCTTAAAAGATTGCTCATAATTATTTCTGTTAGATTGCCAAAGCTGATTCATTAACTATGTTAACCATCAATAGGATGGTGTGTGTTATATATAAATCCAAGTTATTGATACTACACCAGTAGCTGAATGAGGACACTGCAACAATTTCTACAGTTGCATACTTTAAATATAGAATGACAAACAGACAAATGTCTTCCTGAGGGGCTCTTAAGAAGCAGAAATCTTAACAAGCTCATCACTTATAAAACCTGTATACCAGCCTGAGGACAGACAATGTGAATGGTAGAGGAATCACATGGCTGTGTTTCTTTTCAGAGAACATTCAACGTATCTCATCTCGTGATTGCTGCCACATGGAGTAGCATTCGTCAAGGCAAGGCTGAGAAAGACAGAGATTATATTTACTCGGAATGTCATTTTGTTTTCTAGTCATTCCTGTAAAGGATGAGAATGCAAACTCTTCAAACAAGGTAGGTTTTACAGACTGTTGTTCTCTTCAGTGTTTAACCACAAATGTGGCTTTCAGAAACCTTGAGTGCTTCATCAGAAGCTATGTAAGTGGATAGTGTTTGATCTGTAATCATTCCTACGCAAATACAATATCTGTTAAACCACAGCCTGGTGTCAGGTCTCACACACTGTAAATGCACAGCGTTACCATTTTGGTCCTTCTCGTGGGAGAAAACATATCAGACAGAGATTTTATTTTTCTTACTGTTTTCTAGGAAATATAAATCCTTAGACAAATAAAGTTGAAAACATGCTGGGATGTCTCCCTGTTAAACAACTCTCCAAAAGCTGTGACAACCACTGTTTTAGGAGTTGGACTTAACAATCTTAGCAGGTTCCTTCCAGCTTAGAATGTACTCTGATTCTATGCTGAGAACTTCTGTATCTGAGAAGTTCTCAGTGTCCTTGTTCTCCTTGCAAGTCAGGTTATCTCCATGTATGGGTTGTGTTTCAAAACTTGTTTTGTGAGCATCCTGCTGAACGTCTTTAAAAGACTTGAAGAGAGAGCTTCCTCCCAGGGCCCCAGTGACATTAACTGTTTTTTATCTTTTCTTTTTTTATTTCTTCTCAGCAACCCAAGGAATCTATGAGTCAGTTGTTCCATGAAATGTGCAGGACAGTACTGAAAACCTGGGTAACTGTTAAATGGAGACACAGGGGAAGGAATCTTTTCTCCTAATAACTGAAGCTGAGAAAGAGAAAACTGTCTTCTGCAGAAAACAGGGGATGGTGTTGGGACTTCAGTGCATAGCACCAGTTGTGCATAGCCTGTAGGCCAAGGGAAGGAATGAAAGTGTCATGGTTTTGTGGCTTTTGTTGTGCTGTTGATATTCCACATCATGACATCATGTAGTGTATTGGGAGTTGAAAAAAAAAGATCCTTTACTCTCAACATTGTCTGCTGAAACATAAAGTCCTTCATGCTGGGATCCAGCTCTGAGCAGGAGCCACAGGACTTGTTTCTCGAGCCCTAAGATGGTGTTTTGGGCAGTAGCATGGGGTACTGCATATGTTTCAAGCCACCCAGTAGTTGCCTCCACCATGGTAAGCACATAACACTTACCATGGCAATATCGTGACAAGGTGATATAATCACCAAGATGTGATTGCACAGAACATTTGGCAATATATTTGACAACAGCCTTTCTGGCTGGCTCCCCAGCTTCACGCTAGGTAATGCTGACCACTGTATAGGTGGTTAGGCAGTATTCTGTAGTTACAGAAAAATGTCATGCAGAGAACTAAAACATGCTGTGCTTTTCACAATCTTGTCATTTGTATGGCATTATTTGGAATTAGGCTCTGCCTAAGAAGAGAAACAAATGAAATTAGTTCAAACAAACAAACAAAACAACATGACAGGGGAGAGGGCAATCTACTCCAACTAGCATGTCAATATCATTGTATGCATTTTAAGCAGAAAAAAAAGAACTGAGACCAAAAATATTTCTAATAGTAGTGCTGTTGTCTCTGACACACCAGCTGATTTTTTTTTTATGCCTGCTTGGATTTCTAGCAATGCTGCATGTGAACAAGTTAGGTCTTTTTAAACCTACATTCTTATTTTTCCAGCTTCATTTATGACCATTTCAATTATATGTTGGAGGTGTGAGCTATCAGACACTGCAGGAGCTGATTTCACATACAGAAGTCCAGCCAGCAACTCAGAAGCAATTGTTTGGCTAGATATCATGATCCATGGCTCTGCTGCTTGTATCTCCTGCTCTTAGAGGGCTGAAGGCTGTATTCTAGTACAGAGTAGGTTGGCTGCAGCTTGTCTCCCTTCATCCGACTTAGGACTAAATGGAATAAAACAGCACAGCCAGAGTAAATGAGCCATGGAAAAATTGATCTTAACCTCCACCCCACTGATTTGGCAGCCAGGCAGTAGGGTAGGAGACAAGATAATTCCCTTAGCTTCAATGGGTTCTGTAATGCAGTTTGACAAATCGAACAGATAGCTCTTATTAATGTAACTAAATGAATTATTGCAAATGGAAAAGGTGGACATTGATCTGCCTTCATGTATGCGTTATTCTTTGGAGAAGGGGAGATTGCCTTTAAATTCAAGCTATTGCTGCCTGAGGTATGAAATCACTGTAATGAACAGCTCTGCAGTTTTGATTCCCCCAAACCGCCCATTTAACACCATTATAAATGAAGATAAAAGAGATATACTGAGCTACCAGTGTTCATACCTGGCTACTCAAGGAAATGTTCAGGGCCATTTTTTTCATAACTGCTTTGTTTTTCTAGTGATGGAATAGGACTTACAAAGATACATATATGTAGCTTATTTCGTTGAATATCAATAAGGCTATCTTCTTAATGGTTTCCAACCTTAATGATTCTACGATTCTGTGATGCTACTTCCTGTGTTAACTGCTTAAATAATATATCACATATGTTCATTTCACCAATGAAATCCTGCAAGCCCAGGTGTCTAAAATCAGGCACATGACCTCAAAGCCTAAAGAAATATTAATATTTCTGCCACAATATCAAGGATGTGACTCTGGAACATCCAAGTGTCAAACCTAGATATTTGGATTGAAAATGTATTATTTATTTCTTCGTATTCTTACAAGTGAGGTCTAAGGAAGCTAGAGGATAGTCCCCATTATCCCTCTCAAGTCTTGTCTGTACCCAAGGAAAAAATTTCTCAAGATGTGGATGGACATTAAGCATACCAGTGCTGGATAATCCATAACACAGATGACATTACAGTAATGGAAATATTAAAGAAAATAGTATATGCAGAATAAAGACTGATTTATCATATTATAGAGGAAGTCTTCTTGGAATCAAGCCATGTGGGGAACTTCTGAGAAAGGAGATTTAACATCTCTTGGATTCATATACACATCACTTTCAAGGTAATACTAGCAACATAACAAGCCAAGAAAGTTCCTGCTGAACAGGTGAGATTCTCTCAAGTGGTTCAGCTAGACTGCCTCAGCTGTCTGCATTCTGCAAATTGATGAGGTATTTTCTTTTGGCTCTGTCCAATTAAACACATTCCCTGATAAGCTGTGAAAAAAAATTTTTTTTTATTCTTTCCAGAACGGTTTAGGGTTTGGGTTTTTTCTTTAATTATTTTTATTTTATTTTTTTATTTTGGTTAATTTGGTATCTAGGTATTTCTGGCAATTTTTATAGCATTTATTCAAATTTTCTTTAATGATAGTTCTAGCATCACAGTGGAATACTGTTGCTACCAACTCAAAGTATGCCATATAAAAAGTGAAGTGCTGTTAGGGAGAAGTGTAACTAGAAGTGTAGTATTAGCTTATATTTCTTTTATTTAAGGTGTTTGTTCTGAAGGTGTCTCATGCATCAGCTCACTGTCGTAAGGAATACCAGGAAGACCCTCAACCCTCTCTACACCAGAAAAGAAACTCTCACCAGTTTTGAAAACCCTGGACAACCAAGATGCACGTAAGGATCTTCCCCAGCCTTTTGCCAAGGTGCCCCTCTGAAGGCAGAAGTCCAGTCTGAAGAGACAGGGACATTACAGCTGTCATGGACACAAGCCCTCTCTATGCGAAGAGTCCTCTGGTTCAAGTGACAGTCCCCATCAAACTGTAGATTTCAGTCAATTTCTGTAGTAAGGTGTAAGAGAAGCGTAAGCAGCAGATAACTCTCTGAGAAGAAAATGATTCCCTTCCTCTTCTGCTTTTTTGCATAAGGATATTACAGCTGACACTGAGGTAAAGAAATTCTCAGCTTGATAGTGGGAGAGAAGTCTCAAAGTGGTTCACCAAATGAGCCCTATGGCTGTCCTCCTTCCCTCCTATTTTGCGGTTGTTACAGGGGTAATAGTTTTGTTACTTAGAGAAAGGTATACATCTTTCTCTCATTTTTCTGAGAAAAATGTGACCATTACCTTTGCAGTCCCACCCACCTTTTCAGACCAAGTTATTGATATCTGTTATGATCCAATATACCATGTTATAATGCACCAGGGACCTTGAATTAGTTCTGACTTCATCCCTGCTTTATATTCTATAAAAATGACCGTTCCTTCAACAACCAGCGTTAACAGACCTTCCTAAAATATTGCTGGGCAAATTGCATGGCCTCCTGAATTTAATTAACTGTTCAAGACAGCATATCTTAAAATAGTTTTTAAAATGGACCTTGGGCAAACAAGCAGATGGATGACAGCGTTGCTTACTGCTGTAAGTAATCAGTGTGCACAGCTCAAACGATCCTTGCACAGGCTGGTGGTAAGGTAGAAACTCATTAATCCCAGGAAGGGGATGAAGGGAAAATCCCGTTTTCAGAAAATCCCTACACCACTAACTACATAGTGGATAGGTTACAGCAGGGGAAGGATCACTATATAACATCTCTTTCATCTCAAGACATATTACAGTCTTCTACTCACCACTGCAGAAACAGATCTACCCTTAAGTACTCTGACAGTGTCTTTATGTCTATATACATAAATGAGGGCTGTTCTGAACAGTATACCTCCTATGTTATAATGTTAATCCACAATGCCTGGGGTGGATGTTGGTGGTATAGCAATAGAGGCTGAACCTTCACACCAATATTCTGTTACACGTTGTTGCCATGTGACAGATGGTAGCAGAAGAGCACTCTGACACAACGGTGTGTGACATGGAAGTGTAGATGAAGGAAAGGTATGTCAGTGAATTTCTCCATGTGGAAAAATGGCACCCATTGACATTTATCAGTGCTTGCTGAACATTTATGGAGACCAAACAGTGACGACTGTGTTGCAAAATAGTGTTTTGTGCTAAGAATTGGTTCTATCAAATAGTGTTATTGTGCTCTTCATATCTGTTACAGTTTCCATAGAAACAAATAGGAGGTGTTACTTTCTGACTGACTTAAAAGTATCTGAGTATTTTGGTCTACAAGAAGAGAAACACAGCTGATAAAACAACTCTACTATGAAAGAAGCTCTAGAGAGCTTGGAATGAGCCATAAAGATTAAATTCTCCTTCTTAGGGAGGGCAAAGAATCTGAGAGACCACACCTAACACCAGTACTGGAGAAGATTAAAATGGCAATGATTCTGTCATCTCATAATATAGATCTAAAAACACAAATGGACCCCAGTCTCATTCTGAGCATAGTTTCCTTGTGTTTTCTTCTTTTTTGTGGGATAATTTAGCTTTTCCAAATTCCATCTTTCAGATTCAAATGATCAGAAATGTGTTTCTCATGTCTCTACAATTTCAGATCACCTTGGAGAATGAGATCCTGCCATGATATCTGTAAAACAATAAGTCAGCACCTACTAGCCCTTATGCTTCTGCCTATCAATTTCTGTTGCTTCCTGAGCAATAACGTACAGTGCAGAAATTGTGCATGGAAAAATCCAATTTCAGGCAGTTAGACAGCAAAGTTTGGTGCCCCTGCCTTCTTGTTGGCATTGCCACAGGGTTTTCTCAAATGTTTATTTTTCCTAAAAGTTTAATAAATCATGGTAACTTCTCTCTGTGTAGAATAAGATCCTTCAGACTTTCTTCTTCTCTTTTCTGAATTTGTAAAGCAAACCCATAATGAATGGGCATGACTCAATGAATGAGTCCCAAACATGTAAGCCTCCTATTTTCATCACTCCATGGCATTCATGAGCTGTACTCTGTTCTCACATTGCCCATCCCTTCCTCCCTTTCACCAGAGGGAATCAAATGTGATAGAGTCGGCTAAAGCTGACTTTGCTTCAGGACATTAACAGTATAGAGATCTACAAGGAGTTAGATGTTGTGTGCATTGATCTTTGGATAATATAAGAGTAAGAAAGGGGGAAAGCAGATATAAACTGGACTTACAGGACTTCAGATATCCCTCTGATACTGGAAAAAAAAATGTACCATTCTATCTGTGGAGGCAGAAATCACTTCGTCTGACATTTAGAATGTTTTCTTACAGTGAATCACTTCAGTTCTTCCTTGTGTTACAGAGTTAAATGAAGGAAGTCTGATATTATACTGCATAGTCTGACAGGAAAAATATTATTTCAGCAGTAAATTGTATGGGAGACAGTAGTTTTGATGACTTGCTTACTGGGAATGAAAATGCAAAGCCATCACCTAAAATTTTACTGGCTCTCAATGCCAAGGTCAGACTGAAAGAGCTAAAGGAACAGCACAGACTTTATTGCTCAAAATATTAAAAAAAAAATTGGTAGAGGAGAGAAGCAATAATCTTTACTTCCATTGGTTTGAAGGGTCCCTTGGGAGGAAAGCATGCATGTGTATTTCCAATAAAAGTCCAGCTATGAGCTCACTGCTGTGCTTAGGCAGGCAGCATCTGGATAGTGTTATTCCACCTTATTCATAGTTACTTATCTTTATTCCTGTAAATAATATTCATCATAAAATGTTGGATCTTTCATTTTGACCCTTTGTTTCATGTTTTGCTATGAGTAACTAATAGTTTAATAAGCTATTAAAGTACATTATTGTTATTATCTAAGCTTCTGGTTCCATTGACTACCTCTAAGCTGATGGGCTTGGGAACGCTTCCAAGTATCTGTGTTGTGCTATCTGTGCCCTTATTGAGCACTGCCTATCTATAAGAACAAGACACAGGCATGCAGCCGTCTTCCTCTCTACCACACATGGGTTTTCACAGAAAGAAAAACAGATTGCTCCAGGTAGGCAAGAGCTAGGTTATACTCTTGTCTGAGTCCCATTCCAGATATCTGACCTCATGACCTGGGATGTACTTCAGAATATAGCCTCGGGATAAATTAGATGTTCATTTTCAAATAATATGTCCTTTAAAGTCTGGGAGATTTGGCTTTAAGTTGTCCCAGTCTTTGGGGGAGCTGGCTGGTGGTCTGCCAGGCCTTCCATTTTCTTCAAATTATTTCCTCTCACTGAATTTGAAAGTATCTCCAGTAACCCTTTGTCTCTTAGGTTTTTGCAAAACCCTTCTCAACAGACTTGAGAACAAATTAACACCTGTTTGGCTTGTGCCTCTGACAGACATGGTTCTGTAACTAAAGCAGCCATGAGTTTCATAGAGTCATAGAATCATAGAATCATAGGGGTTGGAAGGGACCTCAAGAGATCATCGAGGCCAACCCCCCTGCCAAAGCAGGTTCCCTACACTAGGTCACTCCACACCAGAACATTCCTTGGCTTTCCAACTATCCAGTCACTCAGAAAGAAGTGTGACCTATTGGTGTTCAAATTATTCAAGTGTGACCTATTGGTGTTCAAATTATACAGCTGCCCAGAAGCTGATATCAAAAGTTACCGCTACAAACTCTTGTTTCTACACTCACACAAGCACAATTAACTAATATACTCTATTGTATGCTCACTAATTTGTTATGCACTTTATCTGTGCATTTCACAGAAGTGTGTGAAAGCTCGTGGCATGCTCAAATATCTCTCCTGACATCTGGAACTGTCCCCACTTTCAAGCATTTTCCTGGAAATTGTAGTGGGTGGTCTGGATGTGATTACTGTGCGGGGCTCTGCTTTCTGTTAGGCATGTCTGGACTGACAGGGCCAGTGTTTTACCACACTACAGAACCTGTCAGCAGAATTTCTCTGCCAGGTGTTGTACAATTTTTGTGACTAAATAGGCTATTTTAGAAGTCTACAGAGCTCCTCAAAGGACATTAGTTTATTGTCCACGTTGTCTGGCCCACCGAAGAGAGAAGAAACCTGAAGGGAAACAAGTGGTTGAGGATTTGGGTGCCTGTACTCCAGAAAACCAAAGAAGCACAACTTCTATATAATTATAATCTCAGTGCTGCCTTGGGAGTGAAAGGGTGAGCATGAGATAATGTGGAAGCAGATGCAGAGCTAATAGATATGAGCATCCCAATGATCCATCCAAGACAACAACAAAAAAAAAAAAAAAAAAAAAAAGACTGATGCTGCATTGACAACAAGTTTTCAAAGAACAGTAGCATAATTATGGCATGTACATGTTTTGCATCAGCTCCCAGCAAGTAACACAATCAGCTCTGAAGAAAACAGGAACACCTCAGTGCAGCTCCATTAGGTGAGACATCTGAGAAGAATGAGGTACAGAAGGGTTTCTGTCTTCTAGTAGTTTCATTTCTATGACTGAATTTATGCTTGTCATGTATCTGTGAGCAAAGAAAACCTTGGAACCTTTTTTATGTCTGCCTCAAATAAACAAACAGAATTATATTCTCCTGCAAAATTTGACTATTCATCTAAACTGCTGGCATCACTTTCAAGGGGAAGTCTAAGTAGTAGCTCTTTGTTCATACTGTACTGTTGGGAGATGAGATCACTACACTCAGAGCTCTAGCACAGCTTCAGCAATAACTACTTATTGGAATAAGCCTATTTTGAATAGTATAACATTTTGAGATCTAAAGAGCAATCCAGGAGAGCACACTGCCCAAGATAACATTGGATATCATTGTTGTTGGATAAGGTTGCTTTCAGCATCATTCACCTGTAAGTTAATTCTCCTATTGTTGTGCCTAGAGCTAGAGTAAGACTTGTTACCTAAGAAGCACGAGAGTGATTAGGTGGGAGAACAAAAATCCATGAAAAGTGAGTTGGAGCAATCCAGATGTTTGAGGGGAACCATAGACCTTCCACATGCCCAGCAGGCAAAAAATATCTTATGGGAGTTACAAGTGTCTCTCTGCAGAACTGAGACATAAGATGTAGAACTATCAGTCAGGTTCCTCAGATCTCTTTCACGTTCAATTGAGGGAGAAGTTTTTTCTATAAGGTAAGAGTTAACTTGAACATATTAGATCTCATTTCTCCAAGGGTTGGAACTCAAAATGTTTCATATAATGTTATTCTCACTCTGAATCATTCAGTTGAACACAATATGTCACTCATTGCACAGACATAGTGCTGCATCCTCAGGATCAACAGCTCAGAAAAATATCCCTCAGGGGATGACAGTCCTTATGAACAGAACATTATGGTAAAACTGAGCTTGTGTCTAAATTTTAGTAAATATATTTCAGAAAACAGAAAGATTCAATTATAACTAATCAGTCAGTGGAAATATTTATATTGGAACAAGTGTGCTTATATTAGTTTAATATACAAACGTCACTGTCACCCTCAGATGTGGTATTTGCAGTTCATCAGACTATATTTATTTACAGTCCCAATGGAGAAAGTCACTGCCATGGACACACAAAGCTGACTGAAAAAAATATGGAACTGAGAGGTCCAAGGATCATTTAAAGCAGATACTGTTCTTAAACACATTGAATAGGGCACCTCAGGAGTCAAAATAATTAATTTGCTTCTTCTTGGACTGATCTTTTGCTGAGGCCACTCTTGAATTTGTGTAAGAAGATGAAGGAGGGTAAAGGGAGTTAGTTTATAAACACCATGTGTTAGTAAATCTTCTCCACACTCCTTAATATAATGAAGAAGTACAAGTCTTTCACTTCATCTTACCTTGCTACCCTGTAGTCTTAAACTCAGGTAAAGATCCTGAAGCATTAAGTAGTCTGTTTTTACCATTCACTTCAAAACCAGGGGCGTGATTCACAGTTCCTTTTGGCACGTGTGCTTCTCAGAAAGGTAGGGTTAACTTCATTGTCCGTGTTCAGAAGTCACTCTTTTCCAAAAGCATGTCATAGGAGCCACCTTTACTGGAACGGGATTTATATGCATCCTGTAGCTCTACCAGACTGAGCAGAAAACATTGGATACACTGATTTGACAGCAATCATCCAGCCTATGTAATAATGCCATTCATTATGCTGTAATAAAAAGCACTCCAAATACTTCAAAATACGTTCATGTCTCACAAAGAAAAAGTTAAAAGTCAAAAGACTTTTGTATTTTGAAAATTGTGCAATTTGGTTTCCTTCTGGTTTATTCTATGGTTTATACCCTCTTTTACAGAGAACCATGTACAATGTGTCTTTGCAATTAGTAGTATAATCCAATACAAGATACCAATGTACAACATGATCATAATGTAGAGAATCAAATATGTCTTAAACTTATCATGGTAAAAATCAGGTTGCTATGTAGACATAATGATGTAATTATTTTATCAGTTTATCCCAAATATGTGCATGGCTTTTCTTCTTCAATAGTATCAAATGTATCTCATAAGTTCATAAGTTCATAAGTTCATAAGGTTGGAAAGGACCTATAAGATCATCTAGTCCAACCATCCTCCTATCACTATCTCTACCCAACTACTAAATTAAGTCCTTTAGCACCTCATCTAAACGCTTCTTGAACAGCGCTAGGGATGGTGCCTCAACCACCTCCCTAGGCAGGCCATTCCAGTGCCTGACCACTCTTTCAGAAAAGAAATGCTTCCTGAGGTCTAATCTAAATCTTCCCTGGCGCAACTTGTGGCCATTCCCTCTCGTCCTGTCATTACTTATCAGGGAGAAGAGGCCTACCCCCTCCTCACCACAACCCCCCTTCAGGAAGTGGTAGAGTGCAATAAGGTCTCCTCTGAGCCTCCTCTTCTCCAGACTAAACAATCCCAGCTCCCTCAGCCGCTCCTCATAAGACTTGTGCTCCAGACCCCTCACCAGTTTTGTTGCCCTTCTCTGAACACGCTCCAGGGCCTCAATGTCCTTCTTGTAGTGAGGGGCCCAAAACTGAACACAGTACTCGAGGTGCGGCCGTACCAGAGCTGAGTACAGGGGGATGATCACCTCCCTGATCTGATCCAGCTGAGAGTGTTCCTTGAAAATACAGAGTTCTTAGATTTCTTGCTGGGGTATTCTTCATATTTAGTATTTTGTGCCATGTCCTACACAATTTGTCTCTCATGTAAGCTTATCTGAAGGCCAAAAATTAAAAATAAAACAAATTCTTTATCCTGATAACATTTAAATATCTGTAGACAATTAACACATTTCTCCAGGCCCCAGCTTTAGTTTCCAAGCCACAGACATTTAATTCTTTAATTCATTTAACACTAGAAACCTCATTTCTTCTTGAATATTTTGTGCATTTCATTTAAGAAAGGCACAGTGGTGTTTAAGATTATCATTACTTACAGCATCATAGAATCATAGAATCACCAAGGCTGGAAAAGACCTACAAAATCATCCAGACCAACTGTGCACGTATCACAGATAACTCTCTCTAAACCATGTCCCTCAACACAACTTCTACACTTCAAACACCTCCAGAATCAGCGACTCCACCACCTCCCTGAGCAGCCTATTCCAGCATCTGACTGCTCTTTCAGAGAAGTATTCCCTTATGTACAGCCTGAATCCCCCCTGGCACATCTTGATGCCATTCCCTCTAGTGCTATCACTAGTTACACAAGTAAAGAGGTGTATTCCCAGCTCACTACAACCTCACTTCAGGTAGTTATAGGGAGCAATAAGATCTCCTCTTCTCCAGTCTGAACAATCCCAGCTCTCTTAGAGCTATAAAGAATCCCTCATCTCTATAAGGAATTCATTTGTATTCTATTCACAAAAAATACAGATATATATATAATGTCATATTTTTATTTGTCATGAAATGGTGGAGCATCATTGATTCATACTCTGTAAGGACTCATACTGTTTTATCCTCCTCTTAAAAAAGATGTGGAAACTGTTGTATATTCTAAATAGGAAAAGTACCATCCAGTTCTGTTTTCTGTGCCTAGTACTACTAGCTTGAGTGAATCAGATGAGTCAGACCTTCAGTAGAAAGTAAACATTGTTACCAGTAACTAACAAACAAATGACAACACAAAAAATATCTATGTAATCTAGTGTATAGGTATATACATATGCACCCACTTACACATGTAGTGATTCTGGTCCTATGAACTTTCTGTATGTGAGTATTTCACTCAACACTGATCAGCAGTATATTGTGTTCCAGTAACAGCAGCTCCTGTCATTAAGATTTAGGGTACATGGGGTACTTGTAATGGAATTATAATATCTATTTATAAAAGAATGATTGATTCTATTCATTACCATCTTTCAGTATAAAATAGAAACTTTTCAAACCCTAGAACAAATAAAGCCATAAGGCTAATAAAAGTCATAAGTAACCTGTTTAAATGTTAAGAAAATGGACTGAAGATGCAAAATTCCCTACACATTTCCATGTTGAATACTCCATAAATTAAACATATTTTCCTTTATCACTGAGTAACAATTCAATGAGTTAAAATAATTCAGTGTAGCTGAAAATGCTTAAAAGCTGTCTGTAGTGGAGTGCATGGTAAAGGTCTTTATTGACTGATTAGCAATTTGTTCCTACAAACACTGCACAGCAGTTGCCCTACTTTGTAGCAGGCTATTAGATCCTAATGAAAAATGTGCATTTTCATTAGAGTTAATAGTCTTTAGCAGAAGCCCTATGCTTCTAGAAGGCATTCATCTATTACTTAAATTCTGGATTCTTGTCTGTGATGACAGTTGTTGTCCCCTGGTTGTATAACATAAACCCATTGCAGTTTCATGTCGGTATGACCCCAGTAGACAGGAGGACCAAAGTCCTTGGCTTCCATGAAGAAGGCAACCTCCTGTGAGAAAAAAAAGCAAGCCTCTTGGTCAGCAGACTGAGTGACCAAGACCTGAGCATCAAGAACCAAAAACATGTTTCCTTTAGGTGGGTATTTACCATTATTGATATCTGAGGCTTTCATTGAACCTTCAGTTCAGGGAGTATTCTGCTGTATATGACAGTGGGCAGTATGAGGTGATATGATGAGGAACTACACAGTAGGCAAAATCTTAGGCAGTCTTACTAAGCCTTATCATAGCTGGAGGCTGAACAGAGATTCTTTGAGTACTAGTCCTGGCTTCAGTCCCACAGCTATCTGTAATACTTTTTTCTCCTGTTCTAATCACACTAGAATCATAGAGTCATAGGGTCATTAAGGCTGGTAAGCACCACTAAGATTATATAGTCCAGCCATCCACTTACCTCTGCTGTTGCCCACTATACCATGTGCCTTAGTACCACATCTAAATTTTTCTTGAACACCTCCAGGAACAGTGACTCCACCACATCCTTGGACAGTGGCCTTTGCCAGTGCCACTGGCCTTTGCCAGTGCCTCACCACTCCTTCCGAGAATGAACTTTTCCTAACATCCAAACTGAACCTCCACTGGTACAGATTGATGCCATTCCCTCTCATCATATTGCTAGTTATGTGGGAGACAAGATCAACTTCACAACTCACCACAGCCTCCTTTCAGGGAGTTGTAGAGAGCTATAAGATTTCCCCTGAGCCTTCTCTCCTCAGGAACTAAACAATCCCAATTTCTTTAGCCACTTCCCATAAGGCTTGTGCTCCAGACCCCTCACAGTATCACTGCCCTCCTCTGGACGTGCTCCAGGGCCTCAGTGTACTTCTTGTAGTGAGAGGCCCAGAAATGAACACAGTACTGAAGGTGCAGCTTCAGCAGTGATGAGTACAGAGGGACAATCACCTCTGCACTCCTAATGACTGCATTATTTCTGATACAGGCGAGGATGCCATTGGCCTACCTGCCCAACTGCACACACTGCTGGCTCATGTTCAGCCAAGCATCAACCGACACCCCCAGGTCTTTTTCCTCTGCAGTCTTCCAGCCACTCTGCCCAAGGCCTGTAGCACTGCATGGGGTCGCTGTAACCAAAGTGAGCGCCCCAGCACTTGGCTTTTTCCTTTCTAATTTTTTCCCTGCATATCCTAGCAACTTTGTATTTTCCTCAAGTTGTTCATCTCTTCTTCCACAGAAGGTACTCTCCTTTTCTCCTGGAGCCTATGGAAATGCTTCCTGTTCATCCACATTGGTCTTCTTCCCTGCCAGCTCATCTTGCGGTACAGGGAGACAGCCTGCTCCTGAATCCCTGAGACTTCTTCTTTGCCTTCCTGGATCCCTTTACCCTTCAGTACTGAATTTCAAAGGACTCTCCCTACCAGTGTCCTGAACAGTTCAAAGTCCACTCTCTCTTACATCCCTAGGAGGCACAATGCCTAGACCTTTTCCACATCTGATTTGTAGTTGCAGAGGAATTTCCCATAATATATTGTCCTAAAAAATAAGACAGCTGTTCACTTTCCTCCATTTCTCCCTCTTTGTTCCTTAGGCGTGATTTCTGGAGTGTTCTCTGTTTTTCTGTCTTCTGTTTCTTCTCTATTCTGCTTTCCTCTTTTTCACATTTCAGCTGAAACATGGGTTGTGATGATAATGACGATAACAACAGAAGAATTGACTGTGGTGATTTTTTTGTTCTTAAGATTTTGCTTCCTGTAAAAGCTTGTTATGGATTGTTCATCAAGGTATCTGCAGTGACCTATGATTTATATCCACTTCGGTTTAGGCTTTTGTGAGGGAATTACATGCCTGAAAATGTGAACAATTGTTCTGTATTTGCAATGTTATTTTTTGATTGTTAAGCTTCACATAAGAAACTCTTATTAACTTGATTCTTGTGAGTTTGGGTTTTATTTTGTTTTGCTTTTGTTCAGAACAAAAAGAACCTGAAGCAAGTCTTAATGAAATAAATATCTGTTTTCAGAAAATAAAAACATGTAAAACTTTGCACATGGTTCCATCCTGTCTGAATGCACTGAGCACCTCAGTAACTCACCTAGTTTTGTGACTACCATCAGGTACATAAAGCCTGTACTGTAAGTTTGAAAGTTATAATGCAAATACCTACACCTCTTGTTATCATGTCCTTTAAACTATGTATGTGGAAACATCCAGTACATCCATTTCACCTAAAATTTTCTTAAACCTCCTACTGGAAGTGATGTGTGGAGGTGCTTTGTAGTCAGAGGATGACTTATAGTTCAAGGGCTACCAATAATATCTGTAAGGTGTATTCTGCTGTGTAATGGTAGCTGGATGGTTGAACTAGATGATGTCAGTGGTCTTTTCCAACCATAATGATTTTACGATTCTCCATCAGTGAGGCACAGGTGTTTCAGAGGATTTATAATGACCTGCTGGCTTGGAAACTGATGCCTTAGGGCATGCAAACTCATGGTGAACACAAAAATACTTAGACCAATCCACTGAACTCTCTGTAGCCAGTGTTCTCTCCCAGTACTGGTGGCTACTGCTTTATTTCACACTATAACAATAATTGCAAAATAACCAAAAATACACTAGATCTTGCTCTGAATTGAGAATCCTCAAATGTCCTCAAAATACAGTTTTCTCATCCTGTAACTCTATGTGTTTCCATTGCTTCAGTTTCCACTCACAACTTTACTGTCTGGACAGCATTTTACAGCAAGAGCAAATCATGTGTCTTAGAAACACACTACAGGCAGTTCACAGGCAATCATATTAACTAACAATATAAATTACACGGAAAAATAATTTACTCATCCTGATTGCCGAAATATCACCCAAATATCACCCATTACAGTGCTTCTCAGCCTACTTTTATTAGAAGGTCAACACATCTCTGTGAAAATTGTACAGACCAGGTGATACAGTGAAGTTTCTATTCAGTGAAGTTTCTACATAGTTTTTATTTACAACCAAGGAGAACTTATATTTAATTTTGAAAGTTTATACATTGTCTGCATTTACTAGCTTACTTGTGTGTCAGTTTCTTGTATAGAAATGTGTAGAGCTTAGTGCTGTTTGGTCATGTCACATGCTGACTGACACTGTCTTATGCAGTTTAATAAACACTGACCTATGGCTTTCAATGGCATGTGTAAATAATTAGTCACTGGTTCAAATTATTTACTATATAATCATAGGCACAGAAGTCTGACCCATACCAAGAGGACCTCAAGAAAGAAGATACAGTTGCAAAGCAAGGACTTTGAGTTAACATCCTACAATGAGGCAGGCAGGAACAATGAGGATAGTAAGTCATGAGAATTCTCATTACTTGTTAATACAAGCCATAGACACTCATAAATGTACAGTCTTTTCTTGTTCATTCCCACCATGTTAGATTGAATCTTGATCCACCCCTTCAAAAAGTAATCCTTTGTGTTGGTTTGAGAAGAGTTTTGTTTTGTTTTGCTCTATAAATAACAAGAAAATTCAGACAATTTTGCATACACCCCTCTGTGGTAAAGGGAGCGTGTATCTTCTAATTCCAAGTAATGCTATAAAGGACTAAAAATGTATCTGCAGTCTTAAAGGGACATTAGGGATAGTCTTCTTTGCTAGCTCTCTCTTTAATGTCTCTTCAGAGTTGCCTATAAGGCTAAGTTTGCCAAAGCCGGCAGTCGTAACCCCCAGGGAATTCTGCATTTCAGTAAGTTAAAATATAGTACTAAAGGCACTTTTCCTCTTCTGCTTAATAATTCCCTCAAGATAACTAGTACATTTGAAAACATAGCTTTACATTATCTTGAAGAGAAAATGTTTTTTTGTGCTTCTTGGAGGAAAAGCTCTTCAGCTCTACAGTACCTGTTCTTTCAGGGACATATTATCCTCCACACTGACAGCACATGAGATTTATTAGAAGCTGAGCGTTTCTGAGAAAACTGACATGATAAATATGACTGTGCTTCTTCCTCTCTGAGAATATAATGCTTTCTTTGCTCATGAGCTCTTTTATTTTATAAAAAGTGAGAAGAAGAAAAGGCTGTTACTAAATTTTAACCCACTACATTTCCAGAAACTGACATCTGGTTTCATGCTTTCTTGAAAGAATGGTTTTTGAAAGGTAATCTTCCCAATGGCTCGTAGCTGGGCTGGGTTTCTGCAATGAACTCAACTGACCTTTTGAAGGAAAAGAAAATTGCATTATGTCAGACAGAGTCCAGATGCCCTGCCTTTTTCCACAATAGCTCTTGCTTGTATAGGAGCTTAAGGACATGAGGTTATTGAAAGAAATCCTAGGGAGATTACAGGAGATATGATCCTATGTAAAACCTTAAAATATAGAGGAGGAATGAACTCAGTATGATTTTTTTTTTCAAGCATGTCTGCTGCCTGATGGATGTTGCTGTAATCCATCTTAAATTACTGTGGTTAATTTAGCGGATTAGTCATTAATTATTTACAGCTAGATGCAGAGGCATTTGTCATAAACATTAAAAGAGGAGGAGAAAAATGGCTAACATGACTGTGTGTTTAATTTTGCCATATTACAGAATCTAAGTCATTTGTCATGCATTTCATTCTGAAAAGGGTAAAAAATCAGTTATATAGTTGCCCAACAAAATTATAAAATATACTTATATTCTGCTGCTTAACACAAGCTGACAGTCATAACCAGAGAGGCCTTCTCCTGCACTGAATCTGTTATTTTTTATCAGACTAGAAAACCCTACATCCTCTGTGGTGGTCCTTTTCCCTCTTTCTGCCTTCTAAAATGCACATAATGGTCTGCAAAGAGGTGTGTATTAAAGGAAATGTTATTCTGGCCAGGATAAGGTTAGAAGGAGTGTCTAGGAACTGTCTGCTGCAAGACCCAGTGCCAAGGATCAAGTCCAGCTGGGATTTGGATGCCTCCAAGAATGAAGACTCCACCCCTCCCTTGGGCAACTGGTCCAGTGTTTGACCTCTTCCACTGCAAAAATGTTTTTACTTGAATTTATACAGGATTTCTTGCGCTCCAGTTTGTGTCTGTTGCCTTTCGATGCTGAATATCACCAAGAGGAGCCTGGCTTCACCTTCTTTACTTCAGCCCCTTACTGCCAGATATCTATGCAATAATATCTGCCTGAGCCTCCACTTCTCCAGCCCCAGCTCTGTCAGCCTCTCCCTATATGCCAGAGACTTCATGACCATACTCATCTTTGGGGCTCTTCATTGGAGCCAGACCAGTATGCCCAGGCCTCTCTAGTGTTTAGCAGACTGGCACTGGACCCAGAACTGAAGATATGCCTCACCAGTATTGAGTAGAGGACAACATTCCTCTACCTGGTACTGGTGGGACTCTTTGGCAACACTCCTAATTAAGCCAAGGATGCCAGACATTCTCTATGGCACAGAAGCATATTGCTGGCTCACAGTCAACTTAATTGCCCTCTAGAAAACTCAGGTCCTTCTCTGCACAGCTGCTTTTATGCTATTTCAGGCAATGTACATGACTGTCTTCTGCACACCTTTTTTCCTCCACATGCTAATGGAAATCAAAACTGAAGTGAAAATGTAAGATTCTTACAGCCTTTACAAACCCACTGGGTCCTTTATGTCACATACAGGTTTTATTCCTTTCATAGTAAAAAAAAAAAAGTAAGTAAATGCTCTCTTGAACACATTTTATTTGGACCCAAGCTCTGTGCCAGCACTTTGCTGTTCTGCTGGAGGGTAGAGATGGTTGGGGCTCTTTCATCTTTTAGTAAGCAAGCTATGGTGAGGCAGGAATGGTAATTTACTCTCTTAAATAAACAAATAGGCGAGTGATGACTGTGGGAACAGACTATGGTTTGCCTATAGGGATTTAATTTCTCCGCTGAACATTTTCATTCACCATCTGAGCTTTATAGCCATCTGATTAATCTTCCTGCATACCAAACTTGAAATAGGTTCTGGAGGTTCCGAACTGCTAATTAGTGAACCTACAGAACATCTGACATGTGGTTCCTTAATGATCTTAATTTACTAAGTACATTTATTAATGCCTCTTGTAGTTAGATATGCAGAAATATGGATAAAGCCATTAGCTGCACCTAGAATGAATAATGAATCTTGTAAATAAGCCAGTAGAGAGGCAAATATAAATCAAGACATCTGCTCCATGTCATCTCACTCTAAGGTAAATTTTTTGTGTGTTTGGTTGAATGCTCTTTGACCCATAGTAAATCTTACCATCTTGTTTGCAGCAATTGTCCAAATATTGTATGATAAAAAAGGAATTAATTGGTCTCCACGCCGAAGTGAAAGTCATTGCAGTCAGATGACTATTTTTACAGTCACATACAACATATACAAAACTAATATCTTCTAGAATAGCATAGTACTAAACTTTTGTCTAACTGCGTGATGATCTAGCATCTCGTCTTTGAGGGACTGGATTTACAAATACTTCTTATGCAAAACACTATGTAAGGATATGTTTATCACAGGCTCATAGAATTACAGAATCACAGAATTGTAGGGGTTGGAAAGGACCTCTAGAGCTTACACTGGAAAGGATCTCAAAGATTATCCACAACACTGGCACAGATAAGAGCAAGGCTTTATGTTTCAGACAATTAAAAGATTGTAAACTGATTGTCCAGATGAGAAGAATAATCAAAGTGCCCAGAATTTCAAAGATACTACTTCGAGTGTTTTGCTGATTGCACTAATGGAGTTTGAGTGGAGACTCTGGGATTCTTCCTAGAGGAATTTCTTCTTAACAGTAAGGCTAAGAAAACATTTCAATTGTCTGTAACTTCCAGAAAGAAGAGTAGATCTGTGTTTAATGTGCAGGTATATGTGCAGGTAATTATATTTTGATATGTGTCCATTCTCAGTCATAGACACAAGAAAGCTAAACTACACTGGTATAAGCTGGAGCTATTTAGTACCATAAAGATGGGAATAGGAGAGATGGAAAGCCACAAAAAATCCTCAAGAATTTTAATTTCTCACTCTTAATACAGTCCTTAATGACGGACTGGGACTATCATCAGTGCATGGCAGCTGCCACTGATAGTGAATGACAGCTTTCATACCAAAGCTAGATAACAAAAATCACTATGATGATTTTCAAAAAATCTCACTGTCACTCAGTGTTGACATGAGTAGCACTGAGATATTTACATCCTTTAAACTGCAAGGAGCATTTGCTGTCTGCTGAAATCTGAGAAGGATGCAGTCCTCACTGAGGTGGCTCAGTGCCACCCCTAACTCTCCCAGGGCAATCACACAGCTCCACCAGATTCATACAAAGACAGATGTTTACTTTGTTTAGAACTAGTAAGCTCTTCTGGTGCCCTGTGGGGGCAGAGAGCAAGAAGAGACCTCATGCCGCTCTGTGCTTCTTGTCACAGCAGCATAACTTATGCCAAGGTCTGAAGCAGTTCACATCATCAGCTTAAGTGCTTCATTATTTTTGGCACACAGATAGAAGAAAAAATCTTCAGAACAAAACCAGAAATATTAACTTTGTGAGATGTTGGAACCCTGCCACTCTTCCGATAAGAATGAGGAACATAAGCCCTCTTTACCCCCAGTCAGATCCATTAGGAATAAATCACACTAACTTCTACCTTAGTATTAAGTGGGTCCATGAATAATCTGAGACAAACTAGAATTTCAAGTATAATTTATGAATCGCTTTTTGGGAACTTTCTATTCATTTGTCTGTCAGACTTCATATAATACATGATTTTCTTTCAATACAGTTATCTGAAATGCATATAATGCGTTCACATATAACTTAATTTTTAAAAAAATTGTCATGGTTTAATGATTTTTGTTATTCGTATTGCACATGATAACATCATGTAAGGCACTGGGACTTAAAGAGTTAACGCTCCAATTCCATGGACTGCCAAATCTCTGGGTATCTGGTTCTCAGAAGAGAAGAACTCCATACCCCAGAGGACTTTGTGTTCCCATTCTCCACCCAGAAGGAAATAAGAAAACTACATGCAAGTCGTGAGACTGCCCCTTTTTGATTCTCATTGGCAGTGGGAGCGCCCCAGCCATCTCACCTTCAGCTTTAAAGGCCTTCAGTTTTGGACTTTCTGATTTTACTTGATTTATTAAACTTAATTCCAGTTATATTGTATTATATTGTGTTATTTTGTATTCCTATATCTTATTTAGTAAATTAACTATCCTTCTCAGGTTGTTGCTGCTGTTTAGTTTTTAGGCCCATCTCCCACCCTCTCCCTTTTCCCCCTTCCCTTTTCCTGGGGCGTAGGTCCGTAGATCCCCCTGGCCCATTAGTCACGGAACTGGACCAAACCAGACCATAAACCACTGACAAAAAGTTTATTATTAGGGTTAGGATAGATTTATTAGGGTAAGGTAAGGTATTAGGTTAAGAATTAAGTAGTATCTATGTTTTTGGTTTTTTTAATGTTTAAACAATGTTCCATACACAAAAATTATTCTGAAACATATTAGCATAAACATAGTAGCAGGCTTCAGAAGAGAGCAATGATCTGTCAAATCAACAGATGATTTCTAGAGTTTTACAAAGGCAGGATTTAAGTTCTCCTGCCCAGCTGGGGCCATATCTTAGTGAAATCAGATAACTAATAAATTCTATTCAGTCTTCTCAAAACACATTATGGATATTGACTACTATATTCAATAAAGAATGACTCTGCTACTTGCTGCAAAGAGCTCTCTAGCCCCTGTTAAACCCAGTTAAACAAGTAGTGCTATCACGTTAGTAGTTTTCTTCTCCTATCACTGAGTCTATCACTAGACATGTGGTGGTTCAAAAACTTCAGCATGTGAAGCCTCACTTATCAGGAACAGATGGGAGGCAGCACACCTCTCATCCCAGTAAATACCATGCAGTGAAAAGCTTCCAGGAGTGCCTTCTCTTTATGCTGGCGGATTACAACATATCCCCAGGCTTGACTTTGCTCTCTCTAACATCATCCTTTCATTTCCTGCACTCCTCAGCAACTCTGCATGTGGCCAATGTGATGATAATCTACACAATAATTTCTTGGAGCAAGGACTAGCACACAGATTTCACTATGGTGCTCTGTACTCAGCACTGGTGTGGCCACGCTTTAACTACTGCATTCAGTTTTGGGCCTCTCACTACAGGGAAGACATCAAGGCTCTGGAGCATGTCCATAGAAGAAAAACGAAACTCTTAGGGATCTGGAGTACAAGTCTTATGGGGAGCAGCTGAAAGAACTGGGATTGTTCAGTCTAGAGAAGAGGAAACTCAGAGGAGACCTTATTGCTCTCTACAACCATCTGAAAGGAGGTTGTGGTGAGGTGGGGGCTGGCCTCTTCTCCGATGTAACTAGTGAAAGGATAAGAGGTAATGACCTGAAGTTGCACCAGGGAGGGTTCAGGTTGAATGTTAAGAAAAGTTTGTTCTCAGAAAAGGTGGTGAGGCACTGGCACAGGTGGTGGAGTCATCGTCCCTGGAGGTGTTCAATAAATGTTTAGATGTTGTACTGAGGGACATGGTTTAGTGAGGAAATATTAGTGATAGGTGACTGGTTGGAATGGATGATCTTGGAGATCTTCTTCAACCTTGGTGATTCTATGATTATCAGTGATGGTAGTTTAAAAAATTTGACTTTCTACTCTTCTAATAGACCCAAAGTTAAAGGTTGGAGGCAAGATATACAGGGAACCTGCTTTGGCAGAGGGGTTGGACTCGATGATCTCTTGAGGTCCCTTCCAACCCCTATGATTCTATGAGTCTATGATCCAAAGTAATGTTTGGGCAACTCAGAAGGATAAGGTCAGATGTGCTGGCATCTGGCATATATAGTTAACGGAGAGAATTAGTCAACTGCAAAGGGCACTCCATAAATATTCCATACACTGCATAGAAAGCCAAGAGATTATAGCTAATCGAAATTCCCATCTCTTTTCTAGAGTATAGGCATGGTGTATTTTCAATATAAGATGAAGTACCATCTGATAGTGGTAAAGACCTCAAGACGCTTTCAGAGAGGTAGCTTAGGTCCTGAAACACATCAACAATGCATTTCTCTGAGGAGCAGGCCCTCAGATATGTCTGTATGATGTGAAAGAGGCATAACTTAAAAATCTGCACCTCAGCAACAAACAAATCAAGAGTTTTCAAGGCTGAGAGGAGACATGTAAGTATCTTACTATGTAGCGTAATGACTATGACATTAACCTGGAGGGTGAAAAGCCTGATCTCTCTCTGGTTTATAGTATCGGTGGTCTTGCCAAGTAATCTCATAAATCTGGACTACAGTGATCCCATAGAGCAGGGTAAATTAAAAAGAAATGCCCATAGATCTTCACAGCACTAGTAGGAAAAGACTTTTGCATATCTGATCTACTGGAAATACTTTCATCTTCCATGTCTCATAGTGGAAAAGTAAACTCTAGTATTACAGTGCAAATAAAGTGGGACATAAGGCAGCATAAAATTATTACCTCTAAATCTCCTTTCCAAACCACTGTATCAGGTCTTTACACACTAGAATACCTGCCTGAATTAGAACAGAAGAATAAAATATCCATATTAGTCTCCTCCTCATTAGCTATGTAGTGAAACAGACGGATATTTGGACAAGATCTATTTAATTCTCTGTCAGAAATTGTAAAATTAGAAAGCAATAACTGGTTCTCATGCCAGCTCCGAAACTCTAGATTACATTCTACAGTCTTTGAATATGTCTGTTGCATTCTTTTAGTAAGCAGTATCAGAGCTTTTCACAACCCAGAATCTTTTCTCTTTGAAAAGTAAATCCTCCTTTTATAAACTTACAGACAAAGCACTTAAAAAAACGTGAAACAAAGCACATCATTGCTGAAAGATGTGATGTTCTCTTTGTTTGTAAGTGCAGTGAATAACTAGTTCATGAATAGGCTGCTGAATGTATGTTAAAGTACTCCTACGGAGGTTAATAGAAAAGCATTTTTTAGAATAAATGTAAGTTTCAGTGAAATCAAAACCACAAAAATGCTGGTGCTTTTTTACGTACCTCTTCTTTGCAGTGGTCATTTGTTTTCTATCTGTGTACTAGGCATATGTAGAGCAGTACCATACAAGAGATTTTTTTCCTTTTTTTTTCTGTATGCCTTTGCAAAAGCATCTCCACTCCTTAAATCTCCTCTTCATTCCAGCTGCACTCTTCTCTAAGGCAAGAAAATGGCCTATAAAATGTTTTGAATGTTAATTCTCCACCAGTACCAGAATGGCTCTTAAAAGCAAGCCTGTGCTATAAAATCCTGCTTCCAGCTACAATTTGTTGATGTCTAATGGCTATCTGACAATCAGACGGTCTGTACCCACATATGAAAGAAAATGGATATACAAAGAACTCTCAATATTTCCATATCCCAGCTAGTAATAACTCCAAATCAAAATGTAGATCTCCAAACATATGTCAAAGAATGGAAAGGATGGGTCAGGGGGGCAGTTGTTTGCGTCACCATAGGTTTAGCTAGACAGAATGCATTAAGAATATTTATGAGCTGGAGGAGCAGAGTCGTCCGTAATGCAATTGCAGCTCATTTAATTGAGAAAAGGGAATGAAAAACGCTTACCTCAACATGTCTGCTTAAGCCATCTTCTGATTTACTCCATTTGTATCAATACAGGAAGTTGAAGAGGCAAATTGAATTTATGGGCCAGTGGAAGATAAACCAATTTTCTCTGGAGAAACCCAAGTAACATAGCTCATACCTAAAGCTGCCTCTTCTGTTTGCACATCAGTCAGCGTACAGAACATTTTACAAAGCAGTAAACCAATTTAAATGATCTGTACACACTAGCTGCTGTGCTTCTCAAGCGCCATGCTCATGGTGGAACTTTGCTTGTTATGTAACAACTGCTGCTGCAAAATTCTTTTCCTGCTAGGCAGCGGTTGAATATGTTGGTCTACTCTGAAAAATTGTGACCAGTTATCAGGACTAACAAGCCTTCCGGTCCATTGCCTAGCAGCAATTCATCAACAACATTGTATAAAACCTCCACCACTACCAGAACCTTTCTCTTATGGTTAGCATAAATATGTGTGCCTTTCAGGGTTGCGTCTTCTAAGAAGCTTTTTCAGTGACATCAATTAATTCCAACTGAAAAGCAACAGTGAGTCAAAGGAAAGCTTTAATGTAAATAGACACGCAGTGAAAAATGCAGCTGATGCAGCAGAATTTTTCTACACTTTCCATTTTTCTGACAGAAATGCCAGATTATCAGAACTGAAATGTTCTAGGAAACATTTTGACAAAATATTCAACAGACTTGAGAGTGATTTCCATGAAAATCTGATTTGTTGCTGACCATTTTCTACCCTTATCTCTCCAATGGGCAACACAGGAGGGAGTCAAGAAATCAGGAAATAAGCAATAAGCAACTCCAGAGCCAGGGATTTATATTCCTGGGGAGCCCAAGAAGCATGTTGTGCTTTTGAGTTCTTGAAAGATTCTCCTACACTGTGGGCCAAAATGGGAATCTAACTCAGGGTCTTCACTCTCACAGCATAATTTTCTCCTTTGTGAGCTAAATATAGAGTGTCTGGGTCAGCAAACTTTAGTAGTTCCATAGAGGCCAATCTGTATAGCAAATGACAGTTTATCTTGACCAGAAAATCCAAACCCTTTTAATTACTGGTAAGATATGAACATGCAAGAGAAGCTGAGATTAGGTAGTACACAAAGATTTCCTTTAAACAGACTGAGAGAAATGTCACACAAGAAACTACATATACGTGATTATGTGCCTGATAAGACTGGATACACAGGAAACTATTTTTTTAAATACTAGGTAAGATCTTCAGTTGGTATGAATCACTCCTGAAGGCTACAGAGCTATGCTGATATATGATAAAGATATAAGATACATACATCTTTATATAAAGATATATATATCTCATCATGCCTGCCAAAAAGCATTCTGGTTTATTTTTCAGTTAAGTTTCAGTGTGAGCGTCTTTGACTGTTATTTTGTAGCTGCTCTGCATTTTAGACATATCTGCTTTTGTTCAAACCAGAAATGCAGTCTTGTGACTTTAACTGGTGATTACCATCTGAATTTCTAGTAGCAAATGCAAGATAGCCATTACTCAGTGCAAGATCTGACCTGGTTGTTTTTAATCAATGGCAAATGTTTTGAGATGGCTGCATTTTTCAGCTGCTTGACTGATGTCTTATTGCTATCATTAATGGCATCTTTAATGCATATTGATGGCATGGTTGTGATTTGTGCCTCATGTCAATTAGGAAGAGCTAACAATTAGTTTGGGACTTAAAAGGTTTTATTTGAAAGATGGTCAAGTAGATAGTATTGATAGAGAGCAGGATTTAAGATCTACCATAGCTTAGGAAGTCTGGATAGAGATGGGAATAGTAAATAATACATCCTCTGCTATGGTCGAATAATGTATTTCTTAGTGTCACTAGTATATCTGTAAGAATTTTAAAGTCATATTTTAAGTTATTTATTTCATAGAGTTTTGTTTTGTTTTGTTTTTTTAAATACAAACTTTCTGTTCCTTTTCTTTCTTTCCCGTGATTCCCTCCTTCCACAACATGGCTTCACAGCAGTTGGAACTCATCATCTGAGTCACTGGAGGTCCTGGAATATTCAGTGAGTTGTAAGATGTTTAGCATAAGCAAGAAGTCTTATCTCTACTAAAAGAAACGGTAAATCAATTTAGCCTTGATGTTGAGCAAATGTGGACATGTGGTGTCTGTCTGGGCCAGGAGATGGGCAGAGCTCACTCTCTTCTGCTTGAGGAAGACCACAGAAGAACACCATGCAGCAGATATAATCTAAATTTTCCCGACAAAAGACGAAAATAATTTTCACAGTAGGAAGTAAAATACCCTACATACATCATCAAGTGCAGACCACTGAGGAATCTCTCTCCGATTTGCAATATATATGAGAATTGATTAAAAACTCCTTGTTTGTACTTTTCTTTAGCCATCAGGCATGTCTTGGATGTCTAGCTTTTACTGTTTTTACTGAATTGATGGCCTTCTCTGCATCATCTTCACACACATCAGTATGAGATGTCTCTGAGTAGGCTTTTACGTGAATTTCTGTGCTGTTTGAAAGTAATGAACAGCATGCTACTTCATATTGAAGTAAATATTTTTCTGTCAGGAAAGGTCACCTTGTTGACAAGGTCATCTAACGTGTCTTTTATAATCAAAACAAAAGCAATCACAAAGCCACTTCAGGGACTGGAAAACTTCTACAAGGTGCAGGGCTCTCTCCCCTTGATTCAGGTTTTTTTCACTAGAGAGGGAAATGAGACAGGAATAATGAGCAGAGCAGTGTACTGGAACTCAGATGTTAATCGGACATGGAGTTCGGCCAGACATTTGTGTTTTTACTCTTGGGAGGGGATGCTTAATCAGAGAAAGAGTCAAGTTCCCTAAGAGCTGCCTGGAAAGTTAATAAAGACTGCTTGGACAAGATCACCACTAAGCAAACTGACCTCAGCTGCTTTCCAGATGTGGTGCAGACCTCCTAGGTAGGATCCAGATGACCTTTGGATGTCAAATGTCATCTTATTTTAGGATGAGGTTAGGCAGAATGCATCATTCCTATAGCACTGAGCACTTCAGGATGCCCTTGCAAACACATTAAAAATCTTTAAAATTTTTAAAAATCAAGACCTTCATTCCTTGGTAAACCCTGAAAAAATTGCACACAGACCTTTACATAAGGGATGCTCACATGCAATTCTAAATGTGGTCATTCTTAATTTTAGCCACACTTTCCTAAAGGATAAGGTTTGCAGAATGTTTCCCACGGCCTACTGACCATTCTGAAGGACAGCTACAAGCCTTCTACTTGCCCTGATGAAATCCTCTTTTTCTTTCCCATACATAAAGATGAAGAGGAATCCAGAGCAGTCCAGGTCTGATCTCTAATGGCTGCAAGTTAGAAAATGTGCCTTTGTACACTAGATTCTAATCCATTTAGGAAAGAACAATAAATTGCAAAGAACACATGATTATTTTTAGTGCTTACATCTTTGTTACAGAATAAGAAATTACTGAAACACTAAGTCTTACTGCCACTGAAATGTAAGTTCTTAAATGGCAAAAAAGTGCTAATGCACATGTCTGTTCTGAGTCTGTGATTAATGTTCAAACAAAAAAGCTCTGGGCTGATTTAAATTGGCCCTCTTTTAGAAATCATTAACAGAGAAGGCTTTTCTGAGTTGTTTGTTGTTGTTGTTGCCGTTTTTTCTTTTCTTTTCTTTTCTTTTTTTTCTTTTCTTTTTTTTTTTTTTTTTTTTTTTTTTGAGAAAGGGTAGCGTAGTTACATAAAGTTTTAATTTAATAGCTAGAGCTGCCTAACTCAGCAATGGGACTAAGACATGAAGTTAAAAAAGGACACAAAAACCATTAAGGCTTTAGCTGTATCATTTATAAAGACAATATAGCCTGAAGAAAGACTGCATATGTTTTAGGAAGGGGAGTCAAGATGTTAAACTTTCATTGAACGAACAAACAAGCAAGTATAATCTACTGCTTGTGACAGGTAGTGAACTGATAGGCTTGACAGTAGAATTATTTATTCCCAGACTGCAGAGAGCATGGAAAACACCACCAACAATGAACCATGTGCCATTTCACACAGAGCTGTCCATAACCCTAATATGAGAGTACCACATTTGAAAACAAAAAAAACATGACTGTCCCTCCATGTTTCTTCCTTACTAACTAGATGATCACCAGCATATAATCAAGCTTACTAATATAAAATCATAATTTCTCTATTCATTCTCTCATTATTCTCCATTGCCACAAATGGAGGGAGTCATAGCATCATAGAAACCCCAAGGTTGGAGAACACCTACAAGATCCAAATGTCCACCTATTACCGATAGTTCTTACTAAACCACACTCCTCAACACAATGTCTAAACGTTCCTTGATTACATCCAGGATCTGTGACACCACCACCTCCCTGGGCAACCCATTCCAGCACATGCCATTCTTTTGGATAAGTATTTCTTAACATCCAGTCTGAATCTTCTCTGGTGCAACTTGAAGCCACTCCCTCTAGTCATATCGCTAGTTACAAGAGAGACAACGCTGACCCCCAACTCACTAAAACCTTCCCTCAGGTAGTTATAGAGTGCAATAAGATCTCCCCTGAGCCCCTTTTTCTCCAGATGGAACAATCCCAGCTCCCTCAGCCATTCCTCATAATGCCTGTGCTCTAGACCTCTAACCAGCTTTGTTGCCTCTGTACACATTCCAGGACCTTGATGCCTTTCTTGTAACCCAAAACTGAACATATTACTCAAGGTGTGGCCTCATCAGTGCTGAGTTACAGGGGAACAATTCCCTACTCCTGCTGGCAACACTATTTCTGATACAAGCCAGGATGTCATTGGCCTTCCTGGCTACCTGGGCACGCTGCTGGCTCATGTTCAGCATTGACCAATACACACAGATCAATTTCCTCTACACAGTCTTCCAGCCACTCTGCCTCAGATCTGTAGCATTGCCTGGGGTTGTTGTGGCCAAAATGCAAGATCTGGCATTTGGTCTTGATGAACCTCATCTCATTGGCTTCATCCCAGCAATCCAGCGTGTCCAGATCCTACTGAAGGACCTCACTACCCACAGGTAGATCAATACTTCCAGCCAACTTGGTGTCATATGCAGACTCACTGAGCGTGCACTCTGTGCCCTCATCCAGGTCATCAATAAAGATACTGAAGAGAACAGGCCCCAGTACCAACCCCTGGGGAACACCTCTTGTAACCAGTCACCAGCTGGATTTATCTCCATTCACCACCACTCTCTGGGGCCAGTCCTCTTGGCGGTTCTTTACTCAGCCAAGAGTACATACATCTAAGCCACAGACTACTAGCTTCTGCAGGAGAACACTGTGGGAGACAGTGTCAAAGGCTTCACTGAAGTCTAGGTAGCCTACATCAGCAGCCTTTCCCTCATTCACCGGATGGGTCACCAGTCACAATAATCATAGAAGCAGATCTGGTTGGTCAGGGAGGACCTGCCCTTCATGAACCCATGCTGGCTGGGCCTGATACCCTCATTGTCCCATATATGCTGCATGATCCCCCTCAAGACAATCTGCTCCATAACCTCACCTGGCAACGATGTCAGGCTAACAGGCCTGTAGTTCCCCAGATCCTCCTTACAACCCTTCTTGTAGATGGGAGTCACACTGGCAAGCCTCCAGTCTTCTGGGACCTCACCAGTCAACCAGGAGAGCTTAGATGATGAAAAACAACTCAGCTATCACCTCTGCTAGTTCTCTCAGGGAATGTTAATATACCAGAGGGTAGAAAGGCACTATAGAAAGACCTGGATAGACTGGATTGATGGGCCAAGTTTAACTATATGAGTTTCAAGAGGGCCAAGTGTCAGGTCCTGCATTTTGGTCACAGCAACCCCAGGCAAACCTGCAGGCTTGGGGAAGAATGGCTGGAAAGCTGCCTGATGGAAAGGGACCTTGGTGTGCTGATGGGCAATTAGCCAGCGTGCCCAGGTGGCCAAGAAGGCCAATGGCATCCTGACTTGTATCAGGAATGGTGTGGCGAGCAGGACTAGGGAAGTGATCCTGCCCCTGTACTTGGCACTGGTGAGGCCCCATCTCAAGCACTGTGTTCTGTTTTGGGCACCTCATTACAGAAAAAACAATGAGGTGCTGGAGCAGGTCCAAAGAAGGGCAACAGTGCTTGTGAAGGTCCTGGAGAATATGCCCTCAGAAATGACTGAAGGAACTGGGCTATTTAATCTGGGGTAGAGGAGGCTGAAGGGAGACCTTATTGCTCTCTTCAAATACCTGAAAGGTGATTGTAGTGACAGCAGGATTGGTCTCTTCTCATTGGTGACAGGTGACAGGGGGAAATGGCCTTAAGTTGTGCCAGGGGAAGTTTAGTTTGGATATAAGGAAAAAACTTCTTTATAGAAAGAGTTGTTAAGCACTGGAATAGGCTCTCCAGGGAGGTGGTTAAACACATCCCTGAATGTGTTTAAAATCCATCTGGATGGACATGATTTAGCAGTGGGTTGTTAGGGTAGTATGATTAGGTTGATGATCTTGAAGGTCTTTTCCAACCTGACCGATTCTATGATTCTTTGATTCTAAATCTGATCTTCAGTTGGCTTAACTTTATCTGTTTGGGAAATTCAAAATGGGCAGGGACAGATACCAGCTTCTGAACCATTTTCAAGAATAATAAGCAGAGACATAAACATTCATTCTCCTCCTGCGACAGTCATTTTCTTGTTATAGATCAAGTAGTTGTCCCACCTTCAAGGTTTCCTTTTGTTTAGAGCAGCCATTTCAATAAACCAAGCAACTTCTGTCCTTCCCACTTCATCTTTCTTTTATGCTTTAAAAATGTCAGTGTCTTGGGTTTTCTTCTTATGCTTTGAAGTTTTACTTGCTGCTTAATAGTTCCACATATGCTTTTTTGCATTTCTTTGTAGGAAGTTCTGTCTGTGGTCAGCTGATAGGTGGGAAGCTCTGTGCTGATAAACTGAGCCTGAGAGTAGGTTTGTAAATAGATATTCTGATAAAACAGCAAAGTGAGAAAGAGAAGTATATTGTTATTCCCTGACCCCAGAGCCTCCCATACATGCCACTATAAATGAAAAAGACATGCCTGGCCTATTCTACAAATCTATCAAGGTAGGGCCTCTGGTAAGGTCTGCACCTGGTCCTTGTTGCACAGCAGATACACAGAGACTTCAATTTTTTGAATTGACTTAATTTCAGCAACTTCACATTTTATATTGTATCTCTTTCAAAGTATCTTCAGTTGTTAGAGAAAACTTTTGTCACATGAACTGATGGCAAAATAAATTACCACCTTTGATGAATGTCGCTTTTATCTTGCTGCTTTCATAAAGTATTCACACTAATAACAAACTCTCATTTGTTAATAATCTTTGGCTTTTGTTATTTTTTATTATATTTACAAGCAGTCTCAAAATTTCTGAGCAACTGCCAATCTAAAGTTCTATCTTCCCTTCTATTTTGGATGTAAGAAGACTTCACATGTTTGGTTCATTGGCTGGGAACTGAAGGCAAAAGGTCTGCTTTTGAATGCAATCTGCATGTAGCTGACAGCAGCAATTCATCAGGTTCTCAGATCTTAAAATATAAGAATCCTAACCTCCATTTAACTTCTCAATCAAATGAATATTCAAACCTATGATCAAGCAGCATTTTCTACAAACAGTCTTATTAGTTAAGATACTATAATTGCTATCATAATATTGCACTATGTAGACTTAAAGAAGGTATCTAGAAGAGCTTTACTGTGAGAGTAACAGAGCCCAGGGACAGGCTGCCCAGAAGGTTGTGGAGTATCTGAAGACACTCAGTACTCACCTGAATGCTTTACTGTATGACCTGCTATAGGTAACCTGCTTTAGCAGGGGGTTGGACTCGATGATATCCAGAAGTCCCTTCCAACCCTTGCAGTTCTGTGATTCTATGTTTCTGTGACCTAAAATTTTAAAGGAATCCTTGCTGCAACCCAACCTAAAATACTCAAGACAGAATAAAATGTGGGCACATATACACATATTCACACTTAGATATCTGGCCTCAAAATTATTAGAAGGGAAGTCTGGGATTTCTCATTTGTAATATATTTTTAGAACAGTTAAAAATGGTTTGCATTATAAACATTTGTTTTTCACCCTTGTAGTATTATTTTGTATTTTAAATAAGCAATCTGTCTCTACTAACAAGTTTGAAATCATCTCATAAGAGTATTCAACCCTCTAAGCAGAACGCTAATCATCAGAAAAAAAAAGCTGAATTTCTTGCTAAGGTGAAGATAGTGACAGGGTTGCTATTTATTTTGATTCAGATACATGCTAACTTGCAGATCAACTTCTGCAGTCCTTTCTTAGCTGTAAGTCTTATTTCTCTATTTTTAATTGTTTTCTGAAGAAAAGTTATGTAGCTTTAACTAGTATATTTCAATAAATTTGCTCATGAGGAATAGTGTGTTATTTAAGGCCCAAAATTCAGCTTCCAGTTCTGTTCTACATAACTTGGTCGGGCTGCTTAGAGCCAAATGAGGCCAACAGATCTGTCTCAGAGCTACCAGAAAAGGTGGAATAGAAGCACCAGCATCTAGAAGCGCCATCTGGAAACCTCTGCTTGTGAGCACTGGAGACTGATTAACCATGCAGCTGTCACAACTGCATGCACACTTCTTTCTGTACCATAAAGGCTCTTGATTTCCACCATCAGGCATCTTACCCCATCTCGGCAAACAGATAGTGATCTCAGATCATAGTCCAGATGAGACCCAGCTCCAAAGTATTCTCACACCTTCCTCCTACCAGCCCACCATGAGACAAAATTCCCTACATACAGTTGCAGGTATAGGTTTCCTGGAGGTCAGTGATGTTGAGGACACTTTTTCTTCTCAAATGGCTGTGTAATCTCAAAAAATAATAATAAAAAATAAAATAAAAATAAAATAAAATAAAATAAAATAAATAGAAAATAAATCGTAGTTGTTTTTTTCTTTAACTACAGCGCTCTTACAAAGTCCTAAGACATGTGGGACCTTCATTCCAGCTCCTCATTCATCTAACAAGGCTCAAAATCACCTCTCAGGAGGCTGCTAACAAGGAAGGTGTCATGTTGAAGCTATGCCTCTGCAATATATCCAGCCCTCTGACTCTGCACTAGGGAGGGCTGTGCTAGGAGACTTGTGTAGAAAGGAGGAAATCCTAAGTATTACTCATGCCTCAGTACCAGACAAGTTTTTACACTAAATAGCCATATCTTAGAGTTAGAACAAGTCCAGACCATTTATGGTATTTAATCATAAAAAAATGTTACTTAGATATTTGGATTCATGTTAGTTTAATTTTTTCTGGATTTTTTTTGATCCAACTATGTGTAAAATATTTGTGGTAAGACCACAAACTGTGAGTAATACAGTCTCCTCCATTTTGGCAAAGGTCCACAGACTTCATCTGGACACTGCAGGAAGCACCTAACTGGAAATGGAAGTTTGCACTGAGGTTCAGGTTTGTGATCTGAGCTACAAGGTATTCGTAGCAATGTATGGATTGATTATGCTGGATTTTAACAAATCTGTAATTGTTTTCAAGTGTCACTGTTAATCACACTTTACCATTAAAATATAAGTAGGAAAGTTTAACACTGAAATCAATACTCATCGACAATACTGTGTTTTATTCATGATTTCATTACTGACAAAACACGAAGAAAAATGGGGCTCTCTGTAATATTACTTGACTATGTTTTTTTTCCCCCTGTGGCAACGTAAACATATGATCTGGAAAAGGTTAGTTACAAAACCCATCATTTAAATCATTAATGCCTTCATTTTTCACCTGCCATGTTATTTTCTTTACAGAAAACAATATGAAAAAGAAATATGCTACTAATCAATGCAAATTTGAAAGGAGCCAGAACTAATATATTTAGAATGCTTATCTATATTTTGTAAGGGTTGTATACTAAGCAATCAGAAAATCCAAAGCCACCAATTTAGAAATTTATTTTAATCAACTATCTATTAAAAATATTTGCATCAATTTCTTACTTCATTTACTTATTTTATGAAAACTAAAATAGAGATGTGTCTGATCTTGCAGTTTATTCTTTAATTCAGGCTGTGGGCTGGAATTACACTCATTTATCTTCCTTGGAAGTTTTCTTAAAAGGAAACAAACTGGACTTTCAGGAAATCATATTACAATTTTTTTTTGTGAGGGCAAAAGTAAAAAAGAATGCATTTTGGAGGTGTATCTGAAGGCACCGTAATTAGCTACTAGAATAGAATTAATGGCTTGTCACTAAAATGTCAGTTGTCTGTCTGGAACATCTGGCTAGGATATGGCAATTGGCTGCTACAGATGCTCTGATGACATCACATGATACTATAAGAAATAGGACAGGATAAAATCACTAAGAGAAGATCTGGTTTTATGATCTTGTTCATACCAACCGGAAACATGGGAAGAAAAAGGCACAAGATGTCTGTTGACCAGTTTATAAACATAACTGTTTCTAGGTTGAATGGCAACTACATTTCCTCCCTACTGCTTTCATGAGGAAATTTAAGCTCCTAAAACAAAAATAAGTTTATTCTGTAGTCACTGTGGATTTGTGTCTCATTTTACTTACAATAACATAAGCACTGTTCAAGTTTTATTCACTACTCAATTGAGCAGAAATAGGTTGTCTTCAGTGTCTTGAAGTCCATGGAATTCAAGTAAAAATTGCAAAATCCAGGAATAGTTTTGTTCAGTATATCCTGTTGCCACACATTTCAGCCATCTCTGAGAGAATTTCACGAATTAAGCCAAAATAAGTATTGATATCTTGGGCACTGCACAAATTACAAGAAATAAAGCTACTGTCATTGCAGAAAATGAATTTTTTTAATAAATGAAAGTGTTATTATTTTCCCTATTACACTTCCATTTTACGTGTGCTTCATGTGGTAATCCTTCAAGTTAATTTTTCCATGTGTTAGTTTATACATTAACCTTTAGAAAACAATTTTGGGGGGTGGGGGGGAAAGAAAGAAGGAAAAAAAAGAAAAAAAGAAAAGGAAGCCTGATGAAAAGAAGCTGTTAATCACAGAAATGCACATTTTTTCTTTCTGTTTTACTGAGCCAAATCACCTCTTAAAGCTATCCAGATGCTGAATTTTCAGAGGAGCGCTAAAGTGGAAAACACAGAATTATCCTAATTGTCCCGAAGTGATTAAATTTGGAAGAGGCAGTGTATGCATCATTTCAGTTAATTTTTTTTTCTTAGACTAAAAGATCGAACACCTGAGCATATGAATCTGTGTTTGTGTACCCTTGTTTTTCCTTAAGTAACTGCAGTACAGCTATAAATTCAGCCTTTGTTATGCTTTCTGCTTTTTAGCATGCCAAAAGGTCTTCATTTCCTCCACTTCACAACATTGCCATTTTCTTTTGTTCTGCCTCAGTAACTAACTTCTGAACTCCCTGTGTGTGTCTTGGTACACACAAAACAGCAGGTGCATTATAACTGCACCCTTTATGGCAAAACTTCTGTCTCCGAGGTAAAAACAGAGTAGATTGATGGGGTCAGCATTGAACTGGCTCCCAATAACGAGTTAAAGACTCCCATCTGTTCCATATACTAATGTGGTTGAATCCTGCAAGGAGGGGAAAAAAATCAATATAAATTTATTGGCTCTTCATAACCAGGAGAAATGCAAGCTTGTGTGGAAGGGATGCTCATGATCCTCCTCTGAGGCTTGTAAAGCTAACTGAGCACAAAATGATATAATTATGGTGTTAAGTAAAACTTCCAGTGTAACATTCCTGGAAGGGGGAAAAAAAAAGATGCTTGCTAGAGCCTTGACAATTATAGGAGCTTTTCCAAAAGGAGGTCTGCGGCATCAGCCTAACAGTTAGAGGTCAACTACTCACTCTCCCCCTCCTTCTGTCATTACAGTTTCTATTATTAATATTTCGCATTTGCAACTCCCTCTTCTAATTTTATTCCTATGTATGTCTCCTACAGTCCATATTTCATCAAGATTCAGTGCTCCATCTGAAAGCTATTCAATGGAATTGGCTTCCATCCAACATCGCTAAATACATCATGGCTGGACCCCTCCTCTTGGCCACCCCTTCACTGTCAATGATTTGTTCCCTCATGATTTCCCATCAGTTGCCACAGTCAGTTCACTCTGCTTATTTTACCTCTTTATATCAATACTGTCAGGCTTCATTAGCCTACATTCAGTTTTTTTGTCTTATTCCTTCTAGCACCAGTTTGTATATTACACCTTCTCTTTGCTGCAGATGCAGTTCTGTCATCTTCAAGGTTAAATGAACCTGTACCACCAATTTTGCTAAAGCTAACCAATACTTTCAGTGGTACAGTTCTGTACTTCTGGACTGACCTTCAGGTCCTTTCCTTCTCTTCATGCCATTCCCTCACATTATAGATAAGGTCCTCAGTTTCTTCCATCTGACCCACACTGAGCTCACCTCTTCCTCACTACTTACTGTTTTCTCAGACTTCAGATTCAATAAAGTGAAAATAGTGAAACACAACAGCAATATAGATTATTATAATTAAGTAATGGAAACTCATTCTATTACTGACAATCTGTGGATTTACACTCTTAACCATAGTTAACTGGACTTGATTGCACATAGGAAACTGGCAACAAAAGTGAAAGAACTCATTGTTCAAACTGTGATTCTGCCAGCTTGGAAGGAAAGGAAGGTAGCTTCTCTAAATTTGGAGCAAATCGATGCTTATTTGCCATTTGCTGCCATTTCTGTCTTCAGTAGTAGTATAATGATATTGGCTTAATTTGTAACAGACAGATTAAAGGCAGTTCTCAGTTCTTTTCATTTGAATTTATTTATTTTCCTCATACTAATTTTGTAAAAATGCATTAGGAATAGTTGTCCAGGTTTTCAGGCTGCAGAGAAAAAATATATATCAGCTCCAGTGAGAGCCCTTTTCAGCTCTGGAGCCAGTCTTTAGAAACTGTATAGGAATCAGAGAAAGAGTTCAGAGGGAGAATGGAGCAGCTAACACAAAACTGTAAGAACATCAGGAAGCACTACAGATAAGCCTCAGTATTTAGAAGTCTTATATCCCTTCAGATGCTCCAAACAGACAAGGTTCAGCTTGGCTAAATATCACCATCATTTAAATATGAATACATTTTTTCAACATTTTCCAGGTGCACAGAAATGTGCTGTGATTATATGCAGTCTAATGGTTTTCTGATGCTAAAATATGAAGAGAGAATGAGTCCTGGTGACCAGGGGCTGAGGGAAGAGTGGAAAGTTTTGCACTACTTTCCATAGGTTGTTATGAGCCAGTACGTGTCAGTATTTCCACTAAAAATAATTCCTCAGAGACAGAGGAGTTAACTGCAAAACATAACGTCAAAACTGAATTACAGAGTGTACATAATTTGTTTCTGGGGATGGACATAATTATTATGTTTGTCTTTGCTGGCAAGCTCTTTGAATCAAGGCATCCAGACTCTACACTGAGATACATCTATAACCTGGAGTGAGTTCTGATATTTACAGATCTTGGACTTGTTCAGAAAAGCTTTTCCAGCTGCTTACTGGACTCTAGGAATCTCAGATGGATGCAACCTTCCCACTCTATCTGAGACAAGCAGTGCTAGGAAAAGGAAGTTCCCACATCTCTGCATGTGGGTGAAATGAGAGCAGGAGACTATTTTCTCAGGACAAATGAGCTTGGGACTACTGTCAGTCTCCTTACAGTCCTTCCACATTTGTTCTGGTACAGCTATTCCCATAGCTGAGATAGCTGAGGTCCTAGGCCTCTGTCCCAATTCAGAACTTCTCAGCTGAGTGAAGGTCAGAACTAAGACCTTGATTCAGTCTGGCAGATTGCACAGTGAACCAGCGGAGCAGTTTTGAGCACTGCATCCAAGGAAACTCTGAAAGCACCACAACTCATTCAAATCTAAATCCTTAAGGCCTTCTTCTTTCCAGGAGGACTGCTTTATGTGCACATAATCCTACTTACATGTCTTGTTAGGTTTTAGAAATGTTCCAGATACTTTTATGGCACCTCATCAATCATGATTATTAATAAATAATACCAAAGTCACGAGGTGCTGAATAAGTTGTTTTACACTCTAGCTTCAGGCATGATGCACTGACTTGCCTAGACCTTGGCTGCCTGGTCCCCTAGTGTCTCCACCTGTGATTCCTCTCTTTTTCTTCTCCACAGAACTGGATTAAGATCTATGCAACACCTTTTCATTACAGTTTACTCCTTTATTCTTTCTCTACCTCATGTGATGGCACTCTTCCTTCTCCCTAGTAAGATATCAGAGCAGATGGAGCCTATCATAGAATCATAGAATGAAAGAATCACCAAGGTTGGGAAAGACCTCCAAGATCATCCAGTCCAACCATCCACCTATCCTATCACCAATATTTCCTCACAAAAATATGTCCCTCAGTACAATATCTAAACATTTATTGAACACCTCCATGGATGATGACTCCACCACCTTCCTGGACAGCCTGTTCCAATGCCTGACCACTCTTAAATATTGGTAGGTGAGGGAGATGGCTGCACTGATGCAGCATATCCCCTGATTTAGGTCACTGATGGAGATAGATCAGCAGGGGTTCTGCTGTCTTACTGATCCACTGTGGAGAAGCTTCCATCAGGAAGTTCCTATGGCCTCTCTTTCCCATTCAAGTTGGATGGAGGGGTGTTTGGAAATCAAAATAGAGAGAGGTCCTTTCCCCAGCCATGGCATCTGAAACTGCACAAATTCATTGTCTAAAAGGTCTGACTGTATTGTGACTCTAACCAGTGTTATGATAGTATCACCTTCAGTGCAGTGGACGTTGATATCATCCCTCAATAACACAGGACTTTCTTAAAGGCTCATCAGTGAGCCAGAAATCGTCAATCTTTAACTACTAGAAGTGGAACTCCACTGAATATTTCCCATATTAGCTCTCAATTTTGGATGAATCTGGGTCAAGTATTTCAGAAACTCATCCAGCACAATTTCCAAAACTTCTAGGAATGGTAATAGAGCTCATTTATGAGGGCTGCTCTGAAAGGAAAGCTTTGAATTTCACTAAGTTGGCCCAAAATGTCAGAGGTGGATGTTAGTGTTACGGCACTAAGTTGAACCTTCTCACCTATATTCCATTATATTTTGTTGCCATGGTGCTACAGATGATGGTAGAGCATCAATGTGACAAAATGGCATCTAACATGGAAGTGTAAATGAGGAAAAGGTGTGTCATTGGATTCCTCCATGTGGAAAAAATGATACCTTCTGACATGCATTGATAATTGCTGAACATTGATAGATACCAAACAGTGGATGTGTGCACAGTGAGGCACTGGGTGATGCGTTTCAGCAGTGGCAACAGCAACATGAAAGACAAGCCGCATTCCAGATGGCCATACAGATTTTTACATGTGCTACATACAGGCTCTTGTTTATCACTGGCAAAAAGGCATAGCAAATAGTAGTGACTACACTGAAAAGTCATGTCTTGTAACTGAGAATTTTCTCTATGAAACAGTGTTATTGTACTCTTTGTTATAGTTTTAGTGGAACAAAATAGGAGGCATTACTTTGAGAGCAACCTACGTGCTTTAAATTGCTCCAGGAGATAGGTTGTATTCATCATTTAAAATACCTGTACTTCATTTAAAATCTTGATTAGCCTAGTGAAGATCCCAGTCTTGATGTCTTGTTATATTTTCTGATGATGTATTAAAGAGCTCTTTGTTTTCTTCTTTGTAGGCATCTGTAGGCAATGAAGATATCTGCAATTTGAATAACTTATCATAGAATCATGGAATCTCAAGGTTGGAAAAAACCTACTAGATCATCTTGTCCAACCGTCCACCTGTTGTCACTATTACCACAAGCTACTAAACCATTTCTGGTAGCTCCTCATCCAGACAACTTAAGATAAATGTGTTCAGGGTTGTCCTTGTTTTCCAGACTACAGCTCAGACTCTTTTAAATCCTTTTCAATTTTCCAGTAGAATTATCTTCAATTGATAGCTATCTCAATGGAAATGCCTATCCTCCTAATTATGTACCATTCCTCTTAGATCTTTTCAATTACACAACTATATTGTTTCTTCTTGCATAAGCAACACCTGCATTCTTTGTTTGAAGATCTACAACCATGCATTCAATGGTCTCCAAAAGCCCAAGGCTCAGATCAACCCACTTTACAAAATAAAATAATCCAGTTCACTCTGCATGACTAACCTGTTCCTGACTTAATTTATTTATCCAGTAGCTTGAGGGGGCCTGCTAATTTTAAAAGCAATTATTTCCTATTTTCTCACAGGTGATTGATGTAGTAATTGAACAGCACTGAATAATGTCTGAGACAAATCCCTGTTTCAAATACAACATAAGCTGTGAATGTGCACATAGGTTTTGTTTCTCTTGTGATTTTTAGACAGTTGTCTCCTGAAAACTAAGAATGGCAGAAGAACTATCCTACAGAATTATTCTTTCCCATGCAATAGAATACACTGTTAGTTATATATTCAGAATATTATGGAAGAATGTTTTTAATTTACTCATAATGTATATGCATTCTCCTATGAGATAAAGGTCTTGGATCCTAGTCAAAAGAGAGACATAGAAATTTCTCTGCTTGAGTTTTCTATTTTATTACTCAGAATATTTTTTTTTCCAGCAATTTTTGCCAGGCTTCTTATATTCATCCCAAACTGCAATGGCAATCATATGCAAAATTTGGTAGTTTGGGTACGAGGTTGGAAATAAAATGGATTAACAATGTCATTCATTTTGTCTAGAGACAGGTTGATATGGACACTGTCTTCACAGCTGAATGACAAATTCATTAAGACAAAGAACATATACAAAGATCACTTGCAGAAAGAGAGACTGAAATCTGGTGACATGATGTACAATAGAGAGGACCAACAGAGGAGAAAGCACAGCCTTTTGCTTTTACTCTGCATAGACATCACATTCAGACACTTCTGACACTACCTACACTTCATACATAACTACTCTGCAACAATCCTTGATTCAGAAACAGCTTTTCATCTTTATGATCTATAAACTTCTTTCTCCTTACTTAAAAGAAAAAAAAACAGTTTTAATTATTTCTTTAAAAGCAATGGAAGATGCACACTCAATGAGATCACTTACTTTTTTATTGTATTCTTCCAAAATTGTGCTTATAAAGCATTAACTTAATTTCTTGATGTAACTTTCTTGAATCTAAAGCAGGAAATATTCAAGTAAATTCTAGGTCAGCTAATCCGTTAGTTTTGTTGTTGCATCTGTCATGTTCTTACTGTGCACAATGATCTTGAAAACCAGTTGGGTAGTATAAATAGTTCATCTCAGGAGAGGACGAGCAATTGCCACCTTTCAGTCTTAGATTCATACAGCTGCCCAGCAAATGCTCCCAGAATTGATCAGCCCTTGAAAAGATGCTCAGTCAACCAGCTTGTATGTTTTTCCATGAGTCTGGGCAGCCTCTATACTGTGCTACACTACCTTGAAAGTAGCAGGATAACCTACAGCAAACATGGTGAGGGCACATTGATATAGAAACACGTTTCTCTCCTGAAGGGAAAAATCAGATTCTAAGTTTGTAAAGCAAGAATTCTGCTCCTCTCATCCACATTCAAAAAGAGAAATGAGGGGGGAGGAAGGGGAAAGTTCCACAACTGTCCAGTGCCACCAAGGGACAAATCACAACATACTTTTTCTGTGAGAACAGTACACTCTGTACTTTACAGCAGGATGACAGTAAGCTACTATTAACTATGACTTGAAGTCAGACAGTCCATCAGAAAAAAAAACCAACACAGTATGGATCTGCATTTTATTCCCTTTCCTTGAGCAGAAAGTATTCAAAACATTTTCTTTCCCCTTGCCCAAGTTTTTCAGAAATATTCACAAATAGCCTCAAGGAAAACATGGAAAGCTATAGAAATATTTTCAATAATAAAACTGTGGAAGAATACTTTCAGTAAGTGGCAAAGAAACCAGAATAAAGGCATTATGCAGAAACTATTAGAATGCTGACAAACTGAAGGATATGATTATGATTTAACAGTGAGAAGAACATCCAATAGCACACTTAAAAATAAATCATTTATAGACTAATAAATGAACATTCTTTGACCCTCATTTTAGGCAACTACCATTTTGTGGAGGCAGAATTTGCAGTCTCTGACACAAAACCTTAAGGGGCCTAAATTCAATCTCTTTCTATTTAAACGAGGACTCAAATTATCACATTCTTGCAATAAGCTTCTGTGAAATCAGGAAACATTGTGAATTTTGGTTTCCAACATAAAAAAATGAGCACTCACTCACTGAGCACTTGAAAGTGTTCCTTGAAAATGTATGCTTGAAACCTCTGTATTTTAAAGTTCTATATTTAAAACAAGTGTTTAATATGCATTTCCTTTTTCTCATATTTATGGCCTTCTGTCATTTATTAAAACTTACATTTTGTTTGGGAAGGTGGAAGGCTGCGTATTTTTATGATTATTTCTGTATTTTACACAATCTTGTCTCTCTGATATAGGATAACTTTGGCCTTCAGTAGTCTTATGTTGCTAATACACCTCCATCCAGACAGTGGTAGAAAATGGCTCTGGCATATGTGAGAAAGAGGGATAAAACTCTGCGGAGCAGGAGCAGACAGTCTGCTTTAGAGGTAAAACCCATAGCTTCATCCTTGGCACGTGTCCTCTCTTCTCAAGTAAATTTACTTACAATCAGAATGTGGATTGTGTTCTGTTCTGTTCCTATACCAAGCATAGCATTCAGCCAGCCAATCTCATATTCCTTCCTTTATTTTGAAAACAGATAAACAGTGATTCAGAATACCCTGCCTCATTTTTGCACAGAGATATGGGTGCAGCTTTTTATAGACTCCTTCTAAAACAGCTCAGGCTATAGCGTGAATTTCTCTAAGGTGCTGTAGTAATTGCAAACGTCAAAGGTTTGACACAAGCTAACAAATAATAATTTTAATCAGAGACTGGAAAACAAAACAAAATGCCAGGTAATCCAAGTTCTGTTCATCTATCAGGGCCTTATTTATGCTATTTTCCTCAGTACAATTTGTTCTGGGCAATGGGGAGTTTCATGTGAAAAATCAATGGTTCAATTTAGCCCTATAAGCCGTATGTAGCACAGCTGTCTACAGCATTCTGGCAGATTGAGGGAAAGATGGATGAAGTGTTCTCCTTGAAATTCATACTCTGAAAGCAGAAAATTAACTGAGGGGTGGCATACTGAGAGCCACCATACTTAAAAGCAAACAAACAAACAAAAAACAACAACAACAAAAAAGGAACAAATCTCCAGGATAATTAGAAAAGTAAAACAATTTTTTAGTTTTCCCTAATGCAAGCTGACTGCAATTTCCTAATGTATTTTTTATCACTAAAACCAAAAGAATCACCAAGAAAAACAGCAATTGTGATGGATGTAACTTTAGTACTGCTTCATAATTGCAGCTTTTTATGATCAAATGTAAACCCTATGGCTTCTGCGCCATGGGAGATAACAGTGAGTATTTCAGAGGTGCTGTGGTAGACTATCATGTGTGCATGTAGACAAAACAGATTATGGCACTGATTTGAGTGTTAAAGAACAGATATCATTCTTCCCCTAGCAAAAAAACAAACCTGAAGAAATCAGTGATGCTCAGAGGCACTATGAGAGCTATGGAGATCACATTGTTTCATGAGTTCCCCATCCTATGACACAGTAAATTTCATTGGATTAATAAAGAGGTGCACATTCAGACTCAGTCAAACTCACATTTAGGTGAAGAAGAGGATGATCACAGAATCACAGAATTACAGGGGTTGGAAGGAACCTCTAGAGATCATCGAGTCCAACCCCCTGCCAAAGCAGCTCCCTAGCCCAGGTTGCACAGGTAGGCGTCCAGGCGGGTCTTGAATGTCTCCAGAGAAGGAGACTCCACCGCCTCTCTGTGCAGCTGTGCCACTGCTCCGTCACCCTTACCGTGAAGTTCTTACGCACATTTGTGCGGAACTTCCTATGCTTCAGTTTGTGGTCATTTCCCTTTGTCCTTTTGACACAAACTGCTGAGAAGAGTCCAGACTCATCCCTTTGCCTCCCGCTCCTTAGATATTTATAGACATGGAAAAGATCCCCTCTGAGTCTTCTTTTTCAAGGCCAAACAGACCCATGATGATCCTAGCTTGTGTCTTAGTCAAGTGTAAAACAAAATGAACATTGCCATAATTGACTTACTGAGCCTTCCAGAAGGGAAGTGCATATTAAACTGATCTTTCCATCACAACACATAGACCATAGCATAGACCATAAATGGTTCTCTCCATGTTACATCCTCATTGTGTGAGATGTTCTATATAATTCCTTCAGAATTACTTACAAGTAGGTGATGGATTACAACTTTGTGGTCACTTTCCTCCTTCTTCTCCTATTTAATGTTTGTTTAAGCATTTAATGTAGTACTTTTATATATACCATTCAAGCTGTATAGCATATTTATGCATAATTTGTATGTTCACAGCAAACTGCAGATTCTTTTCTGAGTGGCACTTAAACACAATGGCATCTTTCTATTAATATAAAGCTTTAGGATATGGTTCTCAATGGAGGCATGAATAGCAGACATAAAAGCAATTCTTAAATTCCCTCTTGTGTGCTCATAAACCAGCTGTAGTCATGGTGCTCAGTGCACTAACAATGTTCTATATTATGCAGACAACTAAGGGTTCTGTAGAATGGTTGAAACAGCAGCTGTATTCACTTCTCAATCTGGGTAGCAGAAGAAGTCTCTTCCAAAATAACTTTGTCCTCCAGGCTGTCACTTGCAGAGGCTAATCCAGAATGTGCAAACACAAGTCCATTGCATCCTTTAATTTGGCCATATGAGTCCCTTGCTTGAATACTTACTAGCATATTTCCCCAAATCTGTCGTGAATGAAAGTCCTACCTGCTTTAGATGACCAAGGGAGTTTTGTGTAAGGAAGGAATAAGAAAGAAGTGCAAAGTTTGATTCTTTATGCAACAACACAGATTAACAGAGAAGAATCAGCCTGTGACACAACTCTGCATTCAAGGTCACCCTAATGAAGTAGCAGCATACAGTTGAAGAGCTACTGGACGGCTACTCCAATGTTCATTTGGCACAAGACACTCTGTTATCAAAGTAATCAGACTTTGAGAATACTAAATGGACAACTCACATTTCTGTTTAGCTCCAGTTTAATCTTCTAAATTGCTCATGCTTGCCCCACAATGGCAAATGCAATCAAATAAATTAATCTCATTCTCTAACATAATTTACCACAATTCTTTTATAGCTATAGTATCCAAGTACATAGGGTGCCCTTCTGAACCTGCATGTGACTTCAAGCTACTGTCCTGGTATTAAAAATAGAAAAACAATTTTTATAATGACCTGTATATAAAGAGAAAATGCACAAAATTACTAATGCCTGTCTGTCAAATTATATATGTTATTTTTTTGTTGGTTTTGTGAAGATCTTTTAATAAACAATAATAATACGTGTGTGGGTGTATAGACAGTAGACAGTACACAGGTGTTTGGGAATGTGCTAAGTAGCCTCAATCTCCTAATATTCCATATTTCTCATGGTATGAAAATAGGAAATGCCATACCACAGACAGCTATTGGCCCATTTAGCATACAAATTTTGGAGTCACGTTATTTATTGTACTTTCCTATCAACTGCTGATAGTTAAGGCACTCCCTGCAGTAGGAGACTACAGCAGTTGAGCACATTGCTTATACTTCAAGTCCAGTCTAAATAAATTACAGCAAGTCTTCAAATCACTTGAAGACAACATTATAGACAATATGATCCACTTGCACAAGACCTTGGCACAATAAAAATGAAAGCTGTCCATAGCAGAAGTCTAAACAAATACTCTTCCTTTCTTTCTCCCTCAGCCCACAACTATCAAATATCAAAAATTCCGAAGTTTTCCAGATTAAAGAAATTATTCTAGGTATAATGGAGGGAAGCAAAGGACAGAGACAAAGTTCTTCTAATCCACAGATAGATGGAGCATAAATCTCTCTTTGGAAGTGACTGATCATTTTTCCAGCATAGGTGCTATAATAACTAAGCTTGACAATTAGGTGTAGGAGAGCAGTATAAGGCAAATATTTGCCATATGTAAGCTTCTGATACCCAAGAAATACGATTTATCTTGCTTACATCTTAGATATCTAAGTCTAAGTGAGTCGCCTTCCGTTCCTTATGCTTCAAGCAAAGTGAAAAAGTTACCAGGAAATGGTGGCTTATCACATATACTTAATTTACTCTCCTTGTATGAAAGGAGGTTTCCTCTGAAGATGTATGTATCTTTCCATTTACAGTATTTGGAACTGCCTCAGGTAGTAAAGAAGTTAAATAAATGTTATGCATCTAAAATCAGGAGGAAAAAACCCCATCTGATGAGTCTGAAGGTTTTCTGCATTCATGAACCAACCTAACAAGTGCAAAATCTGCAAAAGTGAATGTCTTCACCTTGAAAGCTCTTTGTCTGAAAAAACAAATTCCCACTCAAGTTAATACAGATTTAGTGATAATTGATTTCAGTTTTGGCTTCTAGTCCTGCATCCAGATATGTGTAGAATAAGATTACATTTATTTAAGAAAAGGACCACAGTTTTTACTAGAAACTAAGGAACTGCATATTTATGCCTCAACTTAGCAGTGCTTATCAAATCATTCTCCAGAACTTGATTATATAAAGAAATCAAATTTTTTGCAGTGATGTTGCTTTAATTTTCCATGTTGACATTTTTATTCCAGCAAAAGGACACTTCATTTTTACTGATGTTTATAAGGATGCCAATGAGATAAATAAACAAACAATTACCTTTGGGACTCAGGAAACAAACGTGTGTTATGTCTCAAATTAAAAATGCACTTATACAAATTTATCCCTGTGACTACCTTGGCTGGAGAAGTCAGGGGGGGAACATAAAAACAACCATTCAATGAGAAGGTAACTAACATGCCAGAAACAGGCTCTTTACTGAGGTTAATATTGAGAAAGCAGTAGACACCCATCACAAACAGAATAAGGAGAGAATTCAACTGGATGTAAGGAGAAAAGATTTTATTTTGAGTAAAATTAACCATTGGAACAGGTTGCCCAGTGAGATTATGGAATTTTGAACTTTGGTGGCCTTGGAGACCCAATTGTAGTAAAAAGATCTTAGCAACTCTGTCTGAATTTGGCATCAATCCTTTCTGAGCATCAGGTTGACATAGAGACTTCCTGAGGTGTCCTTTAACCGGAATCATTCTATGACTTCACAGTCACAGATCTTATGTAATGTTTCAAAAATTTAAAGGAGACCTTCAGTAACTACAATGACATTTCTAGCTTTCTCTCTCTGCAGAATGGAATATACAGATGCCCTGACAAAAAGCACATCTTGAAATTCTCACACAGGAAGAGGTGTTTTTTTGTTTGCGCAAGAACTTCTTTACAGTGAGGGTGACAGAGCACTGGCACAGGCTGCCCAGGGGGATTGTGTAGTCTCCTCTGGAGATATTCAAGACCCGCCTGGACGCCTATCTGTGCCATCTGGTGTAGGGATCTTTGGCAGGGGGGTTGGACTCAGTGATCTCTAGAGGTCACTTCCAACCCCTATGATTCTGTGATTCTGTTTTCTGACTGACCAGTAGGTGCAAAACATGTATGGTCTTTCTCTTTTAGGAGACCTGCTGTTAGAAAGAATACAAGATAAAACACGAGGATTTATGATCATATTTGCAAATGTGTAATGTCATTTTAATGTTAAGGGGAATTTCACTTTCAGAATGAAATGACTCTCCCTTTAAAGGGAAAACAGTATAAAACAAAGCCTGCCTTTGGAATCCAGTTAACTTAGTGATAAAAATGCCCTCACCCCATGAGCAAATGGCTAAAGAAGAGCAGCAGATTTCCTGTTCCTTTTATTGATTTTCTGCTATGCACAATCTAGCTTGCACACAGAGGCAGCTTTTCACTTTATCCTTTCTCTGTGGTAATGTAGTAGAAGCCATTCTACAAATTACAACTGTGCACCGTAAGATAAAGATTCATAGTTATGGGTTTTGTCAGTGCTTTAAGTAATTTAATAAGGAATGGTGTATCTGTTGGACTGAAAAGAGCATTCAGATAAGCAAAGCTCAGCTTTTGGAGAGGCATCAGACCACTTTCTCCAGCAAAGAACACATGTTGAATGCAAGAAAACAGATAAGATTAATAAATAGTTCAGGAAGTCACAATTAGAGTGTAGAGGTGAGAGAGGGTTACAGTGAGGGAACTTTATTTTGTATTGTATTTATTAAAAAAAGAATTTGTCCCAGTAATAGAAGAATATATTTTATTTCCTTTACTTCTTTTTCCTTCAATGGATTTTCTTTCACTTACCTGGAAGCGCACAAAGTCTACTAGTGCTACTGAGAAGTGAATAATAGTCCATAAATAGAATGATAGAATCCTTAGAGTTGGAAGGGACCCCTGAGGGGCATCTAGTCCAACCCCCCCAGCAATGAAAAGGGACATGCACAGCTAGATCAGGTTGCACAGGGCCTGATCCAACCTCACCTTGAAAGTCTCCAGGGATTGGGCATCAACAACTCTGGGCTCATGGCCAGCTTCCCATTCACCAACATCCCCACATCCTTTTCAGCAGGGCTGTGCTCAGTCCTTTCATCATCCACTTGCATTAGTAATGAGAGTTGCCTTAACCCACTTGCAAGATCTTGAATTTGGATTTGTTGAACCTCATGAGGTTCACCTGGGCCCACTGCTCAAATCTGTCTATAGATACAGTAGATACATAAATGTATGTGCATATGTGTACTTACATAAACATAAGTACATGCAAGTATACATAAACATTTGAAGAGAAAGTTGATTTTTTCATTTGGGAATACAAGAAAGTATATTCTGAGCAGAAGCTGTGGGGCAGGATAAACAGCATGAGAAAGGAAGGCTGAGAACCAAGGACACTCCAAAAGAAAAGGAAAACAAGTTTAAGTAAGCTGTATGATGGCAGATCCCAATTGGAGGAAGAGTGTGTGGCTTGGAATGACTCATGACCCTGGGTGGTTAAGCACCTGTATGTACAGTTAAGGACATTTTTGGGGAGTATTTTGTTGACATGTAAAGGCAGGTGAGAAAGTTACAAGAGAAAACCTGTGAATGCATATAAGGGATGTTAAAACCTGCAATAAACAATTTGGATCATCCACATCTTAGTCTGTGCCTCAGATGCTGTATTTTCCTACATGTGTTAAAACATTTTTGAATGCTTTCTTTTGCAGCAACAAATAAACAGTAGCCAATCATAGAATCATAGAATCATAGAATTGCTCAGGTTTAGATAATACCTTCAAGATCACCAAGTCCAGCCTCGACCTAACCATACTACCCTAATTCTAACATCCCACTGCTAAATCATGTCCCTGAGCACCATGACTGGGTGGTTTTTAAACATGTTCAAGGCTGTTGATTCAACCACTTCCCTGGGGAGCCTATTCTAGTGCTTAACAACCCTTTCTGTAAAGACGTTTTTATTTATATCCAAACTAAATCTCCCCTGGTACAACTTAAGGCCATTTCCCCTTGTCCTGTCACTGTCACCAACCCTACTCTTACTGCAATCACCCTTCAGGTATTTAAAGACGGCAACAAGGTTTCCCCTCAGCCTCTTCCCCAGATTAAACAGCCCCAGTTCCTTCAGTCACCCCTCATAGGTCACATTCTCCAGGCTCTTCACAAGCCTTGTTGCCCTTCTTTGGACCTGCTCCAGCACCTCAATATCCTTTCTGTACCTTGTATCCTTTCCACACCCTGAGGTGCCCAAAACTGAACACAGTACTTGAGATGGGGCCTCATCAGTGCCAAGTACAGTGGGAGGATTATTTCCCTGGTCAATGGGGGAAGTATGGGAAACTGTATTAAGAATGCAACACTTTGGACGGTCTTCAAGGATTGGAAAACATATTCAGGATATTAACTTGGCCTACAAGACTGTCCTTTCCTTACTTCCTGCTATCTTCATCTGCTGAGAGAGAACAGTAGAATTTTGACCTTTCTCACCTTCCACACATTTGGTAAGGTACAATGCAGAAAGTTTAGCCAGGCATCTACAGAGAGATGCCTGTTTCCATGTACTTATCTCCTGGTTAATCAAGATTCTGATCTCATGTCAACCATATAAGCTCAGAAAACTAAATTCTCCTTAAGATGTCCATATTAATGCTGTTTTGGAATCATATCTAAGCACAGATTGAGGGCATGAGCATTGTTGGGGCATTGGTAATAATTTAAACTACTCACTCATCACAATTTTTCAGTGGGTTCAGATTACTGCTGCATTTAAAGTTATCAATAATTATCTAAAGTGTTTTGTAGATTGATAAAAGGGAAAAGTAAATAATACTGTGTTGGACAACTGTCTCTTTGTATTTTCAGTGAAAAGTAGCTAAGTTAGGCCCCTTACATTAATCCTTCAGAAAACAAATTTTCTAGAACATCCTGCTTATCATGTAAAATCTTTCAAGATTGTGAAGCCATTTCAGCACCAAAGCATGGGAAAAGCTCTTTTGTCACTGAAGAGGATCTTACACAATCACTGAATAGGTATTATTATATACTTTCATATTCACTGAGGTTTTATAAAATTCTGTGTCAAGTCACACAACTTCATTTTGGACAAATGGAAGTTCACAGTTCCAATTTTAGCAGTGTATGATGTTTCATGACTTATCAGAAATAAAGATGAGATTTTCTCTGTCAGGAGAGGACAAGCATAATGTCACTGATTAACATTCATTGCTGTAAGGTACTTTACAACTGATAAAAACCATTTGGATAATGATTCATTGTGCTAATTTAATTAATAATTATTCCTTCTTCCTTTTATAGGGAGGAAATATCAGCTCTCTGGCAATCAGCAGAGAAATAATAAATTATGACAGTAATTTTAACAGGAAAAACACCTTCAAGATCTTGGTCAGTGTTTCTAAGTCTGAATATCTATACCTGAGCAAGGCATATCAGAAACCTCTGCAGAGGTACAAAAAATGCCTACACTCTGCTTACTCCACTGGCTTTTAGTAATTCAGCAAGCTAGAAATTGGAACTTTCTACATTAAAAACAGTGTAATTTTTAATATAAGTATCATTTCAAGATCTATATTAATTTCTTATTTTAGGAATATGTTATTTTCTTCTCACACTGGAAGGCAAGTTTTTGTCTGGATTACCCCAAGGTTTCCGAAGCAACTACAGCCTAGCACTTCAGGCAAGATGACGTACTGACCATTCACTCTTCAGAGGTAGACAAGATATGCTGTGATTGTTCAGGCTAACAAATAGATCTCTGGGGAGAAGGTGAGTCAGAGAGGCCAAAAAATCATGAAAAACATGAAAAACTGAAGAGCAAACAATTATTTTTTATTTCTTGCAACAAAAAAAGCTTATTAAATATTCAGACAGGAGGTTTCAAACCAAAAGATATGTTTCTTTTTGACACAGAGCATAAGTGTATTTTGAATGCCATGGAAGTTTAAATTGGAATAAAAAATGGTTGCATCAATTCAGGGTAGACTAATCTCTGAGATTTTAAACACAAGCAACCCTCAAGTCAAGACAATCTACTACTAGTATTTGTTCTCATCATATGGATGACTGTGCTACAAGAAAGGCTGCTGCTTCCCATCACATTTTCTGAAGTACTAGCTATGGAATATGATGGAAATGATAAGATAATGGAAGTTTAGCCTGGCCCAATCCTTTTACTCAGTCCTGAGATCAAGAGAGGATAAAAGGGAAAATGACTAAACCAATGAAACTGTCAGTAGTCTCCACTTCCAGTGCTCAGTGACCTTCTCATGGCCCTGAACTTTTTCCTGATTTGTTTGCACTATTTCTTCATCTGAATTTTTGCAGTGGTTTCAGAATTAAATGCAATTACTTTAAAAGGATCAATAACGTTGTAAGATGTCTCGGAGTATAGAGCGTACCTAAAATAAAATCTTGACTTCTTTTTTTGGAGGAAAAGAGCTTTGGAATAGGTTTGTGCATATGTTTAAAAATTATGAAAGCAGTCCCTGAATCAGATTAAGTGCTAACTCTTTGGATCCTAATAACTTGGCATGTTGCCAGATAGCAATTTCAGTGATTGAGTCATTTTGTACAGGGAGACTTTCTTCAGATAATGCCCAAGTGAGTCATGAGATCTAATCCAGTTAAAAAGAGTCATGAGGCCCACAATGTTAATTACATTTATGCTACTAAGCAGAGGAATGCTTAATGGAAACAGACAAGTATAACTCATTTTGAGCTCCTTCCAATGGAGCCAAAATAGAAATAGCATTGCTTGTGCCTGAATGTATGAATATGTCTCTCTTCAAACTGTTCCAGTTACGAGGTCCACGGGCACTGAAACAGTCACGATACCATTAGTGAGATTAGAAACGTGGGCAAGGGGCATGGAAGATGCTAGAATTTATGGCCTTCCCAGAGACCATAACCTCTGCCTCACTCTGACTGAAATTTTCTTAGATGAGTTCATGTGACAAGATAAAAAATTCATGCATAAGTCTAGATAAACATAGATTTTTTTTTTGTATGCATATAGCAGATGCCATGCTTTCCTTTTCTAATAAAAGAGTGGGCTTATTTTCTCTGTCAGCTAGACATAACAGAGATAGGGGTCTCACTCACAGAGCACAAGCAATGAAAGAACTGTATTGTGTTCCTTGTCGGAATGCATTTATTTAGAAGAGCTGCCCTATATACACATGGTTTCTTGAAATCTTTGTCTAAATAGATACTCACAGATCAGTTTTTGTTTTGTTTTTTTAAGAAAAAAATACTACTCTGTCTTTCCAAAGACACATGTTAGTTTATCTATTTTGCTAATTAATCTTCATCTTTTAAATCATCAAGTCTATATTCTGGTGTTCTTGAGTTTCATATACAAAAGGCAAATTTCATTCCACACCCCTTCTCTGTCCTTCTCATTTGCAAGTACTCTAAGGAAATTATAACAAAAACAGTACATACCACGTGTGGTAAAGTGTCAGTCACCTATTCCTGAGCAGGGATAACACACTGAGCAGCAATTCAGACTGCCTACCACATACTGCCTTACGGGCAGGGCCCTGCATCAGCTAGCAGCACGGTGGAGCACTGGAGTTATAAACTGAGTACTAAGGAACCTGTGCTCACACTTCATGCAGATCAGGGATTTGCTCTGGGCTGCTTCAGATCCTGTTCCCAAGTGCCCATGAGCTGACAGAACTCACCACGTGTGCCCCTGGAGAAGAGTTTCAGTGACACTTCCATTAGTTATGAAGTGAATATTCCAATCCCTAAACTTCTTAGCTAAAATATTTAACATAATTTCTTTGCTGTTCATTTCTGCAACTAATTAAAAATTGAGGATCATTAAAACTGGATAAAACATCTATTTTACTACTTCACACCTCGTCTTGACTGAAAAGGAACTTTAATGTCTTGACATAACTAAATTGGTTGTAAGTTCCAGACTGCTGAAGCAAGTCTTCTATAACAAGATGATCTGTCTTCAAGTCATTTTTGTCTTGACAGTTGCAGACAAAGATTTCACCAAGTCTAGCATTAAAATGTCCTATTTTCTTCCCAGATTAATCCTAAGATTGTAATCCAGGTGGGGAAAAAAAAAAGATTGAAAAGGTAACACTCAAATGGTGAGTTTAAAAATGCTTCGATTTTTTATTTGATTCAATTAAAATAGGTAGTAAGAAAACACAAAAATTAATGAAATAGAGATTATTAAGTCATGTCATCTTAAAAATCACCTTTAGCAACTACCAACTGAAGTTTCATCATTCCAGATTTAAATTTATATGCCATTCTGGACAGTGTGTACAGATCCACACTTCATTTTCATTGTACCTTCTGATACTGTTTGCCTAAGAATGACCAAATGTCTCTTGTTACTGCATGCACTTAATTACAATTGTCTGAAAAAATACTCACTGAGCTACGTAAGAATATTGCCATGTTGTTTTATTTATCCACTAACTGAACTAGATTACCAGTTCTGTCTGCTGATGAAAGATTAGAAATCCAAATTGGAAGTCCTTGAATATACAAGAAAATTACAGTAAATACAGCATAAAAAGCTTAAAGACAGTACATCAGTTCTTCTCTCACTTGGGTTATCCACTGTGCTTCTGCCAAAATAATGGGCTTCATTGCATTCTTTTGCTATGACCTTTGCAGGACATTAGAGCTGTGACAGAATTCCTACCACAAATACAGCCACAGTGTCTTTGAAAAGACAGGTGGAGGCAGCAGCCTAAATTTGAGTAAGGATCCTACAGAAATACAATAAAGTTCTGATGCTATTTTGTTCTTTCCTCTGCATAGTACTATTGAACAGTAAATCATCCCAATAAATTTGTCAGATAAATGGGTATTAGTTGATCAAAGTAGAACCCTATCCCTACAGCAGTTCATAGGAGAAAAAGTAACAAGGATACAGAGAGCTTAAAGATTAATAACAATAAAAAAATTAGTTAAAATGCTTGTAAGAAAAATCTCTCTTAGCAATCTTCATTTTGGTCTGCTCCAGCAAATTCATTTTTTAAAACCAGCTATTAAAATATAAAACACACTGTGAAATATTTTCATTGTCTCCTCACAGCTTCTCTCTGAGTTTGTGCCAGCAGAGCTATTAGCAGTGATGGAAGGTGAGACAGCCAAGATGAAATTCTCCAGAGAACAAGACAAGAGACACTTTTCTGCCCTCAGCCCATCAACTATAATGAATGATAGGCACAGTGCATGACAGGGACTGAAATAGGAGACTGTGACAAAGACGGGCTCAGGAGTGCTTCAGAATAATTCATTCAGTCACATTTGGCAGCAGCAGGTCATAATATTTTTGTGTAGCTATGCTGTCAGTGCAGAAAATAAAATACCAAATGGCATTTGCATGCTGATCCTGTTTCCATCAAAAATAAAGGAATACTGAATTAATCAAATATTTAAGTGAAATTCTCCCTTTTGCTTTCCACTGCCCATAGAAACAAAGAGCAGTGTGCAACAGTTGCAGGAGGCTGAGGCAGGCCTAATTAGCAATGTACTTATTATAACTGTTTCTTGCCCTCTTTTCTTCACATGATGGTTCACACTGCAAAATCTTAGGGCTTTACTTATCAGCTGAGGTTTAAGTCTTTAACTGACTCCCTGTTGAAAGAATAATTGGAAACAAGGCATCACCTTTAGAGAGAGAGTAAAGGGAACAGGGAAAAATATTGAGAGAGATCAAATCCCAAGGTAAAAATTAGAATCCCAGAAGCAAAATTGCAATTCCACCTACAATCCCAAGTCTGTCAATTCACCTTACAGATAGCAGATCTCCATCCATTCTTTACCTGTTGAAACAAAAGAACCTGGAAGTCCAATTTCTCCGAGCCCACATGGGCTCACAGGTACAGGGGCTTGTCACAGCCAGGCAGGACATTGCCGAAGTACATGAATAAACCCAGCCTGTATTTGTGAAACCCACAAAACATGGTCAACAGCAGAATTCTTCAAGGTCTTCTACCACAAGGGATGTTAAAGATAGGCACAATCAGCGAGTTTCAAAGAAATTAAAAAAATTAATGGACAGAAGAACCAGAAGGGACCCTGAAAGTACAACTACCCTATAATATCCCTAACACAGCTTTCTGGATGTCCAGGAGTCTTCTGAAGAGGGCAGACTGGAGGAAACCAGACACCCAGCAGAAGCTCTTGGATGCAATGAACCCTGTCAAACCTGGTAGGGTATTTCCTATGTTCTTTGGAGTTCTTCCTCTGTCTCTGGTGGATTAGACCAGCTAGAAACACACCAGAATTGTCTATTTTGTGATGCACTCTGCAGATGCCATACAAATTCACTTCAGCTTTATCCCAGGAAGGAGAATATTCATCCAGAATGTGGAAAAAAGAAAATTATTTTGCATAGTGATATAAAACCTAGAAACCATTCCAGAAGAGATGGTTTTCATAGAATCATAGAGAGGCTTGGGTTGGGAGGGACCTCAAGGATCACCAAGTTCCAACACCCCTGCCAACCACTAGATCAAGTACTGGATCACATTGCCATCTAACCTGGCCTTAAACACGTCCATGTTTTATCAGCTCCTTTAGAAACATGAGAATAAGGAAATAAAGCAAGCATCACAATGCAGTTAAACAGAGTGCTCATCCTACTCTGAGGCTTGTTTGGGTACATTTTGTTATTATAACAGTTTCTGGACAGGAGGAATTAAATGGTTTTGCAGCATGGACTGGAATACTCTATACTCAGTGGGTGCTGTCTTTAAATGTAGCACTGAGTTGCACCAGGGAGGATAGGATATTGAACTTCTGTCCATCATGTCGCAGATGACTGCACTGATTTTATCACTGGGGAAGAGGAAAGACATTTCCTCTGATGGTATCATACAGGCATGACCTCTTGCTCTATTTAGAATAAAAATGAGCATAGATACATATTTCAGAAGTTTTGTCCAAAGAGTCCCCAGAGAAGGGCACTTTTTTCACACAGAGGACAGTCTGGCTCAGCAGGTTGTTTATCAGTTTCCTCTGTATGGATTCCTGCCATTTGCACATAGGTCATCACCATTCAAACCAAGTTCTTGTGCCCATTTTAATATTCTCCAGGGACATAGCCCTTAGTCCGGCCACTTGATAGCAACAGCTAACAGCAAATCCTGCCTTCATCCCAGTATCACAGAGTGGGGCAATTTTCAGCCTCCTTGCATTGTTCTAGGCAAAAGGATAAATTATTTTGCACTGCCCTGTGTCAAAGGACTTGAGGGGATTGGTGGATGAAAAACTCAACATAAGCCAACATGTGCTTGCAGGTCAGAAAGCCTACCATAACCTAGGCTGCATCAAAAGAAGGACAGAGAAAAGGGCAAGGGAATTGTCCCCCTCTGCTCTGCCCTCATGAGGCTCCCCACCTGAAGTACTGCATTCAGGCTTGAGGCCTCCAGCACAAGAAAGACATGGATCTGTTGGTCCAGAGGAAGGCCACAAGGACCTCTCCTATCAGGAAAGGCTGAAGGAGATGACATAGTTCAGTTTGGAGAAGAGAAGGAAAGGCCAGGTTGGATGGGGCCTGGGGCAGCCTGAGCTGGTGGAGGGCATTACCCTGCTCATGGCATGGGTTGGGGATGGGTGGGTTTTGAGGTCTCATCCAACCCTAAGCTTTTTAGAACTCCATGATTACGACAGATAATTTGTTAGACTTTAGCGTGTTCAAATCTGTCTGTGAATTTAAGCTGTATTTCCTGTGTTCTCTGCTGAGTAAATTTGACCGAATAGGATAATGCCTAAATATGAAGATCTGGTGAATTTGTTTTCACAATGTATGTATACAAAGAAGTCTGAATACTAGCAATGCAAAAATAAGCAGAAGGAAATGCAAATAATAGATACATTTTAAAAACACTATTTTCAGTATGCTAGATGTTGTCTTTCAAGCTTGAAAACCCCTGCATGCCAGTGAGGTATTTACCTTCAGATATAGATATGTTCACAAGGGATTAAACAGAAACCTTCTAAACAAATGCTTGCTCCTCAATGGAAGCCAGCGTTTATCTGCCACCACTGACTTTAGTGAGAGAGAGCATGAATGTCAGTCAGAGCCAATGCTGAAGTACATCTGCAAAAACATAATAGCTGTCTTATTCTATTAATTGTTCCACATAATCATCTCAAGAGAATATTAAAATGGCACAACAGAAACAGTACTGCTGACATCCAGCTCTGCACAAAGGACAACATTTCTACTCTCAAAAAAAGATGTATTAGAGGGGATTGAGCCATGATTTTGAAGTGGTTGGGGAAAGTCTAGTGTTTTCCTCACAGTGAAAGCAAGGAATGAGAAAAGACAACTGGTCACCAGATATTACGTGATGAGTATTTGATCTTTTCAACACTTCTGCAAACCATAAAATCCTTAGGTTACCTCATCAGGAACAAGAAATGTTCCTCAGACTTGTGAATTATTAGAAATTTGACACTTCAAACAGAAAAAAGGAAACTTGAAATCTTATATTTGAAACAAAACGTTGTGGAGCATATATAAAATCATAGAATCCTTAGAGTCAGAAGGGATCTATGAGGGCCATCTAGTCCTGCTCTCCTGCAATGAAAAAGGACATTCACAGCTAGATCAGGTTGACCAGGGCCTGATCCAGACTCACCCTGAAAGTCTCCAGGGATTAGGCATCAAAAACTCCAGGCAAACTGTTTCAGTGCCTCACTGTAAAAGATCTTTTCCTTGTATCCATCTAAATCTACTTCTTTGAGCTTGAAACCACATCCTCTTGTTCAATCATCACAGGCCCTGCTAAAGAGTCCTTCCTTCCTGTAGGTCTCCTTTAGATACTGAGAGAGTATCCATGTCATTTTTCAGGCTCCTCCAGGCTGAATAGGCCCAGATCTCTCAGCCTGTCCTCACAGCAGAGGTCTTCCATTCCATGGATCATTTCTGTGGCCCTTCTCTGAACATGCTCCAACAGGTCCATGTCTCTCCTATACTGAGGACTCCACATCTGGATGCAGTACTCCATGTGAGACCTCACCAGCTCAGAGTAGAGGGGCAGGATCAACTCCCTCAGCCTGCTGGCCACACTTCTTTTGATGCAGCCCAGGATACAGTTGGCTTTCTGGGCTGTGAGGACACATTGCTAGCTCATGTCCAGCTTCCCATCCACCAGCACCCCCACATCTTTTTTGGCAGAGCTACACTCAATCCTTTCATTGTCCACTTGCATTGGTAGTGAGAGATGTCTCGACCCAGGTGCAAGATCTTGAATTTGGATTTGTTGAACCTCATGAGATTCGCCTGGGCCCACTGCTCAAATCTGTCTAAGTCACTCTGGATGGCATCCTGTCCCTCTGATGTGTCAACTGCACCCCACAGCTTGGTGTCATCATCAAATTTGCCGAGAGTGCTCTTGACTCCACTGTCAACATCACTGATTAAGATATTAAAGAGTATCGATTCCAGCACTGACGTCTGCGGGACACCACTTGTCACTGATCTTCATCCAGACATCAATCTATTGACCACCACTCTCTGGACTTGATTCTGCAGCCAGTTCTTCATCCATTGAACAGTTCACCCATGAAATCCATATCTTTCCAATTTGGAGATAAGGATGTTATGGATTACTATGTCAAAGGCCTTTCTGAAGTGCAGATAGATAGCATCAGTGGCTCTTCCTTTGACCATTGATGCAGAGACACCCTCATAAGAGGCCACTAGGTTGGTCAAACAGGATCTGCCCTTGGTGAAGCCATGTTGATTCTCCTGTATCACCTCCCTGCCCTCCATGTGCCTTACTGTAGCTTCCAGGATGACTTGTTCCATGACATTCCCTGGCACAGAGGTGAGACTAATAAGTCAGTAGTGTGCAGGGTCATCCTTTTTACCCTTCTTAAAAATGCACATGATGTTGCTGTTTTTCCAGTCACCAGAGACTTCAGCTGACTCTCAGGACTTTTCAAATCATTGAGAGTGGCTTGGCAACTACATCAGTCAATTCTCTCAGGAGTCTGGGACGCATCTCATTGGGACCCATTGACTTGTGGATTTTCATGTTCCTCATGTGGTCGTGAACCTGATCTTCACTTACAATTAGAGGGGTGATGCTTCCCCAATTCTCTCCGACCAAACCAAACATTTGAAGGCTGTGTGGTGAGCTGTTATGAGAGAAGATTGAGGCAAAAGAATTAAAAAGTACCTCAGCCTTCTCCTTGTCTGTTGTTACCAGCCTGTTTGTGTCACTCACTGGAGTGGTACGCCCTCCTGGACTCTCCTTTTCTTGCTGAGGTACCTGTAGAAGCCATCCTTATTCTTCTTGGTATCCCTTGCCAAGTTTAGCCTTAGCTTTCCTGCATCCATCCCTACACAGCCTAGCACAGACTAGCCTAGTTGCAAATACGTAGCGGAGCTGGCCTCCTTTAGATCGATTTAAAGTCACTGTAACACAAAGAAGTGAATATCGAGAAACTGTTATTAGAAAAGCATGCTTGGTTTTGAAACAATGCATTATTCATTCTGGGTTTCTTAAGCACTTCCTGAGCCTTTATCTGCACTCTGTTAAGAAAAATGTGGAGAATAGCAAACAGATAATTAGCAAAGTGGCTAATATTCAGAATTAATCCAATAATTTTCCATACTTAAATTTACAGAATAATTCACAAATTGTTACGTGTCTGAGGGTGAACAAGTACTGTTCTATACAACAGTAACTAGTCTTCCTATCACTGTATTATCAGTTCCTCCAGCTTATTCATACTTATTCATACTAACCATTGCTTTCCACAGAGGTCATAAAAGCTGAAGTGTTGTATCATCCCATAAATAAAGGGAAAGAGCTGGCCCTACTGGAGACAGAAGCAAAATTTATGTCCCCCTCAAAAGGTTTTCCAGTAAAAAGAGTAAGACATCAAAATAAGACTCACAGTTAAGTAAGGTACTAATACTCCTAATGTAAAATTCAGTAAGCACAGTGAGTATGGATTACAGTCTTATTTTAAAAAGATGCAGGAATCGTTTGGTGGCAATGGTAAGAAGTTTACTTTTTTTATAAGCTAACATTTCTCCCCCATAAAAGAAGCCCAGTTAGATCTGAATCATGACAGTGTGTAAGAGTTAGAAATGTACTGTGCAGAAATTATGAGCTTATTTTCACTCCCCTGGATGAGGTAGGGCTTGGTATCAGATGCAGCTGTGGGCAAGATCACGAATGGAAAGAAACCTCCAGGGACAATCTAATTCAGACATCATAGAAATCCAACAATAACCTTTTTTCATCTCAGAGACAAATATTTACCTCCCAAAATACAGACAGTTATTTCCATCTTATTAGGAATTACTGCACCAGCTTTTCTCTGATTCCAACTGAAAAGCAGAAGGTTTAGGTGACTCCTTGCCTACCTCCTTTCAGAAGTGGGTAAGCTCCTTACTCTTACCTGCTTGGAAGCAAACATAAGGCTCTCTCAGCAGTCTGAGAAATGGCCTAGAATAGTAAGAGCAGAAAGCATCAGTGCTTCCCGGTAGGTTAGGATTTTTTTGTTTTCAATTAAATTATGAACAAGGAAAATGTCAGAAAGAAAACTTATGTAATTTCATAAAGAAAAAGAATGTTAAGTGTCCTAAATTATTGCACACCTTATTGTTATTATCAGACAGTAAATAAACAGGGTAAACAAAATACCACAACTACATTGAAGTTGGAATCCAACATTCAAACCAAGCTTACCTTTTAATCAAATCACATTTCCAGCAAACCTAATTTTATGTGCTTCTACTTTCAGACTTCAGCACAGATTCCCTCACAACAGGAATTAGGGCTTTACTTGAAAATTTCACCCTTAAACCTCATTAACCTTTTTTTGTGTAAACTCAAAACCAGAAGTCTCTGCCATGGCTGTGAGCAAGTGGCACAGGATGCCTGGGTGAATGGTTCCTATTGCAGTACTGAAGATAGGTAGAACAAGAGCATGTGAAATGCTTGGAAAATGTTTACATCAGTAACAACCACTGTTCTTTCCACGCTAGCTTAATTCCCTCACACAGACATTTGCCATGAAGAATGGAAGAAAGCTTTCTGAAACTGGAAGAGATCCCCATCTTCCAAGACATTTTACTGATTGCAGGAGGAGTGTTTGCACAGCAGGGAGCTGCCTAACACAAGGAAGAAAGGCAAATTGGATCCTGAACAAGATGAAGACAGATGTTTCCAAGCATGTATGTGTATCACTGAATGCAGTGACTGGCTACCCAAACTGCCTGGCCAAGTTATCTTACCTGGAGCCAGACTGCAGGTTCAGATCAGTTTAAGATGAAGCAACTTCTGCTTAGATGTTGGCGTATTCATGTATTCATATATGCCAGGATTTGAAGCTGTCATTCAAGTCAGTGGCAACCTGGGGCTTGGCTCAGTGGCCCAGGCAACATATCCCATCATTTTTGCAAAGCCTTGCCACCGAGATCTGCTCAGGGGCTAGAAATTACAGCTCGAGCACAGAGAGATAATTAGGGCATCTCACCTCGGCTTAGGCACCTGAGCCATACCCCTGCTTATATAAATAATATACACATAGAAGTAACTATGTCTGCACCTAAATCTGGCTGATTTACACGTTTATTTCTGTGTCCACAAGTACTGACATCTGTGTACTGTGCTGTGATGAATCTCTGACTGACTCTCCTTTAACATTCAAAAGAATACTAACCTTGGGCAGAGGAAAAAGCAATCTTAATTCAAGACAGCTAAAAATAATGAGAGACTCTTCTATGCATATATAAATTTACTTTTTTTTTTTCCAAAGATAAATTAACAGGTACCTGCAACTTGTTTGCAAGCTACTTTTATTCTGATTAAAGTGCTCTTTTATTTTTCAGTAAAATAATTTTTCAGTAAAATAACTAAAAATGTTCAACCAATCCAACAGCATTTCTATAGACAGAAAAAAAACCATAAGGCCTTTTAATACACAAAACTGAAATAATTATCTCATTTTGTACATTGATTCCTTTCAGAATGCTTTGAGGCCTGCAGGGAGCTTGCTAAAGAAATTCTGATTAATGTATTTTGTCATTTCCCTCTCAGAGGAAAACAGCATAAATAAAATAAATAGCAAAGTAGTCTCTCTCCAGTGCATGACACAGGCAAAAAAGGCATAAATCATCTTTAAGATGTCCACAGAGAAAGTTCTTTCAGAGTTGTGTTTGTTTATTAGTTTACAAATGAGAGTTTAATCTTTGTGTGTCAAAGGTAACAAGGAGGACATAGGAAAGGTTTAATAAAAGTCATGATTAGTTTGCATCAGTGCTGAATAATAACTTGCTTCTTGGAAATCTGTGGAATGAAGGCTCAGCTGTTTCATTTCAACTCTAAATGAACTGTACCTGAATATGGTGTTATTAACTCCTCCGTTTACATTTAATGCCTTTGTGGTTTGTTGTTGCAGTTGGACAAAGACAACAGTCCTTACCTTAGCATGCCCAGATGCCTTTTGCACATATACAGAACTCTGCATTTTCCCGTTATTTAGAGACAATTACATCATCTAATGCCTTCTTTCCTAAATTGCTCCTATGTAGTCTCAGTCTTAACAGCATGCTGATATGATTTGTATCTTGTAAACTGTCAGAAGACTGATGTTTTATTGTAGATGTGATGACTGCAGTGAATGTGTGACTCATTACTGCATCTTTTATTGATGGGGCTGGGGGTCACACTGCAGAGCATCAGCAAAGGAAGAAAGATGATTTGTAAATTAAACTGTGCAAAGAATAGCACCTTGTGGGAGGCTGGGGCCATGAATTAGTTCCCTCTCTGGGGGGCTGTTTTTCTACAATCATGTTCTCATTGGTTTTGCATTTTGCAACCTTCAGTCTGATTCTCTTTCTTAGTCACAGTTAGCTCTTTTTCTCTTTGCCCAGCCATGTTCTCATTGCTGTCTGCCAAAATGAACTTGCTTAAACACAAAACAGCCAGTGGTAGGAAGTTCACTGTTCCTCCCTGCTTGAGAGCTCTCTCACATGCAGTCAGTGTAGAATTAAATAGAAATTCTGGAATCCCTCCACTCCACACACCCTTCTATCCTGATATTTTTTACCTTTCCCCATCTTTCTAGACTGAACCATCATTCAGACACCTACTCTCCTATTACACATATTACTTTCACTCTGTTTAGAAACAAACAAACCTACAACCTGAAGAAAGACAAGGGCTTGTCAAACTCCATGTATTTTTCATGAAGTAACAAGATCTATCCCAGCTCCCCATAATGCCACCGACCCTTCATCTTCTGCACACACCATAACAGCAATAAATGAATGGAGATGTTTAGACCTACCGTTTAATTTGGCAACCGACAATTATTTTGGGTGAGACTTCATGTCCTAGAAGGAGAAAGGGCTGCAGGTAGTTTTGGACTATTTGTGTTCCCTGCCAGCCCTGAGCAGATGTGGGGCTGCAGGATTCTTGAAGAGCTGCAGTTCTGGGATGAGGTGGAGAGTAAATGGGAGCAATTGGAGGGCATTACAAGATTTTCTCTAGAAAGCAGAAGAATAGGGAATTACCATGGACAGAAGGAAAGGCAGCTTTAGTACATACACACAGTATCATATGCAAACAACTTATCTTGGGCTACAGCTACAATAGTGCAAGTGATTTACTCATCCTATGGGATGACCCAATGGGATGTACCTCTGCAGGCATGCAGCAGTTTTTCTTTCTTTTACCTCCTCCATTAAATCCCATTTGGTTTACTCTTTTACTAACATACTGAAGAACCAAGTCAGGGCTAAGTCATCATATCTTTCACTAACTAGTCATGAATAACCTCCTGGGGACAGTCGAAGAAATGCAACTTCAATGCCAAACTAAAAATATTTTTGCCTCCATTGATTTTTCCTATCATCTTGGCAAGTTTTGCAGTCAATGACTGCCACTTGCTCTTTACCATGATAGTAGCATTTCTACTTATATGTATGCCTATTCCTAGCTGTAATTAAGAAATATTAGTCAAAATATTAGTTTCAATGATTTATATTAAATAGGGATTTGCACATCTCCGTATTTCAAATCCAGCAAGGATCTATCAGATAACATCTCTGACACAAGTAATCTATCATTTCAGAAATTATTTACCTGTTAAAGAAATAACAAGTATTTTTTTGCTCACAGTCACTGTAGCTGTGATTCTTTCTTAAAATACTTACCAGGCCCTGTGTTTGACCGCATTTATTCTGTATTGCAATTATCACTATATAAGAAGAAGGTAATACTGAACTTGTGGAAAACTACTCTAGACTGAAAGTTAGCATGAATCTATTTAAAACTTCTGGACATTCATGTTAGATGGCAAAAATTAAATTTAAATGTGATGGTTATTCTGAAAACAGACAAGGTTTCAGAGATCATATAGGCAAAAAACTTGTCTACAAAGGCAACAGTCAGGACTCTCTGGTGTCACCACATACATCGCTGCTTCCAAAGGTGAGACAGAGCTATACCTTAGCTAAGAAGTGATCAGTCAGTCCCACCTTCTATTCTCTTACTTTGAATAAATTATGCTGGTTAAAACCAATCTCATTGCCCTTGGCTTCAACCAGAACTCTCAAAGAAATGAATGCTCTGTCTGGGTCCATCTTTTTCTTCTTAACAACCCTGAAAAGGATACACAGCTCTTTGAAAATGGTAGTATTTAATTTTGCCATGTACCTATTGTGTTTTGATTATTCGATCTTGGGATTACTGATGCACTGCATTTTCTTATTAGCATACCTTTGAAAGGTTGTGAGGAAAATTGCATCACTGACATTTCATTGCCTAAGTGTAGCATAGATAACTTCATAAATTATATTCATAAATTCATACCAGTATACACTAGCATCCAGAAAAATCGCTGTATCTAAGCAATAAGCAGATTGAATTTATCCAGTCACTGAGTTGCTAGTAGCATGCAGAAAATCCCAAAGCCTACATTTATAAAGCAGAATGAGCAAGTTCTGTGCAGAAGTACAATTGCTACTATTGTCTTGATTTTGGAACAAGGTTTACAGGATATCTTTAGCCTCTGTGGCCAAGTTAATAGCTTGTTGAAGTGGTGCCACAGCAAAGACCCTCTTTCAGGACAATAACTTACAGCTATCCGTGACTTATGTCAAACTAAAAACAAAAAGAGAAAACAGGTCAAAGGAATCTCTGAAAAAGTCCTTCCTGAAGCAGATGTTCTAAGATCTTCCTATCAGTTGAGGGCACCTAGTAAATTAAACAGATGGTTGTGTAGCACATTGGGACTCACTGAAACTCAACCGGGCTACAAATGACATGCAACCTTTTGTTTGTTTGTTTGCTTTTCTGATGCTGCCACTGTACCTGTCTTTGTAAAGCTTTATAAAGAACTATTATTTTAATCTACTTTATTTTTTTAACCGCTGTTAGCTTCCACAAACACTACACAAAGAAATAATAAACTCATTACCCCTACTTTTCCAGCCTTTGTTATTTGATGAGGAGGGGAAAAAGAGAAAAATGTCTCCCACAGGCAGCAAGTCCACCTAATAAGCGCACTTGTGTTCCTCTATCAGGAATAACTCATTGTCAATTTTAATGATATCTACTTCTTACATACCCCACTATTCTCATGATTCTATAGTAGATTACAGTGCTTACAGCAATGCGACCACAAGTCCTTATAAGCGTACAAAACCCATGTGTGAAAAAGTTTTAATTATTCCATAGCTTCCCTTGCTGAATGGCATCACATTAAGTCATGTTTTATTCATCATCTACAAGACTGACTTCTCAAAAAAATTCTTCCCTACTGTTAAAAACAGCAAAAATTGCCTGGATGTCAGTCATTTGCTCTATAAACCATAGCTCTGGGGCAGACTATGTCCTGGAGCAAAACAGGAGCATGGATAGTAAATGCAAACTGTGTAGCAGAAAGCTGCTGAAAATGTGTGTACAAAAAACAAGTGCATTCTGCCACAGAGGATGTGGCTTTTCTTGTCAGAATAGAAATCTTTTTTTTTTTTGTAATAAATACTGCCATGTTTATGGTTAGGGAACTTTATACCTACATTAATTTCACTTGACACTCTACACTCTCATATGACTGCAGACAGTTGGATTTCTTCTTCCTGTGAATGTGTCCAAAAGCTTTTGTGGTAAAGGATTCATTACAAATTTTCCTTTTTGGTATTACCAGTGCAAATTACCTTGTTAAATCTGATGTGGTGAATCAAACGTCAAATGTGGACTTTTCAAAGCTTTGAATAAAGCACTGAGAAATGCAGCAGTGAGAGTATACAGCTTCTCTCTAACATAATGGGTGAGGATGGATTGTGATCTGAGGCTGTAGCTAAGTAGAATCATGGAATAGCATAAATTGGAAGGGATCATAAAGATCATCAAGCTCAAACTCCCTGCCATGGACCAGGGTTGCCACACACTAGCTCAGTCTGTCTTGGGCCCCAGGTAGAGATGCTTTGCCATGAAGCACGTAAGAAATGTGCCTTCAGCAGTCAAATCTCCATTCTCTTTCTCTTTCAAGGCTTACCAAGCACAATGGTATTTAGATTTCTGCTGTCCTATATGTGCAATAAATCAATACATTTGTAATCACCTCTACCATGCTTATTCAGCTATACAGGCAAAGGCTGAGGAACACAGACACAAGATGTGATTCTAATGCATTTTCATATCAAGTAACTGCATCAAAAGGGTAAGAAGAAGGGGAAGGCTGGAAGTGGAAAAGAGTTACTTTGATCCTGTCTTATTGCTGTGTGCATAAACTGCCTGCAAGTCTCAATCTATTGATTACAATCTATGAGAGGAGTTAACATTTAACTATGGAAACAAAAAATTATACGTGACTTTTCATATTCAGTACTCAAGATATATCTAGTGACTTCCTGAAGAGACATTCCTGTGCAGCTTAACATAAGTCAGTATCAGATACAGATGGGCATTTCAGAATAAAACTTAGCCAGCAATCAGGATGAAAAGCTGTAAAGAAGTTACAGTTATCATATCTCAGGCAGTACAGTAGGGTTAGAAACACAAACCTTCATCAATAATTCAGCCCCCACTGAATTTAAACAACAGATCTCACTAACCCCTTCAGTTCCATCCAAGAAACTGAGAGTACGGAGCTCTGGAGATGCTTCTCTATTTTTCTTTATCTACCATGAATAATTTGCCTCAACAGAATCTGTTAACAAAGTTGTGAAGACCTTTATTCTACTGATGACAACAGAACTCCCTTACCAGAGCGTTTTAGAGCGTTTCAATCAAGTAACTGATAAATTACTAAAAGAAACAGCAGTCAAATAGGCACTAGCTGTTGGTTTATTGTTGGTATAATTATTTATTTACAGAAAAGTTTTGTCTGTTTCTACTTTCTCCTTCATAACGTGGAGTTGGTTATACTAAACTGTAGATATTCTCTCCATATAAATAAAACCAGTCCTTGCATCCTGTCCATCTCACTCAGCTGTTCCATTTCCAAGTCAAAAGCAGATGATACATTCTTTCCACTCTGTTGGATGCAAGAACCAAGAAAATAACATCTAATTCAACTTCTTCCTTCATCTGAGGATTGCCTACTAGCATTGTCTGATTTGAGGTCCTTACCACTGCAGAAACAAACTTGGGAGATTGCCACTGTACCTGATTAGAGTACTGCTTGGCCTACTCAGAATTATTTAACAGTTTATTGGTGAATAATGCATGATAGTCAGGCCACTTGTCATCAGCTGTGGAGAAACAGTCCCTCACCAAGCATCTTCCTCGGTGCCAATTAGCACTGATTAGCCATCTCCCTGGGCTTCAGCAGCTTGTGCTGGTTCAACCCCAGGACTCTTGCTCCCTCTCAACCTCTGCACTTCAGGATGCTGTTGCCAGGGCAACTTCTTCTACCAAGGTTTTAGATTCAAATTCTAATACCTAAACTTACAGCGTTCACAAGTCCTTGTTTTTCCTCTCCTTCACTCCATAGGCTTCTTTCAATAAACCTACCTAGTAGAGATTTATCAAACCTTAAGGTGAAAGCAAGCATGAGCATGGGTGAGAAAATTACTTTTCTAAATCAGGGCAGAGCTACAGAAAATAAGTTCAGCTGGCCACAGTGTTTCAGACTATTTATCTGGTATACAGTGATCGATACTTTTGAACTCTATCGTTTATATCCTTACAGCTGGTCCCAAACATTTCAGGCTATTTTGTGCTCTTTGGGCACTAAGACAAATTGGATGTTGACTTAAGCATATGCATCATGCACATTAAAAACTCAACTAAAAGAATATTGCATAGGCTATAAGAGTGAGCCTGGACAAATAGGCCTTAGCCCCTAGGATTCTGCTGAATGCATTAGATGTTCTCCATGCAGAACTGTGTGATTGAATTAAGGGTCTGTGGTATAATTTTACATGTTCTTAGCATCATACAGCATCCTGTCTTTCTGAAAGTCAGGTGAACTGAACACTGAAGGGAGTTTTCCCATTTTTTTCAATCTGGTACCTTAACACTGTAGAACTTTATCATGACGACACACTGATGCTATTTCATATGCTTTGTGATTTTTTTCCTTTATCATTTACCGTTCTTCTCTCATTCGTACAACCCATTCTTGCCCAAATAGCACATAGACCTAGCTCCTCTACATATGTAACTTACATTCCCAAGCTCTCTTGGTGCAGAGATGTACCACAGTTTGTCCTGAAAATATCTTAAGTGAAGGATCTACTAAATTCAACAACATTTAATCCAAGTCACAGTGAGTTAACCTACTCCATCAAGTAATTAAAACATTTTAAACAGCCAAACTGCACCTCAAACTTGCTCTAAAGGATTTTTAACTGTTCTGACCTTCATGACATAATTCAAACTTGCTAACACAACTAGAGTTGCAGCCCTCATTTCAGACTGGATTTCTGAGGCTTATTCTCAAGCCCAAAGGCAATCACATTTGCTGCCTTTTCTGTCTACCACAGACACAAGAATCAAGATCTGCTCAGATGGAAAAACAAGCATTACTTGTTTGTCTTGTAGATCAATTTGTTAAAGGGAGAGAAAGAGGAAAGACAAAAGTGAGACATCTGTGTCAGGCACATTTCAGACTTGGGAATGACAGTGAAGGAGATGTTCAAAAAGTATTGTGCTGTTCATTTAAGCAGTGGAAGAAAACAAAGTGCCCATAGGCTTTAAAATGTCATGACATTCTTGTATAGAAAGAAAAGTAAGAACTTATTCTCCAGAAAGGTCTCTGTTTTCATTTTAATGCAGAATTGCAACAGAATTTAAAACTTTAGACAACTTGATATTTAATTAACTGCTGATCAAAGCCCCTACCAAAAGCCAAAAAGGACAGGAAGATGGTTTTTGTCTTCTCTTTTTATGATGTATAGATATTAACCTTGCATTAAATACATTTTAGAAAGAGCATTGTATTGTGAACTTGGTCAAAGCAGGCTATGTGCCTTTATGGGTAGAGTACTCTATTCCCCAGTGGCACTGGCTGCTTTTTTATATAGAATTTCTAAGCCATCCTTTATAGCAGCATCTATCTATGAAAGCATTCAGTGGTGCACACACTAACAACGCAAAAAGGATATTTATATTTTAAGACGCACACTGTAAATACAGGAAAGTTTACCTTAAATCACTTATCACAGTAGGAAATGAAATTTTGTGTTTAGAATTGGTTGCCAGAGGAAAGAAGAGGAGGAGAATCATGTTTCCTGATCAGTGGCTGGCTTTAATGTGGGGTGTTTGACATGCAGCACAGTGAGCCAGACATTGTATGCAATTGGAAAACACCAACTAGATTTCCCACTGAAAGATTTGGAAACAGAAAGATTGCTGGAGTTCTGTTCAGTGAAGGTTATTTTTTCTGGTGTCTACCGAAAAAAACGTTAGTTATTCTAGGTTAGTTATCCCTTTCCTCCACTAAGGCCCATACTGTATCCCACTTAGGCCATGTGGTTGCCCTGAGCACAGGTGATGAAGGCAACCCCTGCTTATGGCTTGCAGTATCAGCAAGATGAAGCATAATTCACAAACAGATAAGCAGGGTTGCATCAGAGAAATAAAAGAAACTGTTATCAGTTTCTCCCATAGTTAATATAATCCCCAGGACCTCAGACTCAGAGAGGTCAGTCCTCTACTCAAGGGGTATTTTCACTTTGTATTTCTGTAAAGGAGGAATTATTTCATTATATTTTGATTTCCTTAGCATCCAAATTACTCTGTAGAAGTGATATTTCTTTACAGAATCTGTCCTGCTCACACAGCTGGTCCCACTTACATTGCTGGGGAGTTGCCCATAATGTTTCTTGTCAAAAGAGAATAGAAAGGGGAAACTGGGATTACTGAAGACAGATGTTCTCTCTATATCTTCCAACTGAGAAAAGAAACAAAACTGGAATAGTGGTAAAAAAATTAATTAAAAAAAAAGAGGCAGAATAATTGGGGGTATAAGAATAGAGCACAGCACTGCTAGAAAGACTTGTGGATAGTGGTGGATCGGAAGCTGGACATGAGCCAGAAATGTGCCCTCACAGCCCAGAAAGCCAACTGTATCCTGGTTGTATCAAAAAAAGCATGGTCAGCTGATCAAGGGACGTGAACCCACCCCTCTACTCTGCACTGGAGAGACCTCACCTGGAATACTGCATCCAGGTGTGGAATCTTCAGTACAGGAGTCATGTTGAAGCACATCCAGAGAAAGGGCACAAAAATGATCCAAGGGATGGAACAATTCTCCTGTGAGGGCAGGCTGAGAGAGCTGTGGCTGTTCAGCCTGGGGAAGACAAGGCTGAGGGGGGACCTGATAGTGGCATTTTGGTATCTAAAGGGGGGCTATAAGAAAGAAGGGGATATTCTTTTGTAGGGTTTGCTGTGACAGGACAAGGGAAAATGGTTTCAAACTAAAAAAGGGCAGATTTAGATTATATAAAGAAGTTGTTTTTCCAATAAAGGATGTGAGGCACTGACAGGTTGCCCAGAGAGGTGGTAGAAGCCCCATCCATGGAGACATCCAACATCAGGCTGGATAGGGATCTGGGCACCTGATTGAGCTGTAGTTGCCCCTGTTCATTGCAGGAAGTTGGACAACATGGCCTGTAAGTTTTCCTTCCAACTCAAATGATTCTATGGTTGTATAAATCAGTACACAGAGGACAAAGGATACAGTGAAAACTGGGACCTGCAGAAGGTAGGAGTGATGGGCTAAAAGTTGGAGCACAAAACCTACATGCTGAGCAGGAATCTCCCTGAGCTGCACAACAAAACATAGAAGAACAACAGGGCTGAAGTCTCATCTGCTGCCAGAAGCGCTGCTTAGTCCTAGGAAACAGGCATCAACCCAGCTCTTGGGGAAAGGGGACTCCCCCACCTCCAAACAAATGCACTTTCCACTTGCTGTAAGCACCAAATCCAGTTCCACATTTGTCTGGAGAGGTTTCTTCCTGCCTCTCTAGATAAGCAATGGAAATTGCAAACAGGACTGTATTGTGATCCTCCCAGCCTACCTGTTCCTCGTTTATAATTTATCTTAATAGCTGTTGGTGAGAGCAATCTATGCCATGGGCTAGTGATTACATCACTCATGCAGCTCCAGTTTATTGTCTACAGGCCAATGAATAACTCAGGAACATTTTAAAACTGCACTTCTTCCTCAGCTAAGGAGTCTGAAAGAAAGGACTGAGAACAAGAGTTTCATATTCAGGCTAGACTTGCTTTATTTATTTATTTGTTTGTTTGTTTGTTTTACTTTGCTGAGGGAGCTCATCGCAGATGACTGACAATTTGCAGAAAATAGGCTCCAGTGCCTCCAGTGCTCCCAGCATAAAAATCCAGAAGTTCTGTGTTCTGCTATCACCAGTATCACAAGAAGAGGGAGAGGACCTGCTTGCAGATTTCCCATCCATTATCAAGCATGTACTCCAAATCCCAGGAAGGAAGCCATACTCTCTCTTAATCGCTCATGTTAATACTGCCCTCATGCTTATGTCTACTTTCCTCCCTGCAGCTCAGATATAGGTGGGGGGCACTCATGTTTCTCCTCACAGGAATCAGAGCAAGGCTGCCCTAAAAGCCAGTGGCCAAAAAGTGCTCCTGGATCCAAAAGGCTGATTTGATTTAAACATCAAAGTTTAGAAAAGGACTGACAAACCAAAATAGTGAACAAGAATAGAAAGGAACTTTGTCTACCTCAATTGTGAACACCAAGTTGCTTTTTGAGACTGACTCCTCCTGCTCATGGAAGCCTGAGCTCCTAAATTAGGACAGAGATTTCAGCAGGTACCCAGTCCCTGGATCCCGCTTATAGATCTAGCATCTAGGTCTCCATGTCTCTCTTTGGAAGTAAATCTTCAAATGCATAAACCAGGCATATCCAACCCATGACCTGCATGCACCTGGCCCAGTCTGTCCTGCAGCTACTCCCTGCCCTGAACCATCATGGCAGCAACTCCCCACTGGAGTGCACAGGCAAACAACCAAACATCAGAGTGCAGTCAGCACTGTCTGGGCTGAAACCAGGGCAGGGGAGGGAGCAGTGCACTTCTAAGTCAAGTGATGGCAAATAGTTTCATGGATTTTGATACATTTGCTAAAAAACAGTCCTGTGAGCAGCAGAAAATACAAAGCCTTGTTTTCCATTCTGATAAAGGAATTTGGGAATGTCAAAAAAACAAAGTTTTTTGTATGTTTGCAACTCCATTTTCAAAATTTTGAAATGGAATAAATAGAGTTGCAGTCTGATACAGGATCTGATAAATGTTCGTAAATATCTGAAGAGAGATAGGAGGCAAATGGAGGATGCCAAGGTCTTCTCAGTGGTGCATAGTGATAGGACAAGGATCAATGTCCTAAAACTTCAACATGGGAAGTTCCATACAAACATGTGGAAGACTTTCTTCACAGTAAGGGTCATGAAGCATTTGAACAGGTTGCCCAAAGAGGGTATGATGATATTTAAGACCCATCTGGATATCTAACTGTGCAACCTTTCATAGGGTATCTGCTTTAGCAGGGGAGTGAATTCAATTATCATGTGAGGTCCCTTCCAATACCCACAATTCTGTGATTTTCTCACCTTCAAAACTTTCCTCTTTAACAGAATAATATAAATCTATAAACAAAGTTGCTTTACTTTTCCACCATATAGTCAGTCTGCTTAGACAGATAGTACTGTACAGATGTACACAACAGTGAATAAAGCAAGAAAAAATACAACAATTTTCAAAAACATAATAAATGGTACATGTGTGTATAGAAACACAGAACTAAGTACAAATATTTACTTTACAAGTAAATATTTAGATGCATAGATGCCCATGAGAAATATTTTCATTCTCTGCATAATCTCGAACAACCCTGGAGTGATAATGTCACTATACAAAAACTAAACAATCTTTAGATTAAACTGATGCTAAAATTATCAGTCATGTGACTGATAAATATATTTACATATTTGAAACTTAGGTATGTAGTTTTGAAGTCTACAATTTTGTTTTAATCTTATTAATCATTTATCACAGAATTGAAATAAATGATGAATAAGATTAAATAAAATTACTAATCATTTATACATAACTTACATATGTATTCATGTTAAAAACTTAGTTCATTTTATATCAGATGGAAAAACTAGCTTTGTTTTACTTTGTTTTACTAATGGAAACCACTGTGGAAAGTCATGAAATGTACAGAGCTGTGAAAAAGACACAAGAATGTTGTCGTGTTAAAGGACAAGTGTTTTTGTCAGCACTGTTTCTGCATATATATATTCTACCACTTCAATAAAATGAAGATTCCATGGCCTACTTTTAAATAAAGATTTGAAAATCACAATACATAAATTCGCTATTTGTGTATTCATTTAGTCTTCCAATGTCAAAACTGTGCAATACATAACATTTTGACATGCTCTAGGGAGATTCCTCAATTGCATAAAATGCAATGCTCTTGCCTACAGAAGAATACACTTTTACAGAAATCAATGAGGAGCCAAAATACAAATTATGCCTGTAGTAGTACACCTATGTTTATTTTAGATTTACTCCAACCTACAACTATAAATTATGCACTTTTCCAACTGTGAGTTGAATGAATCATATTTGGACTGCCTAAACTGGACAAAAAGTTTCTTACACACTGCTGGAAAATGAAGAAGTAGGTAAGAATGATTTAATCCTAACAATATGGTTTTCTATGAGCAGAATGAAGGCACACCATAGTAACAGAGTGACCTTAACTGGAATCAATGAGCATTAAGAACTGAAAAACTTCCAGGATTGGGTACCCAACTCTTATTACACAGTGCTATCTGTCTCACTTTGCCAAGGTCTGAATGTTCTAATGACTAAGGACTTCAACATAGTTGTAAAGCTAATCTGGAAAATATCAGATACAGAGCATGACATAGAATAAATTTGAAATGAAGAATGATGTTGATAATTTAAAAGTATTTTTTGCATAAAGTTAATTAATAAATTTGTATACATTTTTGGCACATAATTTCTGATCTTTATTCTCTTGCCTGCAATCCTTTCAACCAGATATGCAACAATGTCATTTGAGGATTTCTCTCCATGCTTCGGAACATGTCTTGTAACATGGTCTATGAAAAAATCAAAGTACTCAGGAATTTAGCTATAACAAAGTAGGAGTTAAAAATCAGTCCCTTATAAGTGTTATTTATTTATTTATTACAATATAAGTTGAAACTGGAGGTATTGATTTTCTTGTAAGAAATACAAATGCTACTTGTATACATTAATTACACATGCCTCTTGTTTTATTATGCTGGCCCATGAAGTCAGAGGAAGATGGTGGTAGTATGGCAATAGAGGTTGAACGTTGGTGGAGACCAAACAGAGGATGTGAGTACAGTGAGGTGGCGGGTGACGCTTTTCAGCACTGGTGACAGAAACACTTGAGTCACCTCCATTGGTGCAGATTGTTACAAGCACAACATATAGGCTCTTGTTCATTGCTGGTGAAAATGCATAGTTAATGGTGGTGACTGTGCTGAAAAATAATGTTTTATAGCTGAGAACTTGCTTTACCAAAGAGGAAGCACTACATTCAAAGCAACATATTTTCACTCAATGCAACCCAAGCAAGCCCAAAGGTCAGACACCCAAAGAGGGTGAAGTTATCCCTTGGCAGATAGTCTCTCTCGAAAGAAGCTCCTCACAAGAAATCAGGAAGGGATGGTTTTTATCACCAAAAACAGCAACAGATTTTTCTGCAAAGTTATAAAGTGAATACCAAATTTTCTGTAAACCAAAATAGGAAATGGGAGTGAAAAAGGGCTATTTTGAAGTGAAGCGACAGGTATACATAGCAGGTAGAAAATCACAATCACAATTACACAGCAGGACGCCTATCATTTTCCTTTCCTAACAGCAGAATCTTGATTATTTTATTTATTTGATTATTTTTAAAGATTCAAAATGTCAAGTCTACCAGAATTTTAACCAGGGGAAATGCAAACCTTTCCTTCTCACCATGGTCAGTTGGGCTGAGGACATGTCATGAGCGAGGCTTTCCATGCTGTCAGGGCCAGCTCATGGGAGGCAGAGAGGGAAGGGTTAGTGGGGAAGGGTTAATTTCTAGCCGTGGCTCAAATTATTCATAACAGTGCCATCTGCTGGGACCTGCTCCAGGGACACAGCATCTCTCGGAAATGAGCATCGGTATTGGGGGGGAGGGTTTTTTTTTTTTGGTTTTTTTTTTTGATAGAGAAGGCAATGCACTATGAATGTTAAGATTTTGAAAGTACACTTCGGGTTTCATTAAAATGCTTTACTTATGTTTTTATAAAAGTCTAGCCACTCTGATCAGTGCTCAACTTCTTTAGATTTATTTATTTTTTAATCAAGAGGTAGACCGATTTTTCTTAATTGGTAACTCTCCACTGTGATAAAAGCTCAATCAGTAAAGTGCTTAAGCAAATGTTTACCTTTAAGTGACTAAGTGGCTTCTCTGAAGGTGGCGGCAGTAATTGCATTTCCTCTAGGTCCTACAGAGTGTGACCTGAGATCAGAAAAATAAAGTAAAAAATAAAATTAAAAAAACCCCAAACATGCTTATGAGTTTAGCATTGTTATTTAGCAAAGAATAACTCACACATAATCCAGTTTCAGAATGAGAAGAATTTGTGAAGCAAAAATTAAATTTGTACATGAAGAAAATATATAATGTAAATCACAATCACAACATTGCTTGGATTAGAACTAATAGGAAATCAGAAAATTATAGAATATCTGGAGCTAGAAGGACCCATAAGGACCATTAAGTCCAGCTCCCAGGACCACCCAAAAATCAGACCTTATGTCTGAGAGCACTGAAAATAAAGCCATTAGCAATCTAATACTAGCAACTTAAAAATTATTATATTATCTTCTGAAAATAAGTCTAGACTTTGCAGAACTGATGCTTACAACTCCAAACTCTTCATGGATTTCTTATAACAAAAATCTTTCTCTGCTCTTAAAGCATCAGAGCAATAATAATACTAATTTTACAATGTATACACCAGCTCTAGTTTTATACTTGAGAAATATAGACAAAAACAGCATACAAAGCTAGAACTTAAGCTGTGCTTGTCCATCTTGAATGGCTAGCCAAGCTAGCAAGCTAGCAACACCAGATATTAAAGGTGTTTGTTTTATTGCTTTATGGACTGTACAAGGAAACTGAAGAAGGAATAATTTCCTAAAGAAAAACCTAAAGAGAGCAAGTGAAATTATTTCATTGAGAAAAACATTTTTAGTAAAACTTGTAATTAAACTTTGGAATTAATATTTTACCATATCATGTATGATAAAGGCATAAATACATGTTCCAAACAGATTACCTAAATTCATGGAAGTCCATCAGAGAGCTACAGTGACATATTCTTGTTATTGAGAAATACCTTTTTAAAGTCTCACACATGCTCAAAGAACATATTTAATCAGTTCCTGGCTTCCTTCTAAGAGCACAGCATCACTGCAAATCTATCCCCTGGTCTGTCACACTGTTCTCCAGGCACTGCGATACACACCATTAGTGACCAAATGGAATCAGTTTGTTCTGCAGCTTACTGCTTATCTGTGGAAAGCTCTAAGCACCCATGTGCAGTGGGATTGCCTCCATAGACACTGAGGAGCCTGCAGAAGACCCAGTCAGCTCCTTTGGAGTGATGAGAGTTGATTGAATCCAATTTTTTTGGCCAAGATATTGCCTAAAATCCAATGAGATGGAATTCCTCAAGTAGTGGTGGTCCTTTGAACATCTTGCTCAAAAGAGTACACTTCACAGGGAAGTTCTGTGCTTCAAAGGGAAAGCCATTGCTTCAGAAGGAAAAACAAACCAAAGAAATAAACAAACAAAAGATAACAGCACTTCTAAAATGAATCCGATTTTGTTTGGTTGATTTAGGACCTGACAAGTGGCAACAGCTGTCTTGGGAAACTACAAAAAGAGAGAAATAAGGAACACCTAATGTGTTGCAGCTGTGAGTAGGCCCATATTCACTTGTTTCCAGCCACAGAGCTGGAGCTGCTCACCAGCACTTATGGTATGTGCCAGTCCAAGCGCTTCTGGTTCAGCATTGCTGTTTGTGGCACTGGAAGTTACATTTCATAATTTAGATCCTATGTCAATTCTTTCAGCCTCGTCTATCAGTGATTTAAGAGTTCATTAAAAAGGATAGCAGTAGGGGCAATAAACACGGAAGATTGGATTTTGTGAACTTGTAATAGGGCATGAAAAGCAGCTTCACAGTGGTGAGAATATCTGTGCTGTTCCTCTAAGAGCTGAGCAGGAGCATAAGTATGAATAGGTAGACAAGACCAGAGACCAGCCTGTCTCCTCTATTGGAAAAAATCTCAGACTTGGAGAGCGTGATTGCAGCTATGATTTGCTACTGTTGTTATATGACAATGAGAGAGCAGTAAGAGGGCTGACTGACAGGGGAGGTAATACTGAAATCAAGTTCTACTATTAGAGAACACATGGGCATGGAGTGAACACACTAAGTGAAGGTCATCACTGAGCACACAGGGGACCTCTTGGCTGACTGTTTCCTGAACAGTTTCACAGGTTTGAGCCCTTTACTTGCACGGCATGTAAAATGAAAACAATCCTCTTGAGAAAGTATCAAGCGATATTCTAAATGTAGAGGGGAGAGGGGAAATGAGATTATGATTCTTTTCATTCTATTTCGTATTTTACAGGTAAAGCATCTGTAAACTAAATCATGGAACTGACAGGGATATGTTTTTTCTGGAAACTAAGTGGCACAGGTGGTCCTGAGAAATGCTTCAGTCTTATGCAAGTACATATATGTGCAAACATTAATGTGTATCACAGAATCATAGAATCACAAAATGACTTGGGTTGGAAGGGACCACACAGATCACCAATTTCCAACCCCCTGCCACAGGCAGGGCTGCCAGCTGCTGGATCAAGTACTAGGTGGGGCCCTATCCAACCTAGTCTTGAACACTTCCAGGGAAGGGGTACACACAGTCTCTCTGGCCAGCCTATGCCAGCATCTGACAACTCTCTGTAAAAAAATCCTACTCCCTGACATCTAATCTAAATCACCTTTCCCTTAGTTTATATTTTGAGCCCAGCAAGTATGTGGGCTGCTCCAAAAGTAATATCTCCCATTCTGGATGCCCTAAAGATTTTTACAGGATGCAGTGCCTTAATTTTGACATTCATGAGCTGAAAAGGGTACTAAACAATTGCCAGTCATGTGCTCTGGGACAGACAGATTGGATGGGCCTTAGGAAGGCCAGCCAAGGGGAAAACACAAACCTAATTTAACCCCTATCCCAGTCTTGTCAGGTCTATGGCTAGCATGGAAGCAAGATCAAGGACAAGTGAAGATTACCAGGGTACTGCAGACCCAGCTTCTTTGTCTGGTAATCCCTGAGTATAACCTATGCCCTGGGTGCAGGCTTGTATCTCCTAAACATGGGGCCCAAGCACTGACTCCTATCATCAGGCAATCCCAAGTATTAGCTTGGTTTCTGGCTCTGGTTTGGACTGTCATGATGAGCAGTCCCTCAGGAGCAGACTTACATACAAAAATCTTCATTTCTGACCCACTTCTGCACTCAATTTCACAAAGTGCTCACACTTATGACAGGCATGAGAAGGTTCCTCATACAAGTGTTTCCTGCCCTCACTTTCTGAAATTAGATCTACTACATGTTTGCCACCAGTTGACAAAAGGAAGAATACTTATCAGCTCCTCTTCCCTAGACTAAACAGGCCCAGCTCCCTCAGACTCTCTCCTGATGGGAGAGGTGCTTCAGTCCCTGGAAAGATCTAAAGGTCTTTCTCTGCACAAAAAAGTGATGGCTGAGTTACATATTCTAAGTCCTTCAAGTGAGTTGGGTACTAATTTAGCACATTTCCAAGATGTTTGCCCATGGATGATAGATAGGACCCATAGGGGATTTGTGCCCTTCTGGAGAGGCAGGTGGTGGCCAGATCACCGTGACCAAAGTGATTAGATTTCTATGCTTAGGGAACAAATTCCACATCACTTTTATGCTATGCTGACCTCATGTTAGGCCATCCTTGTACCCCAGCAATAGCTGGATGCTGAGGAGCCCCTCCACAGCTTCCTCATCACCATAGAATAACCTGGAGCCAGCAGAAGGTGCCAGGTTTGAACACACCTGCCGGCATTAGTGAGTGACAGAAAATCCATGTAAACTACTCTCAGAATGTTCTGGTTCATTACAAGGTTTAAAGGATTAAGAAAGCACAATAAGCACAGCAGAAAAGCTGTGCAGGTGATTACAAACAAGATGAAGGAGAAAACACCATTGCATAGAGAGGTGCCTTGTGGTTTAAAAATATGAATACTTTGTAAGAGGAAGGCAAGCTCGTTGATCATGTTTAGTAGACTATTTACAATGAAAGCTTGATTAAAACTCTCAATTGGGCTATGCATGAAAGGAAAAAATGAACAACCTCTTTAGAGAAAAATAATAAATTAGAGAAAGATTTGTCCTCAAACTTTCAGTTCCAAAACAACAGTGCTTACAGAAAGGTTTCACTTCAATCATATGATGACATTTCCAAAATCAGTGAAATCAAATATCATGGGATTTCAGAAAGTATTGAATCAGCCACTCACTTAATTTCCCTGCTGAATCCTAGGCAAAACTTTATTCCCATCTCAACTATCTTTCCTCATTATAGCTGGAGACTACATGGTGTAATTTTTAACAGTATTTAGTTAACTATACTACCCAGGTTAGTGTTTTTAAATGGTTTATGTGAGCTGAGAGATTGTGTGTTCCTTCAGTTACCTTAGAAAATCTATGGGAAAGATTCAAAGGACAGTAATGTGAAATCTGGGCATGAGAGTAGATATGCACTAATAGTAAGAAGTCTCTATCACCATTTTTATTTGCCAGCTTTTAACTACGACTTAGTGACATTAATTTTCAATCTAAAGAAAATCAGCTTTAAAGTGTAACTGTTAAGCCACCAAAGGACTGGTCATGGCTCACTGGTTAAATGCAATGCCATTTGAATGTATCTCAAGAGTGCTTAGAGACATTCATTCTTACATGCAAAATTCTGTGGCTGAGGGAAAGGTGCTGTCAAGTAGGTCACCAACTCAACACTCAGAATCTGGAGATGGGGGTAGGAACTCTTATCTCATAGTTCCACTATCACATTATAAAAAATGATTGTTATTCCACAAGAATCATCTTGTGTTGATTGATGGCCCTGTGTCACTCAGGTTTATGGGTTACGACCACTGGAGACTTCAAAATGAACTAAGCCAAACATAGCATCACCCTCTGCTCAGTGAAGCAAGAATGCAATACTGAGAAACCAAACTGGTCTGTCAAAAAACAAAATACTTAGCTTCGAAAAATGTCAGACTTTCAACATGTTTGACAGCTTCCATATTCAATGCATGCAAAAGTGAGTCTGCTAAATGCAGGCAATGCATTCAAAATATTCCTTTGACATTAAAAATTCCTAATCTAGTATATTATCCTTAAATAATTCATATCTCTTTGATGTAGGTCTCTACCTCTTGGGTGTTCTATAGAGGAAACATCTTCATTAAAGCAAACAAAAATAACCCACAGCATTAAAAACTGTCCTCACATATGGTACAAAAGTACAGTAATAACTTAATGATACTGATGAATAGCACATATGAACTAAAGTACTACAAATAGGAGGTGCATTCATCCTGTATCAGGGCTGCTGTTTATCTTGAGACAAGGAATTTTCTTGACGTGTAAAATGAAATGTATTCTACTGATGGCCATAATTGCACAATCCTTAAAATTCAGCCAGTTGTTGTAAGGACATCACTCTTTAAAACGTTTGATTTTAATCTCTTTACAATTTCTAGACCAGAGGACTCTCCTCTAGCAGACATGCTATTAAAAACTACCCAGCAGTATCTGTTCTGTGCAGAATTTTCAGATACTTATGACATTTTAAAACCTAATGCATTAAGTTTTGGAATACTCTACCAACACATCCTAGCTCTTTTCACATTAAATTAATGAATACATTGCTCTACACAATTATGGAAGCAGTACTAGCCACACTCTTTAGAAATGAGACTATTTATACAGTTTTTCTTTTATATCTGCTATTCAACATTCAGTTAGACTACAAATGTTAGAGTTCTATTTCTACATATTCTTTGTACATAGATCACTATGCCTTATGTATGGATTTGTGGGTGAGAACACTTTAAATACACAGTTCTGAATCTATTTTATTGGAAGGCATATTACATTATGGACCTAGTTTGCCTAACTTCGGGAACTTGAAAGGGTGCCTGTGTTAGGAATCTGTTTTAGCTGCCCAAGTTGTCAATGAAGAGAGGTAGAAGTCTGCCAAGGCAATCCATATCATGCATACGTAGTTTTACAAGCACAAAGGGCGAAAACATCTGGCAAACAATTGCTACTAAAATCTGGAAGTCCTGCTCAACATGTCTGAATCATTTCATACAAACTGTATGATACACAGTCATAGCAGGCCTTAATAGATGTCTCATTGCAAATCTAATATTACACAATTTGTATCTTATTTTCCTAGCTGTGTCAGTTCTTTTAACGTGAATATTCATGCAAATTAAAATCTGAGGGAGGGGAATAATTTGTTAGATGAAGTTTTATCACTTATATTGAATTGTTGCACTTTGCAGACAGTATAGTGAAGAATGACTGCATATTTAGCACTCAGCTGCAGTACTTTGATGTAAGAAGACAACCTGTCAGTCTTGACAGGTGCAAACTAGACATTCAGAAGAGGTTTTTCTAACAATTTTTCTACTACCCGAGAGTAACACTAGAACAGAAGAAATGTACCCACATGCTGGTGATGTGGGCACTCTGAAGGCCCTTCTGGCTGCCAGCTTATAAACAGAGCCTTCAACACCTCAAGATTTTGTTATTGCTGCTGTTATACCTAAAGTGAAAAACTAATACTCATTTTAACCCTCAAAGTTACATCTTAAAGCATGAGAGCTTCTTCCAGTTTAAAAGTCCTCACCACAAATAGCATGGTCCCAAGCCTGCCGTGGAATACTGAATTATTATTACTCATTTCAGAAAGGTGTCAATTGTTCCCAAAATGTGAACACTGCTATTTCTTTTTATCAGGAAACAGGTTAACTGATGTGCCAGCTTATGGGAAGAAAAGTATATGGTAATGTCAACAGATTCTATATATCCTAGACCAGCTTCTCTCCTTCTAGTTATATACCAATGTAATTCTGTTTATGTGAATGTCATGATCTCTGAAAGAGTGCTCAAATAAGAGTAAGAATACATCCATTACACAGAGTAAATTTCATCAGTAAGAGAAGATAACCTAAAGAAATGTTTTAAAAGGGAGGATACAAATTTTTCATTTAAATATTCTCACTTCCATCAGTCTCATCAATATCACAACAGACAAGTTCTGGAGTACATGAAGGTGCTAGGACTAAGACTTCCCATATCAGAAAACATTGGAAAGTAAAAACAATGCTTCTTTACTTATGGAGAGTATCAGATTTTATACTGTTAATGAGTGTTTCTAATAAAATGTTGGTGGCAATAATTTAATTTTTACTCACAAGAAAACCTATTAAAATTTTTTACAACTTTGCTTTCCAGCACTGCACTGTTTTTATCTGAGTAAGGTCTCTTTACAACCATACATAAAGACAGCCACTGCCAAGAGAGTAATTTTTATAACACTTATTAGAAAGATGTTCTTATTGTTCAAGTATTTCACACGCTATTCTTTCTGCTACCTAACAGTAACTGTGGCACACAGAACTGTTGTACTGAGGAAATAATACTACAAGTGTTCAAATTTTTCTTTTTTGGCAGAATCTGAATTCCTTTCTTCAATTTATGACATAGTCATATAAGGATTTCCCAGAAACAAACAACACTACAGTAAGTAAGTAATGTCAGACAGCTTGCAGAATTTCAGATAGGAAATTGGCTACTGCACGAAAATGTCTGAAGCAGCTTTCTGATGCCTCACATCCATGGAGACTTCACTGTCTCCAAACAGATGTTTGTAAAAAGGAAACTGAAGTTACAACTTGGTTGGATAAGCAAATGTCTTCTGAACTGGGAATGGCAGTCCTCATGCAACGAAGCCCCAGCTTGAGTAGTAGATGTGCTTCTTATGCAAAACTCCATTTAATTGCTCCAGATGGAAGGTCAAGAGGTTTTAGTGCCTGAAGTAGCACAACATAGCACTTGAGCATCCTGCTAGACCACAGGCAGAGCCAATAATTATATTTTCAATCTCCGGTCTTCACCTGTAATGAAGAAGTTCTTCTCAGGAAATAATTGCAAAAATGTCCACCTTCATACAAGTCTGTTTTGTTGTTTTTTGTGGGGTTTTTTTCTGACCAAGTCTCATGCAGCCTCTGGGGAAACTGTAGTTGCCAGTCACCCCAAGGGACCTTTATGTAGTGAACCCAAAGTCGTAGACCTATATTGTCTCAGTCACATCCTGTGTAAGAGAGTACAAAAGATACAGAGGAATTTCAAGAGCTATAAGAGCAAATTCATTTTTCTTGGTTAACAGGCTCTTTGTTCTGATGCTCTAGCACAAACACTCATTGACTGGTCAAACTGAGACCTCAGAGAGAAATGTCCATTGAACGTTCCCTTAAAAAACAGTTTTCTTGCATCCAAAAAGAAGGTTTAATAAAGTGTTAATTTAAATAGTCTGTTCAAAAACTTCACCTAATGCAAACAGTGATATTAGCAAGTAGCTATGCCGCAAAGCAGGTATTTAGCTTGAATGGAAACATTTTCACATCATTTCACCAAGACATTTGCTAAAAGAATCCCCCAGCTATTAGGGGCATGAAGCTTCATGATCCATAGATCCATAGAGGCATCCTTATTCTGTTTAGAAGAATTAGAATCCCAGAACGAGCTTTAAAACTGAGATTCATTTGTTGATAAAAATGAATCAAGAGGGTGGACACCTTACATTATTTTTGAGAGGGCATAGTTTAAAAAGCATTTCTCCTACTATAATTTGGCAGTTGCAGGACAGTTTGACAGGAAAGGCTGGAGAAAATAAATGACTTTTCCACTTATCACTGCTCTGAGGAAAAGGACCATAACTGCTTAGCTAGCACTAGCTCACCAAGCCATGCATGCCTGCAGCCTGGAATCTTGTACACAGCCTTCACTTGTGATCCATAAGCTTATTGTATAGATTTTGTTCTTGGGCTCCACCTGTCTTCAATTCCAGCTGTTCATCACAGAAGTGGGATCTTGTTGCTCTAGTCTCCCATAGCATCTGGCACAAATTCTGGGGTTTCTTCTGACAAGAAGTAAGAATGCAGCTGTGCCAGGCACCTAAAGCTGAGCAGTACAGCCATGATCACGGACGTCAATATTTGCTTGAAGAAAGAACTGTGTTGATGCTCAAGCCTGAGATACATGAACAAATTTCCATCCATTTATATCAAGGAATGCTGCCTGCATTAATATTGTTAATACTGAGCTTGCAAAGTGGAGCCTGCAGACAAATGGGAATCAGGAACTAACATGCTAAGTAATGTTTGGAAGTAAATAAATTCCATCATTTCATATATTAAAAGGGCACCAAAGCCTGTAACTGTTTATTCCAAGGTTATGTTTTCTCCCTGTGGCAAATCTTATTTACAACTAGGAATGTGTTATCTTGTGTAGTGAATACCTGACCTTCTCTTTCTAAAAATTTCCAGAAACAATGCCAAAAGCACATACTGCCTCTGACAGGGTGACAATACAGCATCTCACATGCATATTTTCTTGGTAAAGGTATTTGAAAAAGCTATAGGAGTCCCATTCAAATTTATCAACCAACTATGCATGCTTATGACAATAAGGTTGTTTATTAATAGGACTGTGACCCAGTACAGTGAAGGGCTTTGTCAGGGTTGTATAAACCATGGGCTTCAACACCTTCTCTAACAGGAAACTCAGCTGGAGAGAAGATACTTAAAGAAATTTCTGCAGTGATGGTAATGGAACGTAAGTGCCTTTTTTATACAGACCACTCTTATGTACTAAGATTAAACCTCTGCTCAATCAAATACTTTTCATTTCATGTTTACAAATAAAATTTCCCTTAGTATTTGTTTTGCTATTACCCCACCTCCAGCAGGGCCACCCAGAGCAGGGTGCCCAGGGCTACTGCCAGACAGCTTTTGGAGGTCCCTAAGGAGCAGAACCCACAGTCGCTGGATAGCCTGTGAAGTGCTTTGTCACCCACACAGTGCAGAAGTGCTCTTGATGTTCAGAGGGAACCTCCTGTGTGCCAGTTTGTGCCCATGGTCACTTGTCTTGGCACCACTGAGAAGAGCCTGCCTGTGTCCTCTGTGCACCCTTCCTCCACTTATCTGCACATGAGCAAGAACCCCCTGAACCTCTTCTTCTCCAGACTGAACTCTCTAAGCTCTCTCCTCACAGGAGAGATGCTCCAGTCCCAAATCGTCATGGTGGCCCTTCATTGGACTTTCACCAGTATGTCCAGATCTATACTAGTGGGCCCACAACTAGACTCAGCACTCCAGCTGTGGCCTCTGTATGGGAACTGTTGAATCACGGCCTGAACCACTGATTGGTCACCTAAAGTGAGCACCGAGTCAGCCATGGGGCCACAGGCGAAGGTGATATACCTGTGTGATTGGAAGGGGTGGAGCCTGGCTCCAACTCTCCCAAACCCCATTTAAGGGCTGACCACTACCAGGAAAGGATCTCTTCTTGGAGATTCCTCCTGTGTGGAGTCAACAGCAAGCCTCTATCATCATAAAGGTGAGCCACTCTCTTTTGCTGTTTGTCTGTATACGATCTACATAGGCCTACTAAAATATACCATTTTCCATACTATTTTTATTGAGTACCATTCTTGGGGGTTATTTACCCTACACCTCACCACTGCTGAGCAGAGAGGAAGGGTCATCTTCTGGCAAGACTTGGCCTAATGCAGCCAAGAATACCACTGACCTTCTTTGTGGTGACAGCACAATGGTGGCTCATGTCCTATTTGGTGAATACACAGCCTCCCAGGTCCTTTCCTGCAGAGCTGCTTCCCAGATGGGCAACCCCCATCATGCAATAGTGCTTGGGGTTGTTCTTGCTCAGGTGCAGGACCCTGTGCTTCTCCTTGTTTAACTGTGTGATATTGCTGTCAGCCCACCTCTCCAGCATGCCAAGGTCCTTCTGCATATCAGCACAGCTCACTGGTGAATCAGCCACTCCCCTCAGTTTCATCTCTTCATATTTGTGTTTATCTCTGAGTTCCACAACACCAAAAGCTTTTATTGTCTGAAGTTGCTCACTAAAAAAAGCCTGAAACTGAAAATTGGCCTGTGCAGCATGGTCTTTAATTTTTCCAGGGTATGCATGTTTCTGGATGACTAAAATAGATATGCAGCTCAAGATTTCAGTATGTAATACTGTTAAAATGATTTTAACACCTTTTGGAATAAAGTCTGTGTTTTGTCCAGCAGAGGGAGACCAGGGTTTTACATAAATACATTTGTTGGGTTTTTTTTCCTTTTGTATTGTTTTTTAACTCAGGTGTATCAGCTATAGATTTTTAAATCCTTTTATTTTTAAGACATAGTTTCTAGATCATACAGACAGACATATTTAGGGAAAAAAACTGATTAATATCATCCAATACTATAAGATGGTTTTAAATATACTGATGCTGGATTTGCAGCTTTCATCCCACTTCAAGTGTGGCACTCTATAAATAACAACAGAAAGCAACATTTTTTTTTTTCTGACATGATTTCAAAGTCCTATTATGACTATTGGTTAAATTTAAAATGCAAAAGGATTCAAATCCTACATTAAAAAATAGAACATAAGCGTTTTCTTTGTCTTTAAATTGCTTGAGAACTATTCATGCCCACAGCCTGAGATGGATTTCTTATCCAAGGCACATTTTTCTATCAGATGTTTTTAAAACTGATGTAACTCATTGCAAGGACAGTATCTTAAAAAGAGCTTTACAGAAATGATAGGGAATTCCATTATTTAATGAAAAAAATCTATTTCTAGAAATCCAGTCACAGAACTGTCTTCAATAAGTTCTGCTTGTTCTACTTCAGTAAGATCATTAGTTCTACTAATTATTGTTAAAAATAAATAAAAGCTTCAGATAGGTTTTCAGTTTCTATTTCATTTTATGGATAATCCTTTTCCATTTTTTTCAAGCTACAAAACCTATACCATAACTATATCTGAGTGATATATATTTATAGATACATACATATGTACATGCATACATACATAGACCAATGAATCCAATAGGAGTGAAAGAAGAGATTTTTAAAGCACACTTCACTGGAAGAAGAGCAAAAAATATCATGGGCTCAACCTCTGGGGTGCTAACAAAAGAAACTGTCTTTATTCATCTACTTCATTTCTTTCAGATGTTCTAGTCATTAATATACTGATGTCTCTGCTTGTATTATGTGATGCTAATATCAAGGGCAGCACAGAGCAGGTGTGGAACACCACAAGGCGCAGCAGCATGTACTAATGGAGTCCTGGGTCAGCCAAACAGATATGGGCTTCCAGGCCATATGCTTCTGCTTTTCAGTTCACATCAAGCTAAAATCCTTCCTACTGGATAGATGTAAGAATATGGTGCAAATGACCCCTTATCCCTGAAACAACTCCAGTGTCAGTGTGCCAAGATGAAGGTGAATCCTCAGACCAATGAAAAGTGGGGGTAGTCAAGTTCTGTGAGCAGCCACAGAAGGAAGTTAGTTATCCTATGCAATTGTATTACTGAATATCTCTGCAGCTGTTATATGTGCTGAAAAGATAATTTTAACCTAGAACTAAGTGAGAGATTCATACATATTTAACCCATGGTAACAAATGAGAACTTGCTGACTTACAGTATGTAGATTTTAAAAAAAAGGGAGATGAAGAGAAAACTAAGATAAAGGTCTCTCATCTCCCTCTGTGCTCCCTTTAAAGGGTATTAGATACAGATTTCTGGGCTCTGTGAATGCTCAGTGACTACAAAAAGTAATGTGAACTACCCTAACTTCATTCACAGTGACACTATGGCAAGAATAGTTCCAAAGGCAGCCCAGCACATTCCTCGTTCACGATTACCTGTGAGTAACTCTGCATCCTCCTCTCACTACCATTTCTGATGAACAGCCTGCAGCTTTTGATTCCAAGGTAAAGATCTAAACACTTTCAGCCAGGCTAAAATAAAATTAATCCAGTGTGGTTAATAGAGGTAACATTTGACAGCAGTTTTTACTCTGGAAAAGGCCAGTGAAAACCTGGAGGAAGCACTTTACAGGCAGAGCTTGGTATCTTCTTGGAATGGCCCATTAAAGCCATGATCCTAATATAGAAACATTATACCCTTGGTCTGTTTTTTTTCCCCCCCTCAACTCCCTGCTCCACCAAAGGGTTAATCTATCACCCATTGCCTACTATGAAAGCAGTTTTAAAGCTGCAGGTAGAGATTTTTGACCTGATTTGAGCTTATCTGTTTCAGTGTGCTGTTCATAGGCTCCAGATTCACAGCTGCAATAAAGGAAAACCACATGATAAGGAGCTCTTGGGCTTTTCTTTGTTCAGGCAGCAAATTCAGCTGTTTTACTTTGGAGATTACTTCATGATCAAGATAGGTGCATTAACTAAAAGAGGCATGAATGCCATTTCGAAGTAACAAATGAGCCCTCAGATACAGGTGTGAGAAAGATGAGCAAAATCCGTATGGGCTCATACAGAGAGAAAAAAAGCAGGATTACAAAACTTGAGAATGATATCCATAAAAGAATAATGTGAGAAACAGAAAAAGAAGCATTATACTTCAACTGTATTCTGTGCTTGTTCTGTCTTGTTTGTTAGTTCTAGTGCAGATGACCTTCAGATCAAAACCATTTTGTCAGGTACAGAAAATAATGAAGTAGTTGACTGAAAGCCAGTCAGGAAGCTTCTTTGGTTTCTTTGCTTATTTCCTGATACTTTGGAAAACTTTCTTGAAACTGTACGGAGAATACTGCCAATTCATTACCTCCTCCAGCTCCTTGGTGGGAACTCACTAACTCTCTACTGTGACTTGCACTGGAAAACTCATCACCTTGTTCCTCTCCTTCCCTTACTCTCTCACATTTGCACATCTGCCCTACTTGCCTCATTCTGCTTGCACTCCTCTTCTTTTTTCTTTTATCTTCACCTGCATAGCTTTGCTATGTACTCTCCTGTACTTGGAGCCTATGTAAATCCTTACACTGAGTAAGTCAGCTTCACCAGCAAACAGTTAAATGTCACACAGCTGTTCAACTCACTACCCACTCCCAGAGGGCTGGGGAGAGAACTGGTTGAGATAAAAAAAATTTACTAAGAAAGAAAAGGAAGAGAGAAATAACAGTAACAATAATTATTAGACCTGAGGAAGCATTTCTTTTCTGAAAGAGTGGTCAGGCACTGGAATGGCCTGCCTAGGGAGGTGGTTGAGGCACCATCCCTAGCGCTGTTCAAGAAGCGTTTAGATGAGGTGCTAAAGGACTTAATTTAGTAGTTGGGTAGAGATAGTGATAGGAGGATGGTTGGACTAGATGATCTTATAGGTCCTTTCCAACCTTATGAACTTATGAACTTATGATGTATATTTGCAAACCAAGTGATACACAAAGCAATTACTTAACATCTGCCAACCAATCCCCTGACAGCCCCTGAGCAGCATCTGTTCCCCTGGCTGATTTATAGGTTTTTCATATGATGTCATATGGTATGGAATATCCCTTTGGCCAGTTTAAGTCATCTGTCCTGATTCTGTCCCCTGCCAGCTCCTTGTGCCCCCCAGCCCTCTTGCTGGCAGGGCAGTACAAGAAGCTGAAATGTCCTCGGTTCTGTACAGTACTGCTCAGTAACAACTAGAACATTGGTGTGTAATCAACGCTGTTTCTCTCCTATAGCAAGAACACAATATCATACCACACATGAAGAAAGTCAACCCAGTCCTAGCTAAAACTGAGGCGGTTTTGATTATGAATTCCTTCTCCAAGTGATTTAGAACTCAACAAGGAGCCATGCTTTGCTGGTCCTCATCACCAGCAAGAGGCTGCTGAGGTATGTGAAGCTCAAGAGCAGCCTTTGCTGCAGTGGCTGTGAAAAAGTGGAGTTTAAGATCACTAGGGCTGCGAGGAGTCCACACAGCAAACTCACTATCCCGAACCTCAGGAGAGCAGATTTTGGTCTCCTCTGGGTTATGCTTGCTAGAGTACAATATGATAAAGTCCTGGAGGAGAAAAGGTGCCCCATTTTTTAAATCAGATAAGAGGTAGACCTGAGAAGCTACAGGCCAGTCGGTATCACCTCTTTGCTTGGCAAGACTGTGGGACAGAGTCACCAGGAAACTACGCTAAGGCATATGGAAAACAGAGGGGATTGGTAACAGCCAACATGCATCACTAAGGGCACTTAACAAATGTGATTGTCTTCTGCAATGCGGTTACAGCACTAATGGATAAGGGAATTTACATCTATCTGGCTGGAAGACCGCATAGAGCAAATGGAACAGAGGGTGTCCTGGCTTATGTCAGAAAATGTTGCCAGCAAAGGCAGGGAAGTGATCATCCCTCTGTACTCAGCCCTGGTGAGGCCATACCTCAAGTACTGTGTTCAGTTTTGGGCCCCTCACTACCAGAAAGACATTGAGACCACGGAGCATATCCAGAGAAGGGCAACAAAGCTGGTGAGGGGTCTGGAGCACAAGACTTACAAGAAGCGACTGAGGGATATGGGTTTGTTTAATCTGAAGAAAAGGAGGCTCAGGGGTGACCTTATCATATTCTACAATGTCCTGAAGAGAGGTTGTGGTGAGGTGGGAGCCTATTATCCCATGTAACTAGTGATAGGATGAGAGCGAATGGCCTCAAGTTGCACCAGGGGAGATACAGGTTGGATGTTAGGAAATACTTCTCCAAAAGAATGGTCTGGTACTGGCACAGGCTGCTAAGGGAGGCGGTGGGGTGACCATCCGTGGAGGTGTTCAAGAAACTTTAGATATTGTACTGGGAGACGTGGCTTAGTGGGAAATACTGGTGATATATAGACCATTGCACTGGATGATCTTAGAGGTCTTTTCCAACCTTGGTTATTCTATGATTCTGTGATTCTACCTGGACTTGCACAAAGCATTTAACACTGTTCCACATGACATCCTTGAATCCAAACTGCAGAGATATGGATCTGATGGATAGATCACTCCATAAATGAGGAATTGGATGAACTGTCACACTGACAGTCAGTGGCTTGGTGTCCATGTGGAAACCACTGTCAAATATCATTTATCAGGAGCTGGTACTGCGGCCAGTGCTATTTAACATACTTGTGGGCAGTGAGATTGAATGTACCCTCAATCAGTGTGCGTATGACACCAAGCTGTGTGGTGCAGTCAATACACTAGAGGGAAGGGATGTCATCCTGAGAGACCTTGGCAAGTTTGAGAGGTGGGCCCACGCAAATCTCACACAGTTCAACAGTGCCAAGTGCAAAGTCCTGCAACTGGATCAGGAAATTGCCAATCACAAATACAGGGTGAGTGGGAAATGGGTGAAGAACAGCCTTACTTGGGGGGTAGTAGTAAATGAAAAGCTCAGTGTGAGCCAGCAATTTGTGCATGCAGCCCAGAAAGTCATTCATATCCTGAGCTGGATCAAAGGAAGAATGACCAGCAGGTCATCCCATCTGGGGTACTACATTCAGCTCTGGGAGCTCCAGCATAAGAACATGGACCTGTTGAAGAGAGCCCAGCGGAGGCCATGAGGATGATCAGAGGGTGAGAGCACCTATACTATGAAGACAGGCTGAGGGAGCTGCAGTTGTTAAGTCTGAAGAAGAGAAGAATTTGGGGAGACACCGTTGCAACCTTTAAAAATTTAAAAGGGGCCTACAGGAAAGATGGGGAGGGATTCTATATCAGGAAGTGTTGTGATAGAACAAGACATAATGACTTTAAACTAAGAGAAGGGTGATTTTGATTAGATATAAGAAAGAAATTCTTAATGATGAGTGCAGTGAAGTATTGACACAGGATGCCCAGAGAAGGTGTGAATCCCTAGAAGTTCAAGGCCAGGTTGGATGGGCCTTTGAGCAAACTGGTTTACTAGAATATGTTTCTGCCTGTGGAAGGGAGGTTGGAACTAAATGGTCTTTAACGTCCCTTCCAATCCACACCATTCTGTGATTCTATGAATATATGCATCACTGATCCAGAACAGTTCATGTTAGCTCTGTTGGGCTTTGTACAGTGTCCACATTACTAATATAACATATAACATAACCTATATAATTTCTGAGAAATACAAACTGCATGTGGACCAAGGGGTAGAATGCTGATTAGCCCTCCATAAAAGGGTTGGACTGTGCAAGGCTGGCCATATCCTCATTCTATTTGGACATGTGAAATATCTTTTAAAATGGAAACAGAAATAAAGCAATTTCAGACACAAATGTCGTCAGGCCATCCAAATGATAACCAAGCAGTTTTGAGGATTCAGAGTGATTGCATGCCTTCAGTGGAAAACAGAAGCAGGACCTGATAGCAATGCTGCGTCATAATAATTTTGCCTTATGAATACAATCCATCCAAACTTTCTTGAGTTCAGCTGGCGTAACCTACATTTTGCCTCAGGAAAAGCATAACTTTTTCTGATGCATTCAAACATCTGACTGCAGTATTTGAGAACCAGATGTAGAAGTGTCATTATCCCACTTTTGTCAGCCAGTATTACTATGCTTTTTGTGACTCATGTAGGGCACATCATTATCTATCACAGCACCTCATACAAGGATAGGCAGAAACTTAAATTTTAGAAAGAAACATTACCTCATATTACCCAAACCCTGCAATGCCATACTAGTTGAGAAGTGAGCCTGCTGGAAAGTACTCTAGAGCAAAAATGGCTAGCCTCATCAATAAGACATATCCTTTGACTTCTATTAAATAAGTATCATGAAAATGAAACCAATTCATTCAGTCCCATTGATCTTAGATGTTAATAGCAAATAATCTGTTCTGGCAACTTAGATTAAATATTACAAAGAAACTGAATCATTTCATGACTACTGACAACAATGCAGACAAGTTAAAATAATCTTTCTGGAGGTACTGGTCAACATCTACAGTTGTTTTCAGCAAAGAATCATACTTCAGATGAGAATTCAAAGTAGTTTTCCATGATGGGATTAAAAAGGAGTTCATTAACCAAGGCAGAAAAGCTCTTCAGTTGTTGGCTGCTTCTGTGTTTCCTGTTTTGCTCTCATAGGAGGGATAGAAACTCCACCCAAGTTTTCGTTCTACATCTGTCTGAAGATCTGAGCAGTTACACTGTCATTGATACGATCTATGACTGAAGACATTCAAGCATGAAAACTTCTCTTGTAAGTTTCTTTCTCTCTCTCTTTTAATTTCTTGGGTCAGAGCCCAGCCACCAGCGAACTTCTTGCTCTGTTCAACAGAATCTGTGTGAAAACATGTGTGAGTAAACACAGAAACTAAAGGAAATATTTTGACAATGTTTGCTGTTTAAATTGAAATCTGTCTTTTATCCTTTCTAACTCCTATTTGTAATTGAGATTATTTCTGTAGCCTCACATTAAGCAGAAATTTCCTCCCATCAGATTCTGGAACTCTGAATTTTATTTATCTATTCCTCAAGAGGAATACAGAAATCTGTAATTACTTTAAGCAAAGCTGCAGGATGGGCAGCAGATTCAACTGTGTTGATTTAAATAATTAATGTGTAACAGCCTTTAGTTAATCATCTATCTGTTCCAGGTTTTTTATTGGCAACAAAATCCAATATTCAGCAAAAAAGAGTGAAAGACTCCCTGAACGAGCCACAGACCAGACAAGTTCTGCACATATTTTTTGTGAGTATCAGGCCCCTAGGGTGTTATCAGGAAAGTCTGTTTATTTTCTATAAGAACAAAGGGTTGGGTCCTATGTGCTGACTTCAGTGAGAGGTTTTAGGCTCTGTTCCCTTTTGAATCTCATCTTTGATTACTCTTTCTTGCCTGTCAAAGGTCACACTTACGGTCAGTTTTACATAAATATATTTTCTAAAATATTTGAAGATGGAAATAATTTTGGAGGGTTTTTTAGTATCTTTTTGTATCTGAGAAAATTGAGTAGTTTTTAAAGATGCTGAGAATTATTAACAGCAATATGCCAAGCTTTTCTTCAAATTACATCCACCTTTAAGGAGCCTAAATATGGACTCAGAGAGCTTGAAATACAGGCAAGTAAATCAGAGGATATGGAAAGGGACCTTGAGGTTGGGTGAGTCAATTTTGCAAACACGTCAATTTTCAAGCCTTTCGTTCCTCACACAGGACAAGATGGCCCTGGATAAAATGACAAATTTGAGTCTGGAAGATAATATTTTCCGACCTGAATTGGGTGAAGTGCAAGGTATTCCTGTCATGGAAACATTATGTGCCATATGGGATCAATTATGGAACTTCAAAGCCAGACCCGATGATCTGCTCATTGCAACATATGCAAAAGCAGGTTTGTGTGCATAGAAAATAAAACAGAAAAGTCTGGAATAGTGCTCGCTATTGGAATTGAGAATTTTGTTTTTCTGTTGTGGTTGATATTTGTTTAGTCCCAAAATTGACTTACATTTTAAAGACATGAAGCTCTGTTAGCTATGGTGAGCAATTTTTGACTCCTTTGGCAGAAATAACAGTTACTATTAAAGTTCAAATGATCAAAGTCTGATTTCTCACACGTTTCCTTTTATTTAGACTACACACATAGATACTAATGTACTGTAGAGCTTTTCCATCAGCAGAGAGTTATTTAACAAAGCCTAGTGAAAAATCACTGTTTATTGAGAAATAATAGAAACTATACTATTTATTTTTGAAGGTAGAAAAAAGATGCTGTTGAAAGTTTTTACTTAGTTCTAGTCTACTTTAACTAAAAGGATGTTATATTAGTCTGCTTGGTTTAAATTATCTCAGCCATAGAATTGAAAAGAAATAAAGTTAGGAGTAGATTTTAATTAAACTTGAGTTTAAACTTAAACTCTTGGAGTACATTATATTGTATCTCACAGATCCACACAGTTCAAGCATCATATTAGTGGCTGAATTTCCTGTTCATATTACTTTCCAGGTTATCCCTTACCTACTTCTCTAGCTAATCTATTACAGTACCTGGGAAGAGATGTGGTTAACCTCATGACCACAGCTACAAGGGTAAAGAGGCACATGACAGACAAAACTCTGCATCTCTCACAGGATGTTGCATTAGCTCAAGCAGATGAAATAAAATGTTGTAATGACCTTCCTTAAAGCATTTCACATGGGAACACTGAAAATACTGCAACTTTTTAATATTGTCAAACTGTATGAAATTTTTACTCACTCAAAGTTCACATATTTAATGTTTTTCATTCAAATTGAGGATGAAAAAAAAAAGAATTGAAATAGTTACATTGTTGTGAAAATGTGGAAGTTGGGATATGGGAGTTTCATTCTTCTTTTCAAATGACACAGTCTCTAAACCATCTGTTTATCTCCAAATGGCAGTGGAAGGTGTTTCTGTTAGAAAGAAAAAACTTTTCAAAAACAGAATCCCTGAAACTATGCTTTAGAAATCACCTTTTAATTCCTAATTATGCATTTTTCCTCCGTTATCCTCCCTTTCTGTTTTTTTCTTTCAATCATGCTCTATGCTGTTCCTTCCTCTTTTGACATGGATTCCATCCTTTCAATTTCCTAGCAGAAGAGACTCAGCTCTCCCTAGGGGAAACAACTAAGCACTGACATTTTCAGGTACCACGTGGACACAGGAAATAGTGGATATGATTCAACAAAATGGAGACATTGAGAAGTGTCGACGTGCCAGTACTTACCAACGCCAACCTTTCCTTGAGTGGTATATCCCAGGTTCTTCACCTCTTGCCTACTCAGGTGAATATCACACAAATAGATTTGCATTTTAAATGAAGTGAAATAAAACAAGCATCCACAATTGATGCCACATAATATCTTTGCCACTGCACTGTGTGCCACATCAAGGCTGCAGGTTGTTTTACCATAAGCATCAAGTGCTACACAAGCCGATACAAGACTGGCAGATACGGCACACACCCTACTGACGGAGTGCCTCTGAAAGCTGTGTGTCATACTCCACAGTACCGAAGTCAGCAGCAGATGTCCTCAAAACATAAGTAAAATTACATGAGCAAAGATTACTTCAGAAGTACGGATGGTGCTCATGTAATGTTCTCTAGGTTCTGTGTAGTTGCTGTGGAGATGAACAATCATTGTTAGGTGACCTTCTAAAAGGTCACCATCAAAATTTCTATAGCAAAGAAGCGCTAGCAGAAAAGAAACCAGGTCAATTCTCATAAAAACTCATTCTACAGGCCTGAAGTTAGCTGAAGCTATGCCTTCTCCACGAACAATGAAAACTCATCTCCCTGTGCAGCTTTTGCCTCCCTCCTTCTGGGAACAAAACTGCAAGGTAAGGTTGAAAAGGTAGGAATCTCTCTACTTCTCATGGAAAGAGAGCAATAAATGTGGACTGCATATGGTTTCCAGAACCTTTGTGAAAACTAAAGGTCTCCCCAGCTAATCTCACCCTTATTGCACAAAGTCTGTGTGAAACTAAAGAAGTGATGGATGAGTTACCTGAGTTAGATATCAGAGAATGTCAATTTCAAAGCAAAATCCCTTCAGCCTTTGTTACTCAGGCTCCAAGAGAAAACACCAGGTGAGGCTCAATATCCATAGAAGCATGTTTAAGCATGTATTTTCTCTCTCTTTCTCATTTTCACCTCCGATGAAGATCATCTATGTGGCAAGAAATGCAAAAGACAACCTCGTGTCATACTACCATTTTCACAGAATGAATAAGGCGTTGCCTGATCCAGGAACCATTGAGGAGTTCACAGAGAAATTCATGAATGGAGAAGGTGATGAGCTGCGATCAGTTGTATAAGAGATTTTTTTCATTTAAAAATACCCAATAGCTGAATATCTGTTTTGAAATTCAATGCTAACACTCTGGAGGAATATCCACTGAAGGTGTTTAAAAAGTTGTTTGTCTTCATTCAAAGGTTTTTATAGTACCTTAAAAGATGAATCACATCTTTACATGAACATTTGGAGGAGAAAAGAAATGCTGCTCTTTACTCCATTATCTTTCAAAACCACACATAATGATTTTTAGGTTTCTCTCTGCGAGTTTAAAAGAAGCCAGCTGGGAAGATGCAGCAGCTCAGTGGCTGTATTCTAGCATGACACACAAGAGAGCAAAGCTTAATTAAGTATAGATTGTGTGGTATGAATTTGAGCCAGGGGAGTCCTTTTACTTAAATTAACCAGTCTAAAAACCAGGCATTTGAACAAAGTCAATTTTCTAGCTAAGGACAGGCAACACCACAAACTGATTCCTCCTCTTCTAAAATACGTCATCATATCCAAGAAAAAAAAAAAAAAAAAAACTGTTCATGTGGATGACAGTCTTCAGTTTTGGTCAGTAAAGTTCACATAGGTCATTTTTTGTAAGTATGTAGGCCTAGAAACACCAATGTCTGGACCAGTGTGAAAGTCTCGTGCCTAACTGAGACTTTGTGTCTTGTGTTGGAACATCTTTCTACACCAGTGCAGTTGTTTAGAGCATAGCAACCCCTGTCCAAGCCAATCATGTCAGTACTTATTGGAGAGAAACAGGCACTTCTGATAGCATGCCAAATAGTTAAACCAGTTAGGAACATAGAGTAATACAGGCTGAAAGGGACCTTTGTTGTCCATATAGTCCAACAACCAGCAGGGTACATTGGTAGTGATTCAAAACCAGCTTAAAAGATAGGAAAATACGTCAACACTAGTCATGGAGGAAATGTGTGAGAGACAAGGATACTTCAAGATAATACTGGATATTTATATTTGCTGCTGCTGTTACTCCTTTTTCAGTGCTCTGGGGTTCCTGGTATGACCATGTAAAAGGATGGTGGAAGGCAAAAGACAAGCACCGTATTCTCTACCTCTTCTATGAAGATATGAAAGAGGTAAAGCCTGAATGTGCGTTTATAGAGCTCTGCTTAAGATCTGGAAGTTCTGTAGATATTATCTATATTCAACAGATTTCTGCTGTAATGTCATCTGCACCTGTAAACCTTCAGACAACCTGACTTTTCACCTTGATAACAATTGTAATTTCCTTGCTTTTTTTTTTTTTTTTTGTCTCTGTTTCTCTCCCTACTTTCTTCTCTCTGCAGAATCCAAAGAGAGAAATTCTGAAGATTTCAAAGTTTCTGGAGAAGAACTTAGATGAGGAGGTTCTCAACAAGATAATATATAACACGTCATTTGAGGTAATGAAGAACAATCCCATGACAAACTACACTAAGGATTTTGAAGGAATAATGGATCACTCAGTTTCTCCGTTCATGAGAAAAGGTACTGAGGTTTATTATTGCTATTAAGTCTCTTCTTGGTAGTCATTCTGCCTTGAAATAATCCTTCTCTTCGAGTACACTTCTTTATTAAGTCATCGTTAATGGGCTTCAAGAAACAATAGTAAATTAAAAAATTTCTTTTCATAGGAGCTGTCGGGGACTGGAAAAATTATTTCACTGTGGCTCTGAATAAGAAATTTGATCAAGATTATGAGAAGAAAATGGCTGATACCTCTCTAGTTTTTCACACCAAATTGTGATTATTAGCAATGGGAGTGATTCTTCACAATCTATCAGCACTTTCAATTTTCCATATTTTGCTTTTCCTTCACAAAATGCCAGTATCTCTAAGATTTCAAAATCTTTCTTTCACACACTACTGATTTTTCATTATAATGAGATTGTTCAAACTATGTGGAAATATATATTTGCCTCCCTGAAGAAAATAATCCCTCCCTGGATATTTGCCATTCAACCCTTCCACAATTACTTTTAGCATTAGCTAAATTATTTCTGATATTTTGAGTGTTTGTCTTTGTTAAACTGCAGTTGATATCACCAGCATTTTCAAATCAGAAATTAGGTTATCAACAGGAAAAAAAATGTGTTAAAGGATTGCAAAAGCTGTGGGCTAATGCCTACATTATATGTTTTTCCACATTGTATAAATATTAATCGATAAATAACAACAATAAAGAATTTTAAATGTTGGTCAAGAATAAACAAAGCAAAAGAAATGTAGAATCATTTTATATTTTTCTTATTTTAAGCTGAGCATCATAAATGCTATTGAGATGAAAGCAGCATTTCCAAAAACATCAAGCACCCATTACCTGATGAAACTTGTTACAGGGCTATAGAGAGCTACTCATCTACAATCCAGCTGTGAAGGTAGTAGATGTTACTGCATCAAGACAACAAGCTTTTGTCATCATTGTCTTTTTGAAATTAATAGAACCAATTTCTGCAAACATTTGCAGAAAATTCTGAAAGTTGGTATGAAGCAGGTCAAAACCCAGTGCTGAGAGTATTTTCCCCTTCCCCACAGCCCAGTTAGAACCTTTAGTTGCAATAAGGCTTGCTGAGTACTATCAAATAATGCTTTAGCATTAGCACCAAAACTATAGCCATTTCTTCAGTTGGTAGGAAATTAGTTAAAACAATCCATAGCCCTTTTAATCACAGACAACTATTACCAATCCACTTCTACATTTAAAGTGCTGCTATTGTGTTCAACACACAAAAAGCCCCTGAAGAGCTCCTGTTTAACTGGATTTGCAACCTGAATGTCAGAGGGAAAACAACATACACTACAGCAGCTAGAGGAAAATACTGGCTCCGTCTCTAAAGCTCAACACAAAATGTTTACTGTGGGAATTTTCTCCTTGGCTTATGGAAGTTCCAGGGATCTAATAACAGCAGTGACTGCCAGCATGCACAGACCATTACAAGCTGGAGATGTATCCAACTATCTAAATTGAATGTAGTTCCTTAAAAGGCACCAATATCAAGTTTGGAAACAAACAAAAGGCTTCCCGTCAGATGTGGAAATTACATTGTCAGCTCTCATCCCAACAAGTTTCCTTTAAAAATGCAGGAAATACTGGAACTAAAAGTAGGCATTTGCTATACACACGCAATTGCAGGCATTGAGAGGGCTTTAGGTCAAAGGGGATTCCTGCTCCCATAGAAAGGATGTCTCTGAAAACTGACTATCTGAGAAAAAAAGAAAATCATCTGGCAGAGGTGCTGCTGCTCCTTGCGCCAAAATTAAAAAATGAGCATGGAGAGGTTTCTGTGACTTCTCTAGCTTTTGTTCATGATTATCTTAGCTTGCTATTTCTCTGTCACCAGTATGAGAAAAAGGTGTTGCCTACTCTCTGACATATTTCTATTCTCTTGGGTCACTCCAAGAAATCACACAAGTCAGCTCTTTGTCAATCTTATCTTCATTCAGGGTCATAAGAGCTATCAGTAAATGGAAAACATGCTTAATTCAGTAGCTATTAACATACTATGAGGTTGTATACGTGACCTATTTACTTCTCTTTTGAAATCTCTGTTTATTAGAAGGACAAAATGCAGAAGGCATCTGCTGCAGGGTGAGGGTGACAGAAGCTTCTGTCATACTGGTTTCTCTTCTTTAAGTAAATCTTCACCCAACTGGAATTCAGCTGCTCTGAAAAACAGATAAAAAGTAATGCAGGTCAGAGAATGCAATCTTGACAGGAAAAAAAAAAAAAAAAAGAGGTGAAGTAAGCACTGGATATGTGGGTATGTAAAAATTGTCTTTCCATATCTTATTTACATTTTACATATATATATGTATACATATAATATATTCAAAGATGGAAATACAATAAACTTTATGCGAAAATATAGCTGCCAGGGAATAAAAAAGTTGAATGTTTTTTCCTTTCAAGCCCTCTTAACCTAGCATAGTTGAGACAGAACAACCCTTTGTGATATGTTGTGAATTGAATCTTAATTCCTTACAAAACTACTGGGAAGAACAATTAATTGTTTTCAGTAAGACTGTATCTACAGTTATAGGAAAAGTGTGTGTTTTTGTTTAGATGACTGTAGAGTGCCAACATCTAGAGTGCTTTTAACTTGTGTACCCTTAAGTGTATCAGTTGTTATGTACAGAATAGCTTTAAATGACATACTCTCCAGAGATGTTTTACTAGTAATGATGTAGGTTGGTAAGAAGTTTCATATCTTTTGACATAAGATATTATAAATCAAAGAGCATCAGCAGAAGGAGATTGTACATGTTTAACTATGTTTTTTTTCACATCAATCTAAACTACTGTAGAGTTTCTGCTTCTTGTACAAATGAGTGATTCTGTGTTGTTCAGAGTTCAAGTCAGACATATGCTCTGAACATACTTTGGTGCTTTATTTTAGTCCAATCACCTAGAAGCATGTTTTCACTGACTTTCTTACGCAGGTGCAACTTTTTCTTCATCAGCTTAAACGTGATCTGTGTCAGTTTAGCTGATGCAACCCCACAGAAAGTTCCTCAGTGCTGCTTCTCTTCTAAGAAAGCATACCTACTGAGTTTTGGTATCTGACAAATATTTGAAAACCACTGTTCATTAATACATGCTAACTATTCACAAAAGCCTGCTTTGTAGCTCTGCACTAACAGCCACCAAATGAAGTCCTCCCACTGGAATGAATAAAGATTCCTGCTTTGATACCAAGTTTTACCAGAAACTGCTTTATGAGTTTCAGGGTAGTCATGATATCCCTGTAGCTTGACAGTCTTTACAAACTAGCAGAGCCATTTTACTTCCACACGTGGAAGGTGGCCGTTTAAAAAAAAACAGAATGGATGAAGCACCAGGGTTAAAAAAATAATTAAGGCAAGAGGCAGAGAAAGAGCTATTTCACCTTCTTAGCTAGCATTCAGGGTAGAGGAGCAATGCTTTCCTTTCTATTAATAATGCTGCAGATTATCTCTTTGAGCTTGGATTGAAAGTTACTGCTTATCTGGTTAGGAAACAGACCACTGACAGAGTGTAGTTTTTATTCTACTTGTTCTATCTATAGAGGATACGGATATCTTAGCCTATAATCTATATAGCATGACTTTTTTGTAAAGATTTATGTCAGCATGCTCAGAAGCAGCCTTATCTTTACAACAAGGTTAATGATTAATTCTGGAATTTTCCAGAGGTGCAGTAACATTGTTTTTTAGGCCCGGACTTCCATTCACACATCTTGATAACTCACGTGAGCCCTGGCACAGTCTAGGTTACAGGTGAGGCTAGAGGTACACTGAGGAAATCTAGCCTTACTCATTCCACTCATAGAATGAAACCAAGCCATACTGCCAGGTGTGAAGCCATGGGCTTAGGCTGGATAACCAGGCTCTGCCTGCCCTCCAGACCAAGCACAGAGTTAGGCACCATGTAAGTGGACCAGGAATGCTGTTGTGCATCAGTGTCCCATGATTAAGGCTGAAGAGGCAAATCAGTCATGCATCATTTTCTAAAAGGCCTTTAGCATTATCTGCTGCAGGGCAGCTGTTATCTGTAACCATTGTGAGCTCAGATTGTGTGAAGGCTTACAGCTGAATTGTATAGGCATCTAATCTGATCATGGAGACACTGGGAAAATGTCAAAAGCAAGACACCTAAGGCCCTGCTGTGGTAGAGTTACCACAGCTGTAGGTATGGTCTTAGGATGGACAACTGAAAATTCAGGTAACTAAATTATGTTAAAATTCTTACAGTGGGGCCTGTTGATTCCCAATAACCTGTTATTGTGCCAATAACCCACACAGTTCTTTATCTGCTACTATTTCTGTGTGCAATTAGATGAGCTTTCATGTTCAGTCAACAATGGAACAGTCTTCCACAGACAGACCCAACCCTAGGTGCTCAAACAAAATGTTAGCTTCCTTGTTTAACAATCTCGGAACAGGCTTGGTGGACTTTGCAGATTAGTAACAGAACACTGAACTCTTAACCTCTCATCTCCTGCTGTAATTTCAGAACAAAATTAAGGGTTAGATAAACAATCCCTTCTCCTTTCTTTCTTTCCTTCTTTCTTTCTTTCTTTCTTTCTTTCTTTCTTTCTTTCTTTCTTTCTTTCTTTCTTTCTTTCTTTCTTTTCTTTCTTTCTTTCTTTCTTTCTTTCTTTCTTTCTTTCTTTCTCTCTTTCTCTCTTTCTCTCTTTCTCTTTCTCTCTTTCTCTCTTTCTCTCTTTCTCTCTTTCTCTCTTTCTCTCTTTCTCTCTTTCTCTCTTTCTCTCTTTCTCTCTTTCTCTCTCTTCTCTCTTTCTCTCTTTCTCTCTTTCTCTCTTTCTCTCTTTCTCCTCTTTCTCTCTTTCTCTTTCTTCTCTCTCTCTTTCTCTCTTTCTCTCTTTCTCTCTTTTTCTTTCAAGGCTAACAAAGGTCTTCATACACAAAGCAGTATAAACACAGGACAGTACTGTCCCTGCATCTCATTTACTCTTCCAAATATTAAGAATAGCCTCCCCTTTCACATCTTCTTGAATTTTTCACTATACCTATAGTCTGTGTAGTCTACTAACACCAAACCCAAGGAAATGTGGCTATGGTCAAAGATTTTACAGTTCATTTACACATGGCAGAGAGAATACTTGAAGCTTCCAAATAGGAATGAATAGTTAACATACCATAAATTCATATTCTGCCTTTCTTTATACTAATACTGATATGTAGAGAAGGCATAAAAATAACTTAAAGCATGGATGTTGGCTGGCATAAAGTGGTTCATAAAGAAAAGTTTGGGATCTACAGAACCGGCTGGAAAGGCAGATTCAGATTCCACAAAGCCAAATATTTAAAGCATTAGCTCTGCAAGTCATAAACACATTCCTCAGGTACAAAATTACAGTAATTTCCTCATTCTTTACTCTTCAGAACATTCTTGTAGGTCTAATAATTCCAGTGCTGGTGAACAAGTGTTTATACACAGCCTTAGTGCAATGGCTAAACACAGCTCTGTGGAACTTGGCCTTCCAGCGAAAGCAGGATCTGAAGTTCATTATGCTCTGCCCCAGCACATCTCATAAGGCTCTGGGCAATTACGTTTTACATAAACAATGCTATTTAAAAAGAAGAACTAATTATCTTTACAAAGATAATAAAATTATAGAATACACAGGGCATATAAATTATTCTTGTTTTTCTCACTTATCCTGTCCCAAATTAGCTGCATGCAGTAAGCATAATTCTAGAGACTTTTTTGAGATAGATGAGATACTATTCATAATCTGTTTAAGAAAATCATGTAAGACTACTACAGGTGTGAATCAGCATTTCTTCGAAGAAATAAGGAGCAACTTTAGTATAGGAAAATCTGGTTGTAACAGATTGAAAAGGTCAACTGTCAAAATCCTCAATGTTTTTTCTTCTGCTCTTTCTAGGAATTACTACTTTATTCTGCTTCTATACTCTAAACGGGATGTTTTGCAGTTCCTGATGCAAATTAAGGACAGAAAGAAGGACCATCTAAACTATTTTATTTGTTTAGAGAAGTCTGTTTTGTACTCTTGCACGAAATGAAGGGGAGCAGGGTGAGATCTGGCCTGCCTGTCAAACACACATCCCACACAGTGGGGAGCACTGTCGGGACCTAGTTCAGAGCCTCCCAGGATGGGTGAGGAAAGACAGTCCCTATGTTGGTTGCTCTGTGGGACTTCTGATGAGCGTAAGGAGCAGAGTAGTGTAAAGGCAACTCTTGGGGTTTTGTTATGAAGATCCACTCCTGGCCAGCAGCCTGTGAGAGCGAGTAACCATCTGCTACTGCTGCAATTGTTTACTTGCATGTGTTAACAATACACAATAAACATTCCTTGAGTACAGCGAGTGCACTGGGGTACAGTGCACAAGATAAGGGAATGTTCTCTGAGGTATACATGAACAACCTTTCAGCCTTTTGTCACTATTTGCCGTTTGAATTTGTCAAGGAGGAGGACAATAGGAATACTCAGAGAAATGCAAATTGCTCATCTAAGAGCAACATCTTGGCAAACACAACTGCCTATTTTACTAAGACAATAGGTGTTCTCTCATGACATTAATTCAGTGATATTCAATATTTATATGGGGAATTGTAAAGGGAACAATGTGCTTAAATTGTTTCTCCCAAGCAACTTTTCATTAAAAATCAATTACCTATCATGAAATGTCAAAAGTATTAGATTATCAACATGCGTGCATGATCACAGTGGGAAAAAAAAAAAAAGTGCACACTTTAAAAATGTTGGTAGATATCACTCCTCTCAAACTCCAACCCAGAAAAAGGGCTTTTCATTAAGAAACTGAAGTGCAAGCTGCAACACTGGACTTTTGCTATTTGATCTGGTACACGTGTATGCATGTGACTATGCATGTAGATATGTACGGCCTTCAGTGGCACTGGTGGGGCTCGGGTCGGATACGAGGAAAGATGATTTCTCAGGAGTGGTGAGGCACTGGCACAGGTTGTCCAAGGGGAGTGATGAAGTCACCGTCCCTGGGGGTGCTATGGAGGTGCAGAGGCTTGGCAATGAGGGACGTGGTCAGCGGGCAGGGTGGGGACGGGCTGGTGGTTGGACTGGATGATGTGAGAGCTCTTTTCCAACCTTGATGAATGACTGCTTGTATTCCTCTCTACATAAGTCACAGTAACACCCCTGAGTCCCAGGTCAGGACGCTCAGGTGGCGAGGCCGTACCCGGAGGGCGGGGTTCGGGTGACGGGACGCTCTCCGCCTGTCAGCCGCAGGGGGGCGCGCTGCGCTAACGGCGTGAGGGGATGACGAAGGCGGAAGCGGGGGTGCGGGAGTAGCGGCGCTGTGAGGGGCGCCGCGGTCCCTCAGCGCCAGCAGCGGGGCGGCTCCGCCATGGAGGTAAACGGGCGGCCGTTACTCGAGCTTCGCGCACGCGCAGCCCTCGGCTCCCGTGGGGCCGGCGTGGGGGTGCAACTCCTTCGTGAGGGGGCGGGAAGGGGCTGCCGCGGTCTGCGGGCGCCTGGGGGGGGGGGGGTCTCTGGCCCTTTTCGCTGGAAGTGGGGATGTCGGGCTGTGTGCGGGGCTGGGGGAGGCTGCTCGGGGCTGGCTGTTGGTGAGCGCGCTCAGCTGACGTGTTTTGGAGTAATTCCTTGTGACGTGCGGCTGTGATGCCGGATCTAGGCTCGGTATGGTCGTCGCTGCCGCAGCTTACAGCACGGTTTGGTAGAAAGCCTGGCTAGCAATTGTGTGCTGAACTGTTGTAGAAGTAAGAGGGTAGATAGCAGTTAAGGTACAGAGTGTGTACTAAAGTGTGGCTTGGAGATGCCTCACTGTTGACGAGGAAGGCCTTGAGTGTATCACAGAATTGTAGGGGCTGAAAGGGAACCAGAGATCATGGAGTCCAACCCCCTGCCAGAGCAGCTCCCTAGCCCAGGTTGCACAGGTAGGCGTCCAGGCGGGTCTGGAACGTCTCCAGAGAAGGAGTCTCCACCACCTCTCTGTGCAGCTGTGCCAGTGCTCCATCACTGCACTGGGAAGAAGTTCCCACACACATTAGTGCAGCACTTCCTATGCTTCAGTTTGTGGCCATTTCCCCTCATCCTATAACTACACGCTGCTGAGAAGAGTCTGGCCTCGTTCCTTTGCCTCCCACACCTTTGATTATTTATAGACGTGGATCACATCCCTTCTGAGTCTTCTTTTCTCAAGGCTGAACAGACCCAGGTTGCTTAGCCTTTCCTAAGGGAAGTGCTCCAGGCCCTTTATCATATGTACACGATCAGCAAAGTGTGGAAGCATAGCCTGGTTTCAGAATGACAGAACAGGAGCCTGAGAATTCTTACAGGATTCAGCGTTGTCCTTGGAAGCGTACTGTGTGCTGGCTCACAGCTTGGGCACACCCAATCTGTGAAAACTAGATTTTTTTAGTAAACCGTCTTCCTCATTTTTCCTACAATTCAAACAAGTGAAGCTCTGTACATGTTGCTTGTAGCGTCTGTTCCCAGAACAGCAAAACTGGATGCATCTAACTACATGATACGTTACTGCCTCTGTGTGTGCTACTTTCAAGTAGCATAAAAGTAGTGTAGATTCTGACCTTGCTGCAATATAGAGAGATGTGCTACCATTTCTTTTTTTAAGCAGTACATCCAATGCGTTGTATCTAATCTTACTGTGTAAGTAAACTGCTTGTAATGGCAGCATTTAACCAAGAACACTGCAGAAATGTTAAGAATGTAAATGTTTACAAAGGTCTATGTGCCAAGAAAATTTGAACTACAAACTTATTTATAGCTTTCTTTCATAAATGCTGTATTTATGTTGGACAGGCATATTATTTTCTAACAAGTTTTCTTTTATCTTCTCAAAAAACCCTGGCTCATACCATTCACAGAGTTATCTGTAACTGTTTTTGTCCTTTGTTTGTACTCGAACTGGTATTTCTAGATAGGAGTCTTTCCTGTTACCTCTCTGAGCTTGTCACAAAATTGTTAGTCAGCAATTATCCATTAAAATAACATTTAAATCCTGTTTGTTTGCCCAAGTTTGTATTACGAGTTTTATTTCTCAGAATAAAGAGTGTAGCAAAATAAAAGTGAGGGAGTGTGTGTATATATAGACTTCTTCTCACTCCCTGGCATGAAAAAAAAATAATAAAAACTACAGGATAAGACTTAAATCCTGAAATGCTACCCTTAATGTGTTGTAAGTATCTTTTCAATTATCCTTTTCTTCATCTTATTTATGAATGTTTCTTAATATTCCCAAGTATTGATAAGCATATCTTATATACCTATTCTAAAATAACATAGAGTATCACAAATTAAATCTGTGGAAGTTGACTGTAAAAAGTGTTGTATGTGTAAATGTTAGGAGTGGAGAGTCCAGAATATAGACCATTTTCAAATATCTTGTCAGGCCTAAAGTTATAGTGATCACCAATGCATTAAGAAACAGTAACGTCGTTGAGGGATATATTTTGTTGAGAAGTTCCCAGAGTTTGTTTCAACTGCTAATACTCTACAGGCTTTATTTGTTTGTGCATTTTTAATGTTTTTTCTTAATAACAGTGGTGAGACACACTATTGTAACTGCTTGTAAATAAAATGACATTTCAGTGGTGACAGAGTAACAGAATCGTAAGATAATACTGATCTAGAAAAGGAGTTTTCAATTCTGCCATTTCATTAAATTGATCAGAATTGATCTCTGGCTGATTTTTCTCCATTTTCTTTCTTACTGATCCCACAAATACTGTAGCTTTCTTGAATTCCCACTATGTTAGTTATTCTCCATGTTTACAGACTGTCAGTGGGTTCCCTTCAGTAGTCTTTGTTTAAAAAAAAAAAAAAATTCTCACATACTATCTTTATTTTGCTGTAGGTACAAGATGGAGGACAAGAGATGGTGGCATCCCCTGCCACACCAGGATCAGGGAAATCAAAGGTAATCGCACCTTGTAAATCAATTTATTTGGATAGCAGTGGTAGAGAAGGTTACAGCTTGTCTTGCATAATAGAAAGGCACAAGGGTGTTTTTAAGCAGTCTCCAGGCTTCTGGACTACTTTAAAAACTGATATACAAACACTAGGCTTAGACATTTTGGAAAGCACGTAACAAAAATGTTTACTTCATGTCATAATAACTGGCAAGTTATTTAGTAGCATCTAGCTCTGATGGCAGTTTATTTCAGAAGATACACAGACTTCTTTCCATCTTCTGGATGTAAATTGTTAAATGCTGACATTGGGTCAGTGTACCACAGTTAAAACGTTGTTCAAATTGTATTACTCCCAACACCATAGTCTGTGTACTGAAGTGCAACCCTTCCCAAGTGAGCTCTTTTTTTTCTCATTGATGCTTCCCAGTTGTGTGGTCTAGAAAGATTTCAGAAAAGGACAGAATTAACAGTAGTCCTTGTCGCACTTGAAATGGTAGAAGTGCATAATGTAACTGCAATATGTTGGCCTATTGCTGTTCTAGAACATGCTGGAATGTGTTCCTGTCCTCAAATTTCACTCATTAGAAGTCAGATACTAAAAGGACCTGTTTTCTGATTAGCTCTGGGTTAGAGGAATTTGGTTTCTGTAATATGTACTTTTTTTTTTTTTTTAACAGCTGGACACATTGCCCAAAGAAGATCTCATCAAGTTTGCAAAAAAGCAAATGATGCTTATACAGAAAGTCAAGTCAAGATGCACAGGTATCTTATTGGAGAGGGAATAATTTCCATCTTAATGCTTGGTACTGTCTCACCTTTCATTATTGTACTGCGCATTTTTCCTAGGTAGATTTAAATTCTGTATAAATACTTTTTCTTTTCTATGATTTCTATCCTTTTCTGGGAGGATAAGGTCTAAAGGTCCTAGACTGAGGTAGGGAAGAAAAAGAAACACTACTTTTTTCAGTTATTAATTTAGTTCATTGTGGCCCTGTGGTGTTATGGAGCAGTGTAGGTTGTGTTGAAGAGGGGTTTGCCATTGTGTGTTTTCCGTATCTGATGCAGGGATAAGCTTTTAAGTTAGCAGATGGGAGGATAGTGTGTTTCTACAAGGTTTTGCACACTCCTGTTGAGGAGTGCAGTGGCTTATTTGAAAATGCTGGCTTCTCTTGTTATTTAATCACTTGCTTCTTGGGGGAAGAAATCCTAAAATGGATATAATGAAGTTTTGTGTTAATAACTAAAAGTATCCTATACACATCAGTGCTCGCATATGTTGTTTCCCCACCTCTCTGCTCTCTTTTCATCTAGTGACCTACTGTCACTTTCCCTTTGTTTGGAGATAACAGTCACACTGACTGCTGGTTGCTGCCCAACAAAACAGTAAGGGCAGGGATGGGCTTCTCTAGGCTTTTCTTCACTGAGGTTATTCATAAGGTCTTGTTCTTCTATCTGCTGCCTATTTTCAGAGAACTGGGGAAGAGATAATATAGGGATCTTTAGCTTAAATTGGTCGTGAAATAGAAGGTAAGACGATTGTCCAAAACTTTTCTATTTGTTGTCTCTCCACACAAACAAGGAAGCTTTGCTTCTTCAGAAAATCAGGCTGAATATCAGCACCAGAGAAGCGGTACTGAATGCTTACTCTGTTTCCTTTTGTATCTGTCAACAACAAATGAGAATTGGTGAAATAAGACAACTCCTATTTGAATAGGAATTGTGTTAGGCTTTGGATTCACTGGGAGTTTGATACTGTGAAGTGTCAGTCTGTGCTTACTGTGAAAATTCTTTACAACTCTTTTTAAGAACTAGAGAGAGAAATTGAAGAACTCAGGTCTAAACCAGCTGCTGGAGGAGCTGATGATATTATTCAGGTAAGAATCCATGATGGGTTTCTAAGGTATTGCATAACATTAGCTGAATAAGTAATACTGAAATAATGTGTTACATAGTGAACAGTTGTAAAACTTTTTCAAATCCAGTGTTATCTATTTGTGGGAATTTGAGACATTACTTAAAAAAAAACAGTGTAGGAAAAAAGAGGTTTTTCCTTCTTACCCTACATCCCTACTTTTTTCTGAATAAAGTTCTTTGATAAAATAAACTGTATAAAGTAATACAGTCTTCTCTGTGTGACTTTGTTTGTCTGTAGTAAGTTAGCTAGATTTTTGTTTCTCTTAGTATGGCTGTTGTGGAAAGATGTTAGCAATTTAGAAAATTTTTGAGATTGTTTTTGATCTTATCAAATTACTTGTGACGTATGTGACCTTTAAGTCTTAAATACTTTTAGGAAAGTTAAGTGGTAATTTTTTTAGTGGCAAGGGCAAGTATTTCAAAGTAAGGGTTATAGACTGCACATCAAAGTGAAAATTGGCAATGAGGAAGGTTTTATGTACTAGAAAAATTGTTCTTTTAATCATTTGGATGGAGATTTGTACAGGAAGCAAACTTTTTTCCTCCTTTTCCTATGCAGTAGTAAAACTAAATTAGCTGATCAGAACCAAGATTTTGAACAAAACGTATTACTCAGCATCTTTGTACTAGTATACCTGTTCTGTATCTGTTGTATTTAAGCTGAAAGTAACTTTTAAAATCAGTCTAGTCTGTGTAATTAACAAAAAAAACAACCAGTAACCAGTGTGCATGATCAACCAGTAACCAGTGTGCTTTGCAAGAAGCATCCGAGTTTCCACTGTTAAGGGAACTCTTTTATTCCACTAATATTCCTCTTTTTAAATTAGGCTCTCACAGAAAGACTGGATGTTGTACTTCTAGAAAAAGCTGAAAGTCAGCAACAGTGTGTAGCTCTGAAAAAAGAAAATCTTCAAAGAAAACAAGAAGCAGAGGTACTGAAACAGATAGTCTAAGATGTTTCATAATGTTTATTTTGTCGTTTTGTTTATGTTTCAGTTCTATTTTATTTTTTTCTTCACTCACATGTATTCTGTTATATCTTAAAATATCAAAAGGCTTTATATGTAAAACTCATTTTTTCTCTAGCCTCCAAGTTGTGGTTTTCATTGGACTGACAGTAAATGTAAAATTTCTATGTATTTTTATAAGATCTGCATTTGTTCAAAAAGAATTCAGTCTGTGTATTAGTAGCTTAGGTATGTGATGCCTCCAGTTAATCAACTCTTGTCTTTTTATGGGAAATATGAGATACTACATTCAGATATGCTTTAAAAGTAACCTTTTAAAGTGTGAGTTAAGTCATGTAAATCACATCAGTAAAAAAGTGAAGAGTCAGTCACATAGAATTGATGTTTTATATTCTAGCTACTTGAGTTTGATGTGATAAAAGTGGTTTTGTCTTTAATATACAATCACAGTAGTTACTGAAGGTGAAATTTATCATTACTATTTCATGAAAATATTCTTTTATTTTATTTTTTACCAGCAGGCTACCATGTACTCTCTGCAAAGTCTTGTGAACTGAGTTGCTGAAAAATTGCTGACTATTTAAAAACTACAGCAATTTTTAAAACTAAGGACTCCTAAATCTTCTGCCTTGTTACTATGAACAGTTTATTTGTAAGTTATATCTGCTAAGTTATCAGTATTTAATAACTTGTTTGTTTGTTTAGGCTGCAGCGGCTAAGACAGAAGAATTGCAGAAGCAGCTGGAACAGTCAAATACTGACTCTCTGGAAAAAATAAAAGCTCTGAAGAGTGAATTAGTAAATGCACAATCCAAATACAATGAGGACTTAACAAAGCTGAAAATGGAATTAGAGGAACAAGTGAAGAAACAAACAGAGCTGGTGGAACAGATTGAATGTCATAGTGATAATCAAGAAGAAGTTAAAAGATTACAAGATTATGTCCAAAATATTACATCTACTTATGAGGAACAAATCCTGAGCTTGAATAAGCAGTTGGAAACTGTGAATGATGATAAAAACAAAGAAATTGCAACTCTACAAGAAACTATTAAAAGCAACTCTCAATCTTACCGCACTGAAATCAGTAGTCTGAGTGAAGAGCTTAAACAATTAAAAATTGCTCATCAGGAAGAGGTGTCAGAACTGATGCATCACATTGAAATATCTTCTAAAGAAAATGAAGAAAAGCAAAATCAGATAAATCAGTTACAGCACAGTTTGGCAGAGGCAGACTTAATAAAAGAGAAAAATGCAGAAGATGAAACATATGGTCATATTGACCAGAGTGAGCATGACTTTCAGCAGCTAAAAAAAGTCTTAAATAAAAATACAGAAAACAAGATCGATGTTATAGATATACAAGAAGAGCCTGGTGTAGAAGCAAAAATGGAAGAGAAAATAAGACACCTGGAATGTAGCTTAGGTGATCTCCAGTCTCAGCATAGTATTTTAAAGGATGAGCTAACTTATATGAGCAACGTTAAACTAAAACTGGAGGAGGAAATCCATCGCATAAAAGATGAGTATTTTCATGAGAGGGAAGACTTGGATTTTAAGATAAATGAATTGCAGCTTATTAAAGAGGACTACTGTTGTGTAATTGAAAAACTAAAATTGGAGCTTCAAGCAGCACGACACCACTGGGAAACTTCAGTAGAAGAGCATAAACTAGAAACTCAGAATTTGAGGGAGCAACATGAAAGAGAAATTTCTGAGCTAAATAAAACATTATTATCTAGTTCTGAAGAAGAAAAAATGGCATTAGTTTTTGAAATGCAGGAGCTCAAGGAGCAACTTGAAAAGCTAACTCAGGAGAAAGAAGATGCAGTACTCAGTTATGATAGCCTGAGAGAAACTCTGGAAACAATACAGACTGAGTTAGGAGAATCTGCTGGAAAGATCAGCCAGCAGTTTGAATCAATGAAACAGCAGCAAGCTTCTGATGTCAGTGAACTGCAACAGAAACTCCGGGCTGCATTCAATGAGAAGGATGTTCTTCTTGAAACTGTGAATCGCCTCCAAGCAGAAACACAAAAATTGTCTTCTAATCAGCTAGAGATGGAAGAACTTAAACATAAAATTGTTAGTCTTCAGGAGGAAAATGACACGGTAACAAACTGCATTCACCAAAAAGAGGCTTCTATAAAGGAACTGGAAGAAAGGATAATTGTTCTTGCTGATGAAAACAAGGATATTTTAAATGAAGTAAAATGCTCACGTGAAGAGAAAGAAGCCCTTCAGGAAAGGTGCAAGCAAGAACAAGGAAAAGTTCAGGAACTTCAGCAAGAAGTAGATGTTGTTAACCAGTGTAATAGTGACCTGAGGAAAAAGCTGGAGGAATTAACAGAGAGACTGAATGATGCTTTAACTGGTAAGAATGAAAACACTAAATTGCTAGAGCAATTGGAAAACCAGATTGACTCTCTGGTGCGTGAAAGAGAGAACCTTTCATCTGAAGCATCTGCTCTTCGTGAGGAAAATAAGAAAATTGTTCAGGAAAAAGATGAATTAAGGAAAGAGGTGGAAAAGATTACATATGAAAAAGATGGTTGGCTAGTATTGAAAGAGCAGTCAGAGAACTTTGAAAAGAAGCTACAAGTGATGACTGCAGAAAAAGACCATATATCATCCTTACTTGAAAGTGAACGAGCACACAGATCCCTTGTAAGAGCTCAGCTATACCATATACTTGAGCAGGTGGGGTTCAGTATTTCAGACTCTAATGAGGAATGTGATTTTCTCAACTTATTACAAATTGCAAATGAACGCTTGATAAAAATGAAAGAAGAGCAGTGCTTTGCTCTACAGAATGAGGAGAAAGTTCTTCATTTGCAGAGGGAAGTTGAGAGACTAGAGGAAGAAAATGCAACTCAGTATGCAGAACATAGATCCCTGATTCAGGATTTTGGAAGAGAAAAAGATCTTTTGAAAGAAGAGTTGGAAGAAGTATTGTCTGAAAAAGAAGCCCTTCAACGTGATATCCAGGAGCTGAAGAATGCTGGTGAAAAAACAATGATTGAAAATCAAGATCATTTAGCTAAGATTGAAGACATGTCTGAAAAGCTTGCTTTTTATGAAAGCCAAATACAGGAACAGCAGAAAGGATCCAAAGCTCAAGAAGACTTAAATTTCCTTCTGGAACAAAAGGAAACTGAACTTAGAAATGTGAAAGACGAACTGAGTTCTCTAAAGGTTATATTTTGTTATTGAAGTATACAGACTAAACCTCTAAAGTCTTCAGAATTAAGGTTCAAAAAATACTTTCATTCTCTCTTTGTTTATTTTTTTCCTTGGCCTCAAAGGGAGTTTCCTTTTTAGAAAACATATGTTTCTGAGATGTCAAACACCTCAGATTCCCCTCCCTCCCTACAGTAATTAAAAAAAAACCATGAAACAGCAACAAAAAAATCTTACGATTTCTTTTAGTTACAACTAAAGTTGCTTGTACTTGAATCTCTTTTCCTATTGGTGCCACTTAAAGTGATCACTGAACTAGGTGGACTAACTGAGCTAATAATCTTTCACCTCTAACTTCCTGTGGCTCCACCTCAAACAAAATGGTTTGATCTATCTTGGTTAGCTACTTTAAATTTCAGGTCCTGGAATATTCATGGTTTCGTAAAACTGACAGCTGGTCAGAGTTAATGGTCTTCCATTTTTTTGGTCCTTTGTTAGGATGGAAAGCAGCTGCTGAGAGATTGGAATGTTTTCCATTTAACTTAAATATGCTTTTCAGTGACCAAGCTAGTGCAGAATTGCACATCAAGACTTTCTTGGTAATAAGAATGTAGACATAGTCCAGATGGTCACTGGAACTGCCAGTGGCTTTTTGAAAACATATCACATTTTTTTTTTATAATACTGTGTATCTTTTTTTATATACAGACTGTAATGGAGACATTGACTGAGAATAATGACGAACAATCTTCAGTAGCAGAGCTTCAGGAAAAAATTGGTATCTTTCTTACTACTGTATTTTATGTATACACGAGTTATTTGGATTAAACTTCCAAGTTTTTCTTTCTCTGCATAGTCATACTGTATTTCCTATAAGTCGAGGGTGAGGAGGTAGCATAACAGTGACCTTTCATTCAGTATTCATCCTATTAGATGTTCAGAATAACAAACCCAAAATTTCTAACATCAACATTTCTTAACATTTTTTTCTTCCTGAGTACATTTAGGTATAAGCAGTATATTAGATGTCATCTTTTTCATCCTTGGAAAAAAGTAATTGTCAATAAAAAAAATCCCTAAGGCTGCCAAGAGAAAAAGAACATTTTGCTAAGTATGCTGTTGCTTCATTGCAGCCACCCCAACACATTAGAACAAAAATCATTCTAGTCGTTATCGGTGTGTCACAAAATCACAGAATGGTTTGGGTTGGAAGGGACCTCACAGGCAGGGCTGCCCCCCCCAGCTCAGGCTGCCCAGGGCCCCATCCAACCTGGCCTTGTGCGCCTCCAGGGATGGGGCACCACAGCTTCTCTGGGCAGCTGTACCACCGTCTCACACACTCTAAGTAATTGTTTTTTTCTGAACATCTAATCCAAATTTCCCCTCTTTTAGTTTAAAAGCATTCTCCCTTGTTCTATTACTGCCTGTGTAAAAAGTCACTCTCCATCTTTTTTATAATACCCATTTAAATCAAGAAAGGTTGCTATAAAGTCTCAGTTGAGCCTTCTTCAGGCTGAACAACCCCATCTCCCTCATCTTTCTTTGTAGAAGAGGTGCTCCAGCCCTCCTCTGGGCACCGTCTAGCAGCTCTATGTGTTTCTTGTGCTGGGGGCCCCAGACTTGGATGTTGTACTGCAGGTGCACTCTCGTAAGAGTAAAGTAGAGAATCACCTCCTTCACCTGCTGGTTACACTTCTTTTAGTGTAGACCCAGATTATGGACTGTACCTGTATGTAGAAGTGCAGGGGAATGAGGCTTTTACTGTAAACTGCAATTGAAGTTTTTGGAACAGGGAAAGAGTTTCCCTGAATTGTCTGTGATACTGGACATTCTAGCTTCAAAGTGAATTGAAGGGTTTAACTGAATGAAACCTTTTAATATCTCTACTGCTTTATATTTTGTTTTATTTCAAACTGGCATTTGTGTTGTAATTGAATTTCATTACCTCAGGAGAGGAAATGAATGTTTTTATTTACTTTCTTATTTATTTACTGTAGGGAGACTAGAAAAAGAATCTGCAGAAAAAGGGGAGAAGCTAAATAAAGTGAAGGCAGTTGCTGTGAGAGCAAAGAAGGAATTAGATACCAGCCGGAAGGAGGTACTCTTAACTGCTTCTTAACATGGAGAACATCCTGCATGTAGGATTCTGTTTTAATGACTTGTGTTTTCCTTGTAATAAGACGCAGGCTCTGAGGGAAGAATTGGAGGTGGTTCGATCAGAAAAAGATCAGCTGTCTGCTTCAATGAAGGATGTCATTCAAGGAGCTGAAAGTTATAAGGTAGGAACAGCACTAGCTACAAAAGGCAGTTAGCTGGCAGAAAAAAATATTTTGCTTTTGAATCCTTGCCTAAATATTATTACTTACCTGCACAAATGTGTTTGGTGGCAGAAATTGTGCCAGTGCAGTTAAGCACCCAAATCAAGAATATAAGGTCCTACTAACAGAACTGTGTCAGAAGAAAATGAGATTATTTCTCCTGGGTGATATTTTTAAACTTCCTTTTAAATCTGGCATCATATATGTCAGACACCATTGCTGAAGCAAATCTGTTCTTACAAATTCTTAAAACTGTATGAACTGGGAATTAATTACAAAAAAAATCTTTAAGTGATAAAGACAAAAGCTCAGTGATTTCTCTCAGAACGTGCAATGGAACTATAGTTTTATTTTGAGATGTCTGATATTGCATTAAAATATCTCATGCTTAATTATTAAAAAGATGAATAAGTATATGGGCTTTTGAATGTGGTTAAGACAAGCAGTGTGTATCATAATTATTAAAGTTTGTCTGTATGTGATTGTGTTAAGAATCTTCTGATGGAATACGATAAACAAGGAGAGGAGCTGGATTCTGAAAAAGGCAGAGCAAATAGTCTTGAACGTCAGATAGATGACCTCACAAGACAACTGCAGGTGTCATCCCAGAAGGTCAGTTCTGTATGTGTGTGAGAGATACTGATAATTAAAGTAACAATTATTTTAATGTAAGATATTTCAGTGATTAGTATTATATTTAGTCTCGTAATCCAAATGTTTTCTGGGTAGTTACTTGAAATTCAGTTTTTTTCCCAACATCTTATGCCTATGTGGGCAGTGAAATATTTATAGATCTCTAGAATGACTTGCCTTTGAAATAGAAAGGGTTTAATTTACCCCAGGTCAGCTCACAGAAAAGATCAGATGATCTGATTCCACACCCACACTTGCCACGACGCACAGTGAATTTGATTTTTTCCTTCAGTTCCTTAAACAAAATACGCCTCTTATTTCACCAACAGAATTTCACAAACAGAATTAACTATGGTGATTTTGGTTTTTTGCACCTTTCACAGGAATTAGACTTGAGGTTGTGTTATGGAATAGTCTAGTGGCATTCAGAAGTCTTAAGATGGCAATTAAACAGCTGTGAGATGTGTTCTGCAGAAACTAGTTGAAGTGGGCTGGGAATTTAGGATTTAAACCCCATATGTAGTTAGACTGAATATCAGCCTAGGACACCTTTTAAGCAAAATTGAAACTAACAGCGGATAGCACAAGAAGAAATGATGAACAGTAAAGTACACTCTGCTGATGGTGCAGGGGTTGGTTTTTTTTCAAGTTGATATGAAGTATTTTATAAATTGTAAAGGTAATTGGTAGCTCCTTTCATTTTATTCTTAATCTGCATAATCAAGAGTGAGATAACAGATTCAGCATCTTCAATATTTTTAAAATGTTCCAACAACAGCCTGGGCACAGGAGTGATTTTGACTGTATGTACTGACCTGATATCATTGAAGGCTCCATGGTGCTGCAGTTGAAGGGGTTGTTTTAGGGATTAGTGGGTTGATGCTTTATTAATACAGCTGTACTTGAAATGGGGCGATGGAGTACTTAAACTTCAGGTCTCCCACAATGATACAAGTTCTTCTTGCAGAGAGCAATAAAGGGTTTTTTCTTTTGTTTTTCTGGTTGGTTTTTTTTTTCAGATTTCTCATACTTGTAGCCATCTTATAGCAAGCTGGGCTCATGTAACTCTGAACAAAATAATCAAACTGTGCTAGTGTTTAATTAAGCCTGTTTCTTAATCTGATTTTAAACCAGGTGGTCAACAGTTTATACTGTTATCAGTAGGATTACTGTTGATAAAAGAATCTGAAAATGAGTATTTGTTTTTTAAATATGAATGGTATCCTATTTATCATAGTCAAATGCAAATTCAGCTTACGTTATCTTCCCGCTGTGATTATTTTAGAATGATCAACTACATTCTGCTAATGAAGATCTTCTGGCTCGTGTTGAAACACTGCAATGTAATTCTAAGCTGCTAGAAGCTCAGATACTGGAGCTACAGAAGTTTAAGGCAAAGGCTGAAAAAGATCTGGAAGCTGAGAAGCTTCTGAAAGAGCAGAAAATAAAGGTAATAATACTATGTGGAGCTAATAGATTGGTTGAAGCACTACTGTCATTGGATGGTCTGCCTTCTGTGAGTTTTATAAACTGTGCTTATTATAGACAAGTTCCATGCTTTTTCTTGTTACTTCACTTGGTCTTTTTTTTTTTTTTTTTTTGGACTGCTTAGTCTGTTCATTTAAAGAACTTTTTAAGACCATCACTTACAGTAGATTGGAGATTCTGGTTGACTGTGAAAAACAGTTCATAATCTTGTGAGGTTTTCTTTGACTCCCAGTCTTCCCAAAAAATCTTACCTTTGTACACTCTAAGTGAGTGGGTGTCTGTGTGTAAATGTGTCTACTCTGCTGACATCTATTTTGAAATTGGACCGCATAATTGAAAAGTATTTAAATTTCAGGAACATGGTGGTACTCTCCGAGAACTGGAAGAGCTTCAGATGCAACTTCAGAAGGAAAAGAAGTATCTGCAAAAAGTTATGCAAGAACTAGAGCTGGCCAAAAAGGTAGAGTGATTGTTGTGTGTTTAACATTCCACCAAAGATGTGTCCTTTCTGGTTGTATCTAATGTCTCCCTTTCTGTTCTGAAGACCTTAAAACCTACTGTATGCAAAAGCAAAACCAGGAATTTTTACCCGTTTTACTTCAGAGAGATGAAGTATACTTCTTGTGGGGGTATTTGATGAGGAGAGAGATGTTGGTTGGTTGTTCTGGGATGCTTTTTTTGGTGGTGGTGGTTTTGTTTTTAGCTTGTGTTATGCAGCCTGTCATGAAACAGGAATCAAATTAAGATGTCTGCACTATTCTGAAGCTGCCTTAGTGAGGAGCAGAGGTGGTAAAAATGAATAGTTGCAAGATAACCCACTGATAACTATTAAAATTGGCAAGAGTTCTTAAGCTTTTGGTCCTCATTTGAAAATAGATTATTTGCTGAGGATATGGAAACCTGACAGGTGGATGTTGCTTGTGGATATACATGGTTCTAAACTCTTGATTAGATGTATGTTCCTTTAATTCTTTATTCTGGAATGGAAGAGAAAGGAACTCTTAGCAATGAAGGCAGATTTTAAGCTGTAACTTCTTTGTGTGTAACTTGCAGGATGCTCAAAAGAGTACACTGATGGACATGGAAATAGCTGATTATGAAAAGCTGGTAAAAGAACTTAATCAGAAGATTGCCGATAAAGATAGTAGAATAGAAGATCTTGAGCAAGAGACAGGGATTCAGAAACAAAAACAAGAGACCCTTCAGGAAGAAATAAGTGAGTAAACTATAAACAACAAGTATAGTATAGTTAGAAGTAATTGTGAAAAATAAATAAAAAAGAAATTGAGAAACATTTTTTGAAGCTGATGAGTGAGAATAAGGTTTTTAAGAAACAGTAAAAAAAAAAAAAAAAGGTTTGCTTTGTAGTCAGCAGTCACTTGATGTAATATTCAACAAACAAGAGCCAAATAGCCTGCCTGATAAACTGCTTCTTACCTGGTTAACTCAGTTGTAAGTTCTGAATGTGATTGCTAGGCATTTTCAGTCTGATGTACCACGCTTACAAAACATTATTAGCAAGCTTAAAAGTTTCATTTCTTCCTGTCCTTAATTATAACTCTCAAAACAATTTCACGTATTAGAACATATTTATGATGTGGAAGTCATATACTGAAGTTAGAGTAAGCTACTTGTTTGCAGCTTTTAAGAGATCTGTAAGAATTTGTTTAAATATTTTCCATTATGTTTAAGAAAAGATAAGAGGGAAGGTTTCCTTTGTGTGTAACTACTGATTTCTGCATTAGGGTCACTTCAATCTACAATGCAACAGGATGAGGAAAGAAATGCCAAGATAAAACAACTCCTGGTGAAAACCAAAAAAGAATTGGCTGATTCAAAGCAAGCTGTAAGTCCACAAGTCAATAACTGTGTACTTCATTTTTGTAAGCTAACTTTTAAAACCAGGTAGGTATTTGAATTACTGAGTTGCCATTAACCAGATACTTCTGTCATGCAGGAAAACAACCTTTTGATGTTGCAGGCATCATTAAAAGGAGAACTGGAAGCCAGTCAGCAACAAGTGGAAGCCTTTAAGGCAAGAAACTTCACTTTGTTATTATATTTAAGTTACATAATAGTATTTAAGTAATAAGGGTGTAGTTTCTCCTGGGCAGATGGAATATAAGCGGAAGAATGAAAATGGTTTCTAGTTCTGTTTCTTAAATGAGGCTTTTTTTTTTCTGTTTTCTGCTTTCCCTAGATACTTCCCTGTTATGTTATTTAAACAGACTTACCTTTTTTGCTCTTCTTTCCTTTTCTTTTTCCCCAAAACCGAAGACTAAGCACTTAGAAGCTTTTAACTGGCCTGTGTTTTAAAATATTTCTTTAAACAAGGAAGCTGCTCAGTTCAAAAACAGAAGTATCTGGCATAATCAGCTGAAGTCTTCAGTATTCTCCTCTGTGTAAATGCTGTTTGGACAGAGCAGGAATTGAATATTGCAGAGAGGGGAGGGAGGAGAGGTTGGTTTTCTTACATGCTGCCACCCCACCAGTGTGATTTTATCTTTTGTTCTCTCTTTAAACTTCTTATTTTATGAACACTGTAACTCTTCTGTTAGTTTTTGTTGGATTTACATTTATATTCACTTAACTTGTGCAGGAATCACTGTAGTACAGTCCTATGGGCTCTGTGGCATATTTCCCTGGAAAAGGGAGGAAAAAGTCTGTCGTATTAGAGATCACATTTTCAACTTGTTTATTTTTTTTTCAGATTCAAGTAGCTGCACTAACGTCAGAAAAGCATAAAGTCCAGGAACATCTGCGAACTTCTTCAGAGCAGCACCAGCGTACATTGAGTACTTACCAGCAAAAAATTGCAACTTTGAGAGAACAATGTAGAGCAGCACAGGTACTCTGATGGAAGTAATACCTTAACCTTTACAAAGCAGATCTACTCCACTGTAGATTCTGTCTGCATGTCTAAAAATATTTTGCAGATCTTTTGCTGTTGTCATCTTGCTTGTCAGGAATTGGGAATGCCTCAGTACTTGTATTTGTGTGGTGGTAGAGAGGACAAGCTGGTCTGTCCTGCTTGCCCTGAAACACTTGTAGAATGTCTGGACTGCAGTCTTATATTTCCAATGGTACAAATCTTGTAGCAGTGGAAAGAGTTCACTTAAGATAACCAATAAGCATGTGCTGGGGAGAAAGGAGAAGTAATCACTTCTGTCTTCGAAGAAAAAGGGAAAAAAATCATTTGGTCCTCATAAAAATGTAGCTACCACTTAAAAAAAAAAAACATTTGCAATCGTCTTTTAATACACTGCTATATGAACAACTTCTTAATTGTCAGCAGACCTACATCTGGAGCTGACACTGTTGCTGAGGTTTTTATTATTGCTATTTTTCAGCAGTGTCATGCTGTGCTAGATATGCCTGGAATCTGTTCACCTGGTGTTTGTGTTAGAAACAGGCAGATTCAGAATATAGGAGTGTTCTGTTCCAATTGCTCCTATGTAGGTTAGTGCACTGTGTTACCTCCTGTGTTGTGTGATAGCTGTCAGTCCTGCAGAAAAGTAACGCGAATGTATCCCCCTAAAAATGTTAAATCTTAAAAAAAGGTGAAATGAGCAAACTGGTTACTGCTACAGGTTTGCCTGAGTGATACTGCTAAGTGTAGATCATAGATATTAAAAAACTTTAGTTGTCAAGAATGACTAGTGAACTTGTGAGCGTCTTCAATAGTCAGGAAAGAAAATCTGCACCTGTATTTTCCTAGAAAAATATACAGCATGGACATTTGCAAGGTGTAACTTGTCAGGTGGAAATAATTCTTGCCTGTATGGTATACAGTAAAAGACTTCAGGTTGTGAGGCAGTTTGTCCAGAGGAAACAGACTTATGTATCAGCTGAGTTCCAAAGAGAAGGACTGAATACTCATACAGGAAGCTACAATATATCTTGCTTTGTATCCTGACAAGACTGACTTAAAATTATGCATGATTTTCAGGTTTTATGAGGAGGAGGCTGGGTTTATTTTGTTTTGTTTTTCCCCCTTCATCGCCCTTCCTTGTGAATATCTGTTGAACGTTATTCTTGTATTAGTAAATATTCTTCTCTTTCTCAACAACTGGGATGTTGAATATCAAGGACTTATTGTTTTCAAGCTCTTAGATTGATAATTGATTTGATTATGACCTAAAAAGCATGGTCTGTCACGATGCCATTTAAATTGTTCTTTAGAAAGAAGAAAATAGAACTGTTCTTCATTTGACTTTTTTCAGTGCAAGATGCATTTTGTTTTTGAGCACATAGGTGAGCAGCAGTCAATAGTATTACTTACTGAAAGTGTTTTTCTGTGTCATAGGCTGAACAGGCATCTGTTACATCTGAATTTGAGAGCTACAAAGTCCGTGTTCATAATGTTTTAAAACAACAAAAAAATAAATCTGCTTCTCAGGCAGAAACTGAGGGAGCCAAACAAGAAAGGTAAAGCCAAGATTTTAATATCCATTCAGAAAAATACTGATGTTTGGGTTATGCTGTTAATGTTGGTGAGTTCCACTATTTAGCTCTTCCTTTAAGTATGGAAAATAATATAAAGGAGACCGTTTGTTGCTGCTGGTAATTTAATCTGAGGGAAAAAAAAAAGTGTGTCTAAAGATAGAGTTGTCTGATCTTTAACATTACTTTCGAATTGTGGCTGTACCCATCTGAACCAAAGATCGTTAGTTTGTACCACATTTCAGCTGTTAGTGATATTATATTAGTTTGCAATTCTTTGTCTCTGATAGATTTATTTGTGTGCAGGTTACCTGTTGTTTCAGACAGAGAGAAAAAACCCTGGAGATCATTTAAGTGTAGTTGTAAGCCACATAAATTCAAGTTCACTTCAGTAAGTGGCTGAATCTCATTTCAAAGAGATCAGTTTCTGTAAGCTATTTTTATAAGTGGGTGATAGCAGACCTTGGTGACAGACAAGGTGTTCATGCATAAGGTGTTGAATGTCATTTCTGACACAGATCTTAGTACATAAAGATGCTGCTGAAAATCCACCAGAGGGAGACTTGGTTTTTTTTTGATTGTTTGGATTCTCTGTTTAATACATTTCCTTATTTGAAGTAAGCAAGCTGCAAGAGTTGTGTTTCTTGGTCTCCTGTTTGCAGAGTTTTACAATGCTCAATTATTCTATGATTCTATGATTATGTTTTTGTGATAGAGGACCATTATTGTTCCAAAGTGAACAAGTAATAAACAAATGATCTTCAAAGGAACGATTTACCCATATTAACTCTGTTGGTCAGAAATATATCCTAGTTAGATTGATGTTGCCTTGTACACCTTTGCCAGTGTCTTCAAACCACTTCCTGTGTCTACTGCTTTCAGTCTCATTGAATTGATGTGCATTTACTAAACAAACAAAACACTCTACCACTTTCAAGAAGGAATGGTTTCTCCCATCTGTATGCCACATCCTGTTCTTCTGTTTTATTCCTCCAAACTTGATTGATGCAGAAAGTAGGAGTGGTTACGCTTTCTACCCCAATAGGTACATTTCCAGCAGTTCATGCAGGATGTGATTAAATGCATTTGCAACTATACTGAAATGTAATCAGATCATTCCTAATTGTTCCTGCTGAGGTTCATTCTGAGGTTATTTTGGTCACAGCGCTATAGTTAATTTAAATACAGAAATATTTTTTTAAAGAATCCAGATCAGGTACTTAAAACATTGTGGATATAATAATAAGATAACGCTAAATGTATCTTGGTTTTTTTTCTATTTTTCTTTTTTTTTTTATTTTCCCCTTGCAGAGAACAGTTAGAAATGGTAATAGAACAATTAAAAGTTAAGCTACAAGATACTCAGCATAATTTACAGATGAATGCAGCTGAATTCCAGGCATTGCAGTCTGAACATGACACCCTGCTGGAAAGACACAATAAGATGCTGCAAGAGACTGTTGCAAAAGAGGCAGAACTCCGTGAAAAGTATGCTCTGCTGATGAAAAATGTTTTATTTTGTGTGAATCTGAAGTTCTGTTTGTGCAGCTGGCTTGAAATAGCACTCTCCAAAGAAAAGGTGTAATTGTAGAGAAAGTTAAAGGAAGTTTCATAAGGGTTATTTGCTACTTTTTCTCAGCCATCAGAAGTTTCAGCAGTGAAAACAAATAAGTAGCTGTGAGGGAATATGAGATTTCTGCTAGCTTTCTACTTGTTAAAAATCAGATATTTAAAGCTAACTTATTTTTCAGCATGCTGAATTTACTGACTGTTTTTATGTCTTAAACTCAGCGCTACATTTGTGTTGGACTGATCAACTATATTGTAAGCCCATGTTTCCTGTTATTAAAACACTGTAGTTTAATATAAGCTATTTTAATATCAAAATACCCACCAAGTACCTTATTTACAGAAGGTATTTTTTTTCAGGTGTATGCTTGCCACAATCATAATTTGCTGCTACTTTTGAAATGAAAGAAATCTATTTAGAATGTATAATTTTCTGTCAAATGACATGAAAAGGTATTCTCTTGAGCTCTTAGAAAAGCCTTTCCATGCCTTCTTTTAGGGTACAAAAAATTCATGAGAAGCTGATTAGAAATGACAGTTTAGTCTTAGGAACTGTTGATTTCCTTGTCTTTTATCTGTTGTACTGTTTTCCAATATCCACATGATGATTCATTGGAATGAATCCTTTTGCATTTCTCTGGAAAGCACCTATACCACAGTAGGTTCCTTTCATAGCCAGAAATAGTAGCTCTTTGCTACACTGGATAAATTTAAATTTATATACTTATAAGGGCAAGTCCTATGCCTAGTCTTTCCATACGTGCACTTGTTTAATTGCTTCTGACAGTTTTGTCTTGTTCCTGGAGTGCCTCCAAATCCACTACAATTGATGTGGTATACTGATGCTTTTCTTGCCAAGAAAGATGTATGATATCCTGCCCCGATTAGAACTACTGAGTTCTAAACTTTAAAGTTGATCAATTAATTAAACTTATTTTCTTAGAAATGTATACGTCCAGAAGTCCTGCGTGGGTCTTTGGTAAATAAATGCTAAAGAAATGATGTGCATGTTATGATGATTTAAATGGTCGTGTTGCAATTTTTCAGTTTAAAGATGCTCAGACCACAGCATGTCTCTGATTCCTTCTTTCTTTTGTGTGTATTCCCAAAGTCTGAATCTTATCTTCTGGTTTATAAGTCAAAAGCTTATGTAACAGTGCATTCATAAGATGGGCAGTAAACATAACTTTTTCACTCTTAGATTTGCCCTGGGAAAAGATAAAGGGGAAAAAAGCGAAACAGACATTCTAAGATATGAAAACTGAAAACTAATTTAGACTGTAGGCAAATTTGTAAAGTCAAGAATGAGTTTTGTTGTATGTTTCTTGTATTTTGTGTCTCCAGGCTTTGTGTTTACCTGTTTTCAGGTTCTGCACAATACAGTCTGAGAATATGGTCATGAAAACAGAGCACACTCAGGCTTTGAGTCAGCTGACAGCCCAGAATGAAGCTCTCCGGAACAATTTCAGAGATCAAGTGAGGAACCTGCAAGAGGAACACAGGAAGACAGTAGAGACTCTTCAGCAGCAGCTGTCCAGGGTAGAAGCTCAGCTTTTCCAACTTAAGAGCGAACCAAGCACTAGAGGTAACTTTGGTCATAAAACAAAGTTTTCTTGGGTTATGTGTTCTTGGGAGAATATAGATTTGTGTACTTGAGACTGTACCTATAACAGTTATAGTATGTAGTTCTGTAATACAACAGAAAGTTACTGTGGAAAATTGGTAGTAAACCGTATCAGTTCTCTGATACCATCTAAAGAATGAGGTTTTATTATTACTGTACCTCCAGAATCAGTATCAGAGTGAAGTTTTCTGCAGTGTCTGCGTTGAGAGGCAGATAGAGGGAAATCACTTTGAAAATAGTTGGTGCTTTTCCTATCAGTTTGTCTCAGATTTTGGAGAGCTTAATGGATCTCTGCCCCTCCGGGGTAAAGCTACACAGGAGTACACTGAAAGATGTTTAACAGTGTTTACTCTTGGTATACTTGCTGTTTACCCCCACTTCTAATATAAAATTTTACTCAGCTTGGCTTAAGTGCTACTTCTAATCTGTGTAGTTACTAATTAAGATGCAGTCAGATTTTTGCCAAGAAACAGTAACAGTTGAAGTTACTCTTTCCATATGTTACTTGAATGTGTTGCAGTAACTGACTGTTTACTGAAGCAGCAGGATTGCACACAAACTATTAAAATAGACTAATTTGCACCACCCACAAGACTGTTTGAAAGAAAAACTAATTCTGTTTTGCATTTAAAAACACTTGGCACTCTTATCAAAGCTGCAGCATCTGCAGGGTATAATGCATTAAGGTTTCATAGTCCCTGAAATGAAGATTGCTAGTTAAGATCAGATTTAGAAACTAGCTTTGATTGAAATAGTGATCTGGAGGTGAAAACCTCTGTTCTGCTCATATCTGGCTTTCAAGTCTGTACATTATATACTGTTTTCCTATTTGAGATAGCTTAGGTTATTTCATAGTTGTACAGCTGTTTTATTTCAGTGACAGACATCAGTAAGTGTCTTTCAGGTCCAGCTGTTTCAAATCCTGTACCGAAGAACTTAAGAGAACGGCGAAACACAGACCTTCCTGTTCTAGACATGCACGCTATAGCAAGGGAGGAGGGAGAAGGTATGGAGACAACAGATACTGAGTCTGTCTCTTCAGCCAGCACCTACATACCATCCTTGGAACAGCTTCTGAACTCTCCAGAAACAAAACCTGGTAGGTAGAACATGTGGCTTTTCTAACCATTTGAGGTTGTGCCCTCAGAATATATGAGAATGTTGTGTTATTTATGCTTTTTGTTGCAACACACAAATCTTAAGTAGTGCCGTGAATGCACACTGTCTGTAATCCTTGTTTGAGTCTTCTCCTTCAATACTGATTAACAAGATCTCACATTTGTAACTTCCTAAAGGGAAGAAGGTGGATGAGTATATCAGTGAATAGCTACAGAACTTTTGATGCTTAGAGCCTAGTCTCTACTTGAAACAATTAAGTGCTGATTAACTCTTGTTAATGCAAGGATAAGCTGTTTAAACTGTTTATTCAACTTAACGTGGTTTATTAGAACAGGAATTTCTTCATTTATTTTTTTTCTGGAAAAAGAAAGGCAGCACAAAGAACAGCGTCCCAAAAAGTAGAAAAGTAAGTAGTAGCATAACTGTATTTTTAAAAGCCTACTGAATGCTGTGTGGAGAAATGCTGAAATATCTCCATCTATGCAAAGCAAGGGCTAAATTAAAACCATGTATCTTGAGTATCTTGACTTACTTATGAGGAGACTGGCAAATCAGTTCTAAAAAATGTGTAAGTACAAAAATAAATCACAAACCAAGCATGCAGCAGCAGAAATCGTGACTATTAGTTGGCAGTCTGAGTTCACGTGGATTTTGTTTCCTGTGTACATCTTAGAAACTGCATTAGTCAAGTCATAATGTTAACTTGGCAGCGCTTTTTCCATCTTCTGCTTCAGTTTTCTTTTTCAATTCCTTGCAGAAACGTCCCAGTGGCAAACAGAGCTCACCAGGGATGAGCTGATTGAGAAACTGAGCACAACAACAAAGAGCGCCGATCACCTGAATGAATTACTTCGCGAATCAGAAGCAACCAACGCAATCCTAATGGAGCAAATAAAGGTCAGCAGGCACGCAGTAAATGTGGGGACAGCTATAATTTGTATGGTATTATTCCTAGACCAAATGTTTAACACTTGAATATGTTTCAGAAAATTGCAGCCTGTAGAAATCTGGGGATGCAAAACTTGAACTTGGGTTTCTTTTTTTGTTTGTTTTTTGTTTTCCACGAGAGTAATTAATACGTCCCCAACTTGGGGATTTTTTTTCCCAGTTTCTCATGTCTAGGGGAAGAGGGCAAGTAAAAGCTACTACAAAATAAATAAATAAAGGCAGAGTTGGGAAGTTCAATATTTGCTAAAGGGCCTTTGCTATTTGCATTTAACTAAAAACAGTAAATTCCAAGGGAAACGTTGGTCTCTCTGTAATCCCTTTTACATGTCTAAATATAAAAGATGTGCGTTTAGAGGTGTATATACTAGTAAAATTTGGTTTTATTTGATCATATCTCCAGGATTTTTCTTGAAACATTTTTAAAGTTAATGTATTTTGAAAATGTTTCTTTTACCGATGATTTCATAATGTTGCTAAACCTCTGATAAAAGTTGATATTTAGCTTTTAAACTGTTTATCATTGGATGTGAATATTTAGCACTGAATCTCTCTGTACTGTACAGGTTTTATCAGGATAAACTATTTTTGTCCAGAATCATAGAAGGGACCTTTAATATCACCTAGTTCCAACCCCCTGCTATAGGCAGGGACATCTCCCACAAGACCAGGTTGCTTAAACCCCCATCCAGCCTGGCCTTGAATACTTTGATAGGCATACGCTATACTTTTTGAAGCAAGCTGTGTAATTTTCCCTTTATCTATTCAGAATACCTTTCTGTAAGTATTCATTCCATGATGCAGAAAATATTGCACGGTCTTTTATTAATTTATTTTTTCCTTCTCGTGTGCAGCTTCTTAAAAGTGAAATAAGAAGATTGGAACGCAATCAGGAGAGAGAAAAGTCTGTGGCTAATCTGGAATATTTGAAGAACGTTCTATTACAGTTCATATTCTTGAAATCAGGGAGTGAAAAAGAGAGGCTGCTGCCTGTAATAGACACCATGTTGCAACTTAGCCCTGAAGAGAAAGGGAAGCTGGTTGCAATTGCCCAAGGTAGGTGGGGTTCTGCCACATGTTAGAAAATGATAGTAAGTTGTAATGTAATGTGTTCGTATGTTTTAGTAAAGATTTCTGACACAGTGACCTTAAAATAGAGCTTACTGTAAATTAATGATTTTCCTGGCACGTGTTCTGAGAAATTAATTAAAATGGTCCTCTCAAGGCATTACTGCAGACCTAATATTAATTTCACTAAATTATATTCTGCTGAAGTTTTTTTAAAGCTGCTTTTCATTTAAGAACCTTAGCAACTAGAGAAGGAAGAATAGTTAAACCTTTAAAGGAAATTGACCCAAGAGCTGTAATAATGCATAATAGTGTTCTGGCTACTTTGAATCTTGTTTGTACCCTTAGCAATCCTTCTTAATATACGATTTTCTGAAGGTATATCAGTAATCAGCTAGACTCTAGTACTTTGTTAGCAGCTGATCTATACTTGATTTTAAAATGACTGAAAGAATAAAGAGTAAGTACAGTGTGTGTACATATAATCATTTTAAACTAGTGAGGAAAAGCACACGAGTAAGTGACGATGTAATCCATTCCATGGCAAGCTTTGTGTTTGGAAAAATTATGTAAAATAAGCGTATAGCATCTTCATGGGTTTTGGCATTCTAATGAACACTGGCTGGATTTTTCTAAAATGAAGATGATAAAATGGTGTCTTTTAAAGTGTACTTGGTGATTCAAGTCCATGAATGCATCTTTTGCAAAGTGTAAGTTAAGTACTGAACATTACCTCTTCATCAAATGTACAACAGCGTATGAAAACTTGACAGAGGAGGGAAAAATCAAGGTCAGGTTTCCAAATTGTGTAACGTCAAACCTTGTAAACTTAACTGAGTGCATTTTCTCCTCCAGGTGAGGAAGAGAGTTCCTCGCGGCCCTCTGGGTGGGCTTCATACCTTCACAGCTGGTCAGGACTTCGATGAGACAGTGCAAGTGCTGCATCTTTAAACACATTCCACCATTACAAAAAGAGACATCTTAAAGTAGAAGAACAATCCACTGGTGTTGCAACATTGAACTATGGGTTTTTGTTTCTGTGTGTTCTCAGTTTTTTTGTTTCTTCTTAAGAAAGAACATCTCATCAGTTCTGAAAGAATATACTTTATCACATTCTGACAGCAGAGAACTTCTTGTTAAAGCTGATTGTAAATTGCTTAAACCAGAATTTGACAATTAATGGTAATTTAATGTTGTTTAAAAAAAATGATTTAATGCAGTAACTGGAATACCTAGGCTCAACATATTTTGAAGTGTTTACAGTTCTCACAAGTTTTTGTCAGCTCGCTAATCTATATGGTTCATCCACGTTGAAGGAGTTAAAATAGTTATTTCCTCTCTCGTGATGCTTACAAAATGTAAGGTCATTTGGAAACAGAAGAGGGATTTTCTGTTTTGACTAACTTTTTAGTGTTGGTTATGTTTTTCTTTTGGAATTGCTGGACAGAAAATATGAAGGCAGTGGTCTGCAAAACTTCAGGGGCCTAAAACTATATAAAGTACAACATTTGGCACATGTAGGGCATGGTGCTAATAGAGGTGATTAATGGCATCTGTGGAAGTCTTGGGATAGTTCCCCAGTAATTAGCAGTCATAAACAACCTGAAGTTTTAGGAGGAAGGGCTTAAGATATGGCTTTTTATCTTGAGTTTGGATGCGTGTGTTCAAGACCAGGAAATAATGTTAATACTACTGTAGCGATGCCTGTACTTAAATGAAAAGGCTCTACTTAGTTGTATTGAAGATGCTAAAGGGGGAATCACGAGTTCTTAAATCAGACTCCTTGTGGTAACATTTAAAAGAAAAGGACAGAGCCTCCATCAGTAGGTGTACATTTTAAATGTCCTGATGATCGAAGATGTTATATTCTTCTGTCATTTGTTTGCACACTACATTTGCACAGTTCTTTTGTACAGATGATTTAATCTCTGTTCCATGTGCATCAACAGAATAGCTGGGTTTTGTTGATTTTTTGTTGTTGTTGTTTTCAAGAAAGTAAATCTCTGCAACTGAGCTATTTCTTCTATTATCAGCACGGCACCTTTTTGTTTTTTCCCTTGTAGGCCATGCTGCCTTTTGCTATCTTAATTTATTTGTAAATTGCGCAAGTGTTTGTGCACGGTTTCTTTGCCCTGTTTATCTTCCAACTACAGAACGTTTGGGGTTTGTTTGTCTTTTTTTCTGGTATGCCCTCTCTACAGCTTTACATTGAATCACTCCCTGGTGTACATATCAATTCTAAGTAGTATTCTTTCTTTCCTGCCCATTTTAGTTGAGGCACTGTGGATTGATGCTTGTTCCTTTAATATTACCTCGCTTGGGGCTGAAATGTATCTGGATTCAAGAACAGAACGTCAGCGTGCAGTCAGTAAAAGCAGTTACTGAACAGTTTATTATCTTCTTTTGTTGGTGGTGTATATTTCCATGTACAACTGACAAATTCATCAGACTTTAGCTATTTTAATTCCACAGTTTTGAGCACAATTTATTTTTCTTCCATCATATGCTCTAACTGGAATCTTCAGGGTTTGTGCTACCAGTGAAAACACCCTGTGTGGACTTTCAGATCACAGAACTGGTAACTGATCACATCGGGCATCTGTATTTTGGGTATGTAGATAGCAAGCATGAAGCTACATGTGTTTTTGAAACGATAACTGTATCTTCAACATTTGTGATTGGCTCCAGAGCTCTGCTTAATACGAACTTTTGTTTGCAGCTGGGTTTTGTTAATGTCACTCCAAAGAATGCTAGAGCAGAGCTAGGGGAGAGATTTCAGCTACACATAAAAATGTGTGTAAGTCATTCTCCTGCTGTGACTTTAACAATAGAAGCACGTGAGTGACTTTTTTTTTTTAAGCTTAGTTCAAACTTAGTTTGCAGCTGAACTGAATTAGTCCCTTCTTGTGCAATTTCTGCTCAGCTGCCTCCAGAGATCTGTGGCAAATTCCTTTTTTAAATGCACATATGTCAGAACCTTAGATTATTTAACACTGTGAACTGTGAATAAATGCATGCAAATAACATATCGCTGGCTGTACTAAGTACCACTTGCTGACTGACTTTTTTTATCCAGGTCCGAGTTGATCACTTACTGATTTTAGTAAAACTCAAGCATCGTCTTTATGAACATAGTGGACACCTCCTGTATCACTATATGTAATTTACAATGGAAGATTAAGGTCTTAATGTTAAAAATATTTCAATAACCGCTACTAAGTCGTGTTTTGATGCTAAGATTACCAGAACTTAACCTTGGTGGCAATAAACTCCGATGTAAGTAAATATATCAAGGTTTAATGTGCACTTGCAGTAAATGGCATTAGAAGAATGTGGACTTGGACATGGGATTATTTTGCATAGTGCAGTTTTTATGTCATGTATTTGCATTTGTAACATACAGCATTGTGGCTGTGATTTGCTTTCAAAAAGCAGTTTCAAATGGTTAACTAGTACTGCTGCTTCTTGACATACTCTTGCTCTTATTTTGGAGGAGCATTGTGCAGACTTTCCTTTCTGGTTCTATCTTTTTCCTTTCCTCCTTTCCAGTGCCATACTTATTGGAATATTTCCCAGAAAGCATAACCCCTGCTCAAAGATTTCATAAGCTTAGGACCAAATTTTACTCTTCTATCTGTCTGCCTTCAGCCCTAGCTTCAGGATAGAAGGAGATAATGTAAAAACAAGACTGTATTGTCACTATGCAGAGTATATATAGGGACATAATAACAAAAAAAAATTGAGTAATTCTGAGTTCCCAGGACTTCATGTGCACTGTAGTGCATTTTTTAACTACCTGTATGGGCTTAAAAACGGGTTATGGATGTGCCTTCTGCATTCTTTTTTCTACAGAACAGAGCCCTGTGTGTGCAAGCCAAATGTGCTCTGACTGGAAGACAGGAAGACCAGAATCTGTAAGGCTGCAGCACGGGTGTGCCCAGTTGGATTGAGGGTTTGGGAATGGCCAGAGGGAGCCAGTATTAGAAGTGGTTTGTACATGGGAGAAAAGAGTTGTTTTTCTGACCTGACCTGACCCCTCTTTCCCAGAGTGTAACACAGGAATATGTGGTTAGAATATTTTTGTGAAGTTAGGTCTTCCTTTCTCCATCTCTCTCCATCCTTGATAATAGAAATCCTGAAAGTGTGGGGGAAGATACCTAAAAGCTCTCATCAGTTTCCAATAACTGGCTTGGAAGGCAGCTTAACCACCTCTCTTTCAGCTCTCGCCTTGGCTTCACCTAGAGCACCATGCTTCCTTAACTATGTGGTAGCTCCACTATTACTAGTTCTGTGAAAATGTCTCCCAAAAAAGCCTTGCAAATAGCAGGTAACACCCACAAGCTGAAAAACCAAATGCATGAGGAGGTAAAAATGTGCGTTTCTTGTAGTAATTTCAGGATTACTAGTCTGAATAGATAAGTGCTTTGGTTGGAAACATGTCCGTGCTGCCTTTTTTCACGTGGCCATCGCTTCAATAAATTCCATCCTTATGCAACAGCGTGCCTTTCTTTTTCTCTGACTGCCTGTTCTTACCTGATGAGAAAACACTACTTGGGTGCAAGGTAGAGAACATGGGGATGCTTAGTGATGTATTCGACAGAAGATCTGGTACAGCAGCTGTATGATCTTTACTTTGGAACACAGTAATAGTGATGATCCTCTTCTGGGTGGACAGAAGAGGATAATACTGTACTTTTTATTATTTGGTTTTAAAAAAAGAAGTGTAAAAAAGAAGATAACCTAGGAACAAATGGGTATAAAAGTAAAAAAAAAAATTAAACCAAAAATTTAAAATCAACTTGTTTCAACAACCATCAGGTGCTGCATATATGCTTAGGGAAGGGAAAGGATCATTCAGCTTCTTTTCGAGCTGAACTGAATAGAATATTGTCTTGCAGGGATGAGAAAGTACATCTTAGGGTCAAGAGATTCACAGCCATTGAATGGCTGGGGTTGGAAGGGATCTTTAAGATCACCTGGTTCCACTGCTTGTGGATTGGGTTGCCCAGGGATAGAATTTTCCCACAGTGGCTCTTCCAAACACATCTCTAACTTTTGCCTTAGTCCATGAACCTTTTTTTCTTTCTTTCACAGCCAAAACACACCAGGAGTACCCTTTCCAAGCAGGACACTGAAGCTGTTTGTACCTTGACCTTCACAAGACCCCTGGTGTTTCATGTGCCTCTGCTCTTCAGCTTTCCTATTGCATGTGCTTTATTGCTGCCAGTGAAGTCATTTTCCACTGATTTTGTTCAAGTTCCTTCTCTGGAAGATGGAAAGACATTGTTCAGTGGAACTAAATGTGGGATGTAATAATTTTCAGCTTATCAGAAGAGAGGATGATTGCTGAAATACCTGGGCAGGACTGCAAAGCAGGAAATGAGGACAGCTTGAATGTTCAAAAGAAAGTTCTCATTTTCAGTCCTTTTGTCCTTAGTGCAGTTTAGATTGAGTTGACCTATGTTGTGGGAGCCTTACTGTTGTTCCACAAACCTTTCACTTCAGAAGGTGAGACTTCGAGGGGGCCAAAGTTTACAAGATGAGCAAAGGAGGGGATGTTGTCTCAGTTGGACTATTTCTAGTCTCACGTTCTCTTTGCCTCTCAGTGTGAACAGTCTTCATTCTGTTGCTTCTGAATTGCTCAACTTCATTTCACATGCTATTTTAGCTTTGTTAACAAAGCCATGAAAATGAAACTGTCTCAGGACAGCAAAAGCAAACTCAGTTGTTTAACACAGTTCAGTCATAGTGTCTTTACACCACCTGTACTCAAAGGCACTTCTAATTCTCCTGATGTGATAATAGAATTCCCGAGCTTTGTCATGGAAGAACAGCCACAGTACATAATACCTTTTATCAATATTTGATTTAGTACAGGCCAAAGCTACATGTCCCTGTATCAAAAACTAGGTCCCTCGATGCCCTTCTGGAAGGAAAACAAAACAAATCCATCCTTCCTAAACGGGTGAAAATGAACGAAACATAAAGTGAGGTGGGCTGGGCTGAACAACGAAGGCAGAGGGCAGTAAAGCAAAGTGGAAAAGCAGACATCACTTACTGCTTCAACAATCAAATCCTCTTTGGTATTAGCAAATCATTTATTCTTTCTGCTGTCAGTGGGATGCCTGTAGGCCTCTTGAGAATCTACAGTAATCAGTGTAAAAACCGATGTGCTATTTTGGGCACAGGCACAGCCCCTGTCCTCTTGTAATGGCCTCTGAAAGTGTTATAAATTGATAGTTATTGGATACCATCTGCATCTGAGTATAGGATTTAAGGGTGGTTTGGTGGGTTTTTTTTGTCTCATCTGAAGGCTTAATTGCTTGAAAATCGAAGATTGTTCTGAGAACACTCAGACCTTTTCATAAGTGGATGTACATATTAGTTCTTGGATCTCTTGCAATTTGTAGCTTGCAGTACATCTCAAAAATAAAATCTATGGAAAAGGTTACACAACTCCAGGAAAAGGCTTTTACCTTAAGTGCTGCTTTGCCCTGCTTATTCCCTCTTGTGGAGCGAAGCTGCTGACGCTCAGCATTACTTTTGGCAAAGGAGAAGGCCCATCCTATCATTCTGGCTTTTAGCAGCTAAATATGTATATAGACTAGTTAATGTTTAAGTGATTCACATGAATTACTTAAACCTGCGGCCACCGCCACTGGACTCTTGCAGGGGCGTGAAGGGGTGGTCAGCCAGCACCTCGTGCAGAGCGCTGTGGACTGCAAACTGGGGATAAAAGCAACTGGAGGCAACCGAGAACTCAGCAGGGCCTGTTGTTGGGTCCACATCAACCTTCTCCTCCAGCCTCGCTCTTGGAAACTGCCCAAACCAATTGTTTGCAGACAGCTGGGGAACACTCACAGAATCAGAGAACTGTAGGGGTTGGAAGGGACCTCCAGAGATCATGGAGTCCAACCCCCTGCCAAAGCAGCTCCCTAGCCCAGGTTGCACAGGTAGGCGTCCAGGCGGGTCTGGAACATCGGTGCATATATTGAACTTTTCTTCAATGAGAGTTTTGAGAAGATGGAGGAAACCTACTGATAGATTTTGATTTGATCTGCGGAGGCTGGAAATTGCATGGACAAAAAGTTTAGAAAAGAAAACACATTCTTCACTTACATCAGGTTGCCACTTGTTTCCCCTTTAGTTGTTCCAAGCTATCTGGCTATCTTCGTGGCTTCATGACTCCTGAGCTACATCCTTCTTTCTTTACAACAAGAATTTGCCTTTGCTTTCACAAGGAGGTCAGTGTGATCACTAAAACAAAGCTGTCAGTTTTCTGACAAATTATATCCTAAGTAAAAAGGTAGCAAAGATAATTATGGAGCTCAAAGAGTGGTCAAAACTTCTTCCTTTCTGTAGCTGAGTTGCAAATAAATAAATAAATAAATAAATAAATAAATAAATGCTCAGCTAGAGTTTGAAACCTAAATAATTTGTAACTTGTGAATTCATTAAAGGTTTTTCTATGAACATTTATCTGGACACAGTGTGTTCACAAATCACTCAGAAGATTTTAAAGATGCCTCTACTCTGAAAGCCTCAAAGCTTTGAAAGTATGCTATAAAGACCACTGACATTGTTGACGGCTGAAATCCATTGATTAGGATAAACAAACATGGGTCTGCTCTGGCCCTCAGGGTCAATGACAACATGAGGAAGGATAAGCACCTGCAATTTCACAAAGTTCTGTGAGAAAGCAAAAGCTTGGGCAAATACTCACTGTCTGAAGTAGGAACACTCAATTGTAAGCCTGGAAAGGACTCTGGGCAGTAAGCCCTCAACTCTGTCCCTCTAGGCAGAAGCATTATCTGAGGAATATATCTGATATCTATCTGTAGATATCTGAGGAATATCTACAAAAAAGACATAGCTGCAGCTATGAAGACCACAGAACCATGGAATACCCTGAGTTGGAAAGGAACACAGGGATCACCGAGTCCAACTCCTGGCCCCACACAGGACCACATCAAAATCAAACTCTTATGTCTGAGAGCGCTGTCCAAATGCTCCTTGAACTCTGGCAGCTGGGAGCTGTGACCACTGCCCTGGGAGCCTGTCAAGATGGTGAAGTCACAGTGATAGATAATTTTTAAGTCCCCGGGCTCCTATTTATTCAAGCTTCTTCATACTGTGGCAACAAAACTGTAAAACACATTTTTTCTGGAAATGAAAGGAATTTGATCTAAAAATGCCAACACCCGCCATCACAGGCAGGCAGGCTGACCCTTTTAGTATGCAGCCTTTCCCTTGTGTGTCCCTCCACAACGTTTCCTCACTTAATCCTTCCCAAGGCCCACAGTATCGTTGGTGGAGCCAATGCTGGTAAATTGTACAGTTCTGGAAGTCCTGCACTGTCATTTATCCCCCTGCCAGCCCTACCACCACACACTGGTACTTCAACAGTGATGGAAGGCTCGGAGTGCTCTGGAAACAGAACACCAAAAACATGTGTTCAAATAAAACTGATTTATCACGGAGAGATTTAAAAAAAAAGATAATCTCATGATTATGGTGCTTGGTCTGGAGATGTGGAGTCCTGCATCCCTGCTCTGCCGCATGCTGCTCTATCATCTTTGAGAGGTCTTGGGGAATAGGAGAGGTGCCTGAAGACTAGAGGGATAGCCAGTGTCACTCTGGACTTCAAAAAGGGCAAGGAGGATCTGGAGAACTACAGGCCGGCCAGCCTCACCTCTGCCCCTAGAAAGGTGATAGAACAGCTCATTCTGGATGCGGTCCCCAGGCAATTGGAGGAAAAGAGTTATCATGAGTAATCAGCATGAGTTCACCAGGGGGAGGTCATGCTCGACCAACCTGGCCTTCTATGATGTCATTACTGGCTGGGTGGATATGGGGAGAGCAGTGGATGTAGTCTACCTCAATTTCAGCAAGGCATTTGACGCTGTCTCCCACAGCACCCTTATAACAAAGTTGAGGAAGTGTGGAATAGATGAGCGGACGATGAGGTGGATTGAGAACTGGCTGACTGGCAGAGCTCAGAGGTCTGTGATCGGTGGTGCAGAGTTCAGTTGGAGGCCTGTACTTAGCAGTGTTCCTCAGGGATCAGTGTTACATCCGGTCTTGTTCAACATCTTCATCAGTGACCTTAATAAGGGGATAGAATCCACCCCCAGCAAGTCTGCTGATGATGCAAAGCTGGGAGAAATGGCTGACAAACCAGAAGGCTGTGCTGCCATTCAGTGAGACCTGGACAGGCTGGAACGTTGGGCAGAAAGGAACTAGGTGGGGTCTATCAAAAGCAAGTGTAGAGTCTTGCACATGGGGAAGAAGAACCACATGCACTGGTACAGGTTTGGGGGTGACCTGCTGGAGAGAAGCTCTGAGGAGAGGGACCTGGGCGTCCTGATGGATGACAAGTTGGCCATGAGCCAGCAGTGTGTGCTGGTGGACAAGAAGGCCAAGGGGATCCTGGGGTGCATTACAAAGAGCGTGGCCAACAGGTCGAGGGAGGTGATCCTCCCCCTCTGCTCTGCCTTGGTGAGGCCTCAGCTGGAGTACTATGTCCAGTTCTGGGCTCCCCTGTACAAAAAAGACAGAGATCTCCTGGATAGAGTCCAGCAGAGGCTACAAAGATGGTAAAGGGCGTGGAACAACTCTCTTATGAGGAAAGGCTGAGAGACCTGGGGTCTGTTCAGCCTTGAGAAAAGAAGTCTCAGAGGGGATCTGATCCACATCTATAAATATCCAAGGAGCAGGAGGCAGAGGGATGAGGCCGGACTCTTCTCAGCAGTGTGTGGCTATAGGAAGAAGGGAAATGGTCACAAACTGAAGCTTATGAAGTTCCACACAAATGAGCATGGGAACTTCTTCCCAGTGCAGTGACGGAGCAGTAGCACAGCTGCACAGAGAGGTGGTGGAGTCTCCTTCTCTGGAGACGTTCCAGACCCACCTGGACGCCTACCTGTGCAACCTGGGCTAGGGAGCTGCTTTGGCAGGGGGTTGGATGAGATGATCTCCAGAGGTCCCTTCCAACCCCTACAGTTCTGTGATCTGCGATTCCTTGGCGAGCTTCATTTCAGCACTGTTCACTCCATTTCCTCGCTTGTCTCCTGGGGATACTGGCACACCCGACACCAGGCACACCAGCACTGCCCTTAATGATAGCTCTGTGAACAGCAATAAGAAGGCAGCTAATCATGTTTTTTAAAAACTGTGTAGGAGGAAAGCAGTCATAGCCTTTCATTACACAGCACTGGAAGGAATGATATTTTTTTTTTGAGTTGTGCAGTATGTGTTTGTGAATCCTATTGAATTATTTACTTAAGTACTCTGGGCTGAATTTTACAAGTTAATTAGGAGTGCCAGAATGCTCTAATGCCATATAATGGAGGTCATTATGAATTGTTATATCTGATGAACAGGAAGTCAAAAACAAAATTTGAGTCAGCCCTCCAAAGCCAAGGCGCAAACTTGCCATAAAGTGCCTCTGCAACAGAACACGTGGACTTTTTTGGTGCAGCACTTCCAAGGGCTGCCAGTACTTAGCACAGCGCTCAGCAAAGGCTCTGCCACTCTTTAGAAAGAGTGTCACTGTGAGATCAGACTGCCAGCAGACCACGCTCCGGGGCTGTTGCCTCCTGAAGGCATTGGAGAACGGCATATTCCCATGCTTTTACACCTACTAATGCTCTTACTAAAGGAAGGTCCCTACCAGCTGTGCTCAGTGATGTGGCCGGGCTGTTAATTATTTCAGGGCTTACCACAGTGCAGCTTGCTGCTCCGTGCTCAGGTACGCTGGGGCACAGGTCTCCGTTCCTGCCGCTCTCGGCTGCGCTGCCCCCAGCCCCTCACAGGCTCACGGGGTTAATTACAGCCTGCCCGCAGGTAACGTGACAGACTGCCCGAACTCGATTAGGTAGAAAAACAAAGGGGTAGTGTTACCTTAGCAGGCACAGAATGAGAACCTGCCCAGTTGGATGATGTAAGTCAATCCCGCCGCCAGATGGGAGGTGAGCGAGTTTAGCCGGTGGGGGTTTGCGGCGGCACACTCCCCCCCCCCCCATATCCCAGCGCGCCGCTTCCCGCCGGGCAGCGAGACGAGGCGGGGCCGGGCCGGGCCGGGCGGCGGCGCGGGAGGAGTGCGCCCCCTAGCGGCCGCGCGGGGCGGGTAGGGGGCGGGCGCGCAGCGCCATTACCGGCGCCCGGCGCGGCTCCTCCCGTTGCGGCGCGATGCTGGGGGTGGCGGCGGGGCTGCCCGGCAGGTAGGGCAGCGGCGGTCGCGCGTTGGGCGGCAGCCTGGCTCTGCTGCCCGCCGGTCGGAGCGGGGAGCGGGGCGGTGGGACCGGCGGGCGTTGCTTCGCTCCGTGTGCGTGTCGTCCCCGTGCACAGCTGAGCTCCCTCCCGGCTGGAGCGCGGGTTTGGAGCGCTTACAGCCTCCTCTTCCCGAAGGAGGTTACCGCGTAAAACGCTGCTGGGTAAACAGCCGCGGGTGAGCTCCGCTGAGTTTCTCGCTTGTGCCGCGGTTGCCTTAGGGGAGAGAGAGGTTAATGGGGATGGCTTAGAGAAAGCAAAGTCTGCTCTAATTGCCCGGCGTCTCGGAGCCTCACCCGCTGTAAACGCTTCTGGAGGTGAGCCGCCCCAAATCGAGGCGCTGACACGTGGACGCGCGGGGCAGGGCGCGGGCAGCGCCTCGTGCCGACCCGGCCTCGGCTCCGGCTGCTGCGGGCGCACGGCGCGGCTGGGAGGGGGAAGAAGGCAGAGAAGAGCGGGGATGGCTTGATGCCGCTCTGCAGCCCCGCGCGGAGGAGGAGGAGCAGACATCTGGCCAGCAGAAACGTGCGCACGGTTCCCGACTCTTCTTTCTAACTTTGATGTTGTTTCCCTCGACGGATGCTTTCTGCGCACTCCGCGTTTGCTTTTTGCGTTGCGGGGGATCTGCTGCTGCTGCAACCCGGGCGCACGTAGAGCAGGGGTGCTGCCGTGGGGGTGTGCGGCTTTACAGCTGTCCCCGCTGTTGTAGGCTGAAGCAGGAGCACCCAGCGTTCAGCACGTGAACGTGAGTTGTGGCTGTGTTGTTGGGGTGGTTTTTTGTGTGTGGGGAGTGCGGGCTGCCTTTATGGGCAGCTGGTTGTGCTGGGTTCGTCTTGCTGCGTTACTGCCGGAATAAGTTCCTTATGGGATTCGGGTAAAAATATTAGCTTGCAGCTTACAGCCTTTGTTATCTTAAGCGTTTGTAGTAATTCTTTGTAGTAATAAATGTAGGCAAGCAGGCAGTAAAATACTGAACAAAGCAAGGTCCTCTTTATTCGCAGATTAACTGTATTTGGCATAGACTCTTCGGATATCCCGCTCTTGGTGTGAAGCTCGCACCTGTGAGCACACCACAGCACTGCTGGCTTTGGCAGGCATTGATGAGAGAGATGAGAAGCTGTAAGTGATGCTGGAGTTGAACCTCAGCTGTAATGCAGTGGTCTTTTTCTTAGAATGGGCTCCAGATAGGGGAGCCGTTAACGCCCCGTTATGCATGGTGCTTCACTTTCATAGTTAACAAATTCTTTCTCAAGCGACAATAAAATATTTATTACCAAAGCACTTAAGGCAAGCTTTTCAGCTCTTGAAATTATGGTTGGATGCTGAGTGTGTTAGGCTATAGGCATCCGCATTCCCCTGTGTTCTCTTTGCCCCAAATCCTTGTGTAAAGGCTTCTCACTCTGTACTTCGGTGCAGTCTTCTTCCCGTTGTGGGGACATGGCAACTACGGTCTGTGCTAAAAGCAACTTGCCGGTTGGTGGGAATGGTACTTGTGTAGAGTTTTCCTGTGACAGTAGGTGCTGATGACAAGGAAAATCAGAACGCCAGTTGTGTTTTGACAGCTGAAGGCACACACTGTCTAAGCCCTTCGTAGCATGTATGTACACCGTGTGTTGTCTTTGTCATTGCAGTGATGTGCTACAGAGCTCCCTGCCGATAAGGCTGGTGCGCAGGCTCTGGTGCTGAGGTGGAAATGAGCTATGAAAGAAGGCTGGGAACGTCCTAATTCAACCTGACAATTGGAGAAAGCAGAGCAGGAGACTGTGCCCCCAGGGAAAATACTTTTCTGCAAATTAGGACACTCCTTTGCAATTACTTCAGTGCTTCCCCTTTCTGAAGTGTCAAAATCTTTCTGGAAATAGCTACTTAGGTTCTTTTAAACAGATAGAAAGAAAAAAGGAAGTCAAGGTACTGTCATTTGCTTGGCTGGTTTGTGTGCCTCAACAGCCCCTCATGTGGGACAGCTGAATGAATTTCTCTCTGGGCATGAAGACCATCAGCAAATCTGATGTGGCAGAACCTGATGGTCTGTCTGGGGGCAAGCTCTCTGAGCCAGGTAGACCTCCTGTCCACATCTGGAACCACCTTCCTGCTGTACTGTTAACTATGTAAATGGTCTGCAGTGCCTCTCCTAGGATGCATGACAATGTTGTTACCCGGGATGAGGCCTTACGCTCTGCATTTTCATGTTAATTGTTTTTCTTCACATTGTTGATTTCCAGCTCTTCCTATTTATTTTTTTTTTCTATCACTTCCTAACTCATTAAAGAAAAAAAGCAAACACACTATCCAGTTCTAAATAATTTTATAAGAAGACAAATCCTTTATCAGCCCAGTGCATTTAGAGTTGTTTTCAACCTTTGCTTGTATTAAATAGTTTGGGGAACTGAACCGCACACACTTGTAGGTAGATTTTTTGATTGACCAAAATCTAAACTGATGGGAATAGTTTACTTAAAGCCTCAGGATTTATTACTCGTGTCATGGGTGGGGAGTTGGTGTGGCTAATTGGGTAAACTAAGACCATGTAATGACTTCATGAAGGTTTCCTGGGTGGTCTGAGCAGCCAGGGGAAGCAGTTACGCTTAGAATTAAAAGGGTTTTCTGTATTAATGCATTGTTTTACTGTGGTTAGGAGCACTGGGAAAGGCAGAAGCAAAGCAGCGGAGTTAACTCCAGCAAATATCTGGAAAGCAACAACACAGCTGAATGGTTCTAGTCCAGGCCCCATGCAGGCATACAGTGGCTGAAGGGTTGGTATGGGGGAAGAAGACTGCATCCAGAGATGGCCTCAGACCTGCTATGGGGAGAAGGTGGGTGGAGAGGTGGAGCTGCAAGCCCTCTCATCACTGGCATTCTTGACCACTGGCTCAGGAAGGCTTGGCAGGGCCTGAATACAGCAGCCCAGCAGGCTCAGGTCTGAATCAGCAGATCAGAATCTGATGTGAGAAGCACTCTAGCATGAGGAAATCCTTCCAAACAGGAGCGTTGTTTCTGCTCACATATGGAAACTGCCCGTTCCTGAACTTCTGTGTTGGTAGCAGAGGAGGCTTGTGTTTTGTGGCCCGGAGACAGACACATGTGCTAGATTAAGTCCCTTGTTTTTGCCAGGTCCTGCTGGTAAGCGGGGTGAGGCTCTCTGCAGTGATTGCTTCCCAACCCCAAGTCTGCCAGGCTCCAAGAAGCCAGAGGCACTGTCCTGTGGTAGGCAGGACCCTGTTTCCCTGGAGGCACAGTTACATGGGAGCTGATGCAGTTGGAAACTGATGGCTAGAGAGAGGGGTAGATAACAAGGAGTCACAGAAACATAGAATGGCTTGGATGGGATCTTAAAGGTCATCCAACTCCAGCCCCTGCCATGGGCAGGGCTGCCCCCCACCAGCTCAGGCTGTCCAGGGCCCCATCCAACCTGGCCTTGAACGCCTGTAGGGATGGGGCACCCACAGCTTCTCTGGGCAGCTGTGCCAGCGCCTCACCGTCCTCTGAGTGAAGAATTTCTGCCGAACATCTAACCAGAATCTTCCATCTTTTAGTTTAAAACTGTTCCCCTTTGTCCTATCAATGTCTGCCAGTGTAGTAAGCTGATCTCAATCTCTCCCCTTAGAAACTGGAGGGCTGCAATGAGATTTCCATGGAGCCTTCTCTTCTCTGAGCTAAGCATGCCCAACTTCTCCAACCTTTCTTCATAGGAGAGATGTTCCAGTTCTGATAATCCTCCAGCCCTCCTCTGGACCCACTCCAACAGTGAGTTGGTTGTTGTTGTGGGCCCCAGACCTGGATGCAGTACTCAAAGTGGAGTAGACTGAAATATGTATTGTATATATAGATTGAAATCCAGGTTGGTTTGATCTGGATTGATTCCTTGATTTTTTGACTAATGGTGATGTTGGGGTGGATAGGACATACTCTGAAAAGAGGAATGCAGTTGTCTTTCAAGTGGGGCATGTCTGCAGCACTTCTACACACATGCACAGAAAACGAAGTGTTTTTGTGCCTTCTGTCCTTCCTTTTGTGACTGTATGCAGTTGCAAGAGAGAGGCAACTGGTTATATTAAAAAGAATTTGGAGGAGATAATTTTAAAGCTGTTGTTACTGAAAGAAAGCTGACTTCCGAAATCCTTGTTCCTTCATTCACATTTTTTCCTTTTTGTTAGCCAGCCTCAGGAAATGAGAACATTCTTTTGGTTTTCCATGGCTGAGTCATATACATATATATATATATATCCATATATAAAAAGAGAATACATTAAAACATCTGGAGATGTTTGCTTCAGAGAGGTATTTGTTCAGAATTACATTCCCTGAGCTTTAAATGTTCGCACGTAGTTGGATGTTTCCAGAGTTTTCCCATATTTCTTTGGCTATGAGAAAATGGATATTGGTGTCAGAAAAACATAGGGAAACATGCTGATAACTTAGGGAACATAAAAACAAGTAGAAGTAAAGCCTCTGAAGGCTTTTTCTTTCCTCAAAAACGTAACTATCAAAGTGGCTGTTTAATGTCACTTGTATCCATATTTGCAGCTCTTTGATGTCTGCCAAGTATATTTAAAAAAAAGGTGCAAGCAAATACCAGTAGCTACTCTTCAGCTTTTAAATATAAATAAATAAATAGTTTTAAAAGGAAGGAAGTAATTAAAAGCCCATTATACCCATCTGTGCTGCACTGTGGTGTGAGCTGACCCTCACTTGGCCTCCACTGGGCTGTGAGTGGGTGGTGGGCTCTCAGCTCTGGCTTCTTAACTGGGGTCAGGCAGGGATCGTGAGACTGGTTTCAAAAAATAATAATAAAAGAAGTCCATTTAATTTAACCCAAGGCCAAATGTTTAACTTTGGAGGGAGTGAATAAGGAGAATAAAGAACATTTCCACCGTTAGTTGTTTAGTGTAGCTGTGGTGGGAGAGCAGCAGGGGAGGAGGATGCTGGTGACCCATTCAGCGAGCACATGGAGGGGTGAAAAAACAGGAGGAGAAGCCATAGCATGCTCAAGTTTATGGTTCCTGTAAGGAACCTCTCACTAACTGTTTTGATTAAACCCTGCTTTCCTGTAGGTTTCTTTTATCTTTCATTGTCAGTGGATTATAGTGGACTTAAAAAGGACCTGATTGTTGAAATGGTTGCATAAATAGGATCCTTGGGGTACGTGTTATTTAGAAAATTACTTGTCTTCCTGGAAAAAAAACAGCCCTACCTCCTTTTGCCCCTTCAACGTGCTTGTTTGCCATCACATATCAAAGAACTGCGATTTCTGTAATTATATCAACGAATATCAAAGAGGCTTATTGTTAATTGTTTAAAATAATCTAAGGGCCTGTGGAGCTTGTTCTTTTTTTTGGCTGATTTCCTGGTCACTGGGATACTGAAGAACTCTTTCAGGTTCACCTGGAGGAAAAATATAACTCCTGTAACCAAGACAGTCCCTGCAGTAAACTTACAGACTTGTAGTCCTGGAATGAATTCTCCTCTGTTGTCATCTCTACCGGCTATGATTTTTTTCAGAGAAAAGCCTCCTGTTTCCCACCTGGCATCCAGGTCCTCTGACGTCATCCACCATTAAATTATATCACTTAACCCCATCTGATGGCATGCTGGGAATTTGGTTTAATGCTGCTCAGGATGCCTTTTATATAAGTTTCAGCCTGAGCAGGTTCTCAAGACAGGCAGAACTGTGAAATGAGTTGTTTTTTTTTTTCTCATCTGAGGTAAAATTATGTAGCTAGTATGGATTTTTATAAGATGTAGCTGTGCAGTGGTTTGATTTGTAAAGTGGAGTTTGTGTGAAGTCCAGAAGCATAAGGGTAAAAATACACAGCACTATGACTGCCACACTTGTACAGAAATAAATGCCAGACCTAGCAGAAGGAAAATAACAAGGAAGATGCTTGCAAGTGACAGCACGCCCAGTAGAGCTCACTGCTGCCATTGTAGTAATTGTTTGGGCAATGGCAATGTCGTGACGCAAAACTATAGACTGATCTAGATTGGTGAAGACTTTTAAGATCAACAAATCCAACCGTCGACCTGCTGAGTTCTGTCACTAAACCATGACCCTTAGTTCCATGTTCATGTGTCTCTTAAGTATCGCCAGGAATGGGGACTCCACCACTTCCCAGGGCAGCCCCTTCCGATGCTTAACCAGTCTCTCAATTAAGAAATTCTTCCTGATATCCAGTCTAAACCACCGCTTGTGCAACTTGAAGGTGTTTCCTCATGTCCTCTCACTGGTCATGTGGGGTGAGAGTCAGACACCCAACATGTCTTCTGTCCTCCAAGAGGAGGACCCATGCCAGTGAATACTGTTTCTGGCATCACACCTGGATACATGTAAAGAACACTGATGGTACTCTGGTTAAGTGAATGATTTTCTCTTGTACGTTGAGTCACGCACCTTGTTTGGTTCATCTTAGAGATATTTATCAGTTCTGCTCACCACGGAGAGAGTAAAATGAAAAATGCCTGAATCCAACATTTCCAACACATCTTGAATCTCCTTTTCACATGAGTGTTTGCAGAATGATCTGGATTGTTGTTCCAGACCACAAGATTTTCCAACAGACTTTGAAAAACTGTGTTGTCTGCTCTGTGCACGTGGCTTAAATAATGGTGTTCTTGTCTCTGACCATGAGGGTGGAGGAGAGACAGGGTTTACCTAAATTAGTTAGAGGGGATTCATAGTGCGACACACTAAAAACACACTGTTCTGCATACCACAGAAATATCTGAAGTTCATTTAAAGTTCATCCTCAATCTAAATTGGAACAAGCAGAAAATATTTGTGCTATCGGTATCTAATAGTTCAGACTGTAGCACTGAGTGCTTCTTCAGTGCTTGAGTGGAAATGCTGCAAGGACGTTAACATAATCATGTTGACATAAGACTCTCTTTCGTTTAATTTTTTCCTTATGATATTCGTAGAGATCAGGGAGTGCAAGTAATTCATAATATTTGCCTCAAATATTCTTGTATAAAGCAATTATTTAAAAAAGAATTACAGAAAGGACTTATTTGGGTTTGTAAATTCATAAACAGAGGAATACATCTTAAGTAAAAACTGACTGGATTCATTTATTTAGTCTGAGTGCTGTATAGTTGTGATCACATGGAGCACTTGAGTTAAATTCCCCAGATCAGTCAAGTCAAGTTATGAGTTTAAGTTTTCATTTCCTTGGAGCCCAGGGTTCAAGTGCCTGGAGCTGGCATGTCACGTTGCCCTAGTGACAGCGCCTAGAGCTGCTCTTGGTGTCCGTGACTTGCACGAGCATTAAGCTGCATCTGTGTTGCTGTTCTGGTTTTCTAAATTTTCCTACTATATATACAAATATATATATAAAGATGTCTCAGTACAGGAAGCATTTAAACCAAACAGGTAAAAAGTCACAGGGGAAAAAAAAAGTAGACTTTGAAGTGATTCTGCTGTAAATTATATTTTAACTTTGTTTGTGGTATTCAGGCGGCTGTTGCAATAGGATATTGTCTCCAAAATATATACCCGGGCAGGTAATTGCAAGGAATCAATAAACTGTCATATATAAATACATCATAATACAAAGTGTCACTGCTGGCATTTTTCTCCTAATGTCAGAGACTTGGTGGGGTTGCTGGGACCAGAGCAAAAACTCATGGCATTGCAGCCCTAAGCTGGGGTTCCTTGGCAGGTGACAGCAGTTCCAGCCCTGATCTCCAGAACATCCCAGCACACATATCCCAATGGGATCAGCACCGTTTGTTCTCTATGAATGACAGAAGGATGGTAAAAAACACTAACAGAATCTGGGGATAGATGTATTTAGCATCTTTTTTAAATAAAGCAGCTTTTTGCAGAGGGATTTTAAATCGTGGACATTGCTTTTTTCCTGCTTGGGTACACTTGAGGAACAAGTACCTCCATACCCCCTTTTTTCAGCCCCTTTTTACTCTAAGGATGTCAGTTTTGTCTTCTTTGCTTCCTGTATCTGGAACATTTGGACCGTGCTTGTTGGGAACGGATATAGATTTGTCCTGGTACAAAACTATGAACGCGCCCAGAGATTTTACTGCATCATCACTTTTGTTGTTTCCAGGTTCATAGCGATTAAGTAAGACAAGAGTTAGTAGCCCAGACAGGATCTGTATTTCCAGTGGTGAAAATAAACCCCAGCAAAAAGTAAGTTTTGCTGAAAATAGTTGTTTAGATTAATCTTTTTGCCAGCTTCTATAAAAAATAAATAAATAAAGGTTGCAGCTATTACTCATCAGAAATGCAAGTGATTTTTTTTTTCCTCTTAGAGTGTCAAGTTCATCTGAAACCCATGAAAACAAGGTGTATTGTTAACTTCTGTGTAAAAAGATCAGTGGGACTTTATGGCAATTCCTCAGCACTGCATGCTTGCAAATAGAGGAGCCTACACCAGTTCAAGATACTATTTGATTATCTTCTGAGTGTCTTAGGAACATGTGTTTGATCTGTTCTTTGTCATATTTGAAGAAGAGCAGCTGCTTATGGGATAAGTGGGTGCAGCATGTTTGCCCGTTGCAATGCCCATTGATAAGTGCCTTCAGATGAAGATGTGTAGGTTGGAGTTTGTACCTGGTAAAGTCTATCTACTGTTATTTTTGTCTCCATAACTAGTAGGGACATTTTAACTTCTTTTTCATGCAAAAGATCTAAATTTCATTAAAATGTGGTGGTTATATGACCCATAGCTTCCCGTATGCCATTTTTAAGCAGATCGGGCATCACTTTGTTGCTGCCATCATTGAGCTCACATAGCTCAGCAAGCTGTCATGCAGATTTACATGTGAGAAAGAAAAGTTCAGACCTGCAGGCTGCGAGGAGCGAGCCCGTGCAGGTCTGCTTGTGCTGGAGCTCAGATCCTGACTGGCTGGCTTGATCAAGCCTCACCCAATGGACATGAAGTAGCTGCGGGGAATCAAGCCAGCGTAGGTCTGTCAGTATGCCCAGCCAAAGGCATCATTCTACTTACAATAACATGTATGAGCACAGGCTTGGCCAAGGTGATTTTAATCTCTTTGTGTCCTCAGAACAGCGGGGCTCTGTAGTATCTGCAGCAGAGCAGGTAGAAAAAGGAAGGTAAGGCTAATAATAGTTATGTCTGTCACCATGGTTTCAAGGTGTCTGGCTTATTTGAACTGCTTGCTCAACATTTCTTCTGCTACTTTGCATTATAACAGTACTTTTTCAACCACATTAGGAGCAGCACATTAGGATTGACATAGTAAAAATATGATTCACTATCTTCCCTCTGTCCTTCACTGACCTAATTTTATTCTGTAATGGTTTGTCCGTTAAATTGCTGGTATTATAGTCTGTGTGTGTCATGTTGCATTTGTGTTCCTAATTCATTTACTTAAGCCTGCTGATTTCTGATGCATTCAGGCTACTCTGAGCCTCCTCTTGTCTTCTTTTTAAATACACCTGTGGCAGCCAGTTGCTGAGGGTTGCTTGCAAGGCCGTGTGAGTACAGATGAACCTTGGTCCATCCTGGTCTCTGATCTCAGCTGGGTCCTGCTGCCTATCATTAAACAGCAGCTGTCCACCTGCAGGAGAAGGACTTCCAGAGTGTCCGGTGCAGCTTCAAGTCTACACATTGCTCCTGGTTTCACCACCACTGCTGGTCAGAGGTTGAGTTGGCAGTTCTTTTGGAGAGATGCAAACTGGGTCTCACTTGGCTTCTCCCAAAGCACTCCAGAAGATTGCAGGACCATCGATCACAGAAAACTGGTGCCTACTCAAGAGCATTAAGAGCTTGTTTTTGATCCAGGAGTAGGAAAAAATGCCCAGAAAATGCTTAGCTTCATCCATATTACAACTTAGCCATTCTCTAAATCATTTTCTGAGAGATAGTATTAATGGTAATGAACTACGAAGGGTCATCCAACTGGAGATCTAGAATTCTACTACATTTCTAGAGTATATTGGATGTAGCCCTGAGATTTCAAATGTTTCCATAAGAGTACAGACTAGCATTTTTAGATATGTTTTGTTGGACATGAAAGTATCAGAAGATTGCATTTATGCAGTAAGCAGCTGTAATTCTTATCCCACTTTCTGAAAGAAAAAAAATGCTATAGATGCTTAGGGACACAAATTATGGGTAAGGTAAATGTGGCTGGGATAGCGGGTTTATGCCTGTGTATGATGCTGCTCAGTGGGATGAACGTGATCAGGCACAAGGTTAGTGACATCTCTGTAGAACTGGGCAGAGTTTTTGGAGTTTATGCCAGCTCTGGCAAGAGTAGTGATAATTTCACATTAGTGGGTGATAATTTAATATTAGTAGGTTCCATACCAGGACAGGTATTGGCAGGAGCCGGTATTTAAAATACAGATAGTTACATCGATTTGTCTGGATATCTATATTAATCTAACTATATAGATGAGGGTAGGAGGGTTTATAGTATGGTGGTGCTCAGCATCACACTGGTGCAGCTGGAGAAGCTGAGAAATGTGCTACGCATAAACTATGCCTCTGAGCCACAGTTAGAAGAACACTAACTTGCTGAAGGTCAGAGCAGGGCTGGGAATGGTATACAGACTTTATTTTGTATTTATTTTTTGCTGTTTGGGAAAGAGAGCTTAAAAGCAAACAAATGCAAGCAACAAACAAAGGAAGCCTTGCTTTGCCAAGTATCTTGCTTATAAGAACATTGTCAATGAGGTTCTCTTGAATTGGCATCACTCTCCTGCTTTAGGGGGAAGAGAGGAGCCTTTGTTGTTTTTTAATGATGTCTCTTTTTCAAATCCTTTGTGTTTTTGTTTTTGTTTTTTTTTTACAACCCTCAGTTATAGTTTGCTTGGACTGATCGTTCTGTATTTAGGAAGGTGCCTTTGAGCACTCAGATCATGTATTAATGTTGGCCTGATTATAAAGCATCTTTAAGTAGAGGATGTTTCTCTGAATCAAGAAGTACAGCATGTTCCCCTGGCTTTCCAATTGTAGGGTGAAGGCACTCTCATGCAATCCAGGTGATGATATTCCTGCCTCCCTTTGGGTAGGTACGTGCCATTTGGCATGACTAACTTATAGATTCCTTAGGATTTTGTTAAAAATATGCATTTCTATTGTACTTTATACAAGTACAAATAATGTACTAATGAAGGTCTCTGTAGCTAAAAGGAATTCAGCTGGAAATCCTGTGGTTGATCTGACCACAAGGAAGGTTTTATTTTCCTTTCTCTTTCTTCCCTTTTGTATCTTGCTTCCAGTATCTAATTGTTGCTGCATTGTTCCTGGCACTGATGGTTAAAGCTAAGGGCTCATTTACATTGTTGTTGTTATTGTTAACATATTTTTTCATCAATAAGCTAAAAGTTGGGACCAGAATTTAAAGAAACTTTGGTCCAGTTCAAGTGTGTTCTTTATGGAAATCAGATGCAATATCAAGTTTTAGGAACAGGCTGATTTAACATTTCCAAGGTTCTCTTTTGTAGCGATTCCAGGAACAGAAAGCACAGAGTCCCATTTCCGAATTGCTGTGAACATGAAACTGTTATCCTTCGTCCCAGCAGCAGTACAGATGTTTTCCCCCAACTGACGTTTTGTAGGTAGTACCATGTGTTTTGCTTCCATTTCTTAACATTTACACGATATCAGTTTATCACTTCATCTGGCTGTACTGCTGTCTTGAATCCACTTACTGTTATTCCTGTACTTTCTTTTCAAGCATTCACTACTAATCGCTAATAAATCTGGAACATACTGGGACTTGGTCGGATGTTGTGTTTTCCAGTATGAAACATCACTGTTCTCCTTTATGGTCTGTGGCTGGCTGTCTCCCTCTTCCTTCCACTCTCAATTGCCTGAGTTCTCTTCTTGCTGCACCAGCTTTTTCTGTCCAGGCTGTCCCTGTTCATTGCTATCTCTGTCTCCCCTCACGCAAATCTCATCTAAACCGCTTTGTCTGCAATGACAGCAAGAAGTAACATGAAATGGCTCAGAGAGCCAGAGACTCACCATGAAGGATTAAGATCTGAAATAGAGAGATGGCCAGACAGCACATCCTTTTTTTAATTCTTTTTTTCATCTTTCGGTTCATTTTGAGCATTTAGGATGGAAAGTATCTTCTTGCATATGTCACTGCCCAATGTCTTTTGAAGCTCTTATCTGAGGAAAATTACTTAGAAATGTCTCAGATGTCTGGCTGCAGTACAAGCTGACAAGGTTTTCATTGCTGCAGGCTGTCCTTCCCTAGCACCTCAGGATGATGGGGGATGTTTTCCTTTCCTCTTTTTTAGTTTCTTAATCAGGTGAAAACTGAGATTGCCCAGAGAAGTTGTGGATGTCCTGTTTCTGGAGGTGTGTTCAATGCCAGATTGGAGGCCTCTGGCAACCTGGTCTAGGGGGAAAGGCCCCTGCCCATGGCAAGGGGGTTGGAATGGACAGGCTATAAGTTTCCTTCTAACCAAGCTGTTCTGTGACTCCTCTGCCTTCCTCCTGGTCACTGCTGTGTGAACTGCAGCACTGAGGCTGTCCCACAGAGCCACCAAGCCAGGCAGTGCCAATACTGAGGCATGCATGAAGCAAGACCGGGGGCTGTAGCTGCTGCATGGGGGTTCCTGCAGCCAACCTTCTTCTGCCTAGCACTGTGTTGAGATTTTTGTGTGTTGTTTGTTTTTTTTTAATAAAAACTTCCTCTGTTTTTATGGATTTTTTTCCCCTCACGTTGAGGGAAGCCAAATAGTTTTTCATGTGTGGTTTCGGATGAAAACACTTTTCTTCCTCTTTTTCTTTCTATCTAAAGAACTAGTGGAAAAATTGTTGAGTATTATTCAATTTTTTTTTTCCCCTAGGCTTTGCTCTTTGCTTTGGAGTGATGCCTCCTTTTTCAGTAGCAGATCAGAGCTACTGAAAACGGCATCTGCTAGACAGTTCATTTTTAGAAATTAACGTAGTACTCTTTACATACTATACTGAAAGGGCAGCAGCACCTTATGCATGAACACAGAAGCGGTGGTTGCACATTATTAACATTGTTGTGATCTAGAAATGGTAATAAAGTAGAGACACTTTCAGCTGGCACTTATTTGCTGTCCCAGAAGAATGTTGTTATGCAGTGTATTCAAAGCAACTTGGCATCCTTGCAGCTCTTTATTACTTAGAAAGCAAGAAAGTTTTTGGAACTCTCTTTCCTTGGAATACCTCATACACAAAACTAACGTTCATTTTTTATTATGTGCAACATCTGTGGGATTTTGATGTCTTCTGCAAAACCTTATATTCAAACAAGGGTGAAAGAAGTACATCAAGGATTTTCAGGAGCTCTATGGTTGCAGTACTTTCAGATAACTTCTTTGTAAGTTCTGAGTATTTATGGAAGTCCCAGTTAAAGCAGTTTTCTTCTTGGGGCTTAAGTAGTCTTGATGTATTCCTATCATTATTATAAGTATGTAATGTACTATAAGGGAATGAATTAAAGAAAAAAGTAGTTCTAGGATGAATTCTCATACAGCCCTTACACATTTGCCCTATTTTTCATACATAAAAAGATTGAGCAAATGACCTCACACTTCACCTCATTTTGCAGGAAAAGTTAATGTTTACGTGCTGTTCAGAGTACCTGACACACAACTGATCTTCATGACTGGCTGTTTTATGGCAGCAAAAGTTAAATGGAATAACAAGCTGGAATGTCTGTCGTCAGTGGAAGTACAAATGATGTACCAAAAAACCCACTGTGGATTAGCCCTGAATTTAGAAGTTAGTTTCTAACCACTTATTAGTGGTGTGCCATTACAGTAATTCTTTATCTGAACAGGATCACTTATATGTATAACACACTTTTAAGATCTCTTCTTCACGTTCCTTCATGAAGGTTGTGAGTCTGGAAAGTCATTTAAAACTGTCTTTAATGGAAGAAAAACATGTATATGAGAAATACCATGCCCTGTTACTCCAAAGAAGTCTTGTGCTGTTTTTCTTTTGGTTATGTTTCTCTTTTCTTTTACTTATATGCATGCTACCTGACAGTTGTGCTGAAATATTTTATGGTGGTACTGGCATAAGAATCTGTGTGGTGGGGTGGTCCCAGAAACACGTGACAGCTGATGTATCCACATGTCTATTTAATCAGAGGTGAGTGGTACTGAGGTGGTGAAATTGTAGGCTCGTGGAACTTGAGGTGATCCTTACTTTGGTTTTACCAAGAAAAGCAGGCTGCTGGGAGCAGCTGTTCTTGGGGGGAAGACTGGGTGAAATACAGCAGGGAATAGGAATCATGTCAAGATATGATCTTCCATTACCCAACTGTTTTTCTTTTCCTGTCTCTTTCATAATTTGTCTGTATGTCTTTCCAGCTGGCCTCAGATTGATGCTACTGGGTTTCAGCAGTTGTCTGCTCATTGTCAGTAGGTTCTTATCACATAGTGGCCACTGTCCTCGTGTTGTCTAGAAGTCTCCAAGTGGAGTGCCGAACAATGCATTGGGGTGTGGGAAGAAAATGTTAGAACTTCAGTAGTACGTGTAAGTTATTTATAAATAAATAGACATATATAGGCTCAGTATGTTTTGTTGCTGCGCGTATGCGATGAAAATTGTTTGGAGACTACTGCTGGAGCACGTGCAAGTCCGTTCTTTTTCCTCTTTACGTGCTGCCTGATGATGGCTCTGCTAAAATCAGCCCTCTGCAGATACAGCCTTGTCCCAGCTTGCAGATGCTGGGTAAAGTAATTAATCCCACAGGTAATTCACCTGAATCCTACCCCTTTTCCAACAGAAGACGTGGTCTGAGAGCATGGGTCTGACTTCAAACGCACTTTTATTTATTTTTTTCCTCGAGTCCGCCCATTCAATGCAATTATATTCAGTGCGTTCACGTGACTTTTTTTTTTTTTTTTCCTTTGAATTGAGGTTAGTGGTATCCCAGCTCAGACAAAAGCCCGTATCGGCTTTTTCCTTCGCCTAAACAAGCGAAGGGCACGGGGTGCGGCGCTGGTGGAGGAAGCGCCGTAGGCGCAGGGGCTGCAGCCGAGCTCCCAAAGAATGGCCGCGGCGCGGGGAGGCGGGAGGGCGGCCGTTGCCACGCGGGCTCCCGGAGCGCAGGCCCGGCGGGGCTGTGCCGGGCGGGAGCCGTTGTCCCCGCCCGGCCGCGCCTCGGGGTTCGAATTCCTCTGCCCGCTCCTTCGCTGTTTGAAAAACGCTTCCCCGCCCGCTCCCAAAAAAAAAAAAAAAAAAAAAGTCTTACGGTGGTGTAAGAAATGACTGTGCCGGATGTCCCCTGCCCGGCTGTGTCCCCGCCCACTGTTTTGAGAGCCGCGTTACGAATACCAGCCCTGCTGGCAGCCGGGCTGCTGCAAGCTCAGCAGAGGTCGGAGGTCGGACCTTACCCGCTAATGAATGCTTTGCTCCTCAGTCCAAGCCCTGCAGCCCATCCCCCGTGCTCGAGTTAAACTGTTGTGAATTTTTCCTCTTTAACTCATGCTGGAGTTTTGACCTACAAGGGGCTGCCCTTGCTATAAGATCCCAGGCTGCAAGCCGAGCCATACAGCATAATCCTAGCTTACAGGAGTACTTGAGGGAAATTAATTTAGGGACCATGAAATGCTCAAATATGAGAGTCAGGGCTGTGTTTATTAGACAGAAATGGACAGGATGTGATATTGTGGAGGATGTGATATGCAGAATGAATCATTAAGGTTGAAAAAGTCTTCTAATATCGTCTAGTCCAGCCATCAGTCCATCCTCACCACATGTGCACTGACTATGTCCCTCACTCCCACACCTGTACGTTTCTTCAACATCTCCAGGGATGGTGGCTCCACCACCTCCCTGGGCAACCTGTGCCAGTGCATAAGCACTCTTTCTGAGAAGACATTATTCTTAATATCCAACCTGAACCTTCCCTGGCATGACTTAAAGACATTCCCTCTCTTTTTTTGCTAGTTACCTGGGAGAAGAGGACAACCTCCCACCTTGCCACAGCCTCCTTTCAGGGTTTTGTAGATACAATGTGATGCAACATATCCCATGCTTTAAGATGCTGGTTTTGAAAAAATAAATGCCTTTTTTCATAAGACAGTGAGCAGAAATCATTAAAATCAAGGGCAAATCACTTCAGCAGTGCTTCTGGTGTCTAAACTGACCCTGAAACCTCACTTCTGTTAGATACAAGAAGATCCTTAAGGGGCGTGTCCTTACTGCCAGCCACTGGCACCAAAACAGCACAGGTTGACCAGCACCTCCAGCACTGACTGTATGGTTGGAGCACCTGGAGACAGGCACCCAGATCCTCTGGGCAGTGCCTGGAGGAAGTCAGGCAGCCCAGGCGGTGACTCACAGCATACAACATACATAAAGTCAGCAGTCACCTGGAGAATGTGCCTCTGCCTTCCTACCTAAAATAAAATAAAATAAAATAATCTGACAAAACAATACAATCCTAAGGTTACAGTGCATTTAAAATTTCAGAGATAGAAAAAAGAAATAATATCATATGATAGTGACAGCTTAGAAAGTTTGCACATAGCTACCATCACGTTAAACTGAACTCAGTTGTCAGAGCTTTGAAATTTGTGGGTGATGTGTACTAATTTTTTGCAAGCTGGCACTTTTAGTGTTTTCTGATAGCAATTACACCAAAGCTTTGTGCTTGTGAAGTTCAGCTCAAGACTTCAGTGCTAAACAATTGCTGACAAGTTTTTTGGTTTTGTCTTCTGAAGAATACTCTATTGCTTCCTACTGGCTTAAACACTCAGCGTACAGTTGTGCCTCTCTTGTTTCAGCAATCCTGCACCTTCCACCTGCAGTGCTGTAAAAGCATTGGTCTGGAAAATAAGTCCCTGGATAAGCAGCTCAGTGAGGGATGAAGGGTGATAGGCAAGGTCTGGAAATCTGCTTGGGCCATGGAGCTGGACAACATGCTGGTATGCCTGCTGCAAATGTATGACTCCAGCACTACTGGCCTGAAGGGGTTCCTGAGAGGAAATGCACCAAAATGCAAGACAGACACAGGGGTTAGATCAGGCTGGTCTGTGAAGAGAAAATGATCAGGCTGCCATGACCTTCAGAAGGCATGTTGCTTGTATTTCCAGTTCGTCAGAAAGTCCCTCTGCTTGCAGACGACAAATCCTTGTATGTCTCTGCTCTCTTCATTTTCTCATCTTCCTAAATAGGGTGGGGAAAGACCAGTAGTGGAAGGCAGTGCAGTGGGTAGGGTGGAAGAGTAAGCACAGAAAACTTCTCTGTCATACACAGTAGCAATTTCTGTTTTCTGTATACAAATACCCCAAACATTATGTAACAAAAACCGTTCAGGGCAGTTTTACATTGGCACAGGTTTTTATTTATAAGTTGGGACATGGCGAAGTACTTTACATTCTTCTGAGAGGTTGTATGGGGGAATGCTTGAAATTTTAAAGAGTGACTCACTGTATTTCCCCTCTGAACAAATAAGCTGTTTCACTGAGCTCATCTTTGCTGTTCTGATATGTAATAACTTGTTTTTCCCACTGCTGCTGCCTAAGTCTGTCCCTCCAGTCTTTTTGTAAAGTGTCAACTTTTAAATGATTTTTGCAATGCTGCAGTCAAAAAGTAACCCAGAAGATTTTAGCTGCAAGGATTCCCACAGGTAGCTGAATTACAGCATAATTCTGTGCATCTCCTTCATCTGGGTATGGAGCAACTACTTCTTGAAGTAAACCCAGGCTTTGTAGCAGCAGGTGTTGTGGCTTGTCATCTTTTCCCCATGGAGGCATTCATGCCCCAGCTCTCTGCTGTACTGTAGTGTGGTACAGCACTACAGGTGTTTCCAAGTGCTGAGGCCACAGAGTTCATGAGGAAAGTGTCTATGGGTAATGTTAGGCAGGCTGTGACTGCTGGATGCTCCATAAGAACCATGGCTTCAGTGTTATCTCATTGCCCCTTCCAGGGCACACTGGAGACTGGGCAGCCCATTGGCACTGGCTTTAGTTTTATAGAACAAGACTGTCTCTGCAGCCCACTTCTATGCTTCCAGCTTCACACAGCTGGCAGTGAATGTAGCCAGGATCAGGGTGAAATGTGTAAATAAGTCCTTAAGGGAGATTTATCTTCTGCTCTTTCCTTGCCATTCCACAGACTTAACTTTCCATTTTGCATTAGATTTTGTTTACTTTCCCCTGGCTGCCATTGTTACTGCTTAATCCTTAATAGTGAAGTGCAACAATAAAGAATGCTTTTCTCAACATTAACGTCCAACAGTGTGATATAATTTCTGTAGTATTTTGGCTTAATAATATGGCTGTGGTGCCAGCAGTGGCACAGACACCACTTTAATGCTCATTAATGATGCTTCTTCAGAGCCCGTGTAAGAGGTCCCAGAGGGTGAGCGGAAGAGTGAATGTGGTATTTATATTTGAAAAAGGTGACTACTGGAGAATTAAAGTCCAGTCAGCCTAACTCTGATAGCAGAGTATGGCTATAGTTAGTACTTGGTATATAACTACTAAGAGAATAGTGAATTGTTAAAAAGAGGCTTGTATTTTTAAGAAATGTTTTCAAAGCAGTCAATATTCCAGCTCTGACAGGTGAGCACAGGTAACAAGAAAAGGGAAGGAATGAACAGGGGGTATCTGTTGCTGCTGGCTTGCACAGAATTCCACAAGGAAACGAAAGAGGTGTTCCAGAGCCATTGTGGTTAACTGTTGGACCTCAAACCCTGTGCCTTCTCCTGCCCCTTTGCATCTACCCACCCTTTCCTGCTGCTGTTTTTTTACTCCATTTGCAGAAGCACTGCTGCAACCACCTTGTCTTCCTCTTGAAAGATGTATCAGTTTGGACTCTGTGCTGGGCCTCAGCGGTGCTGGCTGTGTTTCATAGGAAAGCATTTTTCAGTTTGGAAGAGATTGCCTGGACAAAATTGCCAGTTATGTGGCTGCTAGGGGAAAAAAAAAAAAAAGAAGAATTTGGGCAGGAATTCTAGTTATGGCACAAAGGCACACAAGAGGACCTTCCTGACAGCATCTTGCAGGAATTTCTCCTTTCCCATGTTCAGACAATAATTTGACCAGTGACCTGGGTGCAGGAGATAGAAATCAGCTTGTGCAGCTCACAGGTGTCCTTTCCTTGGAAGGGGTAGGAGTAGCCTTGGAGGGTGCAGGAAAAGGATCCAAAGTGGTCTTGGCAAGCTAGAGGCAGGATCCGTACTGAAGAGGCTGAAACTTGATGAAGAGAAGTGCTAAGTAAAGCACTCAGGACCATAGGAGAATTCATATAGCAGTGGCATATCAAGAAGAGATCTGGAGGATGCGTTGAATGCTTAGCATTATGATGTGCTTGCACAGAAAATCAGTCTTATTTTGGAAATGTTGTATGTAAAATACAAAGGAGAGTTGACCTAGATTTTTTTTGAAAGGGCTTTGTATTCACTGGGACAGCCTAGGAGAAGCTCTGCCAGAAGAGGGTAACAGAGGGGCCTTGTTAAAGACCAAAGGCACATGAAAAGAACTGGAGAGTGTGCAGCTAGCTGGTGCACACTGCTGTGCTGAAGTCTAGGGATGCTTCTATTGGTGGTTTATCTGTTTCTGGTTCTGTTTTAACGTGTCTGCAGACTCTGAGAGCAAATTAGGAGGAATACGATAGCCCTACCCAGGAATTAGAATTGCTCTCCTCACTCAACAGCATGTTCTCCTATGGCTCGTTCCCCACAAATGAGCAGTCAGCAGAGGTGAAATGGGGACCCTGACATGTTTCTGATGCACGTCTTTGAGAAGGAAGTGCCTACGGCTGTACTGTCTGCATGTGACAGGTACAAGATGCTCCCCACACATCAGGATCTGACCGTAAGGAATAATAGCTGTGCTGGGCAGCATGTGGCTGATTGTCCTCCCCATCGCATACAGGAGGAGGCAGCAGAAAAGAGTGGCAGTGATGATCTCTTTCCTTTGGCTATAAGGATGCTGGCTATAAGTTCTGATTGATGCAGCCCTTGGCTTTGTAAGTGAAATTTTAACAGTAAGCAGGAGGAGCAGGGAAAGATTAAAAGCAGGCAACTAGATGAATAGAAATGACTTCAGGGATTCAAAAAAGTATCTGTTGTGTTTGTGTTCATTGGTTCTGGGGCAAAATCTGTTGTTTCATGCTTCTCATCAAATGTAGCACTGCTTCCATTTCTTCCAGGAGCACTCTGGTGGATGGTTCAAGCCCCTCTTGCTGTTCGCGAATAGGAAGGTCTTGACAAACCCCAGCACCAAACACTTCCTCTGAACAGCCATTTCTGGCACAGCAACAGCGTTTTTAATCACAATCTCCATTAAATGTTGCATTGCTCAGCAGGAGAGAAACTGCATCTTTCTCCTCTCATCAGTTGAGAGCAAGCAATATTTAATCGGTGCTATCTGAACAGCTGCAGTTTTGACTTGTTGCCCAAATCCAGGTGAGCCTGGTCCTGAGACCCGGCTTTGATTTGAGGGAAATCACCACCAGCCCCGGGCTGCGAGCAGACCTGAAACATGGATTTAGCTCTTGAACGGCAGCTTTCACTGCGCAGGCAGATCGGATTGCGAGGGAGCTCTCCTTTCTGGCCTTTGGTCGGGCTGTGCCTTTAGGGAGTCACGACGTGACAGGAGGAGGAGGAGGAGGAGGCGGCGGAGGAGAGCAGCCCCGCTGCGCTGCGTGGCTCTCCGGTTCCACCTGCGGGGCCACGCCGGCATCGCTCGCGGATCTCAGCGGCAGCGGCTCGGAGTGCAGGGCCAGGGCTCAGGGAGGTGCCTGAGAGGTGCCCTAAATGGGCAAAAGCAAAAGCATGCCGGAAGCGGTGGGGAGGGTTTGGTGCGAAGCAAGGGAGGGAGGTGAAAAGTTGTCAGGTTCTGTTGTGGTTCTCGGCCCCGCAGCGGGGTGCAGGGACAGCTCTGACAGTTGTGGCTCGTGGGTTCTCATTACTTCGTGTTTGGCTGCAGCTCACATGCGGGTGGCTTCTGAGATGCATGAAAGGTGTTTTCCAGTGGTAAGGGGAAGCACATGGTGGGTTCTCATTAACTGGGAAAGATGATTGCAGGCCTTGAGATCAGGAGCAGGATCAGAAGGACCTGAAAAGGTGCAAAATGCTGGTTCTACAAAGTTCTGTTCAGTTCTGGCATCCTCACAGCCACTGTAGCCTAGAGCTGCCCTCCTTTCACAGCTGCTGGAGTTAACTACCACCTTGGCAGGAGGGGATATGTGCCAGGATGCTTCTGCTGTGGGAAGCTCCCATTTCTGTTAAAATCACAGAATGGTCTGGGTTGGAAGGGACCTCACAGCCCAGCCAGTCCCACCCCGTGCTGTGGGCAGGGCTGCCCCCACCAGCTCAGGCTGCCCAGGGCCCCATCCAACCTGGCCTTGAGTGCTTCCAAGGATAGGACACCACAGCTTCTCTGGGCAGCTGTGTCAGCACCTCACTGCCCTCTTGAGGAAAGGATTTCCTCATAACATCTAACCGTAATTTCTTCTCTTTTATTTTCAAGCTGTTCCCCCTTGTCTATCAGACTATATAAAAAGTCAGTCTCCCTTCTGTTATTAAGCTCCCCTCACAGAAGACCGCACTGAGATTTCACCAGAGCCTTTTTTTCTACAAGCTGAACAAGCCCAACTCCCTCAGCCTTTGTTTGTAGGAGAGGTGCTCCAGAAACGGGGAGATGCTTCCTGCATGCTTCTTCTTCCTTCCCTTGTGCTGAGAGTGGCACGTATCCCTCGCTCTACCTCAGCTGACTTCACTAACCCATTCACCCCAAAACTTGTCCTGTTCTGCTGAGCTGCATCAGCATGGTGAGCAGGAGGTGGTTACAGGAGGGTGCTGCTCCTTGGGGCTGGGGCTGGAGGTGGAGGAAGGAGTGCAGTAATGGGGAAGGAAGAGCAGAGGAACCTCACAAGAGGAACTATGGCTTATCAGTGGTGAATGGCTAGATCAGCTCAGTCAACTCATGCCTGCACCCTCAGCAAACTGGGACAGCTGAGACATGGAAATACGCTTCCTTCTGCTTGTTTTGCCCAGGGAGTGGTGATCTGAGGGTGACAGGGCAGGCAGCTGCAGGGCGTGACTGTCTGGCTTCCCCGCCACCCCCAGCACTGTGGGCATCTCATGGGAAGCTGCCCAAACTGCCCAAGGCAGGGAAAAGGACACAGACCTGTCCCGAAGCACCCAGGGGGACCTGTCCCCAGTTGTGTGCTCTTACTATGGTGCTGTTAACCCCAGTTATGTAGGCTCAACCATGCAGCATTGGTTAGGGCTGTTATCGTGGCCCCATGCATCTAAGTGGACAAAACTGAAAAACAGACTTTACTCAGTCTGAATTCCTTAATAAGTGACTCAAACTTGCTTTAAAAACTATTTAAAAGTTAACACACATTTTCCTAGTTCCTTTTTAACGATGCTTGGCATCTTCCTCTTAAGTCATGCGGCTTTTGCAGTCATCATGAATCAACACACCCTCCTCAGCTTCCTATGAAAGTGGGACTGCTAGAGAATGACTAATGTGTGAAATAATATGCACTGCAGTAGTAAATGAGGCCTCTCTTTCATTCTGTAATGCAGCTGCTTCATGGTTATTTTCTTCATCCTTGATAACAACCTTGACATTTGCCATGTTTCTTTTGAGAGACAAAGCTGTAGCTTGTTCTTTCTTCTAAGTTAGCAGCTGTTCACTGATAAATTTCTTGTGCTTGAAGGGTCTTCACCAGAAGAGATATGAAGTTTATATGAGGAACCACTGTGTGGTGGTATAGGAAACAGCAGCTTGGAAAGATAACTTATGTTGTTAATTTGGCCAGAGAAAAGGGTTAGTGATAAAGTGAAGTGGCCTAAAGACAGAAATAGAAGGGACGACGGGCAGGGCGTAGGGAAACATGGTGGAGATGGGAAAGCAAATGTAGTGTCTGCTGGTATGTAATAGCATTATTTGTTGCCTGCAATCAAAACAGTTAAGAAAAGGTTAATGAGATGAATGCATTTTCTGACAAAAATCTTGCAAGAAGGAATCAAACATTCTGCAGCAGACTTCAGAGATGCATTGAATACTGCAGATAAATACACTACAGCGTCCTAGGTACATCCCTGGAGGTGTCCAGGGCCATGCTTGATGGGTTCCTGGGCCGTCTGATCTAGTGGTTGGCAACCCTGCCTACAGTGAGGGAGCTGGAACTAGATGATCTTTGTGGTCCCTTCCAACCCAAGCCACTCTATGATTTTATGATTCTATGATAAGTACAGTTTTAAATATCCAAATGGAAATGATTTCTGCGCTACCTTTAGGGCAACTGTCAGATGCAAGCACAAATGCCGGGTCTGAAAGAAGCATGTCACTTTCTCCATTAAATACTGCTGTAAAAGTAGGACTGCCCTGCTCAGTTTCACTGCTTTAGAGCGCTGAGGGCAAGCTGTCATGTTTTCCCCTGATATATTTGTTTTAAGTTCTGTTTTTAAAGAGGACAGGAATTTTAGTGGTCTTGTCCATAAACACACAAACAATAAATACTTTTCTGAACAATAAAGGAAAGAACAGCAACTTACTTTCTGAACTTCATCAGACTATCTTGTAACCTCTATTGCTAATGAGTGGTTAAATAGGATAGTTAGATATTTGTGGTTAGAAAATAGGAAGCCTTTAAAATTATTCTGCTCACTCTGACCAAGGTAAATGGAGGAAAGCTACCTTCAAGCAGGTTACACAATATATGAAAACAGCACCCTTGTAATTTTTTCTTTATAACCATTTCCAGGCCACAAGCCACTTATTTAAGAGCATATGGGGAAAATGCTCTTGCATGTGGCCTGGAGTTGTGCTGCTGTGTGAACCGAGCTGGGAAGGAGCTCTGCCCTGTTCTATGTCCTCTGTGGTGGCTCTGGCCTTGTGAGCCTTCTCTTTACACAGCTTTGGCCATCCTGCCACTGGCAGTGAGCAGGATTCTGGGCTTCACTCCATACAGCTCTGGTTGCATAGCAAGTGACAGGAGCATGCTGCCTGTAATCAGTGAATATGGAATGTCAAGCAGTCAATCATTAAAAAAAATAATAATTATAAAGACAGAACCTGTGGGGGGTTGGACAAGATGATCCCCAGAGGTCACTTCTAACCCCTGTGATGCTGTGATATTGCTGCTTTACACTTACATTTGGGTGCTGATTGTTTTCTGTTCCCAGTTAGGTCTTGCCCAGTGCCAGGGCTGGCAGAGAAGGCAACAGTCTTCCAAGAGGTGGAGAGTGAAGCTGGCTCAGAAAAAGAGACGGTTTTCCTCATTTCTAAGCAGGTGTGGTGAGGAGAGAGGGGTTTCTCTTTCCATTTACGCTGGTGTCAGCATAAATGTAAAAGAGCCAAAAGTGAAAGTGTTATCTCAGGAGATGACTTCAGTCCCTGGGACAGCAGGATGTGTGTAAGATGAGAACATCTGAATGGTCCCAAGAAGTGGATTTTACTGCTGTTGGCTGTTCCCTCTGCAGGTTTTTGTAGTTTGGGGCTTACATTATTTTAAAAATACAGGTGATATAATTAAAGCTGTTCTCCTCCTTCTAGGGGGAGGACTTGCTTCCTTCTCTCTTGTGGTGGTCTTGGAATGGACAGTTTGAGAGATGGATTTTGTGGAGCTGAAATTGGGAATTTTGTTGTATTTGTTCTCCACTGTGTGATTTTTTTTACAGGGTAAAAGAAGGAAGTGGTTGGCTAAGTCACTTTTTTTTTTTTTTTTGTCCTTTATCACAGCTACCAGTAACACCCACAGGGAAAACATGCAAACAGTGAGCTTACAGTGTAAAGCTATATATGGGAAAAGGCTGCTTATTGCAAACCTGCTGTCAGCGAGGCCAAACCCTGTCTGTAAGTGTCCACCCGCTCGCGCTTAGGTCTGTCCCTGCTTGTTGCTTGAATGCAAGCAAAAAGTTTGGCAACGTGTTATATGGTCTTCTAGTTACTGGCAGGGAAAATCTTATGAGCAGGAGCCATGCACAGAACAGTGATAAATGAAGTTAGAAAGAGGATGAGTGATAGTTTATATTGCTGGTTTGTATCACTGTTAAAAGCAAACAGCACTGATGCAGAGCTCTGATAGAGCCCTTCATTACTCTTGAAATGTGTGGAGGTGTCCTGGTTTTCTTGGTACTCTTTCAGCTGCTGTTCTTCTGGAGAGTTTTTTGGGAAAGCATTTTGTCATGGTTTTATGATTTTTGGTATACCAGTACCAAAAATCATAAAACCATGACACATTTTGTCCTCATTCAGGCTCGCAGAAGAGAAGGTTCGGGGTTGGTCTGCAGATGCACCCCATTGCTGACAGCTTTGGGAATGGCATTCTTGTTAGTGCACATTGGGCTGGGGAAGAGGATGTGTTCTGAAAAGACCACCACAGAGTGACTGAAGCTCAAAGTGTGATTTCAGTTGGAGGAAGGGATTAGTCCCAGCTGGTGCAGAAGTTGTCTTCTCTGGTGCAATTTGAGGCAGTTGTTTATATTTAAATTCAGTTCCTCTGCCAGGGAAGCAAACCTCAGTTGGGGCATCTGTGCTTTTTCGGCATAAGGCATTTGCTCTAATACAGGAGTCCTAGGTATGTTTTTCACGTACTTTAAAATGTTCTGGAAAGTCTGTGTGAGTTTGTATTTTTTCTTTTCTCTACTGAATCCAAAAATACTGTTTTCAGTGTTGAAGAGCGAGTGTTTCCGTTTTACACTATACATAATTTTCAGGATGAGTTAGTTCTGTTTCTTTCGTGCTGTGAACTTCTTTTCCTGTGTGGAATTTTTTTGCAGGGATGTAGAGTACAAGTACTAGTAACTCTGCAAGCAAAATGTATCTGTGTGTAAGATATATATGTACTTACGTTATGATTTTTTTGAGTGACTGAAAATTGCTCCTTAACTCTGTTTCTAATGTCTGTATTTTTTTAGACACAAGCTATGTTTTATATACTACATAAAAGAGCATATTAGTTTTTAACCTCTGACCTCTTAAATGTGACATGTTGGTACATTAGTGCAGTAATAACCTCTAAGAACTACAGCTTCCTGCCTTCCTTGGAAATGCTGGTCAAAGCAGAAGATGGCTTTTTAAGTGTTACTTCTTGTGCTATTCAGAGTGTTCTCCATGCTCCCTTCACACCTCTTCCTTTGTAATGCAAAAACGGAAAATTTCAGAGCTTCATGGGAGCCTAAACTGTCGATTCAAGGAGTTGCTCTCCAGGCTGTGTCCTTCACTTTCCACCCATTTTATGGTTCTCTTTTTCTTTTTCCACTTTCTTCTTCTTCTTCCCTCTTCTTGAGGCTCCCCTCAGCCTTTCATAGCATGTATCTGGGGACTTCTCATCATTTGGTAAGCCAGCTGCCTTTCAGGGGCTTTAACCCAATTTTTAGGGATGTTTTATCTCATTACAATGCATAAGATATTCTGTATAGATCTAAAGTAGTAAGATGCAAGTGGAAGACAACTTCCTTAAAAATAAGACTCCTCAGGTTATTGTCATGCATCATAAAGAAACAAAGCAGCTAAATCTAAAAAGTATATTTCTTACTGGATTTGAAAATCTCTTTTGGGAACAGGCTTCAAATGCCAAGACAATAAAATGATTCTGAAGGGAACGATCCCTTTCTAGAAATGCAGATAGGGAATTGCCTGTGAGCCTTACCTGTGTTTTCCCATATGTCTGAGGCTTTTAAAAGCAATTAAAATTAAAATTCTGAACATGCTGGCTTTATACCCTCACCTCCTCATCTGTTTTGGGGTTTTTTGAACATGTTTATCCCATGGAGTTCAGCGACAATATAAGTAATCATATCTATCTTAACAGTTCAACTGCTTTCCACCTTGATTATCACTCTTCTTAAGAGGCTTGTTCACAAACAGCAAGGAAAACTGGTTTATGCTATGTCCCATTTTCTTTGCGTGCCTACTCATGCAGTGGTCACCAACTGATGCAATTCTAGTAATAATATTAACCCACATTTTTATCTTCTGGTCACTCCTTTCTCTTCTCAGCTTGGCGGCTGTCTGAATTAGTGAAGCATATTTGGATCCTTGCACAGCTATCCCTGGCTACAGAGAGGAGTACTGGAACTGAGCAGTAAGGCAGCATTTTCCCAGCAGAGGGAGGTATTGTAAAGCTGAGCATCAAGTGGGATTCTGCTCACTAGAGGGATTCTGCTCACTGGAGACAAACGTGTGTTTTACAGCTGCATTTTATGCATTCGTTGGGCAGAAGGTCATGGGGTGCAGAGCCCGGGGGAGACAGCCAAAAGAACTTGGTTTGTGTCCAGAGCAACAGAAGATTTTTTTCCCACACTTGCTCTTAGATTTTTATATTTTTACTCTTGAAATAACATCTGCTGAAAGCTTGAGGGCAAGGTGCTGTCAGTATGGCCACAGCATGGGCACCCATTGGTGCTCACCTCACCAATCTGCTGCCCCCCAGAACCCCAAAGTGCTTTGTTGGATTGAGTGAATCCCTGCGTGGATGGGTCTTGAGAACACCACCATGTAGCTTTTTGCTTTACTTTATTATGGCAGGGAAGTGCAGCCATAGAAGGAGTTAAAAAACAAAAAAGCAAAACAAAAAAAAACCCAGCAACTACTGGCAGATAGCAGCAGTTGCACTTTTTGACTGTGTATGGATGTGAATCCACAGTACGGATTTGCAGTGGATAAACTGGTGCAATCCACACATTAAATATGCATACTTCAGGCTTGATTGATTGCTAAGTGGAGCAGAGTAAGAAACATCCAAACAGATGTTGGAGTCCCATTAGACACAAGGAAGGAAGCATGTAATTAGGCAATTATTTAGCTCCTTGAATCAACAGTTCAGGCTCCCATGAAGCTTTGAAATTTTCTTTTCAAGGTTCAAACACTTAGATCTGTGGCTCGATTTCTCTCTGCTCATTTCCTTTTATCTTTATCTGCTCTAGCACTGGCCCAAGGCGCGGGGCAGGATTCCTTGGCACCCAGAGCCATATGCTATGGACAGCACACCAGGAGCACAGCTGCTCCTTGTGTCAGAGGGAAGGCTCTCCAAGGAAAAGTGTGGAAAAGAGAGTAGTTATTATTTTATTTATTTTTAATCTTGACTTTGAAGAGTGTTTTCCTTCCAAACCTTGTGAGAAACAGCCGAAAACCAACACTCAGGACACATCCCTCTTGAGAGACTCATCCCAGTGATAAGCTGGGTGAGCAATGATGTTGGAGAAAAGTGGATGGAGAAATCTGCACTCCCTTCCACCCCCACTGCTGCTGCCTTTTAACTGTTTGTGCTCTGGAGGCATTTGTATACTCATAACGCTGTTCAGATTTCTTTTTTTGACCTTTTGTGCTGCCCTGTAAGCAGCTTTTTCTGTTGCTTTGAAAAGCTTCAAACTAAATGTAGTTGAAATTGGGTGGTCTGTTCAAAGTTAAAAATGCAAGGATATGCCGCTGGAGTGCAAAATAAAGATCAGTAACGTTGATAAAGGCTTCTCTGTGGAATGAGAATGCTGAAACCTTGTCTTTCCTATTTCCTGTAGTTAATGTGCATTCTCTACAAATAAGAACTCATGAAGTAATGTGCTGAATTAGAAGTACTTGGTGTTTTTGTTTTTTGTTTTTATTGTTATTCCTAAATCTACAGCATGGGTTTTAGCATCGTAGATTATCCTTTTCAACACAGTGAAATATAAACCGGTCCTAACTTGTCTTAAATGATTTTAAAATTGCAAAGTTCAGCCACCAAAACAGTAGTGTTTTTTCAGCATTTTGAGCGCCGTTTCTAAACACTTGCAAGAAAAAGCAATTGCAAAACACTTTTCAAGCAAGAGGTATTGGTGACATTCAGATGTGGCATATCAAGATAAATGCTTTGTAAGGGTTAAGTGAAAACTCGAGCGTGACCCTTTTACCACATAATATGGGATGGATGAAGGACTGTGTCATTTCTATGTAGGTTCTGTCTTTTGCTACTTAGACTCAGGTGAATATTTCCCTTTAACAAAACATTGATAGTGTGGTGCTTATCAACCAGACTGTAAGCAGAACTTTTTCTTTGGAGGAAAGTCAGTTGCATGAGCAAAGAAGCATGCACTGAAAACTGAAGGATGAATCTTCAAAGTACAGGACTTAAAAGGAGGTGACGTGCTGCCAGTATCAAGAGGAGTGAGTGGTGGTAACTTGGCTGGTCCTCAAAAATTCCCCTGGAATGTGAAAGATCCAAGTAGCCCCATCCTATGCGGGAGGAATGTGAGAATGTAATCTCTTAGAACAGAATTATAAACAGAAGGTAGAGAGGCTGGAAGGTTGGAGAAGGAAGGGGGGCAGTAAGCACTTGCCTGGGGAATTCTTCCTGCAGAGCTGGCTCCAGCTGAGTTGCTTTTGGGAAACCTTTCAGCAACTTAGAGGACAAAAGGAATTTGCATTCTCCAACACCTCACTGGAAACCATCCTTACAGTGCATGTTTGGGATGGAACTTCGCATTTGAGTAACTCCAGACTTGAAGCCTCCTCTCTCATGAGGATCCCACTGGGCAGAAAAAGAGTCCTGCTGGGATTTCTTCCTAATAGATAGCTTGTCTGCAAACTTCTCCTCTTGTCTCCAAGAAGTCTTTTCTAAAGCAGCTTCCACCCCCATTGAGGTGCGCTGAATTAGCCAATGAAAGATGCGTGCTTCAGAGTCAGTTGACAGCCAGCTCTGTTTTAAAAAACAACCATCTTGCCTTGCTTTAGATTGAGGCAGATTTGTTCCCAAGCAGCTCTGTAAAGAGCAGTTCTGTTGATTTTTGATGGGTTTATATCATAATACAAAAGCATACCTAAGAGACTGCTGTTGCGGTCAATAAAATTTTATGATCAAATTTATAAGTAATATTTCAGTTTTATTAGCTTATGAAGAGCTTTTCCATGAAGAAAAATCTACTTTTAGATTGTTGTTGACTAAAATGGTTTGGAAAAAGTGGTATCATTGCTTCATTGGTACTTAAAGCACAGTGAAACCAGTGGATAATGAGTACACATTGCTGTGCCTTGGGCATCTGCCGCCTCAGTCCTGAGCTGTCCCACCATTCAGGTTGCACTGACTCAGACTGACTGCAGGGAGCCATCATTTAACTCAGCTCATCCTATTGTGCACTGAGAAATGATTTGAAGTACTCTGTTTGAATCTGGAATGCAGCATGTTTAGGCAGATATTGCAACCAGCCTCTCTCATTTTCCTGAGGACAGCTCTTGTTGACGTTTCAATGTGTGCAGCCTTTGAACATCATATAAATCACTCCGAGTCTCCAACCATCATCAGTTTGGCATGTTATGCGATTCCACAGTCATTTCTCTTTTTCCATCATGCGATGTTTTAGATTATGTTTTGATGACACTCTGGGCTGAAGGACGTTCCTAATATTATACACAATTACTGTGCTTGTGTTCTGTCTGGAAGTCTTGACAAAACTGATAGCAAGGGGCTTGCTTATCAGTACATGCTTTACACTTCCCTCTCCTACAAGGGTTACAATAATGCTCTCTTGTATGTATTCCACTACAAAGTAAACACTTTTAACAATAATCTTTGAAATTCACACCAAATAGATTGTTTCCTTTCCCTAGACAAAGTGTTAGGTTTCTCTGCTTTTATTACACGTGAATTCTTTCAAAAAAACCCCAACCTTTCACATCAGAGAAGTGAGAACTGTGAATTCAGGGTTTGTTTGTGCCATGAATAAAATCAAAGCAGCATGAATGTTTTATCAGTAGCAATAAGCTTTTTTTGAAAGCGGCTTTCCCGCTCAAATGCAGATTTCCATTACTAATTGAGAGGAGACACACAGCTTGCGGATCTCTGCTGGCCACCTTCCTGTCCCACAGGAAGCCTTCAGCAGTTTCATTCCTGCTTTGCAAAGGACGCAGGATGCTCCATCACTGCAGAATGCAACAGAAGACAGGGGGGTTGTGCTCTGGTAGCTGAGATTAGGTGGGGGGGGGGGGGGTGGGAAGGTCATTGTCCGCCCAGCACAGTGTTGCTGTGCTTCCAGAAGAGTATTTCAGTGCTGATTCCTGAAGTGACCTTTTTGCAGTTTGCTAGTTGAATCTCCATATAAGAGTTTGCTTACAGGCTTGAGTAGCTCGACTTTTTTATAGCGCTAATAAGTTTCTTTGTGTTGTAAATTACAGCAGGGAAAGAGTTCCTAGCACCTTAAGGCCCTGTGGATTTTCGTTTTTTTCCTCTTTTTTGCTCGGTGCTGGCTGGGCTGTGCACCACACACACCGGAGCACTGCTGCCGCAATGCAAGCAAAGCGGCGGGGCAGCGGGCAGCCTGTGGCAGCCATCCCCGAGGTGTGATCGAGCGATAAAGGAAACGTGGTGCCCTGCAGGAGGGTGTGTACCTATGAGGAACAGGAAGCCAGAGGCGGCTGCTGCCTGCCTGCAGAGGTTCACGGCTCCAGCAGCGCAGGTGTGCAGACGCCGAGCCTCTTCTCTCCGGGCGTCTTGGCAAGCAGGCTCATCTGGAGGGGAGGAAGACAACCCAAAGCCAAAACACCCCCCCAATAACAACACAAAAGCTCTAGGTAGAGAAATATGACAGCCCTGCAGCTGAAGGAGCTGTCACAGTCAGGTCTGTACAGGAGGAGACGGGATCGCCCGGATAGCGTGGGGCTGCCTGTGTCGCAGGAGGAGAAGCTGAGGTGAGTGTGGAACCAGGGGCAGGGCCGGGGCTGCACTACACGTGGGCAGTCCTGAAGCTCTGGGGAATGTTGCAGGAGGGATGTAGGAACCATGTGAGGACCTTGTGGCAGCGTGACTGCCTTCCACGCATGGCATGGGTCGCTGCCAGCTGGTGCTTACAAGCCAGCAAATTCCCACAGCATTGTAGCTTTGCTGGTTTAGGGTTGGGTTTTTTTGCCATCTAAAGCAAGGGGAGCTTGGGCACCCCAGGTACCAGGGAAGGTCAGGGTGCCCACCAGCCCACAGAGGCGTTCCTCATGGATGGGGCTGAAGATGCAGAGTGCAGCCACTGGGCCCAGCTGTAGGGAGGGAGGGCAACCAGCAGTTGGTGGCTGGGGCTGTCTTGATGCTATGGCCTCCTGAGCCTGTGTGGGGTTTGCTAAGAGCTTCTGCTCGGAGCAGAAGGAGAAAGGGATTGTGCGTAATGTGAGCAAACGCAGATACACATGCAAAACGTAAAAATGCTGAGTTTATTTTTTCTCAATGTGCTTAGCGTAAAAACAATCTGTTTCCACGCCAAGCTCCCCGGAAAAGATTCTTATGTAAATGCTAACAGAAGCATCGGTGGAGAGGAAGCACTTCCTATGCCCCAGTGCACTTTCTTTGGTTTTATTTTTAGATTATTTTTCATTGTGGATATTTGTGCATCGCATTGGAGGAGTGTGTCACTCACATGGGTTTTGTTACTGCACTTTCGTTACCCTAGTTAGCAGTTCCAGAAGGACTGGCATTCAGATTTGGGGGTTTATCCTTTATCCCAATGTGTTTGCTCAACGTCTATTTTGAGTATTAATTCTAAATGGATTTCTTAGATGGGCTTTTAATAGCATTGATAATGTACTCATTTGATTATAGAATAATCACATTTACTAGATAAAGACCGCACAGACCCTTGGCTATATTGTGTTTAGTTTCTTTTATGCAACACTAGCTGTGAGGAAGAATGTATCTTGTTAGAGAAGTGAAAACTGCTTTTTACAGCTTATATATGAAAATAAGCCATGGTGTTTCTCTTACTTACAGCAGCCTGCTCTGAGCACGCAAAGGTGGGAACCACTTGTGGGCGGGGTTGGGTTGCCTGCACCAGTATAAATCTGAGTGGTTTGATCCTTTCCTGAGCCTCTTCCGGTTTGAGACAAGAAATACGAGGCAAGGATTGATCTTACAAAATAAAATGCAAGCAGAGGAAGCGGCAAATCGGGGCACTAGTGAATCAGATTGGGGCAGGGTGCTTGCAGAGGATGGTGCTCCTTGTGTCCCTGTTGCTATCTTGAGCAGTGGGTGCTTAGTCAAAATAGACCTTACTCCCTTCTAACCCATTTTGTTATATTTCGGTCCGTATTGCCAGGTGGCCTTATTTTATGATTTCTGTGCATTCTCCTTGACAAAAGGCTGTGATATTGTAACTATAATATGATGCCATAACAACAGGGCAAGGAGCAATCTAGTGAAGAGAAAAAGTCCTTTAATTTTCTAGTACTGGAAACCTCTGGCTTTTGTCATGTTCTCCTCCCTCCCCAGTGACACTAAGACACCTGTCCTTAGCACATGTTTTAGGAGTATTTAGAGTCCACAAGAAAAACAAGAGGTTTCTTTCATGTCTGCTAAATATAGCTTGCCATCCTCCTTGGTTTTGTCATGCCCTCCTGTATTTTCTCCCTGCAGCTCTTTGTTCTAGCTCCTTTGAATATTGTGTGAACATGAATCCAGATGTTCTACATAATATTGGCCCTCAGGAGCAGAGTACTATAAGTTTCTTTCTCAGTTAAACCACTGTATTTTTCTAATCTTAGGCCAAAAAGTACTTGACTTGGTCATTTCCTTAGGGTTTCCCATTCTTACGGCGCTGTGCTGTTGCTCTGGGCAACGTGCTCAATCACCTGAACATTTACAGTGCTTATGTATATACTACATTTCCAGGACCCAAAGTTTCTTGAAACAGTTTTCTTTACAGCATAAAAATAGTTTCTCGTGTCGACATAACTTTGTGATAGGTTGTGTGCTGCGGGATTCTGAACTCCATAACAGGAAACTGATCCTCAGCTTCTGCATCTGTGTCCATTCGTATCGCTTCAGCCAAAGGTTTGACCCCATCATTGTCTCTTGGATCTGCTATTTAGTTCATGATGACTCAGTCTCTAAGCACATTTCCCCCAGCCTTTTCCAGGAAGGACCATGGCAGTATAGTTGGGCTCTTACCATTAAGTTCTGTAGTTTACATTAAAAGCTGAAAAACAGATTTTTACACTTCACAGAGTCTGTTCAGCCATGTGCTGAACAGAGCATGGCATAGGTGCCAGATCACCTCGAGGGGCACTTGTGCAGTGTCATCTGTTATAGGGCCCGAGGGGGCTGGGGTGCTCCAGTCAGCCCAGTGGAGGAGAGCGAGGCCGTTTCCAGGGAAGCTACTTGCAGCCATTAACAGCAAGCTCCCAACTCAGTGAGGTAGGGCAGGGTGCATCCCTGAGGGATGGAACAGACACAGCACTTACTGGAGTGCCTGCAAGCTGGGAAATCAGCTGCTTTTTACTGTTATTATTGATACATTTTCACAATGAAGGGAAAGACTTGTTCTATTTCAGCTATATTGACTTGGTGGATTAAAATAAAAAATAACATCAATGATAAATCTCACTGTCTTTAGAAATGGTGTTTAAAAAATCACCTAACTGTTCTGATCTACTCTTTCTTGCTTTTCTCAGCGCACAGGATGCAAAGGAAATTGTAAGCATACATTTATGATTAATCATTAGGAGTCACTTAACAGTAGCAGCATGCTCGCTTTTTTCTCATGCTCTTTGTAATACATATAGTGATTCCTCTGAGAAAAATGATACTGTTTTCTGATATGAAATTCAAGGCATTGGGAAAAGCAGGGGCAATTTTCTTTTTAATACTTAAAATGAGTTTGATAAAATGCAATTAAAAATGTAAATGACTTTTGAAGAGCTTGGTCTCGTGTTCTTACCAAACAGTGAACTTCAGCATTAGCTGCAAATAATCATTGTCAAGCTTCACTCAGTGACTGTTAGTTACCCAAGCAGTTCACTGCTCTGTTCTCCTGTGCGGAAAGCTCAGTAGATATTTCCAAATCAACAGCTTTGAAGTTTCTGCCTCTTCATGCTCTGGTGCTGAAGCTGATGGGTACATCTGTGCGAGTAGGCTGCTGTTTCTGAATTGGCAACCCCGATTTCCTGCTGAGACCGTTCAGCCTCCTGCCTGCCTGCACACACTGGCTTCAGGCGTGTGGATGTGCCCCAAAATTTCATGCACAAAGACTCCCTTGGAGATGAAATGAAATACATAAGTGCATTCTTACACCCCACTCAGCCTTCGGGGGATAGACTCTGTGCTGCAAAGCTCGTAGGTGAATATAAAAAGAAATACATAAATACACCCTGTCCTCCCAGACAATGGCAGTGTGGTAGGGCCGAGTGTCTCCCTTGGCTTTTGAGATTCCAGGAGTTGTGCAAGATCACAGGTCTCCTCAGCCTGCCATGAAGAGCCTACATGTAGTAGACGGCAAATAGGTGCAGGTGTTTCAGCCATACATCCTGCCCAAAGTCTCTGAAGTCAGAAAGAACAGATCTGTAACTGGAAGCCTTCTTAAATTTAATTTGCAATGACAATATTTCTTAACAGCGTCACGGATGTTAACATATACTTAACCTCTTTCTGTAGGTAGATGTGGTGTAGTAAAGAATTGACTGGAGGGCTGAACCCAGAGAGCAGTGGTGAATGAAGTTAAATGCAGATGTTGATCAGTCACAAGTGATATTTCCCTGGGGTTGGTATCGGGGCTGGTCCAGTTTCATATTTTTATTTTTGATCTGGACAAGGGGATTGAGTGCACTTTCAGTGAGTTTGCAGATTACACCAAGTTAAGTGGAAGCATTAGTCTGCCTGGGGTTAGGAAGGCCCTTCAGAGCAGTCTGGACAGCTTGGATCCGTGAGTTGAGACCAGTTGGATGAAGTTCAACAAGACCCAGTGCTGGGTCTTGCATTTTGGTCCCAACAGCCCCATGCATTACTACAGGCTTGGGGCAGAGTGGCTGGAATGCTGTGCAGAGGAGAAGGGCTGGGGGGTGTTAGTTGACAGCCAGCTGAACATGAGCCAGCAGTGTGCCCAGGTGGCCAAGAAGGCCAATGGCAACCTGGCTTATATCAGGAATAGTGTTGCCACTAGGAGCAGAGAAGTGATTGTCCTCAACTCTGGTAAGGCCACACTTTGAATACTGTATTCAGTTCTGAGCCCATCACTACAAGAAAGACACTGAGGCCCTGGAGAGTGTCCAGAGAAGGACAACGAAGCTGTGAAGGGTCTAGAGCACAAGCCGTATGGGGAGCAGCTGAGAGAAGTGAGATTGTTTAGTCTGGAGAGGGTAAGTCTCAGGGGAGACCTTATGGGTCTCTACAGTGACATGAAAGGAGGTGGTGGCATAGTGGGGGTCAGCCTCTTCTCTCAGGTAACAGCAATAGGGTGTGAGGTGGTGAGCTTAAGTTGCACCAGGAGAGGTTCAGGTGCATTTCTTCTCAGGAGTGGTGAGGCAGTGGCACAGGCTGCCCAGGGTGTTCAAGAACCGTGTGGATGTGGCACTGAGGGACGTGGTCAGTGAGCACGGTGGACTAGATGATATGATAGGTCTTTTCCAACCTTAATGATTGTATCATTCTGCTTCCTCAAGTGCAAGCATTAGCGAGTAAAGCAGCAATAATTCAGTACAATGGTAAAATAACTGAAATAAATAAATAAATACACGCATATATAAATACATATATACATACATAACTAAATAAAGACAACCATAAGAGAAACAGAAGAAAAAAAGACCAATTTTTTTAAATCAGCAAGAGCTTAAAAATAGTCACAAAAAAAAAATGCAGTTCATCACTGCAATGGTTAGAAATTCTGCTGGAGTAATACAGTTAGGAGCTCAAAATATCAATTTGAATCAGATTCTTTGAAACTCCTGATTAAAAAAAAACACTTTGGCTCATCTGTTAGATGCTCTAATTGAAGAGAGTATTTGCGCGTGTAAATGCAGCATTGAGTTTTTATTGCTATTAATTATAGTAACTTCCAGCCAGCAAAAATGTGTTTCATGCTTACATTTTAATACTGCCACACTTAGAATTTGTGAGATATCCAAATGACTAGAGGCCATGCTTTTCATTTGTGCCGAAAATTTCATTACTTTAGGGGTTAAAATAGCTCATGCCGAACACACCCTTTTTTTCTGGCCTTCTCACACACCCCTTGTCTTTCAGATTGCATAATAACTCCGACGCAATTTTACTTGATTTGCTCACCCTGTCTATCACCTCCTGTGACTCCACATAACCGGAGGTAACTGCCTGCGTGACAGAAAGCTGAGCCCTCCTACTGCTCCTCTTACATTTGCCTCACTGTGACAGTCAGTGACTTCCTCTGAGTTGTTGAGCTTCGGTTTTTATAGCAATTAGGGATCATCATTACTCTCAGAGCGTTATCTGGGGAAATACAAACTGTGGAGCTTTTTCTTTTTGCTTTTGATTTTGTCTGTTTTGATAACATCAAACATTCTTCACAGAAAATACAACATAATCGCTCATTATTCCTCATTATAATTTAGTTCTCCTTTGAATGTGGTCCGTCACACTGGACTGAATTTACACATGGAAATATCCTTCAGAGGAAAGCTAAATTGTGAAAGCTAATACGGGAATGTCACAACCTATTTAAATTGTCGTCGTGCAGGTACTGGAGAGAACAAGCTTGAAAAGGGTGCAGTACTGGGTTCCCTTCCTGTTTTTCTCTTCCTGTGTCTCTCAGCTGTTCCACATGTCAGGCTGACAGGTGTCCTCCAGGGACCCATGTGCTGTTCCATGACATGCTCCAGATGCAGGAGCAGCTCTGGCAGTGTGCGAATGCAGGAGATAGAGTGAGTGAGCCTTTAATGGGGCTTCCCTAGGTGGTAATCCCAGCTTACAGCCAGCAGTGGCTCCAGGGCTCCCCAGGCACTCTGTGACATTCTCTGATGCTTTTCCCACCTCGTAGCTCCTCTACTTTCACCTGGCAGCCGGGAATCTCAAGGTGCTTCACAAATGCAAGTGATGCATTGAATTTTGTTGTGCATTGTCCAGTGCTATAGTGCACATTTTTCATTTTTTCTTCACTCGTTTTGTCATAGGAGGTGTAGGCATTAGTCAGTTTTCATCTTTCTATCTGCCATCTTTGTAGAAAGTTGTGGTTTTAGGTAGTTTTTTGACTGTGTTTTGTGATGGTTTCACACATTATGCCCTGTGTTCAGTGGTTTTGGATGACACAACTCAGGTGTGCCACAAGACTGCATGTCACTCTGGGATTCACCCTTACATATGAAGAAGGTAAAGCATTGTAATGTTGACAGGAGCTTTTTTCCCCAACAGAAGGGACTTATTTGATGATTTTTCTATTATTTCCCTGTAACTTTGCTGCTTTTTCTGTCTGTTCTGGTCGTGACAGAGCTAGAATAAAATTAATTAAAAGCTTTTAGCCTCATAAAATTGAAAAGAAAGTAACAAATTGGCAGAAAGCCAGTGATACCTGGCAGCATTTCTCAGCTGCTCTATTTTAAATAAAAGAACCGAGAGATTCGGGTTTTCCCAGCAAGGACTGTATGGATTGAGGTGAAGTGGATGTGGAGCTGTATTTGTCTTTTCTAGTGTGTAAAGTCCATGCACACTGTGCTCTTCATGGATCATAAAGTTCTGGATGCCAAGTTCAGTACACCTGCTAAACTCTGTTTCTGTGCAGCTATTAGAAAAATATTACCCACTTGGAGTAATGACTTAAAACTGCCCTTGCTTGTTCTGTTCTTGTTCAGTATGGAAAGTTTGTATTTCAAGCTTTCTGTCTCACCTGAAGTCTGGCTTTTGGTATTTTGTTTTGTATGTTCCTTCTTGATGGCTTCAAAGCCTGAAGCATATATTATGTTTCTAGTATCTCTTATAAGCTGTTCCTTACATGTCATCTTCTTTTCAAAAAGTGCATGCCAGCACTGCAGCCTTGGGATAGCTCCAGTAGTGACCTGGCTGCAAGTTAGGAATTTTGCCTGAAGTGTACAAGCAGTTGCTTACTTTTAAACAGCATTCCCTTCATAAGCTAATCCTCACACTATACACATACCTTCCATGTCATGTAGCAAAGGGGAGGTTTGTCAGCCTTCAAATCAAAGGCTGCTCTCCCTGTTCCCTTCTATTCCACCAAGCAAGTTACCCAGCGAACCCAGGCTCTGCTCCCTTAGATAATCCTGGCAAATGTGAACTTCTTCCATTTTTCCTCATGAGCTTGCTTCTGGTATCACAAGCATACGTTGGATTCATTCACTCCTGCTTCACCCACTCAGGATCAGTCAATTGTTGGGGTGAAAATTTGATTTAAAAAAACTTGCAATAGTTACCAAAGCCTTTGGATTGGAAAATGCTTGGCAAGTGTTGCTTTTCAGTAACTGTTACTGGAATTTCTTTGTGTTTATTTGAAATGTCTGCTACCCTTACTAAATAGTTAACAAAATACAGGATGAAGACCCTTGCTTTGTGTTATGCAAAACAAATGACCATCATAATGGACGATAAAGGTGCTGCTATTTTGGATTAGCTTTATTTCTCAACATATTACTCATGCACAACACTTAAGAATGCCGATTGCATCTGATTATTCTCTTTCAGCTGCTGAATATTAGTGCCAGTGCTTAATTTTGCTGTAATAAATGCAGATGGCTTAGCTGCCTTCCCTCCTACTGTTTTTAAAGCTGGGTGATACTGCAGTGAGAATGTGAAGAAAAAAATAGGAAACCAAACTCCAGAATGACTCACAATTGCAATTTAATTTGTATGTGTGTGAAGAGAATTAGAAGAGGAACAGCTGAAAAGCCATTTCCTTTACCATGTACTGCCTTCTGCCCCAAACAAGTTGTTTAATTCAGGAGGTGAAAAACTTCATCATTATAAGCCTGAGACTAGAAAAACAGACTTAGTGAAGGTGAAAAAATTGAAGGTCAGTCCTTAGCATGCTGTCTCCAGTGGAGACATTGCTATAATAAGAATGTCATTTACAGCCAAAAAGTCTGCTGCTGACTGTCATTTCAGCCCTATAAGGAACATTGTGGACATTGTGGAAGTCTTTCCTGGCAGGCTGAGTGTTACGTTTAGTCAAGGAATTAATTATAGCTCCTGGGTGAGCTGTTCAGGTCAGAGGGCTTGTTTTGTAAAAACACTGCTTCCAGCTGGTGCAGGAGGACAGTGAAGGCAGGAGCAAAGGCTGATATCTCTGCCTTTACATGAATCATTCAGGGATGGATTTGTAATGAATTTCGGCAGCGAGTGACATTAACTGAATATTAATGCTAGGAAAATGTTATTCTTGAGAGAAGATTTCCTAAGATTTGAAATGTCGGAAGATAGAAAGATCAACTTTTTTCATTTTCATGTATTTGAACTTGAAATTTGTTCCTTAAGCAAGGGATGAGGAGTAACTTAAGTTAACACATAACTTAGTTGAAATTTGCTCGCAATTGTCTGACTGCACTCAATTCTCCTTCACTTTGCTTTCTACTGTTTTGATTTCCAAAGGTTCAAATGTTATGCTGCCCAAACGCTTTCAAATGTTAGAAGTAAATGAAGTTGGTGTTGCGAAGTTCACAGCTTTTACATCCAAACAGAAATATTCTTTAAAGCTTAGTGGGCCTGATACTGGCTCCTTGTTGTTGAAAATTCATTTTAGAGTGATTCTCTTTGAGAAGTTAGATGTGCGATCCCTAACAGTCAGTAGCTGACCTTTTTTATTATTCTTTTATTAGGCAAGAGGATAGAAATGACGTTATATGGAATGCAGTGGTGTAAATGCATCTTTAAAATTTATTGAGTTGGAAGAGTTTGAGCACAGTACATTTAGACCAGGCAATGTATGCATACAGGTAACTACACTGGAGGAGTATATGGAGATGTTAAGAATAACTGATAGGATGCCATGTCTCTTGTAGCACTCATTTTCTAGAGCACCTGTGTGACACTTGGCCTTTTTGTTGTTTTGTTTTTCATCTCTGTATAAGATGCAAAAATAGTAGCAGAGGAATAAATGGCCCTTTTAAAGAGGATCAAATATCTGTACTCATAAGAAATCATTTTACACCAAGCATGGCTTCATTTGGTAATGTTTTCAATTAGCAGGAAGACAATACTGTAGGGTTGTTGGGGTTTTTTTGTTTGTTTGTTTTTTAATATTTCATGCAACAGAAAGTTACTACAACTAAATATTGTTCTCCCTTTCTACTAACCATGTTAGAGACTGATTTCTCACTGCGCTTGCATGGCTGATGAAAAGAGCTGTGTGGGAAGGTGCTGCATACCTGATTGTTCCAGTTGTGTTCATTTCCTTATGAAGGGATGGAATGTGAACCTTCTCTGCTTGCAGAGACCAAAGCATATTTTGGACATGTTTATACTGGAATATGTTTATATTGAAGTATCTGCAACAGCTAGAGTTGTCTTTTTGTTTGCCCTGCTTAAGCTCCCACCACAGAAGCTTGATCATGCTTTCTGTGGCTAATGCTAAGTGATGAAACTTTTAGGAGCGCTTGGAATTCACCTGGTTTTTATTGCAGTGGTTTCCATCCTTTTCAACAGAAGCAGAGCAGTGCTGGGCACATGTGAAAATCCTACATACACTGTACATCTTTATTATGGAAAAGATTTACTCCTTTTTTTCAGTTGCCTTAGGAGACCAGTTAAGTGCAGAAAGTAGCTTGTAGAGATGGACAGTTGCATCAAGCAGAACCCAAGAGCGTTTTCAGTTTCAGTAAGGAACACATAAAAGAACAATTAGCACTTAAAAGATCAGCTCAGAAATCAGCACGTGGTGTTCCAGATTCACGCTGATTTTATGGCAAAGCTTCTCTAGTTGTTCTGCGTTTGGCAGGCTACAGTTAAAGTGAAATCACCCCTACCTCTCTGGGAAGGGGAGGGCTGTGCTCTGATTGCTTATCCATCGCAATGGGGTGCTTGGCTTCCTGAAAGCAGTGGTGATGCAGCAGGTTTGCTCTCAGCCAGCAGCGTTATTTCGGGGCACCGGGCAGACCGCCAAGCGGCAGCTGCCTTTGCCAAGCACCTTGTTTGGAGCAGTGACTGCTGAGCACATCTATTTGGGGAACGGAGCAAGGCACTCGTCAGGGCTCACAGCCTCCCAGCCTTCTCTGTAAGAGTCCCTGTCCATGGGCACCAGTGGGCAGCCAGGAAAGTTCTCCCAAGAAAGCAGATTTTCCTGGAGGGAGTGGAGAAGTAGTTTTCCCTCAGAGACCACAAACAGGCATGCTTGATTTTACTGCTACTTTTCACAGCAGCAGTGGTATGCTTCCCCTCCTCTCTCTGCTATTTTCTCTTGTTGCCTTCTCAGCCATCAGCTTTGGTTTCTGCAAAGAGCTCCGTGTGCCAATGGGAGCCACTCTGTCACCTTCCTCCCTGCTTACCTCCTCCAGTTCAACACTGGCCTTCTTGCTCTCCCTACCAAGGCAGGTAGGTCTTGATCCACCCCTGGCCCAGTGACTCCTCACTTCATGGTCCATGGCATCTCATGGTTACCCTGATTTACTGGTAAAGATACAAAGGAATTTTGTCAGCCTGGTGTAGATCATAGCAGCGAAGCAACACACACACAAAAGAAAAAAAAAAGAGAGAAAGATGGGCAGCTACTCTGCGTTTTTGGATTACCAGGCCATCCTAGCAGAAACTGTTTTATTTTGGTAGCAGGAAGGCCCTTTTTTAACTGCTGGCAAGCTTCTTTCTTCCCTCATGGAGAAGGAGTCAGGAGTTAACTCCACAGGCAGCAGTGCCAGAGGACTGCAGAACAAAGCTGCTTGTGCCAGCAGGAAACTTGGTGAGCACATAAGACATGGGTGCTACAGCAGGAGGAGGAAGCCTTTCTCTCCAGCACTGCTTCCTACAGCAGTTTTCCAGCAAGGTCATCATGACCTACAGCTATAACCCAAGCACTGCTTTGTCTAGAGCTTACCCCAGAGCAAATAAATATAGGGCTTGAGCTCCAGCCTCCTTGGCCTGTTATAACCTGTGGCTTTCTAGATAATCAGACCTGCAGGTGGGTAAATACACAGGTCATGCTGCCTTGGCCCCACCCACCACAATGTTTGTGGCACATAGGAGCAGCTTGCTTGCGAGTCACCAAGGACAGTTAAAAGGAAGACAGCTGGCCAAACCCATTCCTGAAGCCTGTCCTGTTTGCTTTTGCTTTGCAGCAGAAAATCTGTAGTAGTGCATTGGCCAGGCTATGGGAAGACAGCGATGTGTGAGCCCATGTTTGTGCTGAGAGCAGCGTGTCCTCTGCTGGGCACTCACTTGGCCACTCCAGCAGTGCTGAGATGTGTGGTCCAGAGCGTGCTTGAGGGTGAAGTTAATTTTTTAAATTTTTTAGGTGCTGGAAGCACATGAACAAGTAGTAGCCTAGACTGGGATTTCTGATGTGTCCTTTATTATCTTCTATTTTGGATTTCTCTGCTTGTTCCCTCTAGCCTTCTTCCGGCTCTCCTTCACTTTCTCATGCTCCCTCTTACACCAACAAATTCTCTGGATACCAAGATGCTGTGTGTCACAAGCACAAAATGCATATGGCTGTGCTGCCTGATTGATTACTAACAAGGCTGTGTCCATTTCATGCAAAAGGACGCAGGACTGTTTTCCAGAAGCCCTTTTTGGTTTTGTTTGACATTACATGTTCCTGGAAGCTGCCTGTCCCAAGCAAGGTGGAGCCTGAAGGAGGGCAAACCTGCAGCTGGTGATACCTTTGCCAGTAAGCAGTGCACAACAGATTTTTGAAGGGATTATAATAAAATAATTGCAACACTGGGAAGGCTTTCTATGGTGAAGGAATGATTAATTTTCACTCTTGCTTCTTTCTTCCTAGTCTTGCTTTCTTGCTTTCCTGTTAGCCACAGTAAATTATTTCAGCGTTCAAATCTATGGAGCATCCTTGTGTTAGGTAATTGTTCTAAGCACTGCACAGTGCTGAAAATCAAGCTCCATTTCAGGTCCTTCATCTATTATAGTATGCTTGGCACTTCAGTTAACAGCCTGTGAGGCACAGAAAACAAACTGTCCTGCTGTATCTATGCTTTTTCTGAAATGCTGACAAGAAGGAAGATGCCTATAGATAAATGCATCATTTATGACTTAGAAAACATAAGTGGAACATTAAGGGCCGTTTTTACAGTGTAATTAATATGCCCAAGCATTGAAACAATATTTACCTAATGACAGAAGCCTCCTCTTCGTGCTGGTTAGCCCATGACAAAGCATTGTTGGAATCCACCTCCATCCCCTCAGCAGACAGGAGCTGTGGACAAGTTTGCAAGAGAACGTGTTGCATAGGTTGCTCACGAAACAGCTCTCCAGGCCCGAGAAGATTTCTCCATCAGCAGCCAGCAGCAAAGCCCCTTTCCGGCATCTGGGTTTGCATGACAGCCCGGTGCTGGAATGTGCTTCTCTGCAGCCCAGCTTTTAACTTGAAGCTCTGGCAGGGTGCTGGGTAGCTCTGGCTCAAAGACACAGAGCCGCAGAAAGTCACTTCATTTGGGAACAAGGGGGAGCCCGGCACATTGTTCTGCTGCCTTTGCCTCCAGCTTCTTCACAATATAAGCACAGAATATATATCTGCGAAAGCAGCTAGAGGAACATGGACTTCCAGCGCAGAGGTTACCCCTACGCGATCCCGGAGGATGAGGAGATCGCTCACAGGGTCACTCATGATGCCTACAACTCGGCGGGAAGCGAAGGCGAGAAACCTGTATCGAAACTGCAGCGTAGGCACAGTGACATTAAACTCTACAAAGAGTTTTGTGACTTTTACGCAAAATTGTAAGTCCGCGCTGTTCAGCTTTGGGCTGTCACCGCAGTGACATTATTGGCATACCGCCTCTGTGTTTTTTACCATCTGGGCTCTGTAAGCCATTCTCTAAGGCAGCCTTTACCGCAGTTCTGTGTCTGATGCGTTGCCAGTTGTAATCGTCAACTAAAATTTGAGCTGGTGCTGTGAATTTAATCAGTATTGCGTCAGAAGTTTTTATCAGGTGGTGAAACGGTTGGCATTTGGCAAGTAGTCTCTGACATCGGATTGTTAGCTTCTTTTGGGCAAATGTATAGACTGTTTCACATGTATCACTGTTTTTACATACGTGTGTTTCAAATCAGAGCAAATAAATGCTTTCACATTGAGGAGGAAAGCTTGATGCTTTTGTTAGCTTTCAAACTGTTTTGTGTTTTTACTTGGATTATGTTTTCTCTCTGACAGCACTTGGCATTAAATTACTTAGAAGCTTAACATCCTCAGTACTCAGGAACTGTTGAAGTGATGGTGAGGTTCATGGTTTATGTTGTGATTACTGCTCATTCAGATAAACTAGGAGGATGGGTGAAGCGTCCAGCTTTTTTCCCCTTAGAGGAAACATATGTAATCTGTGTAGACCATTGGCTAACTGTATGCTTAACTACACTTTATACGTATAATCACTGCTGTATTTCAGTATGCTGATCTCTCAAGTATGAAAGACCATTCTTCAGTCTGACCTCTGTGAAATTTGGCCACTCCTTGTTTCATTGTGAGGACAGTGAGGATTTTTATGGCAGAGTTGTCTTCTGCAGAGAGCTCCTGAGAGAGAGGGGAAAAAAAAAAAAAGACAGCTAATAATAATGACTGGTCGGATGTGACCTTGTGTAGGGCTCTTCTGTGGTACAGTGAAAGAAAGAAATAAAGCACGTTCCTGTTTGAGCTGTGTGGTAGGTGTATGCTTGCTAATGCAAATGTTGTGCAAGGAATGAGTTCAATTCCTGTTGAGCCTGGAGGGAGCCAAGAGGTCCCTCGGAGGGCAAGTCTTGGCATCTTGTGCAGAACCCAGTGCTCCACACTTGTAAGTGCAGCAGGAGATCTCTTTACCGTATCCAAATCTGTGCCTATGTGTAAAAAAATCTCTCAACAAGCTGCCAGACAGATGTTTGAGCCAGTGCTTTGTCAGCTGTGGTTAGATTGTATGAAACTGGACCATTGCCCTGTATTTGCTCTCTGCTATCAAGTGATATTGGAGTGGAGAAGTGATCCTGAAAGGCGTAGCTTTGAGAACCCACGTATTTGTAAGAAAGCACATGCAAAGGACAAATGAGTGACTCTTTTTTTATGGTACTAGAGCATTAATTGAGTGTGAGACAATTGTACTGGCTGTTGCATATGTGAACACAATCCTAGTGAAGTTGCTAATCTCTCTGATATTTTGCAGCTATCACACTCATTCTGTGATCACCTATCTTTGAGAAGAAACCAAGATTGCTATTTGAGCTTTTTTTTTTGCATCACCAATTTGTGTTGGCCTATGCCTAGGTGATGGCGGAGTACCCCAGCACTGCAGCCAGAGCATCCCCACCTTCTTGTCCTTAGTCTGGTGCTGGGATCCTGTGATCTGCTCTTATGGAGATAAACCCTAACAAACTAACCAAAATCCTATGACTTTAAACTATTCTTTCTACAAGTTTTGCATAGCTTGAAGTGATTTTACAGATTTAATTGTTTGCCTGCTGTGGTTTTCAGTAATCTGCCAGACTAAATATTTCAAACTCTTCCACACTGTTTGTTTAGAGCTTTTGAATTAATGTTGTTATATGCTCATATTTTAGAAGTATGAATTATTTTAAATTACCATTCATATTTTGCAGTGTGAAGTCCTCAATTATTTCTAATATTTGCCCTTATTTTCTGTAATTCTAATGTGTTCCATGACTTTCATATTACTTCTTTGAATTACCTGCCCTTTCTCATCACAAAGAGACAGCAAATGTATCTGTAACAATAATTAATAGTTATTAAAGCACATTGTGGGGTTTTTATTACCAAAGAGTTTAGTGCCAGAGGGATACAACAGTTTTATTTCTAAGGAAACAACGCAAGTCATTAAGTTCATGGAAAAGCTTTCACTGAGCAGTCTAGCATAAGGCTGATGCCATTGACTTTGGAAAAAATAGAGAACCAGAATCAGTTGTGCTGCCTTTGGGGCTCATTTTCTTTCTGTTTCTTGTTTTTATAACAGCAACATGGCAAACGCACTCGCAAATGCCATCTGTGAGCGCTGTAGAGGGGGCTTTGCACCAGCAGAGAAAATTGTCAACAGCAATGGTGAGCTATACCATGAGCAGTGCTTCGTGTGTGCCCAGTGCTTCCAGCAGTTTCCTGAAGGGCTCTTCTATGAGGTAAGCTGGAACTACAGTCTGATGGGTAGCTTAGCAAGTGCTGTGGAAGAAATGGGGCTCTGATAAAGTATGCCTAATAGAGGGGGGAAGGAAGAAGAAATGTTGATTGGAAAAAAAGAGGCTGCCAACAGGGATTCATGGGTTTGCTTTCTCTCACCTTGTTTAAGGATCAAAAGACTTTTCAGTGCTGCAGAGATAGTGTTGGCACAGTTTGTGGCAAACGAGCCAGCAATGGTCCATGACACATCAAAAGGTGAGCTGCAGAACAGTAGCAATTAAGAAAAGACAAAACAAAACACCCCTTAGATACTTACACCTTGCATTATTATTGTTAATATTATGTGAGTTGCTCCCTGCTTGCAGGCATGGTAAAGAGTCTGCCCTGACATGTTACGACCTAAGTCAAATGTGAAGTGATACATAAAAGTAAAACATTTGTTAATAAAATTGTCCTGAAACAATAAAATGTATTCTCTCCAAATAATGAGCACTTTATTCATCACTTTTCTGACCCTCAAGTAGCAGTGGGCTTCTTTTAGAAAGTGAAATGGTCTTTAGAGATAAACTGCTCCAGGCAGCTTCTATTTCCTAGAGAGTAGAGGAGGGCTGCAATGGATGTTTGCACCTAGTCTAGGAATATTACAACCTCTATGTTGCTCATCTGTGGCCATAGCTGAACCTTTTTGGCATGGGCAGGCTATCTGATGGTATTTAGTACATTGTCAACATCTATATTCATTAAGTCAGAAGTGAATGTTCATAGATTGTTTTGAGAATAGAAGAAGCCCCATGCACTTACTAGATATGTTTTTGCATTTTTTTTTCCGGGCTGGGTAGTGGCTTTCAGTGACATTGTTCTTGAGAAATGTTACACAGAAAGTGGAAAGTTTAAGTTAAAAAAAAATAAAAAGATTATCGAGATTAAGAGAATATACAAAGACTCATGAGTGGCTTGAAATTCGGGCCATCTTTCTGCCTCAAGTTCTTCTAGTGTCTACCACAAGATCTTGCAGTTTCTCTCTACAACAGCAAGTCTACCTGCTGCTGTTGACGAGAGATACTTTCCAGCCTACGTAAGTGCTCCGACAACCATCAGAAGATGGTTCATAAATCTCACCCAGACTTCCTCCCGCATTTATATTGTCTTGTGCTTGACATCTTCTGCAGAGTGAATGTCCATACTGTGCTAGATCTTGTGCCTTTCAGGAAGATTGGAAATGTCTGACAGGATCTTCTGCATCCTTCAGATAGCCCACACTACCAACACAGCTTTCATTTAGCACTGAAGTGATCACTGAGATTGCAGTGGAAACCCTGGCACAGTTTGTGGTAGTGTTCACAGGGAAGTGGAGGCAAGCTTGCTCTTCTTTCATGCAATGTGGTTCAGCACCTCAGCATGCAAGTTGAGAATATACCAGATGAGACCATTTAGGGGAGAGAGAGGAACAGGAACAGCCCTAAACAGAGAGAGGGTAAGCTTAGGTTGGTCACTGCTCAGGAGATGGCTGACAATGAGTAATTGAGGTGATCTGTTATCTCTGTGAGGAAACAGTGATTGCAGAAGACAGTCTCTCACTCTACTCTGTGCTACTGTCATCTCACCTGGATTACTGTGTGCAGTTTTGGGCACACAACATAAGATGGACATAAAATTGTTAGCATCCAAAGAAGGGCTACAAAGATGGGGAAGGGTCTGTAGGCTAAGATGTGTGAGGAGCGTCTGAGGCCCCTTGGTTTGTAAACCCCAGAGCAGAGGAGGCAGAGGGGGGTTGGCATGGAACAGGCTGCTCAGGGCAGTGGTCATGGCCCCAAGCTTCCAGAGTTCAAGGAGTGTTTGTACAGCACTGTCAAACACAGGGTCAGATTTTTGAGTGGTCCTGTGTGGAGCCAGGAGATGGACTCAGTGATGATTGTGAGTCCCTTCCAATTCAGCATATTCTCTGGTTCTAAGGCAGAAAGGATATCTTTTCTCAGGCTGGCTTGATAAACCCTTTAAAAAGATGCGTGCGGAGTTGTGGACAGGTAATGTGTTCTTCTGAGCAGGTTCCCCATGGGTAAACACATGCGTTGTTGTTCTCCCTGCATTAGATAATGTTTATTCTATGCCCAGTTAAGTTATGCTAGCATTTCTTGGAAATGACTTGGGGAAGTCAAATATTCCTCTCGTGCCTATCGCAAGCATTACAGAGTTTCCCCAGTTAGTCATTAAGCCGCTTATCACATTTGCACTCAAGTGCTGCCATAAGATTTCATGCTCTGCTCCACCATGGTGAGGTGGAACCGGTCATTCTACTCAGGAAGAAAAGCCGCTGTCACTGCAGAATGTGACACGAGGCTGCTTTCCCTGTAGTTGCCATCAGAGAGTTTTGTAAAGCAAAGTCCTGTAATGACAGTGGAATAACAGCCCGTTTGCATGGGCAGCTTTGGTGACATCATGCTCAGAGGCACTGGTTTGCCGCATTGCAATTATTTGGTGGGCTTCTTTTCAAGACCTTGTTACTCTGAACTTCAGTAATGGTGCCTCCCTAGAGGTCCCTCCCACTAGAAACTGTGGGCACCTCGCCTTCAGGCGATAGAGGTTAGAAGAGGTGAATACTACCTGTAGACAGCCATTTGTTAAAAGCCCTTTTAGGACCCTCACGAGCCTCCTAGGAGTCCTTGGGCATCTCCCTGCGCCCTTTCAGAAAAAGGCCAGTCTCCTCTGCACTGTGTTGAGGGAGGGAAGATGGAATGGTTTAGGGAGGTGCATCCCACAGTAGTAGAAATGCAGCAAAATCATTATGTAGCAATTCTTCATGTTTCTAATAACCTATAGCAAAATAAAAGGAAAGTGCAGCTGCAGTGAGCTTCTCAAATTTATTTCTATTCCATTTCAAGCTGAAGTGTTTTCTTTAATTGAGCTTCACCAGAAGCTACCCCAGAGGAAGTGTCTTTAAAGAATCAAGTTTTGGGCATGTCTGTCCGTGTCATTAGTTAGTAAGGATGTGGAGATCAGCTGGAGGTAATGTGGCAAAACATCCTATGCAGAACCGTAGAATTAATGGACCTTCACCATACAATAGTCCAGTGACCTTGCTTTTAAAATATGTGCTGTGGGATTTGTCACAAAAGCGTAAGACATTCTCTAATGGAGGAACTGCTGGATCATCCACAAATGCTGCACAAACAAGCTGAGAATGTTGCAAATATAAACAAAACCAAATAGTAACCAGCCTGCCTGAAAGAAACCTGTTTGGTCTGCCCAGATCAGTTTGTGGCTCTGAAGTCCAAGCAAACTTATGCATCTTCCAGTGTACCGTCTACACAAAGCTGGAAGCTTTCTGGTGTTTTGTTCTGTTTGTTTGTTTGTTGTTGTTCTCTTTTTTTTTTTCCAATTTAAAAAGAATTACATTTAACAGGAAGCAAGCACAGTTCTAAATGAACTAATAGTTTCCATTACTCTTTGTAACAGTAATAGTCCTCTGTCTCTTAATTAAAAAAAAAAAAGACACAAACACTACTTCCAATTAAAAGGTCATCTGTTTTAGAGTATTACACTGGAAAAGCCCTTGATGAATTGCTAGAGTAGGCTTCTGGAAAGAGACCATGGAGCACACATCTTTCTGATCCTTGTGTAGGTGACATTCAGGCTGAGAGCAGGAATTAAGTTTCATGGTTGCAGTGACTTCGAGGTAGTTTCATTAAATCCTGTCAGTGGTTCTGTATACTGCACTGTATACTGTATATGCTGTACTTATGTTTTATTTGATCCTTGAAATTTCAGAGCGTAAAAGGATATAGCTGTATTTTCATCAAAACTTAATTTGTGGGTAATATGTTACGCTGTTTGCTTTGTTTTGTGTTAGATTCAGTACAAAGAAAAAAGTGGGGTTTTCCTGCTATCTTTCTTTCCAGTTTTTTAAACTTAAGACATTCAAATCCAAACATACTTACATCTGTCTGGTTTTAACATGCTAGTTGGCATTTGTGTCTACTAATGATGTGCCTGAAGGTATCTAAACATTTCCCATTGCTTTAGGACATACCTATCTACATGTTCTTACATATTCCTCAGTTAGACTGCTAATGAAGCGCCATACAACTTTTTTTTCCAGATGTTTTTTTTTCTGTATGAGCTTGAACTGCAACTCAACTTCTCTAAGCTCTGAGAAAATTCAGCTCCAGATCCCTTCAGATCAGCTTCTTATTTCATCTAGTTGGTTTAGAGAATTTTGTTCTCAAAATTTCCTCAAGCAAGCATCGTGAAAGAAAAGCATGATTTCTTTCAATGTTTTTCCTTTACTCCATGAATTGCAAAGATTTCTGTCCCTGGGTGTTCTTCCTTCCCCCAAGACTTACTTCCTCCAGTGTGCTAGGCCATTCTTACAGGAAACAGAGTGAGGAAAGGGATCAAATGGGTTCAGGGAAAATGCTTCCCCCCAGGAAAGGTTTTCAAAAGCTAATTTCCTGCCTAGAATTCTGTCTGCATCAGATTTTCTTTAGTTTGTCAAAATTTAGGCATCTGTTGTGGTGTAAAAGGGTAACAGAAGATGTGTTGCACTATCTTCAGTATTAATGGAATAGTGTTGTATTAACTGTACGGATTATCTAGTATCTGAATTAAGGTGGGTGAATGTCATGCCTGTTTTTCTAGCACGTGGTCTGGTTTGTTTATTATGCAGCTTCTCATCCTCTACTGCTCATTTGCTTGTGGAAACAACGTGCTATGTTACAGTATTTATTTTAAGGGCATGCTCCTAATCTCTCTAACTCTTGCCTTGTTTTCCATTTGCAGTTTGAAGGGAGGAAGTACTGCGAACATGATTTTCAAATGCTTTTTGCCCCTTGCTGCCATCAGTGTGGTAAGTTTTACATTCGGGTGAAATATTTCACACTGATCACAAATGGGAAGTCAACATATGTTGCTGGGAAGGTGCCTATGTTGCTGGACATGTGAAACCCAGACAGGAAGGTGACCCAGACAGCTGAACTTCCAGAGTGAACTTCAGTGAAGCTGGGGAGCCACTTTTTCCTAAAGGTCATCAAACAGTAGATTTAAAAAAAAAAAAGGTTGCCTTATTTGCAGCCTTCAGTATCTGTTGTCTACCCTGTGTTCTGTTGTCTACCCTGTGTAATACTGAGGGCTGCATTTTATTTGCTGCTATTAAAGTATATGCTTGCATGTCTGCTACACTGTAATCAACTGGAAGGGGTTTTTTTACACCATGTTTTCTGTGTGTGACGCACTTTGCTTGGTCAGGGTTGAGAAGTCATTGCTGTACCCTTGCTTGATCAGGTCTGGATTTTTCTCAGGCACCTCTGCAAGCTGCTGCAACTTTCGCTTATACTAGTAGGCCTTTCCCTTGTGCAAAGGGAGGGGTTGGAAGCTGGGAAGGAGGGGAAGCAGATGTTATGGGCTGTTGGATTTACAGCTGCAGATTTGAACAAGCAGGGGAAGAGGAAGAAAGAGCTCAGTGGTAATATCTGACTGAATCTGAACTATGTGACAAATGAGAAGGAACTGCTTTGTTCCTTCTACAGTCCAGTCATTTCCCAAGTGTGAGGGACCCTTGTATTCCTCCAGTCACTCTGCAGTCCCCCTCCTTTGTTCTCTTCCTGCTCGCATGTGCCACAGCTTCCCCTTCTCCTTTCCTGCTCCTGGCCTGGAAAGGACTTATGTGAATCCTCCTGTCTAACTCCTTGAAACACAAAGCACTGCTCTTCCTGTACACCAGCACTGTCTATACATGGCAGAGCTCTGCTCCTCTCCTGTCGGTGATTCGCTCCTAGCTTTCCTTTGGTGAATTTGGCAGAGGGAACTTTACCTTTGCAGCACCCAGAGAGACCAGAAACTGTTCTGGCCTCTGGCAGGTTTATGGAGGAGCTACTCTGTGTAGCTCCAGGACTTTTCCTGCCCAGCTGCCACAGCTCATCAGTTTCTGCTCCTTCTACTCTGGCTCCTCGTAGCACCAGCTATATTAAAACCCCGTAAGTTTAATGTACTGACTTGTTCCAACAGACGAGTTAAAAGAAGGTGATTTGCGGGAAGATGTGACTGGCTGGCTGGACAGGCTCCCAGGTCACTGCTCACTTACCTGCAGCACTCCATGGATCCTGCCTGGAACTGGGCTTTTCCCTTTTTTTGAATTTAGTGAGAGTGGACAAAATCAACAAGGCTGTTGTGTTGCCTCAGTGATGCCTCAAGCTTTCCCAACACTTTTAGAGACCATCAAATTTCATTCTTGAAAAGCTGTGACTTAATGGGAATGCCACAGACTTGCGTGCTAGACTTCATTCATTCTGTTATCTGCCCTATCGCTTCTCTTTGATAGCTGTTTGATTTGTAGGCTCTTTAGAGCCAGGATTCAGCTTTTCTCAGCACCAGGAAGCTGAGCTCCCAATATATTTTAGGCAGTGTTTGCACTGCTCAGGGGCCTTAGCTACAATATCTGTGCAGAGAACAATGTGCATGTTTGACGTGGCTGTGCAGTAGAGAATATGAAAAGGTAGTTTTCACACTTTTTCAGTGCCTCACAGGACAGGACTCCATGGTAGCTCAGAAATCAGTCTGTGTATTGGATTTGCTATTTAGTTAAAGTCCATTCTCCTGCTGCATATTTGCACTTTGACTCCAGAGGTTTTCTTGCAGTAGAGCCAAGGCCACCCGAGCTCAGTTCTGGTGTGCTTTGATTATGGAACCCTGTCAAGGTTTGGTTATAGACCTAGCAGAGTAGAAGACAACACTGTGTAAATGACACTTCAGAAGTGTCCTTTTCTAGAAAAAGGGAAAGACAAAAATGATGATGTAATTCTAGTGATTCAGTTACGGGCTTCTTTTAACTTTTTATGGTATCCTTTTACTGTGTTTCTTACAGGTGAGTTCATTATTGGTCGTGTTATTAAAGCTATGAACAACAGCTGGCATCCAGAATGCTTCTGCTGTGATATCTGCCAACAGGTATTGGCAGATATTGGATTTGTCAAGAATGCTGGCAGGTGGGTCTTCACCCTTCCTTCTATTACTGAATGTGATGAAAATGAAATGAAAGTTGGGAGGGATTTAGAGGTCATGGTTCCTAAAGCTTTCCTGCTGAGATGGAGTAACTGAAGTGGCTTTTATGAGAAGAAGGTCTAAGAATGAATCACAAAACTAAGAATGGTTATGTTAAAATATGCACATAAAATATTAATCATTTATCTACTTTGACACCAGATTTCTTGTCAAGTGTGTGTTTTGTACCTGGTGATGTTTCAGGATCAGTAGGATACTTAAAAAATCTCAGATGCATAAATATTGTCATTTTTTAATAGATTTTTATTTTTCTAGCATGGGTTCCCAATTTGAATCCAGTTTATCACCCTATTCATTAATAAATGCTCCCACTTCAGTAGGGTCCTTCATGGAATTTTTTACATAGACTACATGTCCATTGATTTAGTACATTTAATATGATACACATAGTTATAGAATTAGGACCTGTTTTGGCATCCAGCTTACAATTTAAATTTTCAAGCGTTTGAGGGTAAAACATGAAATTCAAAAGATTTGAACAAACAATACTTTTGTGGGGATAGAAAATAAAATAAGGCACCTTCTTCTGAACTTGGTTTGCTTACCAAAGAAATTGTTTTAAAGAGTTTATTCTCCTCCAGAAAAGAACTGATAGAAATGAGTTTCTAGTAGATGCTTACTTCATATTTTTGACTGTAGTCACAGGTGCTGGTACTTACCTGTCTTTTTTTTTGTTGTTGTTTCAGACATCTCTGCCGCCCCTGTCATAACAGGGAAAAGGCCAGAGGCCTGGGAAAGTACATTTGCCAGAAGTGTCATGCCATTATTGATGAACAGCCTCTGATTTTCAAAAATGATCCTTATCACCCTGATCATTTCAACTGTGCAAACTGCGGGTAACTTGAGTTCCACTAAAGAAAACAGCTGGTTTTATTTGCTTCATCCATTTACATTTTAAAGTGAAAAACAGTACTGTGCAGCAGGCAAGACTAAGTGCCTTGCTACTACGTATATATCTCATTACTTCTCTTGGGGAGGTAAAATTGGATCTTCCATTCAAGCAGCAGATCATCTGCTGGGGAGTAATGAAAGACTGTAATTTGCAGTACAGTGTAGTACCTTAGGAAATAGAAAATCTGGGCACAAACTTGTTACAGAAGCAAAATGATTGACCTTATTTTTCTGCTACAGAGGGTAGAAAAGTGGTCATCTTTGGCTGCTTCAGTCATAATCTTGCCTATGTTCTCTCTTTTTTGATGATTTGCACAAGTATGTTTTAAGCTGTCCCTCACCTCATTTTTTCAGCTTCTGCAGCTGCAGAATATATAGCTGCATGTTTCTACATGTCCTCTGATGCATGGATGGAGGGGGCATTGTAGGATATAGCACACCTTATTAGTTGTCTATTTTTTGGTACAAAGGAAGCTATCATTTCAGTATCACAGCAAAGACTCATTTGAAAAACAACTGTAGTGTTGTGTCAGTGCTAGTGTCAGCTTATATTTTTCTTTCTCTGATGTTTGATGTCGTGGAGAAAATGCAGAAGACTACATTTTTCTTTCAGTTACATTTATGTAAATCTAAACTAAACTGGTGCTAAGAAGGCTGGAATATAAGCCAAGCATGACTACAGCTTTCAAATATGTTTGAAGAAACTTAGTAGCTAGTTTCAGAGAGATTTGATGCATCCTACTTAGCAGGCTTTTCTCAGTTTACTGTGCAATCATTCAATCTTGTTTAAAAAACAATAACATTGAACTGTCACATTTGATGCTGCTAAATACATTATTGGAGTATAAATAAAATTTCTAAAACAAGTGCTAAAAATTAAATTATCTCTACAGAAACTCTCAAGAGTTGAAATTGTTCAGTTCCTTTATTCATGCTCTCAATTAATTCATTTCTGAACAGGAAGGAACTTACTGCTGATGCTCGTGAGCTGAAGGGGGAATTATATTGTTTACCCTGCCATGACAAAATGGGTGTCCCCATCTGTGGAGCATGCAGAAGACCAATTGAAGGACGTGTGGTGAATGCTATGGGCAAACAGTGGCATGTGGAGGTAAACATCAGCTGACACATTGTCTTTCATAAATATAAACATTAGCATACTTAACTGGAATATTTCTGATCAATTTCCATGAAAGGATTAGAAAAGTATGCAGCAGTGATTTGCAAATGCATCTCGTAATCCCATTGTCAACCTTCATGTGTCTCATCTTCCACTGAGAAAAGACCTCTACCTGTGGAGCTAAAATCAGTAGTCAAGTCATCATTGCAGGGTCCTTGTAGAAGAAAATTTCACAAAATGAGAAGCAGGATACATGGAAAGACAGCAAAGTTCTGTGACAAATGTAGTGCTAGTGGGCATTATAATATTCCTACGTCTTCCACAGTTACTTGCCATGTAAATATCTCTAAAGCAGTTTAGGTGACAGTTCATTTGCAAGATTTAATTCTTCATCTTCCATTTAAGTTATGAAGATAAGCAGTCAAATCCTTTTCATAAGTTCATAAGTTCATAAGGTTGGAAAGGACCTATAAGATCATCTAGTCCAACCATCCTCCTATCACTATCTCTACCCAACTACTAAATTAAGTCCTTTAGCACCTCATCTAAACGCTTCTTGAACAGCGCTAGGGATGGTGCCTCAACCACCTCCCTAGGCAGGCCATTCCAGTGCCTGACCACTCTTTCAGAAAAGAAATGATTCCTCAGGTCTAATCTAAATCTTCCCCGGCGCAACTTGTGGCCATAAACATCCACATCTTAAAACATACACATCTTTTGTTTTGAAATTGTCCTCCAGCAAGTGCTTTCTTCACAAGGTGAAGGCGGTGAAAATTATTTCATCTCATTTTATTCTGTCGTTATTAAGAACATATCAGAATCACTTCAGTGATTTTTTTTTTTTTGCTTTTTTGTATCTTTTGGGTTGAAATGTTAAAGACAGTGAAAGGAATGTTGTTTTAGTGGTCTAGAAGTACAAAAAAATTGTTTTAATTCTTATTTTCAAGATGGCACAGCTAGCTTAGTAAACTTTGGTTGTATTCAGTATAGGGATTGTTTGGTTTGCCTTCTTGAAAAAATGCCATTATTTACAAGTAATCAAATTCCATAATTTTCTTCATAGCATTTTGTTTGTGCAAAATGTGAAAAGCCATTCCTGGGTCATCGTCATTATGAGAGAAAAGGCTTGGCATATTGTGAAACCCACTACAATCAGGTAAGGTTGCATGTTTTTGAGAACTAATTTTTAAACTCACAAACAGATGTTATTAACAGGAGATGGATGGAGATTCTGTTTACTTATGGTCATCTGTGAGTATAAAGCTAATTAGTAGATGTTCTACTGCAGTCAATTTATATGGGTTTCTCTATAGGTAAGTCTTGTGTTGAAAAAAGAAAACTGCAGGGATTTCACAAAGGATAGCTGGGCTAATCAGAATCTAGTTGTTCTTCAAGTTTTAAGTTCCTTATGTTGAGCTGTTTCAAGCTTTTACACATCTGCAAGATCAGAGCACCCTATTTTCCCCAAGGAGCTGTGGTTTAACACAAAGCCTTTGAGTAGCATAGTCTTCCTCACAGCTGCTATCCTAAGACGACCATGTGTTAAAATACCCTGCATCAACCAGCTCTTTCATTTAGTTTCCAAAGACTACAAAGACTAAATTTGTCAGAGGACACCACCTAGTGACCATTTTCATTTAAATAGCAGGTACATATATTTGTACCGTTTCCCTCCAGACTTTCTGGTCCAGCACCATAATGTATAGACCTTTCTTATTTGGAAGCCAAATGCAAGGTGTCATGTACACATCTTTGCTTGGATAAATAAAGGAGTAGGGATTACATTTGGGAGTTGTAATGCATCTGGTAATTACAAGTGGATCCTACATTTGTCAGCAGTGAAGAGCAGGTGACTGAAATATTGCTGGCATCCTTGCAGACAATAAATGCCATGACATTATTAGCAATAGCATTGCAGTCGTGATAGAGCAAGAACATATACCAGGAATAAACTGAATGTTGAATGGATGTTCAGCTGGGTGATTACTAAAAATGTGTATGTGAGTCTTCACTGCTGAATTTCAAGTGTTCAAATGCTCAGAATTAGGGAAACTGCAAAACAAAACCATATTTTAGAGGGTCAAGCAGATGTGAACAAATGTTATTAACATTATAAAAACTTTTTGTGATAAGGTAATGCAAAATTGAATTGGAAACCCAAATCAGACTTGTCACCATTCTTCTTTATTTAAATTGAAATTAACAAGAAGGCTAGGGAAATACAGTTGAGAAATTACTGTCAATAAAATAATTACATTAAAAATTGCTTCCCCTTCCTCTTCAGCTGTTCGGTGATGTATGTTTCCATTGCAATCGTGTGATTGAAGGAGATGGTAAGCAGTTCTCTAATTGTTTTCTTAATATTACATTTTGTTGAAAGTTGTCTCTAAAAGTGGAAGGAAGGCCCTTTGTTGAATCCCTGACTGCTCCCATTAAACCAAAGGCAGGCATTCTCACTATCAGAAATTAGGATAGATGTGATTTGTTGAGGCCAAATGGGAAGAAGACCTTACAGCAAATGTTACACAATGATGGAAGATCAAACAGGATCTAAAGAGAACTGTGGTCAGCTGGAAACCTTTTAGTCGTAACCAAAGGCCAGGGATGCTAGGAGATGCAGAGTTGGCTTCCTTCCCCCACCAGCTTTAAAAAGGGACACATACAACTGTGAGAATGACCACATAGGCATCTCCTCAAATGAGTGTAAGGATCGTGACCCAGATTTGGAAAAATATTTATGTATTTAACAATTTAGGTGGGCTTTCTAAGGGATTTTTTTTAAGTGCCTAGCTTCCATTGTTTCAGTTTGGTTCCTGTATTTACCTGTCTGTCACAGTCACCTATCTTTTGAAAATTGAAGCTGATGATAATTTCACAAAACCAGGAAGGAATTGTATGTGGAAAGATCTGTCCTGTGAAGGTATAACTGGAAGCAGGTGTTTTAAGTTTGAGGAGGTTTTGTAGGCTTTTTGGATTATCACCTATGATAAAATGCCATAAGGCATTCCACATGCCGTCATGCCACATTGTTTTGCTTCGTGCTACACCTGCCTGAAGTAAACACTGCAATACACGTTAGCCTCACCTAAGCCAAAGCCATTACCAAAGTGGGAGGAAGCTTCTGGTATATAAAAGGAACCATAAGGTAGTTCATAGTCACGTAAATATAGGGTGAGACCTAACATTCCAGAAGTGTGCTTTCCCCACACTTTGGGACTGGACTGTACCTGCAGAACAACAATCCAGAAGGCTCTGGGGGAAGCAGTGACCTCTTCACTGAGATCCTGAATGAAGAGATCTGGGGCTTGCAGTGAATGAGTAAATGCAACCTTTTCTGATCATCACTTCTCTGTATGTTATGAACGTTGTGGCATATAGTCTGACTCTCACATTGTACAATTCAATCACTGATCTGAACAGATTATAAAGTAGTAATTATTTTCATTGTGTATCTTCAATTACTCTACATTCCTTCTTTCATTTCTGCACACAAATTTGACACTTCTATCACAAATGATGAGTAGGTATTGTTTTTCCTCTCTATCTGGTGAAACAAACACTTGTGGCAGCAGATTTTTAAGAGACTGCATTATGAAGATCTCTCGTAAGCAGACTTTCCTTTGACTAGTATTATTTTGACAAGCAGTGGAATAAATGTATGCATATGTGGATGTGCTTGCCCCATAGTGTGGAAGAAAATGTTTTGTGTTACAGAGTTCTGGTTCTGTTTGCTTCTGACAAATTGTAGAATAATGTTGCCCTGAATCCTCTAACTTAGATTAAAAAGAGAAAACTGGGATACAGAACAAAGAGAAAACACTATCTCTCAAAACGGAATAAAAATACACATTTGTTGTGATCAAATAATTATCCCACAAGCCCATAACATTCTTTTCCTTGCTTTAGCTGACTGCTGGCTTCATATTACTTTCTTCAGCTGGTCAAGTGCTACAATTGGCATTGCAGTCCAAGCAGGATCTGGGAAATGAAACAGTGAAAACATAAACACCATTTTGCTGGATCACTTTTCAGCTGGAAAGGTCTCCTGGTCATGTATGAAACACAGCCTTATGAAAAAGTTGCCTTAGGTCAGTGTATTCTGAACTGAGAAAGAAACAAGCAGCAGGAATCACAAATGCACTGGTCTTGCTGCTGAACACAGAGTTGTGTGCCCTCAGAGACAGCTTTATCAATGCTCCACAGTCCCACTGTGCAACATTCACAGGCCTTGCCACATCATTGTGACAGACCTTAAAACTTGCTACAATAATCAAATGATTATTCTTCACATCTCAGGAACATTTGAGCTTAACTTTTATTTACTTTTTTGTGATGCCAATGATTTATTCTTTTTTTTTTCTCTTCCTTGCTTTAGTTGTATCTGCTCTGAATAAGGCATGGTGTGTGAACTGTTTTGCTTGTTCAACTTGCAACGCTAAGTTGACACTCAAGTAAGTTAATCGATAGGTGTGATGCCTTCAAAACAGATCAATGGTTATCTTTAAAATATTAGATGTTGCTATAGCTTTAGCTGTTACAGTACAACAGCTGTATGAACAACATTGAGAGAATGTGCCAGGTCCTTCCTCTTGCTCCATTTACTAATCTCTATCTCTTTCAGCTGTCTGTTCCGTCCTTCCTGCAGTTCAATCTTCTTAACTCTTCTCCTTTTTCGTCCTTTATTTTTTCTGCATTCAACTCTGAAGGGATAAGTTTGTTGAAGTTGATCTAAAACCTGTCTGCAAACACTGCTATGAGAAAATGCCAGATGAATTGAAGCGACGCCTTGCCAAACGGGAACGTGAAGCAAAGGATAAAGAGAAGCAGAAAAAGAAAAAGCCAATCTGTTTGTAAACTTTTTTTCTTTTCACCACCACCTCTGCTCCTTTCTTCTTTGGTTAGTGCTACAGATGCTTTTACTTCAAGTTGTAGCATGTGCTTGTGGCTATCAGAGCTGAAATATTTTTCACAGCACTGCAGCTTGAAATATTGGTATTTTATTATCTTAAGCTTAGTCTGCTTCGCAGTACAGTTAAGTGTGAAAGATTTTGTAAGAGACACAGTTGTAAATAGGGACATACTCAGAGTATTTCAGTCGCGGTCTACAATGCATGTAACCTTCTGCAGGTAATTTCATACGTATGTAGAAGGTGCAGTTGTAATTTTTAGTCTGTGCACGTTTGATACGACCCTTATTTTCTTCAGTATCCCTTGCACTAAAACTTCGTCTGTTTCCTTGCTGTGTCATTTCAGAAATAAATTTGTTGAGTTTGATATGAAGCCTGTCTGCAAAAAATGCTATGAGAAGTTTCCTCTAGAGCTGAAGAAAAGACTGAAGAAATTAGCTGAAACTGTGGGAAGGAAGTGAAGACTGTCTGCTGTCCCCTTTCCTTATGAAAATGTTACATATATTACTTGGGAGGGACCCTGAGGCTGTAATCAGACAGCAGATTACAATACATGCCTTTTATCTTCAAATTCTCCATTCTCTCTACGTGTACCTGTATATGTATTTGCTGATAATTGGACCACACTTCCAGATGAAATTAAATGTCAACTCGCCTGAAAGGTTTCTGACCCCAATAATGCATTCATGCAGGTGGGCCATTGTGCACAGTAATCTCTGTGAATTTTTAAATAGAGAAAATATGCTTGTGAGTAGCTGCAAAAACACACTCTGCAAATGTGTCCAGTGTCACGGGCATATCGTGTCAGTTATATTAATGAAAGTATCGCTGTGCAAATGAAGCCTGTGTACAAACTTTCAGGTGGCTTGGGTGAGAAACCTAACATACCTCGTTTACTGGAAAAAATAATGCTTAGATTTCAGGTGAAGCAATCTCACTGAGGAGCCTTGTTTAAGGTGGTTTCAAAAGTATCCTATTGCTAAATACAGTCACTGTACAAATGACCTACTGCTGATAGTTTTGTACTTACACGTAAGCTCAAATCTTTGTACATCAGACTTAGCACGAAATATCTGTACGATGTCTAATTCCCACTGCAAGAAACGAGTATACTCAGAACTACTTGAAATTTGCTCTATTCCATTCAGAATAACACATTAACTTTTATATAAGCTTTTGCATTTTATTTACTTTTTGTGCCTTATTCTGCTGGACCATATGTAACAGTGTTCCATTAAATATATATATAGTTTTATTTTTTATTTCTTATTTTTGTGCAGAAACTATGTACGAGGTATTTTCAAAAGATAGCAAAATTTGCCTTAATTATGCAGGATACAAGAAGAATTTTGTTTCAAGTGTGAATGCCTGAGGTTAAAATTTATCTTCTAGGCTTCCCTGACTTGTGGAATAGTAATGAAAATGCGTATTTCAATTAACTGGCAATATTACTTTTACACTGTGAGTGTAAATATATGCGGTTTGATCCTACTAGGATCTGTTTCTTTAGCCGTCTTCAAGAACTGTGCTCACAAATGGTCAGATTTCCTTGTAGTATGCTTGGGATTGTTTTATACTATTGTCTTCTGTCCAGGAAGATCTGTTGTATTTTTCCCTTTTCTGTCAAAAATACAGTTCCTCAGGAGTTCTGGATGGTACTGTGATATCGAGTATGCAAATCTTTTTTTCATATTAGAGACTTGCATAATTTTTATGTAATTACATCGTAGCGAGCAAACGTTCCTTTCCTGTTTCTGGAAAACCCGTTGCTTTACAACATCTTTCCAGTGTCCTCAATAAAGGCTGTGTTATTAAAACCTGCATCACCTCTTTTACGAGAGTGCTTGAGATGGGTGGAAAAGCAACTAGGCAGCCTTCATTTGTTGTGCTTCTGCCTGTGACTATTACTATAAAGCTCTTTTACTGTCCTGACCTTTTTAAAGGAGACACGATCCTATCCTAAATGCATAACAAGCATAGTAACACTGTTGAGATTTTGGACTGTGCCATGGATTCAGTCGATCATACTCAGCAGTGCTTCCTCTGAATTGTAATTCAGTTCAAGTGTGCGTGTTTTGTTTAGATTTGTTTTGTTTTTCCATGTTTTCCACACCGTACGCACAGCCTTACTGCTCTGAAAGCTCTGCCTCGCAGGTTTATGTCCATGCCTCGTTGGCACTGTGTAGCTGTCAGTCTCCCCTGGGTTCTGTGGCAATCCTGGGGTCCTAACACATATTTTTGCTGTTTCTTCAAGTTCATGATAGTGAACAGTGCAAAGCAGTTGCAGGAAGGCAGTGGTTTCTATGGCTTTGAACACAAGTTTGTATTTCAGACGCCACAAATAGCACTGAGGCTGTCTTGGGGCTTCAAAGCCTGTTGCATCCCAGAAAGATTTCAGAAGGAAGAGACCAGGTAGTCCAGATGTCTGCTGCAGGCAAGTGTAACTTCCAAAGCTGCGTCAATACCGAAAATCTTAGCTGTCCTACATTTGAGCATCTCCAAGGAAGAGACGATTTCACAGGCCTCTGTGGGCAATGTGTTCCAGCATTTAATGACCTTTAATGACAACTAACTACAGGTCTGGTGTTGAAGCTCATTTCCTGGCCTGTCAGGACTATAAATATTTCACATAGATGTACATGCTTTGAGGCTGATTTTATTAAATTTTATTACGAGAAGGACATTGAGGGCCTGGAGTGTTTCCAGAGAAGGGCAATGGATCTTGTGAGGGATCTGGAGAACAAGTCTTATGAGGAGCAGCTGAGGGAGCTGGGGATGTTGGATCTGGAGGAGGCTCAGGGGAGACATTATCGCTCTCTACAACGACCTGGTTGTGGTGAGGTGTGGGGGTCAGCCTCTTCTCCCAGAGATAGGATGAGAGGGAATCACCTCAAATTGACCCAGGGGAAGTTCAGGTTGGCTACTGTTAAAAATTCATCCTCAGAAAGAGTGGTGAAGCACTGGCACAAGTTGCTCCAGGGAGGAGCTGTAGTCACTGTCCCTGAAGTGTTCAGTAACTGTGTAGATGTGGAACTGTCACATCCCACCCATAAGAGGAGGGAGGAGGTGACCAGATTCGTGAATACTCCCTGTTAGATTAAAGTAGAACAATACACAGAGGCCCTGATACACTGCCATCAATTTTAATGAAAATCTACATATCATCCTGAAATCCTGGCACACAATTAACCAAAAACTACTGGCAGTCTGACACTTAAAAATCTATCTTAAACTGCGTGCCTAAACTATGCGCCCTTAAGAAATCAAAATCAACCTCACAATTATTTAACTACTTTATGATTTAACAACCAGAGATAACGACTTCCAAGAAACTAAAATAAGCCTCGCAATTACTTAACAATTCTCCAAATGACTTAGAACAAAAAACCAAGAGAAGACCGAGGGGAATGGAAAGAATGAGAATCAGAGAGAGACACATGGAAAAAGATTGATCAGCGTTCTGTTTGTCCCTCAGGCATTGGTTAGTGGGCTTGAAGGTGCTGGGTTGGACTAAATGATCTTGGAGGTTGTTGATTCTACGATTGTTTTTTGAACCCTGTTCCCTACTAGGTCTCCCAAAGAAAGCCATGAGCCTGGTATTTGGGAATGATTGCCTCAGCTTTGCGCCCTTCCTGCTGCATGGGATCAATCGTGCATGGGCAAGAGAGATCCCTTTTGAAGCTCTGGCTTCAAGAGCAGGGAGCCCAGCAGATGTACCCGGAGGGGGGAGGACCTGTGCTTGAAGTCTTAGCCCCTGGCAGCTGCAAGCCCTGTGCTCAGTTCCTACCAAGGGATGGAGACTGGCAGCAAGCCAAGCTGAGCATGGTAGGGTTGCAAGGGTGGCACCCCTAGAGTAGTCGCTAGAGTAGCAAGGTAGCAGTTCTGCCTGCTGAGCTGCCTTCCTGGTGGTGTGGCCACTGGGGACAACACAGGGTGCCAATTCCTCAGGGATGGCCAAGAGACAGTGACTGGTACAGAGGCCTTGTCAGTAAGAAGGCAATTTCACTTGCCTCCCCAGCTAAAGAGCGAAAATTTCCTCCCACGACTCCTGAGCCAGCTCTAATCATTAAGCTGATGCTTTGCACCTGCACAATGACTTTTAATATTTAACTCAGCAGGTGCTGATGAGCTGCCCGTAACCCCAGTAATTCAAAAAGCGGATGAAAAACATATCCTCTTTATTCTTAGGGAATTAAGTGCAAAATCTACACGTATCCTCATGAACGTAGAAAATAGAAGGGAGAGTTAACTCGGGGTGCTACGTGGATGCTGCTGGTGTCCTGGTGTGAAAACTACTCTGTTTTTCCCGCCAAGAGCTGCGGAGATGTCAGCGTTTCCCGGGTTTAGCAGGAGCCTTAGGGGTTAGCGATTGTGGATGGGGTGAATATGGGATTAATTCGGTAGCCTCGCGTTGGAGCGTACAGCAGCCCGGACTCCCTGGCATGAATTAAAGCGGCAGGCAGAGCTGCTGCTCACAGTCACAGAGGTGGAGAAGCCGAGAAGGGTGTCAGCCCCTCGGCCACAACCCCCTCACTACGAGAGCAAACTGCGCAACCGCCGCTTCCACCGCGCGTGCGCACACCCCGCGTACGCCATCCCGTCCCGGGCTGCGACGTCACCCGCGGCGCGATCAACGGAGGAGGGCGTTTCGGCGCGCGGGGAGCGGGAAGTCCCGTAACGCGAGAGCGCCAGCCTTCCGCCGCTTCCTTTTTTCTTCTGGCGAGGCCCAGCGCGCTCACCGACGACGAGTGTCGGCCGGCCGGGCTCGGCGCCATGATCCGGCGCACGAAGCCCGAGGTGGAGCGATACGTCGCCTCTGTGCAGGCCGCCGCCTCCTCTCCTCGAGAGGTGAGTGCCGCGGGCCCGGCTCGCGACGGCACGGAGCTCCCGCGGCCTCCTCTGAGCCGCGCAGCGATCCGCACCCTGCCCCGTCCCTTCTTCTCCCGCGGGTGCCGGGCCTGAGGGCCGGCTGCGGCCTTTGCTGGTGCCCTGCGTGGCTCGCGGGGCTGCCGGGCTTTGCGGCCTTATCCGTACGGGGGAGGGGGGAGGTGTCGTGGCGTTCCCGCTCCCGGGAGCGCTCCTGAGCCAGAGCTTACTCAGGGGCTGTTGGAGTCGGGTGGGCGGGGAGTGGGAGCCGAGGGAGGCTGCGGGGAGGGACGGCACTGCGTTCCCTTCTTTGAAGTGTTATTTGCCTCGGCTGCGCGCCTCTGAAGAGTGGTGAGCCCTCAGTAGCTTTGTTCCGGAATCAGAGTTGTAGCAGTTGGAAAGGATCCCTAGAGATCATCTAGTTCAAGCCCAGCGCGGCAAAGTACAGCTCCCTCCTGTTTTGCGAGAAGAGTTCCCGACTTTCCAGCATTTGCTCTCTTTAGGAACTAAGGAGCCGAAATAGGAGGCCCACAGTCTTAAACTTCTTGGTCTTTTTTGGTGTGTGGCTGTTATTCCAGTCTGTGTGACAGCGCTGTGAAACGTCAGTAGTCAGAGGGAGAGCTGGAGGGAAATAGCTTTGCTGCTGTTCGTTAATAACTGGGCAGACAAATGGTTCCCTGATAGCTGGAGAGTGGTGTGCAGGTCATAGTGAGTGGGCTGATGCCATTCGTAGGAGCAGTTTAATCCTGAAAGGTGCTCTGAATTGGTTTTGTTGCAGAGGTAGGATATTCAGCAGCATATTGTGTAGTGTGAGTGTACACCGTGATGCAGCAGGGCCTTTATGCAAGCGTAAGGCCTGTGTGCGTCCTCATTTTGACCTTCTCTGACAGCAATAGAGCTGTCCTGTCACTTGGTTTAGTTGACTTGGATGCTATTGAGACTGCCGTGTTGAGCGTATCACTGCCAGATTCAGAGGTAGTCTCCAGCAATATTGGTGTTCCTGTGGGACTCAACAAAAAAAATACTCCCTCCCTCTCCTTTTGTTGTGCTTGAGGCCAGCTGCTGTGAGTTTAGTTTCATCTTTTCAGTGGCATTTACAACTGGCTGTGCATCACAGTCAGTGATGGAAGTAGTTGTTGCTTTTCTTGCTGTGCTGATTTTGGAGGGGAGGGTCAGACAAGGCTGGGAGCATTTATTGTGAAGTTTCTTTTCAACCCTGTTTACAAAGAGATTACAAGCGTGATTCCATTTTGGTGTGTGTCCGTGTATGTGTCTTTTACTTCAGAATGTGAACTGAAAAGTAGGAATCCCACATTCTTTTGAATGGGCTTCTTAAAATTTTTCAGGCATAACTTGAGAGTGGGAAGAGGATTGGAGGCTAAATGAAAGTGCATTTAGATGATAGAAACTTGTTTTGCTTTTGAAATCATAGATGTAACCAGCTCCAGTACTTCTTGATTCTCAAAGAAAATTACTTTTGAAGTGACACAGTCGCTCAGATTTACAATTTGTTGCCTAGTTTATGTCTACCATGAAGCTTTTTCTCTTGGCTTCTTAGTCCTGTGCCTCAGTCACACAGGTAAAAAAAGAAAATAATGTTTCTTTGGTGAAGTAATTTAGTTCTGACGTTATCAGTCCAAGATAACTTCATCACATGCACTCTGTGAGTGAAAGGTGAAACATACCTCTCCATAGGAATTTACTGAAGGGTAGAACAAGGAAATAGAAGTGAATAGGGCAGGTGAGAGAGAGGTGACAGAAGCTGGATTATTAATCTGAGAGGTTTGTTTTCTTCTCCAACATAGATACATTACAAGAAAAGAAAGCTTAAATGTAGCTGACCCCATTCTTCTGCTCCCTTTAGTAGGAAGCGTATATGAAAAATATTGAATGTATGACTTCTTGCTTATTTTGCTAGTAACCTCAGTATTGCTTTGGAAGCCTTCGCCAGTTACTGGGGAAAAAAACATTTTCTTCATCCTATATCTTTTCAAAACAAAGTCCTGAATGCAAGGAGCTGATAAGTAGAAATAATACTTCTACAAGTTTCTGTGTCCTTGGAAAGAAGGCTCTCCTCCTTCAGTTACTTCAAAAGTACTGTACGTCTAAAATGTGTACTTGTCGTGTTTTTTTTCCTTCAGAAATCGTTGAAAGGATTCCTTTTTGCTAAGCTGTATTTTGAAATAAAAGAATATGAACTTGCTAAAAGGTAATAAATCTTAAGTACGTTGTTCTGTTCTTTAGAGTGTAATAGAAAAGCTAAGTGAATTGGACTGGAGAAATCAAGATGGTTATTGTGCTGTTTTAAGGTAGCAGTAAATTGGGGAAATCTGGTGCTGTTTAAACCTTTCTAAAACACTGACAAGATGGTTAGTTATGTGGTGCTGTAAAAACTTATCTGTGGAAATGTCTTTTATTCCGTTCTATTATGTGCTCCTTACAGTTTGTGTGAGCTACTGCTCTTAAGAATCACCAGTACTCACAGGCACATGTGTAGCATCTGTACATGTTGTTCCTTGCTTGAAGGTCTAGATTGAGTACTTAGATCTAAATATGGCTCTATGTCCTGTATGACAGATAAAATTCCCACATTAGCTGCGTGATGTGGGGGGATTTGTATTCCTGAGGATATTGATCCTTCTGTGGTTTTGTTGTTTTTTCTGTGCTCTGTAGATATATATCCATGTATCTCAGTGTCCAGGAGAGAGACCCTAAAGCGCACAGGTTTCTTGGGCAGATTTACGAAGCTCAAGATAACATAGAAAAAGCTTTTGGGTGTTACAAGGTAAGGGCTTCACTTCCCCCCCCCCCCCCCCCCCCCCCGTTTATTTATTGATAGTTCCAATTTGAATTCCTTGGTCTGTGTAATAGGGGATGTTTTCATTAGTGTTCTGCGTGGACTGCAGGATCAAGTTACTAGTAACTTTTTTTTTCCTGTGTGTGCATGGGGAAAACTAGCGTTCCGTGGAGCTGAATCCGATACAGAAAGATCTCGTACTGAAGATTGCGGAGTTACTCTGTAATAATGACATCACTGATGGGAGAGCGAAGTACTGGGTTGAGAAGGCTGCCAGGCTGTTCCCTGGGCATCCTGCTGCTTACAGGTTGAAGGTAAATTCCAACTTCTGATCTGTTCTGTGCCTAAAAGAAACTTTAGTTTCTTTCAAAGTGATGTGAAAACTGTGTTAATAATATCCAAGAGGTCAAGATTAGATAGCTTAAGTATTGCCTGGCTGTTGTGCAACTACACAGCTTTCTATTATTTTATTTAAAATCTGTAGGATGTAGGAAATGCTGTTATTCCCAAGTGCTGTGTAAATGCGTTCAGTCATACAGTCTCAGTTTTGTACAGGTGTTCGCTTTAGGTAGCACAGCAGCAACAAAGTGCAAGTCTTGAGAGGCTTGTGTTTTGGGTAGGTTTTTTGTGTGTGGTGGTTGGTATTTTCTTGGTTGGTTGTTTTTATTTTTTTAGACAAGCTGTTCTGTATCAAGGCATACTATCTTTGAAGCAGATGGTTTGAGTCGTAGCTCAGCATCATAATTAGCATCTCCAAGAAGCAAACTCTAAAGTGGTGGTGTTTTTTTCCCTCGTTTCTAAGATACTCATCAAACCCTGTGTAACACCCAGCAGCTTTTCAGAGTAGTTTCAGTCACGCAGTCTGTGTAGTGAATGTGAGAAAACTGTCAAGTAATGTAGTTGCTGAAAAGGCTGACGTGGAAAGTGAAATATTAATGTGTTTTCCTCCTATTTAATAGGAGCAGTTATTGGAGCGTAAAGGTGAAGATGGGCGGAATCAGCTCTTTGATATGATCCAAGCAGAGCTCTATGCAAGACCTGATGATACCTACCTTAACATCCGACTGGTTGCTCTCTACCGCTCAAGTAATCGGTTAAGAGATGCTGTGCTTCACTGTCAGGAGGCAGAGAAGAAAATACCTGTAGAGTCAAGCTTGGAGTGGTGCTCCTGCCTCATAAAGACATATGAGGTATTCAGTCATATTTTGATTCTGTCATAATGTTCCATGCCCTTGAAACAAGTGTTAGTCTCTTAGCATCATTACACTGACAGCTATTTCTCAAGCGATTTAACTCTTCTGAAGTTACGTGTGCTGAAACCAATTACTTAATTGGGATTTTCTTCTTAAACCTTACAGAGTTTTTTGTTCTCTAGTTTCGGTTGTAAGTTAAGTCCAGCAGCTCCTTCAGGGAGGGAATTACTCAGGCGAATAGTTCCTGGAACTTTGCTGCTGAGAAGGATGTTAATGTCTTACCTGGGAAACTGAATTATGTAGCACTGTGTTCTGGAGGAGTTCTTGCCTTTGCAGAAGGATCGTGGTTCCTTTTGTTCTGACTAACTTTGTTCTTCAGGAATATCTTGAATCAGTACAAGACCTGGAGTCTGATAAAAATAATTGGAGAACTGTGCAGAGAGATCATCTGCTGGCCTATTGTAGCTTTGTTAAAATGACGCTTGCTTCTAGAGATGTTCCAGAATGCAGAGAGGCACTTGAAAGGTATTGTTTCAACTTCTGTATTTATTTATTTTTCAAATATGGTATTTTTCTTTCTGGGTCACAGAACATCTAGTAGTAACTGAGTCTCCCTTTTGTGGGTGGGAGAGGAGTTGCTCAGTACTGGCCACAAGGAAAAGTTCTTACTGGGCTTAATCCCCAAGCAGTGTGTCTGAGCTACAAGCCTCAGAGCAGACTCAGTGACGCTCTGTGCCAAGTATCTTCTTTCTCTTCAGAAGTTCGTTGTTCATTCTTTCAGCTAATTCACGTTTCACAGACATTTATGGATCAGTTTTGTCCTGGTTAAGTTAATACAACACGTACACCTAAAATCCTTAGTTATTTCAGTATAGGAGTGTAAATGGGAGTAAGGAGGCTGCCTGTGTTCTCCTTCAGGGGAAAACTGATAGGGCCAGTTAATCCAGCCGACTTCAAGGAATGTTGTCTGTGCCACAGCTGGAACAGTACAAAACCTTGTTTTCAGCCAATTAATTGATGGTCTGTGTTCCTTTACTTCCATTACCTTCTCTTTCACGCTGACTTCTGTTGACGTGACTTCAGTAAACAAAGTTCAGAGCTCTGTGAGCTTGAGGCTGTCGTCATGCTCGCTTGTGCAACTCAGGTTTAAGCAACAGAGGTGGCAGTAGCAGCTGAATGATCAAGTTACTTAATTCACAGCTAAATAATGTTGACCCGAAGCGCGCGATGGCTTTTACCAGGACTTTGTTGAAAACGAGTCTTTTCTACATTCTAGTTTTGATCATGTGCTTCACTCTGTGAAACCGTGTGTGAATGGAGCTGATGAGCTGTCTCGTGCCTTCCTTGAAATGAAGGGACACTTGTACATGCATGCTGGAACTTTTATCCTGAAAATGGCCCAGAACAATGAGACCCGGTGGAGAGATGCATGTGAACTTGCAGCACTGTGCTATTTGAAAAGCTTCTATGTAAGTCGGTTTCAATTTGTGACTCTAGTTATTGCAGTTCTTGAACACTCTTGCTGTGTGTGCATTGAAGACCTGCATTCCAAAAATGATCTACTGTTTGTAAGGGCTCCCTCAGCAAATCCTGCTCTTCCACGATTCTTGAAAAGATTTCAAACGGTGTGAGGAAAAGGTGACACGTTTCGCTTGGCAGAAGTAAAATGACTCCTAAAGGCTGTCGTGTGTATTACCTATAGCCTATTCCTTTCTCTGTACTACAGCTGAAAAAATAACTAAGATTAAGACTGTTGGTGTGGGAGGGAGGGAATGATCTGAGTAGCTCTCACCTTCTTATTGCCTAGACAGCAGAGCTTGCTCAAGCTTAATTCTCTGCTTTTAGTTTTCCATTTTGCACAGCTGCTTGCGTTCAAAACATTACTTTCTTGTGTGTGCTCTTAAAGCTGTTTGCAATAGTTGCAATTACTCACTTTGTGTCTTTTTCAGGGGTATGTTTTCCATGCCTTCAGAACTAATGTATTTTTCTCAAGTTTTCTTGTGCTAGAAATGTTTGTTTCCTAAGTTTTAAGACTAAGTTAAGTGATGTGCTTTTTGGGGAAGCTGTAACCCTTCTTTCTTTCTTCACCAGATTCCTAAACCAAAGTCAAAACTTATAAAAGGAGATCCTACTGGACAAGACGTGCTGGAAATGCTGGCCTGTGATCGAAAAAGCCAGTCTGGTAATGAAAATCAATTATGTTCCATGGTTCCATTGGAATTTTATGAATATTTAAGAGCTAATGGCTTTTTATAGAGCATGTTTGATGTCTTGAAATATGCTGTAATGCTTTCTGTATTTTGGTTACGTATGGAATGCAAATCAGCAGTTTGATGCTGACATGAAATGTGCTTTTTCTTCTTTTTACTTCCGGGACATTAAGCTAGAATTTAACTTTTAATGTCTCCTAGTCTGCTGGTTTATGTCTACTAATACACTATAATTATCGTTAGTCCCAACTGTAAAAGAAAATATTGTTGTTTTCCTGTTATTACTGTTCCCTTCTTTATTCCCACAGGGTTGCTGCTGCTTTTGTTATTGGGGGGGAGGGGGGGAGAAGCTCAGTCTATACTCTCCAGTGGACTACAGGGGAAAACAAAAAAAAAAAAAACCCAAACATTAGGCATCAGGTTGAATTGTTCCTGAATAGATGAGACCAGCAGCTACTTATTTTGAAGAGAATTGCAGTGTCCTTATAATAAGAGTATGTAATAATTGTGGAGAACTGGATTTAAAAATGCCTGACTGCTGTCAGCCCATATTCTGAAACACTGACTGAATTACAGGGAGAGCATAACTTAAGATTTCCACATTCAATGCTTAAAAATTTCTGATTGCCAGCCTGAAGTAGCAGAAGCAACCCACCGTATCAAATATTGTTTTCCTTGATTCAGTTGAGTGTTCTTATGTGAAATTATGTTTTTCTAGGTCATATGTTGCTGAACTTGAGTCATGGCAAGGAAGACTTCTTGAAAGAGATTGTGGAATCTTTTGCAAACAAGAGTGGTTTATTGACACTGTTTGAAAGCCTCTTTGGGAGTGGAGCTTGTAGAGAGAGATCTTTCCTTGGCACAGATGATATGGGAAATGTCAGTACACAACCACCAGTGCAAGGAGAACTTAGTAAATACGATATTGGTAAGAGACATTACTTCAACTCAGCATAAACACGACTCTAACACAGAGTACAAATACCAGTACTTTACAAAAACCTTATTAACAACACAAGACAAGTGTCTGTTAGCTGCTTAGTGTTGCCCTAATCAGTACAAGAGGGTGATTTGCAAGAAGTTTCAGCTGTAGCTGAGAGACAGTATCATTGTACCAGGTTCCAGAGAATTTCTCACCTGCTTCCACACTGTTATCTTCTGGTCTGTTCTGATTAATTTTTAATTAAAGGTGCCTGTATAGCTTTTTGTGTTTTTGCACTAGGAAGTGCCAGTAGGAAGGCACGTTCTTATGTATATGTAATCTATGAGTACGGGTTAATATATAATAGAATAGGCGTTGCTTCTTTGGAAGTTCTTTCTGTAATATGAACTGATGTAGAAATCACTTGAAGAATGCTACTTCTTATTTTAAAAATGCTTAGTTCCTGCTTGTTAGACAGAGGCAGAGAGGTGGGAAGAGGTTTTCCAGCGAAGTCCTTTAATGGGAGAAATATTCAGAGCTCCTTCCTTATCTTGTAATGAAACCCAGCTTTGCTCAGATAAGTCTTCCTAGATAGGATGTAAGAAGTTAATATCTACAACTTTGTTTTTGCACAGGTGCTGTTCGACTGCACAGTGGTAGTCTCCAGCACCTTGTGTGGCTTGGCTTGCAGTGGAATTCCATGTCAGCATTACTCCCAGTGCGCAAATTATTAAAGCAACTTTTTCACTTGCCACAAGAAACGTCAAGACTTGAATCAGATGCTCCTGAATCCATTTGCTTGTTGGACCTTGAAGTAAGTAAACTTTCCAAGTTCTTATATGAATTAAAATGTAGGAGGGTTTTTTTTTTTTGTACCTAAACCTTTTGTTTGCTTTTTTTTTCCTAAAAACAGGTTTTTTTACTCGGAATGATATTCACTAGCAGCTTACAATTGCAAGAGAAGTTCAATACTCACTATGATGCACATCAGCCTCATTTCTTACCATTGCTGCTGTGTAAACAGTACTGTACCGAAAAGCAAAGATCCTGGTGGGATGCTGTTCGTACTCTTATGCAGAAAAAAACAACGTAAGGCTTCCTTGGCAATATTTGAACCAACATTCTAGACAGCTTCTGAATTGATTCCCGTGGATTGTGTAAAAAGTAGCTCCTTTTGTTTGACATCCTGTGAACCTTAAAGCTTTGTTGCTGTAGGGGTGCAAGATGCTTAAGAACTTTATAAAAAAGGACTTTACAGTTCTAATCTTGCATTTCTAAAGAACAGGTAGCTTAGGACTAAAACTACTTGTTACGTTCATCAGAGAAATGATGTGTGAACAGATGCAGAAGAGGGAATACTAATTGGGGAATGTGTCTTCTGATATTTAGACCAGACTCAGCGACAAAACTGAAGCTTCTTGTACAGCACGGGTTAAGTACTCTGCGAGCACTGGAGAAACATGGCCTTCAACCAGCCTTGATTATTCACTGGGCAAGAAACCTGCAAAAAACAGTAAGATAAGATCACTTTTAAATAAGCACAGTCTGCTTTTATTTCCTCGTCTTGCAAACTTTACAGACTAAATAGAATCTGCTGAGAATGTTTTTATTGCAAACTGCTGTTAATTTTGATAGGATGACGAGAGCAACTGAGTTCCCTAACAGGTATTTTCTACTTCATTTCTTACTTAACATGTTGTCACCGTATATATCTATCATCGTCTCCCCCCCTAGAGCTTGCATCATACATGACTCACAGAGCAGGGGAGGGCCTATCACGTCACATGCCGGTGTCCCAGCCATGCCTACTACAACATCAGTGGTTCTTCTACCCATGTTAGTTTCTATCTCTGTGTTAGAAGGCCTCTCTAGAGAGAGACAAAGTGAAATATATCAGAAGTGCCGGAGAAGAATTCCTGAAACTTGTCAAGAAAACAGCGGCATCAGAGAAGAAAAAATGAGTGGTGCTTTATTTCAGTTTTCTGATGTAGTTTCAATTTCTCTCCCTCAACAGGGCTTTAGTCTTAGCTCCTTCTATGACCAGAAAGAATACATTGGGCGAAGTGTTTACTACTGGAGGAAGGTTTTGCTTAGCTTGAAAGCTGTCAAAAAGAACAAAAGTATTCCGGAACCTACTGATCCTCTTTTCAGACACTTCCGTACCGTGGACATTCAGGTACAGATGGATTGCGCAAGGTTGAGAGTAAGGGGTTGTATGTCGCAAGCCTACATATACAGTGGTTTTAGGTGGTGGTGGTGTTTGTTTTTAATTTGGTTTTGTGTGGTGATGGGTTGGTTGTGTTTTTAATGGCATTGTACAACTCAATGCTCTTATTACTGTTACACTGCTAATGTTGAGATTTGGTAGTATCAGAATGTTATCCGATAAAGGAGGAAAAATAAATCTTTCGAACTTTGCTTAGTTTTAAAACTATCTGATTGGAAGACTCTGAACTCCCTTAGTACCAACTTTCTTGAAAAAATAATTTCCTTGTATTACAGGAAAACTAGTAATATTATTAACCTCCTCACACGTGGTTACTTACTAGATGTTTTCAGGCTCTGACTGTTCCAAGTACCCACATGTATGTTAGGTAGAACTTGTCTTTTGCTTTTGTTGAAGGTCTTTCAGGTTGCAGCGTATGAAGAAGAGGCACGCATAGCGTTTGCAACATTGGATGCTGTTGAAGGCAAAACTGATGATGCTTTATTAGCATTTGAAGCTATTAAGAACGTGGTTTCCTACTGGAATCTTGCCATAGTGAGTTTGTAAATTGTATTCCCTGAAAATGCTTCTCTTGTGTTCCATCCGATCCTTGTTAATCAACGTACTGTTCTTTAGCTTTGCCAAAGAAAGGCAGAGGAGATTGAGAATGATGATATGCTGCCAGAAGAGCGAGAAGAGCTCAAGACCTATCTTCTTAAAAGAAGGCATTACCTCACGAAGATCATTGATGAAAGCTCCTCTGATCCGTCAGTAGCTGACAAAGTAAGTAATTCTTGCTTTAACAGCTGGTTTGCAGAGATGGAGTGGCCTAGCTTACTGATTCAGAATGAAACCGTTTTCTTTCAGGTTGGGCTTTCTAAAGTAACACGCCATAAAGACAAGTCTAAACTTATTGTGTTCCCATGCTTTACTCCAGTAGGCTGAAACCTTATGGAAGCTTCCCAGGATGTGTCAGATTATGAAATGTTTGTGACTCTTCTGTAGTGGACAGCTTTTGCGTAAACAGCTTTTGCCTGCTGTCTTCTTAGTGATGTTGATAGTCTCCAAATGGAGTTAATGCTTGTGTGAATTGTCCTCTGAATTAATTTTAACAGATGTAGGGTTTTCCTGAGGGGAAAACACAACAGCAAAAAGACGACAACTAGAATTTCTGTGATGAAAGCCTTGTTCAACTGTAGATCAGAACATATAGTTTATTGCTCCGAGGAAGAATTGCCATCGTGACTTACGTTTCAAATAAATTTCCAGCTGCCAGTATCTATCGAAACTGTAACGGAAATGCTGAACACCGTGATCCAGGAACTTGGAGAAAATGATGAAGAGGAAAGTCTTCCCTCTGGAAAGATCTCACAAGCTGCAGATCTGGAAGTAAAACATTCAGTTCCATCACCTAAAAAGTTGTCTTTCTCGCCAAGTAATAGCTACAAGGTATATTAGCCAGGTGGTACTCTTTTAGGGAAGAGCAGCGTTTGAGTAAAACCTCAAAGGTTAACAAGCTCTTCTTTTCCAGTTTTCTCCTAAAACTCTCCCTCAGTGGGCAGAAGATCACAAATCCTTACTTCAAATGCTGTGTCAACAGGTGGAAGCTTTAAAGGTAAACAACTTTTGTCGCTATATTCAATGCAGAGTAGTTGATCTTTTTGTTAGTGTTGAACTAGTTCACTTCCTAGACTCCCACTTCACTCAGTGGAGGTAATTGCTATAAACATCTGCTTAAATGGAGTGCAGGAGTAAAACTTTGTTGCCTGAAGACTCTGATTTGGTGCTCAGATATAGGAGGTAATCTTTGTAAGGGTTGTGTGTTCAGAAAGCTCTGCTTTCATCAGCTTAGCTATTGTACTCTTGGTTCTGGGTTTTTTATTTCTAGCTTCGTGGAAGGAACACAGTCAGTTTTGTACAGCGTGGGCAGGTCCTGGATTGTTCCAGCAGTTAACTTTTTTTTTCCCTCAGACCTCAAGCATGCTTTTAAATAGCAAAGGAGTAGGGTTGTTCCTTAAGTTTTCTTCAATTACTTGTATAATGCATTGGCATTCTCTTAATTGAAACACTGTCTTTAATAGAATGAAATGCAGGAAATGAAACTCAATAGTTCCAATGTAAGTGTGTCATCTCATCGGTGGCCTGCTGAAAGCTACGGAACAGATACTATGTCAGATAGCTATCAGAGAGCGCAAAATCTTCCTGAAGCTCCTTTAACAGGTAAGTTGATGCTGAATTTTTAATTAAACACTTAGCTAAACCAAGGAAGACTTCTTAAAACCTTTCTCTGGAGTGTTCTGAGGTGAATGAGTGAAATTGATCCTTGGGGGAAGTTCATTCAAATCGGTAACAGAAATTGGATACGACCACTTTTCTTGGTGTTTTTTTTTCAGTTGCTACCACTGGCCCATCTGTTTACTATAGCCAGTCACCTGCTTATAACTCGCAGTATCTCCTAAGAACTGCTGCAACCAACGTAACGCCAACAAAGGTGAGGACAAGCATATCTGCTCAAGTCACTTCCACTGATTCATTGAAAACTACTGGTTTTGATTCTGTGTGTAGTTGGATATGACTGCAGTTCCCTAGATAGCATTTATTAAACTTGAGGTCTGCTGGAGGGAGGTAGCTGATACTTGGGATGTGGGGTTTGGGAGAAACCGCCAGCACAGCGTGTTCTTAAGGTGCTAATATATCTCTGCTTTGTGTATGTGCTGTTTTTTCCTCCAAAACACTATAGGAGACTTTGGTGGCTTTTAAACTTTTTAAAAAATAAGTAAAGGAGTCCATTCGTATTAAGCTTCTCTTCAGTCCATGTTTTCAGATACCATTCAAGATTTGAACATACGATTTTAGTTTAAACTGATCAGAGATGAAATCTGATTTTGAAGTAGACCCTGTTATTAAGAATACGTGTTTTGTGAGCGTTAGCGCCCTAAGACCTTTTACTCCTTTTCCACAACAAAGGAATTGTTTTTTTTTTTTTTTTTTAGGCACCTGTCTATGGCATGAACAGACTTGCACCTCAGCAACATATTTATGCTTATCAACAGCCGATCCACACACCACCTCTGCAAAACACATCTGCTTGTGTGTTTCCTCAAGACATCTACAGTTCACCTTTGCGTTTTGATGCTCCTGCTGCTGGAATTATTTCTCCTCGTGGAGGTGATGATTATTACAACTATGGTGTTCCACAGGCAAACACAAATCCTCCACTCCCTGAACCAGGCTATTTCACAAAACCTTCAGTTGCACCCACAACTTTAAAACCTGCGGAGTCCAAAGGGGTAGAATTTTCAAAAAATAAATTTGTACAGCCAGGAACAGCTGAAGGATCAAAGCCACCCCAGCCAACAACCTTCAAGTTTAACACTAACTTCAAATCTAACGATGGAGACTTTACTTTTTCTTCTCCTCTAGCCGCTACACAGCCTGCTAATGGAGCTTTTAATAGCAGTGAACGCCTTCTGAAACTTCTAACATCGGATAAACCTTTGCAAGATGAGAGATGCATTGAACAAAAAGGAGTCAATAGTCATGCAAACGGACAAAGAAATACCTTCGCTTTCAGTAATCAACATAGTTCAAGTGTCTCTTTTACAGAAAGCGTGGGACAAAATGCTCATAAGAACATGGCTTTCGAGAAGAGTGATACCTTTAACTTCCAAGAACCAAGCAAGCCGCCATTCTTTATGACTTCCAGTTCTGATTTGGCCAGTAGAAGTCATGAAACAGAGGGAGGAAGCACCCATGGTGGAGATGAGGATGATGATGGACCTCATTTTGATCCTGTGGTGCCACTCCCAGACAAGATTGAGGTAAAGACAGGTGAAGAAGATGAAGAAGAGTTCTTCTGCAACAGGGCTAAGCTCTTCCGGTTTGATGCAGAATCTAAAGAATGGAAAGAAAGAGGTGTTGGAAATGTGAAAATACTGAAACATAAAGTATCTGGCAAATTTCGTCTATTAATGAGAAGAGACCAAGTACTAAAAATCTGTGCAAATCACTACATTAATACCGATATGAAATTAGCTCCAAATGCTGGATCAGATAGGTCGTTTGTATGGCATGCTTTAGATTACGCAGATGAGCTGCCAAAGCCAGAACAGCTTGCAATTCGATTTAAAACACCGGAGGAAGCAGTGCTTTTCAAAAGTAAGTTTGAGGAGTGTCAGAACGCTTTAAAAACTGTGGGGTCAAGTGCTGATACATCTGTGACTCAGAGTACTGGGACTGCTAAAGAGATGACACATCAAGATCTCAAAGAGGCTAGTGGGTCAACAGCAGGGATTCTGAACTCTGTATTTCGGTTCACAAAAGATAGCGTGACTAGCGCATCAGAAAGCAAAGGCAGTTTTACAGCAACATCAACTGCCCCAACAGCTTTTTCTTTCGGAAAGGAAGCTGTTCATACCTATTCATCTGGTGGTTTTGGACAGTCTCCCTTGAACAGGGATCAATGGAAGTGTAAAGCGTGCTTAGTTCTGAATGGAGCAACCGCGAAGAACTGTGCCTCATGCCAAAGCCCAAATCCGTATTCATGGGAAGCACGTGGCATCCCATTAACTGAATCTGCTGCAAGTTTAAAAGCCAGTGGTAACACCACACAGGGCAAATTTGGATCGGCGTTTGCTAAAAAGGAAGGTCAGTGGGACTGTAACATCTGTTTGGTAAGAAATGAGCCCACTGCCACAAAATGTGTTGCCTGCCAGAATCCAAGTAAAACTAAGGCAGAAATATCTGCTCAACAATTTTCCTTTAAACTGGAACGTCTAGATACTCCGAAGACTGCTCAGAATGACATGGGGACTGCTTCTCCTCTGAAAGGTCGGTGGAACTGCTCTGTATGCCACATCCAGAACGAAGCAAACGATGAAAGTTGTCGTTCTTGTCAGAATCCTAGCTCTCCAAGTCAACCGAATGTGCCAGTGTCTACCGTCCAGGCACTTCCTGCTCCCAGCTTTGGTTCTACTACTGATGCAACTAAATCACAGAAAACGACATTTGCAGAGCTTTTTGCCAAAAAGGAAGGACAGTGGGATTGTAATACTTGTTTTGTACGGAACGACGATTCCTCACCAGCATGTGTGGCTTGCCAAACACCAAATCCATCACGTAAGCCTACCAGTGATGTTTCATTGTTTACTTCCAATTTGCAAAGTAAATTAGCTGAACCTGCTGGAGGACAATTGGGAACAGGTTTTAAGTGTGAATTCTTAGGAAAAAGCTTTAAGTTTGGTCATGGTGATCAAGGGAAAACACCAGCGTTTACGTTTCAGAATCTTGCAGATGCTGAAGCAAAGCCTGTGAAGGAGGGCTTTAACTTTTCAGTGCAGACTCCTCCAGGTGGATTTAAATTTGGCATACAGGAATCCAAGAAAAATACCTCTAAGAATGATGATCCTCCTGGAGAGCATACAACAGACTTGAAAAACGTTGATGAAAAAGACAAAAATGAACTGCCTCTGAGTAGTGGAGTTACACTCCAACCTGAAGAAACAGCAGGCAAGGACAAGGCTGAGTTTAGTCTTGGCCAAAACAGTGCTAGTACTTTTACTTTTGCTGACCTTGCAAAAAGTACTGGGGAAGGCTTTCAGTTTGGCAAGAAAGACCCTAACTTTGAAGGCTTCCCAGGTGCAGGTGAGCAGCTGTTTTCTTCGAAGGTTTCTAAAGCTGATCACAAAGCAAACACATCTGCTGATCTTGCTGAGAAGGATGATGATGTGTATAAGACTGAGGACAACGATGATATCCATTTTGAACCAATAGTTCAGATGCCTGAAAAAGTAGAACCGTTTACAGGAGAGGAAGATGAGAAAGTGCTGTACTCCCAAAGAGTAAAGTTATTCAGGTTTGATCCAGAAACAAGCCAGTGGAAAGAACGTGGCGTGGGCAACTTGAAGATCCTTAAGAATGAAGTTAATGGCAAAGTAAGAATACTAATGCGACGTGAGCAGGTACTAAAAGTGTGTGCAAATCACTGGATAACAACAACAATGAACTTGAAACAGCTGTCAGGTTCAGACAAAGCGTGGATGTGGATGGCCAGTGACTTCTCTGATGGCGACGCAAAGCTGGAACAGCTGGCAGCAAAGTTCAAAACACCAGAGCAGGCTGAGGAGTTCAAGCAGAAGTTTGAAGAATGTCAGAAGCTACTACTAGATATACCTCTGCAGACACCCCATAAACTTGTCGATACAGGCCGGACAGCTCAACTTATACAGAAAGCAGAAGAAATGAAGAGTGGCTTAAAAGACCTCAAAACATTTCTGACAGATGACAAAACTAAACTAGCAGAAGAGGAAACCGCGAACTCTGTTTGTGCCAGTGGTACTTCTGATTCTGTGGTAAAGCCACATGCTGAAGGTACTGGATCTGCTCTGGAATGGAGTAACTGTGAGTTGCGTGAGGAAGCTTTGGATGACAGTTTAAGTAGCTCTGTATATGCATCACCTCTTGCCAGTAGCCCCGTAAGGAAAAATCTGTTTAGATTTGGGGAGTCTACAGCAGGTTTTAATTTCAGCTTCAAATCTGCCTTGAGTCCGTCCAAATCTCCTGCCAAGCAGAACCAGAGTGGAGCATCTGTAGGCACAGATGAAGATTCTGATCTTACTCAAGAAGAGGAGAGAGATGGGCAGTACTTTGAACCTGTTGTACCTCTGCCTGACCTCGTGGAAGTGACTAGTGGCGAGGAGAATGAGCAAGTTGTCTTCAGTCACAGAGCTAAACTCTATAGATACGATAAAGACACAAATCAGTGGAAGGAGAGAGGTATTGGGGACATCAAGATACTGCAGAACTATGATAGCAAGCAAGCACGTATAGTAATGAGAAGGGATCAGGTACTGAAACTCTGTGCCAACCACAGAATAACTCCAAGTATGAACGTGCAGCAAATGAAAGGATCTGACAGAGCATGGGTGTGGACCGCATGCGACTTTGCTGACGGGGAAAGGAAAGTAGAGCTTCTAGCTGTGCGGTTCAAACTGCAGGATGTTGCAGACTCATTTAAGCAAACTTTTGACGAAGCAAAACAAGCCGCAGAGAAAGGCACATTGATAACACCTCATTTTTCTCGTACGAATACAACAAAAGAATCTCCATGTGGTAAAAACGCTGTAGCTGTGCTGGAAGAAACTACTAGGGAGAGAACTGACCTCAGCCATGGTGATGATACTTCTGATGCCACTGTAGAAGCTTTGGAGGTATCAAGCGCTTCTGAAACACCGACAAAAACAGTGGTTTCGCCTCCAAAGTTTGTTTTTGGATCTGAATCTGTCAAAAGCATTTTCAGTACCGAAAAGTCAAAGACATTCACGTTTGGAAATACTTCAGCCACAGGTTCCCTCTTTGGGTTCAGCTTTAATCCTCCAAGGAAAAGCGGAGACAGCACTTCAGCGCTTCAGAAAGCAGAGGAGAAAAAAATGGGGGTGGCTGAAGCCCTAAAAAGCTCTAGTGCTTCTCAGAAACCTTCAGACAGCAAGGCATCCAACTTGGCTCCTTCAGCACAAGATGGGCCCTCCAACTTCTCATTTAAGATTCTGGAAAAAGGTGAGTGTTCATTGAACTCATAATTAATGTGCTCCTTATTAGTTGATGGTTTATTAATGTTCATTGTATTTTTTTTTTGTCTTAATGTGTAGCTCCTTTGATTTCTAATTTGTGTAGGTGAATCTTCAAACTCTGGAGTTCCAACTTGAGGGAATATTAAGTGGTAGTTATTTGCACATAAAAATGCAAACCTGCGTTATGCAGGATCACTCTTGAGTTAGATGGAGAATTGCAGGTAGGACTTGGATCTCTGTGGAAGTGTTCATTAAAATGTCAGGGTTGAGTGCTTAAAGTGCTTTTTTTTTTTTTTTTTTAACTTAGTGTGCTTGTGGAGGCCTCACTCTGACTGGTGAATTAGGAGAACAGCATTTGTGCTCAAGCGTAAACTTGAATTATCCCTGTGATTGGGTGGATGGGTATTCTGAAACTGCACTCAGTACATTTACTTGGAGTCTTCAGTGAGTGGTCTGTGCAATTTCAGATGCACAGCCTAAGTTACACCAGTGTCATGATTTTATGATTTTTGGTACTGGTATTCCACATCATAACATCATGTAGTGCATTTAGAGTTAGAGAGTTAATGCTCCAGCTCCGTGGACCATCGATAGTTCTGGGTGTACCTGTCTAGAAGAGAAGAACTCCATTCCCCAGAGGACTTTGCAATGCTTTGCGTTCTTACGTGTTACTGCTCAGAGGGAAAGATAAAAACTGTCTGCAATGTCACAGAACATGCTCTTTCCTTTGGGATGGACTCAGCAGTGGGTGCTCGCTGCCGTCCGCCTTCAGCATTAGCGTAAGGCCTTCGGTTTATCGGACACTCTCTCTTGCTCATTTTATTTTATTAGCTTTAATTCCAATTATATTGTATTATATTGTGTTATTTTGCTTTCTGATATCTATTTAGTAAATTAGCTTTCCTCCTCAGATCGTTGCTACTGTTTTGTTCCTAGGCCCATCTCCATTTTCCCTTTCCCCCTTCCCCTTTCCTGGGGCGTGGGTCCCCCACACCAATTGTCACGGAACCGGGCCGAACCTGCCCGTAAACCGTTGACAACCAGTTGTCTTTTTCCATACCTTGAAGAGATCCTGTGATTACATCCTCAGTTACAGAGTCTCTCATACTGGCTAGAAGGTAACTTTCAGAAGCAGTGGCTGTGAAGCGTTCATTGCAATGTGCTGAAGTACCTTTGTGCAGAGACTGGGATTTGCTGGCTTTATACTGATAATGGGCTTCATGCACTGCTTCCTCCCATTGCAGGAGTGTTTCACCAGGTGATAGATTTTTACTTGTTACATCAATTGCAGTTGTATGAAGACAAACTGTTTAACTGTCACATACGCAGTGAGATGTCAGAGATGTTAACTGCAATTTATTCATAGGGATTGGATAAGCTTGTATAGCATTAAACATTTATTTTCCTACTGTGATGTGTAAGTGTGGAATGCTTCCAGAACACAGTTAAGTTTGTTTTACCCCCTTAATATTTCAGTTAAACATTTATATCCGAACAATTTATTTTTTAGGATTTGATTTTAGTCTTTTTAAATCTAATCCAATGGCCTTTTGGACAAGCACGTCTTCCTTGCAACCTGATAGTAAAGGTATTTACACACTGCACTGAATGTGGGATTAAAAACACTTGAGCAGGCATGGCCAACAGCCCAACTGTGGCAGAGCAGTTGGCTTGTAATCCTGTCAGTTAACATGCATGCTGGAGGAGAGTACTTAAAATTGTCTGAGTGTTGTATTTGTGCTGTAAGAGAATGTCTTTAGCCTTGCATATGTGAGCACCATGGATGGCCCTGTTTACGCTTTTGGCTTTCATTTGCCTTGTTTCCTCAGGGTATTTAGGAATCTGCCTTGCACTTCTCTGTCCCAATTTTACCAATCATGCATGCTGGATCTGTGAAATTAATCCTAGCTAAGGGAGTTGTATTCAGCTTTTATTACTTCTTCTGCTTTACTGACATGTACTTGAAGATTTCAAGGCATGTTGGCTAGTAAGACTTAAATGTATTTTGCTCTGATAGAAATATTTAATTCAATTTCCTGATTATCAGTGTTAAATTCTACACTTCTACAGAAGAATAGACAGAAATGAGTGCTAAATTTAGCTAGTTTCTGCATATATGCCTCATATATAATATGGAATCCACCTTTGCTGCTCAAAGCTTGTGCTGATGTAACCAACTTTTCTACATCCAGAATCCCTAACCGCACTATTACACCTTATGGTTGGTGTCATTATAAGGTGTTTTAAACTGTGCTTCTTGTAAATATGCTTGCTAATCGTAGTCCCTCATGGGAAGTATCTTTCAGTCAGTGGTTTCTGAGTTTTGCTAGGGCAGTGTTCAAAAGAAATGTAACCTCAAGTTATTTTACACAGAGATGCGAAACAAGAACACTTGTTAGTTTATTCTTAAGCTCTTCTCACAGGCTTTTCCCGAGTATTCTACTAAATAGACTGAAGTTCACAGTTCTCTCAGTTGTGGGTTACTGTCAGTTACGTGCATAAGAATTTAAGCCTTACTGATTTTCACTTTTCACAAAGCAGCTGTTTACTGTCACAGAGGGGGAAAAGCTTGCCTAGCTAGAAATTAAATCTTTGGTCTTTATGTCAAAGCTGAAATAAAAGTGAAAAATTAAAAAAACAAAAACACAGGGGAACTGTTTCCAGCTGTTGTGCATCGTATCGCTCTTTATTTTGCTCTGAGGTTTTTGGTGGATTTTTTTTCCCCTTGAGTAGAAAGTTCTGTTAGTGCAAAGCCAACAGTGGGAAGGGAACACTTAAGGACACTGTTAAAATTGGTCTAGTACTTAAAACTTTTGATACTGTGTTTTTTTTCTAGTGCTACGTGTATTCCTTTTGTGCTACTGGAAGAAACTAATGTAAAAATTGCTTTTAAATAACAGCTTTATTTTAGTGTTCCAGTTGCATCAGACTATCAAGGAACATGTCTACAAGCACTAAATTTATCTTCTTACCTTGTTTGTCTTCTGCAGAAATGCGTGTGCAAGGAAGTCAGTGTCTTCAGGAACTAAGTAGTGCTCTGGTTTCTGTCTGAAGCTTCGTATTCCATTTTGACTACATTGTGCCATGAAGTTGGCAGATATTTTCTTATGTAAAAAAAACTTAAGCTTTACATTCTACTGCCTAGCTTAACGCACACCCATACTAGAGCAGGTTATCAAGTGGGCTGACTTTCTAAAGAAGACAAACTGTTCTTAGAAACAACCAGTACGTGGATATTGATGTGCTTATGGGCACATAACCGATTAACCAATGTGCTTCTCTTAAGCCTTTACTTCTGAATTACTCCTCTAAACAAAAAGCTGTCTACACATATGACCCTTAAACTGATACATCCTTCTTCTCTGATTCTGTTCTTTTACAGTAATATTACGTGTTGATGCTTTGGCATTAACTTTTGATTGTCGTGCGTGTTCTGCTTGTGCCGAATAAGCTACTTTGTGTTGAAGAAGGGAGGAGAAAAAGCTGTGTAGTGTGATCTGTAGTGGTATTTGTCCTTGCTGGGAAAGCTAGTTAAATTTCAGAAGGCTGAGAACAGTATTTTGGTTGCTTCGGTAGTGTGGGACTAAAAGATTACTTCTAAAACAAGTTTCAGTAACTGCTGTTAAGGTAAAAAGTTGAGATAGTCAGTAAAAAGCACAGGTCTCCCAGGAATGCCACACAGAATTGTAGGGGTTGGAAGTGACCTCTAGAGATCATCAAGTCCAACCCCCAGTAATTTGAAATAAGTTACATGCAGTTGCTGTTAATATCTTCTGGAATTTGAAACACTCCATGCTCTTCCATAGCACACATTGCTGCAGACACCTTTAATTCTACGACTATTTTTCAGTCCTAGATTATACTTTTTCTTCATAGGGGTTACCTCTATGGCTCTTCCCTATAACTGTTTTGTTTGGTGTAAGAACATAAATAATCCTTGTACCTCTATAGAAATGCTGATCTGGTCCTGATCTGTGAATTTCAAAGGCAATAGGACAGGACGTAGTTGGGCGTGCAGGTTAGAACTTGTTCAGTCTTTCATTCTGTAACTATGACTCTTTTTTCCTGTGGATGACTAGAGAATATATAGCCTTCAAGTCTGTTTCTAACAACCAAAGTAATAATTCAGCTCTGTAATGTGGGCAGTGGGAGCTGATGTTGCTACTGTTAAGAAGTAATTTAATTTTCATGTTCTGTTCCATTTATGTACAAAGCTGAGAAGACAACTGAGCCATCAGACAGTCCATCATCTGATGATGTTGTAATTGTTTATGAGCTGACACCTACCCCTGAGCAGAGAGCTCTCGCAGGCTTTCTTAAACTGCCTTCGACTTTCTTCTGTTATAAAAATAAGCCTGGATATGTGAGTGAAGAGGATGATGGTAAGGAGTGTCAAATTTGGTCTTTGTGTTGGGGTTGCTGTTTATTTTTTTGGTGGGGGGGGGAATGTACAGTATTACTAAAACCAACAGGCTCTAATATTATATAGACAGGTAAAAACTGCCATCTTCCTTTTGGCCAATGACCTTCTATCTTCCTTTCCAAATCTGTTTTGTGGGACTCTTAAGTAAAATTAACAAGGTGCTTGTTTCTTTAAAACATGAAACCTGTGCCCTAAATCTAGGCAGAAAGTGTCCGTAGCATGATAAGGCGCCTGTATGCAAATAAGAATTGAAAGCTTACTTGCTGATGTGTAAAGTCCTTAAAACGTGCTCGCAGTCTTGCGTGTGTGGCCAGGCTTGTGAGTCTGAAAGGCTTAACAAACTAGACTTCTGTGTTTGGAAGATCCCTGAGCACTCACGCTTATTCCCTGTATTTAAGATGAAGACTATGAAACAGCAGTTAAGAAGCTTAATGGAAAACTGTATCCCACTGATGAAAAAGAAAACAGGAAATTGCAAGGTATGTCTGGAAGCACAGTAGTTAATTTCTTAGATGCTAAAGTGTAACCTTCAAATCTGGAGGGCGCTTAAGCTGTGAGGTTGACTTGATATTTCCTGAGATGGATAGTTTTGGAAACGTGACGTGAGTTTTGGAGAGCCTCAAAGCGAGGGCATGAAACTGTTTTCCTATCTTGAGACTTCTGCCTTTATTTTGACTGGGTAGAGCTGAGCTTTGTGAGATGCTTTGAAAGGCTGGGACAAGGCAAAACTGTTTACCTCTGTGGATGTTTGCTGCTTCTGCAGATAGTTGATTTAGGTTTTAAGAGCTAATCCCTAATGCATACGTAGTTCTTCAAAGTACATTGTTTTAAAATACAGCTCTATGGTTATTATAGTTAAAGACACGAGTGCAGAAGACTGAATATGCTTGCCTACATGCTTACAGTTATTTTGGCTGTGCCTTAAACATCAGTGTTTCGTAACAGCTTCTGTATAGATAGAAAACAGTCCTTGTTTCTAGAACTGAGAATGTGAGCCTCTATGTACTAAAAAGAGGTGGCGTATATTGAGCTATCAGAAGTAAATGCCGAAGGAATCTTGCAGTAGTAGCAGTTGCAAGATTGAAATCTTTGTTATTGTATAGCAAAAAAAAAACCAAAACGCCAAAGTATTACAAATGTACAGTTTCCTATAGTTACCCTGAGAGTGACTTTTTAAATAATGATACTATTTCAAAGGTTCTTACCTTAATTTAAGATGTTTTGGGTATCGTTAGGTTCCTTGCTAATGTACGTGACAAAAATTATTTCAGCATTAAGCTGCCTTCCACCAGCTGTTTTCCACTAATTATTGTTCTTTGCAGTAGGCACCTTGGTCAAAAATGAATTGGAGAGCAAATGCATTATTGCTTCAGAAACTAAACCTCCTGAGAAGAAGGCTGAAGAGGAAGTTCTACTGGTTCCTTCTACGTCTGCCTGTGGCGGTAGCAGTAACACTGAAAGCGGTGGTCCAGAAGACTCTCAGGCAGAAGTTAAAACTCAGTTAACAGAAGTACGACTAAAGTCTTTACAAAACACTGTCAGTAAATTTGCAGAATTCCTCTCAGACTGTTTTCACTTTGTTCTGGCACTGAATCCTGGGGCATAGAGCTGAAGTTTATCGGGGAGAGAAAGGAAACAGCTTTACCTCCTAAAGTAGAAACAGCTTTGGCTAGCAGAACTTTTTCCTAACACGTGTGTAAGAGTGAAGTGATTCCAGAAAAAATTTCCAAAGAGATGTAGTACTTGTTTTGGAAGCGTACTGCTTCTGAGGTACTTCAGTCTCTAGTTGATCTTCAGTGGGTGTTGAGAGTAACAAAGAACATCCGATACCTTTTTGGGTTTTTTCTTGGGTTCTTTTCCCCCCAGTTGTTCACTTCTCTGAACTTCCGTTAGTTAGCTGTTCTGAAACATTAGCAGCACTATAGATAGGAAAGTTGGAGTCATAGTTTTTCAGACTGACGTCTTAAGAACTGCTGATGTAATTAAATGAAGAAGTTGATAACACTGGAGTGAGAGGAGAGGTAAAATGTGGCTTCTTTGGGGGCAGTGGTTCTTCACGGTGTCCAGGCTTAATGTGGCTTAAATATTAGGCTCTCTTGACTTATTTGCTTACTGTTTTATTAATCTCAGGAGAGTGAAGTTACAGGCTCAACTGACATAGTCTCTACAAGTAAGGAAGAATTACATACTCCGTCAAGCAGCGAAGCAGCAGTGGTATTTGTGCAGTCAGCTGCTAGCAGTGAACAACCAGATTCCACGGGAACTGCTCACGAACCACAGAATTTATCAGGAGCTGGCGATAAACCCGTGGACTTGTCAACTAAGAAAGAAGGTGATCCTGAGTGTTCTGAGTCAACAGAAGGTAAAATTAGGAGTATATAATGATTTGTTTTGGCCTTTTTTGTGCATGAAGTTTAAGTATACTTTTCTATATAGACTACGTTAGCTATTGCGTCAAACAGAGTGCCAACACTGAATTTGAAGCACACGTATCAGTCTGGTAAAAACATGAAGGGGAGAGAAAATACTTCTGTCCGTCAAATTCTAGTATGCTCAGATGACTGTGCTCCAGAGCACTGCTACTCTGTTTTGTGATTTGTACTTTAATCAGTTTTCTGTTAAATGTGATGTGAGTACTTATTCATGTTCCGTGGATCTGCAGAGTCACAGAAGTCATAGATACATATGGCACACTGGAACTCAGTCTTGAGCAGTTTTTTGAACTCTAATAAAACCATCATTATGAAAAGTTATGTGCAAATTTTAAGGCTTCTCTAGCTTTTTCTTATAACTGTATGATGTTTCTCTTAAAGACAGAGAAAAATGTGTGACTTTTCCATCTTTGACAGAACGTAAACCCATGTCATTTGGCTTTGGGAATGCTTCAGGCTTGTCATTTGCAGACCTGGCTTCCAAGAACTCTGGAGACTTTGCTTTTGGCTCTAAAGGTGAGTTAAGCTGTACCCTCTAGTACAGATACACGTCTGGATTTGTGCATCCTACAATGAACCTTTGTGCACCAGATTTCTGCTTATTGTTAATTGATTTAAGTTTGTGTTATTCTTCCTCTTCACAAGTTTAAAATGTAAATATCTTAATTGTAGATAAAAACTTCAAATGGGCAAACACAGGAGCAGCTGTTTTTGGAGTACAGCCGGCCAGTAAGGCAGAAGAAGATGAAGGTGGCAGTGATGATGAGGTGGTACATAGTGATGATATCCACTTTGAGCCAATTGTCTCCTTACCAGAGGTGAGGGGACTGTCAGAACTTAGAAGAAATAGTAAGATAAATGTATTGGGGGAGGGGGGTTGTCTTGTGTGCTTTGTTCTGTTTTTTCTCACTCTGCCTGTATGGAAACGCCTTACTGTTCTGAATTTTAGTATGACTTTGTACTGGGAAGTGCATCAGTTAACAATGCAAACTGTAATATTTTATTCCTTGAGTCAGTGTTGGTTATGCAGATTTGTCCAAGTAACTTTTGAGAAGTTGAAACCTGTTCACGATAGCATATTTGAAAAATGAGGTGGAGGGGGAACTTGAATAATGGTAATACAAGTGTGACTTTTTTTCTACTGATGACTTTGAGCTTGAGTTCCGTGAAAGCCTTCCCAATTGGGTTTGAGAGACTTCTGGCATCGCTGAGCAATAATGATGGAGCACAATTAACTGTCCAAGGCTGAGAAAACATTTGTAGTTGGAAAAGAAATAGCTCTTGGGGGGAAGTAGAAGATCTTTAAGCTTAAATAGAGCTTAGTGGGCCTTGAAGTACCCTTGTGTAACTTTGTAAGGCTTAACGCAGTTCCTCATGTCTGGATTTTGTGTTTAACCTTAGTGTGCCTAATAAGGTGAGAAGCTTGCAATGATTACAGTAGTCTTTCAGTTTGGCTTCCTGTAGGGAGTATAACTTACAGATTAGTGTAATTATAAAGCAAGGCTAATAGAGCACGCATAAACAGTATGTAGTGTCCTTTAATTGGAACAGCTAGTCTGATGTAGTCTGCAAAACATCTTCCTCTTCAATATTTTGTATGCCTATCCTCGTCGATTGTATTATGACTTTTGTGGCTTTCTTTCTTGTTTTACCTGCACTTTTTCACTGTCACTTCTCCCACTGGAAATGCCTCCTGTCACGTATTTCTCCAGTTCTGTCAAATTTTCCTTTGCTTTGGAAGATGTGTTAACTGAAGGATGTTAGAAACCAGTAATATGCATGCATAAAGTGAGGAAGATATGCAGCTGTGAGGCTTCAGTTTATTATTTTTGATCAAATGCCAACATTAAGTTAGTTAATAGTCTTCCAAAGGGTAACACCTGGAATGCTAATAGTGCTGTGCTGTCACTTAGCGCATCATTCAGCTGACCTGAAACTTTACTGGGAAATGTGCCAGAACATGTGATAGCTTTTTTGTTGTTGTTGTATTTTTAGAAATACAATACTACTTTTCTATGCTGCGTGGGGAAGTAGTGTTGTATTTCTAAGAATAATTTCCAGCTCTGGGATTTACTGGGCTTTTGTACTTTGAAAAGGCTGGATTTTTCATGGACTTCGGTGCATGCTGAGTGTCTGTAGAGCTGTGGGCACAAAACCACTGAAGAAAGGAAGACTTTGAAGAATTTCTTGTTATCTGATGTCAGAATTGTAACAATTAATGTTATCGGTGACAAAACTTTCTGGGAAGTCACACCCTGCTGTGTTTTAGGTGGAGGTGAAATCTGGAGAAGAAGATGAAGAAATTCTCTTCAAAGAGAGGGCAAAACTTTACAGGTGGGACAGAGATGCAACTCAGTGGAAGGAGCGGGGTGTTGGAGAGCTAAAGATCCTCTTCCATACGCAGAAGAAGTATTACAGAATCCTTATGAGAAGGGACCAAGTTCTTAAAGTGTGTGCAAACCACGTCATCACCAAAGAAATGAACTTAGTGACCTCTGATACATCAAACAATGTTTTAATTTGGACAGCTACAGATTATGCTGGTGAGTTGGTTGAGTGGTTTTGATGGTTCTTAGTTTGACTTTTTTTTTTTCTTTTTTACCCTGGAAGTTACACTAATCTCTGGCTATAGTGAATAGGGCTAACGAAGTTTCTTCTTGAATTTGTTTTCAGATGGTGAAGTAAAAGTAGAACAATTTGCAGTCAGATTTAAAATTCAAGAACTGGCTAATTCTTTCAAGAGGAGATTTGAAGAATGCCAACAGAGCTTGTCAGAACTACAGAAGGGACACCTCTCTCTGGCAGCAGAGCTGTCAACGGACACCAACCCTGTTGTTTATTTTAATGTTTCTGCCAATGATGAACCTTTAGGACGCATAACCATGGAGCTGTTTTCAAATATTGTCCCTCGAACAGCTGAAAATTTCAGGGCCCTTTGCACAGGGGAGAAAGGCTTTGGATTCAAGAATACCACGTTTCACAGAATAGTTAGTGACTTCATATGTCAGGTAAGCATAATGTAAAGGCTTTTCACTGAAAGAATGAAACCCATCTTGGCTAGCAGTGGTGCTACAGACTAGGAGATAAGGAATGGTGCTGGGGAGCTTGTGCTGTCCCAAGCCGGATGCTTTTCACCTGTCTGCCAGTTGCTTGATGATTTAGCATTACTGAGTGTAGCTACGTTAGCACAGGAAAAAATAATGAAGATGGAACTTCTTACTGTGGACAAAGGACAGAAACAGCAAGGAAAGGCTTATGAAAACAAACATTGAGCCTTCCTTTCCACAGAGAGGAACTCTCATGTGGTCACTTGCTAGGAACACCTGCTTGTCAGGCTTCTGTTAACATTTTGAAGTACACTTCGTATTTCACTTGATCTCCGCTGTGAAATGAATACTTCAGGTATTTCAGACAGCCAGAAAAGTCCTCAAGGTCTCGTATCATGCAGTGGCTTTGTCCTTAAAACGCTCAGATTTCCCACTTAGAGCATCAGCTTGCATTATCTGTGAAACTGGTGTAGACAGCACCGGTTTTGCATGTTAGCATTAGCAAGTTCTTTGTAAATGCTGAAGGCAGGGGAAATCGATCTCTGTTCACGTGCACCTTCGTTTCTTAAAATTCTCAGCACTAATTTGATGTGAGTTGTAATGACTTGAAATAGATAAAATAAGACAGCCTCTTAAATGCTACACTAATGCTCTTGCACATCACTACATGCTTGAAGACAGAGCGTGTGCTTTGGAACACAGGAATACACTAATTCACAAGTAGCTTGTTACCAGAATTAAAAAATGATCTGGTGTTGATTAGATGTTATCTGAATCTGAAGTATGCTCCAAACTGCTCTTTTCTTTACTTTTTGTCCTTTCTGATGAGCAAAGAAGCTTTGCTTCCTCATTTAGGATGTAGTCTTGTTTCAGGTTATTCTACGTGCTACAAGTAACTTTCTTGAAAGTGAGCTGTAGCATGTGCACCCTGACAAAAAGCGAGCTATTATCTACGTTTGCTCTGCCTGGATTTCCCCCCATACTTCTTGTCTTCCAAACTTTCTTTCAAATACACAGTACCATACTTGCTCACTTTTGTGCATGTAGTCGTATAATCAGGAGCCAGTAGTTTGCTGCCTTGTGGGATGGGGCAAAACCACTCCTCAGTAGTGGTAGCTGCTGTCCTTGCAGTAATTTGGCAAAACCTATTTCTTGCACAGAAAATAGCAGATCAGTGGTAACTTGTCCTTTCTCAGGTGGTCACATTTTTGCCTGCAAGAAGACCTTGTGCCTCAGTGAAATAGTGCAGGTACTATAAGGGAGAAATGATGTAGAAAGCAGACAGTAGGAAGGAGCAGTCTAGGACAGTTGACAGTAGAGCAGGACAGTCGGTAAAGATGAGAAACTTCATGCTAATGTTTTGTTACCACAATCAAATCCAATGAAGCTGAAATTCCTTATAGCCAAGTAAATGTGGTGCCTGTGGGAAGTAATATTGAGGTTTACTTTTGTTCATCCAAATGAAAGTCTTTCTTACTGAAAGAGAATGTTGTTATTGACATTTTGGGACTTGAAAGTTAATTCTGTCCATTGTGTTTTGTTTTTTTCTTAAAGGGAGGTGATATAACTAATCATGATGGAACAGGTGGACGATCAATTTATGGAGAAGCATTTGAAGATGAGAATTTTGAAGTGAAACATACCGGTCCTGGATTGCTGTCAATGGCAAATAAGGGCCGGGATACAAATAACTCTCAGTTCTTCATAACATTAAAAAAAGCAGAACACTTGGACTTCAAACACGTGGTATTTGGATTTGTGAAAGATGGAATGGATGTCGTGAAAAAGATTGAATCGTTTGGTTCTCCTAAAGGGCTAGTAAACGGAAGAGTTGTCATTACAGACTGTGGGCAAATATAGAACTATGGCTTTGAGTATACAGATGTTCTAGCAGTATGAATTGGTATTTAGATGTTATTAACTAATTATTTCAACTTCTTAAAAATGGACATGTCTGATGTATAAATGTAAAATTACGGCTTATAGTTGTTTTTTAAGTGTTCAAATTGATTTCTTTTGCATGTTAAATAAAGTTCAGACACTGGCATATTTCAGGTGTATTTGTGTTATCCTGACATTTGTATTGGATGTCAAATTTTAAAAATTAAATCTTAGTCTTGTTAAAATAATTGTCTTTGTCCTCACTTTGGTTTGTTTAGAAACAGAACAAAATCTTGCATGATCTGGCTTCCTGCTCCTGTACATCTTTCCTTTGAATATGCAAATGGAAGATGCTGTAATTAATGGCCAGTAAACTGATGGCCTTTACTCTGAACAGAAAGCAAGCCAAGGTAGCTAGCCTGGTGAGTGCTGTTTTGTACTGTTTACATTCTCTCTAGCACCTCAATAATTGGAAATTAGGAATAGTTCCTGCATACATTATTAGACACAGAATTGTTACTAGCTGGAGAAATTTACTTTTAAGACCTATGTTTTCTTTTGAAGGGATTTGTGAAGTTTAGTGACAACTCTCTAATGAACTTTGTTACTTCAGAAGCTGTAGTGTAACTTGCTTCTGTAACTATGACAGAGGGCACTCGTGGCTGTCTTTTCAATGTGTTTATCAGCTCTGTCTCCTGTGGCAGACTGACGTTACACAACTGACTGTGTTCTGTCTTTAAAAACTTAATGTCTTAGTGGTGAAACCGCATGTATATATGTATATTTACTTTACAGCTAATGCCAGGACTATTGGTATTCTTTTCAAAATAATCAATTTGCCATTATTATTGTAATTTAAGAATATAGAATTTCAATGTGTATAAATTTTTAAGGATAGAAAGACTGCCTGTTCCCTCAGTTGTATGAAGGAGTGCCTGCCGCGTGCATAGGCATTGAGTTGAAAAATGATGATATCCTTTTTAAGAAAAAAGACTTATTTCCATTATATTGAGCTGTAACCTAACTGAATTGCTGCCACAGTCTTTGTATTTTAGTGACACGTAGGAGGTGAGAAGTCTGCATCACTTCTCCACTACACCAAGGTGGGAGTATGTGAGGGAACTGTAAGTAAATCTTAAGCTGAGCACTAGGAGACACTTAACACATGGCAACTTAATCCTAGTTGGTGTTGACCAGAAGAAAGGGGCACTGCCTGGACAAACCAGGTTTGTATTCTGGTTGTTCAGATGGGCACTGGTGTGCTTACCTGCTTCCCTCTTGTCTACCTGTTAGTTTCATTCTGCTTCTTTGTGGTCCCTAATATGGTACTTCATGTATTACTAAGTAATACACCTCTGCTGCAGCTTGACAGTTTAAATGAAGCCTCAGGCCTGCCCATGTATCCCCCTGCCCCTATGGTCACAGAAAGGGTGGGAACACAAGCACCACCTCATGAGCAAAGTGGCTGTTACTTTGGGTGGAAGCGGTGCTGTGTGAAGCGCTGCACTGGTGGAGGAGGAGATGGGGGAAGGTCGTTCCTCCTCATTCAGCCCCTGAGATGCTGTGAGCCTCAGCGTCTGGTCCAGTATATCCTTTCCCATGCCAAAGCAAAGCAATGGTATTTTGTGCCAGAGATTGCAAGGTTTGTTGTGCTAATGTGAGTGCATGAACTGGATTGATCCTTCTGTTGCCGTGACTTGGGCTGACGTAAGCGTTGGTGTCTGTGCAGTGGATTAGGAAACTGATCTGTCTGAAAATGCCACAACAAAGATCCCTCACGTGTTAGATGAGTCAGATGCTTCCAGAGTGTCCAGAGGGCACTGAAACTCATGGTGCAAGGGAAGTTGTACATAAAAATGAGAACTAACTGTCCTGTTTCCAAGTGAGCCAGGTAGCATTTTGTGATGCTCTTGATGCTACAATTCCTGACGTGTGTTCTCCTTTAACCTCCTTTAATTTACAGAATTGTCCTTCAGTAAGGACTAAGTAGTAATTTTTAAAGCTGACCTTTAGAAAACTGAGACTTGAAAGCTTAATCTTTACAGGAGAGAAAAAACTGGTTTTGTTTTTCCTGTGCTTTTTGTTATTTCCTTACAGTTGGTTACTCCTAAAGCATAGCAGAGAGATACTATGGCACAACTAAAATCACAAAAACTATTTTAAGACGGATCTTCTCTAATTTATTTTCCATGTAGTCTTAACACTACTGACATTCTTTTTTACTATGTTGCTACATCATAATAGAAAGAAAGTACAGTAGGAAACTGACATTAAAGGCCTAGACATAAGAATATGTGCAGCAGTTTCCGTGATTATCTAATCCTCTTTTTATGCCCTTACTTTGTATTACCATCTTCATAGTGTCTCATGGACTCCGAAATATTTTATGGCGTATCAATGCTTCATCATTTGCCTGTGGGGAAATGTGTTTCCTTCTATCAGTGGGGGTCATTTATATGCCCATAATGGGGGGGGGAAAAAAAGAACACTTCCCTTTCAAAGTCAATCATTGCAGTGTCAGTTCTATAACAAGACATTTTAACTGTTAACCAATTGAGCTGTAACATGTTTTCTCTAAAAATACTGATTATATTAAATATGTTTTTGCTTCCTTGTAGCATTCTCTTCAGGAACACTGCAAACAAATTATAACAGTAGACCTTTTGAAGTAAGTGAAAGTAGTACTAAACAATGTTGCTTGGATGTCTTTTTCAGGGTAAATACATACCAAAACTGTATTAGTCCTAAATTTAAGTACGTTTTTATTATTTTAAATAGATAAATGTTCTTGAGCAGAGGTATTATGATATTTGGGAGCCAGTTTGGAAATGTTAACTATCACAGAAAGACAGAAGACTGTTGGAGAGAGTCCAGATTAGAGAGTACTGGAGCATCTCCCTTATGAGAGAGTGCTGGGTCTGTTCAGCCTGGAGAAAACTTAAGGGGGATCACATTCGCTCTTATAAATGAGGGTGAGTATTAAGTGAATGGGACGAGTTTCTTTATGGTGGTGCCCATCAAGGTAACAGCAAGTGGTAATGTGCCAGTTGGAACGTAGGAAGTTCCATACAAACATGAGGAAAAACTTTAGGAGTGACAGCACTGGAACGTGCTTCCCAGAGAGGTTGCAGGGTGTCCTCTGGAGATACTCGAAATTTACCTGGACTCTTTCCTGTGTAATCTACTATAGAGAACCTGCTTAGATATTTTTTTAAGTAATAGTATGAAGATTCTCACTTTGGATAGAATTTAGTAATTACTTACATGCTATAACACTGTCATCATCCACCTCTTAACCTACGTTAACTCACTGATTGATGGTGACGTTTTAATTAGCATAGTGGTTAGATCAGATACAGCGTATGCTTGAGTCTGAACACAATCCTGTTACCTCTAAGAGAAGTTTCTTCGCCTGTCCACACTGTGTTACAAGACACATCTACAACCACTGCGTCTCCTGGCAGCATCTGAAACTATTGTCCTGACTCTAGGTGTCTGATAGCACTTGCCTTCATGGCCTCTTGTGAAGACTTTCCTTTCTGCCTTTACTTTTGTGCTGATGACAAGACCCAATAGTTTATCCGCTAGCACGTCCAAGCTGCTAACAGTATAACTTCTTGTATGCTACATTGGTTTTGTTTTGGAACAGCCTGTATGCTTCTGCTAGCTTTCCTGCTAGGACTGGTTGTTTGTTTGTTTGTTTGTTTTGCACCATACGAGATTATTAATCATATTTTTTTTTTTAGTTCACAACTTTCTCAGGGACCCTTCCCACTGATTGAAGGAACAGTTATAGTAGTTTGGTGATCAGGGCATCGGGCTATTTTTTCTTACAGTTAATAGCATTAACCAAACGTCTTGGAAGCAAAAGCCTACTTTTAACTGCCTTACGTTTCTACATGGGTAACCATGTGGAGTTGCATTTTGTATTTTAGAAGGCCAAGCCTGCCACAAATCAAAGTTGTTTGTGTTAGCGTGAAAGAACACAGATGGCCATTAGGATGTTTTTAATTAGTCAGCTATTGTGTAACACCGTAATTAAAACTTAACCATATCTGAGGGGGATATTCAGTGTTAAGTTAAAAATTTAATGGGTTTTTAAGTCATTTAAACATTTTTCCCTTGATACAGAGGTTCAGCACAGAAAGAACATGGCTTCCAGCTCCAGAAACAAGAACAAGCTCTAAAGGTGTAAGAGGCATCTTTGGGTAAAATAAAAGAGGTTCAGTAATTCAATGATGCTTATTGCTGTACTTGCCGTTTAACTTGTTGGTATTTATCTTAAGCCCTCAGGTATTTGCTGACTCTGATGCTTGTTTCTTTAAAGTTCCTGAAATCCTGAAATGAAAGTTTGTCATATTATTTTAACTCTAAAAGAACTCAGTTTAGAGTTGTTTCAAAACTGCCCTTGTTTATTGTGTTTCTTAATTTGATATTTCTATAGCAGTGTGACGCAGTCGTTAAAAAGATGAGTGACTGCTTGAGTGAAATAACAAAATAATTTGACAACCTCAAAGTTAATTATTTTCCTAGTATCAATAATTTTACAAGTTATTGTTAACAGCGTTAAATATTTGACCACGATGTTTGCAAAGTTCCTTCTTTTATTTTTCTCAGACAAAAATTGTGTGAATGATTGAAATTACTTTCTGCTCCTTCTTCAGATGCTAGAAATTTACCCTCTCTGAACTTGTACAGTATTTATAAAGTTGAACTTACTTTTCTGACCCAATAGCAAGAGCTGATTTTAAGCAAAGACAAACCCAAACCCTTTGAATACTCAGATTGGTGGGAAATAAAGTATTTTGTAGTGTAATAGAATCCACCGTGTGCTGTATTGTTCTGCTGGTTCTTAAAAGTAAAAAGTACAATGTTTGTGTTCTTTCATGACTATTCAATATTTTCAGTTATTTTTACAGGTGTTAATTAAAGCACTAGTTTCTCTTTTCTCAAAGGCAAGTTGAGACAATGGTTCACAGTAGTACAAACTTAACAGTCAAGTGAGGAGAAAATTTTAAATCTTGCAAATTGCCATCTAAGCAATTTAGACCATTGCTTGTTCAGTATATTACAGTTCTGATGCTCTTAAGTTTGGTAAAAAAAAATAAAAATAATAATAATAAAAAAAACCTGGCTGCTTCCTAACCTCTATAAAATATTTTCTATTGTGCAATCGTAGTCATCAAGGGCTTCCATGATAATCAGGATATTCCTTGTATCTGTAGAGTATGTTTTTTTTATTTAAATAGAGGTTGCAATTAATGTCATCTTTTTCCGCACACAAAAAAAATTGCTTTTGTAGCATGATCAGTTACTGTGTCATTCTACGAAGAGCACCTCTTTCATTTCTAAGGCCTTCAGACAGCATTTGCTATTTGCTCTCCATTTTATGTCACTTTTTCATGAAAAACAGTCAATATGTACTTCCTGTATATCTCATAGTGCTTATTCTTGCCCTGTAAACTGAACAGCTGAGCTACAGGTCAAAGAGCTACTACTGTTTAATTATTGTGGTGCCTGTTGCCCAAGGGCTGTGGTATTTCCTCTTAGGATATCTCCACAAGCCACCTGGGTGTGGTCATGGGCACACTGCTCTGTGTGTCCACACTGGAATAGGGGTTGGAGTAGATGGATCCAGAGGGCCCTGCCAGCCTCAACCATCACGTGAGGCTGTGATTTGTTGAGGAAGTGGATGGTTTTGTTTCCATCACCATCCATACTGGGAAGAAAAAGCTTGAACTTTTAATCACTTAGCTCAGCAACAATGTCAAATGATTTCAGGGTGATGCTTAAGTAAAAGTTAACGACTACAAATATTTGAACGCTTCTTGATTCAGTTACATGATGAGACTCTACAGAAGAACTGGAGCAAATAACTGAGGACAGTAGAAGCTTATTTCAAGTATCTACAAATGTTTGGGTTTTTTCTTCTTACCTGTACTTGCTTCCTTTGTAGTTAGCAAGTTTACTATAATTCACTGTTCCATTTCATTTTAGTGGAAATATCAGTTTTTAATGGCACATATGTGTAAGGATACTCACGAAGTGGCACAACGAACTACATTTTTTCAACAAGAAAAAGTGACAGTAGCATCAATAATTGATAGGGTTTGAATTGGGCAAGGTAAAAATTCAGTGCATTAAGCAGTGGAATGTGATATGTCTGCTAAAAATTAGAAAACGTAGCTATTATTTTTATTCATTTTGAGTTCATTAGTTAGAGTAAGAATAGATTATATTGGGGGAACACAGGTTGTTAACTGAAAGAACAAAATTTGCTGCTAAAATGTTTAAATTTTATATTGTATTATTTTATTTTATTATTAATTATTTTATTATTTAATTTATTTGCCATGTTTTCCTCTTCCTCTCACCTTATCTCTCATCTATCCAGTTACATTCTGCCTACAATTCTGATTTCTTCTGCTGTCAGAACAAAGCCCTTTAAGTACAAAATTAAGCATGAGTATATTTTTTCACTCCCAGAAACCATCACAAATGGTAACCATTCTTCACTTGGAAGAGGGTTGATGTAAGAGATTGAGACATTTTGTACGATTCTTCCTGGATCTCATTATGAACAACCTGGCCATAAATGACCCAATAAAATAGTTGTTTTGATAAGATAGAATAAGAGGAGCACAGAGAGTGAGTAAATCTCAAGTATCTTCAGATGCTGGCAGCCTCACATTTGTAAAGCATCACATTAAGCTTAGATATGTTTTCCTCAGGGTGTGCAATGCAGGTCCCATCCATGAAGAGAAACCCCTCCTTTTTGGTATTCCAGGTGTAGATAACTTGCTTATAAGGAAAGAGCTCTGTTGATTAAGCATGTTCTCAAAAGAACTTCTTGCTGCCCTTTTATATGAAGACAAGACCACACAGGTGGTGTATTCACCCTTACCAAGTAGAAGCTGGTAGAAGACTTCTTGGTTATAATGAGTTGCCCAATGTTTATTCTATGGCCAGGGAATGTATCAGGCACTATGCCGGTCTGCAAAATAGACTATGTGCTGCACAGCATAGGCTTGGGCATACTTACATTAGCTGTTATGTTGACCATCAACTCCTGCATGTAAAGTAATCTCCTGGTCAGGATCACAACATTTCAACTGTTGATTTGCATGCAGTTCATCTTTCCCAGAGATTTGGTATATTAAAGTCTGCTTTAGCAACATGGGCAGGCTTCTCTGCTGACAGAGTGGACGCGACCTGTTCAAGGCTATTATTTCCTCAAATATGTGTTCCATTGGTTTCCAGTAACTTATGTCCTGGGTTTTATCTCATTAATCATTAAATTATGAATAATATTCCAGAACTAATGTGTTCTGATGTATTTGTCTGTTTCCATTTTGGTTTAGAAGATAAGCTTGAAAGCCAAAAGAGCTGTTATGGTTATACTGAATTCAGAAGCTTATGGTATCTTAACTGTTCTTATAGACTGGGTCTCAAACAAGTACCTTAGTAAACTCTTAATACAAGAAAAAAGAAAGGACAGTCAGAAACCTCAGTCTTCTGGAAAAACCTACTCCCAGGTAAAATGTTTGAAGGTAAAGGGATTTGAATTTGCACTGGTTAATACGTTTTCACATTTATTTAGTTAGTTTTGAGAACTGTTGGCCGTTGAGGCTATTTTCTACAGGCTTTGATAATTGAAGATGTAATCTAATAATAAGTTAGCAGTGAGATATAATAAATAATGTCATTTATAAAACAGACCATTTTTAAAGAAAAACATAACATTCGCTCTCAACTTGAGAGTTCCAGCCTGCCTTTTATTTCAAGTCACTTTTGCTAGCTTTAATAATAATTCATCTGGTATTTACATGTAATACTGTATACGATTCCTCTTTTTTTTTTCACCCACAGAGATGCACACACTTAATTGAAAATATTTTAATGCTCATATTAGATATTAAAATTTCAGTTTATGACTTATAAGTGGTGATACTATGCTGTACTTAAAACACGTACTGCCATCTTTTTGGACGTACCAAGAGTTGGAAGTCAGTGCAGTTTTCAGGAATCCTACTTTTACTATTTTTCTTTGTTATATTAAAGATTTGTAGGCACTGGTATTGGTTTTGATAGTTGAGCTCAGTGATGTCTCCACTATTCATGTAAGCCTATGTAAAATTTAAAATCTAAGTATGTAGTTTTTCTACCTCTATAGCATCTAACCAATGAGTACTTGCATGTGTAATCTGACTCTAGGAGTATTTTGGGATTTTGTTTTGGTTTGTTTTTTGCTTGTTTTTACTTGTAGGCCACTCATACAATAAGTTGACATACTGCATATAGCTGTGAATTTTACAGCTTCTGCCTATGGCCATGGAGCAGCTCCAGTGAATGCCATCTATGAATCCTAAACTACACAAGCCCACTATTAGATTAATTTACTGGTCAGTAAGACAGCTAGACAGTAATAATATTTCTACTTATTTATGATGAAACTCTTATCTAACTCATCTTACCCGTACTGTCTTCTTCAGATTCAAGGTTAGGTCTTGTGCAATACCTTTGCAGGACCTAACTTCAGGCATCCTCATGGGTTAGAGTATGTAGCACTGGCTGAAACTGTGTTTGTTCAGGAACCAGAGGCAACTCCAATAATGTCAACCTGTCAGTGACCTTGAAATTGCTTTGTCCCTCAGAGTTTAACATGCAGCTCATATTCTGCTTCTTACCTGTCTGCTGTCTCCTTTCTTCTCCTACCAGGTCTTTCACCACAAATGGCAACCTAGGAAGATCATCAACACTGAGATATGCTACTGTGTGAGACTGGAAGTTCTTGAATGGTTGTCCATTCACATTTCACTATTAGACTCAATTAAAAGTCACCGTGTTCTGTTAATGTAAATATTTTGGACTTGAGAGCCAACTGTCTAACTTGAAAAGTGGCCTTTTTGTCCAGTCTTCCAAAATTCATATGGTGATATATTGCAGTAATGTACTTTGTTAATTGGCAAAAGCAAACAAGGTCCTACTTGTGTAGAGATCACAGTCCTGAAAGTAATAACTTTTGCTTCAGACCATAATAGTTATTCCACTTATGCTATCTCCAGGACACCGTTGCATCTCTTCTCAATGGAACCTTCTTTGAAAACAGATGTGGCCTGAAAAGATGAAAAGCATTTTCTTTGAAGTGATGAGGAAAAATGGGCTATTTCTCATGAGCTCTGAGTGTGGAGCACGCTATGAGAAGAGAGAAAAATTCAGTTTTGTAATGTGTTCCTTCTGTATCCTTTTGACATAGGGATTGCTGTTCACTTTTTTTCTTAAAATCCAGAGATAAAACAATCCATTTGATTTACAGAGATATTTTAAAATTAATTTTCAGATTATTTCTTCATAATTGAAACAAATTTGTCCATGTTTTTAATTTAAATGTGACCTCCATTAAAATTTCATGAGTAACACTTGATCTGAATGATACTTAAAGGTTCTTAACTTGTAGATTAATAGAAGTCTTATGTTGATTCCTGTAATTAACTTTCTCTTTTAACTTAATTGTTTTAATTCAATAATAATTGCTATGAAGCTATTTTGTTTATTTGTGCAAAAAGAGTACATTAAAAACAGCCTATGTCATTTTGAGTTAGCAAACAAATAGGAAAAGTTGTGTCAGTTGTCATCATGGGCAAAATAAACTCAGCACAGGGAGAATAATGTTGTAATCTATGGCCTCTTGATAACAGACCGGGGCAGCGAGTACTAAAGGCAGTTTTCCATTCCTTAAATCTGCTTTCCTAGAGCACACTCAGTGTTGTCCATGGCTCTGCTCTGTCCAGCAGTGTGTTCCTTCAGAGCAGCTGGAGTTGGCTCTGTCTGACATGGGGTCACTGCTGCTGGGCTCTGCTTGCAGTGCTGTAGCTCCCCACTACCAAAACCCTACCACTGAAGCACAATTTGTAAGCAAATATTTTTCTATTTTCGAAGACATTTTAGAAACATTTTGCATGTTTGGTGTGATTATGACTATGAGCAACCTAACCTAGCCTCAGAGATGACCCTGTGTCAAGAAGGAGGGTTGGACCTGATTATAACCTAAAACATTCCATGATTTCATCTTTCATATCTTTTATTCTCAAAATGGTTCACATTTTTAAATGTTTTTGAAAATGGAAGAATTCCTATTCCTTTTACTAGTAATATATTGATGGAGAGGGATCAGAGAGACATTTTCAGGATAGTCTTGCAAAAACATGACAGAATGACAGTTCCCACTTTGGCATCTGATTTTTTTTTTTCATTCCCTTACGTGAAATCTGCATTTTGGAACACTTCTTAGAAAGCAAAGATCCACATCACGAGATTGTTCCATTCTTTGGCACCCTGACTCCAATCAAGGATGCCAGTGATTTAAAATCCAAAGATAATGAGCAAAAGTCTTTTTTGTGAAGGTGATCCTTCTGGATTGGATAGATAAGTATACTAGTGTGTCTTTATACTTGACTGACCTGTGAGGTGTTTATAGTGGGACTAAGTTGGAATAAACACAGGATTGAAACATTCTGGAAGACCACACTGCCACTGTAAATGAATAAATACTCATTTATCTCTTGGAGGGAAGAATTTCTGTCAGTGTACTTCGGTGAAGTGTGATGATCACCTATAAATTAAGACCAAATATTTGATAAAAATGATGTAAATGAATTCCGATACAAGAAGTAGTTACTGAAGAGACTTCCATAAGCAGATGAATGCTGTTGATGAGAATGAATCAGTTTAGCTTCTTATGACTGCTTTTTACAGCAACCTTATGTCATATCTATGCTAAAACTTACTGTGTATGAGTTTTGATCACTATGACCGCGTGGCCGTAGCGATCTAGTGATAAATCCTATGTCTGGCTTAAACGTACATCCTGTTTCCCACAGGATGTCAGTATCCAGCAGGTGGCACTGTAATTACGCTCTTGCTACTGGATAATTTTTTTCCTCGTGCTTTACATTTCTCCACTCTAGATGATCAATGCTATTCCAAGATACTGAGAAAGATTTGACATCAGTGAATTAAGAAACTTAGATTTATTCACTTGATATAAATTATTTGAATAATTTACCACACTCCAAAATGAATGACTATATAAAATATATGCATGGAAAGTTGAACTAGATTTTTTTTTATGGAAAGGAGTTGGAGTAATTGGTGTCATGAAAGTAATTGCTCTTATTCAGATGAATTACCTCTTTGCTCCTTTATTAGAGGTTTCCCAGATGTTGAAACTGACATAGTCTCAAACCATTCGTCTTGTAATTTCTTTTCTTTCTTGAGGAAGATATTGGAAAGGTTCAACATTTTTTTTTCAGTATATGAGTTGTCCACTCACAATTTTTCAAGGAAGTAAATTAGGCATAAGATGTCTTTAAGTAAATTTGAAAAAATAATTATTTTCAGTCGTTTCATTTTTTATTTTTTTTAGTAGTATATATCTGAAAAAGTAGTTCTGAGGATGCATGTTCATATACTGCTTAATGGAACTGTGGTTGTAGAAATTTTATTGCTTGTTTTCTAATCTCTTTCTACCTGAATCAGGCATTTGATTCCCTTCACGCAGACTTGAAGGCTGCTGAAAGGAAGGTCTTACTTTTGGAATACCAATGTATGCCTGTCATATTAAGTCACTTAAATACATCCAATAAAAGTCTGCTTTCCAGTGCTCTTGATGGGTTACATCAGATGACCATGGAATCTGCTAAATTCGAATATATTTTTCTCGCAAATAAGGATATAAGCTTATGATGCAAAGAGGTGAGGTAAGCATAAATACCAAATATAAAAGAGCTTGGTTCTTCTCTAAAAATAATATATCATTAGCATTTGTCTGTATCATATAATTCATTAGAGATAGAAATGATATTTCACAAAATTGGACTGTGGTTCAGCCCTATAAAAGAGTTGATATTCTCGTTCTTCACAATGCTTCTCCAAGTGATACAGGAAAGAATCAGTCTATAACCAGTTGAAGGCACACAAAATTAGTGAGCCATTCCAGTGCCATGTTGAATAAACTTTGTGACTTTGCTTAAGTTAAATTTGTTCTGTCTTTAAGAACAGAAAGGCAGAGGGAACAGCAGCTGTTTTTAAAGATAAATATTATTATTTTGAGGTATTTTGTTACTGTGTATTGAGTGATAAAAATGGGAAGTGTATTTGACTAGAGATGGAATAGCACTGAGTTATGAGTTGTTAAGTGGCGGAAACCAAAGGGTTTTTTTCTTCCTTTCAACATCTTTTTCTCGACCATATGGTTAGTTTAGTTTTATTCTTAGTCATACTTTTGATTAGTAAAGTAATTGAGAAATAGACATGAGACCTAAGTGGGATTGGTGGTATCTGGCATCCTTTGAAAGAAAAATTCCACTGACAGATGATCAAAGGGCTGGAACACCTCTCCTACAAAGAAAGGTTGAGGTGCTAGGCTTGTTTAGCTTGGAAGAGAAGGCTCTGGAGAGACCTCATTGTGGCATTCCAGTACTTGAAGGGAGCTTGCAAGCAGGAGGGAGACTGACTTATTACAGTCAGATAGTGATAGGTCAAGAGGGAATGGCTTTAAAATAAAAAAAAAATAATAAAATAAAATCCAAAAATATAAAAAGAGATTTAGCTTAGATGTTACTCAGAGGGTGGTAAGGCACTGGGACAGCCTGTCTGGAGAGCTTGTGGATGTCTCATCTCTGGAGGTATGCAAGACCAAGTGGAATGGTATCCTGGGCAGCCTGGTCTAATGGTTGACAGTCCTGCCTATAGCAAGGGGTTGGAGCTAGATAATTTTTATGGTCCCCTCCAGCCTAAGCCATTTTGTGTATTGTCATGTGGTTGGGAATTTCCTTTTTAGCAACTTGATATTAAGCATTATGCAGTGCTTTTCTCTTTAATAGAATGAATCGCCCGTAGACAAGTTATAGTCTGGCTCTACTCTGTAGCATTTGTTTACCGATTTGACTATTCTGACAAAACGTATGTATAATTTGTATGCTCAAACTGTACTGTAGACCTATGATATACTTTGTCTCTTTTGATTTGACTATTTAGTTCCTGAAATTATCTTTGGAATCTCACTGAAGAGCATGAATGTATTCAGATTGGCGTTTTGTGCATATCCTGCGTGCATAGATTGCATTGGCTGTTCCTTTTTCACACAGTGCCACTTCTGTGCTAAAATCATTTGCTGTTTTCATCTGACAGTGTAGACTTGCCCACAGACATGGTTGACTTCAGTGTTAGTATAATGCTTGATAAGATGTACTCAGCATCACGAGGTCGTCGCTGGGTTGTCTTTTGGTGTAGCCAAATGACAAGCTGTTGTTTTGACAAAAAATACTGGTTTTAAAAGATCTTCTGAACATTAAGGTCTGTGAATTACTGAATCCTCGTTGAATATTCAGAACAAATGCCACACTCTAAAAAATGTCAGTCTCAAGCTGACTTTGTCAATGCCAACTTGATTTTTCTTAAGCCTTATTCCTCACAGTGTTGTGTAGCTTTTTTTTTTTTTTCTGGTTGTAAATCAGTGAAACTCCTGAGATAAATTAAAACCTTGAATTCATTCCAAGGTTACTTTTTATAGACATTATGTTGTATGTCCTTGGAGAAAGAAAGAGGAAAATTTGACCAAAAGATTCATCAAGTCCTCTTTGAACTCAGAAAGCCTCTCAACACATGCAAATAATTTTTAATATGTTTATTATTTTAAGCTGTAACTTCCATATTGTAGTTTCTTATTAATTATATGTTAAATATTTTAAAAGTATGTAAACATTAAGTTATTTTCATCACATCTGTGTTCTTCTAAAGCATATGTCCTATGCTTCATGAAAGAAAATTAAAAAAAAAAGGGAAGTCAGTTGTTATTTTCTTTAGTGTTACTATAAATCAATCTGTAATATTAGAATCAAAAAGTAAAATAATTAGGGGACAAATTTTACTTTATTCTAAAGTGATTAAGTCTTGGGGAGCAGAATAAAGGGGAAAAGATTATAACGTGTCCATGTTAAAAATTCATGTAAGGGAATTCTTTTGATATTCAACTGTTCATATCGAGCTCTTACTTTACCTCTCAATTATTATTCTACCTTTCCTGAAACAGTACCGTGGCAGTATTTTGTTAATGAAAGACTGTGTAGTGTCACATTAACGTTTAGATGTACTATTTCTGTCGGTGTTAATATTCAGCAGCTTAAAATATTTATTTATGAGTCTTTTTTGCACTGCGTAGTGCTCCCCCCACATGACCATAAGGAAAGAACCACGATAAGTGAACACTGAATGTATATGCTCAAGATCAGATTTTATTTTAGCTTCAAAAGTTCTGTTTCCTGTTTTCCTTTGTTCTTGAGGGACTGGGCCTTGTTTTAATACTACAAGTGTTGGTAATGTCAGAGCTCTTAGAAACTTGCATTTTTTAGTTCCTAGTTTTACATGAATTTTGCATCATATGCCCAGAATAAACCCAGTTATTTCATTGTTCTTGTGGTTGAAAATGGAGAAGAAAAAAAAAAAGAACAGCTAACAGTCACTGGTTTACTTTTTCAGCACCAAGTTGCGTGACATAATTTTTAAAATATTTTCTTTTACAGGTCTTACACCCTTACCTGGAAGCTTGATACAACAAATCCTTTTTCCGTACTTGATCTGTGTTGCTTCAAAATTCCAGGCTAGATATTCCTCCTATGGAAAAACGCCTGGTTATACTGCAAAAGCTCTCAGGTATAAAGCAATCCTCTGTTGCCACTATTCTGTTGGTTGTTATATAGATTGATACACTTGAGAACTTCTCTGTTTTTCCTTTTTCAAGAGCAGTTATTCCTTATGTACATAGACGACAAGACTGCTTAGAAGAAAACTTGTCTTTCCTTCAACCATCAGTTTTACTGTGTAATTTTGTAAAGAATCTCTGAAAATTTACTCTTGCATGTGACAATGAAAACTGACAAAACTTTTATTTTCAGCCAGAACCAATTTATAGTCTTGAGATATTTCAGACTTTTGAGACAAATTAAATTGTACAAAATAGGCATCTGTTGATTATTAGTTGATGGTTACAAAGATCTTCATTGTGTCTGTGGTAGGATACTGCTGGGTTTCATGGGTGCGTTACTTAATTGGGATAGTTTCATTTATAAAAGCAGGGATTGGATCATCTTGTAGGTCTTTTCCAACATTGGTGATTCTATGATTCTATATAAGCTCAGTCATGGTCTACTGTAGAGATCACTGTTTACAAAACTCAGAGATTTGTTTCATTTTCTTAGGAACAAAATTGAACTCTGTGGAAAAAAAAAAAGTATTTTCCTATGAAATACTCTGGTTTAAATCATAACTTTCATTGAAAGTAAAGTAAAATTAATTCAGAAATGCAGATTGTTTTTAATTACTTCTTTAATTAAAAGACAACCTCACATCCAGTGCCTTGAATCTTTATAGCTGGTCTTTTAAATACTCTAGAAAGTAAATTCTGCATTGTTGCTTTTGTAGTATTTCCTTATATTTACCTTGATAACATTCTGGATTTTCTGTATGTGTCCCATTTCTGATATCTCAATTCTCTTTGGCAAAATTCTACTACAGTTTTTCCTTATGCTTTTGCTATACGATGTCTAAATACCACTTAGTCAAGTGAAAGTGTAGCTCTTGATTTTTGTCACAATTTTTCTCTACATGTAGATAACTTTCTGCTGAGATACAGAATTACATGAGTTCCCAATATAATGCATGTTTTTCTTCATAAAATAAGTCATTTTCTGTAAAGTTTTTACTGTTTTGTTGAAACTTGTCCATTTTCAATTATCAAATGCCATTTATTTTACGTAAAATCTTTTGCTGAAGCAACAAGGTGATGTTTGAACTGTTTAAACTTCATGAATTGACCAAAGAGGTACAGGTGACAACAGACCCAATTCATTCTTGCATCTGTACAAACCTAACTTCTATTCTGAATAATTTGGGAGCGGAGTGGAGTGGCACTCATGCTGCCACTCCATACACAGGTCACTAGTACTATATTTGAATCAATTATAGTTCTGCATAACTTACACAAATGTTCTGTATTACTTGTGGATATTACTACCATCAGTAGATTATTTAGAACCTCAGTAGGCTGTAAGTTACTCCGTTTCATGCAGAATCTTACTGGTAACTCCATCATTTGTGAATGGCTAAATGAAAAAGGTTATCAGAGTCTTAGTGTTTAACACCAAAACACCAAATTTTGATGAAATAAACTTTGTATGTCAAATGACGAATTTTTCCATTGTTTTGATTATGCAGTTTCTTAGAATTTGCTCTTTTCCTCTGTTCATATATCATCTATACATCTTATCCTCATTTAAATGAACTCATGTAACTTCAGGTTGTAATATCCCTGACAGTGTAAATACATATTTTATTTTTATGTTATAGTGCTGTATTTTGCATTAATTTCCAAATCAGTCCTCAGTAGGTCTTTTAGTTACCCACATTTCTTTTCCGAAATATTTATTTCTATCTGTCACAATTCAGTGTTCATTATTCTACATAGGAAATTGAGTACTTCCTAAAAATTTGACTTAATTTTCTATTTTTAATCTCAGATTCATCACTTGTGCTTTAACGAATGAAAGTGTAATTGTGAAATTGAGACTAGAATAAAAATGTAAATATCCCTTGCATGTCATTCTTTGACTAACACTGGCTAGGAGGTTATGAAGAAGTGGTGCTATAACAATTGAAGTAATAAGCTGAAATGGAGATTTCTGGTTCTATTTCTAAGTGATAATTTGTAGTAGTTGAGCTAACTAATAATGATGTGTAGGTTAGTAGCATAGATAACCCACTTCACATTTGTCATTACCAGTCGGGAGTAAGTACCAGATATTGTACTGAAATCACAGTATTTCTCCCTTTGTAAATATTTGCTAGGTAGGTTTTTCGTATCTCTACTGAACTCTGTTAGACACCATGCTTGTGGGCCAGCCCAGTGTGGCTCTCCCTGTGGGCCCCTGCTGTGGCCTAGTTCAACATTCCCCATTCCACTGAGTGACATTGTTCTAACAATGAGGGGGAGGATGTGGGGAACAGCTCCCTGTTGTGCTGTTGGTGGTGAGCTTTTAGGAGGAGGTCCTAATGCAGCTTGGCAACACTGGACAGTTTGTACCTGACCCACCCAGTGAGATCACATGAGAAAAATATCTAATCTGTCACGTTTTGCTTTTCCTGAAGCTATGTAAGTGAAACAAGAGCAAGATGCTGTTAAAGTCTGAACTGTAAATTAAATGTTGTAGAGGAACTGTTAGGTCATGGCTGGAATTGGTGATTCAGCACCTGGTGAAGGGCTGTAGCTGGCCCAGGGAGCACAGACAAATTGTTTCTATCTGTGTTCCCCACATGACCAGATGGGTTGGACCCAGGGTAGAGCCATCCTGGGCTCGTATAAGGGCCAGCCATGGAAGGGAGAGAGTGTCACTTGCACTTAAGCTGCTTTCTGTGAAGGTGTGCTGTACAGCCAGAGGGCCCCTTCACCAATTGGGTGAGTTCCGTTCTTCTTCCAACTCACTATTACTATTGGCCTGCCTGCAAATACTTTGCCTGGTATCACCAAGGATTTGTCAGAAGCAGTTTCGTTTCTTCGTAAGCAGAGCAAATGGGAAATTCTGTTTTCAGTTTTCTGACGTGGCTCTTAGTGGATCTTTCATCCTGTGTGATAGGTTTCAACCTGAAAAATGCTGAAGTCGGATAAAGCATAAATTTCTGCTAGATAGCTTACAGTTTGGACATCTCTATAGTCTTGTCTTCACAGATTGAACGTAGAGCTTTCTGTTTTGTTCTGGGTTTTATTTTTTTGTTTTTGTTTTTTTCCTGTGCTTGTAGCATTTGAGTTCTGCAATATGAGTGTAACTTTCTACTACCTTATTCTTCTGGAATGTGATCTTCAACAAGGGATGTTTGCAAAAGGTAATGGTAACCAGCTATTTATGGTGGTTTCAGGTTTCTTATAGAAATCTGGTTTATGTCTGCATTCCCAAAAAGGGATTTGTTTTGAATTCACTGTTTTGAATATGCCGGCTGCTTCCAGCCAGATTTGGTGGCAGAATATCAATTGTCACCAATTTTGAGATAATTTGAGACCAAAAGATGAGGACTCCTACATTTTACAGCAGCAGACAGCAGATCAGCTTCAGACCAGCTTCAGCCTGCTGTGTCTTGCTTGTACATAGGTCTCTGTAAGCAATTATCTTCATGCTGGTGGTGGTATAAAGCTTCTGGTAGCCACAGCTTGTTGCTTTAAAGGAAGGTAAAGAATTGACTCCAAATTCACAGTCTGCATCAACGTCTTACATATATCATTTTACTTACCAGAACAGATTTAAAAGGAGCTGTAAGAAGAGCTCGTGATTCAGAGGTGTGACACTAGATCCTTTAATTGCATACTGCGTGTTTCACCTAAAAGCAAAATGGCTTCAGGGATTGATGGTCTGGCAGAAAGCATTTCTACCTTCATGATAGCATGTTTAAATTTAGTCCAGAGAATGTGTGAATTTGGTCTATGAAATACTATGGCAAACCTCTGCTTTGCCAGTGGTAGAGGAACTACAGTGGCAAAGCACTGACCCACTGGGAAAAATACAGTACTTGCTGTTTTAAAACTTGCAGAAGGTATTGTAAAAGGAATAGTGCTGTGTTCCTCCTTTTGATGTCCCCTGGAGAAACGGTGTGATGGATGAAGCAGCTTTGTGTTGCACTGACTCTTGTAATGTGCTGCACCCCAACCACCACTGTCCTTTGTCAGAAATGGAGACATCTGGGTCAGTGCAAGTCTGTAGTGCCATCTTCTCACTGTAGTTCCTTAGGGCTGTTTTTCTTGCGTGCATAGACTTGAAACAAAGTAGAATCGTGACATAGAGAGGCATTCTGATTTCCAAATTCCCAGCAAGAGAATTACATTAGAATCACAGAATGGTTTGGGTTTGAAGGGACTTTTAAGTTCACCTAGTTCCAGTGCCTCGGCTATAGGCAGGGACACCCACCTCTAGATCAGGTTGCTCAGAGCCCCATCCAGACTGGCCTTGAACACCCCCAGGGAGAGGGGATGTTAGAGAGAAGTGGCCCTAGAAGCCAGATATCATTTTTATTTAATTCGGAAACCACACCACTTGTGTGCACGGTGTCTGGCATACCATAGCTGTGGAAGCTCAGCACAAACCAAAATCACTGCTAATGAGGTAACTCCAAGATCATCTCCAGCTGCATGGAATGGCAGCCACAGTGAGTTCAGCTGTAGGGGAAAAAAAAAAAGCAAAAAGTTATGATCCTGCTTACAAGGAGAAAAAAAAGCACCATGTGGTCTAAGATTTTCAGAAAGGAGAATGGTATTCCACCCGCACAACAAACCTTGGGAGAAATACTATGCCTTTGAAGAAGATGAGACATGATCAGTGCCGCCAGACTGTTTTTGTTCTGCAGAAGGAGCAGTATTCTAGCGTGTAGAAAGTAAGGAATGCTTCGGAATGCATCAGAACTCCTTTGTTGAACGATCCTTTCCAGAAGGTCACAGTTGGATGTTCTCCTGGTTTCTGTTGAAGCGGGACCCATCCTTTTTTGCAGCAGCCTTATCTCGGGGCTGAATTCCAGAATCAGAAGCTGTGTCCTCCTCCTTCCTTCCAGTTTCAGTTTCAGCCTTTCTGTTAATCTGCCCTCAGGGTTCCTTATTCCCGATTTACCTCTGTGTGGTGGATTAAGCCGGAAAGTTGCTTTGTATTCCTGGACTGTGCTTTTCAGTACATACCTGAATCCCACTATGTACTTATATACTTGTGTTTAGAGCAGCCTCTTCTATTAGCTACCAAAAATGAATTCTCCCCCTTTTTTTCTCCCTTTGCACCCTTCCCTGCACCCCTGCCCCCTCCTTTTAAAGGTGACAGACAAATGAAATGCCCATGCAGTACCTCTTTTACAATTCCTCACTGATGCCTTTTGCAGCAGGGCACGCAAAGGCTCCTTATCATTCGTCCACAACATAAGCATTCAGATGCTTCACAGAATGCTGGCAGAAAGGAGTCAATATTTTTCTGTCCTTGAAGAGAGGTTGATAATGATAAATTAGTGCCTGAGTTACCCAGCACTGTGCATCATAAATTGTATCACAACAAAGAATCAGGAGAACTTATTTGGATGTGGGGGAGGTAGAATTTATACGCAATAATACGTGCCTTGAACTGGATATAGGCTGAGATGGTGCATTCTTACCTTGTTTATATTAATATATTTACTGCACAATCCAATGGGAAGACTATCCAGTACATTATAGGGGCAAAGCTCTCTCATCTTCCAATTTCATACAGGTTGCTTGCACAGGAGGGACTTCTGAATACAGGAGCATATTGATTTACCCTTGGGTCATAACATCCCATGGAACAGCAAAGGTGTTTTCCCACCTCTTAGAGATGCCTCCCTAGTAACAGAGTGGGACTTTTAAACCTGGTGTTCACTGAGGAGAAATGAGCAGATGGATGGTGAGCTTATGCTGGAAGAAGCATGCCTTCTCAGGCAATCCTTCAACTCTGGGCATGAAACTGCTTTACCGTTTTGGTCACAGAGACTGAATTTGGGGTTGGACTCGATGATCTCTAGAGGCCCCTTCCAACCCCTACGATTCTGTGATTCATGACCTCACATTACTGAATATGGAGGCAGTTTGCCACAGTTGCTTTACACTCCAAAACAGAGACCTGTCCTTTTTCGCTTGCCTTCTTTCTGTTGTTTCTGTCATTGCACCAGGGCCACCATAGCTAGGTGCTACGCAGAGAGCAGTTCCTGAACACAACAAAGATTACAGAGAGTCTGCAAAGCCAGGCAAGGGAAATGACCTCAAGTTGCACCAAGGAGGTTTAGATTGGATATAACAAAAAGCTGCTTTACAGAAAGTGTTGTTAAGCACTGGCATAGGCTCCCCAGGGAGCTGGTTGAGTTACCACCCCTGAATGTGTTTAAAAACCATCTGGATGTGGTGCTCGGGGACATTATTTAGCAGTGGGTTGTTAGAGTTAGGACAGTATGGTTAGGTTGCACCTGATGATCTTGAAGGTCTTTTGCAACCCGAGTGATTCTATAATTCTAAGCAAAAAATGAGACAATGCCGTTCAGCCTGGGATTGGTGGGAAAGATCTTGCTAGGTGACAGTTTTTCTTGTCTCAGAGGAGCTTTCCACAGCCACCTAGGAGCTTGGTGGAGTACAGAATAGAAAGTGAACATACAAACATGTAGATAAGTCCTTGTAGTAGGCCCTGATGACTTTGGGGGAAAAATACAGTATGTTTTTGGTGTCCATCATTTGCATGGGCTGTAGAAGTACTTGTTGCAAAACCTTGAGCTGACCAGGGTGCCATAGGATTCTGTGAAGTTTTTTACTTAAGCACTTCCAAGGACTTGGAAGACTTGAGAGTCTTTTCAACTTGATTATTTTTTTCAGAGTATAAAAAACAATTATTGACATCAGAAAGGAAATAAAAGGACTTGTTAATAATTTTCTGCCTGACCTCTTGTTTCCCTGAAGGGGTGGATTTTACATCTTCTTCCAAATCTAATCATCAGAATTCTAAGAGCCACTTCACATTCCTGTTTGCTTTCTGAGTCTGACATCATGCAGGTAAGCCCATGAAGTCATGAAAAACTTCATTTTTATTACATTTTATTTTACTGTGTTAAAATACGCATACATGTTTCATTTGCCACCATGAATAAAATAACAAACTTCCAGACATGATAAAGCTTGATCTGTATTGGTGTAAGGACATTTTATGAGTTAGCCAAGCCAGTGTCCCTGTACCTGATGTTGTAATGTAAGTCACCAACCTTTTTCCTTTAGTCTGGTCTTTGAGCGTTAGATTAAAATGCTCAAACTAAAATATTAAGTGTTCCAGAAAGCAGTGCTGTCAGGTGCTGGCATTTAAAAAAAAATATATTTTATTTTAAATTAACTTCACACCAAAACCAGGATTGAAATTTTGTACTGAATTCTTCATTGGTGCTTCTTGCTAAGTATTGTTAACTTCTGTATCAGTTCTAGGATAGTGCTATCAATCATACCTTTGCTCTGACTTTCTATCAGCCAAATTGTAAATAGCAAGAACATCATTACACAATGCCAGAGAAATTAACCTTAAGTACATCTTAAGCTTACATCTGATTCATTAATTCCCCAAAACAGAACACTAATTAACATAACCAGCAATACGTTCAGGTTTGTCTGTATTTGCCACTGGATGGCTGAAGCTATTTCAGAAGCATTCCCGAACTGGAAAAGTCACAAACCTGAAATACACTGGTCACTTCATAAAATTCATCTCATCTAACTTTCAGCATGTATGGAACAAATGTTTACAATGAAGCTTACCGTGCCAAGTTTGCTTTAGTAGAAGATGAGTCTCACTGCAGACACCTGCGTTTGCACAGGTATATTCCAGTGTGCTGGAAGCACTATACAGGAAGGAAAAATTGAAGCAAAATGGAAAAGCTGAAACAAAAATGACATACCAGAGTAGCTTTCATCATTTAATTATTACTTTTTCTTGTTTTCATAAAATCACAGCATGGTTTGGGTTGGAAAGAACCTCACAGCACAGCCAGTCCCACCCCATCAATATCAGACTGTAAAAAGTCAGTCCCCCTCTGTTTATAAGCTTCCTTTAAGTATTGGAAGGCCATAATGAACCCTCTCTAGAGCCTTCTCCAGTCTAAACAAGAGAGCTTCTTCAACTTTTCTTCGTAGCAAAGGTGCTCTGGCCGAAGAGCATCTTTGTGGCCTCCTCAGGACCTGCTCCAACAGCTCCACATCCCTCTCTGTACAGAGGGCACAGCACTCCAGATGGGACCTCATAAAGACAGAGTGGAGGGAGGCAGTAACCTCCCTCTCCCTGCTGGCCACAGCTCTGTTGGTACAGCCCAGGGTACCATTGATGTTCTGAGCGGCAAGAGCACGCTGCTGGCTCACATCCAGCTTTCTGCCCATCAGGACACCCAAGACTTCTGTCCAAAACACAATACTTTGACAGCCTCGGCTTAGTTCCCAGAGTCGGAGAAGATGCAGCTCGGTGCTGTTTTCTGGAGGTGCTGAAGGACTGCTAGCAGTCTGCACAGAGCAGCGTAGGGCTGGATGAATGCAGTTCTGCCATGCAGCAAAAGCTTCCAGGCACAGCCTCTGATAATGCTGCATAGTACTGCTTGTTTAGGAACACGCAATGAACATGTTAATGAGAGAGAATTGCTGTTGTGAGATTACTTACTAGTCTCCCAATCTGTACCACCTCCCAGTATACTTATAATAACGTACAATCAGATTCTCTAAGGAGCTTGGACTTCACTTTGTACCTCGGAAGTGAAATATTGAACCAAAACTGTATTGTGAAATGAAGAATGTTTTTTGCTTCAAAGCTTCTCCAAGTGCAGCGCAGACAAGCAGTATACTGTGGGAGTACGTTACCTCAGCACTCCCATACCACAGGAATGTGCTGTTAGCCCCTGGCTAACTTATTTAATTGCACATTTATAAGGCAATACGTGAATTAAAAATGGAATAGAATAATATAAAAAAAGATAACACTACTGTGTTTGACCTCTTTTATTAGCATACTTTATGTTCATATTTTACAATATAATAAGTTATATGTACAGCATTAAACAAAATTATTAGAAAGTAAGATTTGGCAAGACCTACAGGAGTTTTTTGTTCCTGCACATCTTTTGTGTAACAATAAAAATACTGTATACTAAATAAAATAATGTTAAATAGTCTGTGTTCACATTGGCACCGCTGATTTCAAGGCCCAATCAAGGCCCAACAAATGCAAAAAAAAGAGGATTGCTTTGGCTTCTTTTAGACAAATTAATGGTGTGTGCTATTAAATGAAACATGAAATACAGGGGACAGCCCACGGAATAACACTGTAGTTACACTCTGGAACAAGAGAAATAGAATCTTCCCATTTTATTTTTTTCCTTTTTAACTTTAGTAGCAATGGACCTGATCTGCACATGTAGGGTCTTGGAAATCTTGCTGAAGATTGCAGAGCTGTCAGCAAACCTCAGAATCTTACTGAAGCCTATTGAAGTCTGTGTGAATTTGTCACTGATTTTAAGATAGCAGGAATCCTGCCCATAAATTAAACATCAGTTAGCCAGTTAAATATTCAAATAAATGCAGCTTGCATCTTCCTTTATAAGAAAAGTCAAAATTCTCCTCAGATTTAGCACATGCAAATTAGTGAGTGGGTTAAATACTGAAGGAAATGGTGGAAGAATAGGGAGGAGAGATTTTTTGGCTGTATGTACTTCCTTACAATACAGATGAAGTGCTGAAAAGATCAGTGAATACGGACATTAAAGGGAGCTACTAAATGTTCAACACGATTATGATGCTATCGTAGATAAGATCTGGTTAAGTGATGGAATACTGGTTACTAACATCAGGGTTACAGTTCATATTTTTCTCATAATGTTTTCCTTTTTGGTCTAGCAATTTGGAATTTAAGAAGTGTCAGTTGGTAAGTGACAGTTCTCTTCATTTAGTGGTTAAACTGACTGAAATCAGTCACTGCTCATTTTAAATTAAGCGCAGAGATTTGGTAACACCTTCTGGCTTAGAGTCTGAGCAAGTTTTACAGATGTTTTAACAAAGCAAATCAGAGTAGCTAAGGGGAACAAATAATATGATTTTTGATGTGCGTGAACTCACAATAATTCTTTACCTTCCAGAAGAGCTAATTTCTGTGTGTGGGGTCTGTGCTCATGTTTCAGGTTGGATATTACTGAAAGAGTGGTGAGACACTGCAACGTGCTGCCCAGGAAGATGGTTTAGTGGGGAAATAGTGATGGTAGGTGGATGGTTGGACTAGATGATCTTAGAGGTCTTCTCCAAACCTTGATGATTCCACAATTCTATGTTTTACCTGCACTGGAGCACAGCATTTCAAAACCACTTGTTCCTGTACCTTTCAACTGTCTAAAGAAATTCAGTCTTTTTGTTCTCGGTGTCACACATGCCCCACTGTTGTCTGCATATTCATCTGCTTGAAATATTACTTGGCATATAGATGTCACTACTGGAAAGTCATCATTGTGTGTGCAGTGTTTGTGTTGCTTTTTTCTGGTAGCAGTAAGGAAGAGAAAAAATTGTTGCTCTCCTCTGCACTTGTGAGATCACTGCCAACGCACACTGCCCTCTCGCCAACCAGTTTGCAGAGTCTGCAGTTTGAATTTACAATTTCTGAAATGTGGGCATGGACCACAAGTGCATTTACATGCATTATATACAGCGTTTAGAAGCGCTTCCATCTGTAAATTATCTTGGAGCTTTTTTTCATATACTGTAATCAGTTAATCTGAGGACTGTGTACATACACCTATGCACATTCTTCTAGATTTAACAAACCCATTGGGAATACAGAAAATGAAACTGGTTAAATGTTAAATGTGGTAGAGCTGATGGAAATGTAGGTGCCTAATGTGTATTAATTGATACTGTGGCTGTGGTGCTGTTGTTGACTCTAACTATTAGATCAGTGGTTGACCAAAGCCCCAAGAGACAAGGCTATCTTCAGTGAGCAACTCAACAGCTTTCTTGCAAACCAGGCAGGAAGGGCAGCAGCAGAGATAGCTGCACATATACTCAAACACAGGCTGCACAACTCACGTTTTTGTGTCCACTTATTATCAGTGACTGTTTAACATAATCATTTTGTTTCACGACCTGTTTCATACCAAGCTCCTTGGGAGAACTGTGCTCTTGTTTTGGTAGATGTCTAACTTCACTTTCACAGAAGTAAAAAACTTCCTGTTGGTTACTGGGAATGATTACGTAGAAGAAATGTCAAGGGTCCCTTGTCCAAAGTCTCCAACGTGCTGCTGGCTGGGATTGCTGTTCTCACATGTGTTGTGGGAGCACAAGCCCCAACCAGGCCCATCAGGACGTCACTGCTGGCTCAGGAGCTGGCGTTGCTTGTGCCCACTCGAGAATATCTGCACACAGAGACTCGACGGCATCCAACCGCTCGATCTGTACCAGTTTGGTGAGCAGCTCCGGGATGCTGTAGCCCGCCGTGCTGATGCGGTCAAACAGCTGCATGCCGTCTGTCATGCCACCAATTTCGTCCCTCTTCAGCCCAAAGCTCTCAGCAAGGTGGCGCCACGTCTTCACTATGGCTTTCTCTGTGTTGTACGTTGAACTGAGCATTCGGCTGGTCTTCTCCAGGCAGTCAAACGGCAGCTCCGTAGGGCTCAGGCCTGCAACGTGAAGGGTTCTGGTCAGACTGCTCTGTGCACAAGTCCTGGCTATCCAAGGAATTTCTTAAAATACTATTAGCAAATAAGCACAGCTAAAATCTTCAAGTGTGAGTCCATGATAGGTATGTTTAGCTCCACAGTTACTACCATATCTCACCTGATAATAGTAGGGTACAATATTCAAGGTTTAATTAGGGTAAAACGTTGGCTGGGAAAGAAGTACTAGATGGGTTGTGTGCACTCCTATGGTACTGCCCCCTCCCACAACAATTCACTTGCTATGAGAAGTGTAGTGGAAACATATCCCTCTATGAATACACCTCTGCACATCCAGCACAGTGTCTGAGCTCGAGAGCTCTGGCCCTTCCCTGATTCTGTCAGCAGCAGCTGCTGTAACATCACTGTAATTGAAAGTTGCCCTTGTAGGAATGCAAAGAGTGAGGTGCAGCAAAGATGCCAGATGCTTGCAAGCATAAATGTCCCTTCAAATGTTTGCTTGTCACTGCTAACTATTTACCAGTCATTCTGTGAGAAAAAAGCTATTCTTCCCTGTAAAGTTCTTCTTTGTGCTGCTGGTCACAGAACTGAAGAGGTAGAGTGTTTCTGAAAACAGTCTTTTGCTTCTGTAGTTTTCCTGCTCCACATGCAACAGCAGTAATTTGATGGGAGACAGAGCTCCCTGAAACAGAAAACTTGTTCACATGTACGCACGCAAAGTATGTGCAACTAAAAAAGGTAAGTGCAGTTATATCCTCTGTACTGCACGAACATTAGTTCATGTGAATCTATGGATCTATGAATCTATGGAATCGGGGCACCACGGTGCTTTCTGCCAGGTGAGAACAAATCTGCTCCCAGGGCCTTTTTTCAGATTTGCACTTTCTTTCCATGAAACTCTCCTTTTCACAGGAAGACAGTTTTACAGTGATCTAACTGTTATGCTTTTAGAAGAGGTGCAAGTTTTGTGCACTCACCTTCCGCAACATCGCATACGTTAGCGTACACATCAAGTATCTTTTTCCTTCGACTTTGAATCTAAAAGAGAAGAGATTTGTTGCATTATATTTTTGATCATGAGAGTAAACAACTGGAAGGCAGTAGTACAAAACCTCTGGGAGACCCTCCTTTCATGGCTCAAGGGATTATCACATCATGTCCTCAGGGGTCCTTTTTTGAAGACTTATGGAAGAGGACGCAACAATTCAGTGAAGAGGAAACACGTTTCTACTTTGGCTTTACCACTGCTGGAGAACTTTTTTCAATGTATTCTTCTTTTAGATCAATGTCTTTTCTACTCCAAGTGTTTTTGTATTTTGTTTCTCTTCCAGACTAAAGGAAACTCCAAATAATGAGGACTAATTCAACAACCCAAGTGCAGGAAAAAATGCAAGAGATGTCCAAGTAAACTGAAATCAGACTGAAATTGCCTTCATCCAACAACGTAAGAGAACTCTAGAGGAGGAGATCACCTTTTCTGTCATTTGGCACAGAACTGCTTACTGCCTTGCTGATGAATTAGGTATTTGTTTCCATTATATATTACCTGCATGAATCTGAAAGATTTTTACAGAGAGATAAAAAAAGAAATATCTGTAACACTTTTGATAGGGAAAATTTGAAGTCTAGGGTGCTGTCATCATTTTTGACAAGAGACTCAGATTGAAAACTTGACAACTTCCAAGCTGAAAATGGACATTTTGATGTAGTTTCACTTAGCAAAAAAACTCTCAACATTTGGCCTTGGATTCAGCGCGGACTAGAAATAAATGTCAAAACATCGTAAGTTCTCAGGAACTGGAACTGTCATCTATCTGCCAGCTTTCACTAGGGCTGAGCTCTCTGAAAAGCTCTCATTTTGATAGGACTCCAGCATTATCTCCACAAATTCACCACTTTTCACTGAAAACCAGGATGAACAAAGCTCTATTTTCACTACTGTATTTTTTTGTAGAAGGATTTTCTCCACTGTATTTGGACTCAAAGGGACAGGGCACATCAATCACTTGGATTAATAGACTTGTAGCTGGAGACAACAAACTGGCTGCTCCACCCAATGCCTGTCTCAAAGTACACCACGTTGGAGGGAAATGCAATGCAGACACTGACTTCATTCACATATTCTTGGTACAATTTACGTGTGCTTAATCTTTGGGATTCTGATGTACATTTGATTAGCTGTTTCAGATCCTTATAATCAGAAACATCTCTTCTAAAGGAATTCATTAAAATGAATATAAGAAAATGATTAGATGCCTATTTTCACTCTGTCTTCATTTTTAGGACTAAAGAATATTACTGAAAATTCAATGGCATAGAATTACCCATGCCTCTGAGTAAAGACAGGCAGATGCTATGCTATTGTACGACTCCTACCTTGCTGTTATATTATTTTTCTGTCTGATTTTCAGTTGTCAGTGTAGCTTTGGGGTTGGCTATATTAGCATTAACTGTACTGGGGGTTTGCTGATTTCTTTTTCTTTCTTTAGATTATAAAACATAAAATGGAGAAAAGTAGAGTTATTTATCTTGTAGCAAATTTTCTTTTCAACCCTGAAAGTATTTACACATATACACAGACACTCTCTTAAATATTGAAGGAATTTCCTATGCCATTATGCAAATAAGAGTCTGTAATGAAATTGTCAGAAGAAACTGTCTTGTATATTGTGGATTAGTTCTATCTGCATTATAGTGCATTTTTGTGCTGATAGTTTCTATATTGTTTTCTTAAAATAAAAAAGAAAACAAAACACAAGAACAACAGACCACCACCACCACCAATAAAAACATAGAAAGCAACTCTCAAATTTTAAATCTCAAAACTGCCTTACCCCAGTTGATTTATTGCTTGTAGAAGATTTATCTCTGGCCAAATGCACTAAAGATAACAAGCATCTCTCTGGTGTCCCTTGCTTGTCAACTGCAACTTCTTCATCACTATCCATGCTACGACTTAAAAGTCGTTCATTCTCAGAAGATGCATCGTTTTCACTGTAAATGAAGGATATGGTTGTCTTAGTGAAGCCTCTCATGGTTTGACTCCAATGATTTCCCTTATGCTATCCCAGAGTAATGGAATAAAAATGTTTTCCATTTTTTATTCCCCTGAAATCTTGTGAATGTAACCACATTCATCTTCTGAGGATGTATGTGCAATGCTCACCAAGTTGCACAATCACACTTATCTTGCAAGAATCCTTCAGCAGCAGGATTTCCCACTGAGGACAGTATTTACCTCAGTGGAATTCTGTTATCCAGCACAGAATCTCTGTGGGCTACAACCCAGAGCACATCGTGCTCAAGGTAATGTTTTAATGTATGATAGTCACCTCTTCCAGAAATTCTAACACCTGCAACTCTTTCACTGACACATTTTTCCTTGATCTACCAAACTAGAAAATTACTTCTACTTTGTTCTTCGTGAGAAGAACGTGCCCCTTTCCTACTTCAGTCAAAATGGATGCATCTTTATTTTTTTTACCTACCTTTTAGCAGCCTTAGCTGGAGTTGCTGTAAGTTTTTCAAACTCTTCTTTCTCAGAGAATATCACAACATTATCTGCAGATAAACCATTAGAGAAATTTACATTGGCAATGAGTATTCAAAATGGTGCTTTGTCTGAGGAGCTACTGTAACTGGCAACCTTGCTGCAAACAGAAATCTCTCTGCTACCTTTTGAATTGCTATCAGAGGATTAAGTGACATTCTGGAAGTACAAATACTATTATAAGAGGGCTGTTCCAATAATAATGCCTCCTATTTTATGATGTTGGCTCAGCATCGAGAGGTGGATGTTGGTGGTATGGCAAAAGAAACTGAACATTCCTGCCAATATCCCACTACATGTTATTGCCATGTGACAGATGGCAGCAGAGGGACTTTAACACAGCAGCATCCAACATGGAAGTGCAGATGAAGCAAAGTGGTGCCAATGAATTCCTCCATGCAGAAAAAACGGCATCCAGTGACAATCATCAACACCTCCAGAACATTTATGGAGACCACATTGAATGTGTTCACAGTGAGGTCATGGGTGGTGCATTTCAGCAATGATAACAGTGATGTAAAAAACAATCTATGTTCTGGATGACCACACAAAGCTGTCACACCACAAAATGAAGAGCATCTCAACCAGCTCATCAGCGTGAATTGGTGCATTATGACCAGGGAACTGAGTGTGGACCTGCATATTGATTTCAAGGTTTTGGAAATGATGATGGCAATATTGGAATATTGCAAAGTTCCACCAGGTGGGTCCCACTGATACTTACACAGTAACAGAAAAAACATCATATGCAAGTTTGTCAGGACCTACTGAACCAATACTGGGCTAAGATGACAGATTCCTGGATTGCATCATTACCAGTGACAAGACATGCAGTCACCATTATGAGCCGGAGTCAAAATGACAGTCCATGGAGTGGGAACACGTGAATCCCACATTAAAGAAAAAGTTCAAGATGCAGCCCTCATCAGGTAAAGAGATGCACAGTGTCTTTAGGGATAGGAAAGGAGTGATCTTTCTGGACTTTCTGAAACCTGGACAAACTACAACTCTGACTACTACATCTTGACACTGATTCTAACTTCCAGAGTCAGGCCAGAGAAGAGGACAACATTTCTCTTGCAACACAATAGCACCAGGCCACACATCAGTTTGAAGACCATGGTGCACATTACCAATCCTTGCTAGACTGTATGGTCCAGATTCGGTGCCTTCTATCTGTTTGAGCCAATGAAAGATGAACTGCATGAGTTAACAATTTTCTAGCAACAATACCATCATAGTAACTGTGAAACAGTGGGTCACTTCCACTGGTGCAGATTTTTACGAGCATAATATGCAGGCTCTTGCTCATTGCTGGTGAAAATGCGTAGCTAATGGTGGTGACTATGCTGAAAAAGAGTGTTTTGTAGGTGAGAATTTGGTCTATCAAATAGTGTTAGCGTGCTCTTTGTAGCTGCTGCAGTTTCCATGGAAATGGGAGACATTACTTTTGGATCAACCAGTGTACATAATTAATTCGTAAATGGACATGAAATGGGGGAATTGTAATAAAAGAAGTGCAATATGAGTACTTAAGCCCAATAGCATCTTGAATAGAAAATGCAAAACTAAGGCAACTTATACCTTGTACATCTTTCTTCTCTTCTTGTGTATTAGCCTGAGCTTCGACATTTTTTACTGAGTGGCTCTTGCAACAGGCTAGAATGTAAAAATAACAATAATTATTCTCAGAAGCTATCTAAAAATAGCATTTTCAGGAAAAACTTGTTGTGCTGAACAATTACCTTGAGCAGAAGGTTTGGTTTTCACAATGTAAAACATGATGATGAGGACAATGGCAATAGCCATTATGAATATGGTAGACATTGCAATTATCAGAGCTGTAGCCAGATGTCCTTGTCCTGAAAGGTCTGCTGGAAAAATAAATAAGTACTTTTGTATAGAAGCAACTCTTCAGATCAAAGAATAGTTAGCAGTTTACACTCCGCACTGCCGTTAGAATTTGCACACTCATTTTGTTGATCTGAGCTCTAGGTCAAGCACTGCAAAACTAAATGCTGCTTCTCAAAGGGGAACTATCTGACAATTTTCAAAACTGTGACTCAGGCTGCAAGAACTACTTAATAGTATTCATAAAAAATACTTGATTAGATGATGATACAAAGATGTAGGAAATGTTATTATCTGCTAATTATATAGGAAACTATATGTATGCAAAAGTAGCAGCCTTCGTAACATTGAAGTAGTGAAACACTACTTAAAAGAAAGAAAAGCAAACAAAAAATATTAAATCAAAAAATCCCCATAAAATGGGATGAGAGGTAAAAGGTCTGTTAATGTATCTGGCTGCCCCAAAATCTTTGCAGTAAGGAGAACACAATGTACATGTGGAATAAGTAATGTTTTTTAATAGACTTAAAACACAGCATTGCTGCGGGGTGAATTTAAAACAAGGTATGTGGAAAGACAGAAGCAGAATTTGGATGATCAGGTTAGAATCAAAAACTCGTGGAAGGATGCAGAAAAAGTCCGATACGCTAAAATGCATGAAAGTATTTTTTCTGAAAACATGACCCTCAAGATCTTGTTTACATACAAAATGACCAGGAAGATCAGTGTGGTCAGTACTTCATTAACTGCATTCTTCCTGTTGTGTGTACTCATGCTCAAACAGTTAAAAAACCTAATAATCATAGTGGAAAACAATTTAGAACACTTCAGTAAGAGACTGGCTTTACCTGTCCATTTTACTGTCACCAGTCTAAATGAGGCTTTATTGAGGCACAATGCCGTATCTCTATCACTACAAATAATGAGCTAATTAATTGCTGTCATTACCCACTAATGTCCAAGTGCATTTTAAGTCCATCCTCCTAAAACAGCAGTATTGATTAACCAAGAAATAAAAAATTAATTCTGAATTATTTTAACAGCCATTTTAGAAGTCTGGAAAGAGTGGCAACAAAATTCACAGCAGATATTATTAGTTCAGTCACACTTCTGTTGATGCTATTTCTGAAACCAACAGCTGCCACATTAAAGCCATGAAAGTCTTCTTACCTTTGTGAGCATGCTGGTAAGGTGAGAAGGTACTTGTGCCAGAGGTGCTTGGGAAAATGGCTGAAATGACAGAGGTAGCCCCTGCACCTGCAACAGGAAAACAGAAATGCTATAAACTGCCACAGGAAAACCTGGCAAAAGTGACAAGCAAGACTGTTGAATGCCCTTCTGTTTCTTGGAACTGCACTGCCTCAGAAGGAAACAGAATTTCTGCCATCTTGCTGGCCAATTTGTTTCTTATGATCCTTCCTGTCAGTCTAAATCTGTGTCTGAGGGGGAAAAAAATCTCCAAAGCAGTAAGATGAAGTACCTCAAGGACTACTTCATGTTGGCAGAGTGAGATCGCCCAGTACAGATTCTCCTTGAGTAACTTCTACAGTTAAGTTTAAAAGTTAGTTCATATTTTTATTCATCTTTCATATGGTGTCACACACCACATTTTCAAAGCAGTAAACCAAGTCATAAACTGACATCTTTTCACAATATGAGACAATAGTGAATATTACTGGGAATAAGGCTGTTGATGAGAATGTTGTATGAAAATACAGGGTGGTATTGGCATAGAATTCCAAGAAAGGCATGAAAACATTGGTTTGGAAGAAAACATTCTCTCGATTCTCAAATAATTTTTCAAATAATTGGTGAGGAGGTTATGCAAACAGCCACTATGAACAGCCATGGAAAACCATCCTCTGGCTAGTAGCGGGGATAAAAAATCCCTTCTGCTTTATATTAGCTGTGCACAAAAAAAGTCCAGTGATGACATTTAAATTCAGCAGACCTAAAGCCAGAAGACTGCTCCAATCACACAGCACATGGCTTAGCAAGCTGGTGTGGCAGCTAGAAAAGCTGGTAACTCACCAAGCCATTCTTTTGACCCAGTAAATATCACAAGAAATTCAACTCACTAGGTAAAGTTGACAGGAAATTAAGTGGCCTGGAATGGTCTGAGAAATGTTCCATGGTTAAGTACAAAGAAATGTACATGCTTTTCAAATTAAGAATAATGTTTTCCAAAAAAAGCAAGAAAAAGAGATGTTACCTAACATAAAATGTGGCTGTATGTAGAGAATATGAAGTGTACACTCTTCAAGAGGCCACAAAGTACAAGTTGCAGATGTCTTCAAAAGATATTTCCTTTAACAACAGTAAAATTTCTTTCAAACATAATTTCTTGAAAGGAAATGAACTCTATTAATAAACTGAAGGAATTTTTGCAACTGACGGAGTGTTTTCTTAAGGTTTTAATACACTAATTTATTAATTCAGATGCTTTTAGCATTATGTAAATGACAGGCAGATTGCATAAATCTTGCCTCTGGTCCCTTCCCTGTGACAGAGCTCATTCTTGGAAGAATTATTTATAAGTTGCAGAACCTGCAGCGCAGCAGTGGAGCATCTACACGTTAACAGACAAAGATGCCATCCATCTGTAATGGAGGTTAAAGACAGGTACTTTGTAAGAGTGCCAGTAATTCTCCACAAACCAAAATGAATCACACTTAGTTTCAACCTATATATTTACTCATCTCAGCTTAGCAGTGGAGGCAGGCTACTCGATGGCCAATGCTGCAGTCAGAGACATGTCTGTTCTTCCATGTCCGCAGCAGCTACTAGGCTTAGGCCTCTTCTTGCTGCCCCCTGGCAAACCCAATTACAGACGATTGCAGTTCTGTGCAGTTCTTACAGGCTGCAACAAGTCAACAGAGGCTTTCTTTCCACTGTCTTTCAATTAACATGGCAAACTGCTCTCGTTTGTCTGCCTGCAGTTTATCTAACAAGCTTGAGCTCATCTCCTTTATAGGCAGGGTTTATCACACCCTTTTCCTTCATTTGATACATGGAGTAATTGAAAGATTTCTGCCTAATCCTTCAATCATTCAATCACTTGGTAATGCAAGAATTTTCATCTGTGGAAGGAGAGCTGTGGTGGGATGTCAGAAAGCAGCACTTCACAGGAACGGTAATGGGGAAGGCCATCTGTTTGTCTTTCAACATCATTGCCACCCTTCACCCAGCTCTATCCACACGAGAATATGGTGTGTTGCCCACCCTACACACACTGAAGCCTCTCCTACACACAAGGGTGGTCATTTTCATCTTTGGAGAAGCCTGCATAAGGGATTTTCCTTTGGTTACATGGGAATGGGGCTACATTGATTCTGTGCTATCTATCGTGGCAAAAGCGAGGCTGACGCAAAAACACAATGGCCTTTTACATATTCCTGTGTGGGAGTTAAATAACATGCATATTTTAAGTCTATTATCAAATTTAATAATTTGGCATATTCACTATGAGCCAAGACTTTTCATTAGATGTGGCTTAGAAGCAAGTGCCAGCTCATGCACCTGCACTACAACAAGGGGAACCAAAAATGCCACCTTCTGCAGAATTTCAGTTCATGCTGTTTTGTATGAGCAAAAAGAAGCAAAGCAACAGAAAGAAGCAAAGCAAAATCTAGCAGTACACTGATTCCAGTGTCAGTTGTTCCTGTGCACATCCAGTTTGGTGTCCAGATTATACTATTAACTCTGGTTCCAATATAGATGACACTTACACACCCTATGAAGACTTAGAGCTCAGGTAGAGACATGCTAACATGCTACAACACAACGTATGGAAATAACTCTGTTTTAAGCCCCCAACAAGACTGATGGCTGCAATATGGCTGTGCAAAAGAGTAGTTTATATTCGTAGACACCTGTAAGTAATATTATAGGGATGTGATAAAGATATTAGGAAGAAGGTTTATCAGTGAAGCTTTGCCATTTTTTACATCATATTTTTATTAAAAAAAAAAAAGATAAGATATTGGTAGAGTCTAAACACTATTTCATTAAAAAACAGCACATGCTGATTAGGAGAACAATTTAACCTGTATTCAGATCTGAACATTTGTTGTTTTTTTTTTTTTTTAACTTGGAAGATAGTTTTAACTTAAATTGCCATGCAGACAGCCATTCATCCCCATAGCAAACAAATGTAAGGCAGTAACATAACATTTTTGTTTTAAGGAACCGTTCTGCTTTGTGTAACAGGACTATTGCTGTTGTTTATGTATCTCAAGACAGATTTACAGCAAGAAGTGATGAACAAATGTGCCAGATCTGTGGGATGAGGAGGGCACAGGGAGGGGAGGGTTGCCCAACATGCCCTCTTGCAAGTGTTTGTGCCTGGAGGAAATTTGGTGCAGTAGGGACCATATGTGCTTCTGACATATGTTGCTGTAGGTGGCAGCTTACTGGTCCATGCAAAGGACTGCTGCTCCTAGCTAGCAACAGCTTCTCATGAAGTTTATTTAACACTTAATGACATACTGTAAAAATACCCGAAGTGTGCATGCAACAGACAACCAAAGTGATCCTGAAATACAAAGCGTTTAAAAAATGCCTTTATGCCTCTATGTGTCTGCTCCTTGCTATTGGGAGCAGCTTGCTGTCTCTCCTATCGTACCCCACTTCCCACAGCCATGGCCCATTTACGAATGACAATCCATACTCATTACTGCCAGCCGAGCTGTGCCTGCAGGCACTGTGGCCATTTTAAAGGAGTGAAGTAAGATAAAGCACCGTGCAAACAAATAAACAGCAGCCTGAAATATGAGATGGAAAAATATATTATATTGAGTTGAAGTTCAATAAAGGTAGAAACTTTATGGCTGACAAAGTAATCAGGAACTAGATTATAACTAAATCTCATCATAAATAAAGACCTAGCTATTTAGAAAGCCCATGTCAGAATTTTCAAATTAATGTCAATCTGCAGTCAGATACTTACAGAAAAGGTTTTCAGACTTAAGGGAACAACACTTCCTATGGAAACCCTGTCTACTTGGACACTCATGGATCTGAAGCTGCTGTCAATATCCGGGTGCTCTTTAAAGCACTTACATATGAACTTAGTAAGCAGACATCATCCAAATCTAGTAATATTGCACATCACATATAACAGAAATTAGCTCAGGCAGTTGAGGACTACTTGATGGCTTTTGATTCTTCCGTTATTTTCAGGAGATATACGGAATACCATAAGGCAGTTCAGCCCAATATTTACTGTAGCCCCAGGCAGATTCCTCAGTTTAGGTAGTTATTGAATTGGGAAGAGTGAGAAGCAAACATATTTCCTAGTTTGAACGTTATAAAAACTGCGATAACCCTAACCCTAATTCCTACAGACTTTAGTTTCAGATCTGGTCAGTCTCACTGTAAGGAGCCACGACTGCTCAGACACCTAAAAAGACATTCTTTTTACTCTTGTGCTCCGTAATGTTTTTAACTTTTGGTTTTTTTCTCTTGTTGTTTTGCTGGCGTAGGTAAAAGTGCTGATGATAGAAGGCTGCATGGCCTTAGTCTGACAATTTATTTACTGTTTTGTTTATGATTTACTGAGATCTTTAATTTTATGGCACTGGCATGTTGCAGATAGATACACAGGGACATAGCAGGCTTGTGAGAGGGCATCGTCCGAAGTCCTCAGAGTTTTCAGGTCAGTTGCAATAGGACCAAGTGCCCTCCTGCACTACCCAGTGATACCCAGACCCAGCTTTCCTGGCAGCCCAAGAGAGCAAAGTCTGTACTTGATCCTCAGATCTTTTCCCTGGAAGGTTTATGGCTGAGGCTGGCCAATTTTGTCCCAATATTAGGTTCCTCTCCTAATATAGACAAGCCCTGAGGGAATGAGAATAAGGCCACACCACCAGTGAACAATAAAGCACTGCCTTCAATGTTTCTCCTATTCCACATGCGAAGAGGAATGGGGTGTTCAGAGATCAAACGGCACAAAAAAAAAAAACCCAACAAAAAAAAAGTAGAAAAAAAAAAGTTTGTTAGCTCCAGCTAACAAGCCTATTCATTTGTAAGCCTAATTTGAAACAGAAGGAAAATGTCCTGATGTTGATCATATTACAAAAGGACAAAACTGGCAAGAAAAGAAAATTAGTGATATTTCAAAGAATGTAGATTTAAAACAAAAACCTATGAAATAATTATTTTTCACTAAGGCAAGTGTTTTTGACATTAGGCTTGTTTGTGTTAAATACTTCAACTAAGGAGGCTGAGTCTCAACCTTAAGCACATGGGTATGGACATAACCCCTGAGGAGGGCTTGTTGCACAGAGCCGTCATCCTGCTAGTAACTTGTTCTGCCTCATCTGTTCAGCTGATTTTGAAGTCCTAACGATACAACAGATACCATCTTTTATATTTCCAGATGCCATTCACTCTCTGGTAGCTCAAAAATAAGACTGTATGTTTTTCTTTGTTTTTTCTCTTCTTTTTTTTTTTTCTTTTCCTTTTTTTCTTTCACTAAGCCATCACTGACAAGTGTCAGACTTACTTGAAAACCTAGGTTAATTATTTTAACCGTTTCCAAGTCTGTGGCTGGGAAAAAGAAATGAGAGGAGTTAACAATATGCTTTGTCTACGTACACGCAAGAGCACAAAGAAAACCCTCAATCACTTTCTGAAATTCCCTACATCCATAATGTGAGTGGATAAATGTTTACATATTTGTCATAATTGGGTAATAATAAAAATCAAACTTCAAAATATAATGTTCAAGATTTTCTAGCAGAGTTTGGTTTTTGTTTTCCTCCATCACTTTTGAACTTAAATGGCAAATATCAAAGTTCGAACAGAAGAGCAGTTAACACACATAAACTGGCTGCTCAAAGATAACATCTCTTCCAGCAGCAGATGTACCTCTGCCAGAGAAAATTCTATGTAGGTTAAAATGGGAGTCTGGACTTGATGATCTCCAGAGGTCCCTTCCAACCCCTACAATTCTGTGATTCTGTGATTAAAATCTTCTGTCTTTTGCATATTCTTTTACAATGGATGAAAGCAAAAAAAAAAAATAACCAACAACTCCACATATTCAGAGGTCTCAAGTGACTCCAGTTCCAAAACTGCTGACAGCAAATCCAGCACCATTAACTGTGGGAAGCCACATCTTAAAGTGGTTTGGTGCTCACTACCTGCAGTGCATCTTCAAATTTGCAAAGGTAATCTGAATCCAGTAGGTGCCTCCCTCACTCTCCGCAAAGCTGCTAGTTGTCACAGAGGTATTGCATCCCAGTTCAGTGTCAGCACAAGTCACTGATGGTTCACAATGTCCTTCAAACACTGCTGAAGGCCTCACCTCTTTGATGTTTTAGCACTGTGCTTCTCTGTGCTTAGCAGAGCAGGACTGAGGCTCAAACACAGTAGACTTGCAGCCCCAAAAGTCTTACACATGGGCATTTCAGAGTGCGCAAGACATGAAAAATCAAAATCTTTATGGTGATGCTGACTCATTTCAGAAGACAATTTTCCACACAAGAAAAAGCCTTCCTGCTACACAGCAGACATCCTCGTACTCACATAAGCACACCCTTTGTCCCCTACTAGCACTTTTCCCACAAGCCACCACCAAAACCTGACATTCTTCACAGAGCGCGGGGAATTACTGCTTTTATCCTTCAGTCCAGAGCGAGACTTCCAGCACTGCAATCTGGCGATACGGTTATCTTGATTAAAGATCTGACCTCTACATGTCTCTTTCTCCTCCCACTCTGATTCATACTACTTGTGCTTTTTCCAGCTCAGCTCCCTTGAGAAGAAAAAATTAAAGTGACATGGGCCTATCACAGAATTTCCTTCTCTCTTCCCACATCCTTTATACTAATATTTCCAGATGTTGGGACATGGGGTGTTCACCTTGTTTCCTCAGCCATTTCAAGGTTTATTGACTGTTTAGGAGATGAAAGTTGCACAGCAGGCTCTTGGGGTTGAAAGCTGTTTGTTTAGCCTTTGATCAAAACCAAATATTTTTCTACCAGGTAGAATACACAGTGAGGTGAGGCCTTTGAGGTTTCCCTGCAGCAGTGCACATGCCCAGCTCAGCTCTTCCTCTGGCCCTGTGCAACAGGGACACCACGCTATTCCCAGCCAGGTATTTTTCCAACAAAGGAGAACACCACTGTCTTTCAACTTGGTCTCAAACCTAAAGAAGGCCTAAAATGGGATATCTCTGCCCTAGTTTTTTATATGTAGAAGTAAAGTGTTAAAGACAGAGCTTGCCACACCTAGCTTCCTACTCTGAAGTAATGTGTCACCCTTGTTTCCTTGCAACACTTTGGGTCACCTCTCTCCAGTTACACAAGAGTGTTTGGAGACAAGGCAGTTCTGGGGAGCAGCACTGTGGCAAAGTTTGCAAGGTCAAAGCTCCCAAAGGCTGTTCAATGCTCCTTTGAAGTCTCTAAAAGGGAACCGAGGAGGGCTGGGACTATATGGACTTTGGTAATGCTTCTGGGGTCCAGTCAGTGGAAAAAGCAATGACCACCAATAGACAGAAGTCCTGTGAGTAGAGGAGCCAAAGAGCTGATATTATCCTTCATGCAATGAAAACAGTGTGCTTGCTTTAGGGCTACATGCTCAGAGAGCAGCAGTTAGGTTAGTTTGGAATTCACAAACCTCAAAAAATTATGGAGTTGTGCAACACTGACAAGATAACTTTTTATTTTTCTCCGGTTGGTATAATTTGATGGTAGTGAAGCATGTGATTAATAAAGTTTTATATTTATTTATATTTAAAGTCTTTTGCTAACACCTGACTTTATTCTGCCTGTATAACAGTGAGCAATGCCTTTAGCAAGGCTGATTTTGCATTTGGAGTACCAGTATCTGTGAGCCAGGAAGCCACTGTTCCAAACAATAACCAGAAGTTTAGACATTGTAAACCACATAATCTGATCTCAGCGATTTGAGTGATTTGGATTTCTAAAGCCTTTCTGGTCTATTCAACAGCTGCAATCAAATGGCTAGTTTCTTGGACCTGATTAAAATGGTAATGTTTACTACTGCCAGGACTAATGCTTTCTACATTAGTATTCAGTCAGCTTGGAGGCTGCCTGAACAACTCCCAGAGATAATATATTTATTCTTGTGTTGGTCAAGTTAAAAATGCAAGTGGTTCATCAGCTGTATAATTCACATTTCCCTTGCAAATATTAGAACATGAATACAGTATCTGACAAATACTCCATAAAAGGCAAAGATTTGTGCTTTGAATTGAGCAATAGCTATAAGACCCTCAGGTAGCTCCATCCCAAGTAAGTAAGCTACAGTATGTTTCATACTACTGAAGATCCATTTCAGCATGTGCTGAAGACAGAGTATTGGAGCATAAGAGCTGATTCATCTCAAATTAACCCTACTATCTTATGCTGTCTTCTATTCTGAAAACAAACCAAATCTCGGGGAAAATGTGCATGGCTATTCTGGATGGCATCTCAAGGAACTGCGGAGTTAAAACCCCACATCTTGAAGCAAGACCAGGCATGCTGGAAGGGCATTTTCATAGAATCATAGAATGGTTTGGGTTGGAAAAGACCTTTAAGATCATCTAAGTCCCCCTGCTCTAGTCTGAATCTGCCCTCTTCTAGTTTAAAGACATTTCCCCTTGTCCTCTTGCTACATGCCCTCATAAAAAGTCCCTCCCCAGAGCTTTCCTGTAAGCCCCCTTCAGGTATTGGAAGACCACTATAATGTCTCCCTGGGGTTTTCTCTTCTCTACACTGAAAAGCTCCAGCTCACTGTTTGTTTGCCAGCTATCACTGATCACCTGTTAATCAAGTCAGTCTGTACAGCTGAACTGGCTTGAGTACCATCAGCAGAGACAGAACTGCTAGGCTGTTGGCTAGCAGCGGGTATGGCTATATACTCAACACAGAGCAGCCAGCCTGCATGTGCATGCAGAAGATGCATCTGCATCCTCTCTTCTTACAGCACACCCTCATCTTTCACTTAGATTCTTAGCCTTGTGTTTCTACTTACCTCTCCACCTTCCTGCCACTCCTCACACCAGGGTCCACCTCGGCACCCCTGCCTTGCCTCCAAGGACAGACCTTATCTCAGCAGCTCTCCCTGGACTTGCCCACCCCACCTCTCTGGGGCAGAAGCACAGGTTTTGGGAACAAGTGGGGTCCTGTAGCCAGGCAGGGAGAGGTGATAGACAGCTGAGCAGCCACACTGTATACACATGGGCTGGAGAATGCCTCCCCCTGGACTTTTACCCTAGGTCTCTCTGCAACGTGGTATTTATCATACAAACTCCTGCACTTTAGAAGTAGTAGATGTTAATAACCCATCTTCCTCCTTTAAAGTGGCTTGCAGGTTACCAACCACACACAGTTTAGCAGCATCTGAACTAGCTAATTGTGTACATAAATAAACATTCAGGGAGCTTTGTGTCAACCACTGCTTTCAAATTAAGTAGGCAAAGTGCTGCAATTCTTTTTCAAGGCAAATACTTTTAATGGGATTTTATTTTTACATGTATCAGGTTTCTCTGGGGGACAGTCTGTTTTTGTCTTTTTTTTTCTTATTATTATTTTTCTTCTTCTCCTGATCTGCTCAAGATTCTATGAGGGAGGTCCACCTCATTTGCCCATTGAAAGGGAAATTCATTTTTCCTTTTTTTTTTTCCTCAGTTTCTTTAAGCTTCAAAGGAGAAACCAGTCTTCTCAGGGAGCTACTTCTGTATTAGTGCTACTGCAGGCTGTCTTTCCTCTCCCTGGCCTGAGGATGTCAGCTATTGCACACAAGAATAGGAACTGCCAGGATGTCGCACACACTTACATACATCTTTTTTCCATCAGCAAACTACAGGTCCTTTTGTCAATGAAATCCACTGATTTAACTCTCCTATCAGTGCTGACTATCACACTCCAACACCAGTCCTTGTGTTGGATGTAACCAAAGGATGTAAAAAGGTGTGATGCATTTTTACTGGCATCTATACATTGTTCCATGTTTTCTTCACAGTTGAACTAAAGCTGAATTTAAAAAATAAATTACAGTTTTGTGATGTCCTGCACCCAATTGGTTAAATAACCATAATAAACCCTGCATGGGATGTCTTAATAGATGAAAGCTGGAGCATAACTGAACAATAGCAGGTCCTAAAATCAAAGGTTCTGATCTCTCCCCAAATGTTCAGCATTTGCTTCCTTAGTTGGCAAGGCCAGTTGGAAGCAGAAATTGCTTTACTGGAGACTGAGTTATTGTTTGAACATAATAATCATTGCTGAAAGACTTCATATTGAGCTTCCAGATGATCCAAGTCAAAACCAGATGAAATGCATAGAAATTGATGAGCACTTACATTCTTTGGTGTTAGGAGGTGCCAACAAGCATGAGTAGCAAACCATCCCGTATATGTTTCGAGGTCTGTTTTCCAGCATGTAGTAACTGAAGAAGGGCAAGATGAGGCAAAACAGTGTAAATTAATATACTGCAACGGAGCATGGTTCAGCAGCAACCAATTATACTGAGATAAAATCATTAAAAAAAAACACTTTTATAAGCAATTTGATGCAAAGATAATTCTTTTTTTTAAAACTGTGTGAATAGAGACAGTGTTTCTCTTCATCCTTTTACCTCTAAGAGGCAATTAATCAACCATCAAGCCTACACTACAAGAAGGTATCATTGCCTAAAACAACACTATTCTCCTTGCCGTGTTCAAGCTGCAGCGTACGGCATGCCCTGAAATATGACTTTTCAGAGTAAGAGAACATTATTTTTGAAGCAGGGGTCTTTCAGGCAAGACCATCAGCTGGATATAGTTGTCTGATTTTCTTCTCAAGCATTGTAAGAGTAATCTCAGTAGCAGAGCCATATCTAAATAGCAAATGCAGGAAAACACTACCTTTACAGGGTAAAGACAGATTAGGATTTACAACCATTTGGGTTTTTTTGAAGTTCTATGCAGTATAGTGCATAAATAAGTCCTTGATGGTGGAGTTACAGCATGACGAAAAACTTTTCATGGTTTGAACCTGGCTGCCACTAAAGTTAGTCTTGGCAACTGGTTCCACAAGAACTGGATCCACAGACAACCTAATGAGTAAAATACATCCAAATCACACACAGTGATATGCTTTTACAAATCATTTGCTGAATTTTAGTGAAGAAATGCATAGTCATAATCTATTCTATATAGAATAGATCTGGGAAAGAACTCAACATCATGAACACTAAGTAACAATTCTCTGCTCTTATAAAGTCTTTTTTTTTCTGGAAAATTTATACATTAGAAAATTACTGCTGAAACTGTCCATCAAAATCAGTTGGTCATTAATGAATGACCCAGCCTATAAATAGGGTATACAAGTGCAGGAAATCAAGTACACTGAGCCACAGTATGGAGGATGGTGCTTGGAGATAACTAAAAGAACACATAAACTGAACACAGTTCCTCTTTTGTTGTTGTTGCTGTTTTTGCTGGCATTGAAATATTCACCCTCACTCTTCCCTTTGGCTCATGCACTCCATCTGCCACTCTGCCCTTCTCTCAAGAGAAGAACATTATCTTTTGTCTTTTCTGGGGGTCTGCATAATATTAGGCTGAAAAGCAGTTAATAAATAAGCAGTAAATGGCTGCCAAACCACAAAAAAAAGAGCAGCAGGCCAAAGATACATATAAATCTATAAAGAAAAATACAGGACAATCAGGATCCACAACCTAATAGCCACAGTGGTTTAGGGAAGATAAACAGCCCTCTGACAGTTAATTAAAACAAGCTGGTGGAATATTTCTTGGTTTTCACCACAATGCAGAGTGCTGGAGAACAGGCAAAGAAAATTGAAGAGGATATTCATGGGGAAGCAACTGCTCTCCTGTGTGAGCAGGAAGTTCTGCAGTTGCAAATGTTAATGGTTCACCTCTGAAGTACTGGCAACTGACAGGTTTCTAGCTATGCATAAATATTTAAAACAATGCTGGAAGTGTCTCATATCACTATCAAAAAGAAGTGGACTGATGAAAAATTCACTAATTTTCATGGTGCTATTCTTGCACTACAAAGCCCATTATTTCTCTTTCCTTAGCACTTTTCAGGCTGATATTTTGAAGCGTTAGAGGAAAAAATCCAAAAGTGAAGGCTGGACTGAAAAATGGATGTATTATCCTGCTTAACAACACGGTAGTTTATCTTTGGCTGATCTTGGCAGCGCCAAGTCACACTTGGAGACTTGAGCCCCAAAGAAGAATCTAGAGCATCATGTTTAGGTCTTCCTCCTGCAAGGGCTAGGGCACCTGGGATCAAGACAGTGGGACAATCTGAAGAAAGTAAAAGAGAAATGGCAAGCATACAGGTGGAAGCATCAGCTGCCTTACCCAGAACTACAGGGAGGGCTGTTATTTCATTAGAAACTCACTGGCTAGACACCTAACATGTCACACCATTGAGGGAGGGGAATCCAAGCTGTAACTTATTCCCTACTCTTGACCTACACCATTTATCATGTTGGAGTGCTTCGGGATAGGAGCATAAGCTGAAGCCTGCAGTGTCCCAGGAGGGTGGGTCTAAGTACCTCCAGAGATCTAACTTCGGTTTTGAGATCTATGGCTTTGGAACTAAGCCTCTACATTCTCCCCATGCACTCATCTTTTCCTTAGGCTGCTTTACTCAGCTGATGACAAATAGCAAAGGAATGAGATGCCCACAATTGGAGACTGCAGTATAAGGGATGTTATGTGAGGAAAGCCTGCAGCATATTACAGAAGCACGGTCCTCTTAAAATGAAGATTTTACTATTTCACTGCCCGTGTCTTAGAGACTCTTTGAGGACCAGCACCCAAGTGAGGGAGCACTCTGCTCCCTACCACTCATCCAGGTGGTGCTTGGCTTTCCCTGTGCCACCACAGCAACGGTGAAGAGCGGACAGCCAATACTGCCTACCAGCTCAGAGGTTCTGTGTTTCCCCCCATGACTCAGACAGAACTTCTGGGCACTCCATGTTGCACCAAGAAGGCTCCAGGCCGTGTTACAACCCATATTTAACTTATCCTCAGAATTTCACCTCCTTGAACTTTGAGTGCTTGTTTCTCCTTAACTGCTGGCCATGCCATACCATCCCAGGAGCTGCACCCAGCCAGACTCCAGCCCAATTTCTGCTGCAGGTTACACCTGTGCAAACACAGTGTTTTCAGATTATTCTCCAAGTACCAGCTGTGCAAGCTGATTATTTTCAGCCAGCACCCTACTCCCACCTGGGTAACCTCATTAGTCCTGACAAAATTGCAAAACAGCAACTGTGGCCATTATTTAACTTTCTTGGTCTTTATGATGTATGAGGGGAAGTCAAGAGGGAGTTCTCTTAAAAGCACATCATCAGTTTGCTTGGCTGGCAGTTACACAAGCCCTTCTTTTTATTTGTAAACTGTGAAAATTTCACACAGACTTGCTGATATAATAAACCTGGAGTCTTGCAGGGCCTCTTTAGCAGTTTCCTGTGCTATAGGCTATGCTGTGTCTGCAAACTGCACAAAAGCAAATGCTGGGAGGAGGTACACTTCTAAACTAAAGAGGCACACAGGCAGAAATTGAAAAGGCAGGTAAGCTGAATATGTACTACAGCACATGCACTTAACTTACAAAAAAATTGTTGCAAAAGCAAATTTACATTTGAGTTTGCAGGCTTTAAAAGGAAATATAATCAATAATATATTAAGAGTATATCTGATGTAACAAACTGTTTTCTCATCACTACTATCGGAATTATACTGATCTTAATGGACCATTGAAAATATGGACTTAATAAAACAGCATCTATTTTAGCTCCTTCAATGAGCCCTGGAACTTGTTTTTACTCTGTATAACAGCACATGCACTGCATTAGCAGCTCCTTAGACCCCTTTCTCTCTGTTGATTAACCATGACCCTGAGAGACTAACATTGCCTTGGTGAACCTCCTCCTAGCAGCTATGTGAGCTAATGCTGTCAGACACTGATAAATTTGCCAGCTGGTCATGCTTGGAGAGGAGACAGTTTATGTTTCTGAGCACAGACTTAGAGTGCCAGCATGGAGCCTACAGGGAATCCAAAGCATCTTCATGGAGCTCATTTGTAGGACACAGAACCTACAATGTGGCTTCTGAGGTTGCTGTTGGAAGCCAAGCTGGACTTCTTTGAGAGACCACAATGTTATTGAACACCTATACTACACTAGTTATTCCCTCTCTGTTTCTAGTAAGAAAAGTTTCAGTTTTTCCTAGTTTATTCCCAACAGTTGTTTCTTCAATCACTGAGATTACAGTAAGATCAATGACATCTCCCCATTTACTAGATTCACCGATACTTTTGAAATATTTGAACTTATTGTTCTAGCTGAAATTATTCACCAACATTGTACCTACGGTCAGGTAGGACATGAAGAGAAGCTATCACAGAATTTGATATTAAAGTATTTTGCAGTTCACTGGGCAGAGCAAAGGTCTGTGGTTGAATCCTTACCCCGGGAGACAAGGCCCACATTCTGCATCGTTCTCTTGATCACCTGGTGTCAGGACAGTGGCTCGAAAAAATCCCTCGCAGTCTTTGTGCCGCCTGCATATCTGGTAACCTCCTCTGGAAAACTTCTCTGATGGGCAGGGAATGCAGCCATAGTCCTCATCTTTGGTTCCATACCCACATGTCTGCAACAATACGAAGTCATTAGAAAACAGGCTTGTGCTGTACAGTGGCTCCTAGGGAATGTATTGTCTGGCATGATGTAGTATCAAGCTCTTTAATGTCTGTCCTAAAAAGGTCGGGGAAGTATGTAAGGATGTAACACACTGTGTACTGGAGAGGGATCAGGGGAGCTGGAGCATCATTTCCTTAAAAATGACCCCTTAGGGCTACTTAAATCATGTCGCAGTCTTGGAAGTGAATTTCAGCTGCTGTTCAGATAAAAGGAGAACTGTAATTGGAGAGCAGAGAAGAAAATTACAGGGGAAGTAGTTTCAGCGGGGATACTGGTGATCTTGTTTTCATGACAGGTGAAACCACAAGGACCACTAGGAAAGGCAAGGTTTGCATGACGTTTGGTAGCCTCTGAGATCACGTCCTGGATGAACACCATGTTTAGATTACATAAAACTGGTACGAAGTAGTTATTATTCAAACAGCCTTGATCAGGGCTACCAACTGTGTGAAATTCTTGCAATGGGATGTTTATCCCATTAAAACCAAACAGGATTTTAGTAATTTATTTTTTAATATGCAACAATTATCTGCTATAAATCAAATGGTTACTTAGGAACCATAATTTAAAATGTGGCAGAAGCTTCCAAGTTCCTCTACTGCCAAAATATCTTAGTGGGAGAGCAAAATTAAATTCTCTGTGTGGGGGCCAGCGTGCATGCCAGAGTAACCTATTTATCACACAATGCTAGAACAGCATTGTCAGATTTTAAATAGCTGCCGAGATGAGAATGTACTGGCAGAGAATGTGTGTGAAGCTTTTATGTTACAACACTTAAAAATATATGAATTTTAACAGGCAGGGCTTGGGATGTGGCTGATGGATGTATGGGTGGATGGGGCCATGCTCCCACAGCACCCTTGTACACATGAGCGCTCCCATATAAGGAAGGTGTGGCCTCAGTGGCACATTGCTCAAGAATCTGTTTCTTCATTTTCTCTCATATCAAAGCTTCACCACCACGTAACAGAACATTTGTTTTTAGGAAGGACTCATTGCATTTTCCATCCTAAAACTTCCTGCCAGCTAGCTAAGTATGGGAGTGTCTTGTGTTGCAGACCAAGTACATCCTCAGACCTCTTGGCCACCCTGCAGAAGTCACATCTGGAGTTGAACACGTGTCCCCCAACCAGCAGAGTGGGTTGAGATGCTAAAGTTACCATGTACGGCTCTTCACCCGGTTCACACTTGGGGCAGTCGTGGCACATGCCAGTGGTTTGGTTGTAGTATTCATTCTCACCACAGTTGGAGTATTCAGCGCTGGCAGAGTACACCAAGGAAACCTGCACCAGAGACACTGGGGTGTTACTGTCAGTGCCACCACCTCCCTCCCACGTACCTTGTCCTCACCCCTTGCCCACCCTCTATGGTGGGGCTGACACTATACCATGAAACACCCCTAAAGCTATGTGGGAAGGAGGAGGTCACAGATTTGAGCAATCTGGTCCCATTACAAGTTTCTCAGAGAAATGACCTTTGTGCCTGTTATCACAGCTACTCCTCAAAATACAGAAGGTGTGGTTCCCAGTCTATTAATTCTCCTGTTACCTAGTGCAGCAAATGCATCAGTTTACTCCCTTACCCCTCACAATTTTAATGAGTGTTCAAAAATGTAACTACCAAGGACAACGATAACAACCTGAGATAACGAACAGCCTCAATCACAGTATGGCCGTGTTTCACATGACGCATCAGCCTGGTGGGTCAGAGATGATGTCCTTTTTACTTCTGCTCCATTTTAGGTTCTTCTCCTCCACCCTTCTCCTCACTGACCTCTCCCACATTGGGAAATAGAGATTTAGACAGATGTTCCAATCTAAACAGAACTGAAGGAGATGCTTGAGTGCTGCTTAGATTGGAAACTGATCACCGCTTCAAGGTCCAGTGCTCAGTCACCTGTAGGTGTGACTTGGCAATTCACAGATGTTTGCAAAGACTCAAATGGACCCCACTTATCTCCACACACTGGAAATAGCTATAAACACGTAGATACCTACCACCAGAAAAGGAAACATGTGAGTCCATTTACGTTCACCCAGGTGAGCCATGTTCTCTTGATATTTTATCTAAAAAGACAGAATTGGGGATTGTTTATGAACATTAGTAAATATGTGTGTGTGTTGCCAAAATAAGAACAGTAGGGCTCATCATCAGAACACAGGTTATACGGGAGCAATGCCCAGAGTTATACAAAGCTCTAAACAAAAGGGTTGAGATGTGCACGTGCACTCCCACACATACTGCACATCTGCCTTTCTGAGAAAGCATGCAGCAGTATGGCCTTGCAATCCTCATAAAAATGGGCCAGAGATGAGGAACGAGCTCTGAACCCTTGCACTTCTTGGGCTTAATGAGAAATCCTCCTGTGGAGGAACTGAGAGCTGCGTCCTGACCACTAAATAAAAGAGGTTAGGGGCAGTAGGCAAGCCTGGCTTGTGTCCTTGAGCCAACTAGATCAGGTTTGTCTGGGAAAGATCCAGATGAAGCATCAAAAAGGAGAGCCATGGAGTGAAATGATGGCCATCAGCTCAGGCAGATGTCACGCTGGGGCTACACCTTCATTGTTGGCACCCGTGGATCTGGTGGGAAAGCCCAGAGCTGCCTTCAGTAGCAAGCATTGGCTGCATTTTGTTCCTGATAGGCAGGCTGTTCATATAAGAGGTTAAACTCAAAGAGGAAGCTGAATTTTGTATTTTAAGTGCATTACAATGGCTGGAGAAAAATAAAGGCCATGATCTCTTGTAAACACACGTGCTAATTTATTTCATTTTTTCAAATCCAGTTCTATGAATAACTTTGAATAAGAGCTAATGTTACATATTCATGTACTGGATTTCTTTCTAAGGGATAAAATGAGACAGGAAAAAGAGGCACGAACTGTTTCTCTAGTATGATACAACATATTAAATGCTATTGTTAGAGTACATAATATGCCTTAGGGACTTTACAGCTTCAAATTGCAAACGTTTGCAGCACTTTGGTCCTAGTAGATATGAGCTGCTCTTTAAATTTTCCAGGTCTCAGGTGCTGCAAGGTTTTAGGCTCTCAGAAAAAAAGAGTACAATTACTGCTTTGTGCCACACACACATACAATCTATGTTAGAGCAACACTTCAGTGTTCAAGATAGCCATTAACATTTACATTTTTAAACACTAAATGGGTTAAGTAAAGTTATATCATGCCAGCATCAAGCTAAGAACTTGCTTTATATGTTCCTTCTAGCAATTGGGCTAGCTGAGACAGGTAGCTGGGTGGGTGGGTGGACAAACTGAGTTATGAACATACTCCTTTCTGCAGGAAACTGTACTTTGAAACCCAGAAACAAAAGAGAATCAGAGATAAATTGTCTTAAATCTGGAGGTGAGAGATGGAAAACGGTCATGCCATCGCACAAACTGTCAAACACTGAAGCTGGACAAAGGCTTTTGCTATGACAGTATAGTTGGAAAAGTTCCAGGGATGTAATCTTCACATATGTGTCTGTTAAACTGAATACTAATTATAAAACAGCTTGTTCAACTTCAGCTATGAATATTATCAAAGCTGTTTCCACAGCAGTATGGCAAAGTAATAGTATAAACTGAGTAGGGTCCCAAATTTTCACTAGCGAAGTCTGAATACTTAACTTTACACTAAAAACATATTTTACAGCAAAAACATGCTTCACTGGCTTTCGAGCCACCCAGATGTTTACTGTTAGAGGTACTTATATGCAATCACAGCCAGATTTGAAAAATGGAAATGAAGAAGTCTAGTCTATTAATGTATAATACATTCTCCTCCATCCATTTGGTATTTATTTACACAAAATGTTGAAAGTGTCAAGTTATACATACATACATACAATATTTTTCTCTTTCAATATAAATATACATGTGGGGGTAAATTTTGTGTGTAAACATACATTTTTTTCCCCACATTCTATTATTATACACAGCAATACGTCAAGCATATGGCAAATAGTTTCTTACTGTACAACCATTCTAAGTGCTGAACGTGGCCAGATAAGAACACAAGGGGAGGTTTCTTTTCCCCATATTGGAAAAACAAAATGTTGAATTTAATTATTCACCCCCTTATTCAAGTATGCTGCCATAAACGGGCAATGTTATTTTCTGATTTGAGTGTGTGTGGTTTATTTATTTATTCCTTTAAAGGTAAAAAACAAAATACTTACTGTATTTTCATAGTGCAGAGGAGTGGGGAAAAGCAGATGTAGGAGGTTTAAGACAGTAGGGATGTAGGTAGCTCCTCAGCTGAAATGATACCTGATGGTATGTACCAAGACATGCTAGACTGCACCTAGGCTTTCTTTCAATTTTCAAGCATTCTAATTTACACCCACACCGTATAATCTATCACACATTAATCTCATCTGCACAACAAGGGATTTTCTAAGGCTAAGATCACTTTTGCTTCTAGCTGACATATGTAGAAACATGCAGAGCTTGGACAATCAGCCTGTGTCTGCCAAGAAGCAGGGGAAAAGTGTCCAGTTATTACGGGCCCTAACCATTAAGAACAATTAGCTCTGAGGAATGCTTGAACAAATTTACAGGTGGTTCCCTTTCCCCTTATATTCCCAGGTACTCACTGCTCCTGGGAGGCCTCCGGGAGCAAAACGAAGAGCTCAGGGCCTCAGAGAGAGGGTGGAGGGAAATACTGAATTACACAAATTTGGCTTCCAAGCCAAATTTTCAAATGAACACAACAGAAAGCAGGCACACATGATGTGTCTGCTATCTCACACTGAGAGCCACAGCACTAGCTTCGGACACTGTTCCAGAACAAACCAAAGGCCGTCCCTGTGACACAGGGCACGCTAAGGCACTTTTTAGTTCAGGAGATGAGGGGCATCTGTGTAGAGCTTTGCTGCTCTATAGAAGTCTTTACCTGTGAACATTTGGCAGGCAAAGCTGAAGTCTGGGTCCACTGCTGATCTTCTTCATTGCTGGTACTGAAGCGTATGTAGGATTAAAACACGTACTGGTGCACATGAACCATTTTGGAAATCTTTCCTGCCCCTCCACCACACATGATTTTTGGGAAAGCTTTATGGTTTTGTCCTACAAATTCAATCCTTCTTCAAGGGCAGGTAAAATATCAGCTGCAGCAATGCATCAGCTGATTGGTGTTGAGCTTATAGCCCCGAAGAATTCACTGGTGAAGGGCAATATCAGTCTGCCTGTTTTGAATAACACAAACGTTGGACTCACAGGATGGCAGGCAGCGATCAGCAGGAAAGAGCTGGAAGTGCATTTTTGGAGGGATCACACAATAGCTCCTATGCAATATGGAATTTCCAGCAGCTCGTCCACTGAGCCCTCTGCACATCCTGTCTCACGTCCTAGCTGAGGACAAGCGGGTGTCTGGAGAGGAGGTGTAAAACACAGGCTTGGGTCTTTGTGGATCAGGTGTGCAACACAGCAAGTCTCAGCTTGACTTAGGGGGGTTGCTAATTACAGTCATATTTTCCTTTCGGGGCATATTCGTTAATAACTGTTAGGAATACGTACAGAAGCTGACAGGAAAAGGAAGACTATTTTGCCAGTGGCAACCACAGCAAGAGGTGCAAGAGACTCGCTGTCTCAGCTTCTCTCCAGGAGACTGTGAGGCTCAGGTTTGGCCTGGGGGAATAGGAAAAGAGACGCCTGGGTCCCTGTCACTCAAGTCTTTCTCTTCCCAGATGAAAGGTCCTTCTGTACAGTCTTTGCGGCATCTTACCATTGACTGGCAGGTACACATAAATAGATAAATATATATATACGTCCCCAGGCAGAACATGCTTGGTTCATGCTGTCTGAAGGAGAAAAAGCAGCATTCACTGTAGTCAGCCTTTGAATTTAATTTACTTAGATAATTAAGTAGTGCTGCCACTATGTTTACAGTATCCACGAGTAAATGAAGTAAATAAGTAGAATATGCAGTGAGGTTACAGTAGTTGGTGGTCTAAGCTAAACAACTTTCGATAAATGGTCTTAACAGTTATTTTAGTTCTGTGGATTCTGTATTAACACAGCATAAAAACTAATTTCCTGTCATTGAGATTTTTGTTGTTGTTGTTTAAACAGAAACTGATGGAAAAAGGAGAAGAAGCACATAGATCAAGGTGCAGAAATCTGTGCTTAATGCTGCAGAGAAGGGTTTCTTTGGTGTTTATGCATTTCTTTAATGTAGACACAATTCAAGGATGCAATCTTGACTTCATGAGAAGAAATGCACAACAGCTGTCTCAGACAGCTTCACCATTTTGATCACCATTCTGTACACACACAGACACATTCTGGGCAGCAGAATGAAAGACAAAAAGTTCTGTATAAATAAAAGGAGGGTAGATCATATGAACCTCACAGGTGCCACCAACAAATTCAGTGCCTGTTTGAGCTCCCAAGGTTTATGAGAGGAACCTCATGAACCGCCTTCTCGCAGATTATCACAGTTTCTCGCATGTGCGTGGTAGATAATCTTTGTCGGCTTCGATGCTGCTAAATCCTTCTTAACTGAGATAAGCATATAATCCTCACTGCAGGGCCTCATCAGTTTCAGAGTTCAGCAGCAGAGTTCAGTTTGGCTCCAGCCTTGCAAACACAAAGATGTGGTTTGAATTTTCCTTTCAGGAGGAAACAGGCATCTCGGAACGCATCACTGAATGACAATGATGGCAGTGCAAGCTTGGAGGGAGAATAAACTTAGAAAACTGTAAGCAAATGAAAACATGGAGATTATGAAGAAAACTATTGTGTAGCCTTGGTTACAGTTTGCATTGTTGTGAACACCGGAAAAAAACAGTGCACTGAGCAATATTGCATTTGCAGGATAAGATGAACTACATGCTTTCCAGTATCTACTTTATATCACTTTGGCCATACGAATACACCTTAAGAATTACCTCAGAGAAAGATACAACTCTGCCCTTCCTTTTACCTGAAACATCAAAAAGAAGCTACAACAGCTCAAGCTACAAATACCTCTTTAATTGCCTCTGTGATCTGGTACCTCCCATCAGAAAAATAATTAACTGCTTGGGCATAGCAACAAGATTTTTTCCTCTGGGAGTTGAGTTGACTAGAGGGGACACCAGAGATTCCTTAATTTTCCAATGGGAACACTGCATGCTGAATATGTGGGGGCTATTAAGACTAATAAAGAGCTATCTGTCTCCTCACAGACTAACTTATCTGGAAACTACATCTGGAAGTCTGTACCCAAAGCTGTTTTCTCATCTTACACAAAGATGCATGTTATTTCTCGCATAGTCAGGCCATCAGCTTTTTGAAAATGTTTTCAGGAAGAAAAATAAAAGAAGAAAGGATGTGATGCAGGAAAAAAAATGCAAAAGACAGAAATAAGGAAAGGCCTCCTCTAATACGCTTTTCACATGCAGCTTTTCTACCTGTGGAAATGGGGGCATGAATTAAGTGCAAACACCCCCAGCCAACTTCAGTGGTGTTCCCTCTAGGAAGTCTGGTGTCTTGGTGGTGAAGTGACAGAGCAGGGATTAGGCCCTTAAAAACCTCTGGATGCACTGGCATCTGCTGCAGCTCTCCAGTCAATACTGTTTTATGCACAAAAACGCTCATGAGGGCAAAAATGTGAGCAGACTTGTACCTTCCCCAAGTCAAAAGGTTGCCCTGACCCTTAGGGTAAGTCATGTGATCCCTTTTGTTTTCTATAATAAAATAAATAATAATAATAATTATTATTATAATCTGGGATTTGTTTTAACACACAATTACAAAAAAGTCAGAACCCTCATGACTGTAGTGGAAAAAAAAATCTTGACTTTTTTTGGCCAGCCCCCATGAAGATTTTCCCCAGCAGGAGAGGCTCCCTTCCAACCTTCCCAAAACCAAAATTTTTTGAAGGAGGCTTTCATGAAGACTTCCCTATTATCTTGAGCCCCTCTGAATGCCTGCCAGGAAGTGCTACAGCACATTCTTCCCAGCTTGCTCGCTTCCTTGCTCAAATGGCTTTGGTGGGCCATCATCTCACACAGAAGACCAGCAAGAGGCAGGGGTTGCCTCAGGGACCTAAACCAGCTCTCAGCTGCCAGAGGGCACTGAAGTTTTCCGTGGAAAGAGGCACAGGATAGACCTGGATAAACTGTAAATGAGCATATTAAGCATCTTGATCAAACAACTCCAGTGCAAGAATTAATAAGGAACTGCACTCATATTCTGTCCACTGTGTAACACCAGGGCTGCATCAGGCTGTGCTTCTCACAGAGCTTGGCCCTGCTTGAGAAACAGAACATACACTTTCGGTACTGTACTTCCAGGGGTGAACTGAAATCGCTGGGATGAAAGCAGCTCACTTTAGATTCAGAAGCTCTCCTTAATTCCTGAGACATGTGTTACCTCCCATTTGGAGCAGAAAATCAGCAGCCTATTAGGAAAATACAAACCACTGAAGCAATGTTGATATTTTTCTAACATCTTTTCCATTTTATAAGGCTCTATGCTTTCTAGATGACAGATAACAGATAACCCTAATGAGAGCAGTCTGAGCTGTGGCTTGCATTATAAAGATCAACAAGGATTTGAACTCACACTTTGCTTCTGTTCCTCAGGGTCCAATCCTGTGAGCTGCTGAGCACCTTCAAAACTGATGGTATTTAGGAAGCAGATTAATTTTAGAATTTTTAGAAGAAACAGATATTTTTTATATACTATAATTGTTGATTGACAGTATAGAGGTGGAGAAACTTAGAAATACTTAACTGGAAGAAACTGAGTTGAAATCCTACAGTGACCATCAACAGAATTCACAGAAAATGTAAATAGAATAGAAACCCTACAGTGACCATCAATAAATAATGTCTGTTCCTAGCTCTGCAGTACATTTGCATTTCTTAGCTAAAAGCCAGAAAATTTGTTAAGAGAGCTCAAACCACAGTTGTTTTTATTTTCCATGGTTTGCATGAAAACATCTGAACTGCCGCATCCCAGATGGACACGGAAAAGCAGCGGTGGGTTCTTCAAAGGGTGAACCTCCCAGGAACAGGTCACCACACGCAAGAGGATGTCACCAGCATGGTCCTAGCCACCAACTTCTGGCCCTCGCAAGTGCATTAAGCGACACTGAAGCCTCTTGTTTTCAACGGGCCTCTGTCTTGCAGACAAAGGGATATATTTGCTGCCAACAAGCATTATTTCTTGTATTATTCTCCTTTTTACATAACTGTGTTTGAAGGGGATTTATTGCTTTTGCAAACTGAAGGCTGGCCGCATTTAAATTCAGAGTTATATCCCAAGCTGCTCGGGCCACCATTGTCATTGGGAAAAGCAGGGAGAGGGAGCAGGCCTGGGGGAGCTCTTAGATGAGAAAAGAGCCCACACAGGCAGCGAGGCCACAAGGGTGCCTGAAGGGCAAGGTGGCTAGAGGCATTGCTCTGGGTGGTGCTGGAAGAGCTGTCCCCATGAGCCCCATCCATCCATTCAACCCATGGGTGTGGGTCCCACCTGCGGGGACAAAGAGGGGATGTGGCCTTAAGGACAAAATGTGGCTCGCAGTGCAAGGCAGAAGGGAAGAACGTGCCAAAGCAGCCAAAGCTTGGTGTCTGTGGGTAGTTATGAGCTGAGGCCTGCTGAGGCTTCTGGCTGTGCCCATCATTTGGCCTACAGGAGGAGGGAACACCACCATGTCTAACTGCAGCCAAAGTCAGCCCACTCCATGCACATGCCCAGATAAAAGGCATGCATGTGTACACAGACACTTCTATTTTATACCTGCACACCCTCCAAACGCTGGCTGCCCCTCAGATCAGATGATGCCCAGTGAAGTCAAATCTCTGCTTCACAGTTATAAAGTGAAGGAGATGAGGAAACAGCTTTTTTTTTTTTTTTTTTGCTGCAATACTTTCTCTATTGACACAATAATCATCAAATCTCTTCAGTAAGTTCTCAAAGGCACTCATTTCTTATTTTTTTTTTTAATGAAAGTGTTTACATTCCTAATTAAGGAGCACGTTAAGCCTGGTGGTACCTTATCTGATAAACCTGTTACTAGGCTATGTCAAGCTGAGCCTTTCAAGGGAGCAAGCTGTTTTTAAAAGCTGGCTGTCCTCTGGGCTGGAAATGTGCATCCACAAGCTTCCAATTAACTTGGGTTAATTACAAAATATCAGAAATGTAATAATGTATTTAAAAATACACTACAGGTGCAAATGACCGTTTTTTTTTTTTTTTCCTCCCCCCTTCTCTTTTTCTCTCCCTGCTCTGAAAAACCTTACAGGCTGTCACTGCCTTCCAAGTTAACATACCACCAACTCCACAGGTGTTATCCACTGTTTTCTCTCATGTGGTGGAACTGATTAGCATAATAAGATTGATCTGAGAGTCCCTGCTTCCATTTTGCAGTTATTATGGCTTACAGTGTTGCTCTTGGACCTGCTGAGGAAGTTAGGTCTGAGATCTGTTTGATGTACCTAGGTACACCAGCCAGTCTAACAAAAGGAATCACTTCTCTCTACATACTTACTCCCCCCCCAGACCACCAAAGTCAGCGCACACACACATTCTAACCATTTACTGACACCACTAACAGCTGTGCTATGCTAAATACAAACTCATTAGAGTAAATACATGACCTCCTTCCCAAGGAGGAGCAACCTTGCAACTGTACCCTAGATATTTCAACAGGAATACTGCCCTCCAGCTTGGCACGCTCAGCAAATTTTAATTGCAGTTTGCAACTTTTTGTACTCTTACGTATTTTGAAAAGTAGGTGTGAGTCTTCAGTTCAGTAAAGCCTCCCCTGACATGACCTATAGTTCTCTACTCATTTTTGACAAGGTGGACCTATCCCATTTTCCTTACGTGTAACAATGTGACAGTGCCCCTGGCTCCATTTAGAAATGAAAACTTCCTGTCAAGGATGAATTAGAAGTCTGGTTTTACTTAGCAAGATCATATTGAAATTGTACATATGAGGGGAATTTTTAATTCTTTTATGATTTAACAAAAGACATGGGTGTATTTATTTTGCAAAAAGCACTAACAAAACTATTGAGCTATTGACCCCAAATGTAGACAGGAAGGGAAGAGTACCTTCAGCATTAAGGCACCATCATCCAAAGTTTTATATAAACAAACTTCCGCTGCAATCCTCACTGCTGAAACCATATGAGGCAAACCACAAGGCAGCAGGGCATGAGAAGGATAAATGACTGCACGTCTCACCGGCCTACATATCCACTGGCTGTGAGAGGTGTTGTGGTGGAAGAGAGGAGCTGAAAGGTGAAAATGTATGCTGGCAAAGACTGAGTGGGAAGTTATGCGGTGGTACAACTCCTCTATGCTCTGAGGAGAAAAAGAGATTTTTATCACCTACATGTGCATTTATTTCCTCATCCCATTCCAGTGACACGATCACAAGAAAATATGGAGATGTGGTTTTAAAAGCATTTCCCTATCCTGATGCAGAGGTGATATGAAGGAAACACGGCAGAACACTATGGGAAAAATGAAGAAGATAATATTCAAAGAGAATTCAAGCAGTGGTGAACATCATGGCCTTGCGGTCTTGAGCTCTACAATCCAGACTTATAGTTGTATGCGTTCTTTTAAATTTAGATTCATCTGAAGCTGCCCTTTGATCGAAGAACCTTTGTGCAAGCTAAGAGTATGAGTACTTTCAACCAGATTGTGTAGGTTTTATAACACGTATGAAAAAAGAAACAAGGACAGGAAAAGGATATCTGGAAAGCAATGTCAGAGCAATGTCAGTCCTATGATTTCTGGAAGAAAAAGATCCAATGAGAGAAAAGAAAAAAAAAAAAAGGAAAACAATGATTTAAAGTTATTCCCAGAAATACTGAATATACTGAAATAAACATAATCTTTTCTGGTACAAACCAGAAGGTGACACATTTTCCTACCAGATGATGTTGTAGTGAATAAATATAGCTCCCTCCAGCTGCCTTAATATTACATGTAACAGTAAGTTAGGTCAGTCTTCAGACATTTTGGATTTGGCTGTTCTTTAAAAATGAGAACTTCCTACAGTTTACCTCAGAAACTCTTAAATGCAAAGTGTCATCCATAAGCAGCTGAAGACCTTCTGCTCCCTCTGACTGCAGTACTTTCAGAGAAGGAAGTATCTCTGGGTCTGCACTATTTTATACTCCAAAATTTAAGTTGGATGAAAACCATCCTCTCCATAAAACAAGTTTGAACAGATTTAACACTGTCTCTGCAGTGGTTAGGTTAATGTGATTTCATACTTCCCATAGTAGTGTTTTCTTTATGCATGCTACTAGTGAAGGTTTGGAGAGCTCGGTTTCCCAAACCAAATCTCCACTGGGGGGCAGCACATTAGCACATATATTAACGCTCCGCTGACGACTTGCTTCCCAGGAAGCAAATTTTCATGGAGAAATGTTCTGCTATGATGTGAAGTTTTGCTTAATGGAACAAATACGCACAAAAAAAGATACATACAGTGAATATTTCTTCTTATACGGGCTGTTAGATCACTGAATTGTTAGCTAAACAATCAACACTAAACCTGAGAATGAAATAAAGTCTGAAAGCATAGAGCGAGTTTAAAGATAAACCATTTATTGGCACCAGGATCAACAGATACTAAATTAGCTACAAAGCTGCAGGGAATAATGACATGTGAAGTCAGTTTTTTTTTTTTTTTTTTTTCTTTTTAATTCTTAGCCCCTCGGGAGATTTGGGATGGTTTGATGTTCATCTGGAGACTTGACAAAATTCTACAGAAACTTAATAGCCTGCCAACATGGGTGGTTGCTGCTCGAAGGCATTTCAACATGGCAAAGGTCCTGTCTATGCGCTGCAGACCTGCATCACTTAAAGGCAGCTTGGAATGACATGAAAACGAGCCGCGCAGTGTCAGGACCCCGCACGTAGCATTGCAAGGCTAACGTGCACATATCCCCGCTTTCCCGGGGCAGCCAAGGTGTGGGAGGAATCCATTTGGCCTTTAATTATTCTGAGCACCGCCTAGGTGTTAAACCCCACAAGGTGCTGCCACACCTATATACCAGGGCTTGGGTGGGACAGAGCTCCTGCCTCCTGGTTAGAACAGAAATGAAGACCGGAGGGTGAGCCGATGCTGGATGAAAGCGGGAATCAGGGCAAAAGTCTAGGCACAGAGCTGGGGGAGGCATGAAGGGCAGGCGTCCAGAGTGAGAGACTTGGGCCAGAGCAGGGCACAAGTCTGTGAACAGGAGAGGGGAATCTGGTGTAACTGGAAGGCAGCAGAGCCAAGCACAGGCTGTGGTTCCTCTCTGGTGGGGTTCCGCCTGCTGATCAGCTCTCAGTCAGCTGGGAGATGGCTGCTGTGTGGGACTTGGGTTATGTGACTCCTGAAAACGGCACAGGGCCTCCAGGGCTGGAGGCAATGTCAGTCTCCTGTGAGCAAACCACAAAGGCTTTGGGAAGCAGAACTGAAGCCATGCTGTGCAGAGAGGCAGGATGGGGAAGAGGATGAGTCTTAAACCATCCTTGTGATGATGTTCAAGTCTCTACTTGAAGGCACGTGAGAAGATTGTACTACAGAGAGCAGTGATGTCTGCCCCGTGGCAGCTCCTGCTTCTCCTGGTAAAGCTCTGCAACGCTGTGCCAATCTCTTTGGGATGGTGACAAGAATTTAAGTGAAGAGCTAGTTGAACAAAACCCTGGTTAAATGCCATCCTGAAGGAAGAAATACAGATACTCCAGCCTGAAGTCAGGAGCTGGGCAGTTGAGAGATACATGCACACAGAGCAGGTGCTGCAGGGGAAACACCAGGGAAGGAAGAGGTTTTAGGCTGGTTTTAGGCAGGTTTTATGCTGGTTTGCCTTTCTGAAGGAAGCTCTGATCTGTACTTGTAGGACGACATTCAGCTGAAAGAAGCCTGTTCTGGCAGACTGACTGGGACTGCCCACAGCTCATGCTAGGGCCTTCACAAGATTTTTGCAGTGGCACAGTTATACCTTCAAGACAAGGCAGATGCTTTTGTGTTTCAGGCTGTGGAAAAATGTGAAATACACATTAGGTACATTTGCCAGCTTTTTAACCCTTCCTGATGGTTTGAGCTACTTCTTGTCCCTGTCTGGGTACATTCAAATAGGTTTTGGAGAAGAGCTGAGCAGAAATGGTAGAGCTATTTATTAGCATGTCTCTAGGCTAGGAAGAAGAGGAACTTGCTGGAAATTTGTGCTCACTCATCAGTCCTTGGATTTTCAAGCTTGTAGAAGAGGAGGTTCTCACTGTGCTTTGTGGGTTTTTGTTTTGTTTTGGTTTCTTATTTTTTCAGGACTGGACATGTAACATGGTTTTCTCCATGAGACTTGCAGCCAAGAACAGAGCTTTACCTTGCCACAGGTTGGATGAACACATCTGGGCTTTATAAGGTAAAGATTTCCAAAGCAGGAGAAGGAAGCTGGAAGAGCTTTCAAAGAAATGGCCCAGCTAGGTCTTACACAACTGATGAACTATAGTATGGCCACCTGAGAATAAGAGGTAGAGTTGGATACTACATCTGTCTATGGACAGGGGAGACGGGTTGTTGGAAAGCAGTGCAGTAGGTCACAGAAATAAGAGAAACACCAGGTGGATGGGGGCAGGTCACTTCACTCCATTTGTAGGCAGAAGATAAGTGAAAGGCAGAAAGCAAAGGTGGATAAAACTAACTGAGATAATTCTAGGTGAATACAAATATTTTGTTGCGCCATTTTTGGATATCAGGATTATAAAAAAGAAGAAGAAAACTGTACATCAATAAATTCAAGTGTTTACTTTTTTGGCATTTAAGAACTTACCATAATTGCAGTGACAAGAGGCTGATGATTGTTCTCCTTGGATTAAACTTGCCTAAATTCAGATTATATTGCAAACACTTCTTCATTTCACATGGACCTTTTCTGGAAAATTTAGATCACAGATACTTACTATTTTGGATGCTGCATCTCCATGTTATGCCTTCATACATTTTATTACTAAACATGGAAAAAGCTTAATTCTCCCTATATTTCATTTCTTCCACATCTGACAGCTTCCTAGTTTGTGGCCAAGTATTTGAACAGAAAAATTCCTTTTGCTAGGCCAGCATGGATGTTTTTCATCTGCTTCATCCCCTTATTTTTGAAGAGGTAATTTTGATGGTGAGGTAACATTACGATAAGATACAATAAACTAGCCTAGTTTCACAAGGTTTTTGCCTCTTCTCAACTGTAATTTCTTTAAAAAAATATCTCTAAGACACACATTGTGTCAAAAGCAGTACACTATAAAGCCATTAGATTTTACAAAATTTAGATAATTCTGTATATATCAGTTCAGTAAAATGCATCTGGTTAGAAGAAAGTTAAGGGATTCTGAGGTCTGTGTTTATCTGTTTCTTGTAGATTTGTTATCAAATAATTCAATCATTAAAAAGATTAAAAAAAAAAAAGGACCAGATGGAACTTCAGAAAGTTCTCTTATCTACCCTTCTGTTTCACACTAGGCAAAATCAATCTCCACCACCCCAATAAACATATATCTAACCAGATCTTAAGAACCTCCAGTGACAGAGATTCCACAGTTTTTCCTTGGCCATTGATTCCAGTGCTTTGCTGTTCTTGGTATAAGGCAGCTCCTCCTAATGTCTAACCTACATCTCTCTTCATTCACTTGAAGATGCTGAAATTCATCTTGGTCCACCATTTATGTGGTGAGAACAGATTGTTTTCTTCTGCTCTGCAATAGTCTACGTATTTGTCTGATATCATGTCTCAGATTGGTCATACTTTAATACAAAACAATCCAAATTCATCCAATCTTGCATGACTGAGATTTTTATAGAGTGCTGACTGTTATCTCTTCTACCTGTGTTTTATCCAAATTTTCCAATCTTTCTTGAGGAAGATGTCTAAAACCAAACACAGTGCTTTAATGAAGACCTCATCCATTCTAAACAGAGCATTCCATTGGGGAGTTTATAAGGTCTCTTTTACACATCCCAGGATTAGGTTGTGATGACACAGGCAGGGACTTACTAGAGGTGAGAGAACTCTCATTTATTAAACCACTGAATGTTTGAGGCTGTTGTGGGTTTTGACTTGTTCTTCTCCTCCTTTCCCAAAATCTATGTTGGCATTTCTATCAATATGCGAGAAAATATCTTGTATTTGTAAGAGATATAACATTCTAAAATGCTGCTGTTTATGCAACAGCAAATACAGTCCTTTTGTATTGCCTAAATCTACACCTAAGCTCTGCTCTGGGTTTTTCATTCTACTGGAGTAAACTACCAAATTTGTTGTTTGCCAATGATGCCATAGCAACATGTTCCTATTCTCCATGCTCTTTGCTTTGCCAGGTTAATGAAGGGGATGTTGAGACTGACATGGTAAGAGTGTTTTCATCTGGAGAACAAAAGCAATCTGTACCCTCAGAAAGCTGTCATCGTATCTCCTACAGACTGCTGAACCATGCCAGCTTCAAGCTTTTCACTGTGGTGCTGGATGAAAGCAAAGACTACATCATGAGCTGCTATTTTGAGTTGGATGCTCAAGTTGCTAAAAAAGATTTTTCTGGCAGAACATCTTTGCAATATTTCCACTACAAAAATCTGCTTTCATCCTCAAATCCTAATGCTTCTTTTTGAGGACTGAATGTATTATGGGCAAACACAGTTGCGTGGCCAAGAAAGAATCCAGTTGTGAGGGCTGGCAAAAACAGTTCTGCTTTAAATATAGCAAAGAAGTCTCTCTCCTTTGTCCACTGATCTCTCTATGTATTGTGTATGCTACCTAAATGGCCAACACTGAGATGAAACTACTGCACGAGGCCTTGATAGATATTCTTCATTTTAGAATGGGCAGAACAGAACAGTTTGATTGAAAAGGAACTTCAAATATCACAGAATCATAGAATATTCCAAGTTGGAAGGAACACACAAACATCAACAAGTCCAGCTCCTGGCTCCACACAGGTCCATCCAAAATTCAAACCCTACGTCTGAAAGTAGTGTTCTCTCTTTGAACTCTAGCAGCTTGGGGCCATGACCACTGCCTTGGGCACCACCCTCTGGTGAAGAATATTTTCCTAACCCCCAACCTGACTCTCCCCTGACACAGCTCTATGCTGTTCCCTTGGGTCCTGTCACTGTCATCAGAGAGCAGAGGTTTACCATCAGAGAACCCTCAAAGTAAAGAGGTTTCCCAATGCCCATACTTGCTTCCCACACTTCCCAACGCCTTCATACTTGACTTGGTGCATCTTTATGCCATTCCGTTGCATCCTGTCATCAATTCCCAGGAGCAGAGCCTGGCACCTCCCACTGCTTCCCCTCCTCAGGGAGCTGCAGAGAGCAATAAGGTTGTCTCAGCCTCCTCGTTTCCAGCTTGGACAGCCCAGTGTCCTCAGTCTCTCTTCACAGAACTTTTACCAGATTTGCTGTGCTCCTCTGTTTGCTTTCAAGTACTTTAACATCCTTTATTATATTGTGGAGCCCACAACCGAATTTCCTTATAATAAACCAACACAAATTATTGACTTCATCAAGAATACATTGCAGATAATCACTAGTCTTTCATCAAATGTTACAGTTTGGTTATTTACTCCTTAAGTGGGTTGTATCAAGAGGCAGTAGCAATGGGACTCACTACTTGTGTTTTTAACTGCCATCCTGTAGCTGAAAAAGAAATCAGAGTAATATGTAGTGCACAGAACATGAAAGATGCTACAGTAGAACTCGGGTCTTGTCTCTTTGTAGTACAGCTGCAGTGACTTACTGCTGCATTTTTTTCTGCATGGAAGACTGAAAGAAGGCTTTCGTTGTGGAGGCTTTGTAAAAACCTGTGACTGCCTCTGCAGATACAGTTTCTCTGTACGTTGAAGACCAATAACATAGAAGAAATATGCAAAGCTTTAATATGATACAAATCTTAAAACTGTCCTGTTATTAAGACTATGCGACCCCTACTGAATGGAAATCAGAGCATCCAGAGAATGAGATGTCTACGTGTCTGCATGTGGTGAAGCTCTAAAGTACCCCATTTTGAAAGCTCCAAGGCCATCAAGACCTGAAGAGAAAAGAGGGCGATGATGAAAATACCTGTTTTTAGATTCTTATGTTGGTTTTTCTGTTGTTTGTTTGTTTGTTTTTAGCTTCTTCAGAAGATAATGCATTCAAAATAGATCGGAGTGTCTTTCAAGTGTATTACTGCTTGCTTGAGTTCACCCCTAGAGAAAGCAATTGCTGGAGTCAAGAATCTGCTTTGAAAAGAGTCTAACAAACAGATCAGAGATCTACTAACATCATCACATGAGAAAGTCAGTGCTAACTGAATGCTTTTGGAGAAATGTGGGTGAAAAACAGACTGCCTTCCTGATCTGTAAGCAATTCAGTTCTAGCTGTTGGCATTGAGTTTATCCTAGTAAGAAAGCTAGTCCAAACAGCAAAGCTAGAGCCAGCTTTGTTGTTCTGGATTTATCTGAAATGGAGGAAGCCTGCTTTTTGTCTGGAACACCTCATATGAAACTACCTTTATGCCAGTAGCACCTGCTTCAATATCTTCTGGAGCATTTTGAGGTGCTGCTTAGAGTCAGTTAATAGGGTGATCTCCTCTCCCACAAACATTTATAGCAGTGTGGAGCAGAAGTGGGGCACAGATCGGGTACAGCAAGATCAGAAGCCCAAATGGGGCACTAAGGCTGGCAGCACTGGCACTGCTAGGCTGTGTGAGGCTCAGGAGGAGCTGGCATTGCTGTAGAAAGCAAGAGGCAGGGCAGGGCAGCATACAGTGAGCCAACAGCCCTGGAGCTGAGGAAGGTAAACCAAATGGCTGCTTAAAGCACCAAGAAAAAAAAAAAAAAAGAAAGAAAGAATAAAGGGAAAGGGGGAGGGGAGGGGAAGGGAAGGGAAGGGAAGGGAAGGGAAGGGAAGGGAAGGGAAGGGAAGGGAAGGGAAGGGAAGGGAAGGGAAGGGAAGGGAAGGGAAGGGAAGGGAAGGGAAGGGAAGGGAAGGGAAGGGAAGGGAAGGGAAGGGAAGGGAAGGGAAGGGAAGGGAAGGGAAGGGAAGGGAAGGGAAGGGAAGGGAAGGGAAGGGAAGGGAAGGGAAGGGAAGGGAAGGGAAGGGAAGGGAAGGGAAGGGAAGGGAAGGGAAGGGAAGGGAAGGGAAGGGAAGGGAAGGGAAGGGAAGGGAAGGGAAGGGAAGGAAAGGAAAGGAAAGGAAAGGAAAGGAAAGGAAAGGAAAGGAAAGGAAAGGAAAGGAAAGGAAAGGAAAGGAAAGGAAAGGAAAGGAAAGGAAAGGAAAGGAAAGGAAAGGAAAGGAAAGGAAAGGAAAGGAAAGGAAAGGAAAGAAGGAACAATAATCACACATTGTTCACTTCTTAAGTTCTAAAAAGTTACACAAATTGGAAACAGAATAGAAAAGACTGTAGAATGACAAAATTCACTTTTTTTCCCTTTCCTAAACAGCTTTGTTTGCTCCCTGGTGGCTGGCAGGACAGCCAGCCAGTAGCCTGCTCTAGTCACTTCTTCAGCAATCTGTAGAGCTGGGAGGTCTGTCAGCAGTGATCTCGCCTTAAATTCTTCTTAATCTTAATAAACATGTTTCTAGGATTCAGGACTCAGCTCCCTTTTTATGAACAGATCCTTTAACCACGCTGAAATCCTGGTTGCTGCTGCTGGATTACCATGTCTTCCCACTTCTTCCTATCTAGTACAACTGAAAGTGTTAGTTTGCAGCTCCATAAACATCTAATAGAGAGATCTGTGAGATTTGCAAATCAGTGATGGTTACCTGGAAGCCAGAGGCATCTGGTGTAAAATATTTACACTAGTGAATCTTCCTAGCTAAAATTTTGTGGAAAGTACTCCTGGTTGGTCACAAATAAAATTTGAAGTAGTCTACCCTACTATCCTCTGGGTTAAAATGTCTGCAGGTATCAATACATCTGTACAGAAATAACCCAGACACAGATGGTATCACACAGGTCATTGGATCACACAGGTGATTGCAGTGTTCAGAGGATGAAAATAACAAGGGACTCTTGGACTTCCCCTGTTGGAGAAACCGATTTGGTAAATTCAAGTCTAAGCATGAAGCAAGCAAAACACAAATTTTTGGTCTTTCCTGTCACACACAATGTCTCATTTCACTGGTTTGGAAAAGATCTTAGCTGTTGTTTCCCTTCAAACAATATGAAACACTTGAGGAGAATTAAACTGGGGAAAGATTTGGTATATAATATGCACAGCACAGAATGCTGGATAAGTCTCAGTTCAGGCATGAAGAAACACCCTTGTCACCAGTTGGCAGAATGTATATCTTCCGTTTACACAAAACTGAATTTCAGAAATTGCTCAGCGTGTCTGGGATTCCTGGGTGCGCCTTTAACTGGCTGTGTGCTTCTGTGCAGAAGCGCTAGTTCCCAAACCCAGGTGTGGCTGCATGGGGAAAATCTCCTGCAGGAGGACATGTGACTCCCAAGGAAGATGTTGTCAGTTAGACTGTTGCTGGAGAACATAATTTGAAGAATTTTTGGAAGAGGAAATGCCAAGTTCCTAGTTAAACTTGTTGAGCATCTCTGGCAAATTTGAATGAGAAACTTACTCCAGAGAGACTATAAAAATAACTGGTTGAGCCAAGTAAACAATGTATTCAGTGTGACAACTTTTGTCATCATGTCAACTCTGATTTTCACAGATTACGATGAATGCAAGAGCGAGAAGCTAAAATAACACTGAAGGCTTGTAAACATGGGGGCAGTCTGTGAGAAAAGCTGGAGTCAGGCAATCAGCTAAACCCATGTGGTTAAGGCACATTAAACCTATAAGGCTTCTTCTGAACGTCTCTGCTAGAACACTTTCTGTCAGCACACTTAACTAATACGCAGCACTAATAAAACTGAAATGGCCTAAGATTTGCATCCTTGCATGGTTAAGAACAGTCTGAGAGGGGAAAAGTAATTATTACATCTTTGCTTCACATATTGACTGCTTACATCTTGTGCTGAAGTCCTCTGTATTGGCAGTGCTTGTGCCGAGAGCTGTACTTAGGTGTGTGAATAAAAAACTTAGGAAATGTTTGCTGCAGCTGGAAAATGGGAGTCTTCTCTTGATTGAGAAAGACAACACCAGACATTGCTCTACAGCGTTAGAAAGGAATAAAACTACATTTCTAACCTATATAAGGCATAGGCAGACATCAGCCATGTCATTTTACACAGCTCCAGCACATCATGCCAACTCTGCAGGTCAGCATCATTCCTGTCCTTGCTTTTGGCCACACTTCACCAAAGGTTATACATGAAACCATCTTGCATAGAAGGGAGGTTATTCAGCCTGCCGCCAAAATGGGAGCTGGAGCATGGCCTGCACAGAGTAGATGCTGTTTGTCATGTAGCATTGTAGAAGAATGATTTAATGCTAAGAGCTGAAATGCATAAGAAGAGCTCCCAGTGCATTTTGGAAGCAGCAAACAGGGAAAACATTTGCTTTTATGTAAACGTGCTCATTTTTGTAAAGCCCTGGACCTGCATCAGAAGGGTGAGCTCATGTGCAGCTAAGGAGGACTTCCATTATCTCACTATATATCAGTGACAAGTTACCCTAGATGTTTCAGATAGCTTACAAAACCTATAACCATCCCTGTATCCTGCCTATGCACCCCAGCAGTCCTCTAGAGCCACTGTAGTTGGATACAAGCTAAAGCAGCCCTCAGGCTGCTGAATATACACTGGGGCCGTGCCAGGGCAGGCAAAGCACGAGGCGCATTTCAGCCTCTGTGCTAAGGCCAATGTTGCCACACAAATGTATTTCTTCTGCCATGCTCAATTCACAGCATGCAGGCAGTAACTTCTATCACACCTTGCATGGTGCTTGGCTGTTTTAAGTAAAAGTCAGCTCTCTCTCCCGTGCAGCTCTTTTCCCTTTCCATTCAGAAATGTTGTGTTGTATCACTGACCTAAAACCTCTGGTATGACCACAAGGGCTCTTTGGGAGGAGTGGTGCAGCATGCAGCCCCAGGTGACCGCACCCTTCTGCTCCTGGTGGCTCAGTGGTCACCCAAGATCCCCCAGTTACCCTCTATGGCTCAGACCCTACACTATGAGGGGTTGAGGGGCTTGGGAGTCTTGGTTCAAAGAAAGAAGAGGGAATTCAGTAGGAAGGGGGTGTCTCCTTCCCTGAGGTGCTGTATCAGGCACAGCTGTGCAGGTGAAACCCCACTGAAGTAAGTGTCGGGGATGAAATCCTCAGTGATCCTGACAGCATCTGGATTTGAGCCACGATACACAAAGAACACACTCAAGATGATAATTGACAGAATTAATAAAAGAGAATCAGGTAGATATAAACACTCAAAGGAAGCAGACATATAATTTGCCTACCAAAATAATACCACTGCAAGCACCAAAGACTTACCCTAACATAAACCTTTACTTAAAATTCTCTTTAAAATAGCCAAATCCTAGCTTAGAGCATGAAATGCAACACTCAATATATTCCAAGTAATGGAATACTCACCAGCACATTGACAATTGAATAATAGTTCACTATTGGTGAAAAGATGAAAATCATTGTAGAAAATATCACTGTACCAAAGGACTTATTTGTAGTCTGCTGCATGCATCCAAATGACATATTACAGAAAGATGAACGGAGACTGTTACAGACCATTTGAAAAGCCACTTTTTCTAGACAAGGCTGTCTGCTCTCATTCCTCTTTGCATTATCAGCTGCACTGCTGGCAACTGATACTCAGGGAATTTCGGAAGAAAAGAGGAGAGCATGGTATTTCCTTGTCACCATGATAGATTTGACAGACCATTTGGACAATACACCTAGCATCCTGTCACACAAATTGAAATCTTTGGAAAGCTTTGGGAAGGTGCTCTGCTAATCCAGGCCTGAAGTATTAGATTATGACTAGATCCCTCTCTTGCTCACGAATCACTCACTTTCATCCCTTAAATGTGTTTGGAGTACTGGGAATGGTTCTGTAACAGCCCACCTGGCTTGGCAATTAAATAAATGCATTTCTCTTTGTTCCCATAGACTTGCATCTCAGGGAATGTGTTTTCTGCACTAAAGTTGGAGCTGTTTCCCCAGCTGCCAAACATTTTGAAGACAATTAATACAAAAGCTGCTGTACATGCGGTGTGCGGTCAGCAATCACGGCTCTGGGAAAGGTCCTGAGCTGCACTGAGGGGGCAGGCAGGCTTGGTGCTGCTGTCTGGAGGCGAGATGAAGAGACAGGCTGGCTACCGTGCCAAGTGGTGTGGGCACCCTGCCTAAGGGGGCTGGCACCCAACCTGCACATTAGCAAGGCCTTTGAAGTACCAAGCTGCTGACAGTGCTGTTTAAGATCGGTAAACAGGCATCCCGTTTCAGCTGTGGTTATGGAAGGATCTTTGGTGACCAGGAAAGGGGGGTTATCAGACTAGATTTGAAAGACCACAGGACTGTTTCTCCCTTTGCACATCAGCCATATTAAGTCTCGCTGATCCTTCTGACATTGCTGTACTATAAAAAGACTGAAAATACAGTCCTATCTATTGTCTTCCTTCTGTTCTAATGATCTTCCACCACATGCTGTTTCTCAGTAGTACAGCATGACGTGTTGGTCACGTACAAACTTTGGCATTCTGCACTTAAGTAATACGCTCAGTAAACTCAAAGGACTCTTCAAGTAGTATCCCAACACACTGACCCAGGCAGATGCTTCAGTAAACCCCAGGCAGATGCTTCAATAAACAAGTAAAGGCACAGTCCTCAAGTCTGATGGCCTAATCCTTCCAAAGTGTACTTCATCCTAACCCTGACATATTCTGCTCATTTTTATTTTTAGGTGGGAATAGTATGCACTCCCAACAGAGGACTATCTTTATGCCAGCTTTAAGCTTTCAAACATCATCCATCATTCTGTCACTTTGCCCATGGAAGTGATACTTCAGAGAAACAAAATGGCTCCCCATCTATTCAGAAACCTGAGGGCTCATTTTTCCTAATCCTTTTCTCATGTTGTTTATTTTTTGAGGAGACTTCAGTCATGGAAAACTTTTGGAAAGCTACCCCTTAGCCATTATTAGGAAGCACACAAAGAGTTGTGTTGAAGTATCTTACCTTCAAGTGGCTAGGTACAGCTAACTTTGTAAGTCTAAGCTCAAGTGGCTAGGTACAGCTAACTTTGTAAGTCTAAGCTCTGTTTAGGAACAAAAGAGACCTCTGAAGTGTTTCAAGAACTTGTTCTCCTACTGACTGAAAGAGAAGCATTATTTTCCCTTGGCTGTTTTGGAGAAGCACTGGATAACAAAGAGCTTGCTTGCTTGTTTGTTTCTGTGTAGGATCAGGCTTTCTGCTGTTTTCAAAGATGCTATCCAAGCTCCTACCATCAAGCTTGACAGACTATACCTGCTCAGATCTTCTACCATGATCCATGCAAAGATTGAAACCAAAGATGATTCTACCAAACATCAGTGGCTTTACAAGGAGGAAGCAGATGCTGAAGTACTGTGTTTAAGGGACTTCTTGATAAGAAGATTAATTAAAAACTGTACACTTTACTCATTTCACCTTTTTTGGTGAGCCAATATAAAATACCACTGTAATTTTTTTTGGCCTGTGGGAATAATATCCCAGAAATAATATCTCGACTTAAATTCTAGTAGCTTAAGATCTCTATAGAGCTGCTGTCTTCACTGCAAGACCTATAATTAGCCATCCATTATGGCACTGAGCAGTAATATTGAAGAAGGCCATATTCCCCCTAGAGCATTGTTTCCCAAATGTGCCAGGGAACATGTAAGGGATGTGCTGACACCCCCCCACCCCCACCTCCTGCTAGAGCCAAGCAGTGCAGGAGGTCTGAATTCCTCCCCAGGGCTCCTTGCAGAGCTCTTTTGCAGAGATACCCCATATAAATCTTGCCTTTCTCAGGTGTCTTACACTGTGAACATCAGGATTGCTGCGCCATATGTCCTAAAGCTGTAGTGGAGTGATTTGGGCTGCTTTCCCCCTTTCTCGTCTGGAATTACTGCTGCCATTCATAGCTCTGCTGGGTTATTCCCGCTCACCTTGTTGCCTTGCCCACCTGCAGGGCACAGGCCCCAATATATTTTGTCATTTTCTGTTGGGAAAATGAAGCAGCTTTACTTCTAGGAAAAATTGAAAGCTGGTAAACCAAGCACTCCTTTCTTCAGGAAGATGAAAAAACTTGTCCAGCCTTTGAAAAGAGCACAGCTGTAATGTGGAGGACAAAGACAGAGATGGCTCATCTGAGCTGCTCCAGGTCTGGCTATCACCCTGGGACAGCTAACATTTTCCTGAGTGGAGGGGCCTACGTGGTTCACTGGTCCCACTGAAGACTTCAGATGGAGTGAAACAACACATACAAAGCATATCTCAGTAAAGGTGTTTCCCATGATTTTGAGAAAGATTTTAACTTCCTTTCAAACCCATAAATAAATAACAATTTTCTCAGGTAGTACAACATAAACACATATGCTACTTCTCTAAGAAAATCCTACATTTGAATGAGAACAGATTTTCCAAAGCCTCCTCCCTTTTTATTGTCTGAAACTGTTTTCTGAATTAGAACTGAATTTACAAATGCTCTCAGTTGCTTAGAAACAGCATTGGCAAGGTTTATGTGTGAACAAATCACCGCTGAAAGGATTACAGAATCACAGAATCATAGGGGTTGGAAGGGACCTCAAGAGATCGAGTCCAACCCCCGTGCCAAAGCAGGTTCCCTACACCAGGTTGCACAGGTAGGCGCCCAGGTGGGTCTTGAATATCTCCAGAAAAGGAGATTGCCCCTTTCAGTGTGCAACCTTTACCAACAATAATGAAAACTCTCTAGTGGTAGTGGTCTGGAGGATCCTGTGGTGGCAAACATGGAGCTAATGAGGCCAGTACCGATCCTGACACACTGAGGCTGATGTAGAGATGTTCCTCATATTTGTCAGATCTCAGCCCTCATAAAAAACTCCTCCAAACTGCCAACCAACCTAAATTTATACTTAGAAAAGACATCAGATCTCCAGCATGACAGCTCAGCTCTGACTTCTAATGGTGATTGTCAAGAATGCCAACTGCTGAAAGCTCAGTGACACCAGGAGTTTGATTTGAAAACAGCTCTTGTGTTGAACCCTCTATCTTCAAGTACAATGTACTGTAAGTAAATAACATTTTTACCAAATACTTAATTGCTACAGATCAGTGCTAGCACACAAATTTACTACTTCCAGGTCCCACATAATGAGAAAATAGAACATTTCCATATAGCACTGGAAATCTGAGGTCATGGTCATGGAAGCATGCAGGAGGTGTCATTCTCTGCAAAACTTTTAAATATTCCTCATAAGCAATATTGCATGTTGATCCTAGCCAGGCTAATCCTACTGTAACACACCAACCATAGACCTCCTACAGGTATATTTTAACTTTTGTCATGACTCTTTTGTGAAGACCTGGCTAAAGAAGGAAGAAAGTTTAGACCTAAGGAAGATATCAAGGTTTTGTAAAATTACCAATGATTTTCCTCTCCATGCTGACACTAAGCTGAGGTTGTAGACAAAATTTTAATTTAGATCTCTAATCACTACAATTGTTCACTCCTGAAGAAAGCATTCTGCATTACTTGTTTGGTGCAATTTCTTTATCTAGCAGCAATAGTACACATTGAAGTAAATTTCATATTACTTGTTCAATAATGTCAGGGGCCTGATCTTGTTCCAGGTTTCTTTGGAAATGCAATGGTTATGTGCATAAGGCACAGAAATGAAACGTGCTCACTTCTTGGATATTCAATGATTTTTGAGCTAGAACACACACAAAAAATATATCTTGATCTTGTCCCTTATTAATTCTTCGAGAGTGTGTTCTCACTAGGACTTTCTTAAAAGTTTGTTGAGAACCAATAACCTGTTCACATTGGAGATATTACAGTATCCAGGTCATTTTGAAACCCTACTAGGGCATTGTAAAGTGCTTGTATTTATATTCAAGTTACGAATCTTCCATACACAGTAGCAAGCATAAAAGCAGGGGTTACTTGGAGAACTGGGAACAACCATGGCAGGCGAGAAAAAAGAAATGTACTATGTCTTAAAGGGAAAAGAAGTGTTTTGATGAACTTAGGAAACTGATCAGGAGCTTTCTGGACCTGCTAGATCACAGCTAAGAAATTCTGCTATTTAGTAAAAATGGAAGGTAGATGCAGCTGTCCATGTGCAGGTGTCATGCCGTTTGAGATGTCCTATGGCCCCCTGCCTGACCTCAAGGGTGAAGTCAGACCTGTGTCAGACCAGCCAGCTTCACATAGCCCCACACAGTCACCTTCCAGCACAACTGGAAGGGCAGCGGCCATACATGTAGGCAAATTCATACAGCTCTTCAGAAGGATCTTCTACTTCTTCTAAAATTAGGGACAGAAAGAAAAAGCAGCACTGAGAGATCTCATCCTTAAGTTTAAATAAAAGCAAGATGCCGAGTGATTTCCTCTTTTCAAGTTATGATGGATGTCAGGGAAAGAAAAGAGACACAAAACTCCGGTGGCTGGTGCCCACATCATGGTCTGTTCCTATGTGAACTGAGAGTGAAAATACTATTTTCCTGATTTAATTCATAGTTTTACAGGTTGCAAGAGAAAATAATTATATTATGTGAAAACCATTGTAAAGAGTCAAACTAGCTGTGTTTTTACCTATACACTGAGTGAGCGTATATGTGTAGAGATATGCAGTGTAATAAATAAAACGGAGGGAAGCCGCTCTCACTTTGAAGTAGACATGCATTCTGAGAGCAGGGTAAAAACCTGGAGCTTCACATAGTGGTTCTGTGGGTACATGCAGACAGGCTACAAAGACAAACCTGACACAGCCTATCTCCCTTCAGCAAATGGACCCTGCTAAGAGCCAGCATGGTGTCAAGTGCTTCCCAAACCTGCTTTGAAATTTCTGAAAACTGTCTTATCAAAACCTTTCGAAGACAATGGCTGCAGTGAAGGTGCAGTTGCCATGGGACAGAATGCTGGCTAAAGAGTAAAACTGTCACTGAACAGGCTGACTGACCTCTGCCCTGAGTACCGGGGTACAGACTGAAATCTTCAGGTGGCTACACGTTCTACCATTTCATCATGAAGTGAAAGTACAGCATGTTCTTACTGTTCCTCCCTCCCTTCTTAATAATTAGAAATTAATGCTCTTGACACCACCTTAAACCATACTGTGTGGAAACTACTTGTAGCATAGATAAGCATTTTAGCTCGCTGCTAAATGCACTTGGTGCTGTACAGTACACAAACAAAATCTGCCTCTTCCTCAAAGATCTTACAGTCTGGGAGATAAAAACATGAAAGCACTCGAGAAGATGAACAACCTGGGGACTGTAGGAGGGGCTCAAAGAAGTTATAACATGAAAAACCCACATCTCCTGGAAGTCACTTAAAGCACCTGTACATTGCTGGAAGTATGTATTTCTGGGGTACAACAGGTTTGCAACTAAGAAAAAAACAGCAAAGCTGTTGACATTTGTTTGTGCCCAGTTTTCTAGTGCTCAGGTAACACACTGCTGATAATTCCCCTGACACCACTAGGCTCTCCTCTCATGCCAGCCTGCTACAGACTGACTTTTCTCCCCATAACCAACTTGGTGATATATGACCTTGAGAAGGGCTCAATGGAGAGCTGCAGAGAGCAGATGTCTCTTGTATGTGACAGATGCCTTTTAATTTAAGTACGTGGAATCAACAGACTGATTTTTGCTTTCATATACTTAGGAAAATTATGAGTCACTAAGTAAACAGAACGAAGTATGATGTAATTGGCATGTGAAGTTTTCCATGGTCCATCTCCCTCCAGCCCCTGAGCAGGTTACATGCAGGGACCACAGCCCCAGCAGCACCAGACCACTCTCTCCCCATGCTGGCACAGCAGAGCATTATTCAAAGCTACTCTGTACCCCGTGCCCATTTTTGCCTCTAAGTTCCTGGAAGTCAAGTTTGTTGTTACTGGAGGCACAGGGACTCAGCATCAGGCAGCAGAGACATCCCCAGGTCATAATTCCTTCTTTGTATGTCATCTCTCAGACGATGACACATCCCACAAAGAAGGGATGAATTCCTCTTCCCTTCTTGCCATGCTCTAGGTCATATCAGAGGAGGCCCTGTTTTGGGATTACAACAGGGTATCTTGTTCCTCAAACAATGTCTGAGATCAGATGTACCCTAGATCATACAGATGACATGGATGATTTTGCCTTATCAGTGCCAGAACAGTTCTAATATTAACAGGAATAACATAAAGTGTGCAGTTGTTCTGTGTATCCCAGTGACACTCTTAGAGACAAGCATGTTTTGATTTCAGGCCAGTAAAAACCAGGCATCCCTTTTGCTGGAGGAGCTGAAAGACTTCTGGAGCAGCAGGCAGCTAATGCCAAGGTAAAACTGTGCACATTACTCATCATACGTCTTTGAGTGATACATTCCAGAAGTGTTCCTTATTTAATCATGTAAAGATAAATAAGCTACTCCTTAATGCAAACTAATTATTTTTTAAGCAGCATAGCTCAAAGATAATCTATGCTACAGAATTCCTAGTGGCAAAGACATCCAGGATTTTTTACATGTAAAATCATGAAGCTTGCTGTGATGCTTTTGAAGTTTTAATATGACATGCGTTTGCCTGAAAACTTCTACACAAGCAACAAGCACTCTTGTTCAGGTTCAGTCCTTCAAGGCTCAAGTTTTGCATTTAACTTCACAGTTTCGATCCCTGCAAACTTGAATTGTCTGGTAGCAAATCTGTGAACAATGTGTTTATCTCTCAGTGCAGTAAGACAAGCCAGTGTTTTTAGTATCGATTATTTTCCTCACCAAAAAACTATTCTCACAGCTATAGCAGTAGAGTCCTGTGCAGCGTCTCAACAAAGGCTCTCAGAAGGGAAAAAAAGTCACAATGCTGCCTTCTTTACTTCTCTAATCACTGCAGATGTTGTGTAGTCACACCTATGAAAAGCTACATACTGTGTCTCTGTTACATTTTTGATCTTCATTAATTATAGCTCAGAAAAACGTACAAAAAGCAGCCTGCCTCTTTAATACAAATAAGATTAATTGCACGTCTGTTCAGAAAATAAACCACCAGTAGTTAAACAAAAAAATGTTTGTCTTTAAGCAGCTCTTGGATGAAGGTTTTTTAAACTGTTACAGGAAGTGAGGAGGCTGCCAAATCAGCATGCCCGTGAGCCTCACTCTCATTATCAGCCTAAACGAACGCACACACCCCGACACTTTCATCCTCTTCCAGGCCCAAGAAAAAGCAAAAGGAGGCAGAAAGAAAAAAAAATCAACAAAAAACAACCACCACACAACCACCCCTCCGCACAAAGAGGTGTCTCTGAAGTCTGGAATGCACCCTGGCTGTTTGAAGAGGAGATTTATACCTGACACCCTCCTTGAAGCTCATTGTTGAGACTCGCCTGCGTTCAAATCAACCGCAGACTGGCTGCTGCAGGTACTCCGTCTTACACCGACCACATAATCTGAGAGAAATGCACCAGGAACTGCTCACACTCTGAGCTAGGAAATAAACGAGAAGAGAGCTGAGCTCTAATGCGGGCAGTGGGAGGACGGAGAAGCAGATGGGCAGGGGCTGTGCACGAGGAGGTGGCAGCACCACAAGGGCTGGGCTGCCTCCAGGGCACTTGTGCTTCAGCAAAGCCTGGGTAACATACGATGCCCAAGGGAAGCCATGGCCAGCCAGATGCAGAGGCTAGAAGCAAATAGACTTGGTGTCCTCCTTTTTTTTTTTTTTAGATTTGCTATGTGATCTTAGCAGTGATCACCTGATAAAAACTCAAGGTTAGGATTCCATCCATGGTGCAGAACCAGTCATAGTGTATTTCCCAGGGTGAAAAGTTACCGTGCCACTTGGAATAAAGCTATTAATTTATGATACTTGAAAATGTTTGTGAGTTTTCCTAAAGTAGCACCTAAGGAGACATGAAGGTAGAAAAAATATAGTATATATGAAATACCTTAATGGTTGTTATAACTAATAGATGGTTAATATAGAACATGTGTGAAACAAGTATGAAAATCTTGTCCTTCTGCATCAGTTCACAATGCCTATCTCCGATCCTAGGACCAGATTTCACCTAGCAGACAGCTCTAGATTTGGTTTTCTGAGTCTGTGTTTTCCAGTGGTTCAGAGCTAGGCTTCTTCCAAAATTTCCAGGCTCATGGGGATGTTTGGGATGTTGAGATCTGGGAAAAAGGAGCTGGTTCAATCCATTCCAGTTACAGAATGCTTTCTATATTTAGGATTTTAAATTATGGTTTATTAAGGATGCAAATTATGAACATTCCTAGGACTTCAGGTACTTGCATGCCCCAGCTAGCACATAACCATCATGCCATTACAGATCTGAATAAAGCAGGTTAAATTTGCAGCAGATTTAAAATAGGGCAAAAGGGAGGGTGGGAAGAGAGATTGCATATGCTAAACATCTAGCCACTAGGATGGGAGGAGAAACATCTACTGAACTGAACTGACACAACTGCTTGTGAAGCTACAGTATCAATCTCACCTTGGCCACAGGTATGCCCTTCTATTTTTGCAGTTGAAAGACTGACTATCTGTACATTTTTCTTCTTCCTTTTTTTTTTTCTTTTTTCCTTCGGAGATATTATCTAGTACCAGCAGGAGGAGGCTCTCAAAGAAATCAGTTTCATCAACCTGTGACCAATGTGTTGAAAAATGGATCGTGCCTCTGTGGCAGCAATCATGGCAACGCACTGTGGACACTTAGCCTGGAGCCTCCATAATTTCTGACACGGAGCATCTGAGGAAATAGCATTCAGTATTTCATTCTGACATTTCAGCTCTTGACAGCAAGCTGGAGAATGCTGCTTGAACCCAAAGTCAAATGCAATGAAAGCAGTACAGCTTTATAAAAAAAAAAGAAGTGTAAGCAAAGCAGGTTTAGCTTGCTCTATCTCACAGGCAGCCACAACAGAGGGAAACAGAAATACGTGGCTCTAGGCAGTCACTCCATTGCTGCACACTTGTTAAAAATAGCTTACCTGCAATTTTCAAGAAACACTAGCAGGGCCTCGCAGTCTAATGAGGGCATCAGCCATCAATTAGGCAGCCAACACCCTGGATTCCCCAGCACATCCTACCCCGGCTCTCAAAGAGATGTCACCTTTCTCCTCTTCCTCCAGAAGTTCTCTAGTTTTGTTTCCACTCAGTCCTTTGCCTGGTATTAATCTAGCTCCTCTCCAACTTTTCTCCAACTGTCACGCCAGCGACTCCTCTTTATTTCTTTGCCATCTCTCTTGCCACCTACCCTTGTTCTGCTCCAGCTGCTGGACTTGCTGTGTAGTGAGGCGGAACAGCCTGTTAGTGGAGAGCAGAAAGTCTGCCTGAATCCAATGCTTCTGCAACCACTACACACGTCTGCTGATCTTCAAAAAGCCCAGAGCCTTCCCTTCAATGTGCTGCAATCAATGTCCTCTGCTCTGCCTGCTCCCCTGGAGCGGAGCATTTCAAGACAGGCTTTCAGCTCCTCCATAAACCCAAAGTGGCAAAGACACACTATGCCTATGCTGCTTCTGCATCAAAATAATCCCAGCTGGAGCGTAACCTCATCCAACTCACTCTCACCTGTCAAGGGCCCAACGCTGCATCATCAGCCTCTGTCCCCAAAGGGGTGGATATTGCTGAGATCATTTTTTTAAGTGAAATGTAAGAACTCATGTTTTTGACCTGTGAGGACTGTGCCACCAGCCACTCTCCAGCACATGGGCTCTTTTCCAAGAGCTAAGGACATACTGCCTGGTCTAGTAGGTCCCTTGGAATCATGCTGGTCAGGGGCAGCTCTCAGAAGAGAGCTGTTTTCCACCCTGTATGTGGTGGAAAAATCACGCACGTACCTTTAGCTGTGCATTCTGTAGCAAAACCATAGAACAGGAAGTTATTTCATCCAGTGACTATTTTCTTGAAGTAAATAAAGGGTTATGAAAGCAGCATTTCTGGAAGATAGACCTATCAACTGCACAACATTTCTTTTACAGCCTGTCTAAGATGTCACACTGTGCAAAGACCTGGGGGCATGTTTTAGTGATATGCTTTATACAAAGTGAAAAGCAAAAGCTAATTCTTCTCAAAAAAAGGATGCAAGTAGGAAACTAGTTTAAAGGACAGAGCTTTTGAGGGATAGCAAGTGCTTGTATTTAACTGAGCTCAGGTTGCTTTCAGATTCAGTTTCTGGCCATCTTGGCTCTGACTTCTAAGACATACACACAAACTCATGTATGTTCCTAAGTGCCAAATGTGTATACTGCATCTCAGCTTCGACAACAAGTGACAGTTAATTAAAACCATGCACCACACACAGCTTATCCTTTCATGATAAACGATGGCATTGACAAATGCATCATTTTTACATTATGCTTAATTACATCAAAGCTAGACCCACCAGAGTGCAAAGGAAAGGGTAGCATTTTTGTTTGTTACTAATGAGCTCTGTTGGCTACCCTTCTACACCACTGACGTATAATGGAAAGTGACCAAAACTGCATACATTACTTGTCAGTTAAAACCATTTCATTTTTGTTATCGTGTTATGACGTACCGGGTATACAGATCATAAAAAATAAAGCCGTACTATCACCCTGTTTCTTGGCAGCTCATGGTGCTGTGAGTTTAAGGCTTTAAAGAAACAATGACTGAGTTTCCATGTTGATCCATTCTGCTCATTTTCTTTGCTCACTGTTACGCATACAAAGCTCCTCGCCTGAATCCCTCAGGTCCTGTTTATTTCCTGCACATCTATTCCTGTTGTAGGAAGAAGCAAGAGCTGGATACAGAACTGCAAAATGGCTCTCCATAACTTATGTGCCTAATAAAACAAAATTCTCCTGAAGGGACTAACATCAGTCTTCAAAACACAAAGACCAGATTTTGCTGCCCCCATTCAGAGAGCTGCATCAACAGCTGAAATCAGTGGGCCTGCACAGTTAACAAAGTCTCACAAATAAAAACCAGCCTACAATTAAAGTGGTTTTTTGAAGTTTACCTTGAGTGTTCAGAAATATTATGATTCACAGAGACTATCTTTATTTCAAAGCCCAACAAAAGCCTGTAAATGAAAACCTAAGACTACCACATTCATGCCACCTATTACTCTTTTCCTGCAGTTTGCTCCTACAACACCTTGGTCCTAAATTTCTGCTACACTCTCTATTTGCTCTTTGAAGAACTGTTCTTGAGTAGATTAAAAAGCACTGTGATTTGATAAGAACTAAAGACTTGCATATGGGATATGGTTAGCACATTTCAGAAGAGTATATGGTTTCCATATATCAATTTATTATTGCAGCAGTAAGACACACTTTGAGTAACATGGGACAGCATCAAATACTCACTCTGTTTAATTTGGAACAGGGAGCTCCTGTCTCTCAAGAGAGTGCCAAAACCATGGGGTTATTGGTATTTGTTAGATGGATTTCTTTTTTTTTTTTTTTTTTACATCTGAGCGTATTTTCCCCAGCTCTAACTGGTTCCCAAAACAGAGTTTGTGCAGCTGGAGAGTCATTTTTCTCCTCCCTCCCTCACCTGAGTCCCTCAGCCCTTCTCCCTTGCAGTCCTGCACCACCTCCCCCCCCTGCCCCCCACAAGAGGGTTCAGAATCCTTGGAGGTTTCATGTTGCAAGTGGCCATACTTGGCTACTGGTGAGCCTGTGAGACTCTGAAAACTGCAGGTGGCAGAAAGGTCTTTGCAAATGTCACAATGGGGACAGCTTCAGCCACAGCTGGCAGTCAGTCACAAGACACCGATTCATTCAAAACTAACCTCCAACCATGCCAGTGCCCCTGGAGCTTCTTGCCTTGTAACCCTCCCCAGTTTAAAATATTCTGGGATCATCTTGAACATGTTTTCCTTAAGAAATTTCTCTGCTTCACCAGAGATCAAAGCCAGGTCCAGATTTGTGACAGGAGCAGTGTATGATGGACTTGAGTTCTCAGCTGTGGAGGCCACGTTTAGTGGCAGCATCCTTATCTCTGCCACAGCCTGAGAAGAGCCTCAAAATGGAGACCTCAAAAGTCAGCAGATGTGCCTTGGTCATGGCACCAGCCATGATATCCAAAGACACCAAGGGCCTGGCCAGCCTCAGCCCTTCTGGGATTCTAAGAACTGGTTGGGTAATCAGCTTTGCTCCCCCTGAAGTCTTTCTCATGGATTCCCTCCTTCAGACCACTTCTTTTCCGTAAAATACAGTACTATCATTATCTCTTCACACAGAAGAGCTCCGTTGTGGTTACACAACAGAAGGCAGAGGAAAACATCCTCCTGTGTTTGAATTTCAGTTTGAAACCTTTCCCCCTTGGTAGCTGGGGAGCCCTGAGTCCCCACTAGGCAGCCTGGCTGCAGGCTGCCCCCTGCCAGGGTTCTCCAGCCCCTCTCTGTTGAAGCCTTCCTGGTTGTCATCAGGCAGTTCTCTTTCTCACTCAGACAGATGACTCCTAAACCCGCCAACCAGGGTACCACCTGGGATAGGGTTTGGAACTGGGTCACCAACTGGACTCCGGTTCTTACTCTAGTGAAAATTAAAATGTTTTAGGTTGAGTGATCCCCACAGCCCAATGCACCCTGGCAAGTACTCTAACCACTAGGCAACAGCACTATTTTTTCTCTCCAAAGAGTCATAGATACCTACAGAGATGGAAGGACACCTGTTTCAGAAAACACAAGAATCAGTATAAGGATCACTACGGGGAGCACTCCAGGGAGTACTAGAAACAGCAGAAGTTTCTCCAGGCAGAGGAGGACATCAAGGCCACATCTCCCACATCTCAGCTGCACATGGGCTAAAAATAAAAGCTCATCCACTGCCAGCGGCAGGACTCACACATAATGTGCAGATCCATTTCTCCAACACAGCCTAGGCCGAGTAAAGCATGTCCAGAAACACACGTTCAGGCATGCAAGGAACTCAGTGGATCTCAGCATGGGTGTTATGGAATGTAGGCACCTCTCTGGGGTGAAGGGGCAGATGTGCAAGGTTTCTTAGGATCTAAATTTTAGACTTCCACTTGTGAGGAGAGAAGTCTGAGGCACCCGAGTTCCTCTGTGGGATTAAGTCCATGAAGATGACCTACAAGAAAGTTTCTGCTTCTCACCCCAGCGTGCTCCCAAATCAAAGATTCTGAGTGTCTGTTTGTTATTCTACAGACTTCTCACACACCCATCTCTAATTGCTCTTCTGTGATTAAGGAAAAGCGTTTCATCTGTATATATGAAAAAGGGTGAAAACTCAAGATGAAAAACATTGTGAAGTTCAGACAACTGTTTGTGAACTTTCATCTGTTTGGCAAAAATGGACATGCCTATGCAGCTAAGCAGAGGTCTGAGTGCAACACTTGTTAAATTAATCCAGCTAGCATCAGTAACGATAGGGAAAATACTACAGATAGCAGCTTTGCTTTTGTATGTATTTTTGGACTTCATTCATTCGATTTAATTAATGTGGCTTTTGCAGCTATTTTACCTTTTCTTCAATTTTTTGTCCAGTTCAGACAAGGACTCAGGCAACAGCAAAGGAAAGCACAACAACAGTAGTCTGCTAAAATAAATGGCAAAAACAACCATGACATCAAGACTGAGGAAGCTTCTGAAGTCTTTGCATTCAAGTGTTTCAACCGAAATTGTTTCTAAAAGGAAGAACAGAAATTTCTGAAGGAATAAAACAACTCCAAACACCATACTTCCCATTCATTTTCTTTGCTTCTGTTTTTGAATTCCAGAACAAAAAGCCATGCACACTTAAAAGAAAAAAAACCTGCTTTCTTGATGTGGTAAGTACATACATCATTCTACCATTGGGTTTGGTGTTTTTATTTTTATTTTTTTTTGTCACTTTTTTTTTCCTAAGGAAGAAGTTTGCCACTTTTTATACACATCCCTGAAATTCTTCAGGGATGCTTGTATAATTAGGAAGATCTTAGTGAATTAATAAGCCAGAGTACTTTGTAAAGGTATTAAAATAATGTAAGTGAGAGTCACACCCAGGCTATGGTGTGTGTGAGCGATGTATGGAATTGAGCAAGGCTCTAACATTGCTGAAAGCAAGGGTTCCCTTCCAGAGCAGGCAGTAGCTTTACCAGGTGTAAGCCCGTCATTTCTCAGTCCCAGCCTTGTACAGTGATGCTGTACAAAACCTTTTTAGCCACTACAAACCACAACAAGTTCAAAATCTGAGTCACGTCTGAGCTTTGGCTGTCTCACTGTTACCAGCTTAGTCACTGCCAGCAGCCCTACATGCAACTGCTGATCCTGTGGCACCCTCAGCACAACTCCCTCCTATGGGAAAGCCCTGGTTAGTCAGCCTCTCAGAAAGGTAGGGTATTGTGATATTTCTCTTACCATTGAGCCGCTTTGCTCTTCCTGCATTCCCATCTTAATCACTGTGCGAGCTGTTGGCCTTCCACGCTTTCTTTGTGTCTATGTAAATTCAGTGTTTGATGCTGCAGAGGTGGAGACGATTTCTGTGTTAAGGGGCAGGTGTGAGTGAAGGGATCAACCCAACAGCCAAACTATTTGAAAAAGAAACCTTTAATGTCTCATCATCTCATCACTTGAAAAAAAAAAGCCTTCACAACTTGCCTTGAAAACTGGAAAAACAGGGTGTCTGGCTATAATTTAAGACATTAATAACAAGACGATATTGCCGTTCCCTGACATATTTTGACTTTAGCACAGCAAAATGCTATCTTAAAAACTGAGGCTGGTAATTAATACGTGAAATACTGTCAGTGACAGAGACACTACGGAACGGCTGGTCTGTTTCTCATTCACTTCAAATTTCAACATTTTCATTCACAATCAAAATTTCACATTTTGAGAAGGGAGCCCAGGCTAAATTGTAGAGCGCATCTGAAGAAAGTTTTCTTTTGCTTTGTTGAACAGACATACTGACAAGTACTTTGGCCTGACTAGAAATTGGAGAACACTTACAGTACTGTACTGTTGCAACTTTACAGACTGACCACAGGCTTCAGAATTATTCAGCTGCTACCACAAACACCCGTGAAACTGAACCCTGAAGACTGACACCCCAATTAGTAACAAGTTTAAGCAAGAAGTATTTTTCACCTGCAGCCTGTTCTCTACGAAGCAAGAACACACTGCACCATGAGGGCACACAGGGCAATATGAATTGTCTGAATCACTGCAGTCTTATTTCCCTGTTCCATGTCTGAATTAACACAACCTTATTTCCCTTTTCCAGAAAAGACTTTTAAGCACGGAGTTAAAGTTTAAGACAGCTAGCATCTCACTTGCCCTCTGTGAGACTATTTGCCTGTTTGAAGTTATGTGTACTTACAAGTTTGTCTGTATAAGCCAGGATATATAGTAAGCAGTAAGATGAAGCCCCTGCATGCGTATCTTTACATCTATCATAGTGATCCACGTAGAAACCAGAAGTCAAAATTTATGTAAAATTTCCTATTGGACTTCTTTCTGCTTAAATAATCGACTGTTGAGGCTCCTTCCTCACCCAGAACTTTTTACGATACTAGTAGATAGATGGGCAAATGCAGGCATCCTGCTCCTTACGCCTTCAAAGCTATCATGTACAGATAACAGTGTTTTCTTTTAATCTTTTTTTCATTACTGAATATTATGCTTACAACAATCCTGCTTTGCTACAGATGGTTTCCTGTTGTTTCTGCCAAATGTGAAATAGCAATAAAACTTGAAAAGGTTTTGATGCTGTCACTGCATGAAAAATTGCATCTACAAGAGTAAATTAAATACGAGCCATAGCCTTTAATTGCTTTAATCTTACTTGGTAAGTGAACTTTTTTACCCCCACCTCCAACTCAAAGCTTCCGATAACATGACCTGAGGGGAAAAATATAGCTATGTATTTTAGTCAGGTAGAAAGCCTTCATTAACAAAAGCAAAAAAGAGGAAGGGGAAGTTGATAATTCTCATGTCCAGACCAACCAAACAGCCACCAACTCCAACTAACAAGAGCAGTGCCTTTGGCTCTGCATCATAAAATATGTAAAGTCATTTCTGTTAGGAGACAGTAGAGTTCCTGTTTTCAGCGCTATAATAAGGAGATCTATCATCTTAGCAGACAAATTACTAGAAAATGGCTTACATACTCCCAAGGGAACAGAGCCTTTGCTCCTTGCGTGGGCAAATCTCAGTGAACTCAGTGACAGCTTTACTTGAATGCAAAAAAAACTGAATTTTACACATAACTTGTGTAATGAGGAAAACTGTTAATGTTCCCTATAGCATAGATTCAGTGTTGTATTGGGGAAGGAGTACAGCAAAGTGTTTTACCAGCAAAGGTACGAGACTGACCTTATAACAACAAATGAGAGAGCTGCATGGGTGCTCTCAAATTTCTGCCAATATTTGACTTGCACCTCATCAGGACAGTAATTTTCTAGAAAACAACAGTGAGCATGTAACCACATACTTTTACCAACAAGGTAAGGCTGTCTTCACTGCCATGGATCTGTCTATACAAGCACTGAGGGTAGAGGCAAAAAGAGTAAATACTAGAAACTACTGTCATTTTGAGTGCATTTGTCTGCTGCTGTGCATACAAGGCCTGCTTTCTCAGGGCTATACAGCACAAGAGCTCTGTGTTACATTGGAGATTTGGCAAGCACCCATTTCTGCTTGAAGAAAGCAGCTAACTGTTGTCTCACCTGACCGAGACATCAGCTTCACAGCTGCACAGCTCTTTCCTTTTCCTTACTGGAGATGGATATGATTCTCATTCACTGCAAGAAGCATTTGCTCACAGTGGAAGGAGAAGCTGGCTGGACTGCTGTTTCCTTTAACTTGTGCTTACTTTCCCTGGTCTGCAGGCTGGGATTGAAAAGCTGAGGCAGAGGTGACACCGTGGGCACAAGCAAGTGGAAAATGTGTGCAAGCATCAAGCTGCAGCCACGTGGATGTGCCTCACCCACATGCTGTGTCCCTGGGGCATCTCTTCAGGGTGCCCCTGACATTTCCCCATACCGAGATCCTGCACCAGAGATAGTGCTCAGGGGTTCAGTTTGACTTCCACCTAAGCTAAATTAGCAGCTTTGTACAAGATTTGAGAACCCCACAGCTATGGACAAATCCCAGTACTTTGTCCCAGCTATGGTCACCATGAAGCTTTGGGGCAGGCAGAGTGCAGGGCTGCTTGGGCGTGTAAGGCCAACATGCCAGGCCTGCTGCCTTTCCTTGAGGGATAGCTCCTGTTTCTGCTCTTTGTTAAACCAGACACATTCTCCCTGGGCCAAGGAACCATCCATGGGCAAGAACATGCTCTCTCTTTTGCAGCATAGCCTATGTAAATCTGGACATTGGGTGACCACCAGATACTGTCACGCAGGCCCATTTGAAGGCCTGCTGACAGTGTTGGGGAGTCTCCTGTTGGCTTTGCTGGGAAGCGGATCAAGCCCCTCCACGTTTCTTTCTTCCTTTCTTAACAATTTTGCCATTTGGTCATCAGCTGAATTATTTGCACCTTGCACGTTCAGTTAAATACCACGAAATGCTAGTGCAGGACTTTTCTCATAACCGGTTAGAAACCATGATAGAAAACACAACCCTGCCACATCAGAAATGTTCTCCATATACCACACTGGATTTGCATCTAGCCAGTGCCATCTGTTATCTGTTTTGGGCTGCTTGTGAGAACTAGTAATTTCTGAAAATTTAGAGACAGGAAAGAACAATGTTTTTTTCCTTTGTATTTTATGTCCCAAAGAAACCAACTGTATCTACGTATGCACACAAAAATACACCCCTTCAATTGGCAATACTCTAGCACATGCTTCTTCTATATGGAAAATTTAAAGAGACAAGGCCCATTAAGGGGGAATACTTGAATGTAATGAAACAAATATGCGCCCCACAGTGCTTGGATACTCAGTTCTGCTTTTGTCTCCCTTGGAGGGTGCTGACACTCAGACTCGGTGACGGATTAACCAGTGACAGCTGAGATAGTTCCTGCCCTCAGCTGCGTGCTCTGCCCCTTGCTTGGAAATTACTGCCCTCCCACTGCCAGCACAACTGAATGCTTTGTGGATTTCAGACTGCCAGACTTCACGTGAATCTTCTCTCACGACAATTTGCCAGCCTGTAAACTCCTGTGGTTTGCAAGCAAAGCACTGAGCTGTGCCGACCGCACAGGTGGAAAAGGCTGAGAAAGCAAGGGTGGCCCAAGCCCGGCAGCAGCAGCAGCCCATGCAGTGCTCCCATCTATTTCTGGAAATACAAAAGTGTTGATCTCGGGGGACCCATTGTCACCGACTACCCCCTGAGCAAAGAAATGGCAAAATCTCAAGTGACAAAGAGAGAACACATCTTCAGCCTTTTCTCGGGGCTTTTGGTTTTTTTGGTTGATTGATTTATATTTTTTCTTTCGCAACTGTGCTTCAGGGACAGTATGAAAATATGCTCAGCACTGACTAAACTCTCCTCCTTTGAGGTCCATATTTTTATTTTTCTAAGAAAAGAATTTCTACTTTTGCATGGAAATTTCAAACTCCTCCTGGTTATAGATGCTAAATTACAGTCCCATGTTTGAGGATGCTGTCTGTTTCACAGTTCTCAACTACAGTAGGCTATGAACCAGCATCAGGTAATGTAACAGAGTCTGCCATTTTAGCCTTTCACCTAACACGTTCCTCATATTTCTGCTGTTTTTCTCTTCCAAGATGTGTGATCTGTTTGCACAGGGTCTTTCTCCTTTTCAGTGACAGAAGCCAATTTCTGTAAAATCTCAACTTATCAGCTATTAATATGCAGACATTCCTCCTTCCTCAGTCCTCCTCTCAAGCAGCAGAGTGTGTACACACTCAAGAGAAAAATGGGTCATGTCATAGAAATGCATCCTGGACTAGATAACTGTAAAATTGAATCCTGAACTATTAAAAGGGTTCTTGCTTAAGATTAAAAGAAGAATCCTGATAGTCAATCTGCAAATAATTGTATGCTGCTTAACTGGCACTTTGGTAGTTTTCTTATGTGATATATCTGAAGGAAAAGATGGATGTTCTGTCAGAATTAGAAGTTCTCTCAGTACCTTGGCCATATGTTTTTGCTTTGGTCCCCAGACTGTTACACTGCTGAACAGAGGGTAGAGACTGATGTAAAAGCACTTTGTATACAACACAACCTCTAGAGGAGGTGGGGAAAAAAAAGCGAATCTTTCCAAGGTCCCTTAGTACCAAAGGTCTGGCTTGGACTTGGAATCAGACAAATTTCACAGCATCATGTCCTGGCTGTAAAGCTTAATTAACCAGAGGCTCATTAACATGATCTACAGGGGACGTACATCCATCAGAATTTCCACAGCAGAAACAAAGACAGTGAGAAGCTGAAGCTTGTGTATCTTTATACACAGGTTTCAGCAGGGAAGAACATATTTTACTGAAGATCAGTTGGGAAGGGTTGGACGCTGTAGGTTTGCAAAAAGGCTCATTGTGGCCTTCAAGATCAAAAGTATCTCAGATCTACCATTATTTCAGGATGCTGTAAGTGTAGTCAAGCTAAGCATTTTTGCTTTTCCTCCCCGTATCTCCAGTGGCCATGGACCATACCCAACTAACATTACCAAAACACAGTTTACACCACATGTGTTTATTATCAGAGCAGCTGTTGAAGCCCCTGTACGGTTGGGCCATGGAAAACCTCCTAACTCTGTGAGCACAGCAATTTGACAAGGGCCAGCTCAGATACCACCAAACGAAGTAGGGCAAGGAACAAGAGCAACATCAACCCTCTGAGAAAGCCTTTCCACCATAAAACTGACACAACTCTGGCAGGCACTTCTGCTGTGTAAATCCTTACCAGCCCCAAAAGGAAATGAGCAATATTTATGGCATTGAATCCAAAAAAGCTCAGTTTTGCAGAACTGAGACTGAAAATGAATAAATGCCAAAAACTCTATGAAATCCACCAAGGACTTTGCTATTGATTTTGAAGTGCAGATGGACATTAGGGCAGTGTGGTAATGTTGGTACACTCATGGTGGATGATTCAGACTAAGCATTGTAGATTAACTTCATAGAGTACTACTTCAGACAGCTGAAAACCACCATTCAAAAGCATCAGATCTGGAGGATGTGGCCCTGACTGTCTCCACAGAGACTTGAAAATCCACTGGCAAAGCTTTAACTTCTCAAAAAGACAATAGCAGATCATGCTTTAAAATAGCCTTTGTTTATCTTTTATTCTTACGTTTCTAATGAGCTCTTTACGAATTTGAAAATAACTTCCTCTCCACTGTTGTTCTGATTTCCACGGTGGGAAGAAACAGAAAGATCTGAGCTACATCAAGTCAGAAGAAATGAACGCAACATTAGCACAGCTCAGGAAGCAGCGTTTGATCACTGAACATTGCCACAGAGCCAGCAGGAGCTGGGCACACCAGCCTTGCAGGAGCTCTGCCATTGATTGCATGGGCCCAGAAACTCAAGTTTGTTGGTTTGTTTTTTTTATAGAATTGGATGAGTTATAAATCAAATAAAAGAACGACAAGTTATTTGGCTTCCAAATATTATTTCGATGTTCTAGTTTTCTGCTGTGTGAACACAGGTTCTTAGCTTTCTGGGAAAAGTATGGACAAGAACTTCGCCCACACAGTGACCACGAAGGCAGAACTATAATATCTACAGAGGAGTATGTCATATATATTGTATGTATTCCAAAGGGATAAGTCTCTGTAAAGGATTAAACAGCAGTTAAAAAAGGATTTATCACCTTGGAATACATATGATGTCTCTGATTTTGCAAATAGCTTCCTGTCTGAACTCACAGAATGGCCAGAACATTTTTGTGTTTTAGGAAGGAAGCGCTCTTCTCGCCAACAGCTGCTGCTCCAGGAGGTGAAAAGAAGCACCTGTTATCTTCTGAAGGCATCACAAAAAAGAAAAGAAAATACTGGGCCTTGAGGGTCAGGAGAACTCCAGAAGGCAGCAAAGACCTGGTTTGGAGAACAACCCTGAGGAACAAAATATATATGCCCTTAAACAGATCTACCCCAGCTTCTCACAAATGACTCATGCAGGGTGTGGCCTTGCTGGAACCTCTGGGTTTATTCTTCCATAGACAGAAGCTCGTGTTGCAATTTATCTAACCTTTTAGCTGAGAGGAGAAGCGGCGTAGATACTATCTGAAACCCAGTTCCATCATAGCACAGTTAAAGGAAACAACTCTGTTAAGGATATTAGAGGGGAATTCCTCTACTGATGACAACATGAGAAAAACATTATCTTAATATTAATCTTATCTTCAAAAGCTTATGCTGCTATTTTTTGAAAACTGAGACTTGGACCATTTATCTAGTACAGCTAAATGGATTCGATTAGAAACTGTAGACATGTCAAAATACTCTAGTCCTCCAGGAAATGTCACCCTTACACATAAATGCTGCCATGTTTCACATGAAGCCGTTTCCAGAGGAATGCTAAACACCGTTACAGTACAATTGCATTCAGCTCGACATTTTCAGTGAGGCGATTTCCACCGAACACAATTCAGTATGATCCCTTGAAAACGACCACCTCAAAGTCTGACATGAAAAATTAAAACATCACATTTTCCATCTAGGTGCAATTGAGAAAAAAAAATAGTAGTTCTCTGTAAAATCTCTTTTAAAAAAGAAAAAAAAAAGCATACTGTCTTTTTTCTGGGCATGTTCTCACTGTCATTTGAGCTCTTTGTTGGGCTCAGGCTACGTTTTTACGAACAGCAGCATACCAGTGTTGTACCCTGGAAGTCAAAAGAGTCAGGCCAATGTGTGGTAAGAGTTTCAGTTGTCAGATACCTCCAGTGAAGCTGGGCTCTCTGCAGAAATTTTGAGTGGTGCAGAGCCAAATTGTCTGCTGATGAAAATAGTATATCTACTTCATCTGATCAGTCTATTTTTTTTCATTTCAAAATTAGTTTCTTAGTGGTATTGCTCTTCAGTAGGGGATGCCTAGACTTTCTTTCCATTTTTTACAACTTAGACAGTTATGACAGAGAAAGAAGGACAGAGTAACACTGATCATAGGCATGGGGTTTGACGGCATTTTGCACAATGAAAATAATTTCCATTTCAAATTCATCATCACTCATGGTTGTTTCTTGCTTGTTTGTTTGTTTTTCATAGAGATGACAGACATTTTGAACATTTGACCCAAACGTTTCAAGATCCATCATACAAAATAGCAATTCACAGCATCATCTCCCTCCTCTCTTGTACAGGAGTGGCAGCGTTAGCCACAGGCCTCACCTGTTCCAACAAACAGCAGCCACAGGCCTGGAAGCTTTCCTTGTAGCTGGAGGCATACAAAGAGGTTTTGGGTGGCACCCCCAAGCTCCTGGGTACCACTACACTAGATAAGGTGCACAGGGAATAGATCCAAAGCACTACCCAGTGCCCCACCCATGCAACATCTAAAATGTCACAGGTTGCAAAAATGACAACACTCTTTCTCTTGGGCATACAAGTGCCCTTTCTGCTAATCCCCAGCACCTGTGCTGTAACTGTGGCAGCAGACAACCAGCTTAGTACCAGGAGCAGCCACAGCCACACAAAGCACACATGGGCCGCTTGGCTCTGCTGTTGAGGTGGGTGTTAGCTCAGGCTGATCACTCCACTCCCACAGAGGCAGCTGAGGTGGGCATGTAAAGCTGCTCATGAACTACAGGTACAGGGCGCGGTGTCCAGAGCAGGTGAGCTTTCCTCTGCAGACTTCAGTCCCTCAGCGCTCATGCAATAAGACTGAGGAAGCAAGGGAAATAAAAATCGGCATGCAACGAACATGTATTCACATGCATACACAGCCAGCCTCCACGCTGCCGGTGCTGTGGTATCTGGTCATAATTTCCAGTGTTTAGTAGCAGTCTAAAATGCACAGGCAAATGAGTCTGCAGCATTAACACGAAACCCAAACCAGCGGTACCCTCATCCTCTGGAGAAATGAGGACCTCCACTCGCGTGAAAAGGATCACCGGGCTTACTCAGATTCGTGAGCAGGTCAGAGCATCAAGACTTCTCATAATAAATGCACCAAAAGCACTCTGAATCAAAGATGCTTCCAAGATCTCCAGCTACTTTCTGGCATCCACAGAAAAAAAAAAAAAAACGAGAAAAAACCCCAAACAACAACAACAAAAAAACGACAAGAAGACAAAGCAGTTCTTTAGTGCTGGGAGCAGAGAAGCACACTGTCCTAAACCCACCGAGTTTCCAGTACGTAGTCCCAGCACCAGACCTGCGGCACAGCAGGTCCGCAGAGATCCGCACCAGCTCTGGGGACTGGTGGCACCCACCCGACGCCAGCCTACCTCACAGATGGGGTCACCCAGCACCGCAGCACGGAGGCGAGGTCCTCCCGCAGGCACAGGGCTCGGGGTGAGCTCTCGGACGGGCTCTCACAGGTGCCGAGGCTCGAGCACAGCCAGCACGTGTGTCCTCTTCTCGCGGAGCTTGGCATGAATGTCCCCAGAAGGATCCCAGGGGTCTCCGACCCGCCCAAGCCCTCAGCTGTCACCCGGCGCTGCCTTCGCAGGCTCGGAGGGCTTCCCAGCTTCTCCTTGGCTGCTTGTTCTCTGCTGGAGAAGTTTTGCGAACTGCAGGGAGCGGGACGGGGCTCCGATCTGAGCAAACTCGCCTACCCCACCTAGAGGTGCGGGGCGAGCAAGCGCTCAGCATCCCGACCCGTCCGCCTGCTCCTCTCCGCATGGATTGGGGTTTCACTCGGGAGCAGCGAAAGAAGCGGCTTCTGCCGGCTCTGTCTCGTAAAAAGGAGGCAGATCCCGGGACGTGGAGCAAGGGGACATTTCTGGGCAGGTGCCTGGGATAGGAGGAACGAGGAGGCAATTTGCTGATCGGACTGGTTTCCATCTGCAAGTGCTGGTATGTCAAAATTAAACTGTTTTGCACTAACAGATTTGACATCATGGAGACATTTATCACTGAGAGGATGGTGAGGCGATGGCATGGGCTGCCCAGAGATGGCCCATCTCTGGAGGCATTCAAGTCCAGGCTGGATGGAGCCCTGGGCAGCCTGAGCTGGCAGGTGATTTAGAGGTCGGCAACCCTGTCCATGGTAGGGGGGTTGAAAATGGATGATCTTTGATGTCCCTTCCAACCAAAGCCATTCTGTGATTCTATGAACATCTGGATTTTGATGTCAAGATGTGCAATCTCCCAGAGCTTTCCCTCCCTCACTTTCCTGTTCTTCAGCAAAAGGTTTGGGAGCCCCAGACTTCCTGCAGGACTGCACCATGGGGCAGCCTGGGAGACCTCAAAAATCAGTGGATCCCCTGGAGCTACAGGCAGCTCAGGGCATGCACAGCTCCCTCTCACTTAAAAAATACTCTCTGAAATAATCACCTTGATGTTTTCCAGATGGAAAATGTCACAGCTACCTTTCTAAACCACTGATTCCTTTCTTCCAACACACACAAAAAAGAAATATTCTTACGATGTTTAAATTTTTGACAGGTTGCAAATTCTAGCTGTCAGCTAGCTGTGCTTGAGGGAATGCCAGTTATTTCTGCAGAGCTGGAGCTCCCTAAAATCAAGGAACGTGAAATAACTTAGTCAGATAACATTATTTAACACCGAGGTGAAAATGTGATTAAAAAAAGTAACAACCAACCAAACAAAATAACACCTGCAAATTGGCCTGAGTGCAAGTAATGCAGTTAACTCAGAAGTTGTAACCTATCAACATTGCGGCCAGTTTTGTGAGCACGCAGCATCTGGCGTGGAAAGCTGACATTGGTTGATAAATCGGTGAAAAATATTTTTTAAGGGAAATCTGTCAATGATGTATGGAAACAAGATTCATAAAATCTGCACTTTATATGTAATAGATAATAGATAATATTATCTAATATGTAAAATGTAAGATAATAGATACCTATATAGATATAACAGATCATAGATCTATAATGATATATTATTTATTATCTAATATATTTCTTAATTGCATTATCTATTATACGATACTCCACAGTTGACATGAGTGTCACCACTCTGTTGGGCATCAAAAACAGGTGTATATATTTTGGTCCAGCATATACCAAACCCTATGTTGTGACTCAACATTAAGTTCTAATTGGGTACTTTTTCATTTTATCAAGAAGACAATCCAATGTAATGGCTTCGGTTAGTGAAGACTGACCCCAGACCTGAATTGCACGTGGCTTCTTTTTTGCCTGCAGAGATGAAGAGTTTACAGTTGACACAGTGACACAATAGAGCACGGCTGAGCCTGCTGACCTTCCGAAGGGGCAGCTGCTCTTAGCAGCATGTGATTACTTTCTGAATTTAGTTCCTTGCTACAGTAGCTTAGGTGAGACACAAGGATGAAGGTAGGAACAGGTGAGCAGGGCAGGTTAATTGGAAATGATACAATGAGCAAGGAACAAGCTTGCCTCCCTACAGCCCACAGGATAGAACTGTTCCCAAGAAGAAACAAAGGTGGCAAGGCCATGAAAGGCAAAAGATTTGGAGCAGAAGGCAGGAGAATGGTAGATTTTTAGCCTTTTTTCCTGTAGAGACAAAGTTCATGTGTTCAGTGTTTGTTTCCTCCTAAAATCTTTTGAATCTACTTTTCAACAAAGATATGTCTGAAGAAATCTGTAGCAATACACAGCTAGTTAAAGATGGTCGTCCCCAGTTTGTTGCCCAGATCCAAGAAAATCACCACATGAATGCACCTTATGAGAAAGCAACAAATCCATGTGGAGCAAGACCTCACACATTCTCCAGCCACCCAAAAAGCATACATCTTCTCAGACCACACAAGTCAGTCAACCCACAAGACACAAATCAGGATTCATTAGTAAAGTCACAGTACTTCTGGTGTAAGATATTTGTCTGAGGATGGTTTATCACATCATGGATCTGAGGGGTGCCAGAGGATGTTATGTTTTACATATTTAGCCTAAATTATTTTGTTTTTCATTCTGTTTCTCCCAGTCCCAGTTTCTAAGCAGAAAGAAATCAAAACCCACAGCCAGAACGTGCTGTCAGCAACTTGACAGCCCTTACATCAGATGCAGTATGTAGAAGGGGCATGTCACTGTAATACCCCTTACATTCATTCTAAGGGTCTGTGTCTTCCCTTAAGTCAGACGTGTCCAACCCTCAGCACATGGGCTGCATGCACCCATGCCAGCCCATCCTGTGGCCACCCACTGCCCCACACCATCATGGTGTTGGCTCTTCCCTGCTGAGCAACCCGGCCCAGCCCTGGGAGTGCACTCATTCATTGCTCAGCAGCAATCAAACATCAGAGTGCTATTAGCATAGTCTCAGCTGAAACCACGGTAGGGGAGGGCACAGTGCAGTGCTGACTCAAGTTATGGCAAATAATTGTATGCGTTTTGATACACTGGCTAAACATAGTCCTGTGAACAAAGAAAAACATGCTGCCATGCTTTCTGTTGCGATAAATGAATTTGAGAATACATTTTAGGACCGCAAAAAAATCACCAATTCATGTTTGCAGTTCAGTTTTTAAATAAATTATCTGCAAACTTTCACATGGAATGTATGGAGTCGGCATCGGATATTCAACTCAAAAATGTTACCACGTCTCTCTACCACACTTCTATAAGCCCTCTCAGCAGAGAAAAATATCCCTCACTTCACAGTCACACCTTATTCATGACATCACTTTTGGCAGTACGCACATTTATGAGCAACTGTTCTCAAGGATGAAATACCGGAAGAGCAAGAATTCATCAACAATCTTTGATGAACACCTGGAGAGCTCACTGAGAACTGCAGCCACCACCATCAAACCTGACTGATGCCACATACCTTACTGGTTTTATGCTTTTTTGCTCTCTTCTTTTTAAATGTATTAATAAAAAATATTAAAATGTAAACTGTTTTGTTATTTATGTGTTAACAATATTGCTTATTTTACAAGTACTGCTCTGAAAGCAGTGCCTCCTATGTTACTATGTTGGCCCATGGCGTCAGAGATGGATGTTGGTGGTATGACAGTAGAGGTTGAATTTTCCCATCAGTACCCCATTACATGCTGTTGCTGTGTGACAGATGGTAGCAGAGGGGCACAAATGACACAAATGCTTCAGATGTATGAAGTGGATGTGAGCACAGTGAGGTGGTATGTGGTGCATTACAACAGTGGTGACAGTGACAGAAGGCCATCTCTACTGGAGCAGGTTTTGACAAGCATGGCATGTAGGCTTTTTTTCATCACTGGCAAAAATGCATAGCTAACGGAGGTGACTGTTGAAAAATAACATTTTGTGGCTGAGAATTTGCTCTATCAAATAGCGTTATTGTGTTCTTTGTAGCAATTGTAGTTTCCATGGAAATAAATAAGAGGCATTACTTTTGGAGCAACCACTCTAGACAGCTCTTCTTTACTCAATGAGGCCCAGGCAAACCAAAAGGTTGGACACTCATGCCTTAAGTCATAGGAGATGTAGAGAGGGCAAGAAAAGGATCTGTACTACGTGTCTAAAACAGACAGTGGTTTTGCCTTGTGCATGTTCTTCATACTGCCATCAATCTAGTATGGCTGATAGGACTCTCCCTTTTCTGTAGCACCTGGAATTCTGCAGGGTCTGGGTCTTCAAAGATCCTTTCTTCTTACCTGGTAGAAAATCATCTGCTGCCTACCTAAAGATGAGCAGCGTGAAAACTATATCTGAAGACACAGACATTGTGAAGTTTACTTTGGTGCAAAATATTGTAAAACGAAGAAGTAACATAATTGAAGAGAACATCCTAGGAATGAAAAGATAGCACTTCTTAGAGGGTGTGCTTGTTAAAAGGCCCCCTTCCCAAGCTTATAGTTATTTCCCAAAAATACAGAACTGCAAGCACACATCCACAAAGAGTTTCCTTCTTCCATTAAACACTCTACCTGCTCCAAAGGCTGATCTCACTCTTGTTTAACTGATGACTACACGTGATTATGAACCAAGGTGCACATCACAATTTTATGTCTTTATTTTTGCTCTTAAGTTTTAAAGTACGGATCACTGGCCATTTACTGTGCTACTCTACATAGTAAACAACGTATCAGTCTCACTCTGTAGATTCATTCTCCATGATATCTCTGTTTACATGTATTGTCTTGCATTTCATTTTTTTCCTCTGCATTTATGATCTCCCTTTCTACGCACTGACATTTCTGTACTTAATGTCTGAAAATTATTTGCTTTACCAGAATCTTTCCATATTGTATAATTTAGCTTTGTTACTTGATGCATGTTCTTTAGAGGCTTGTCAAGCCATTGCTTTCTTTTTCTTACCATATTCATATTTCTAAAACTTCATCAAATTTTGTGGGAGTATTTAAGAAGAAGAGAGGACTATGGATATTAAAGAATGCATATCTCTGATTCTTTTGGATTTATTATTTATTTTTTTATCAAACTTTGGGAGTACTGTAAGAAATTTCTTCCATCTTCTAATTTGATTTTCTTGCCAACCTTATTAAATTTCAGATTTTCTTCGCTGAAATTGTCCAATACAGAAAATGCCAATGTCAGTTTCTTTATTGTTCTATCCTTTAGGGGCACCCTTAGGATGTGTATATATTCAATTGAAGTTATGAGTAGTTACACACATGCTGACATTCTGTCCAAATTCAATGAGAAAATGTGAGCTGATCTTGTACTTTATCTTTTCAAAACTGTCCCGTTTTATCAGTGAATCTAACTTTGATATAAAAATGTCAGAGACAATTCTGAAGGCTCTTTAGCTACACTACAAGAAAGGGAGGTATTTTTGCCTGTGCAAACATTTAGCAAATTCTTTCATTAGTTTTGACTTACATTTTGGAGAAAGGAAGATTTGTAGTTAGCTTTTTGCTATAGTCCACACTGATTTTAGAGAATAGAATCAGAAAATTGCTGTTTACTTTCACACAATGGAAAGTGAGGTATTCAGTTATCCAAACACTCTCCCTGTGGAAATTGGATAAACTTCTTTTTTTTCTCTCTATAATTATTTATTTTAAGGCTCTTGGCACTGTAGTGCATGTCTGATAGGAAATCTTCCTATTATGCTTTTAATGGCCCGTCTCTGGTGCATAGGAAGGATACAAGAGTTAGAAAGAAAGTTGAATGCAATTGAAGGGAAGAAAGAAGAGATGGAAAGGAAGAGAGCAATAATTATGTTGGAGAGAAGAGAGAACAGAAGGGGCAGTAGCAGGCTAGAAGGACTGAATCGTTAAGACAAAAAAGGCAGAAGGTGATGAGAATTAAGAACAAGATGAGGGAAGTTGCAGAGGGAGGGGGAGAGAGAAAATTGGGAGTGACCAAAGGTCAGTATAATTTCAAGGGGTGCATGTTTATTTTGTTAGTTTTCTCTTTTGATATCTGAAATTAAAACATGAAAGCTTCTTACATTGGTACGTATATGGATGGACATGTAGGTACCCCCACACTTGCTTGTGAAGGGAAGAGGGGACTAGCTAATAGACCTGAATTAACACTGCAAAGCTAGAGTTTTAGGAATGCCTACAATGAAAGTTGTCTGTGTAATCTTAATCCCTAGACACCAGCTGTGTACCTGTCTCAGTCAGTGCACATTGAACAGGCAGATCTTTTGGCAGTCCTTTTTTAATTCCTTATGCAGTGTGTAAGCACAAATATTATTAATGACAAAACAGCAAGCCCTGCTACACATGTATTAACTTTCTTATGAATGCTGCCAAGATATTATGGATGTCTCTTGTAAAACAGTATTCTAGAGCTCTGCAAGGAATATTGATTTTATCTTCAACTGCTGGCTGAAATGGTTGGTGTTAGCCTGATTTTATAGAGAAGGGAAGGAGACAGGAGAAATGATGATCAAAAATGCCCAGTAATTTCGGGTGTTTGATTTAAAATGTCTCAGGACTGACTTTTCAGGCTGCATCATAGTACACAGCACTTGATATATTTCAGAGGAGCTTGCAGTGACTTCAGTGGCAGCCAGCACAGGAGCTTAGTTCTTTGTCAGGCCTGCATTGCCCATCTCATGGGACACAGGATAATAAGACCCTGAGGTTCCAGGGCAAGGTCACATTGGAGGCAGTGTCCAGGACAGAGTCCAGCTGCATGAAGGATGAAAATGCTCCTTCACCCCACACAGCCCCTTGCTTCTGCCATTGAGAGCTTTTGTGATTAGGAGTTTCTCTCCTTCGTACATTGTGTCAGATGACACAAAGTCTAGTAAAAAGCCATGTAATTAACAGAACGTTGTTGTTTGCTCTTGCAAACAAGGCAATGATAGCTTTGATATATCGTGTTTTAAACTGATGTTTTTAAATTGGTGGTGATTTGAGACATTGATTCAAACCCAAAGTCTAATTGAAATTTGCATTATAAAGTTATGGGTAAAACTGACCACAACAATGTGGCAATTTGTCACTTAAACAGTGGGAAAAAATAAAAATAAACAGCCTTAGGTGTCACGAGTCTGTCCAAAACAAATGGTTAGGTCTGGTAGAATATCACACTCAATTCACTACCTGGCTGGTGTCAGTGCCCTTTCTTCCAAGTGACAGAGTTTAAATTCACAGTCCTGAAAATCAATTACACCCTCCTTAGTCTTAATATATGTGATACATCTTTAATCTAGGAAGGTTGAATTAAGAGGAAGCATGCAGGATGCTCTTCCAAATATCAGTATATTTTAGCTTGTAGCACATCTTTCAAAGATAATGCAGTGAATTTCCTTTTTGTTTATAACTTCTTCCTTGGCAGATTATTTGCCTTCATGAATGTAGATGGATTGCAGATTTGATTAATATTTTAATATGGTGTCATATCACCTGCAATGTATGACTGTGGTACATTACTAACTTGCGGAACACATAATAAATTCAGTCTGTCAGCTGGTTAAAAAGAACAATTCCAGCCTTGTAATAATATATCAATATGAATGCAGATGATTTAAGGCTAACAGGCAATCAGAAGGCTCCATCATCTACACATGAGCAATGTCACTTTCTAACAGGGCCTTCTCCTTATACCCTTCTTGTTTCCATTCTAAAGGTGAATTGTAAGGCCACATACTGGCTCAGAGACAGATCTAAGTTACTAATCTACCTTGCTATTAGTTCTTATAGTGTATCACCCAAACTGTGTAAGATTCTCTCACAAAAGGAATCCAAAGCTTTTTCCAAGATTTTTTCAAATGCTAATTCCTGAGAAAATATCCTCAGGATAGAAAGTATATGTAGGTGTGTGAGATTAATGTTTGTTTGTTTCCCTTTCCAGCACAGCCAGTAGAAGTATTCAAAAAATTGTATGTAATAAACTGGTGGCTTACAACAAGAGCTCTTCCAACTACTTTCCCTGCTTGCTGGTTAAAGGCTTTTATCTTCTTTTATTTTTAAACAAAAATGTGGAGACAGAGAAAACTGGATTGAGGTGTTGGCAAAAGCAAAAGATTTTGTTTTAAACTGCTGTATCTTTTTATCTTTTTTGTGGCTCAGGGTCTTTGACCACTCTGGGCAACACTACTCATTAACACCTGTAAGTATGTAAATCTTATCCATGAACTCAACAAACTACTGCTGTAGCAACCATTGCTCAAGGACACAGTGGAAAAGATCTCTGTGCTGGCAGACTCCGCTGGCATCTTAATGCCTTGTATCTAAAGAGAAAGATAAGTGAGTTAATTTGACACTTTTTCTTCTGTCTTAAATTGATTTGGTAAACACATTCACAATCTTGTCAAATGTGGGAAAAGAGAATGAGGGTCATGAGGCCATATCTGGTGCTGGGCCTATAGATCTTGTTTGTGCCAGTCACTATAGCATCTATGCTATCTGATTTACTTTCACAGAACCACAGGGTTGGAAGGGACCATAAAGACAATCTAATTCCAATCCCCCTGCCATGGGCAGGGACAACTTCCACCAGATCAGGCTGTCCAAATCCCCATCCAACCAACCTTGAACATACCCAGGCTTTTCTGGGCAGGGCAACCTATTCCTGTGCTTTACCAGTCTCATACTAAAAATTTCTTCCCAGCATCTAATCTAAACCCCTTGTCCTATCACTATGCTCTCTGATAAAGAACCCTCACTGTTTTTCTTTAGGTACTGGAAGGCTACTATAAGGTCTTCCTGGAACCTTCTCTTCTCTAGGCTGAACAAACTCAAACCATGTGGAAGTAAATCAGTCATATTGATATTCACTATGCAAATATTGGCTGAACTCCTTCATGGGTTTCCTTTGTACATTTTCTTCCTACAGTTTATTCAGGGTCTGCAATTCCTCTTTTGTTTTCATATTCTTAAAAGATAGAGAGCTATTCCCACCTGTAAATCTTTATCAGAAATTAAATCCTCTGGTTTCAATACACCACTTCCTCTCTTTCCTCCAACTCCCTTCACAATGTTTTATGTCGTTCACCTTTTTACTGCAATACTGTTTTATTCTGTTAACCAAAAAGTGTAACAAGACAAATGATCTGTTTGCTGACCAAATATGATGCAGATCTGGTCTGGAAGTTCACCATATACCTGTGAACTCTCTATTGTGGCAGACACTGGTCAAACAAAAGTGAAGTCTTTTCCCAATGGTTGTACCTCTACTGCACGCTGACTTGAGGGTCAAGTTTCTATTTAAGCCCAAATCCCCCTTATCGTAATGCTTTATATACTGGTCTGTGGCCTGGCTCACATCTGGAGCAAGCCAGATGGGTGTAAGTTGGAAAAGGGACATGGGCAGACTTTTCTCAGCAGTGTGTGGTGATAGGATGAGGGGAAATGGCCACAAACTGAAGCATAGGAAGTTCCGCACAAATGTGATGGGAACTTTTTCCCAGTGCAGTGACGGAGCAGTGGCACAGCTGCACAGAGAGGTGGTGGAGTCTCCTTCTCTGGAGACGTTCCAGACCCACCTGGACGCCTACCTGTGCAACCTGGGCTAGGGAGCTGCTCTGGCAGGGGGTTGGACTCCATGATCTCTAGAGGTCCCTTCCAGCCCCTACAATTCTGTGATTGATTCTGTGATTGAGTATGTGATTCCGTGATTCCATGATTCTGTGATGTGTTCCTGGAAATACGGGGAGGTTGAGGGTTATCTCAGTCATCAATGAATGATGTGGAAACAAGAGGCCTAAGCCTCAGCAAACTCGCCCCATCACTTCAGTGCACCTGAGATCTTACAGATGCTCAATTAGCTAGGCACAGAACAGGGAGAGTTGCAGGAAAGGAAACAGTGACCAGGACATACTGCAGAGATGCCTCTCACCACACACCCACAGCAACAGTACAGCATGGTCTGCAAAAACGTCATTCCACCTGCAAAACTATGAGTAATTGAGGTCTTGGTAACCTTTTTGTTCCCTCCTCTTTGCTACTACCACCTTTGCTCCAATAATACATAGAATTGATCTTAACTTGTTATTTAGTGGAGACTTAATTACCATAATTGTTAAGAAAAGTTAATGTAAATGCCTAGCAAAGTCACTGACCCAGCATGCTCTCTGAACTATGTTTAGGTACAGAAGAGTGTAGACTTAATGTTCTGGATTTCTTTCCTTAGGTCAAATACAGAACCAAGTGTTTTCTGTATCACATGTACAACATCTGAGCAGATTTCTTCCTACATGTAAGAAATCTGATTCACATGCATAAATATAATATGTAATTTAAACATATCCACACATCATCTTTACACTAAAAGAGTATAGAAAATGATACTGAGGTAAATATGCAGACAATTTTCTCTGCATCTTTAGAATTAATAAGAATGTTAAAGTTAGTCATTCAGATACCACCTGAAATCAGGGTTCTGCACCTCCTACCTCTACAGCTTGTTTGGCTTGATTGGCTTGATGGAACCTCTGCTTTCTGTGAGCACTGTGAGCTTAGTTAAGGACTGGCATATATTGAGATTCTGGATGGAAAGTCATTTCAGAAATGTCTAATATCACTCTTCTTTTAAATACATCCAGAAATCACTCCCAAACTGTTCATTTTCTAAAAGCCTCAGAAATATTCATTGCTCTTGGGATTTGAGTCTTGCTGAACGTTTTTCTACTTCTTTCTTTAGACTAATGTAGTCATTTCTATCCCCACTAGGGCATCACACTTGAGATTCTCATCTCTAGGTATAAAATAAGTGTGCTCTAGCACTGAAGGAACATACTTGGCAATTTCAGAAGCCTTGCCAGTGCTGAGGAAACCTAGAAAAATGACAACTTGAATGGGTAAGGTGTAAGCGATGGGCATGTAAAAGCAGATTAACAGAAAAACTTGGTAAAGAAATATTTGAGATTGAGGAGGGAAGGAATGGGAAACTGAGACTGGGAGCTGGGCAACAACATGGGTAATGAGAGCTAAGCTGAGACGGAGACTGGGTGAGATGTTAGTGGAGGGAACATGGAGGGATGGAGGTACTGAGTGGAATGGGAGGTGGCAGGTGAGTAGGGAGGAGGAGCCGGGTCTGGTGGAGAGAGTGCCGAGGGCTCTGCAGATGTGAGATATGTCATTGAGATAATGACTGCAGCCAGTGCCAGCGTAGGGAGAACTGAGGTTACCTGGGAATCCCAGTGCTGGCCCAACATGGCTGAAGAGCCTGAGTTCGCAGCAAAATGGGTTTTGCCGTGTAGACTTTATCCACATACTACTAGTGGCAAAAGTGGTACTTTAAGACAAAGAAAACTGGAAATCCGAGTTTATAATGCAAATGTTTTTAACTGCCTTTATCACTTCTACTTTATTGGAGTTATATTGCACTAAAACAAGCTGAGATATAAAGGGGCTGGGTAGAACCAGCAATGATAAATTAGTCATTTTCTCAGAAATGCCTCATCCAAGCAGCACCAGCTGTACTCCAGTTAAATCTGCAAATAAACGTACACTTCTTTACAAAATTTACATTTTCTGAAAGGTTCTTGAAGTCCCCTCAATGCTCTAAACATCCTCCTCTCACCTAATGCCACAAATGTATCTGGCACAGCTATTGCACACAAATTCTTGAATTGGCAGAGAGTTGTAAGTTTGGTTTCTAAAGGCCAATATCCTGCCCAGGAAGTACTTGATATCTTACGCTTCAGAATTAGCTTAAACAACTGAGTACTGTGGCACATTTCCTAATGCACAGAATTTTCCACAGCTTTAGCCTGTTATTGACATCAGATGGCACCTTGTCTTCAAGTAGTCATAGAGGATGGCTAACATCATTCATATGCCTCTCCACTCACTGATGGGTTAGTCTTGCATGTTCCTCCTTGATTTTATCATTTCTCGATCACTATTTCTGTCAAATTTATTTAAGGTGAGGTTACCAAGATTAGCGATATTAAATTTATTCACATACCACAGAAAAGTTGTAGACTGATAAAGGATAGTCCCATCTTAAATCCTTGCCCTGATTAAAATTATCTTGAGACCCAGCCTGGTGACCAGAACACTGAGTCTTTTGGCAGGCAGTGGATCAAACTCTACAGACATATACTCCCTCAGGAAAAAAAAATAAGGTGCTAAAATATAATTACTTCTAGGCCATTTTAGATCCTATCAGCCCCCTTTTCCCGCCATTAACTGCTATTTCATGGGGGAATAGACCTCTCACAAAATCCATTCAAGTTCCTTAGATATCTGGGGCACGTCAGATGGCAGTCAGGACCTGTGGTTAAACAACATAGCCCCACCAACCATGTCTTTCATTATTTTTCTTGTGAATTTAATGTGAAGTTAAAAATACATAAATCTTGTAAACTCACAATTCCACAATGAATGCTGGAGGCAAAATCTGGCCCACATATGCAATATTAAGTCAACGCAGCCCATCTGTATTTGTAGAGAAGACAAAAACATCAGTGTGGATAGATTTTGTGTCTAGAGGAATAGAGTTATTTTATTGGCAAATGGTTAAAAGTCAAAGTTCTATAAAATACCCTCAAATCCACAGCATTTTAAATTGGTCTTTTCATCATATGACATTAACTTCAGCCATAAATGTGTTGGTCTGTTGGTAGGTATGTTGCCCTTTTTAGCTTAGCATGATTTATTTATTCACTTTCCAGAGTCTAATTATATCTTTGCTATTATATAATAGGTTTGAACTCTTTCCCCGTAGACATAACCTGCAAGATCTGAGGGCATAAAATTTAATCATCTTTGATAATTGTATGATGGCACCCCTGAAAATTAAGTTAGAGTAGCTGCAAAACATGTGAAATAATGAGACTTATCTATATTATAGTCCTGATGAAATCTTGTGGAGACCTTACAATACACTTTATTGACCTTCTCTTGGGTACTATAATAATACATCCTATGTCAGATCTACATCACTGTAATTGAATTTTAGAGAATTTCTGTGATGGCTCAAAAATTGAATCTGCTCCCTGGTGCCTTTTCCTTTCAATACATTCTAAATCCTTTTTCCATTTCTCCTTTTAATTATGAAGGTGGAGAGACTAGGGAGAATCGTTATCAGTCTTCCTTGGCTTAGAGCCCTTTTGCTTTTGCTAACATTTTCCCAGCATCCATCAGAGAATAGATAGTGACTGTCTTGTGCAAGATGTTCTTGGGAAGTCTTCTGCCATTTCACTTGTGGTAGTCTTAAAGACTTGCACCACCAGACCTGCCATTTCAGCTTTAAAACTCCAGCATTCCTTTATTATATCCTATCACTTCTGCCCAGTCAGACTCCACTCTCTGTGCCTCATTCCAGCAGGGAGGTGTTGGTGGCCATCCTTTCTGTGCAATGGCCATCTGATTGGGATCATGAGAAGATGGAGCTGATTTCCAAAGTGGTGGCAATCCCCTCCTGGTATGGCTTAGCTAAGGAAGCCCATCACTGGGTATTAACTTCTGACATAGTACACTTCGAAGACTTGGGGTCAGTGTGATATACTTTCAGTTTTAGTGTCTATCTAAAGGCAAATCTGTACTGACTTTGAGAAATGTATTTGTGATGATTTAATCTAGTGGTGTTCTCCAAATAGCTGTTGTTTCAGCTCTCTCCTCCCAGGATACGTATTCATGTATTTTATTAATGAGTAGAGACAATAAAAAATCAAGAGGAAGTAATGATACACTTTGTACAGAGCCTCTTTCAAGAATCCACTTGACTGGTGTTAGTGTGCTGTGAGAGATGCATCCAAACCACTTTCTCTTCCAAAGCTAATAATGGCTTTCAATAACTGTCAGTGGGAGAATGCACACTAAGTACACAATGTGTCTTTCCCCTGCTGGGACATCAACTTAGATAGCTTTCTTTGGGAAGTGCTGGCAGTTCTCATAGTTCCTTCTGTTTCCACCTATGCTGGATTTCACCTTACAACTGTATTTAAAAGAAAGAGTTTCAAACGTATTTATAAAACACTTTTTCCTGATAGGAAGAAATTGTCTCAGTAGGGTATGGAGAAAATGCATGTTACTCATTATCAGTCTCCTGTGCAGCGTGATCTTTCAAAGGCATCATATCCCCCTCCTTCTCTCTGTGTGAAATTTTCCATAAAGGATATTGCCACCTCTGGGAACGTGGAATTTCCCAGCAGAGCACATGCTATTTACTTGCAGGTATCTTGCAGGTATCTCTACAAAAATCAATTTATTTCTACTATCTAACGTAACAGACCCACAGCAAGTAAAGTACAAGGAGCACAGTTCCTTAATATGGCAGGGTACTGAGCCTCGATTTACTCTGTTGTATTCTGGCACAGTTGTTCCACAGAGTTTATTTTGTACCTTCCCATGTTAAATCAATATCTGATGTCCAGATGTATTCCCAAATGTGCTCAGGATTTAACAGGCTGCAAGTGAGTTTGCTCCCTTATCTCTCCTCACTCATAAACAGTGACAGAGCCATTTAACAAAACCTTGAAGACTGGATCTGCTTAACATCTTCTGTAGCTGTGATTAGATGGCTATAGAGAGACTCCTCCTCTTGCTGCCTGTTAGAGCTCTTTCCTTACTTCTGAAACTGTTAAGACAAACAATAACACTAAAATCTGTCACTTTATGCAAATTTTCTACTTGACACGGAGCTACAATGTCAAGGTTGGGGAGAGAAGGGAACTCAGTATAAAAACTTCTGTATTTGCCCTCTTTTGGTCACTTTTGGTCTTCTATCTTCTCCTCCTTGGCCCTTTTCCTCTTTTTTTTTTTTTTTTTTGTCTGTTAAAATGGAAAACACAGATGCATTTTTCACCTTTGTGTTTGAGACAAAAGTTCCTATAAACTTTCTGAGAACATGAGCCTTTTTTGTGGTGCCCTAACAAAGTATAGTTATGTCCAGGCCAGAGGGGAAAGCAGCATTTACCAAATAAAGTCAGAAAACGCATGGCAGGTTTATAGCACATGCAGTAAATACAAGTTAAAAATGCACAGAGTATGGCATTATAATTACATTCATATATATTTTAAGGAATTGTATAATCCATCCATTCTAATCCTGAACAGTTTGTGATATCTGTAAGTACACTACAGCTATTGTAACTACAGCCTTATATTTAAGCCAATCAGAATGGCTTAAATAGATGTTCAGTGCACTCGATTAAACCAGGCATGAAGAGGATCTGCTTGTTTTCTACACTGTGGAGCTCACATTTTAGCCTGCTCCAGAGATGAAGTAAATATCTCATTCCATAAATACTTCAGTGAGCCTTAGACTGACGTTTGCCCACAGTACTGGCTTTGCCTCTGGTGCTAAAATGACTGATAATGACATTCATATGAATAAATCATTGATGAATGTTGCACAATCAATCTTCAATCTAGAAATCGAGTGAAATAGTCATCTGTAAAAAAAGTCTTTTTCTACTGTGATATCAGTAGAGTGGTAATTACAGCTCAGAGGTCTATTTTCATATTCTGGGACTTCTAACCATAACTTAACATTTTGGACAGTGATATTCAGTATACAGGTTTTTTGGTTTTGTTGTTTTGGTTTTAATCAGTTGGTTATATTTTATACAGGCTATGGATTCTGAAGATATAAAATACATATTTTTTGCCTTCAAATATATGCCTTCTAAATATCACCTTTATTAACCAAATAAAATAGAGGAGTATGACAAGATAAATCAGTGTTATCATTTTACCTCCTTCATTAATGAGGAACAAAGTAGCTTGGTAGCCCATCTCAACATTCACCATGGTCCCAAGGAGGGAAAATCGGCTGCCATTACAAGTCTTGTGGCAGCAGGACAAGATGCATGCATGGTCTACCTGGGATATGTGCCTGGCCATGGTGGACTGCAGGATCTGGGCCCAGGCTGCGGGCTTGACACTATGATTCCATCTCAGTATGTCTTTTAAGATGGAAATGAGCTTATCAGCATCTTCTTTTTATTTTTATTTTTAGTACAAGAGATGGCCATGAAAACACATGTGCTCTAATAGCATTTAAGGTTTTTTGTTTTTTGGTTTTTTTTTTTTTTGTGATGCTTGACTAAAATACTAACAACCTATTTCGGTAAATCACATATAGATTTACTTTAGTAGGTTCAGCACAGGATGAAAAATCTGTAGGATTAAGCCCTCAAAGTATATTTTCTCCTGGCTATATGTATATATATATATTATATTTATATATTTCTTTAACAAACAGCTGTATTACATAGATTACTGCCTTTCAGCTCCTGCCTGTGTCAAATCTGTCATAGTAACAATTTTGCCCTTCATAATGATTTTCTCCCAAGCACGGCATTATTAAAAGGTATCTGAAGTCCATTACAAGTCTCATTACATTTCCTGTAAAGCCAGCATTATATATGAGACACAGAGAGACAGACAGTGATATAATTTGCTAGGGGTAGCCTCAGTAAAGATTTGCTGGATCTGGCCCCTTCTCTAGGGATCTGCTTTGCTTGCTCAGCAGCAGCCATGCACAAGGGACCCTTCCATTCAGAAGCATGCTCCTTGTGTGATTGGATTCTTTTAGCCAGCAATTTCTGCTCTTACAATATTAATCGGAAAAGTATTCATTATGCATAAAACATACAATTAGTTCTCTTAAATAAATCTCCACTGTCTCTCATAAATCCAGTAGATCCAAGTCTTTTAAAGCCATTAGTTGTGGGGTTTTTTTTCAAACAAGAGGTCAATGTCTTTATTAATTTGAACTACATCAGCCTGTGAATGATAAAATAGGAAATCAGATGTACAAATTCTACTTTCTGCAGATAATGCTGTGATTCTGCTGCTCTGTAGGAACCCTAGGGTTTTTAGAATAAAAAGTAGGCACAGAAAGGAGAGCAGCAGGTTTTTTGAACAGAGATGTCTTGGTTCTTATAAAAGGCAAACCTTTCATTGAGTTTTTATGTACATTGGTAACTAAGAATTAACATTCTTTATTACCTCAAGCAACCATAGAAAGATTTCTTGTTAAATTAAATAATCATCTTGTCTGGATGTTAATTTGCTAAATGAAACACCCTGCTATGGAGAAAAAGACAGACTATAATTTGAGTAGTAAAAAACATAGTAAGATCACTAATTCTAGTTCAGGAGATACGAAAGTCAAAATGAGTTGCTGAAAGAAATAAATTTACTAGAAAGAAGACTTATTCTAATTTCTAATTATTGACATTCATAATGTTACTAATTGACCCTCCATTACTTTCCATGTAATAGCTCATTATCATTAGGATCACTTCAGTCAATCGTTGTGATAAATGAATGCTGATTTCGTGACTGGATAAAGCACAATTTCTACTATTGGATGTAATAACATCACTAAAACCAGTACATGTGTGTTCATTGTGAGTTTCGGAGTGAAGATGTCATTCTTTTTCTTTCCTAAATATTAGTTCTCTCAAAACTCATACGTCTGGAGTCTCATGAGTAACATAGGGCTTGCATGCAAACTCATCTCTTCATCAGCAGCAAACGTGATGTTTGTTCTTCAAGATGCTGTGTAATTCTACTGCAGGAGACACATATACACATCTGCAAATACTGCGTAGGTGCATATGTAGGAATAATCTGAGCACTAAGTCCTACTTAGAATCATAGTGTCATAGAACCATAGAATCATTAAGGTTGGAAAAGACCTCTCAGATCATGCAGTTCAACCCCAGCCCACCCCCACCATGCCCACTGACCACGTCCCTCAGTGCCACATCCACACGGTTCTTGAACGACTCCAGGGATGGTGACTCCACCACCTCCCTGGGCAGCCTGTGCCACTGCCTCACTGCTCCTTCTGAGAAGTTATTTTTCCTAACATCTAACCTTATCCTCCCATGGTGCGAATCAAGGCCATCCTCTCTTGTCCTGTTGCTGTTATCTGGGATACCCCCACCTCAACACAGCCTCCTTTCAGGCTGTTGTAGAGAGTGATGCAATCTCCCCCCCAAGACTCCTCCAAACTAAACAATCAAAGGACTGTACTTAAAAGGAGTTGGGTAAGGTTCATTATTTTCTGCTGTGCTTATCATACCAAGTGTGGAAAGATTTTATTTTTTTCAGAAAGGCTCGGGATAGAGAAAGCATCCCAATTTCCACGCTCCAATCCCCTACGACTGGGTGTGGGTTCACCTTGTAAGGCTGCAATCTCAGTAAGTGGCAGGCAATCTGAGCATGTCTGAAAGATGCTTGGCCTATTTCTCTTCTCTAAAAATAAATGAAGGAGACCTATACAAGCTTGTTTTCCTGGAGTTTGGTGTCTGAAGGAGTCCTTTGAGTGTGGAAGCAGAAGGGCTTGTCAAGGCTCTGCTCTTACGAGCAGTGAGAGCTTTTTTGAACTACTATGAACTCTCAGGTTCATTCTTCATCAAACAGCTCCACATCCCTCCTAGCCACTTCTCACAGCAAGAGCTGCAAACAGAAAGGGAGGTTTACTGGCAACAGAAGAGGTTGTTCTGTAAGGATCACCTGTAAGGAACAAAGAGGTGATCCTTTTTAACACTTGCATGCATAATTCAGTTTGAGGGTTGTTTTTTTTGTTTTGCTTTGTTTTTGTTTTTTTGTTTTTTTTCTTTTCCAAAAGTGGGAAAGAGGGCCCAGACAGGCACTCACAACTTCACGTGGACCCAAGGTGAGTGGTTAGTGTGTACATCTATACCGACAATTTAACCCTGTGATTGCAGGAACTGCGAATACTCTCAGTTTCTCCTAATTTTAACCTGCTGCATTAAAAGTATCATGAACTGTCTTTTACTGTTTGTCTGATGGCAGGATCTTCGTCTGTGGAGGGCATGAGAAACAGCCCTTTGAATGAAGCCTCCGCCACTTCTAATAGCTGCACTGGCTTCAGCAGCATAGCAGGTTCCTTCCAGCCCTCTGCTCCTCTGCCTTCACCTACCTTAATGTGAGAGAGGAGTGGAGGGAAACATCTGAGTCGGAGGTGTAGAATAGGAACTGTTGTCAGTGTGAGGTGCTGGGCTCCTAGTTCACTTGCTTTCCTTTTCCATTAGCTTGTTCATGTAGTGGTCTTCAGATAGTCTAGAAAGCACACACTGCTGACATGAAGCACTAAAAGAAAGCCTGAATTGATGTTCAGGAATAGGCTGATCATCTACCAGGTGCTTTGGGCATTGATGAGCTTGGGGCTTTGCAATTTCTAGAGCAATTTCCATGAATTTTGTCTGAGAGCTGTAAAAAGTGTCACTGTCTCAGTGCTGCCAGACTGCTTCCCAAGGGAAAGCACCTGTCTTCAGCCTCGCTGCTTTCACCAGCATCGTATGATCTATTAGGTAGAAGCTCTTTTCCCAGAGAAGATACTTCTGGAATTTAACTCCCTAGACTCAAAATGATCCCCAATACAAGTAGCATTTGCTGGTTCTATGAACTCTTCTCCACACTTTTCAGATGTGGAAAAGAGAATCCTGTCCCTATAAGCTGGAATTACTTCAGCTGGGTCAGGACATACCCAGCCTGGAAAGCTGAATGCCTCTTTTCAAACCTATCTTGGAGTAGAGGAAATTGAGAAGGAAACACGTCCAACCATCAGGTTTTCTGTTGGTGTTTCTGTCAGTCTGATTCCTCTCACACCTTTTGCAGCATGAAGGCATTGGTCTGGCCCTAACATATATGGATCTCAGAGATGTTTTTCCAAGTTCAGGCACACTCTTGTTTTTCATCCATAGCTGCTTGTTGCCCATACTGGAGTGGGTCACTGACTAGATACCAAATCCTCTCATCAATGGCATATGATCGTCTTGTTTACTTGTGTGGTAAACAGGTCTCTTAAATGTAATGACACTGTGCTGTGGTGATAAATCTTTCCCTTTTCTCTGAGCCACCAGCCCCTGAAGCCCTTGAGTACCTAAGACAAGCACTAACTTGGCCTCCTGCTGGTTTTCACACAGGTGATTGTTTTGTGCATTACATTGGGATATGATACCACTGGGCTTATGCATCCCCATCCACCCCACTCTTTGCACTGAGACTGCTCTTGACAAAGTGCTGTCCCTAAGCACATCTCTGCCTGTTTCACTGGGGCTGTGGAAAGAGATCCCACCTGTGCTGTGCTCATCTCCTCCCCAGCAGATGTCCCTCTCCCTTTGCCTGCCATTTAAAAACCTTGGCAAGCGCTTCTTTGAGGAGATAATAAAGCTGCTCCGGTCTCTCCCTGTGATAGCAGTTCCTTTTTATGCAAAGTTTTCAGAAAGCTCACTTCTCCTTTTTCTGCAGGGTGGTTTGCCCTAAAACCCAGATGATTTCTGAGTGCTCCTTTCTGCAAGCAACAGACAGCTCTTGCAAGCCTACAGAAGCCTCCTACTTGTTTTCTGAGGCAGAAAGCAGCTCATTCTAATAAAGGAAAAAATAAATGGTGAATAAATAATGTTTTTTCAGAAGTTCTATTACATTATTATCTTCACACTCCACTTCATTAGATGTTGTGAGAACAGAGTGATAAGCACTGAAAATGTGCTTCACTGTTAGCAGCCAGCAGTCAAAGCTCTTCACACGGCTCTATAGCTCTGCCTGAGTGGTGAGACCTCTGTGCTACCAGTACCTCCCTGTAGATGGTTTCTCCAGACCAACCAGTCTGTGGCTTAGTGCTTGTGGAGCAGCTGCAGCTGCAGTATGGCTACGGTGAGTTTGTCTTGGAGCGTGTGCTTGCAGTATTACCCTGGAGGGTGGTGGCAGAGGAGGGCATGCTGCTAGTATGAAGGGTTGCTTAGGAGGGTGATGGAAAAAGAGCTGATAGCAGAAAGAAACTGTGTGTGTGCTGTGGGGAGATCCGTCTTGGAGGCAGGCAGCTGCTTTGCCAGCACCAGGCAGGGTACCAGCTGCTTGCAGAGATACCATGCACACTGAGCTGGGGACCCTCTCCTCCAGAGCTGGGCATTTATTCAAGTTGCTGAGGCACACTCTGCAAAACATCCTTCTCTTTTGTTATTGTGGGAACTGCTTGCAGTGCCATGGGTGTCCATAGCGTCTTTGGCAGAGATATGCCTCCAAAGGAATGTCAGACAGTAGTGCTTAAGCTGTTCATTTAGCCAGAGCAGATTGAACCACTGCTGCCCTCAGTTCTCTTTGATTTTTCTTGGCATCCATTCATCTCAAAGCCTTTTCTCCTTTGTATTTTTGCCACACAAGGTAGTTTAAAAGCAAACATGCTAATTTGCATTTCTGTGAAAGCAGAGACCGGTGCTTCCTTCATCGATCTTTAATAAAAATAGATAACAGAGCCCAACTCAGCCTTGCATATTGTAGGAAGTCCTGTTTGGAGGTATTAGACCTCATTTTTCCTCTGCCAGGAAGGAGCTCAACTGCTCAGACCTTTTCTTCCTCAAAATACATGGAGGTTGCTTAGCAAGAATTCACCAAAAGGGACCTGACCCCACAGGCAGGAGCTTTATATTTCCGGCACTTTCAAGGTACTGATGGCAGCATCAGCCCAAGCTGCTACTCAGTGCTCCTCCACAGCTAAGGCTTCACATTCAGGTGCCTGCTTCAGGAAAAATGCCTCACTGGTGTGCCCACTCAACACTTCAGAGGTGTATTCTGATTTCTGTGTGAGCACCAACAAGACTGGAATAGCTGTTACCCACTGCGTCCCACCTCCTTCTATTGCAGCGGTGATGGATACGGTTGCTGCTCTTCACCTTCCCTCATATGCCTGGGGGATCATCAGCATCTTCATACATGTGTATCTGGACAGCATATCTTGAGGAGACACAGTCTCCTCAAGTCATAGAATCATAGAATCACAGAATCACAAGGTTGGAAAGGACCTACAAGATCATCTAGTCCAACCGTCCACCCATTACCATTGCTACCACATGCTACTAAGCTGTATCTCCTAGCTCCTCATCCAGGCACCTCTTGAACACTGCCAGGGACAGTAACTCCACCACCTCCCTGGGCAGGCCATTCCTGATGGAAAGGGACCTTGATGTACTGATGGACAGTTGGCTGAATATGAGCCAGCAGTGTGCCCAGGTGACCAAGAAGGCCAATGGCATCCTGGCTTGTATCAGGAATGGTGTGATGAGCAGGACTAGGGAAGTAATCCTGCCCCTGTACTTGGCACTGGTGAGGCCTCACCTTGAGTACTGTGTTCTGTTTTGGGTACCTCAGCACAGAAAGGACATGGAGGTGCTGGAGCAGGTCCAAAGAAGGGCCTGGAGAATATGCCCTATGAGGAGCAACTGAATTAACTGGGGCTGTTTAGTCTGGGAAAAGGAGGCTGATGGGAGGTCTTAGAGCTCTCTTCCAATATCTGAAAGGTGCTCACAGTGAGAGCAGGGTTGGTCTCTTCTCACTGGTTACAGGTGACAGGACAAGGGGAAATGGCCTTAAGTTGTGCCAGGGTAAGTTTAGGTTGGATATTAGGAACACTTCTTTACAGAAAGTGTTGTTAAGCACTGGAATAGGCTCCCCAGGGTGGTGGTTGAGTCACCATCCCTGGATGTGTTTAAAATCAGTCTGAATGTGATGCTCAGGGACATAATTTAGCTGAGGGTTGTTAGAGTTATGGTAGTATGGTTAAGTCATGGTTGGACTCAATGATCTTTCCAACCTGAGTGATTATATGATTCTATGATTCTATGATGGGAAACCTTCTTAATCCAAGGGCTTCATTTTAGCATATTATCAACATCTGAGAACACACTGATGTAAAGTAAAAGCAGGAAGCAGCAAAGCTGTATCTCTTTTCCCAGCTCATTTTGTCAGAAATATTTTTAGTAGTTTGACACACAGTGTTAATATTATAAGACTTGTCTGACCCATTCACATAAATGGACAGCTTGTCTCATTAGGAAGCAATCAAGCCAGTACAGACCCACTGCCACAGAGGTCCATCTTACACTGTCTTTTCACATTTTTGTTGTGTGATTGGTAAAACCAAGCATGGGATGGTGCTGCTCCTGAAGAGGAACCTGACTTCTGACCAAAGTGTATCACTTTCTAGTGATAATGATTAAATACTGCTACTTGTATACCTACTGTAAACTGCTGTTAGGCTACAAACACCCCTTTTACATTCTACATGTGTCCAGCCAAAACTTTGGAGCAATCAGTCTATGATACACTTTTCCTGGGAGAAAAGATCCTCGCTCACATTTTTTGACTTCACGCACCAGCATTTCCTGCCTCTGTGGATTTTTACAAGACACAGTAACACCAGTGACATGCAAATATGGTCTGGAAAGTCAACGCTGTAGTCTTGTAATTTCATTGATTACGTTTAGTTTTAAGTTATGGGGTGGAAAATCTAATCTGCAGTATTTGGGGCTATATAATTTATGCTCCGCAAATGGGGTATAAATGCTGCTCTGCTGCTCCACATTAACGTTTTTTGCACAAGAGCAAGTTATTACAGGAGTAAGGCAGTGTGAGCTGGCCTTTCAGTTATCAGCTATTGCAATTTGACCTCTCAGTGGGAAATCAGAGAAAGGAAAATTAAAAGAGTCAAAAGAATCACTTTTTTTGGTAAATAGAAAGCTGGGTATGTAGAGAATATTTCTGCAAATGAAAGAAAATATGCTTTGATTGCATTCAATACCCTTTTGTGTTTTCTTTCTGTAAGCGATCCAGCAAACAGGTGCTCTGATTGTGATGCTCAAGAGGCAGGTAAATCCCAGAGAAGCTGTGAAGAGTGAATGCTGATTTGTGAATTGCTGCTCACAGAGAAAGCCCAGGGCTGGTGATTGCTCTTCTCTACTCAGAAACTGCAAGTGCCTCTGTGTAAACCTCATACCTTGAATGCTAGGCACAGACTGCTTTATTTATTACTGTAGTACAGACTGTGTATTTGATACATAATGTCTGTGTTAAATTTTCCTGATCGACAGAAGCATAATTTTTAAGGTTTTTCTATTAATGTTTTAAAACACCTTTAGATGTGTCCTGGATTGTTCGATAGGAAGAAATTTTAATACTTCAACTTGGAGAGTGTCTCGAAGTTTAATAGTGATATCTGAATGGGTGTTTAAGCTCATACAAAGTTATAAAAATGAGCAGAAATGCAAATGAGCAGCAGCATCAGATTTGAATGCCCCTTTTGCCGAATCCCACAGATGTGTTTCCCATGGAAGCAAAAGCTAATGATAGCAAACCTGAAGCCCTTCCTAACACAGTTTCTCTCTGTACAGGCATACGAGCAGCACTGCCATTGACTGCAGAGGGAGAAGGTTTGGAGCTGCTTCTGCTGAGCACGCCCTCCAGGAGAGCAGGCTGTGCACAAACTCCCTGTGAGCAGTGCCTTTGGCTGCCCAGCCTCTGCAAAACACATAGGCAGCATCTCACTGTGCTGAGGGCCATTTCCTATTTGGGGTTTAAGTGCAAATGAAGGAGTGGCTATTGATCCTCAAGGACATGCACTGCAATGGCCTCTGCTAGGGGAAAGCCTCCTTCCGTGTTATTGAGTTGGCTAAAGTCAGCTGAATGAGCTGTTTCTGAGAGAGAAACTGTGGCCTTTCACCATGAGATTCATTTCCTCTGCTACTTTGACGAAGCTTGTTGACTTTCATAACCTCATTTGCAAAGGCAGGCATGAACCACAACTTTCAGGTGACCTCAGCAAAAGCTATGAAGCGTTCAGCTTTTGCAAAAACTCAGGTAATGAGAGTACAGCGCAAGGAAGCTTTATGCCTTGCCCCAGCTTTTTGCCTGAGAAGGGAGGCGTCAAGCTGGGTTATCGGTTTAGGCTGAGCAATCATGTTCATTATTTCTGAATTGAATGTTTGCCTCTTTGCTCTAAAGAGTCGTTCAGCCTGTTAATTTTGTATGCACCCACAGAAGTAGATAATTAGTGAAATATAAGTAAATAAGTTATTTTCTGCTGAGACTACTTCTGGAAAAAGTATTTCTTCAGAAAACTTAGCAAACTGAAAAGGACTTTTTTCTCCTTTCCTTCTTCCCTCTTCTCCTAGTTCCACCTGGTGCTTCTGCGTGGTATTGTTTTCTTTAGCCATCTTCAATGTTAAATACCTGAGAAGTTACTCCTATGGTGCTAGATACTTATTTGCCTTTCCTCGACCAGTCTTCTTTGAAAATATCAGACTGCTTTTTCAGCTCACACTGCTGGAAAATACAAGTTAGTCTGCAGAAGTGCCTAACTGCAGGAAGATGAAGCATAAAATCAGCACAAAGAGGACAGGGAGTGGAAGGTTCCTTGATGAGGTAAGTCATGATGTGAAGTGGGTGTGCTGCAGCTTTACTTGAACTGGGTATTTCCAAGGCACTGGACAATGGGACACCATATATGCTATTTTATTTTGGCTCTCCTGCTGCATGAAATAACAAGACGGCACTTCTTTATAGAGTAAATGTTGTTGTTATTTCCACCTTTCTAAAGCTTGCCTATTGAAAATGTAGTGTTTGTGCTCTGGAGCTGTTATTACCAAGCACTTACAAAACTAAGCACTGCAGAGTTTGTTTAGAGATGAGTCATTTCTGAATTTTAAAGATAAATATATGGTGAAGGATAAAGACATAGGAAGACAGTAAATACCACATCTTTCCTATTTATCTTTGTAGGCACTGCGGAAGTATTACACCAAATAACTGAAGGAAAGAGCCATACAGCTGCAGTGAGTGACATTTTGAAAGCTATTCTGCAGGGCAGATTTCTCTATGTGCCTTGGGGGGACTTGGCTGGCTCCTCTTCTTCCTCAACACGCCATTAAAGTCAAGAAACTGTAACACATCTTTCAGTCACATCGAGTCAATTAATGAGGGAATGGGAAGAGGGAGAAGACATTACAGAGGCAAGCCTGCTGTCCCTCCATGAAAAGAGTCCTATACAAATCCTTTAGCCCAAGAGGACTGAAGGATGGCAGATACTCATTCTAGAAATTAAGTCCTTATAAGTTGCACAAATGCTGCCTGTAAACCAAACGTCAAATGATCTCTTCTGATGTAACAGACCGCATCATAATCCTGGCAAGTGTGGCCTTATTAGAGCAGGACTTACCTCTTCATTCATTATTCATGAAAATACTACAATGTCTTCAAAAATATCTTCTGCAGCAGGCAGTCCAGCATAGGAAAATAAAACCACATATGTCTAATGGTAAGAGACAGTGTAATGCTATTGTAGTGGCATACCTCTTTAGCAATGGCGAAGTACTGCATTATAGACTAAAACAACACAGATTACAGTTTCTACAGTCTTTCACTTTTATTGGATATATGTTGCTAAGAAACAAAATTGGAATGCCTCTTTTTAACCCTAAGCCTCTTGGGAGCGTGGTATTGCACACGTAGTAAATGTTTTTCACTTTAGGAAGGAGTAAATGGTAGGCCAAGGGAATCAGGAGGGTTCATTAGTATTACATGTTTTCCAATCTACTGCCAGTGAACCCAGCTATTACAGTAGTAAAAGCTATGTAAGGAGCTTCAGCTTATTCTGGGATGAAGTGTTGACAGCTGCTTGTTTGAATATTAATAAAGTCTATTGAGTTATTCACTGTCTGTATTGTCTGTAGCTTGAAAGAGCGAAGACTTCTCTGTGTATTACGTCTTTATGTTTCCAAGTGCACGCCTGTCGGCAGAGATGGTACCCATTTTGTTCCTAGAGATGGTATGCCTCATTATACAGAAAATTACAGCCTTGTGCTCCATTAAACATTTATTTTGGCAGCATTGTTGGTTACTGTTTTTCCTCTTTGATTTAAATAAGTCAATGCTGATTGAAAGAACATGTTTTCTCGTATGTATGGTAATTAATCATTATTCTTCCAACTTTTACAAATAAAAGTCAAAGTTATTCCTGAACCATATGCAAGAAAACAAAATTAATTCTCCTTTAAAAAAAATTGTTTGGTCAGAAGTTTGATAGTGAATCGAATGATTTCATAGTTCATAATATTCTTCCAATTCATGGTTTAGCTGCAGATGGTTTGTTAATAACTTGATGCATCGATTTGCTTACAGTAGCAGTTTCTGCAGGCGGATAGTACTGGTTAAAGTTCAAGGAACACAGTAAAAACTTGGTCATTCAGAACAGCAGCACCTGGCCCTTTGGTGACAAGGGGCCTGAGGCCTTTGCTGGCAGCAGGTGGGAACTAGCCACCAGGGAACCTCTGTGGTCTCCCAAATACAGACACAACTGCTGTGCAAGATGGGCTTCAGAACAACTAGGGCTCTGGGCAAAACAGCTGCCTTGGCAGCCTGCTGCAAGCTCAGTATCTGAGTAGCCCTGATTAAAGCTGTAAATATTGAGCATCCCCAACTGAACGCAGTTCAGTGTCTACGAGGGCACACAGCTAGCAGGCCTAGCTACTGAGCCTTTGAAAACAATTGCAACACAAGAAGATTAAACAACTAATTTTAATCTCTAAAAACCTACTAATTAGAAAGATATAGATTAACCACAGCAATCTCTTGTGGTTATTGGTGGGACACTGATGGAGTTACCTGTCTTTTGGTTGTGACGTGGTGATCACAACAGAGGAATAACTCTTGATGACACACACTGTGCCTCTGTGGGCCAGGTGATCCTACAGTGACAGCACGATGTGCAGCTTTGCTAAACAAGGGGCCTTCTCCCCATTGCAGAATGGAATCTTGTTAAGGATTGCAAGAAGCCATTTTATCAGATATCCTCCAAGAAAGATCCTGTTAATTTTACACGCGAGTTAGTGGGAAGGATTAGTGAGAAGGAATAATACAAAGAAACCAATGAGCCAGAAAAAGTGTCTTGATGAATGGGCTAAATGAATTTGCCACTAGCAGGAGTAACTTTCCATTTTAAAGAGAATTTGAGTGTTTAAGTGAAGACAATTTAATCAAATTTACAATCCAAGAAGAAGAGAGAAGAAATAGAACGTATTTTTTGCCATCTTATGAAACTGTAACTGATTCCTAGACAGTGCAAAGACCTAACAGGTTGACACTGTGCTCGTGACCTGCAAAAGCTCCTTGGGACTGGAACAATATTTCTCTTCATCATTTTATGACAGCAAGCTGATTTCCACCAAGATTAAAAACCATCTGCATAATTTACATATAATTTACTGCAAAGAAGGCAACCTTATAAATGTTTGAAGCTACCTTTCATTCCTTAAAAAAAAAAAAAAAGTTATAGTTAAAGCTGAAGTTTTAATTTTTCAGAAACCCAAGATGCGTCTTGAAACCCATGTAGAATAATGTTGTATAAGTGTGCTGGAAGTGCAGCACCTTATCAGGAGGGCTGGACGTGCAGGGAGAGCTGCACAAATGGCAATGCCTGACCAGTCTACATCCACATCATTATAAGACCATGCTACACAGAATGTGATAAAACTTGCAGAAAAAATGCCATGGTTTGATAGGCTGGTGAACTAAGGCTGGCAATGGACACAGTGCAGTCTGCGAGGAAGTACCATTTTAATTCACAAGTTTATTGAATCAAAACCACAATATAATGCAGTCATTTTTCTAATGTATAGAGTTTGCACATTGATCTGTCATTTTTATTGTCAAAACTCTGTAGATTTTTTTCTTTTCAGGGTTATATTTGCATGGAGAGATGCTGAATGTATAGGTGAGAGGAGGGAACTGAACATCCTGCCAGGCCTGTTGAGGAAGATCAGGCAGGACAGATGTCGGGCTGCCTAAACATCTACTGTCATGCAAACGGCACTGGTAGGTACACATCTTTCTGACCTGTGGCCAATGTGACCAGCCTACATGCAAGGAGATAGAGGAGATACGTGAATATGCTTCTTAACTTCCTGATTTCAGTGTTGTTGTTAAACACAAAACAAAGTTTTGTTGCTGTTATTTGCTTGTTTCAGTGTTTATTAGAATATGACCCACAGTTTTTTTGGGACTGCAGTTCTGCTATTGCTTCTGTAAGGATTTGCAGACACCACTTCTGTCTCTTTTGACAGACAACAGAGAGCTTATTCTCCCAGTGTGAGTAGCAAGGCCTCAACAATGGAAGGGGATGTGGAGCTAGATAGATAGATTTATCCAGATCCAAAATCTCACCTCCATCCAAAGGAGCAGATCGAAGAGCTCATCCTCAAATTTGCTTGTTTTGCAAAAGTATTACCACGGCCTGAGAACAATTGCCAGATACACAGCATTGTTTAAGCTCAACAGAAGGAAGAAAAAACAGAACTGACAGCACCCCCACTTCCCTTCATGGAATATTAATATTATTCAGTTCAGAAGTCTAAGTGCACCTTGATTTTTTTACTCTAAATGCAAATAACACAAGTAATGTAAGCATAACTGAACAACCATTTAGACAATGAGGGAAAATTCAATAGCAAAAGAGGACTGATGTGTATTCTGCTGCAAGTTTAACTACACCGTCTCATTCTAAAATAATAATGCCCAGCATTTCTATAATGCTTTACTGTTTTGGTTTTTTTTTTTGAAGAATCATAAAAATAAGAGCCACCCATTGCTTGTCATTCAGAAGGCAAGTATTCAAGTGTTCCCTAGCTGTGCAAATTGAATTGGTATTGTGCTGTACACCCTTACATGCAAAGAAAAAAAATACAAGCAATGATTGTAATTTCTCATTTGGTAGGAGTCTGATAAAAAGGTAGCCATTTTCAAGAGCAGCGTGTAAATGTATGAAAGCAAAGCTGAAGGTGTGAAGTACACAAGCTGTCCCCAGAAAATGCCTTAAAAATCAATATAGATGCAGGCATGGAGAAGAAAAAAAAGCTGTCCCTGTATCTTGTTCTGAACTGAATAGCATGAAGGGTCATGAAGAAAAAAAAAAGTAGAAAAGTCACTCCCTTCCCCGCTCCCCTTCCCTTCCCCCTTCCACTTTTCTGAGGTACTAAACAGTAACTGGTACATTATTACTACTCAGGAAAACTGCAAATGAAGTCCTAGAATGTCTCAACAGTTTTTGCTCCCCTGTAGCAGCATGTTGCCTTCCTGAGTCCTTTTTCTGTTTGCAGGTACCCTTCAAAGTTAATGCACCACAAAGGATTTTATTGCATCCACCATGGGAACGAAGTCACTCCACAGCCTGAAACAGGAACTCTTCAGCAGCCATCTCTTCAGACGCCCAAATGCAGGGATGTACAGCAAAATGTGCCACCCCATCACTGCATGTAAGGCAGCACCTCTGCTTAAGAGCCGTGCTAATCACATTATTTAATGAGTTCACAAATAATCACTTTGCGCTTATAATTTGAAGGTATAAGTTTTGGCAGCTGAGACAGGGAAATTAAACAAAATCCACATTTCTTTAAAATAAACCAAGACCTGTTAAATCCTCAGTATCTCTTTCCGTTCTTTTTTATGTGTTTTATCCCGGGATTCTGCATATTTCATCTTTTCTTTGTTTCCAAAATTTGTAACAATCCAAGTACATTTTACACCTCTGCACCTGCCATCCCCTCCATCCTCTGGTTCTCTCCAGTGGTTTCCCTGGTTTGAGGACAGGTAATGGAGATGTGAAGAAATGTCCTTAATTTGCAACAGGGGAGGGTCAGGTTGGATATCAGGAAAAATTACTTCTCAAGAGTAGTGAGGCACTGGCACGGACTGCCAAGGGAGGTGGTGGAGTTACTGTCCCTGGAGGTACTCAGAACCATGTGGGTATACAAGAACCATGTGGGTATGGCACTGAGGGATGTGGTAAGTGGGCATGGAGGAGGTGGGCTGGGGTTGGACTTTATGATCTGATTGCCTTTTTCAATTTTCATGATTCTATGAAACTCCGTGAGACCTGGTGACAGGTCAAGTTGGACAGGACAGATGAAACACATCCATCACGTCACCAGGTGTGCTCTGGCTTTACACTGGTTCAAACAAGAGCACTTTCCACTTACATGCTCTGACCATTTTCACCTCTGAAGGGAGGAACCTGAGATGCCAAAGAGATCATGCTTCTCTTTACAGACGTTCCAGTTCTCCCTCCCTGCTGACGCTTTCATTCTTAAGGCCCTCTCTTCCTCCTTCTCTTAACTAAAGTTTTACTCCAGAGAAGCCCAAGACCTTGGTACTGTATTTCACATTTCCCTGTGCATCAGTACTTTTTACAGTTTAAAACTGGTGAGGTTGGGATTTCTCTCCACAAGGACGTGGGTTGGATTACTGGGCACTGCAAGCAATGACCTGACTGCACCACGGGCTTCACTGTGGTGCTGCGCTCTCTGTTCAGCAGCACCACAGGAGCAGCAGAAAGTCAGTGCTCTTTGCACACTGATGTTTAGTAAGTTTTACTCCATACTGGCTGGATTAATCTTATGACAACATAGTCCTCATCTTGCTTTATACGTCAGAATTGCATTGTGGAGCCCCACAGCTGACTGTGAGCAGCTCTTACAAGAAGTCTACTTTAAAGGCGTCGCTCGAGGAACAGGAGAGGGCTCCTGCAAGCCCTCGCATCCCACACGCGCAGCGGCTGTAGCTTACTTTTAACGCCCGCGGCGGTGACACGGAGCCGTGAACAAAACCCCGGGGCCCGACCCCTCCATCCCACCTCCGCATCCCGCGGTGCTCGCGGCCGCGCGGAGGCACCAGGGGGCGCCGCGCCGCCAGGGATGGTGTGTCCCGGCCGGCGGCCCGCACAGGGGCTGCCCCGTCACAGCCCGTCCCGTCCCGTCCCGCCTGGCCGTGCTCCGGAGCTTGGGATCCTGCCGGGACGCCGGGCTGCGGCCCCTTCCTCCCCATCCCTCGTTTCCTCCAGGGGATCTCCGAGAGGCGGAGGAGGAGGAGGAGGAAGAAGGCGGGAGGCGAGCTCCGCCGCGCCTGCCGGGGTTCCCCGCCCCGCCCCGGCCGCCCTGGCCCCCCGCAGCCGCTCCGGGCCCCGCAGCGCCGCGCTCCGCGTCCTGCCGGGCGCCCTACTCCCGCCCCGCGTCGCCGCCGCCGCCTGCCCGCGGCCCCCCCGCCTCCCCGATGGCCCTCGGCGCGCCGCCGCCGCGCCCCCCCCGCCGCCTCCGCCGCCGGCCGCCGCGGCCCTAGGGGCGTCGGGGCCCTGCGCTGCCCCGCGGAGGGGAGGCGGAGGCGGCGGCGGGGCGGGGGCGGAGGCGGAGGCGAGGGGGCGGCGGAGCGGCGGCGGAGCGGGAGCCGGCGGCGGCGGCGGCGGCGCGGCGGCGATGGACGAGTCGTCGCTGCTGGACCTGCTGGAGTGCTCCGTGTGCCTGGAGCGGCTGGACACCACGGCCAAGGTGCTGCCGTGCCAGCACACCTTCTGCCGCCGCTGCCTGGAGAGCATCGTCAGCTCCCGCCACGAGCTGCGCTGCCCCGAGTGCCGCATCCTGGTGGGCTGCGGCGTGGACGAGCTGCCCGCCAACATCCTCCTCGTCCGTCTCCTGGACGGCATCCGCCAGCGGCCCCGCGCCGCCGGGGGCGCCAGCGGCAGCCCCAGCGCCGCGGCCCCCGCGTACCCCCAGCCCGCCGCCGCCCCCAGCGCCGTCGCCGCCGCCGCCGCCTCGGCCGCCGCCAGCCTGAGGGAGCTGGCAGCCGCCAGCCGCAGCGCCCTGCTGGGAAAGGTGGGTGCGGGCCGCGCCGGACGGGAGGGCAGAGCCGGGCTTGGGGCTACCGGCGGGGAGCGGGACGATGCGTTCCCGCCGGCGCGTCCGGCCCCGCTGCCCGGCAGGTGCGGGGAGCCGCCGGCTGGCGTTGCCCTGCAGGGAGCGTGGGTCCGCGTGTGAGGTGCGCGGTTTGTTGAAGGGGGGAGCGCCGCAGCGAATGCGGTTATTTGTTCGGAACCCGCAGTCCAACGCCCGGTCTCGCTGCCTTTAAAATCGATGGCACAAGGCTGCGTCCGCTCGGAGCGGGGCTGACCGAGGTCGGTTCCCTCCCCGTGTTCCGTGTGGCATAACCCCGAGTGATGAAATTCACTGCCGGACCGCTCCGGGAGACTTCAGAACGGAGACGCTCTGAAGACGGACGGAGAACTTTATCTTATCTCTGTCGTCGCGCTTATAGCGGGCAGATGGGGTTATCCGTGGTCCCACGGAACGTGCCTGAGCCGTACCTCGGTGCTCGGGATTCTGCCTCGGGAAGGTCACTGCGGAGATGCCGTGTGAACTTGTGTCACTGCCGTGGATGTTTCGGTGAATTCATTTCCTTTTTATTTCTTCTTTTTTTTTTCCTCCTGCAGAGAACCGATAGACCTGTCCTGAGGTCTCAAAGTTTTGCCTGCAGGAAATGATGGCAAATGCCACACATTGTTCCATAAAAAAACAGTTTTTGGAGTTAAACGCGCTCAGCAATAGTTGTGTCAGGGCAGAGCTTGTATTACTTTGCTGCGGGCTACCGTCGTCTTCAAGTATTTCATAAAGATTTGCTGAGCTTTAGGAAGAAGCAGGGCAGTGGGATGCCACCCTCTGCTTTTCTGTGCCTTCAATTTCAGCTCAGCTTAGCTCGCTGCTTTGTCACGGCAGACAGCTGTCAGCACCTGGAGTGAACCTCCATCCCCGTAAGGCCTTTTGCATTCAGTGCTTGTTCGGAACACTGTGTCTACCCCACTGCGGTGCTGGAAGTAGGGGCTGTGTGGAAGGCTTGTTGCACCTGCAGGGTCCTGTGCCCTGAGCAGCATTTGTGGGCACCTGGCAGCACAGGCTCTGCTTCTCCCATCTGTTAATCCAGTTGCCGTGGGTTGTTACTGTGGAGGATGCACATATAAGGAGATGCTTTTAGGGAAAACTTAACTTGAGAGTGACCTGAGAATGTGAGTATTCTCATAGAGGTTGAGGTTTTATTATTTTGCCATAATCAGGTTTCCCAGGAGTCACTTACCTAACCCCTGTGCCAGTTGCCACACAGTAAGTGATAACACATCACGTCCTTTCCTTTTCTGACTTTGATTGAACAGCGCACTGCTGAGCGTCGCCTCTTCTGTGGTGTGTCTGTGTGGGTTGCTGTCTGATTTTGGTAGAAAGCAAAGTGGCACGTGACCTGAGGGTCACATTTTGGCTGTTATGGTTAACAACTGCTGCTTCCACTCAGCTGGGGTGAGTGGATGCTACTGGGGGCCTGGGGGCTGTTCGCATGGCTTCTGACTGAGCTCCCTACTGCACCCTGCAAATCAGTGCAGCGTGCTTGATCCTTACAAGGTTCATTACAGGGAGAGAAAGTCTGAACTAATCTGCTTTTAAAAAAAGCAGCAGGGGAGAGTAATCCTCCTCGGAGCTGCTGATACAGCTGATTGCTGAGCTGTCCTGGAGGCAGTGCAGCACCTCTCCTCCCCAGACAGGCGCTGGAACAAACATGCCTGCACCGGGCTGGAGCAGAACCATTTCCCAATCCTGTATAGGTCTGGATTGCGTCCACCCATTTTGATCCTAGAGTGGGACTGGGACAGCTTAGCTCTTGTGGGGACAGCTACTGTGATTCTATCTGTATTTCTGTATTATTATTCTTTTTAATTCCAGAAATTGGTATAGATTTACTGCCTGAGGCTTGAATGCAAATGATAGTGTTTTGCTAATTAATTAATACCTTTCATTTTTATACATAACTTGGGACATACCGATGTGGGGTTCTGGTTAGGAAGGAAGCTGCTGTCACAAGGTGTTTCCATCAGGCTCTGTTTGTGCGCAGACCCTCAGAGCTCTGTGTGTTAGTGTTACCATCACTCCAGGGATGTTTTTCTGTGAGATTTCAGTTAACCTTAGAAGGCAGAGCAGAGCTGGCTTCCATGTAATTATCATGTCCATGTTCGGCCGTTATACGTCTTATACCCGGAGGAAGTCTGCTTTGCAGAGTTGGTATTTTCAAAAACCAGTGAGTGTTGTTTGACACTTTGGAAAAACTCAGAGCTTTGTGTATCTTTCTCTGTATTCGGGTGGTTCTTTCCCAATAGATTAGCATGGACTGGGTCTCTCCAGAGTGCTGAAACGTGCGGGGAGAAGAGCTGGGGATGAATTGCAGCTGGGAGAGTTGACCAAGGCCAGCCTTCAGCAGTATTAAGTACCTAAGACACACACTTTCAGTGTGAGAGGTCTGGAAGTGTTGTTTACCTGCAAATTTAGGCTTGAAAGATACTTGTGATTGTCCCAACATGCAGCGACGTGTGCCCTTGCTAAGCCTGTCAATCTCCCAGTGCCTGCCCCAGCCTGTAAAAATAATTATTTCTGCACTGTATCTTTTGGGATGCTCACATTAATGATACTATGCATATGCAGAGCATGGTTATAGGGTCTGAAAGCTGAAAGAGCACAGCAGAAGGATGAGGGGAAGAAAATCCAGAAGCTGTTAGAGTGGCCACCCCTGGGGATAACACGGGAGGCTGAGAGTGGTTTATAATGGTAGTCGCTTTACACACAAGGTTGTAATTTATTGGCTCCTCTGTTTCCATTACCACTGTAGAACCGCTGGGGGAATTCAGGTTCTGTCAAAGTAAATGGCTCCCTCAGACTGCTGAGGCATTATGGTAAATCTGGATTCCTTACTGAGCGAGTTTTATTTTTTTTAACAATTGTTGGAGTGTATCACTTAAGAATCTTTCAGGAGTTCTCAAGATCAAATAGTCAGCTAAATGTGTGCAAGTCTTCATCAATTTCCTCCCAAACCAGTCATCTTCCACTCCACGTGCAAAGCTTACTGTGTAGTTACTCCAAATATAAGCTGACAGCAGCATTCATATAACAAAGCAACAACCCTTAAAAACCAAAGATGTGTCTCTGTTTTCCCAGAAGAGATTGTGCCGATGTGGCAGAGCCACATGGGGTGCGTTCCCATGAGGTGGGATAGGTGGCAGTGAGGGGCAGCATAATGGGAGTGCAGTGTCAGCAGTGACAGATGGGCTGTGCTCTGCCTCTCACTGGGTACTTCTCCTGCCTAGTGCATGTGCAGAACTGTTTCACTGCCTCAAGTGGGATGCTGTAGTTTGCTAGCCCAGGAGGAAGGTTCTGAGACTTCAGCCTCACAAGCAGAGGGAGCAGTGCTGGCTTGTTACTCAGTCTTTTCACAGTTTGCCTAAAAGAGGCATCAAGCCATTGCTTTTTATGAGAGCCCTGTCTCATCCTGCACTGTCTGTATGTTTTAAGGATATAGTGGGTTAACTGTGGAGTAGAAGGTGTGGAAATTTTCCACTGTGATATCTCCTTATTGTCGCCACTTTCTGTTACGTGAAGATCCTACTGTGGGTTATGCAAGGGGAAGTGGATGAAGTCTTGCTTTTATATGTGTGTATGTCCATTGAAGGTGCCAAGGGGCTAAGAGGATGCATTGTCGGTCAGATGAGAATCCTGAACTCTCAGACATATCCTCTGGTTTTGTTGGCCAATGGGTGAGTTTTCACACCAAGTCATCCAAACAGTACTTTTACATATACATTCTAGGTACCTCTGATTGCATGGGATTACCAAGGCCACTAAAGAATATTGTAAAGGATGTTACCAAGAGTTTTAAAATCCCAGCAATTAAGAATGTCATTGCAGAAGTGAGAGAGTGTAGGAGAGGGGACTGCTGAGAAGATGAACTTTATACATTCAGGATTCACTGAGCTCTTAGTTTTTCAGCCATACAGCCATTTGCAGGTGTCACCTTGATGCCCATTATGCCCTAGTGAAATGCAGTGTTTAACTAACACTGGGCATTATCGTTAGCTTCCTTGTAATCAAGAGAGTCACAGAATTATAGGGGTTAAAAGGGACCTCCAGAAATCATCGAGTCCAACCCCCTGCCAAAGCAGCTCCCTAGCCCAGGTTGCACAGGTAGGCGTCCAGGCGGGTCTGGAACGACTCCAGGAGACTCCACCACCGCTCTGGGCAGCCTGTGCCAGTGCTCAAGAGAAAATGTGTAGTAGATCTGATGTGGCCAGAGGGTGACAGTACCAACCCTTAGGACTTTCCCTCATGCTCCTGGGTGGCCAGACACCTGGGAGAGCTTGGGGGCCATGTTTAGGGCATTGTGCCACCAGCCCTAGTATTGTATGTCAGTGTGGCATGCCTTCAGTGCCTCCTCTTGCCATCAGATGTGGATGCTAAGTTTAATCTCTGTGTGTCATCCCTCTGAGTGATTCATGGATGGTGATAGTACATAGCATGTGACAGTCTTTGGAGTTCAACAGCTGTTTGCTCAGAGAGAAAATGTACAAACTGGTGAGAGCGATGCCCTGTGCACATTTTATTTCTGGCAGGCTTTGCCCAGCTCTCCTCACTAGTGTTTGCTCCGTGGTTAGCCAAGGTTGCTGTGTTCATGAGGCCAAGGCCTGAGCGTTGCTGGGACAGGACGCAGGGTCCCATCGGGTGGCTGAGCCACTCTGTGATGGAGGTCCCAGCTGCTGTGTGTGCTCTCTGATTCTCGCATGCGAGCTGCCATAACAACTTGGAGTTATTCTGTAGGGGATGGGAAGATCTTCTCTTAGAGTCTGGAATTATGTTAGTATGCTGTCTCAGAACTTCAGGTTAATAATCTGATTGCTGTTTCAATCTGAACAGTGTGCCTGGAGTTTTCCATGCAGTTTCACAACTTTGTTCAGCGTTTCACGCTGTCTCCATCAAGAAGTACTGCTTTCACTGCTTAAGTTTCAGATAAACCCCTAATTCCCTTTTGCACTCCTGTAACACGCCTGTAATATCTGTGACTATGGGAAGCCAATTCCTTCTGAAGTCAGGGATCACTCTCCCTTGGATGCCTCTCCTTAACCCATAAAAGGCCGATAATAATGAATGTTGCACTCTAACATCTCTAAGGATTGTAATTTCTGACTTCTGTGTTGAATTTGTTCAGTTTTCAGAGACTTGGTGACTTCTGCACAGTAAAACTCTCCAGGATGTTCCAGGTGTCAGCTTTCCAGCGATCCCTCATTGCATACCAGGCTGAGTTCTAGCAAGTATTTTCAATGCAGTCTTGTTAAAATCTGATATTTTACAACAGGTTTCCCCTGTCTGGGTCAAGCTGTCATGGGAAGAACCCAAGATTAGTCCTAATAGGACATGAGAGCTGGGATGAAGATAAACTGCGGTATTTGAGAAAGCTGCCTGACCTTGGCCTCGCCCCAGCTCCCACAGCAGCTGCGTGCCTGCAGCTGGGAGTGGGACAGAGCCATGCCAGCTGCGGGTCCCTCCCCAGCCCTGCACCGTGCCAGCCTGCTGCCTTGCCCTGGGCTGGAAAACAGCCAGCGGGACCATTGTGAGAAAAGGAAAGTAAAGATTAAGGAAAAAAAAGCAAAGGAAAGTGGAAAAAGTTAAGAAAATGTCTCATTGGTACATTGCAGAGCTGGTCCTGGAAGCAAGGCCTCTCCCTAGCTCCTGATCTTTCTTCCACTGGTCTGGGTTCCTCTTACTGCCTGAGCTTTCTCTTGACCGTACAGGGCAGTGGGAGGCTGTGGCTGCGCTCTCTCTGCTTGGCTCCAATGCCACACTCCTCAGTAGCAGTGTTAAACTTGCTGCTTAGCTCTTCTTTGAGGAAAGTACTGCTTCTGTTGACAGAGAACTCATGGATGAACGTTTCAAATTGAAGAGCTTTAAAAAAGCCCCACAGTGTATAGTTTAATCTAATAGTCCTTGTGTGTAATGTGATCATTTTTATTGATACGTGCACACGGGATGCTTCTCAGCCCAGGGGAAGGACGGAAGGAAGTAGTATTACTTTGGGTATTAAAAAGACATTTTGTTGTTAAAAGTCAAGGGAAAAATGTGAAACATCTGAAATGAAGAACACTGTCTGCATGGTTTTCTGAGTGCAGCTCACACAAACTCTGCAGCATTCACAGTGCACTTTGCCTGTGTGCACACAAACTCCAGCAATGCACAGCTATGGGCACCAGCCACTGCCCCTGTGCCTGCCCCTGGCTGCTTTTTCTCCTTGTGCGTTGCAGCCCGTGTGCAGGTGACACAGGTATTTGCACAGTCACACACTGAAAAATGGCCCATGATGGGGTATGCAACATCTGCCCTTGCTCTGTTGCTCTGCTGGGGTCGTGGGCTCGGTGCTGGGGTGCCCTGCAGTGCTGGGTTTGGTGAGAGACGGCTGCAGAAGACACTGATCAAGAGGAGGGCTGGGTGGAACTGTGCACTTTTGCCACGGCAATGGCATGATTTGATGCAGATCATTTGATGCAGAGGTGCAGAGCGTATTCAGCTCGCTGAGGACTGTGGTTCACAGCTCGGTCCTGTTGTCTGGTATTCCTTACAGATCAGTGTCAGCAGAGTTTGTTCCTCTTGTTGGCTGTCATCTGGAATATCATTTACCACACAAGTGACACTAGTGCTGTGTATGGTGAATGAGTGCCTTACTGTGTACAGAATCGGTAATTATGGGAAGAGGTTGTTTCTTACTCAATGCTTGAAGTGCCTCTCTGCTGCTACAGCAACAGGAGGGAGAGACTGATTATTCAGGCAAGTTAACATTCATTTTATTCCTGAGATTTTTTTTTTAAATCTGATCCATGCCAATATGAATTCGCCATTGCTAATTTTAGAATGGTCTGCTTGCAGAAGATAACAAATCCCAGTTTTAGATGAAGGAAAAAAATATTTTAACATGAGGCTGACTAGATTGTTATCAAAATGCTAATGATCAGTTCTCCTGAAGCCTCAGTTATTTTCAGAGGGAGGACTAGAATAGACACATCATCTAAATAAGATTGATATTAATATGTATTACTATCTCATTAAGCTGTTAAAGTCTGTCCCCTTCTGGACAGAGGTTCATTACATGCTGCAGCTGATGTATCATGATCATGGGCTTAGGTACAAGACGGGCAGAGCATGACAAAGAGAGCTCAAGTTTTGAGTGTGTACTATGGGTGAAGATACCATGGTCCTGACCTCAAAGAGAAGGGAACTGCTGTGCCTGGTGTGCTGCGTCCCGATTCCTTCTGGTTGACAGCCACACATCAGATAAATCTAGGCACTATTGTATTTACTTTACTGAATGATACTTTCAGTGAATATCATTGAACATGTTTGATTGTGGATTAATTTCAGGCTAATTCAAATAAAAATCTCCTTGGTGAGTTACAGTAAAAAGATGAATTTACTTTTATTTTCTAATTTCATTTTGAAACAGCTTCTGTCATACTGCTTCTTTTATTGGCTGAAGTGCCTCCTAGTGCTTTCATTGCAGCTTGCTTCAGGTTTGCCATATTGTCATCCCTATAAGAAAATCAGTGCATTTTCATTTGAGTTGATAGTAATAATTGATGAATTTTTAGTTATTTTAACCCAGTAAAGTAGAAGGAAGTAGAAGTTTGACTTAAATAAATTTTGCATTTATTTATCTGTAAATAAGGGCACACAAATGTAAATATGTACGTGCTTGTGTACTAAATATATATCCCAGAATTTATAGGTTTTTTGACAGGGAAGGGTCTTTTCTGCATTCTTGTCTCTCTGTGCATGCAATGGAGTGAGTTGTGCAGTGCTGTCACCACATCATAGACATAGGTGCACATTGTGTCCTGGTTCTGTGGCTTCTGGCACCTCTGAATGCACACCCAGCATCCCCCAGAAGGGTTGGCACTGCAGGAGGGATGTTGTGTGTGTGCATTAGCAGCCTCCTCTTGCATACCTTAAGAACAGATCTACGCTCATCGGGTAACTGGTCTTCTTTCCCTTCTTTCCCAAACCATTCCTGTGTGTGCCCCATGCTCATGTATACATGGATCCCACTGCTTTTTCACCCTTTTTCCAGGATGGAGCCCCACTTGGATGGGAAAAAGTGAAAATGATAGGCTGAAGCCCTAGCATCATTGGGGCTGGGCACTGATCTGTCTGCCGTCCCTTACAGAGTTCAGTCAGCAGCTTTCCTCCAAAATCCCTTTCTTTTGCATGCTTCCCTTCTAACTCACATAGAAGCAAAGCCTTCGGAGAATTCAGTCATATGCATGTGTCATAAGATAGAGTAAAATAATAAGTGACAACCATGAGATGAATTTTTTTTTTGTTTCTTGTTTTTTTTCTGGGTAGGTCACAGTGGAAAACATCTGATTGTTTACATTTTGCAGTCATGCAGCAATGTAAGATCAGAGTCAGACGTATCTTTAGAATAATGAAAAATGTGTACATTTTACAATGAAAGTTTTGTAGTTTTGAGCTGTATTGCAGAGAGGAAACTTTATTTTTGTGCTAGCTTGAGTTTGACTTGTTCTGATAAACACAGGACTTCCTTTCGTATTCAGTCAGTTTCACTTTTATCAATTTCCATGTTGAGGCTATCACTGCTGTAATTCCTATTAAAATAATTTAGCACATTTTACATAAGGGGCTGAGCAGGGTTCAGCATCTGTAATAACACTGTGCAGACAGGGAGAGGTCATTTTGTCCTTAATAACAAACAGCAACTAAGCAGCCAGAGCTGAACGGACATTTCCCACTCATCCCAAGCCTTGAAAACCAGGAAATCAGTGGTTCCACGGGAAGGTTTGTGTCTTCCTCCCTTTGTCTCACAGGAGCATGCTGAAATGCTGAGGTGCAGAGAGCCGTGGGTCTTCTCCGTTTCTTTGTTTCTAGTGTTTGTTTCATATTAGATCGCCTAAGCCTCTGTTGCTAAGCATTGTTTTAGCCTTTTCCCTGAGAGGAAGAATACAGAGTTTCAAGAGTGATGGCATGGGTGGTTGTGTTAATCTCCTAAACAGATTACAGAACCACAGAGTCCTCTAGGTTGGAGAAGACCATCAAAATCACTGAGTCCAGCCATCAACCTGACAGCAGGTCAGAGTAGGTCAGGTTTGGGATTTGATTTAGTAGTAGTTGGGTAGGGATAGTGATAGGAGGATGGTTGGACTAGATGATCTTGTAGGTCCTTTGCAACCTAATGAACCTATGAACCTAGGTTGTCCCAACACTAAACCAGATCCCTTAGTGCCATGCCCACATGTTTGAATCTTTGGTGTGTGTCCATATAAACACACGTATCTGCACGTATTCTAGCCCATACTGCAGAGCCCAGCTTTCAGGCAGGTGTTGTCACTGCTGCCTGTGCGGTAGGTGCAGAGTGGGTTGGAGAAGATGGTGGCCCTTGCACATGGGGGCTGAAATGGTGCGGGTGCTGTTGCTGGTCAGGGACCCTGAGAGAGGGCTGTGCTGGGCGGTGGCCATGGTGAGCGTATGGCAGTTAGTCATGCCGAGAGGTTTCATGTCTTGTGAGAGACAAGGGAGGATCATTCTGGATGCTTTTGTTTCCTGTGGGAATAGGTCTCATCTTAAAAGTATGAGGGAAGCGTTTACGAAGGATTTGCCCTGGCTCTGCTGCTACTTGGGACTGCTGAGTGTAGTCAGTAAGATTTGATGAGTGCTTTCAAGGCTGGTTAGAGCTGGTGTTTCCCCCTCAGCAAGCTGGAGACCCCAGAGGTTGCTGATGGACATCTTAGATTCTACGATTCTGTGATCTTCCTCACATTACAGTGAAGTGCCTTGTGCTAGGGCCTGTCTGCTGTGGAGGTAACACTCCCTGGACTCAACCTTGCTGTGGGCACTCTTCATGCAGGCCACCACCCGTAGGTGCCTAGAGGTGAAAAGGCAGGGGGCATGGGTTTTTTTTGTTACCACAGGGCTGATAGAGTTAGAAGAGTCAGAGCTCACCTGCAAAATGAGTGACTGTGGGGAACCAGCTGGGGTTTAGATTCCTCAGTTGCCCTGATGTTTTCCATGAACATGCACTTCCTTTGCGAGTCAACTCACGACTGAGAAACAAAAGTTTTCAAACAGTGATGCCAGCTCACCAGATCAGCGATGTCTTCCCTGTACTGGTGGGATAAACAGAAGCCAAAAACACAGCAAAAGATGTGGCCAGCCTGAAATTGTCTCATTGCTGTGGAAACCCAGAGTGACTGATAGTGAGCAGGTAAAGACCAGTGAATCTCAGTCGAGACAGTAAATGTTTTTTGTTTTGTTTTGTTTGTTTGTTTATTTTTATTTTTTTTTCCTGAAGAGCTTTCTTGGCTGATGAATAGCATTGGAAGGTGCTTCTGTGAGCAGCATTTAACTTTTTAAAGTTGTGTGGCTCAGACCCAAGAAAGCAGTTGTGTGTTACCCTTTGTAATGTTCATTGTTCAGTTGCTTTGTCCGAATGAACTTTGGATAAACACCATTTACACCATTTTGTTTTTCACAGCTTTTTTTTTAAGTGATTAATGAAGGAAAATGAGTAGTCTGCTAATTGGCAGCATTGCTAGGCATGTGATAAGGGAGCAAAAGTCCCTCTATGCAGTGTAGTAGAAAGGTTGAATCAATTTCTTTTTTTTTTTTCCTTTCCGCCTCCTCTTTCCCTCAAACCTCACAGCCCAAAAGGACCGCAGATTTCTAAGATAAGTGTGAAAGAGCTGTGATGCCCAAACTGTTCTTGGGGGCATAGAAGAGCCTTGGGGACTGTGTTTCCTGGGATCATGACTGAGTTCCGGTGGGAGGTGTGAGAAATCAGTACTACAAGCGGTGATACTGTGGCACCTCTGCAGACTCATTTTGTTGGAGAAGTACCCTTCCTAGAAAGGCAAACTGGAGGAATGGCATTTGGCTGGCTTTGCTTCATTGACTTGGTACAAATATTATTCAAGATGCTGATAGAGTCGCTCTATTGCTTTGCTGTGGTTTTGCCCTGTGTTTGTGGTTTTGGCTCTGAGTGCAGTGAGCAAATTGGGCATTTCCCTCTTGTTAATTACAACTCCTTCCAGGCCACCTGTCCCTTGGAATTGTCCCTCTTCCTGTCCCTGTCCCCTCTGAATTCCAGAAGAGTCTTTGCACATTGAGCTGCTTCTCAGCCATCCTATATCCCTCCTGCTCCTCCTGTACATGAGCAGTGTCAGGGCAGAGGTGCACCAGAAAATGGGCACAGAAGACAGGACCTAGCAGACACAGCCACAGGCAGAGAAAAGTAAATATTGCAAACCACAGGTATTTATGTTTTGAAAGGTTACAGTAGCTTGAGAGGAGCACTGCTGTTGATTCCTCAGTTGTCTTGATGCAGTGAGGATGCTCTAAGGAAGATTTCATTTTTGTGTTGGAAGGTTTCCTTGGGTAAACTACTTCCAAATTGAATACAGAAATTGAATACAGAGTCATTCCTGTGTCTTTTATTTCATTGCAGCTTTGCTAGAGGAACTCTTTGATTTGCAGAAAGGTTTAGAGTGGAAAAATTGTTCAACATCCAAAGTATAGTCTCATACTTAGTGGATTGTTTTAATTTCCCAGTGGAGATACCTAGTTTCTGAGCAGTGATAGTAAAATCTTGACCTTAAGTTACAATTTCAGTTCTTTAATAAATACAGTTATCTTATTTAATATCTCTAAACAGCACAGAATGCTTTATAGAAAATAAATAGTAAGAATCAGTGTTACTTTTTTGGATGAGAAACTAAAGCACAGAGCAGCTTGCTAGCATTAGGGTGGAGATGTACAGAGATCGCATGACCTCAGGCTGCAGGCACTGCTGCTGTGGCCCTTGATGCCCTCGAGCTCTTGTTGTCATTCATGTGTTTGGAAGAAGCATAACAGACATTTCATAACAGGTCTTGCTGTGGTGAGTTTCACCTACTTCCCTGTGTACTGTAGCTCCATTTGTCCTACATCCAAGTTTAGTTTCTTCAGTTACTGAAGGTGTTTCCTTCTTTGGTTTCCTAATTCTAAAATGTTGTAAAATTAACTGGAAAGCAGCTATTATGTTCCTTATTTCCTTTTGTCTTCACATTCTGGACCTTCTTTGTTTGCACGTTTTTTTTTTCCCTTGCTTATTTTCTCTTTTATTGCATCTATGAAGCGTTTATTCTCAATTTTTACGTCAATTGACATATCAGAGAAGACAAATAAATTCTTTCTCATTGCTGCTTCAAGTTAAAAAACTAATTTTTATGCTGAACAATAATTGTATTACGAGGGAGCCTGATGTGCCCTCAGTGCCATTACAGTATGTTGAATAAAAGGTAATTTAATGGAAAACAGTGGAGTATTTGAAAGTTCACTATATGCAAATTGGATTTTTGCCTTCTATTATTTACATTACACCTTATTCATATTTAAGGCCACAGGGATTATCATCTGCCTTAATGACTTTATTTAATAAAGACTTTAGGATCTAGCACGGGCTTCAATCTGTTATCAGGATTTCAATTAACTAGCTTTGCCTTTGGTTGCTCCATAAATCCTATAAATACATCTAAATAATTAATTTGCTTTCACTGGATGGTAGTGGCTACTCTTAAACACAGCTGCTATGTACATAGCTGTTAAATGACACAACCGTGTTCGTAACTTGTTTTTATTATTATTATTATGCTAAAGTATCACAGATATGACATTCGGCTGTTAAGGTGACTGGCTTAACCATGATCAGCATCCCATGGTAAAAGACCTCACAGAGGAACCTGAGTTATGGCTGAGGACTTTTGTAACTAGGTTGCAAGTGGATTTTGGGAGGGATTTTGGGAGGAGAGAATGGAGACAGGTGGGTGTCACGGATGAATGTAGCCCCTAATGGGGTACCTTGAGTTGTGGCTGGATATAATGTGAGCCACAGGCTGGTCGAGAGTGATTGCAGGGTTGAGGAGGGGTCATAAATGCAGGGATCTTTAGGCTGCATTATGGCCAGGTGGCATGGGCAACACTGGAGGTCATCCAGGCTGTGCCCCCAGCTTGGGGTGTCTGTCAGCATGCAGTGGGACTCTGCAAATTTAACTAGTGAGTGGTTGCCCTAAAAGAAGCAGAGCAGAATAGAAATTGGCAGCTGTGTAGAAGTACTGTTGACTTGAGATCTCCAAGTAGTTCTGTCTGGCTTCCGTCCCGAGGACCTTTGCAGTCAGATTTAAAACTTTTGCAATATTTAAAGCTTTAAAAATATTTTTCACCTATCAGCATGTGATTAACTGAGTGTATGAACTCAAAGGAAAACATAATATTTATTAAACGTGGTTCAGTTAGTCATTTTGGCATTTGATAGGCAAAGATTATGCATTTTTCCCAGGAGTTACGTTAATAATTTCAGCATGATAACTTTAATTTTAAAACGTACTCTTCTTTGTTTAGGGAGGGTTGTTTGTGCCTGTGTACTATTAGAGCTTTAATTAAAATTTCTTCAGTCCATTATTTCAGAGGTTTAAAATGCACTTTCTGCCCCATGAGACAAAAAGATGAGTTACATTTACAGTGCTAAAAGGGTTAATGTGTGAAAATGAAAACATTCAAGGCTCTATTACTGACAGCTTCATTGCGTTGGCAAAAGAAAAAGATGAAACACAGCCACAGTTTACGTTTCTTGCTAAATAATGATTTGTTTTATATTATTATGAGAATGTATTCTGTATCCAGAGAAGATGGAAAGCATTGAAATGGCGATACTGCCTCTGCTGAGTGCACATTTTGGTGCTCCTCAAGGAGTTTTGAATGCTGATGGTTGCCTTTTGAGAAGCTTCCAATAGAGGATGCTGCTCTTCACTTTTAGATTTCTTCCCTGGCCCTCATGGAAGTCCTGAAAGAGAAAATACCTGGTTTTGGGAGGAAGGTCTTAAGCATCTGAAATGTGATCCTGCCCTTTGGTGCCTACTGCAGCAGATAAAATATGGGGGAGTTCCCCATGAGTTTGTCTAACATAGGAACCAATGCTCTTAGATATGTCTCCAAGGGGAACACAGGTCATGTTTAGCAAAAATACTGACCATTTGGTACATTTTGTTCATCTGTGCTGGCAGAGATTATTGCCAGTGTTAGAAAGCCAATGAATAAACGACTGCATAAGAGTTAGCATCAGAGCTTTCAGATTCTACAAATCTGAAACAGAATAACTTAAAAAAAAATCTTTTCTTCCCTCTTACAGATCACATGTTTATAGGACAGTTACAGTAAAAGCATAACTTGAGTGTAAATCAGTGCTTGCCTGGAGTAAACTCTATCCATGGATTTCACAGTCCTTCAGAAAGGCCAGGAGAAGGGACAGCAACAGTGTCTCTCATCTCTGTTTAAAGATACTGTAATTATTTCCTGGGAGATGTTCATTTGCATCCGCACCATCCAGTCATGTTAAAATCCTCCCCAGAAGTCAGGAACACATAAAACGATATTCTGCTGCTTTTTCTTGATGAGACTGTAACCTTTCCCTCTAACAGGGATAGGATTTGACTCCCAGCATCACAGAATCACAGAACTGTAGGGGCTGGAAGGGACCTGTAGAGATCATCTCATCCAACCCCCTGCCAGAGCAGCTCCCTAGCCCAGGTTGCACAGGTAGGCGTCCAGGCGGGTCTGGAACGTCTCCAGAGAAGGAGACTCCACCACCTCTCTGTGCAGCTGTGCCACTGCTCCGTCACTGCACTGGGAAGAAGTTCCCACGCACATTTGTGCAGAACTTCCTATGCTTCAGTTTGTGGCCATTTCCCCTCATCCTATTACCACACACTGCTGAGAAGAGTCCAGCCTCGTCCCTGTGCGTCCCGCTCCTTAGATATTTATAGATGTGGATCAGATCCCCTCTGAGTTTTCTTTTTTCAAGACTGAACAGGCCCTGGTCTCTCAGCCTTTCCTCATAAGAGCGGCTCTGAGCTGGAGCGTAGCCCTTAAATATCATGTGTGTAAGCAGTGATGGTCGTCTGCTAGCCACTGGATGGCAAAGTGGCTCTTGCAACAAGGGGAGCAGACAAGAACGAGTACAAATGCTATGATGTAAAACATTTTTCTTTGAAGATTGATAGCAATTGGTCAGTCTGTGAAGAAAGAAATGTTGCTCTCACTTGAACTCAAACTTAACTTTGGTTTCTGCAGATGGAAAATTAATGTTCATGACAAGTTCATTGCTGTAGGAACACTGCCTGAAACTTCGGTTTTGTTATTTTATTTCAGTATAAAACATTGTTATTTTACCCCTACAAAATGACCAACATTCCTGATAGGAAATTGTTGGTCTGTTAAGATAAACAAAGTCATCTGTAGCTAATGTGAGCAGTCTTTTGGTTCTTCTGTACATGGGATGCAGTCTCTCTCTTGGCTTTTTGTGATCAGTCTGGTTCTCTCATTTTTGCCCATGGAAAGGCCCTGGCTTAATTCCTTCTGAATCATATTCTGTTTGTCTCATTTCCTATTGAAGAGATTAAAGCTGAGCTGGGCGTACACAGGCCGTAACTTCTACACATAGGCTTGTTAAGTAGAAGTGTGTACTATTAAAATTTCTTGAATTATCTTTTACTATCTGTTCATTTAACTCACTTAAATCTGCTAGCTGGGCTAAGAATAAATGATAGAGTTATCACATTCACTACTTATAATCATGCATTTGTAGGAAAGATCAGGTTGTATCTGGGGGACCTGGACCCCTGGGTGCACTGAGGAACGTGTATAATTGGTAGGACAGAAACAGCCAAAAGACTCCTTAATAGATGCCTGGAAAGAAGTGTTGGAAATGCACTAGAAAAGCAGCTGAAGTCCCTCCAGTGTTGAGTAGTAGAATCTGGGTGTTAACAGGAAGAGTATGTCCTCATACAGTACTGGTAGATGGCAGAATCAGAGAACATCTGAGATGGAAGGAATCTCAGGGTCCATTTGGTCCAACTGGTGCTCAAGCAGGGCTTTCCTGAGCAGGGTGCCCAAGACCAGAATCCACAGATACTGAACAGTACATCAATGCAGCATGGATGCACCTGATCCTGGCAGCGAAGACAATGCCTTTAGAAGTAAGCAATCCTTAAAACTATAGATCCGTTGCTCCTGTATTCTTAGGAATTGAACCCCACTGTTAAACTTCAAAGGTTTTCAGGTAGTTCTTGATTGGGTGTGCTTTTTGTGTTTGTATCTGTGCTACTGGTGACTGAAAGCAGAGCTGAGAAGTGCAACCATCACTCCCATCATTTATCTGTGAGAATCTGTCTTTTCTTCAGACTTGGGAAATTGTCACCTGTCCTGGAAATTTATAGCTTGTCTTTCCTTTGGGGCTACTGTGAGTTTATCTGAAGTATTTATAGCTATTATAGTTGTTTGACAAACAGGTTCAGCCAAATAAGAGACCTCAGTAGGGCAGATTAATAGCAGAGAGCCCTTTATTTAACTTGGCAAGGCTCATCACAAACCATCAAAGAAAGCAGTCACTTTGTCGGTAGTATTGAGTGAATGGATATGATAAACAAAGAGGTCAAGAAGTCTTAAAGCGTAGTTTTCCTCAGAAACATTAGTACGAAGGGCTTGCCAAACAGCTTTATACTCAAATACAGGCATTCTGTGTATTTGAAGCATATGAGGTTCATAGCTGTTGTTCCCATAGGTATTCGTGAGTTTCCTCAAAACGCAGGGAGGAAACGGATCTTGAAGGAACCCAGAAGTGACACACAGCTCATCTGTTTTGCTGAACTGTTTCCCTAAATTAAATCCATTGCTTCCAAAGTGAAGTTGATAGTAGGATTTGGAAACAGAGTCTTTCAGCAGCAACTGGGAAGGCAGCTACCAGCAGCCCATTGCAAATACAGGTATTCTGGCAATAATCGTCTGTTCCCAAGCGTGGTGCTCACATAAGGTCTAATCTCAGCAGGGGCTTTAATGCATACCTGTGTTAATTTCCGTTAAAACATTTTTGCCTGTGGTTAACTATAGCAGCATGCTCTCCATTAAGCATGTGTCTGAGATGTCCTTTGCAGAACTAGACAGCTGACTTGAGGTTAGAGAGAATTTTCTCTGCGCAGCTTCTGGGCTCTGTTCTAGCTGGACTTCTCTGCATTTATTTAGAAGGAGGCAGCGGGTGCTGTGGTGGCTTGTGTCCTCATGTCAGGAATTAAGAACATGGCTAGAGAACTTCACTAATGCATAGAAGAGCAGCTGAAGGAGCTGCGAAGAAGCAGAACTATAACACGTAATGCCAGGGTTATTGCTCTCTGTCAGCTGTTGCAGGGAGGATGAGCATTTCAAGTGTCACAGGTGTCTTTAATTATCTATGGCCTACTTGCTGAAATATTCATAAGAAAGGGATGCGTCGTGTGAAAGTTCTTGTTGGAAGGAAGAAAGGTTATTCTTAAATATCAACACAGTGATTCCCCCAGCAAGTTCTTCATCTGGCAAAATGATTGCTGCATTTACTGAAAAAAAAATTCATAGATTTTCTCATTGATGTGCTTCCTTTTCTCTGATAAGCCATTCCTCCATGGCAATTGCTGTAGCTGTGTCTTAAAGAAGTGCTGCAAGTGTGAAAAAAAATCCTGGCTTCTGATGAGCAGCTGGGGAGCAGAGGCACTGATTTATAGTAAAACAGAAGTGTTGCAAAATAACAAAAGCTAGTGTACTCTTCAGTTTAGGTTTGATGAGTCCTGTGAGCCTTGCAGGACTGGTAAGTCCCATAAAGCATATGGTTAGCAAATTGTGTGAATTCCAGACTGAAACTAACATGAAAATAGAGGAACTGGTTTTAACGCTGTATTTTTTACTGCCTGCGCTTACGTTACAATTGTGTTAGAAACAGGAATGCTAAACTTAAAACTGGCAACAGGTGGAGAGTGATGAACGGAGGGATTGTTCTGGACGTGCCGGGGAAAGGCAAGATGCAAGCAGTGTGACTTGGAGGGTCTGTTGTTTTAATAATGTAGCTTACTTAGGTGCAGCCCAGCAGTACCCCTGAGGGCAGTCATTATTCATTTCTGTGTACTAGAGGCTGTTGTTGGCTCAGTATGCATCCTGGTCCTGGCCCTGAGCTGTAGTGCTGTCACAGCAGGGCAGTGAAAGGGAGGAAGCGTGGCATTATCTCAATGAATGCATCTGCACCATCATCCTGTTCCCCTCCTCTCTGGGTAATTCATGGATTTCATTTCTTGCCTCCTGGACTAGAATAACCTCTCTGAAGTACAGTGCTGCACTGGTCAGCAGTCTTGGGGAACACTAGCACTTGCTTGAGCACTGTTGCCACCTTCTCTGCTTGTTTCCAGGCTGCCCATGAATCTTCTTGCTTTGCCCAGCCCTAGTGCTCAGAGACAGGTGCCCTCAAGCGCAGGCACATTTAGCTATGGTCATACTTGGCCTCCTCATATGGCATTATGAGCCAGGCCATGACTGTTTTTAGGAAAAAAGTCCTGAACTTAAGTCTCACTTTAACCAGATGACTTAGGAATCTGCTTGTGGGATGTTTTCACTCGGTCTAATAACCCTCCCTGGCAGCTGCTGCTGGCCTGCCAGGCTGGGTACATTGGGTGGCCTTGTGGGCTGCTCCTTCCTCAGGAGTGGCACTGATACCACAGCCAGGCAGGACCTGGTCATTCTGCTGATTTGCATGTTCCTTTCCTGGCTCTTGAAGGTTGAGTAAGGCAATAGAGTGCTCCTGGCCTCTAGTTCCCAAAGCAGGGACCTCACACATGGCCAATTATTTAAGTGATGCCTTAGTTGTTTCTGTCCCCAGAGGTCTATTCTGGTGCAACTGACGAAATGGCAAGCAGTTTCACAAAGAAGGGACTAGGGGTGACCATGTGGGCATCACCTTCAGCCTCTTCTTGTGAGAGAAAACATCCAGAATCATGTCTGTTCTGGATAGGTCAGCAGCCATGTGCCTCCCTGTACGCTGGTTCAGTAGAGGCTGCAAGCCATTTAGCAGCAGTTGTTTATCAAGCCAGACACTGCCAAACCTATATTTTAAAACCACCGTTTTGTGAGAAGCCTCCTCCCATGACTTTGAAGCGTATGAGCGTGTAAATTGCTGCTTTCTTATCCTTTTGCAGCCCATAGAGTTGCATTTGGGTTCAGATTGCTCAGCCAGTTCCCCATCCTGTTGAGGTAGGGCTTGTTGGCATGAGAAGCTCCAGAAGTTGCCTCAGGAGAAGAATGGAGATTGAGCCACTCTGTGCAGGCTGCACACAGTGTAAACATGTGGTTGCAGATCTTAAAAAGCCTTATACAGTGATGGGTCATATGGGTCATAAAGGGCTTTTAGCAGACCCTCTGGGACTTTTTTTTTTCCTAGGTAAGGACCATGAGAAATAATTGCCAGTAATCTGCATCCACAAGGTCAGGAGTTCATGGTAGGACAGGCTGTTAGGTCTATTTTGTCCTTGCTTACAGCAGCGCTCCAGGTGCTTGATAAAGAAGTCAATGTAGAAGATGTTGTTTGACCAGGAGAACATGCATGAATGCTGGTGGCTTTTCCCAAATATTCCTCAGCCTACTCTGTGACTATAATATATATACACGTAGGGTCAGTATAGATAAAGTTTTGCAAAATGTATGAACTCTGCCTTATCGTGGTAAGTACCACGTGAGGTCTGGGCCCTTCAGTCATGCACACGAATGTAGAACAAAGGAGATTGGGCTTTATTTTGGGGTAACAGGACTGTTCTACTGCTGGCACACTGTAATTTGAGGAGGAATAGGCAAATTTGGGTTTGCGACCATAGCTATGCTTCATGGGGTGGTTGGGATGAATTGTGGAGCCAAAAAAGATTTAGATCCTTTTATGTGCTGGTTCTGTGATATGCGTGTAACATTTCATGCTGGTAAGTAAATCTCTTTTATGAAAATGAAGCTTTAATGTAAAAAGAAAGTCTCTCTCTTCATAGCCCCAGAACCTACAGTGCTTTGGTTCTCATTATTATTTAGAAGCAGGTTTCCTGGTTGATGTCTTGGTTTCACACTTGGCGATGCATTTCTCTGTCAGGAGTCTGTAGGATATCTGCTTTTAAAAAAAATTAAATGGTGTTTATTGATCTTTAACATAGAAGCATCGCAAGCTGTATTTGGATGTACCAACCTAAAGCAAAACACTAGAAGGAAGGAAGGAGGAAAATTTACCTTGAGCAGAAATTTTTTTATTCTCGATTGTTTTATAGTAAATTGTAGTCAAGTAAATGTGTGCAATTTACCTCTTCTTGTTGACTGCCTTTGCAGAACTATATCTGAATCATTTCCTGTTAGTGAATAAAACCAAGAGGTTTTCAGAGTTGTTTAGTCTGGGCAACTGGGAGTTGGTGTAGCTAATGTGTTCCAGGAGGTTAACCACTGTGATCTCTCTTGTCTGAGTCGTTTCCCTTTTTCAGAGAGTGTGCAGCCCCTATGGTTGCCTTTCAGGTAGCAAGTGATCAGCTCTCTCCCCTGTATGGTGAAAGAGCTCAATCTGTGGCCATGTGAAAACTCAACGACACGCTGTGCCTGTCTCTGCTGTGGCCTGGATGGAGGTAAAGGAGGGCAACTCTTCCACAGCAGCAATTTCCTCTTCACAGAATAACGACATTCATATTTTATGTGCAATAGTTTCTGAAAACCATTTTGTATTCACGGAAAATCACGTTAATAGGCAGGGTATTTATCTGTAATTCACATCTTTAACGAGGGGAACAGTGGTCCCTCCAAGGCATTCTAATGGAAATTTTTATTTCCCGATAGAATCCCCAGACCATTAGGAGGAATTTGAGGTGATGCTGACAAAAGGGAGCAAGGACTGAGGCTCCTCCTGACCAGCGTGGTGCCACCCTCTGGGAAGGCTGGGTGCAGGCCATGGGGCTTTGTGCTGCACAGCCATCTGGAGCAGGTGATTACACGGTTTTCAATTAGCTCCCGGTGTCACGATGCTGTGGTCACAGAGTTTCTCCAACTCACGGTATCTGGCACTAAGTCACTAATCACGCTTGGGATGCCTGCAGGCGATTGCTGCTGGCAGTACTTTCTTCAGTATTTAACCTGAGCATTTTTGAACAGCAGTCTTTCTTGTACTTCTCTTATTAACTCCATTTTTGAGCTTATCATTGATTTTTTTTTTCCACTCTGTTCCTTTATTCTTTTAACGGCGTCTGATGTGTTTGTAATTAATTATTTAGTGGGCACAGTGTGACATAAAAGGGAATATTTTACAAACGATTGTATTTTTCTCCTTTCCGCGTCTTTTTGCCCTGTGCTCTTGTGATCTCCCAACAGCTGATCTCATGGGTGATGAAAGCAACCACTAATGGGCTCCTGCTCCTACCTGGTTATAGGTGCGCTGCGATTCAGCCCCCGTGTGGAGGATAAGTTCTCGAGTTTCTTAATGGAGCTTCTGAGAGTATTTTTCACACACAACACAAACGTGCTAATGGATGGCTAACGCCAATTCCATTCTTGGGTTCCGAATTAATTCTTATGAAAGCTCTGGGTTTAATTCAACTGAGAATGTGCTCTCAATTCGGTAAAAGAAGAATGGTGTTTATGGTGAATACTGGAAGTCTGTTGGCCACTGCATTAATTTTCAGAAAAGAAATGCATTCTTATTTGTCATATTGTTTACTCAACAAGAGGACTGCAAGCTGTGGAAGCCCATTGTAATTGATGCTGTACAAACAATTTCTGTACACACTCCTGTTTGATTTACATCAACAGTAGTCAGCATTTAGGAAGCATTTTGAAAGGCTGCAGGAAGGCATTTTTGTGGTGGGAAGTTTGTTAGGGTTCATAGTAGGCCCTGGATCTAGAAAACTGAGTGAAGGTAGAAGTCTGTTAACAACCTTTTTTATATGTATATTTAAAACCCTATACCATGCTTTACTAGCCTGAGGGTCTAACAGAAACAGTAACTGAATTATTTTGTTTCTAAATACACACGTCTTGACAAAGTTAGTTTTTTTAAAAAAGAGTCTTGCCCTTCCTTTTTGTGGTTATAAGTTAAAAGTGCTGGAGGTAGTTAGACGAAAGTCAAACAAAATACTCTGAGGCTTATCTGTTTGTGGTGTTTACAGTCAGTTAGCTTCTATAGTAAATCTTACCCTGTAAAGGCAGAGGTGTTTTTTGCACTCTAATAATACTTGTTTTTTAAAGGCTCCTCTCTTATAAAGTTTTGCACATGCCTGTAGGTTCCACGTGTCTACAGAGAAGGCCCAGGAAGCTGTGTGGCCAAGAGGTTGTTCTTCAGTGAGTGATCTGGGGTGGGTAGGAGGTGATCTGGTGCCCCAGATGTGCACGCTGGGGGGGTCACAGCTAGCTCCTTGTCTTTGCTTCCCTACATTTAAGGGTGTGACCTTCAGAAGGAGGCAGAATTTGATGCAGGATGATAGTGCATTGTCCAAGGGGAAAAGGGAGTGAGAAGAGACCTTGGGGGACCAGGGACCCCAAAGCTACCCAGTGCATCTGTCTTCTCTTGTTTCCCTACTGCCTCTGTTTGGCTTGTGAGAAAGAAAAGCTTAAGTCTTTCATCTACCTATCCTACCTAATAGGTTCCTATAATACTTTCTCTTTTCTCCAGGGAACCTTAGGACAACAGCAAGGGACATGCATCCTCACCAGAAGTCGTATTGCTTTCTGTGCTGTTTTTCCCTACATTGGGTTTAGCCACCTGGTTTGGGCAGTTTCAGGGAAGACCAACGAGTGTTTTAACTGTATCAACATCATTTCTGAGAAGTGCTTAAAACTTCCCCATTTGGATGAGAAAATGCATCCAGAGCCCTCACACTGTATGTCTTCTGCTTGTTGTACCTGTGCTCACGTGCTTTCACTGTATCTGTACGTATACTGTCACTGCCATTTTCTGGTGTAACTTACACCATAAACACCCAAAAAACAAGACCTGGTTTTACCTGCGGGCTCCTGTGTGAGTAGGATGTAGTGTAAAGAAGTGTTACTAGTAACGATGACCAGATGTAGTGCAGTAGTAAAGCTGAGCAGCTTCCCCGCTGTGCCAAGGCAGCGGGCTTCCCCTTATGTCAGTTCCTTTGTTTATGAAGTTATTTTACTTTCTTCTCAAGAGGAGACTCCGTGAAGATTCCTTTAAGTGTGGAACTTTCAGCCTAGAGCTCCTCTATGGTTCTGCTGCTCATGCAGTGGACTGTTGAGAAGTGAAGTAAAAAGGTCATACTGCTCAAAATTAGCTTTTTCTGCAGGAGTGGTAATTTTGTTTTGTTTTGTTTTTCTCTAAGTAAATTTGCCTTTCAGAAAGATATGATGGGTATGGGTTTTTTTTCTTCTTGCTTGTGCAGTTACTTCTTTCCAGAGACCTGCCACAGGATTTTTTTTATCAAGAACTTCACGTTCTCACCTCTGCTGCCATGCATGCTGTCTAAGGGCTGGACTGGGCTACCTGGGAGCAGCTGTGAATTCAGGTGCAAAGTGAGATATGTAGCTGGCAATAGGCAGTATTTGCAGTCCCGAGGGGCGAGGCCTGGCTGATCTGTTTGCAGAGCACAGCACACTTCGGCAGGCTGAATTCTGCAGCAAATTGATGACGCTTTGCTTAAGGCTAATGGGATTGTTACTGCGTGAACGCAGCACGTGCTGCAGGCGCAGGGGGTGAAGGAATGAGGTGCTTTACAAGGATGCATCAACAGGATTATGCTGACAAATAGAAAATATGAAGGAGGACTTTTCAAGTGCTAATTTGTATGTCTGTAAGGTGAGGTTTTATTCTTGCGGTTGTGAAACACCAATCTACAAAGGTTGTGAAAAATGGAGCTGTACTGAATGGTACCAAATCCTACCCTTGTTTTTTTTGATATCTAGTCCCCTTCTTTTTCTCTGATACTCTGAAACAGCTTTTCATTTCTGCTGCCTTTGGATCTGGGAACTGATGAAGCTTGAAGCAGAGCTTGAAAGGTGAACAGTAGTGATATTTTGCTGCTACTGTAAGCTGTCACCACTGCAGTTAGTGAGGAGTTTACCACGACTCGTGAAAAACAAGGATGTGAGAAAGGGGGGTGAAAAATGATAAAACTCTGTAAATGTGGTAGTATTTTTTTCTACCAAAAATCTGGTATTTAAATTTACTGAAGTAATTGTCACAGTGATGGGTAACTGCTGGGCCATTACCTTCAGCATTTTGTGTGCATTCCAGAAGCTTGTTCAGCCTGTTTACAGGGCACAGCGCCTGATGTTTCCCATTTGGTGATGGTATCAGTACCCCTTGGGGACTTGTGCATGTTATCTAACTCAAGGTAAATCTTCTTGTCGTCTGCCTCTAGGAGAAGCACAGTAACATAGGTAAATTTCAAGGAGCTTGATGTGTTAGCCATGCAGGGGAGCTCAGTGTTCAGCATGCTACCTGAATGGGGCCAGGAACTTGAGGTGCCTGTGTATATGTCACTGGCTCCTGCTGTGGCCTCATATTCCCCATCTTTTAGCATGCTTCAGCAGCTTCTCAAGCTTCTATAAGCCAGATCAGCAACAAGGTTCCTTTGAAACATTAGAAGTAACTAGAAGGTAATTTTTGCTGCTGGAGGAGCAACCTTTCATGGAATCATTAGGTTGGACAAAGTCACAAAGATCATCTAGTCCAACTGTCAGCCCATCACCACCATACCCACTAACCATGTCTCTCAGTGCTACCCTTGCCCTCTTTTTGGAAGTCTCCAGGAATGGTGAGTCCTATTACCTCTCTGGGCAGCCTCTTCCAGTGCCTGTCCTCTCTTTCTGAGAGGAAATTTTTCCTTTTGTAGCTGTCATTTATTTTCCATGGTGTTCACTTGGTTTGGTTGTGGTCTTGAATGGACAATCCAGTCCCATGCTTATTGCAGAGATCTGCCATTGACGCTTCTTTTGCTGTTCTTGCAGTGAAATGGAAAGCAAGACTGGTGTCAGTGGGTCTAAGTTTTTTGTGTTTTTATAGCTGTCACAATGAAAAAGCATGTCACTGGTTTCAATAGACATTCTAAACACAGAGGTATATTGGCAGGGAGATGTGTCTGATCAGACTTTTTGCCTATCAGGGTTAATGAAGCCGTGGATTTTTTATTTTTATTTTTATTTTTTTACCATCTGGCCTGCTGCTGCAGTGGACCTGAAGCTTTGCAAAGGTTTTATTTGATGTACACTGGAGTTTCCTCAGTTTGAAACTATGTGTTTGAAACTTGAAAGAGGAAGATAATTAGAAAAGTACACTCAGGCCCCTTCTAAACCCCAACTAAATAAGCGGTTGCTTACTTAGAGTGTGATGGTTGAGGGGATGCTGTGTCAGCAGGAGCAAACACAGTCAAGGTGTCATCTCAGTCCTGGAAACTTGCATTGCTGGGTCTGGTGCACCACAGGCTGGATTAAATTGTAGAAGTTTACTCATAGAGCCAGATGGAAAAAAACTAGTAATGTTACACGGCTATGGAAAGTCATTTGAGGGCTAGATAGAATTGTCCTATGGTCTTGCAGGCTGCAGGAATTATGGAAAAATGAAGTAAAGAAAATGAAATCTGATACTATTTCTGTGTTTTTAATATAGAAGCCATTTTTAGTGCAAGGTGAAGTATTGTATTTGTCTTTTCAAGGGTAAAGTAAACCTTTGCTGGGGCATTCTTACAGAGGGAATAATGTTATGCCCACATCACGTACATCTGCAGATGCGTGTACTATAATGCTCATTTAATGTACCTGAGGAGCAGTGTGAATGCTTCTATTCAGAAGTGGATGCATTTTTCCTCAGCCGTTTTGTTTTCTCTGGAAACCACAGTTGGGTTCAGTAGCATGATGTGGTTATCAGTACCATGGTGCTGCCAGTACAAGAAATTAGCCGTGTGGTGTGCTTTAAATAGGGCTCCATTTAAGTCAGAGGCAAGCTGTTTGTGTTTGCTTCTGGTGAGAATGCTAAGGATGTCACATGTTTTTGTTTTTAAATAAATCAAAGCAAATAAAAGGAAGAATTATGTAAACAATTTATATATCTTTCTGTTCTCAGTCGGTATTACAAAGACTACTGTGGTTTCAGAATAAAGCCAAATGGAAAGCAAACGTACAATCAGCACTAGTTGAACTTATTTATCTTTTTTCCAAGTAGAGCAGCAGTGTAACAGAAGGAGTGCTTATCATGACATCTGTCATACGTTCAAAGTTCACTGAAATGCTTTTTCTATTGATAGATTGAAGAAAAAAAACAATGCAGAGGCAGAATGAACCTCATCTTAACCAACGCTCTTGTAGGCTGGCTGTTAAGAATTTATGCTTCCAATGGGAATAGAAGGTGGTGAGGCACTGGCACAGCTGCCCAGAGGAGCTGTGGTGCCCCATCCCTGGAGGCACTCAGTGCCAGGTTGGATGGGCTTTGGGCAGCCTGAACTGATGGGGGCAGCCCTGCCCATGTAGTGTGTTAAGATGCCTTCCAACCTAAGCCATTCTATGATTGTCTGAAATAGCTTGGTCTGCTTCAGGCTATTGGAAAAGCCTCATCTTTTGGTACACAGTCTCTATTTCTTGATCCCATACTATGGGGACCCTTTCCAGGAGGTCCCTTGTCTCACAGCAAAGACTAGTGGGAGCTATGATAATCCTGAACACAAACAGAATTGTGTTCCAACTGTCAGTCCAGGGCAGTGTAAACCAGCAGCTCCTGTAAGTTTAGATGTTGTCATTGAGGTTAATGAAATGGCACAGCTCAGTGCTTGTGTTAAACAAAACTGTCTTGAGAGATTCACCAGCTCTGCTGATGCGGGAGCGTGTGCCTTGGAGGCTTGTATAATGCTGAGGGAAGTCAGACAGCGAGCAGCTTTGGAGAAGTGCAGTTGCCAGCCCTGGTGCTGCTCTGCACACCTCCTGAGTGGGGTAGCAATGCATTCCACGTCTGTGCGTGGCATGAGTGTTGGCAGTGCTGGTGGAAATGAGGGTAAGGACTCCAGTCCCAAGTCATAGGGCAATAGCATGACAGACACTGTGTTACACATCACTGCTGTACAGAGCAGAAATAACATCCTAAGAGTGCATTATGGGGTTTTGTCTGCCTTACCAAGGAGCTGGAAGGGAGACATATGAAAGCAGTTTCAAATTGAGTTTGGCTGCTGGCTCTTGGTCTGTCTGCACTGGCCTTTGAGAGCCTGAATGGCTGGGTCAGCTGTAGGGAAATCGAAATATTGGTCATTGAAGTGAGTATCTGGATCCCTTGTTTATTGGTGGTTTAAAAAGCACTGTTAGCATAACAAACATGGCATTACTTAGTAAAAGAGGCCCCGAGACCAATTCGTTGTCTGTTATGCTATTGTGTGGCAACTCAACCGCCGCAAGGGGGCTGGAAATAGATGGTCTTTAAGGTTCCTTCCAACCCAAACCATTGTAGGATTCTGATTCCATACTTGTTCTTCCACTCATCCCATGTAGGCATGCCACCCTGCATGAGGGTTGTAAAGGGACCAGCTGTGGGCTCCTCAGGTTAAGTCTCATCTTTATTCCTTTGCTATGTCATATATTTCATTTTTAAGGGGATCATTTTTTTTTATTTTTTATTTTTTGGTTTTATCTGCTGTCGTTTTAGAGGTATTTGACAGGAATATTTGTGAGATAAACGTTCCTCCTGAAGATAAGGATAAATGTAGGTATGTTTTGGAAATAACTAATAGTGAACACTATAAAGCAGCAGGGAAGGAGTGAGGACAGATGGGTTTGTTTTTCCTTGGGGAATCTAAAATAAACTTGATTTGTCTTCTTTAAATCCTTGCACTCAGAAGACAAAAAATATAGGAGGTGATGTTTACTCATGTAATGGAAATATCTTAAAAAACAGTTTATATCAGCTAAGGAAATTTGTCAGGTCAGGGATTTATTTATGTATGTATGTATGCATCTGGGTTTATGGGAAGGTTGCTGCTTTACCGTACTCCCTCTGATAGTAACATAATCTGTTTTATTTTCATAGATGAATCCAAGATCTGTGTTTGGCATGCTGTGTGTTCTGCAAAGGACGTTTCTCTCTCAATTTAGGTCAGAGATTTTCAAAGGCACACACAGCAGCTAGGCATTTAATTTTCACTCACATAAATAGAATTTGACCAGTTACCTCTTTCTTGCTTTTTGACATCTTTCACTTCACTGGGTTTGTTCCAGCTACACTTGTCGAGTTCAAAGATGTAAGCAAAACAGGCACACACCTGCCAGCTCTCCCTCTTCTCGTATTCCTGGTAGGCTATTTCTTTACTCAGTAATTTCTACACTGTCTTTTTTCTATCTGCTGCATTTCTGGATGCCCAGCAAGCACAGCGAGCAGCAGCTTGGACTGAACTGCTGAAGTCCAACATCCTGAGCAAACAGTCCCGGCACTGGCTGTGGGCTCATGCACTTGGTCACATCACTCTCGCTGGGTCTGCAAAGTAAGTCTTTCTCAGCTGCCCCTTTCCTAAAATGTGCCAACTGCAGAACTGCCAAGTTGCTCACTGGTTTTATTTTAGTTCAAAAAGTAATCTCAGTAGCTGAGATGCCCAGTTTTTGCTTCACCATCACGTCTCCCAGCAGTCTGTTACAGTGATCAGCATTCAGCCTGGCTTGAGGGAGCACGGGTTTGGAATGGACCTTCTTTGGTTGCGGAGCAGAGCTCAGGGAAGATTCACATGCCTAGCCCCAGGCTGCAGCAGATGTCTCAATTGCTTTTTCAGGCTCTTGGTCTGAGATTGATTCCTATTTTGCCAGTGCCTTATTTAAACTGTTTAGAAATGAACAGTAACAGAGTAAATTGCTTGAAATTCCATCATGGTGAGGGTAAGTGAATTTTTATAAACATTTGTGTTAGTAATACACTGTTTAATAATTAATAGTTTTGAGGAAATAGATGTTGCCTGTCTGTAATTAATTGTAACAATTATTGCTAATAATTAATTGCTGTAATTGATTAAAGACTTGTCAGGTGAGGTGGCCAAGGGACACATCCTTTGCATAGTTCTTAGGCTCTGACTCTCTTCAGTATGCTGAGAATTACTGTGTGCCAAAGGCCTTGATAATTGCTACTTGCAGCTGTGGCTTTATTAAAGACGTACCTTTATGCAACCAAATAGCTGGTGATGTGTTGCTGTTATTGCTATGCTAATCATATATCAGCCTGTGAGGTAACAGCAAAGTAAAGTTTTCGGTAAAAATGCTTCCTACCTAGCCCGAGAACATATCTGTGAATTTATGGTGCAGTTTTTCAGTACGTCCGTAGTGTCTTCCAAAATAAAGGTGAGCTAAGTAGTCAGCAGGAACTGCTGGTTGCCCTTAAATCCATTTAGAAAACAGTAGGATAGGCACATTTTAAAGGCTGATCAGAGTTGCATTAAATATATCCAGATACCTACTGCAGTTCACACTGTGACTTGCTGCTGCCATGATGCAAGGAAGCCAGAGAAGCTGCATGGCCACATCTCGCTCTTGCTGATTGCAGAGAGCAGCATGTGCTGCCGAGTTGCTTGGTTCCTGGTCACATCTGAAATGCTGAATGCCTCTTGACAGCTCACAAAGTGTATAAGAGGAAATTCCTACTCCTGCGCACTGAAACTAGCTGCCCATCTGTTTGCCTTTCTGTGAGGGTGATGCAGCAGGAAGGTGACTTGCACCATTTTTCTTTGTGAGCAGTTTGCAGGACTCTTCCCTGGGGTTGGAGCTCCTCTCGTTCCTGGTTCCTTTCTGGCATGCCAGAAATCCCGGAAATGCCAGCTCTTGTTTTGGCTCAGTTCATGGTAATCTACAGCAAGTTTCTCGTGTTTTCTGTCCAAGCATTTTGAACTCATGAATGACACCATCTTTCCCATGAACTAATTTTAGCATTCATGAAAAACAAAGCAATTCACCTGATGCACTTTGTTAGTCAGAAACTCACAAACTCATCTCAAGCGGTGATGCTGCACTTGGGCCACGTGGGAGGGAGTGTACCCCCCAGAACCATTCCTCCTGCAGGCTCTCCTCAGTGCTACCCTTTGCCTTGCACCGACCCCCTCTGTTTACATGGGCAAGGTGAGCTTGGAGAACATAACCTTAAGTTAATGGTTTAATAAGTGTTGGTGCTTGTATGGGAACTGTTGAATAATGGCCTGAACCACTGATTGATCACCTGAGGCGAGCACTGAGTCAGCTGCAGGGGCACAGGTGAAGGTAATGTACCTGTGTGACTGGAAGGGGTGGAGTCTGGCTCCATCTCTCCCAGACCCCATTTAAGGGCTGACCTCCACTGGGGAAGGTTCTCTTGCTGGAGATTGCTCTTGTGTGGTGTTCCAGGTGAGCCTGGACCTTCAGTGACAGGTGAGTCCTTCCTAATTTATCAGGTGTCTTTATACCATTTGGATAATCCATCCAAAAATATACTGTCAATCTTGGTTATTCTGTTTGGGTATTACTCATTTTAGTTCATCGCCCTACAGGGTACTGTTCATTCAGGTATTCATCCTACAGTGCTTAAACCAGGAATTAGGAATAAGATAGCCTCTTAGGCCTCACTCATAGCTGTAGAAAGAAAGCAATGCTAAAATAGAAGATAACAGCTCTCGTCTTAGCAGGAGTTGATTAAAAACTTGAAAAACATGATGGAAAAGTTGGCTGGGAATCTGTGCTGGTAAATATGAGGGGTGAACTGAGCTGCCCACATGTGGGAATGTGAAGATGGCTTTTCAGATAGAAACCAAGTTAGGGATATATTTTGCTCACTCACTGTGGGGAGCAATTGATTTCCTTTTTCTGAGGTGGGGCCTAGCTTTTGAATGCTGGCAAAACATAGTTTGTAGGATGGCTATAAATTGTGGCTCTCTAAACAGCTGTTAGCTCTTTCCTAGTTGGTCTTCTCTGCACCTGGTTGCTGGAAGCTGCTCCTTGGTGCCAGAACTGGTGTTATCCTCAAGAAAGCTGTTGTTCACTTACTTCTGGCTAGTCCCAGAAAATTTGTAAGCTTGGCTGGAAAAATTAGCAGCTCATACTTAATATTTTTCTATGAACTTTGTATAAGATCACCCTCCTTCTTTGAGGCTTTTGAAATGTACTGCCTGCAGTGGAAATAAAATCTAAAACTAGCTAGCTCACCTGTATCATCTTTCTGTATTCTTGTTTCAAATTCAACAAAGAATTAAGGATTTACAATGTGAGGGGATATGGCTGCTTATTAAAACATAGCTAACAATGCAGTAAGCTTCATTTGCTTACAATATTGTTTAATATATGAAGGTTCAATTTTCTGTATCCTTACTTTGAAAGCCAATAATAGGCTAAATCTTATTTGGACTGAACATGTTGTCTCCAGTTTATTTGTACATTAGAGTTCACTGATAAATTGATGTTTCTGTAACGGTTTTAATGTAATGAGTACTCTATAAGTCATTACTTTAATAGAAACAAACACAATATCGAGACTTTTTAATAGCAAAACAACTGAATGCAATTATCATGATTTATTTATAAACTGAAATAATCTAGGATCTTGTAGACTCCAATAAATTGCCTCTTTTTTTTCTTAGTTGAACGTAGTAAATATTGTATCATTATTTCAGAAATACAAAACCTTTTTTATAAAAACTTTCACCTTTGATACACTGATGAAGCTACCCAATTTAAAGATTGACTGTGCTTCATGTTGTATTTTGCGTTTAGCGCTCAAGTACTGGAAACTCCATCACATTTTGTGTCATTTGTGACTGCCCAGAGCAGGCTGTGTTGGCAAATGAGGGACCCTCCCTTGCTCATCACTCCATGGGCACTCCCTGTGCTTCCTTACAGGTTAGGGCAGCTTTCCAGCCCTTTGAGCAATAAAAAGGGGCAGAGCCATATAAACATGTAACAGGGGCCCCATATCTTCTTCCCTATAAGGAATGTAGGAGGCTAGATGTATCATATGTTTTTTGGGTGGTCCAGAAGTTGGATTTGATGATCCTCACGGGTTCTTTCCAACTCTGAATATTTTTTTGATTCTGTGATACTATGATCATTCTTAGTTGCTGTTTTCTGAAGTAGACCCTTTATGTAAGTTCACATTTAAATAGCGTTTAAGATCTTTTTGATGAAGCCTGCATAACTAAGGGGAAAAATGTTGAATAATTTCCACCTACAGGCAATAACAGTTGGATAAAGCATGTTGAACCTTTATGGAAATTTCTCAGGGTTTTTATTTTGCTAAGCGTGATTCAGTCTGAACTGCAAAGCCACATATCATACAATTTTTCACCAGGATGGAACGTTGTGGGTTTTATGCCCACTGCCATGCGAATAATGCACAGAATTCAGAGACTGCCATTGCATCCCTCATTAGTTGCAGGTTCTGTTGTCTTGTTCATACACGTTTCCTGGAACACTTATGAGCGTGCAAGGCTTTCAGCCTGATGTTTACTGATATACCATGCATGTGGTGGGAAGAAAATACATACTTACACTGCTAAACCTTAAAAATAGCTCTTAATGCTAGAAGGAAAGATTTCAGGATGGGCAGCAGGTTCCTGGAGGTTTTTACCATAGCTGTAAATGGGTGAAAAGATGGGCTTCAGGAGTCAGGTGATGGAAGGGTGCAGGTGTGGCTTCTGAAATGACAAGGGAAACCCCGAAGACTATTGGTACAGATCTGATTCATATATGCATGCAGCAAGAATGTAATTGCATTTCTTTCACTGTAAGTTCCTTAGAAATCTTCTGTAAAATTTAATTATGGAAGATGGCACTTCCTTCAAATCAGTGCAGAAGGAAGGTCCTTTGTAACATTTGCAAGCTCTTCCATTGCCAGACTGTGGTAGCACATCAGGCTGTCTCCATGGCTGAGCTCCTGCTGCTCGCTGCCTCTGCAAACACATCATCCATTTGCATGGTAGAAGTTTTGTGAAGGGCCTCCTGAGGCATGCTTTGATTCGTAAATGTTGGATGCAGACTTTTTGGTTTTCAAATTTCGGTGTGATGCAGACGTTTGTTGTTTTTAAACGGTATAATTTGATTTTAATAGTTGTTGACAGGGAGAGGAAATCTGGGCCTCTGATATTTAGGTGGTTGTGGTTTTTAATGCTGCAAAGCAAAACAAAAGGTTTGTGTTCTTCTGGTACTCTGCTTTTTTACCTCTGTTTCTCAGAGTAAAGTTATTTAACTTTTTATTAGTGTAGGACTACTAATATCCAAACTCAGCAGCTCTTCAAGAGTGTTCAGTTACCCCATGAGACCTACGTTTCTGATTTACAGCTTTTTCCAGTGGCATTAATACATCTTCAGGGCCTAGCAAAACTATCTAGCAAGGCTGAGACTATCTTTGTACCTGCTAGTCTGATATTACAGTTTATGATGGCTGTTGTAGGTCCTCTGAAAATGAAAAGCATTTGAGAACTGTTGAGATGTCTGTTCCTTTCTGTTGTGCCTTGCACGCAAATCAACCGCTGTAAGATAAAACTAGTCTGAGGAATCATAATATAATGCTTTCCCAAGCTGGCATTCTGTTCTAGCAGTCCTTCCTGTGGTTCTTGCAGGAGCCTGCTGACCTTTTCCAATGACAAAAAAAAAAGCACGATGCAGCTGGCAACAGTGCCTTTGGGGTTGCTGCAGCTCTGAGGTCAGTGAACTGTCACTTTGGGTGATAAATCTGAGCAAAGGACTTGGGGCTAATGCTAAAGTGAAGACCGAGGGTAGTATTGTGCAGTCAGCTTTACAAGCAGCTTCCCCTTGATTTCAAGTAGCTCTACGCTTCTACCTTGTTGATGAAAGACCAGATTTCATGATGCTGGTGAATGCCTGGGGGTTGTTGAAAAGCTCTTCTTTGAAGACAGTGTCATAGTAAGAAAGATTCTTTTATTATTACTTATTCTCCACGCAAGGAAAGCTCTTTAGTACGTCTCCATGGACAAAGGGGTGAATCTGCTCTGCTTAGTAGCTTATCTCCACACTTTGCTTCCAGACCCTATCCCTACAGCCAGTGTGGCTGTCACATATGCTCTTCTACTTCCAGTGTGTCCCAAGGATACGGGCGGCTGGGGGATGGCCAGCCTGGGGGCACTTCCCCTGGGGTGCTGTCAGAGCTCTGTCCCTGCAGCTCCTGGCTATGCATTGCCATCTTTCCCCATGGACACAACTGGGGAAAACAGGCACTGCCACCTTTTTGGAGCCTCCATCTCTGCAGTCCTATTAAGGAAGACCTGAATTAGGGAGGATGGGATGCAGCATCCAGGCAGCTGTGTATCCTGAAGTTTTATCCTTTTCAATTCCTACTGTGCAGAAGGGCCTCCAGAGAAGTTTTGAGTCTGGCTTGGCTGTTCAGTTTCTGGGTGGTGTTTTGCCATTGAGATCTGAGGAACAGCTCTGGTGTAGTTTCAGTGCCAAAATTTTACTTTTCTGAGACTATGTTGAAGCCCAGCAGCTTTTTAACCACTGTTATTTTCAAATATTTCTAATCTCTTGATATCACAGAGTATATATAGAATATACAAGGCTCACTTTTATAGGATACGGAAAAAGGGAGAAGGATTTAGTAGCCACCTGCCTGCTTGATGTAAATCAGTTATTCAACATTTACTCCACAACAATGTTAAAAATATGTAATACAGAGGAGTAGTGCAGTGGTGATTCACTGAAGTATGACTTAAAAATTTACAGCTTTCTGTCCCCAGCTCTACTGTGATGGGGACCAGCAGCAGCAAATCAGCCATCCCTTGGACTTCACCTTTTTTCTCCTGCCCAGTGGCAACAGCTTAGCTGTTTCTTCCTGCCACAGAAACATTTCCAGGCTTTGCTTCAACACAGCTGTCCCCTTCCTTTGTTGTGCCTTGGGATGATGTTTGGTGTCTGGGCAGAGGAGGGAGTGGTTGGAGAGGTAAGGAGAAAGGAGCATTTGCAGCAGCTGCTGCAGGCTTCAGGCAAGGTTAACATGGGAGGAGCCATAAGGAAAATGATAATATTTGTCTTCTGCTCCACTAGCTAGTGGCAGAGCTCTGCTGGGCACTTATACTTTCTTTTGCCTCCAGAGGTGCTGGGACTGCTTGGTTCTTTGTCAGAAGGAAGGGGAAAACCAATTCCTTGTCACCCCAGGGAAGGCTGCGGCACCCTGGATGCTATCCAGCAGGAGGTCTGCAGTGTATCTGCAGCCAACACAAGTAAGCAGTCTCTGGCTGTGAGACTTGTTCAGGTCACGCATGGAAACAGCTGGTCTGAGTGGTGATGGCATCGATATTGGTGGGAAATGATCTTCTGAGACCTTTGGCAAGAGCTGAGTGTCATTCCTGAAAAGTGGGTCAAATTGAAAGATGAGAAACATTTTATTTAAAAAGCAATTGAAAGTAGGGAAAGAGCACTTGGAGGTCTCTGAAACATTTAGCCATTTAATACATATCAAATATTTACCAGATTATTTTCTAAATTCAAGTAGAAGTTGTGAATTGCTCTACTGCTTCTGAAACTGTGTTGTTTGACAAATAAATACTTCATCCAAGAAACTTCCCTTGGCTGTACTGTTGGCACTGTAGCCCATTTGCTCTGCTAGCAAAATCATACCATTTACTAATCCTGACACTTGCATGCTGCTGTTTCACAGTGTGGCAGCTCAGCTGGAGAGGGTGGCATAAGTGCAGATAATTCAAGTTAAGGCTGCAGCAAAGACAGAGCTGCAGGAAGCCAAATCCAGGCGAGAGCTGTGCAAAAAAATGCTTTCCTACTGACTTGTTTTTCTTCAGAAATACAGCTTTAGGGCATCTCAGTCTGCTTTCTGAATCATTTTGGCTAAATGTAAAACCGAGGTAATAAGTTTGGATAGTTTGAATCATTTCTCTTTGGTATTTTCGAAACCAAAAAATCATGATAACTTCTCCTTTTGTAAATGTTGTTCCAAACTTATGCTTGATTGAATATGAGAAGGAGCAGAAAGTGTTTTAAGCTGAAGCTTCCCTTCTAACCACTAAATATATAACCATATCTGAAGACACCCGTTCTTGGTGCCTGTTTGGGTTCTCCTGAAGGCAAACATGTGGTAGAGCCTTTTGTGCTGCTGGCAGGGCTTGTGGCTCTTCACTGCCCCTGTTGTCACCGTGGGTCTTCTGATGGTAGGATGTCCCGAGTGAGATTGCAACAGCTGGTGATGTGTCATGTCTGGAATAAATGTGTGGAGGACGTGTTGCCTGGAGCCCCAGGGAATAATAGAAGAAAACGTAAACCACCAGCTGAACCAAAGTCTGTGTTTTAAACTGTCACATTAAGCAAAGGAAGCTTTCAGCTTCTGCAGAGGACACAAGTACTGAGTGCCTAGAACAAGGGCAGAGCTCTGTGTAGGACTGAGACCCACGTGCCCCAGCAGAGGTTGTTCTACCACAGAAGAAGTTGTAGAATAACTGGAGTTGGACGAGACCCATCAGGAGTCTTCAGAAGAAGGCCAGGTTTTTCAGTCAGGATGTCATCCAGCATTTTGTGGGGTTTTTTTTGCCTTCTTTTCTCGAACTGAGAAACAAATGAGCCCTGCTGCTTGTCAGCCACCGAAGCCTTTGCCCCTTGAAGAGAAATCCTGCTTGTCATGGGGAGCACTGCAGGAGTGTAGGTTCTCTCTCTGGCTGTGACTGTGTCAGTGAATCATGTTTCTATAACCCATGGCCTTTCACTAATGCCATTCTTCTCACAGATGCTGCTCCATATTTTCCTCAGGATGGTTCAGCCAGGCCATAGCACCAAGTCAGAACAGGTAGCTGTTCTGACTCAAAATTCCATTTTTGAATAATAGGGCCTGCAGATCTGATCAACTTTGGAGACAAATGAAGCACTTAAAATTCAAATGAGAACAGACAAAATAGGGGCTGATTTTTCTGATGCCATGCCACGGTGAAACTTAGGTGGTGTTTGCCCAAATGGGGCCATAATTCAGGAAAACAGATGGGAACTGCAGTGAGGGAAGGAGTCTCTCCAGCTGGAAGAACTAACTGCTGCTGGTGGCTGACTGTTGTCATGCCCTCCTGCTGCAAGCAAGTGGAAGTTCTGCAGCAACACTGCCTGCAGACCTCTGTCTTGGGAGTACAGAAATTTTCTAGGGAGCTTAACAATTTTCCCCCAGTCCCTGTGTTAAGTGTAATGGGAATGCCATGGTAACAGTTTTCCCTTGAAAGTAGTAAATAATATTTTGATGATGACTGCTATACAGGATTGAAATAAAAATGATCTAAATGGAATTATTTTGAAATGAACTTGCTAAATTATAGATAAATCTTCTCTGGAATACATTTTATAGTTATCTCTCCTCAGCATATTGTGTTCTTTTATAGATTCTTATAAAAAGAATTAGAAAAAAATGGGACATGGGACAAATAAATTAAAGCAGAAGGAAGAATGATAAACATAACTTGATAGTTCGCCATCTACAGAGGACGGTATTTAAGAATTCTGGAAAAGAGAGCAGAGGTTGATAAATAAAAACGAAGAACCATCCAACCTTGCTGTAATCCTTCAGTATTGTAAATCTCCTACAGTTTGAGAAAATAGAAGAGAACATCTCTTCACAGATAAGGAGAGCTCGTTTGAAAACAAAACCAGACAAATCCTGGACACTGAAGATTTTTTTAATTATTCTGGTACTGATTGAAATAATAACTGAGATAACATGAAAGGAGATTCGTGTAGAAACGAAATAGAGATTATTTCGTGTAGAAATAATGCAGAACTGTTTTCTTACATAATTTGAATAAAAATCCTGCAGAGGCGGAGATGTCGTTCTGAAAAGGGAATGCCCCTGCATTTGTTAATGATTCTTTGCAGTACACCATTCTCAGTCAGGGCGACCGAGTGGATTTACCCTCCTTAATTCTTTCCATGGAGTTTTACATGTAAACTTGCCCATTTAGTAGTTGAAGCAGAGTTGTGATGATGTTGCATTACAGAGTGACTGCACTGGGAGCATGATGCTGGGTTTGCAAATTTGTGCTGTATTTCCATATGACAGCAAATGGGTCCTCCTTGTAGTATATGAAACAATACACAGGAACATATGAGGAGATACAGATGTTTTTATCCTCAAAATCCTTGTGAGTAAGGAATTATTATTAACAGAACAGTTGTTTGTTTTTTATGTGTTTTCCATCAAAAGGACCTCAGGCCCACACGGGCTTTTGCTGCGCAGCCTGAAAGTTCACTTGCTGAGCTAACCAGTGTATCTTCTCCAAGAGAAAAGGATTTTACAGCTGCTTTGCAGGATTGGGTATTGTTCAAGTTCCAATGTCAGCAACAATGAAGTACAGAAGAGGTCAAGTAAGAAAGGCATTTCAGCCCTGAGGAGCTGAGGGGTTCCCAGTAAGCAGAATGGAGCCAGGCTGAGCTAAAGGCTGCCATGTGCCACATGGGAATCATCCTCGATTGCTGCAAGGTGGCATGGAAAACACCATGAAGTCTGACCTCTCTGCTCTCCTGCTTCCTTGCACCTCATGAGTTAAGTCTTCAAGGATGGGGAGGGTGCAAGATACTAGAAATAAAACTTTTAATATGTGTATTCTTATTCAGCCTTCAAATCTGTTCTTGTCCTGTTTGCTCTGGTGTGCAGTGCAGTGGGAGGGCTGAGAATTCAGGACATTACTTTTGTGCTATTCCCTTCACATAGGGTGCTGCAAACTTTGTGGTAGAGCAAAAGCCAGAAGTAAAGCAAAGACACTACCTTAAGAATTAGGAAAAAGACGTGATGATTTACAGGGATTAATAAATGATGGGAAATGTTCATAAGGCAGATTTGTTGTGGGCAGATGGTAAGAGACAGTGTTTGTCACTCAGAATTATAGTGGTTAATTGAACACAAAAGATAAGGAAATAACAGATGTATTCATCAGTTAATTTGCTTTTGTATTTAAAGATGAGAAAAATTATAGTGACTTTAAGTCCCTATTGCTTTTTGTGTCCCCTATACAATTGGAAAGGACTTATGCTGAAGACAGCATGGATAGAGGGAGGTATTGAAGACATCCCTAAGGGGATGACAGAAAGCAGTAAGGCATTTGTCTACTGAAGTTTTCCATTTTAGCTGTGTTATCATGGAGAGTCAGATCTTTGTTGATATAAGGATGAAATGTGTTTGTTAATTATGTTTGAATAAAATAACAAACTGTGATCTCAAAGCCATCTGTAAATGAAAAATCAGGTGGCTGAGCAGCAGAATGAGGCTTGCAAATAGAGTATCATAAAAATTTGGGGTGTAAGAACCACTTGCATGTCTGTGAAGAAATGCAGTAGCTGCTTTCTGTATTATTAGGCTTTAACTTGAACGCAGTTCCACTGGGGATCACCATTTACTTCTTGGTCTTTATGTTTATTGAGAAAAGTAAATTTTCTGCAGGATCTGTTATGAATGAATTCTTCCAGAAGTGAGCTCACTTTAGTATAGTCAGGTGTGTTATTACCCTGATGTGATATCTCATGCTTCGTTGAACGTGTCCCTTGAGCTCCCTTTGTTTAACATTCCTGTCATTCCCTCTCCTGCCTGCCTTGGCTCTGCTGCGATGCAGTTAGTGTCACCTGTGCACAAGTGTGGAAGGAGATGAGACTTTCACACAATCAATCGAGAGGCTAATGAAAAAGGATGTGTCGTGTTTGTTTAGCTTCTTCCTCTGACCTAGATTTTAAACTCTTAGCACCTACCACCATTACCAGTTTTGACTTGTTGTCCTTATTCCTTGAAATAAATACTCTGTGATGATCTGTGTTACCGAGGAGTGCTTGCCCTTCCAAATCTAAAGTCAGAACTCGTTTTCTGCACTGAGCTTGATTTCTCAGTCTCTAACCTCCTATCTGCTATAAATGCACCAAAATGAACTTATTAACGTGATGCTTCACACACCGTAACTTTTCATAATGCAGAATTATTTTTTTTCTGGAACAAGTGGGTGAATCACATAGAATATTAAGAAGTACTTAGAAAAGTTAAGGAGATTTTGTTTTTCAGAAAAAAACGTGTGATTTTTTTTCTTACATATGCAAAGTATATGTTAATATACAAAATCCAAGGCTCTTGCCTTTAGATACTCCTCCCAGGCAGAAGTCCTCTCCTTAAGCTTGAAGAGCATGCATTCACTTGAAACATAAGCCTTGAAGACAGAAATACATGAAAAATGCACCCAAAATGTATGTGTACATGTTCCCTTTCTGAGTATGATGTGTGTATCTTTTAATCACCTGACCCTTCCTCCGTTGGTCTTATAACTTCAACTGGTAAGCAGCTGAAAACAGATCATATCAAAGTGCAAGTCCCTTGGGGCAGAATGAGGTAGAATTCTGTTTCACTTAATGTCATTTCTTGGTTCTGAACAAGATGTGTTCTTATACAGCATTTCATTACTGTTTTCGAAAATGTATATACCTTCATGAATGTTGAGAGGCAACGATATCCAGGCATAACTTGCAGAAGTCTTGCTCTTTGTGTTTCAAGCATCTGCAAAGCTTTATGTTATTGCATCCCATCCCTGAAATGAGAACCATTATAGACTGTATATATTCCTGGCTAATGTTAAATAAATTGTACTGGAAAGCAGCTCTGGAGTATGGTATAGAAGAGCTGTAGCTGGTAGCTTCGGGTTGTTTCTAATACAGTGTTCCCCATGCTCTTAACCACAGTAGGAGCCACAGGAGACTGAGTAGCTTTAAGTCTGTGCCAAAAGTGACCAGAAAACTGGAGCTACATCACTACATGAAAGAGTTAAACGAAAAGTGTTAAGGTTTTTTTGATAGAGTGAATAATGCAACTTTGAAGGGATTTGATTTCAGCATCATTTGGGGAATTCTGGGCTTTCCAACATTTCCCATATTTTCTGGGAGTTATATAGGGTGTTTTTCCCTTCTGAAAAGTCTGATTAAATTATCAGCCGGAATTTCAGTTTAATTAAGCTTTTCCCTGTGACTTTTTCTTTGATGTGTGTAAATATATTCCAGATTGCGCCAGCTTTTTTTTCCATACAGATTTTGAAGTTCTTTAAAAGCAGTGTAGAGATGCTTATAATTGAAACATTAGCTCTGTATCTCCCGAGTTTGGTGCCTCCTAATTATTTATTACTTCACCCTCAAGAACTATCAAAGTGACACTGAAGTTTCAGAATATATCTGTTTTATACAGATCGTTGGAAAGCTATTTGCAAGATTTGTTAAGCAATCAGAGTCCTTTAGAATGATTGCTGAGTTGGCCTTCGCAGTATATGAAATGCACAATGATGTTAAATTGTAATTATTAAAAATTAGCAAGTAAAAATGTGGCAGAAGCATCTATGTGCTGTGTTTCATCGCTGCAGGCTCAGAATACGAAATGTCTCACATCTGCAGCTCATTATGGCCTGGGATGGGACAGAGCCTGGTACATCTGTGAAAACAATGTTTAGTGGCAAGTGGACAGGGCTGGCGCCCAGCACTAGTAAGTCTTTATGCTCGATTTCACGTTCCACATCGCCTCCTGACAGCTGGCATGAGAGGTCATCATCATCCTTTCAGCACTTTGTCTTCATTTGTGCTGAAGGCAGCAAGCAGCCTTGTTCATCCGGAAGAGGGCATTGCTGTGGGGGACTGGTTGTGCTGTGCAGGGTGCTGGGATGTCATGTGGATGGATGGCTTGGGTGGTTGTAGTGCTCAAATGCAGGTGGAAGTTCACAGGAATGAAAAGAGACATATGAAATGTAAAAAGCTTGTAAGTGGCAACGGAGATGGGGAAGGGTGTGTAGGACAAGGTGTGTGGGGTGTGGCTGAGGTCCCTGGGTGTGCTGAGCACAGAGCAGAGGAGCTGAGGCCTGATGGCGGCTGCAGCTCTCCCAGGGAGCGGAGGGGCAGCGCTGAGCTCTGCTCTGTGTGACAGCGACAGGGCCCGAGGGAACGGCATGGAGCTGTGAGGGGAGGGGCAGCTGGGGGTTAGGGACTGTGCTGCACCACAGGGTCATGGCCTGCACAGGGCACTGGGCACGGTCCCAAGTGATGGAGTGCAAGGGGTGTTTGGGCACAGCTCTCAGCCATGGGATCTGAATGTCAGGTGGTGCTGTGTGGAGCCGGGAGTTGGACTCGTTCGTTGGACCTCACAGGTCCCTTCCAATTTGGGATATTGTGTAATTCTCTTCTAACTTTCCCATATAAATGTATGCATGGTCACAAAAGCTGGATCTCCTCTCTCTTCTCTCTAGCATGTCACACATCAGTGGAGTGCCGACAGGACACAGGCGTGCAGTTCCACCTGTTGCTCGCCAGAACTATTTAGGAATCAGCAATGCACTGTGCTCACCTCTGTTTATCTCTGAGTGAGGGAACATGAGATATTTAAAATGAAAAATAATGGTTGTGGAGAACAACAACAACTTAAAAAAATCCCAAAACTAATTGACTCAAATGCATTTGTGTTGTGGAGGGAGGCAGGGGCAAAGGAGGGGAGGTTGGGGTCGCTTTGCAGGGATGCGGTGGGGCAGGAAGCTGGCGGCTGTGTTTGCAGCAGCACACTTGGGGTGAGCACAACGCAGGCAATTACCAAAGTAAGAGATGTCAGTGAACAAATGCATTTGGCAAACTGTTTGTGCTTAATCTGTGCCGATTTGCGAAGCCTACAGTGGCTTTCTTTGTCCCCTGGGAAAAAGTAGTGGGGAGAAAAAGTGTCCGGTTGCTATGACAACGGTGCAGGGCTGGAGATAGAAGAGACTTATCCAATTTCATTTTTGAAAATCTATATGAAACGACGCAGGTAATTACACATGTAGTGATTTGCCGTGCAGCATAGCGGCTCCTTTTCGGGATGCGCATGTCACGGAACATTATGCCGAGCCCCTTTTTAAGAGCAGGCACATGAATGTATTGACATCTCAGTGCGAATATTGCTGGAGAAATTATACCAGCAGGAATGGAGGAGGGCGTGACAGCAGCCCCGCTCGCCTTCAAGAAACAGAATAAGATTCAATTAACAAGTTGCCAGTGGAAACCTGTATATAATTATAGCTCTATTATGCTGGCCGTGTTGTTTTCCCATAGAAAATACAGTTTTTAATTAACTTGTGGATTTGGCTCTGACACCTACGCACACCCTGTCAGGAGTGGGCTCGGTGTTTTCCCAGTCACGGCTGGCACTGTACAAAAAATAAAGGTAGCATCCTGAGGGATCCTCGAGGGATACACCCTGGGCATTGTGCTGCCCAGGACAGCGGGAAGCAGGCACAGCTCTTCCCCTGTATTGTGTTCTGCAGGAAAGAAAGTGAAATTAGTTGTGTTTTCGTCAGAGGAAATGTTACCTGGAGCTGGGAGGTGAGCAGCGGCAGTGTCTGTGGGAAGGAGCAGGGTTGAGAAGGCACTCTGAAGGAGCCTGGAGGCTGTGTCCTCCAGAAGGAGGAACATGAAGTCCAGCCAGCTTCCTGAACAGGATGGGAAGGGGCAGGTTGTGCATCTTCAGGAGGGGTAGGGAGGAAGGTTCTACCAACTAAACCCTCCCAAGAAGCCCACTTTTTTCAATCTGTGTGGGTTTTTCTTTCCCCACCTGTTTGCCTTGCCTTCTCAAAGGCAATTCTGAATTACTTGAGGGAAGTAAGAATATTTAAGTCATGGCAAACGTACTGCATTTATAATGCAAATGTCTTATAGGTGCATATACCAAGCACCAATGTTGTTTTTCTCCTGGTGTAATTTTCTTGAGGGTAGTCCAGATTTTGAGTGTAGTACAGAAACATTTCCCTGATGCTGAACTGTGCAGGAGCTCAGGGAGCAGGTTACAATGAGGGACCATTGGAAAGCAATCCTCCCCAGCAGTGTGAGAGTTTCCCTTGCTGGATGCTGTATGTAGACCACTGCCTTTGGTGATCAGTAAGGGATTTATCTCTGAGAAACATTTTATAATCTTTTTTTGAACCTCCTTACAGTTTTGACCAGGACCACGTCCTGAAAAGCAATTCAAAACTGTAATTACACTTTACTTGAGAATACAATCCTTCTCTTTATTTTAGACCTGTTAACTGTTTTTCACGACATGCATCCTTGTTCTCTTGCAATAACTGCAAAGTCATTAGGTGATCAATTCCTACTTACTGTAGTGGTATTACCAATTTCTTGTCCATCTCTATTTTATATCCTGCCTAGTCCAAGTTCTGTGTCTTCCTGCATGGAGAACTTCCATACCCTTGCCTGTCTTTGTCCTCAGCCTTTTTCTTGTTCTGCCCAGTAAACTGCTCAGTAAAAGCTCAGTTGCTACTTAGAAATTGTTGGTACCATGCAATGATTTTAAGTGGGTGACCCTTAGATTACATTTAAAGTCACCTCAGGAGAATCATATTTATTCATAATATATGCACCTTGCAATAGTGAGTTGAGAGTTGATGGAAGGATAATAAATGATACTCTAATAAAGAACTGGAATAACAAAAGAAAAAGAGAATCAGAAGACCTGCACTACAGGGAAGACTGAAGGAATGAGATCTTTTCACCCTGGAGGTGTCTTCAGAGGAGATTTCATCACAGTGTTCCAGTATGTAAAGGTTTGCTGCAAAGAGATGAAGGGATCTATGTGGAGGATCAAGGGACAGTGAGTACAAGCTGCAGCAGGAGAGATTTTTACATCAGTGTAAGAATTGTTTGACAAGAATCACTGGAATAACATGGTGGAATCCATATCACTGAAAGTTTTCAAGATGCAGCTGGACAGGGTACTTGATAATCTTATCTGCATTCCCTTTTCCTGCAAAAGGTTGGACTTTGTGTTTGAGGTCCCTTCCAGCCTGGGCTGTTCTGTGATTTTATGATAATGCAGAATTTGCACCATGATTGTTCTAGGCTGTTATACTGTGGTTACTGGATTCCCCTACAGCCTCAGAAGATTGAACCTTGGATGTGCAGGCAGGATGGTTTCATGATGAGAATGGACGTATCTGCCAGTATAGCAGATCTGCAGCCTCCTGGTCTTGGAACTGGTAGATAATCAGACCAGCTCGAAGATAAAATAATGCAGATTTATTTTCCCTTCTTTGAAACGAATCTGGAAGAACTCTTCGCAGGCTGAGCATGAGCTGTGCTTGACCACTGTGTTTGGTGCCAGCAGATCTTTGAGGCCAGTTATTACAGACCTGGCTGTGCTCTTGGTAGCTGGTAGCTTGGCAGTGGGAAGGAGCTCACTGCTGGTAGTCTATGTGTGAACACAGGACATAGTTAAGGGTGTGAAGTGGCCGTGTCAGGTGTTAGTTCTTCCAGTTTCACGGTGGTAGTGGGGCTGCCTTTGAGGGATGCCTCACACAGGAAAGCACTCACAGGGGTTTTTCATTAATTTTTTCCTCTTCGTATCTCAGGCCCATGCAGCGCCTTTTGAGAATCACCTGGCATGCAGGACTCACTCATTTAGCTGTGATAATTTTTGCTTTCACAGAAGGCAGAGGTGCTGGCAGGGACTCAAGGGGATCTGCAAGCAGCACAGTCAGGGCTGCCAGCCTCAGCAGTTCCCCCTGGGCTGTCCTGGGCTGAGTGAGGCTGGCATGGCTCCTTGGGGTGACCTCACTTCACTGTTTGCTTAAGGCATGCTATGGGCCTGAGGCTGCCTTGGTGGGAACAGAGAGCTGTGGGGAGTGAAATGTGCATGTGGCCAGGAGGAATGGGATTTTTTTAAACTCAAGGCATCCGCTGAAATTATTTTTAAGAAATCCCTCATTCTCTTGACTTTGTTCAGGTTAATGTAGAGCAACGAAACATGATGCAAAACTTTCACAGAAGCTGTTATCCACCTGATAGAAATCCTTTGGTTATTTTAAGTCAAGGAAATTCTGTATTTCCTCAGCAGCTGCTTCAGTACAGATGATGGGCCATTTTGCATATGTATATTTATATTGCTGACTGGCCCTTTACAAATAAGAGATCATCTTCTGATTAAGTGGCTGGACATCTGACATTGTGTTTCACAAAATCTCACATAAAATGATGTTTACTTGGGATGGACATGACCATCATCACATGGGAGCGTGGCACATGGGAACTTACTGAAACACCTGAAATGGTGAATAGACATGGCAACGTTTAGTCGTAAGAGAACTGACTGAAGTTGCAGCATGGTTTGATAGTGGGCACATTTTGGTGTTAGACACAGAGGAGGTCTGAAAGTAAATCACAAATCCTGATGCTTAAACCAAGATGCCACCAGTGGAGTTTGCACCCAGTTTTGCCATTGAACAGGTCTGTTATTTCTGAGCTTTCAAGGTGGAACTTTTTGTCAAAATCCAGGTGCTGGGTGCTTCTGTCCCTGCACATTTGCACACTTGCAACCCAGTGATGAGCTTTGTACTGTTGTTCCTCTAAATGTGCTGTCTCAGTGTCCTTCCTGTCTTGCTTGAGTGATTCCTGCCCTCCCAGCAGACCCTTCCCCAAGGACTTCGGACACTTAGCACGGCCAGCCTGCCACCTCCATAATTCCACTGTGGGAACAGAAGGGGACCTGGTAAAAAGTAAGCACTAATAAGCACTAATTAGCTGAATAGCTAGCATGATTGGTGCTGTATCCTAATATGTCAGTGCTACTTTTTCCTTTTATAGTTATTATGCTGAACTATAAAAAGTCAGATTTTTGTGGGGTTCCTTGCACGAGGCTTGTAGCTCATGGTTTGCAGTAGGCACTCACAGGTACTATAAGGATAACAATTGAGGAATTTATTTCATTACTGCTAAGGAATTTACAAGTTGTCAGCTTTTTAGCTATTCATTCACTGTTCGCTTGGTATACTTTAATGAACCTGAATTATGTGGTAAATGCCTTTTGGGTCACTGTGACACAAGGTGTATGAACCTTGTATGCGTTTAGGTATAGCGTAATTAATTTTCAGTCCTCTTATGTGGTGGATTTTGTATGTTCAATTAGGATGTAGAAGAAGTGAGATTACATCTGAGAATAGATGGAATTAGAGTGCCTGAGGCTGGGAAGCCACAGCAGTAACCTGTCGGAGAGCAGGGCAGGAAACAGAAGAGGTGAACCCCAAGAAGGCAGACAGCTTGCCTTGCTGTTATGGGTGATTTTTCGAGTGCCATAAAATCTCCAGTTTGCAGTGACCGTCTGGCAACTTACATATAAAACTGAGTAAAATATTTTGGTCCACTCTTTTGAATACCAAAAATTGCAACTGAATGTAAAACAGGGCAACTGATGAATTGGCTCTGCCTTTTCAAAACTGCTAATGTTGATGTAAACTAAATAATAGAAAAAAGCAAAGTAAGTTGATTCAGCTCTTGATTCAAGCAAAGCAGTTTTCTTGGCACTTTCATTTTATTTTATTTTTGTAGGCTGGAAAAACGGTAGGAACAAACAAGTAAAACTTTTTTTATCTGTCTTTGAAATTGTTGCCCAGTGTATTCCAGTCTTTCAGGAGAAGGCTGAGCAATATGTATACCTGCAAACCTATACATACACAGATACCAATGCCTGCTACTTAAGTCAGCCTAATTCCAGCCTTGCACTTCAGTATTTTTAAGGGAAAGGCTCATGATGTCATTCTTTCTGCCTGTCTTCCAACTTTTCTCTCATGGTTAAAATAGCATTTCTCAAATCATAGTCATGTCAAAACCAAGACGTTCTGTTGCTCAGGCATAGTACTGTCACCATGAAATGCTCTCATGTAAATCTAGGTTTAAGTAAATGTATATGAATTCTTGGAAACACTATACAGTAAAAGTGAAGTGCTGCCTATGCCATAAAAATCCTTTAAGGCTGCACAAATCAGGGTGGGACCATCAGTTAGTCTCTCAGGACGCAGCATGCCATTAGAAAAAAGAATGGTTATCAAATAGCTAACCCTCATAGACTGAGATGTGGTAGTTTGCTATGCAGACAGGTACTTCGTAAGCATTTTTTCTCAAAAATCTGGCCCACTGTCAAAATAACTCCCTGCTATTTGTAATAGGAGCTGAAACAGGTGTAGGCTAAGTCTGTGACAGTTTCTTTGGGGATTTCTCCTAGGAAAGGTTTTGCTTCCCAAAGATTAACTGTTACACTGGTGCAACTTCGGAGATTCTTGTAATTCCTTATTGCACTCAAGCGCTACTCAAGGAGTCTGGTGACCTCAGATGTGGCCCTGATTCTGGAACACAACTGCCTGTGCTGCAGAGAGCCAGTTTTAAATATTTCATGTAGGCAAGCGGCTGCTGAAAAGCATGCTGCTATTTTCCATATCCCAGAATGAAAGAGAAGTTGGTTTTCTGTCCTCGTTTCTGTTTTCCTTTCCACTGCTGTGGATTTGTGTTTTGTCCACAGGCCAAGTCTGTGTGGTTCTTGGCACACTGCTCGTGCTCTGTTTCTGCTGAGGTTTTATCAGAGCATCTCTGTCTGGGTTATACATGAAATAATTGAGAGAGCTCAGTAAGGAGGAACCTGTACAACAGCCTTGCAGCCATTCATTAAGGTGGAGAGCACATGCGTGTGAGCGATCAGTGATAGGCGAGATGCAGATGCAGCATCATTTGGATACTGTATTGCTTTTTGCACTGTGGTGACATTAATAAATTGATGCAGGCAAGCATTTTAGATTTCATTACTGCCTGAAATGCCTTTTTACTTTTTGGCTCACCCCAATTCATTTACGTGATACTCAAATTAGAAAGAGACTAAACTATACGTGGCTGCTGAGGATTGTTGGATTATTCAATTACTGTTAACAGTGCTCAAGGAATAAAAAATACTCAAGAAATATCAAAGGAAAAATCCCTAGATAGCCTAGGTTACACATTTGTGGATGGATACTGTTCAAATTTAGGAGGAGAACAGGTGGCCCCAGGGCTGTGAGTGCTTGGTGCTGTAGCTAGTGCTACTGGGAGTGATTAACGCTCCCCTGCCCCTTTGGCAAACTGTCAGCAGGATGTAATTGGGATGGGAGAGCGCTCCATGAGGCTTTCCAAGCAGAGATCCCCACAGCTTGCAGTGGGTCAGCGTGGGTACAGCAGGATGAGGGTAGCCTAGGAGCTAAGAAAAATCTCTGCAGGCTCTGCTGCCGTCCTCACCAGCTGCTGTCTCTGGGAAGCAGAAAGCAAATGACCTTCGGCTGAGTCTGATGGTCTTCAGTGCTGCTTCTCTCCACAGAATTAACTTATTTTATCTGAATGACCTCAGGGAGGCTTCTAGTCGTATCTTCCATGTGAGGCAGCATTCTGAGAGCTCTGTATCACCTTAAGGTGAATATCTAAATTATTTAAATCATCAGGTCTGCACTGGCATCAAGCATAGGATCGGCCTGGTTTGTTCTTGTGAAGGTTGGAGCCAATCACCTGAACAAAAAGTGGCCTTATTAGGATTATTACTCTGTGCACTTTAAACTTTGGCCATCCTCCTCCCAGGAAACTTCTGTTTTCTTTTAACTGTAGCTCCAGCATGTTAATAAAGTCTTATTTTGTGAATAGCCTTACACAGCAGAGCATACTGTGGATATTGAACATTCACTGTCTGTTATCTACTAGGCCACACACAAGTAGGAAAGTCAACCTACAGGAAACTATTACAGCAAAATAAAACATACATCCATTGATTTTTACAGTAAAATTGCTGGTTTTCTCCCAACCTTAAGCAAATGTAAATGTAACTTACCGAAGAGTCTCAGGCAAAAAACATCTGTGCAGGTTTTTCCAGTCACAGCTATCCATGAGCTAGCTGTGACCCTGAACTATTTTAGCAGCAGCAAGGAGCATCCCGTAACTCTGCAGTGCTTGCTGGGATGATGGCAACAAAACATATGTTTTACTTTTGCTGCTAATATGACTTTTAATGTCGTCAGTGGTTGACTTAGCTGGATAGTTAAGATTTGGTGCTTTGAGTGTACAGACCATAAGCAGAAAGAGCTAACACTTTGTCAGGTGAGTTATGGAGTCTCTTTTATTTTCACTATTGTAGTTAATACAGCAAAAATACTCATCCCAAAAAAGTTGAAAGAAGGAAACAGAAGAAAACATTGTCTCCATATGATGACTGATTAAAAGAGAATGGAGCTGAGGGGTTCCATATGATGTAAGTCATTATCTTGGTGCTTTTCCTACACCTCAAACCTTTTTCCCCAAATTAAGTTGACAAGTATTTTTGGTCTGTAAATTTGGTTCACAACTCACTGATGGTTTTGTTCATTGAGGGGTGCAGAAGGATCTTGTTATGGTCACTGATTTTCCAAGAAGTTTTAATAATTTGCAGACACCCAGATGCACAGAAGGAAGAAACAGATTTCATCTCACTTCTTCATTTGTGATGAAGTTATGTTTTTGTTTAAAAATAAATGCACCCAGGGAACAGATCCTTAGGGAAACCACCGGAAACTGTCATATGCTGAATGCAGTTGAATACTTACAACCGAACATGTTATCCTTGGCCAAGTTAGAAATGCTCCAGTGGGATGTGCACGTGAATATCTCCAGAGATAATAACAGTAATGAAATTAAAGTCATATGGAAAGTTGGATGGTGTAATTGTTTGTTCAGACTTGTTAAATCTGTCCCAAATCACTGAACAGACACAATAGAAAGCAGGAGATACTGTTGTTTCAGGTGGCAGAGTCTAAGTGGTGCTTGTTTGATTGTGAATAACGTAAATCAAAATTGTATCCAGCATCCTCTAACAGATTTGAAGTGAGAAGACTCACATTTATTGTTGTCATTATTAATAAATTTGACCCAGACAAGCAGAGATCATTAAACACGTCTGTGATATTACTCTCTCTCTGCAGGTTCTTCGAAGCCAAGGTCAGAGGCCATCCAGATAGCTGATTACTTCATCTGCCCTGCTGCTGTACAGTGTGGGGTTCTGGAGCGGCACTAACGTTTGTGCTAAGATTAGTAGCAGAGCCATTTTTAATCTTAACTTCCAGTTGGACATGTCTGACCTATAAAGGGTTGGTGATGAGAAATGATGTTAGATTTAGTGGCTTCCCTCTGCAGGAGTGGAGATTGTCAATTTTCTGGCATTTCAGAACTATTTCTTCTCTACTGGCAGTGATGACTGAAGGCAGCAGCTACAGTCTACAGAAATGCAAGCTGACCGCCAAACACTTGTCAGCCGCTGGCAATTCCCAGACTTAGAAGGGAGCACATTGAAGGAAGAGGTATTCACTTTATCCATGGCAAGGGCACGGCCTCCCCTGCTCATGAAGATCAATTCCATCAGCATCTTTAAATTCTCCTGTCAGATGTGATTTCATGTTATGATTTCATGCCTTGGAGAAAAACTTTGAAAAATTAGTTTTTTCTAGTTTTCTTCCACAGCACTGCTAGTTGACACAAAACAACATGTTTGAAGCCAGTGAGACCTTTTGATGAGCACTTCCTTTTGTCTTCTGCGTGACTCCAAGTCCTGAGCTCCTCCTGGCTCCTGCATCGTTTGAAAGCGCAGACAGTGTGTTTTGGCATAACTGGTTAACAGAAGTCCTGTAAGTTCGAAGGAATGAGCAATTATAGAATATTTGTGTGTGTGTTAATTTTACAAAACATTGCAATATAATCTCATCATCTTGATTCTTTTCCAAAAAATCTCAACACAGAATGCATGATAGAATTTCATAACGTTAATTATTAAATGGCATGACTTGAGAACATGGAAATGTTTTTTAGGTAGTGTTAAAACTTATCTCAATAGTTCATCGACAGTGTATCTGCTTCTTAACTTGTTCTTACAGTAATCTTGACCTTGGAACATTCTGATTTTGGGCAGCTTCAAGAATCAGAACTTGAGTCTCTCTGTACTGAGCCATGTGTGCAAGTAAACTTTCCATATGTGTCTGCAAGACTGCAAGTGTCAGGAAGTGTCTTCTACAGCAAGTCAGTTTAATGGTGCCTCATACAGTGATATCTACTTAAAAGTCACTTTATTTTAAATACCTATTTCACGTTCAGCGTTGATATGGCTAATAACCAGTAGTGGTTATCGTGTGAACACGCTGACTGCAGGCAATCTCATTCTGGGTAAGAAATTCCAGAGCACACCGTGTAGGAAAGGTCAAACTCATTTGGAGGGAGTTGTGTTTAACTGTGCAAAGCAGAAGCAAGCTTCATTACTTGTAATTAATCCTCAAGGTTCCTGGATGTCAGTTTACAGAGGCAGCCATGAAGGTAGTTCATGGAAGATAATTAATATTTTTTCTTAGTGGCTTTGAAAAGACTCTGGATTGCCATGTTTATAAGCCTGCCTGTGAGGAAATTCCCTGGTTAAATGGTCAGTACCGTGACTGTTGTCCACATCTTAAGCTGTTGCTTTATTATAATTGCTGCTCTTTTACAACAAAAAGGCATAGAGTGGCATGGTGCCTGCATACTGATATTCAGACATGTTGGCAACTTGTCACAGTTTCAAAGAAAAAGTCCTTCAGGCAAAGGTTAATGCAGTTATCGGGCAGGTTAATGCTCTGTCATTCCCTGATGGCTTTTCGTTGATATGTGCAGGTTTTTTTTCTTCCTCTGTAGTTTTTTATCTCAAGATTATTAGTCTGCTCAAAGAAATTGAATGAAATCTTAAAATACATGCGTTTTATTAACAGCACAGATATCTCCTGGGAGATACAGGCCAAATTCTCCACAGTCTTTGTCCTAAATGTGGAGCAGCTAATTGTAGCTGAAAGCAGAAGATATTCTCAATTCTCTGAGTTTTACCTTGGGTTCAGATTAGGTTTTGGCTCCCAATTTGCATGTGGGTCTCGGCGTGCAATCTTGCCATTCATTGTCTGTATTAATTTTTTAGGCTGGAGTGACAGTACATAAAAGAAGAGTGATTTTCTCGCTTTTTAAATCAGATGTCAAACTGAAGATATAACTGTATTCTGTGTCTCAGCGTTAATACTTTTTTTTTTTTGTCAATTTCTTTAAGCACAAAAGCTTTAAAATATTTGGAAAAACTTATTTTTGTGCAATTCTAGGATCTTCAGACTGAGAGAGTGTTGAGTACCTCACACAAGATTTGACCCTCCAGAGTCCTTTCTGCTGCCTCGTCTGGGAGAAACAAATAAACAAAAGGCTTCTTTGCATGCTAGAGACATTAGGAGATGTATCTGGATCCATGTAGTCACTGGTTTGTAGCCAGCTGTTAGGATGCAGATTTTTTTAGGTTTGAATCACAGCATTCTCTCAATAGAGCAACTCTAAATAAGTTGGATAAAAGGGAATAAGGAGTTGCTTAGTCTGGGGAAAAGACATCTCTTTGTGTGTAGGGTGGATAATTTGAAAGGATGGAATTCAGAAGAGTTATCGTGGAGGATGGTATATTTCCGTAAGGCTTTATATAGATGGTGCACAGACTACTGGTAAGTAAAGGGTGGCTCACCTTTTACAATGGTTGAGGCTCACCAATGACTCCACACAGGAGGGATCTCCAAGAAGAGATCCTTCCCTGGTGGTGGTCAGCCCTTAAATGGGGTCTGGGAGAGGTGGAGCCATACTCCACCCCTTCCAGTCACACAGGTATATCACCTTCACCTGTGCTCCTGCGGCTGACTCAGTGTTTGCCTCAGGTGATCAATCAGTGGTTCAGGCTGTGATTCAACAGTTCCCACATATTGTGAAAGGCCTTTGTGGCAGCTTACTTGATATAATACCATTATTTTATATATTATTGTTTCATGAGCTAGGATTAAGCTTAGTGGCTGTGAATTAGAAATATAACTGCACAGATTTTAGTGCAGTCTTTCTGGCAAGTGTTTTCAGTGATCCAGTGAAAAAATATAATCTTTTTTACTACTTTGTTGGTTTGGCTATCAGAAGCAATATTGTTAATTATAAACCCTAAAGTGAGAGCTCTCCAATTTTGGCAACCTAGTGCTCATATTGTCTGAAGTGCTGCATTTGTCACCAGCATGGTAGTAATCAGCATGTTTATAAGGAGCCTCCACGGTGGTACTCATCAGTTTACAGATCTGACAGCAGCTTGGGTATTTCAGTGGCAAACACTGAGTCAGAGATCTGTGTATTCTCTGCTGTATTGAAATCGGTTAGGAAAATCCACCCATAACTCCATCCCCAGAAGTATTGATGCTTTTCTCCTCTTCCTTGCTTATGGGTAATACTTAAAAACATCAGAGTTTTTATGCAAAGGTTTTAAAAAGCAAGTTTTGAGCAACCAGAAAAAGAAAGGGATAGATGTAGATGTATGTATTCCTAGCGGCTACTGAATGGTTGCCAGCAGTATAACTGGAAGGATTCAGTTTTAAACATACAGTTAGCTTTCAGAATCATACTTCAGATATAGGTAGCTGAGGGCAAAGAGTTATTTCTGCGGTGTGGTCATGCCTGCCAGCATTCAGAAGTGTCTCCTTTGCCAGTTTTGATATACTCTGACACCTAAAAGCTGACAATCCAGAACATTGCGTTGGGACTCAAGGGAGATGGTCAGGGAAGGTGTGGGGTGAAGGTAACTGGAAAACCAAAGGAGGAGAAAAAACAAAAAACAGTGCAGTGAGCTGGCATAATTCTATCCAGTGCGGTATTCGCTGCCTTTTCCTGTTTCCTAGCACAGAAAGTATCATGCATGTTTTAGTCTGCAGTGTAATTATTGGGGTGATAACATACCAGTTTTGATGGCCCTTGTTACAGAATCGGTTGTCTCACAATTAATTGAGCATGGCCCAAATGAGGTGGTATAGGCTGAACAGATGGGAATGGGATGACGAATCTCAGCATGTTTTGGATGGTGGCTAATAGGTCTGGGATACCTTCCTGACTCTCTCCAAGCATCAGCCTTGCTTCTGAATGGCTTTGCAGCAGTAGAAGGAGCACATACACTTTTTATTCTTAAGGAATTTTTTTTAAACTCAATTTGAGAGAAAGTTCTCTGAATAAAGTCCTGTCACTTTCCAAACTCCTTTTAGAAGTCTCCAAATTTGTAATATAAAGAAAATATGTGATTTCTCCTAATAATAACTTCTATATATACTTAATACTAGGTTATTATTCATGCTTTTGTGTTCTTCTGCTGTGTGAATTACACTTTACTATGTGTCACTTTCTATATGGAATTCTACTTTTTCTTGCTTTTTTTTTTTTTTTTGAAATAATGCATAATACTTCTAGAGTTTTATAGTTCCCTAGGGACTTTTTGAGTATTTAAAAGATGAGCTCGCTGTCAACCTGCATACCTCTGCCTGTTTATTTGCAGAAACTATTGGCATCTTAATGCGCAACCTCAGGTATAGGAATGTATTCATACAACTTTAATATGAACCTTTTGCAAACGCATAGTGGTTATGCAACAGCAGTATCATTTTTCTAGGAAGTTACTAAGTAAATGGCATAATTTGGAAAGCGCAGACTTGGAGAGCTTCTTAGGGAACAGAGTTCTTAGAATTTGGTTGTTATTTTCATTCTTTGGAAAAAGGTGAGGTCGATAATGCTGTGCATGATGGTGTTTTACCTCAAGCACACTGAATTGTCTTGCTTTGTCCTGATACACAGGGTCCTCCCCCAATGCTCCCATCAGCTTTGACTGGGTGCCAGCACCTAGCACTGGTAACTAAGCTCCTTGGGCTCATGTGGTACTAGCTGCATCCAGGTGACAGTAAAGGACTGTATCCTGAAGATGGAGCAGTCCTGCCCCACTCTGAGCCAGAGGTGGGGTTCCCTGGTTGCTGGTGAGACAGGGAGCTGGAATAGTGGGGACAGGGAGCATGTATAGTGACCTCGTGGTTGGGGCTGGACTGGATGGGGATGCTGAAGAAGATGCCTACTGGCCACCTAGTGTAGACTTAATGCTTCAAGAGGACATTGCCTGTTTGCAAGTCCTCCTGTGTGAGATGTCCTTGTGCTTTCGTGTGCACGCATATCTTAAAGCCACACAGGCTTCATGGAAACTCTCTAACTTATTATTTCCTTGGGCAACTCATTAATGCAGAATGCATGTGTAGAAGCACCCAGACCTGCCTGATGCTTGGTGGTTCAGCAAGCTTGAAGCCATTGACACAGGCCTGTGTTTGTTTTGTCTCGCAATATGACTGAAATATCTTGTGGTGACCATAATGTTAACAGATGTAAAGAGATTATTGGCTTAGAAGCACTCTTTGGCTTGGTATTTTTGGATGATTGCCATGCCCTGGGCAGGCATAACTGGTTTCTCAGAACGCCTGGGATCACAGGCAGCCGAAGTTTCACCCTTTTCTCCCACATCCGGTTGCTTTCCTGGCCTGGCTGCTCTTTGTGATGGTCTGTTTCAGATGTACTCTTCTTTTTTTCGTAGGTGAGTTTGAAGCTGACCTTTTGCTGTGAACCTGGCTTTTTATATACTCAGAAATAATGTCACTACAATAAAACGTCTTCATGAAGTTCTGTGTTGGAACTTGATCTAGGATCGTTCTTATTCATCCTGGGAATTTTGAGGCAAGTCATCTGAAGCACTTCGCAAAGGTCTGAAGAGCTAAAAGCACTTAGCGAATGTTTTCCTCATTAAAAATAAAAAAAATAAAAAAAAATTGGCTTGTCACAGCTCTGTGACTTGGCCCACAAACTCCGCATTTATTTGGCTGTGTTGGTCTTGGCTGTGGTGCACACCTTCTGCTAATCTTGGAGAGTTAATGAGTTAAGTGCAGACACTTCACAGAACAGTTGGCGGGGCCCTGCAGCCAAACACAGGTCTGGTCTGCCCTGCGGCCTCCCATCATGGCCCTGTTACGTGGTGCTTGCTCTTGCTCAGGAAATCCATCTCTGACTGAGATGGTTCATGCAGCTCTAGGCCCTGAAGAAGTTTGCATGCCCGTAAAATGGGAAGGTTTTATTTATTTATTTATATTATTTTAAAGCAAGTTGATTTCGTTTCTAACAGATGCTCTACCACATTAGTGCAGTATCTCCTTTTTGTTCAAAAAGAACAAAGCAAACGAGAAACTCTGTTACCTGGGGAAGGGTCTTGGGATGTTAAATGCTGCTTATTAGTGTTGAATTCTGCTTTTTAGCATGAATTTAGACTTGCCTTTACACACTTCTATGCCTTTTCCCAGTGGGTTAAAGCGTACTTTATCTCTGGAAACCTCTTTCCTCTTTAACTACATGAATGCTGCTAATGAGTCACCTCTGAGCTGTCTCTTGGGCAAATAGAAAGTCTTTTGGTATTGTTTTATTTCCTCAATCTCAGATAATTTCTGTAGCATTTTCTTGAGCTGGCTCCAGTCTGTCAATCCTGTCCCCAAAGGATGGGTCCTCCAGTAATGACTTCACCTCAGCCATGCACTCAGCTTTCCTGCTCCACTCTTGTGCTTGGCACAGCCACAGAGGTATTCGTTCCCCATGTGCTTCAGTTTTTTGCTTCTCTCCAGCTGTTCCCAAACACTGATTTGTGTTTTCTTTCAGATTATTGATAAAGATATAGAGCAGCACTGTGTCAGAAACAGGATCCCTGTAGACTCCATTAAAAATGCTGCTGTTGGATAATGAATCCCACTCCCACTCTGATTGAGGGATTTTATTCATGTGTGTGAATGCACTGCCAGCACTTTTAAAATCGACTTAGCATTGGGTTCATCGATTTTGTGGAAGAGCTTTTAATGTCACGATTTCTCACTGCAAGTGAATCTCCATGACTAGTGGAAGTTCACTGTGGGACAGACAGTAGGTGTCTTCCATTGGTTAACTGACAGAAAATGGCAGTAACTTTTCTAAACGAGTCCTATTTCCTGTAAAACCACATGGAATAGAATTAACTATGCTATCAGCTTCTAGTTACAAGTATGACTTGAATCACTAGATTTTGAAATGAAAGGGAACCAATTCTACATTTTTTATATTATTATATTATATTACATTATATTATATTATATTATTTTATTATTATTTATTATTATTATTATTATTTTTTTTTGCATTATACTTAATGGGACTCTAGACTGGGGTTTATTATGCACAGGATTTATTCATTTCCTTCCAACTTTTATCCATAAATCTGGAAGTGTGTGGAATGATGGCCTGCAGTTTACTGGCACAGCCATTCCTGAGTGTCTGCCTTTTCTTTAATCCTAAATTCACGCTCTCAAAAAAAAAGACATGACGAATTACGCGTTTTTAAACAGTGTTTGTGTGTGTTCTTTTTCCCCTGAGTTCTCTCTTCTGTCTTCTCATTGCTAGAGAGCTTGACAGACTGTTTCAGCATTACTGATTGCAGTAACACACCAACCGAAATTCATCTGTGAAGCCCAACCATAGTGCTGATTTCAAAAGCTTTAAAAAAGGCATTCCATCTGGAGCATCTAAAGCTATAGTGTGGTTTTGGTTTAGAGTGTGAAAATCGAAGCACTCCAGTCTCAGAACCCAAAAGTGGAATTGGTTTTGATGTATAATGTACTCAACAGTTGTTTTCCAACACATTTTTTTTCCAGTTAGCATTATAATTCATAAATAATTGAGGATGCCATTCTGTGCCTTAATCTTTCCAATTTTGTTACCTTTCCTTACCCTGTGTTAAACCTTCCTGAGTGAAAATAAAATTTATGGCAATGATTGTTAAGCAGGTCTGACTTTGGTACTGCTTCAGATTTGTTTGAGACACTTATTCCATTCTTTTGTCTAATTACATGGTTTGCAGTGAACATACTCTGTTTAAGTGAATTTCCATAGCAGTTTTCCATCCAATGATGTGAAAGTGCTTTCCTGACATCCTCTGCAGACAGAGAAGGCACTGTTATTCTGATTCTAGCAAAGGTAGAAATCAGTTACTGAGCAGACAGGCATGAAATTTACTCAACAGCAGGGGAAAGTGGTTCATTACCTTTGTTTTTCCATTAATGTCCAAGTCTTTGACCTAGCCAACGCATTACAGAAAATGTCTGCTTCATATGTATAGATGAGAGCTGAAGAAATGGCGTCTAAACGAAAGCAACTCAGCTGACAGGTTTGGGGTTTCCAAGAGCTTAAGTCTCATCAGAAAGCTGTCATGTGTGCTCCAGCTCTCATTGGCAGTTTTGTGTACCACAAAGGTGCAAAATCCAGCTGCTTAGATCTTTGTGTCCCCTCTTGCTCATGGCCACTGCCTCACCATTCTCACATCAAGCAATCCATAGGCATGACTACAAACATCTACCTGAGATTAGAGGAAAAGGGTGAAGGGCCTTTGGGTAAGTTGGACTTCAATGTCATTAGACACCTTGAATCACTGTCTTGTCCAATGATTTGGTTTTTGGTGGGACAAATATTTAAACAACTGAAATATCTGTGTCTTTACCAAGTCTGCTTGCCATTCATTTCAACCTGAAGAAGTAACTCCTCTAGCCAAAATGAGTCTAGGACATTACTGTAGAGCAGAATGGTGCTTCAGGTGTTTTGTGGTGTGCTTCTGTGAGTTGAGCTGATGGTAACACACAGTGAAAGTAAAAGTACAATTTTGTGTTTGCGGTGTTCCAGGTGTATATGCATGGAATTTGAAAACCAGAGGATTTGGCAAACAAAACTGAGGATGCATTCAGCTGCTCCGTGTCCCCAAGTGTGTGTGGGCTTTAAGCATGACGTGAAGGGTGGCCAGTGACATTAGCAGCGGAGTCTGATAGCTCAAATTGGTGATGGCTAAGATCTTGCATAATGATTAAAAAAGTTGCACATTTGTTGTTGAACTTACGGTAGCAAAGCCTTTCTCCAGCCTGCAGTGAGACTCTGCTGAGAACACGGAAATGGAGCATGGAGTCTGATCACCATTCAGTGCTTTGTGACCAGGTTGAAGCCAAACTACAAAATGACCATAAAGCCAAAATTTGGGGTGCACATAAAGGGAACAATGACCAAGTTTCCTTCAAAGTTTCTGTCTTGAGCCATGAGGATGTTGGAGACTGGGAAGATGTATTTGAGCAGTGTGGTTTATGCTAAATGAGAGCAAGTTAGTGGCAACAAGGCACTGGCATTTCCTATAGCCAGAGTTGCTGAGGCTCTGGCTGACTCTGCGAAGTTTCTCTGTCTCTTATTTCTTAATGTGAACCAAAAGCACAGGGAAGAGACCTGTGACATGAGAAATGCAGATCCAGCATGATCAGGAGCAGCACTCATTCCAGCCATAGAGAGATTTTTGCTGAGACTGAAACTTTCCTTGTTGATTTTTATGGTTTGATTTTGCTGAATGGGTGGCTGCATGCCTCATTGCAAAGCCACATCTCCTTCAGAAGCGTCTTCCCTGTGGCTGCTTGCTGCAAGTGTCTTGGGGTACTTTAGGGATACACCCTCAGTTTTGAATGTGTAATGTAATATGGGAAAACAGCAAGTGTGGTGCTACTGGTTTCCATGCAATTTGTTTTCTTTCTTTCTAAAATACAGAGAATGTAGATTTGCATCAACAGGATGTCCATCTAAGCAGACCTCCTTTTTTACAGCACTGAGGACAGAGGAAAAATACAGTCAAAATCAAATATGTAGTTCATACAGACAGGATGTCAAGGTATTTCATATTCGACGGTATTGATGGAGGTGTGCGCAAGGAAGAAATGACTTGCAATGTTATCTACATGGCTGTTTGTCTTAGTGAACCCTCTGAAAAAATCATTTTGTGCTGGAGTCAGTTGTGACTTTACATGGCGTTTCTCTAAGTGATTTCAGTGTTTTTCATGCTGTCTGAAAATTTGGCCATCCTGATACAAGCAGCCATGGTGAAGGAAGGTGCTGATGTTACTCACTGACAGAGGGATGATTGTCCTTTTCCTCTGCCCTTCACTGGAAGAAGAGGATAAGGTTCCACTTGGAAGAGTTTTAAATGCAAATTTCCTTTTGAGAGGTGGGAGCTTTCAAACTGATAAGTCCTCAACTCTGGATATCAATGAATGATTAGCACTGCGTTTTTTTCTTGTGGCTGGTATAGAAAAGACATTGAGGGGAAGGAAGGTCAGTGATTGGAGAGGAATGTCATGACCTCTGTTCCAAACTTCTGTGAAAAAATAGGAGAATTACTCCCTAAGATGCCGAAATCACCTGTGGGTAAGTGGTGGCAGTGGTGGTTAAGCTGTCATTCATGAAAACTGAGGAAAGGCAAAGGCATGGCTGTTTACTTTAAACATCTTGGGGAAAGAGAGGATTTCCATGACAACACAAGAGTTCAATGCTAGCAGTGTATGATAACAACAACAAAAAAAAGTCTGTTTAAAGAGATCTTGCTGAGCCTCCTGGCAGCTCCTCTGTCATCTGAACACTTTAGTTTAGGATGTTTAGCAGGACATGTATGGAAAGAGTTAGGAGGAAATGTTTGAATCATTAGAATTGTACTACAGCATCAGTACCATGTTAACTGGTAATTCATCGGATTAAGAATTGTCACTGACGTGCAATCTCATTGTGCCTATTTGAAAATCTAGCCCTCTGCAGAAGGCAGTAAATGCCTGTTGCACATTGTGACATAAGTGCCCCACTGCTTTGAGGTTATAGACACTGCAGAATGAGCATTTCCCAGCCATATTTGCATGGTTGTTCAGAAGATACTACAGTGACGTGTCCTGGGAAATAATGCTAAAATACCCAGAAATCTACTCAGTGCAAAGTGGTGCACATTGTTCATTCTGCCTTATCTCGGCCACTCACTGCATGGGACCAGCTCTTTGATAGGAGGAGTGATGATATGTCTGACCTGTGCAGTTCAGTTTCATTATCCTCTGGCAGAGTTTATTAACAGGGTTGGAAGCCAGGGGCATCTACATGTTTTGTAGAGGTAGTAAGAATGAGCCAAGGCATGAGTAGTGCTCAGCTGCAGTGTTGCTGTGCCAGTGTTCGTGCATACTATTGTTTTCAGCCCCCAGAGTGAAGGAGTTTGGAGGGAAGATCCATTTTAGACCACAACGAACATCTCTCATTCCCACGTTCATTACAGGAGATGTAGTGAAGACTGGAGAGTTCAGACTGCAAAATGACTAACGTGTGTGTGGGCAGACTTGCTATACTTGGAGGATACCTCACTTCTTGCAGGCTGTCCACAGCTCTGTCTCTCCGAACCTTTTTCCTGCAGTTGCTCTCCCAGTTTTACCCATTTCACCTTTGCATTGGTGCTAGCAGCAGTGTTAATCTGAGTCAAGCCCACAGGAAGGCTGCTCATCTGTGACACACTTAGCCATCATTGGACCATTTCCATGGTTGGACAGCTGAACAGTAAAGATGTTGTCAGGTTTTTGCCCACCATTTGTTTTATTTGCCTTCTTCTCAGGCAGAGACCCACTGAAGGGTGAAGGGTGACTGCTTTTCCTTCCCTGTGGCTGGCATGTGCAGAGCTGTGAGCTGTGTAGCCGCTCTCGCCTTCTCTGCCCACCAGGTGCCTGCTGCATCTGACCCCCGCCTCACTCTCCTCTTCCCTTTCTTGTTCTCATTCCTATCTGCCACTTTATTTTAATAGCCTGGTGTAACTAGCCAAGTCCAGCAACGTGATTGTAATACAAAGACAAATTATAAGCAGCGCTTTCAGCTTTCTGCTCGTGAAGTTTGCCAGGTCTCGCTGAGACAGATAAGGCCGTATTAACTAGCTTTAATGACATTTCCCACATACTCCTTGGCAAGAAAGAGAGATGCCCAGGGAGAAGCAGAAATTTCTTCCTTAGTGATTCTTTTCCCCTTTATGCTCTAACTTAAAAGACTTTCAAAAATAACTTAAGATCATCTGCAATTCTTTATTTATTTCCCCAAAGAAATGTAATGTCTTCAAATACCATTTGAAGTGTGATATACGGATGTATAGATATGGTGATGTATAGTTTCTCCTTTAAAAAAGAATGACAATGAAAAGAAGATGCTGAGGATTTTTTAATTTGTGTCTTCAGTAGCTTTTAATTATTTTATGTTACTTTTAGTTGTAAATTTATTAGCAGCTTTGTGCGTGTATTGCTTGCATTGTAGACTTTGATATAAAATCCCAAACTGAAATTGATAGGGCACTTACTCATTCTTCTGTTCTCTGACTGAGAGGAAGCAATTGGAGAAAAAAATGGTTTAAATCAACCCAAAGCAATTCTTTCTTGCTCAAAAATAAAAAAGAAAGAAAGAAAAAAAAAAACAACACACACCTCCTGTTCCAGTGTTTCCTCTTTCTGTGTCACATTTCATCTTCAAGCTCTGCAATAAAAGCAAATGAGATAAAAGCCCAGGTTAGAAAACCAGAGAGGAAGGGTGAACCCACTGCCTTTTTACACAGTTGCACATAATTATACCACTAACCCAAGAGGCAGGAGGCTCAATTCCCTTTACTGCCTGGAGGCACTTGAACCTATTTCCAGGAACAGTTCCTATAAATGTGAAGGGGAGCAGCCGATCCCAGAATACTCTTTTCTTTGCCTATGCTGTTCCCACTTTGCACAGCCTACTTAAATATTCATTAAGCAAGGAACAAGCAAGCTCCCTATGATGGAGCCGGGTGTAGAGCAGTGCCTAGGGAGCCATGGTCCAGGGCTCATCAGCCTGCTGCTAAATAGGCACTATGACTGCATGGGGCCTGCAGCACACCTCAACCCCAGGTTGTCCCACTTAGGAGACCACAGCTAATGAACCTCCCCGTGCCTGCAGGCTTCTTGTCTGCCTCAGAGCTGGCTTGGGACCCATTAATACCAAACTACATTATGACTGTGCAGGGATGGAGGAAGGGCGATGGCTGTTCCTGGCCATGGGGCTTGCAGCCAGAGATGGCAGGTCCTAACCCAGACACTGGACGCTGCAGCTGGGAGACCCAGCTCTTGTACAAGAAGTGTCTTTCCTTCTCTTTCCCCTCCCTTAGGAAGTTATTCCTTTGCTTTTCTCATATATTTTTTTAAATGCAGCAGAACATCAAAGCAGTCTGAAAACAGTGCTATGAAAAACCTCTTTTTTTGGGTCATTTTCCTTTAAGGCACCTTGAAACTTCATTTCCCGGTAAATTACTACATGTGTCCTAACTCTAATTAACTGGTTAGCACTGCAACAGTGATCAAGGGCTTTGAAACACGCTGGATAGGAGACATCTCCCCCAGCTTTATCAGCTTATTATATCACTCAAGTATAACCTTATCTTTGTTCTTCTCTTAATAACTACTTATCTGCTTTCCCCCTAAGTACATAGCCCCCTCTATCCATGCAGTCTCATTTACCAGGAGAAAAAACTGTGGAAGATACCATCTTGCTAGCTCACAGGTTCATTATAGACGTGAGCACATCATTTCTACTAGGTACTCTAATTGTGCAGGTGGTCACTTACGGCTGCTGAGACCACATCCCTATATTTGCACCCTGTACATGCGCCTATTGTTCATGCCCCAGTCTTTATTTCTCTGTTTGCCTCCCACTTTGCCTGACATGTTTGAATTGTGCTTTGTTCCCTGATTCCGTAGCTAAAAGGAAACTGATCCCTCCTGTGGAGTTCCAGATGTTGTGCCAGTAAAAATATTTTGTAATATGTTTCTTTTTACGTGTACTTAACGCAGTGAGTTATTTCTTAGATTTGTGTTTTGATATCATTTGTAATTCCTCTGGAAAAGAACAGTGGTTGTCGGTCTCATTTGTAGATACCTAAATGCATATGCAAAGCTTATAGGGATGTTAGGTGGTACAGATAAGCCACAATAAAATATTTACATGTTGTTATTATGAGACATTCTCTGAATTCTTATGGTAGTACCAGTTTTATCTGTACTTCCATGTGTTTTGTCCTTTAGTCATCACTGTCTAGGTGATCAGTTTTATTATGCAAACAAAAACATTTTTGCTAAATAAAGTGAGTCTTAGACAATTTTATTTAAAGTAAGATATAGCAAAATCAGACTTGGGGTGTTCAGAAGCTTGTCAAGTCAGTGGAGTCACCTGCCCTGAACGACCCTGAATATCTGATAAGATATGCAGCCTGAAGTTTCAAAAGTCTTTATGTTAGACATGTGTGGTGTGTGTCTTGCACGTCACATTTTGTACAAAAATATATTTACTGGAGGAGCAGATTTTTAGAATACTTCTATGCTTAGGCACCACATTTTCAGATAACAGAATCCCATGTAATGTAAATTCGCAGTAGTCTGATGTGATTGTTCTGTCTGGAGGAGGCTCCAGGGAGACCTTATCTCACTTGACATCACCCTGAAAGGAGGTTGTGGCAAGGTGGGAGTCAGTCTGTTCTCCCAGGTAACGGTAATAGGATGAGAGGGAGTGCCTTTGAGTTCAGTTTGGATATGAGGAAACATTCCTTCTGAGGAGCAGTGAGGCAGTGGCACAGGCTGCCCAGGGAGGGGATTGCAGTCACCATCCCTAGAGGTTTTCAAGAACTGTGTGTGTGTGGCACTGAGGGATGTGGTCAGTAGGTACGGTGTGGGTAGGGTGGTGGTTGGACTTGATGATCTGAGAGGGCTTCTCCAACCTTAATGTTTCTATGATTCTATAAGATCTGCACAACATGTGAGAGTGTCTTTAACAGCGTTAGGTTCTTTGCTATAGTACTGTTCACTTTGGAAAGTCTGGCTCTAATGCTACACAAGTGGTTCTTTCTCTGTGTTTGGTTTTGCGGTGTAGGGTGGTACTGAAACAAACCTGGAGGTTTCATACCCCAGGGATTTTGCTTAATGGGAAACGAGACCTACTGCCTTCCGCGTGACTTGTCCGCTGATTGGACAGCCCTTGAAAACAACACTAACAGTTTAACAGTTTCATGGTTTTCCCTCTGTTTGCCAGTCCATGTTGTGTTGGACCAATTTCAAGGGAGGATGTTGGTCCCCCTCCCTGTGCCCTTTGATAACGAGCTGCTTTCTGAATTGAGCTGTTGGGTGAGGCCTTCTGCTCAGAGCCTGGGTGCCAAGGAGCACTTGTGTCCCAGCTTGCAGCAGATGGGAGAGAGTGGTTTTCTGGCCTGCCTTGTCTAGAGGACCCTACGTCAAAGCATAATTGTACTAATTTGTGCATGGATCCTAGCCTTGTGTTTGATGTTGAGGTGGCATCTATGAAGAGGTTAGAGCTGCAGTGTGGCCATCCAGCTGGGTGGGGTTGGTAGTTAGCAAACCAAAACAATCATTCCCTGGATCCCTTGATCACCATTTCACCATTTCATCGTTTCAATGGAGATGCTACAGGAGCTACTCTGGCCCTTGCACTCCCACAGGAGAATATTCACCTTAAAAATGGTGGAGCATCTTGTGGAGTGACTAGGATGGAAGGAGAGAGGCAGCTCTGTCATACACTCTGGGGGGCTGGATGCACCCATCAGTGACATGATAGCATCTTTAATAACACTTGAATTACTTCTCTTCCTATCTCTCTTTCAAATTGAAGCAGGATTTGAAATTGAGAAGAGTTAGCTATGACAACAAAGAGGAATTTGGCTGAAAGATGTATGTAGTAAAGCTATGTATGGCCATGTCACTGCAGCTTTCCTGCAACTTGCTGGTGGATGGGAAGGGAGGCACTGCAGCTCAGTTGGGTTCCTGGGATCTGGCCACTTTGTGTGAAAGGACCTCTGAGGATGTGCTACCTCTTGGTGCATTGCCAGTAGTTCAGCTCTCATCAACTGAAAACAGAGCATCTGTGAGGGAAAGTGTTCCTCTGAAAGCTTTGCTTGCCCCAGCTTTTCCAATTTTTACTTCCCAGTGAAGAATTACAAAGGAAAAAAAAAAAAACAAACAACAAACCATAGCTCTTTTATCTCAGTTATCTCATTATTTACATATGTATATTCAATTTTCACCCATCTAAAATCCAAACATGTTTCCTACAATTATTAAAAAAGCCAGGTTGCTATATATTTTATTTAAAACAGATAGCTTTTGCTAGAGACTTCAACGTGCCCCTGACCAACCTGCCACTCAAAGCTTCAAGAAAAGCCTGGGAGAACTGGTAAGCTTATAGTATAACCAGTGCTCACTCAGTACCTCTCTGGGGGAAACCAAGCAGAAAGCAAAATCTGTAGCCCGATCCTGACAATACCTAGTTTTATTTGTGAACCAGATCTAGCACTGAAGGTGATTGCTTCAATTGCAGAGCTGCAAGGGGACAAAGTCAAGAGAGTAACATCTGCACAGGGTGGAAATGAGAAGCCCACAGACCTGATACTCTCCTGTTGCTATTTGCAGGTGGTATTTGAGTGCTGCATCATGTGGAGGTTGCTGTGATAATTTACCCTGAGGCTGCAAAGCTGGGGATAGCTGTGGAGAGGTGCATGTAAATGAGAGAAGATGTACACACATTTTTCAAATGTTCTCTGAAGGACTGATGCTAATTTTCCAACCATGAGGAGCCCAGGGATCTGTGGGACTATGGCTTATCGACAGATGAAATCAGACATAAAGTAACCCACTGGCCAAGCCAGCCTGATCCTTTTTCCCCTAGCCGCTTCAGACTGGCTTTTCTTCCCCGTGCTGGAGGTAGTCTGAGCACGTCGGAGCTTTCTCGGATGCTAAATGTATAGTCAATACACTAACTGTCCCCAGCAATCTGCAGTATGCTTACATTACAAAGAATTTTCTTATTCTGTCTGAAGCATGATGCTCTGACAGTCCTTCAGCTAATAGATTCCTCATTTTTAAAAGAACAGTGAGGGCTATGCTAATTTATTACCCCTTTGTATAAATATTGACAGTTGGCAAGAAAAAAAGAAAAAAGAAAAAAAGAATATAAAATGCTAACCTTTAGATTTATTAACATTTTTCACTTGCTTCCAGGAGGAGCTGAACGATGCGGAGCAGGGATGGGTGTGCCAGGCTCCTGGTGTACTTGGTGGCCATTGTGCCTTGGGTTCCTCCAGCGAAGCCCAAATAGGCTTCAGCATAACTTAGGCTTTTGTCCAATCAGTCCAGATTGGCAAATTTCGGTCCAGATGGTTATGGTAGATACGGTACCCCCTGTCTTAATCTTGACTAAAGAAGTTTTGACAAAGACATGTGAATTAAGTGGGCTAAGAGCAGCGATGACTGCATGAATTTCACGTTTCTGCCTAGTCCATCTGTCGGGCTTGAGAAGAGGGAAGGCAGGAAAACCATTTCAGTATAAATGAAGGTGTCTGAATTGCTCAAATTCAATTAGTGAACAGGCAGGACGTTTCTCTGCTATTACTACTATTAAAAACATTTTCTTTGCCAAAATGCACGTCGAGCTGTAAATCTTTCCTTTTCAGGGTTGCCATCCATTCGGAACCTTTGTCCCACATTTACATGGAAATTTTACTCCCCTTGAACAGAAAGCTTTCTTCTCTCAGTCTGCAAGCTGTGTTAATTGTCAGTAACATGAACAGAAATTCTGTGGCATTAAATCATCAAAACTGAACATGATTAATCACCTGTCCTGTTGTTATAAGAAGTTTGGCACCGTGTGTTTTATCTGTCAGTGAGATGACTGTTTATATTATTTGGGGGTAACTGGCATAATAGCCTCAAGTATAATTGCTTATTTGAATGCACACAATTAAAACTGTTTTCCGTGAGGGCTCTGTGCTTGAAACAAACTTCAGTGAACACTTTATTTGCCAGAATGGAGAGGACTGTGTGCTTCATGTGATGCTGTAGTGCAGCTCTGCTTGCTGACTATGACCTGATTTCATTAGCAAGATTCTTTCATAATAAGGGTATTACTTTCTTATAAGCAGAGATAACACTCTTACCAGTCCTGCCTGCTTCCTCATAAGGAGCTGGCTCACTCCTGACTGGCCCATATCCTAACTGTCTTGTTGACTTCTTTTCCACAGACCCTCTGTGACTGCTGGTCTTGTCCCCATACAGGTTTTTGTTGATTTCTGTCAGGACTGCTTGCTGTTGACCTCCACTTTTCTTCTTCTCATGCCATTGTATTTAGCTTCTTTAATAGGAGTGTAAGTGCTGATCACAAGCAAGATCACAAGACTCTGGAGGCACAGTCTGTGTGTGCATCATCCTCCAGGGAGGCATTTTGAAAAGAGTTCAGCAGATGATTTCAACCTGCCCCTGCATAATGGAGAAAAAGAAAGAAAAAAATCTAATACATTCTGGTCTTTATGCATAGTTAAAAACATTTCAAATGGATATTAATAATGAGCTAGAAGTACTAAAGCTGCACGCTGATAATTATGAGGATGAAAGTGGAAAAGCAATTTACATTCTTTATCCAATAGTTGTATTTCAGCTGAAAAGATGAATAGTTCACATGTTTAAGGTTCATTTTCACACTTCCTGCAAACTGAGGTCACACTAGTAAAACATTAAGTTGGATGTGCTGTAAATGTGATGTTTCCTGCAAGTCTTCAAAATGTCATATGTGTTCCAGTGCTCATGCTTAAGCTTATTTTCCATAGTTGGGCTTTTCAAATGTAGTGTTTTAATTGGACTGCTGAAAGTTTTTGAGTTCCCTCTGTTGTGGTTTAATCCAGCAGGTGGCTCAGCACCACACAGCCATTCGCTCACTCCTCTCCTTCCCAGTGGGATGGAAGAGAGAAAGGAAAAATAACCAAGAATTCATGGGTTGAAATAAAACTATTTACTAAGATAGATGAAAGGGGAAGGATAATAAGTATTACTAGACAAGTGATTTGCAAGCGATTGCTCACTACCCCTCAACCAGTGCCCAGCTAGCCCCTGAGCAGCAGAGGAGAGCAAGATGCACTCCACCCCCCTTCAAAACTCCTTCTGCATGATGTCATATGGTATGGAATATCTCTTAGGCCAGTTTAAGTCAGCTGTCCTGATCCTGTTGCCTACCAGCTCCTTGGGCGCTTTGCTGAGAATGGCCTTGGCTCTGTACAGCACTGCTTAGCAGCAATCATAAATATCAGTGTGTTATCAACATTGTTTTTCTCGTAGAACCAAAACGTAGCATCATAGCAGACATAAGAAGGAAACAGTTCTGTCCCAGCTGAAACTAAGACACCTTCCTATTGAATGCTTTGAGAAAGTAACAACTTTAAAGTATCTGCCTCCAAAAGACTGAATTTTGACTGTGCTTTTCCTGGAGCTAAATTTTAAGGACGTTTGTTGAAAATCAGTCTCTTGGAGCTAGCTGATATCTTAGTGGGCATTAGTGTAGATATTAAAAAAAGAACTTGGTAGACAGTTGATTATTTTAACGCATATGCAATTGTTTTTTATTGCCCTGGGATAGCAGACAACAAAAGATCAAAAGATTAAAATTCAACATTTGTTTACAAAGATGGTTGTTTTGAAAATAAAATCAAGAGATGGCAGGCTCTAATAGTGTGTTCCCTCTAGAGCAGTTCTTCTGAAATTACTTGTTGTGCTCTTGTTTCACAGTATGGTCTTTGTATATGATCTTACTATTTTTATTTACTATTTTGGAAAACCACATGGAGCCGAGTCAAAGCCAAACAGCATACGGGTAATCTGCTTGGTGTGAGGAGAGCCCAGGGGGAGCCCAGTGAGCAGGAGTCTGACATCGATGCAACCAGATAGTGGAAAGGTTGTGGGGAACATGTACCCAATTACATTAATTTAGGTTTCTTTTATCCACATGCCTGTTCAAAATTGCCGAGCTAGCTAAGCTAAACTTGCTTTTATCTCTGGTTAAAATGAAGCATCTCTAATCTGAGGAAGCACATGGTTGACAGTTGGGCATCTCTTTACAATCTTGTTTTGAAAGTTGAATGTGTGCGCTTAATGAAACAGGCTGAAAAAAAATTCCTTCAAAGCTATTTTTGTGAAAACATTGGGATTTTGGCCAGAACGTTTAAGCAGAAAGCATCTGCTTTCTCAAAATAAATAAATAAATAAATAAAAACCCTTAAAAAAGAAAAAGAAGACACCAACACCTGACAGTGGGAGCCTGTCACTCTAAAGCAATCCACAGTGCTGCAGAGCTTACAGGCTTTGGGGGCCCAAACTTTCCTGTGAGCTCCCAAAATGCAGCTCTTTACCTGGATGTGCTAAATGATGCTGTTTTTAAGGATAAGCTTCAGTACTGGTTATATTGATGGTGTGAGGTGTATTTTGGTGCTCTCAGCTCACAAGCTTTAGTCAGTGCTTGGGTTTCCAGGTCTGAAGTAATCCCAGCTGTATACGCTAACACCGCACCCTGGGGAGGCTTGGCCCTGGCCTAGCTGTGACTTCTCACCAGCGTCGCTCTGAGGTGGGAATAGGTTTGTGGCAGCTCTGCCAGCCAAACCTCCCAGCGTGGGCACCATTGCCCTGCCAAAACCCACTCTGTGAATAAGGTGGCCCAGCACACAGGCAGCTCAGTCCTGATGCCAACCACATCCAGGGGAGAAACTCCACATGAACAGCACACCTCGCACAGGCCCAGCTTTGCCAGTGCCGCCTTCTGTGTTTGATCGCTGTGCAAGACCCAAAGATAGGTGAAGTGGAGTCAGGAACCTTAAAAACAGCAACTGGGTTGCTCTGATTTGTAGTCTGATCACGCCTTTTTCTCTCAGCAGTGTCCCTGACAGGTCCCATACACTGCGTACAGCTGGCTACGCTGGTTCTGTGCCAAATGAGAATTTCCTGGTGTGAAAAGAATCCTCAGTTGTCTATTTTGTGTTGTTTCTGGGCTTCCAGAACAGTACAAATCATGTTTAACTGGGCTATAGAGCTAGCAGTGAATACCTTCAAGCAAACCCATAAATCAGAGAGTGAAAACGGGTTGTTATTGTCCACAAAATGCAAAACGAGATGTCTGATGTTCCCTAAATTACTCTTTTACTGAGCCATATTTAAGTGGTGAAGACTATTTCTGAATTCGGTGGTAACGTGCATTTTTTCCCTCAGGCACCTAATGGCAGCGTTAAAGCTGCTGGTCATGCATTCCCCCACTGGAAGAGCAGAAGCTGGCTGGGGCCTTTTCTTCTGCATCACTGTGAATTTAGGCAATCTTCATTGTCTAAAACGCAATTAATTAACTCCGTACTTACGCTGATTTGATTCTAGTCATGGTCTGGCCTCCCGTCTATAGTAAAGGCAGCTATTTAATAGCTTGTAGAAAAGTAGAGCAATGGAACACAGGACCTGTATCCTAACTGTAGGGATTTTGGTTGACTGACAAAACTTTGAATCAGAAAAACATAAGACTGGCCAGAAGTTTTGCTCATTTCCTTCTAAATCCTTCCCAGCACCTGTGCTGGACAGAAAATAAAAAGTGGGGGGGGGGGGGGGGAACTGATGCGCAGACAGAGATTTTCAAGTGATACAAGCAGTCTTGAGTCACTTGAACACCATGTTTCATTTTTCCATCCTGTTCTGGTAACATCTCAGAGCTAAGGTCCCTATTTTCTAAACAGATAAAGCTGCACTGCCAGTTAGAGTTTGTGGCTTGGCAAGTGACATCCCAACTGCCAGCCTGGCAGCTGCCCTAATGAAACTAATTGGAGGTTCATCTGCAAAGTGACGAGCCCTGCGATCAGGGATTTTGCATTTGACTGTTGAGTTTAAAGTGGAAAACTGCAGTGTGCTGGTTTTAGATGGCTCTTAGGCTTTATTAAGTGGTTCTTGTCCTGTCCTTAATGGCATGGTCCTGTATATGCAGTGCCAACACTGGAAGAAGTCCCTGCTGTGGAGATGGTACCTTGCCAATGCAGCCCCTCTGCTGTTCAGGCCATGCCCTATTGGGGTTCCTAACACACATGTTGATGGATCATAGAACAATAGCATCCCTGAATTAAATATTTTGGTTACAAAATCAAAGGGGCATGTACTGATTGCATTATGTTCTAGGTTTGTCAGTCCAGCTGCACTTCAACCCTGCTCCTTGTTAAACACTGCACAAGATGCTTGACAATCCTTTTCAGAGTGTCCAGACTCATGCTATCTGGGTACTTTCTGGGATGTTCTGTATCCATACGACCATCTGATAAATCTTGCTTAAATGTTGTATATCCTGTTACAACCATTACACAGGTTTGCAAGGGGGAAGCAGAAAGTAACCTCCCTTCACCACCACTGCCTTGCATCGAACTCTTCTTTAGGATTGCCTTGCACAGAGGCGGGTGTTGGGAGCTCTGTTGCCTACCATGGCCATGTCCAGAATTGTTTGGTTTTCCTGCTTTCAAATTCCATAGCTGGAAGAATGTGGCTAGTTGCTTTAAGTTCTTACTGTAAATAGTGAAAGAGCTTCAGAGAAATGATGCTGAAGGAAGAGTCATGGGAAAGGCAGTAGTGTCGGGGACCACCTGCTGGAAGATAGAAAGAGCAGCGTGTGGCTAAGATTGTAAAGCCCTGTCTTTTCACCTGCTTTTTTAGCATTTCATTCCTTTATCTGTCTCTCCAGATCTTTTTCACTTGGCATCTCAGACTTCGCACAGCCAGGTATTAAATCTCATTGGCAGTCTGTAGTGTGAAACCCCAAAGATCTCTGTCAGCGCTGTGCAGTAGGGTACTACATGCCTCATTGCAAAGCTCATACATCCAGCGGGTCCTGAGAACCCCTCAGTTTTACTTTAGAGCAATGGGGGAGAAGTTCTGACTGTTTTCATCAAGAATTTTCCCAGCAGCACGTTGATCTTACCACAGTCGAGGAAGGAACATTTGTTTCCGAGTTGGCCCCAGCACTCGGATTCCTGAAGACTTTAAACATCCCTAACTATGTCTAAACATAATTTGCCTAAACATAATCCCTCTTTTGTCATTCTGACTTCATCTGCGCATGCAGCTTTAGTGCTCTGACTTTCCTCTCAGTTGTGTCAGCAAAAATGTTACCTGTGTACTTGGACTGAGAAATGTTTTGAAACGTGTGGATCAATACAGAGCAGATGAAACATCTGCTGTTTTGTGCATGCATATGTGTTGCACATTAGAGATCATAAAAATAAACAAAATGAGGAAATGTAGGGAGATATCAAGCAATAGGAGACTGTGTACATGAACTGTAACATTTCTCACACCAATCTAATGATGTGAATTTCCTTGCTGCACTCCTTTCTCCTGATACATTTTCTATGCCAAGTGGATAGTGTCTCCAGCTGGTGACAGGAGGGCATTTTTTCATCTTAAACCAATATACATTCAATTTCAGACCACCTTATGTTTTTACAAGATACACTTTTTCTTTTCAGAAGACTATTTGAGAGTGAAATTGAATAAGGGAGTTTTAATAGTACATGAAGTATGTGGGTGGCTTTGCTTGCTGTGTTTTAGGTGATGCTGCACCTTCAATTTAACAGACAATGCTACGCTTCAGTAGACCATTATATTACTCCACTATTCCTAACATAGCAGTCATATCGAAATTGTATTTCTACATTATACAAGTATGGTTAATTAAACCCAGATATCAGCCCAAGTGCATACAATAGCTGTGTGTGGGTAAAGGAGAAGCAATGAGTTAGAAGAAGAAAAAAAAAAAAAAAAAGAATTATTCTTGAAAATTGAGTCAGAACACCGAAGGGAGGAGAGCAATTGATTGCAGACTGACCTGTGCTGTGTGCCCTGCAGCCATGTGGGGTGGTTGGGGTTTCTGTTAATTTTTTGTAACGTTATTATAGGAAAAGACATACTTTACCTCATGGAACTAAAACGGGATACTGGAAATGAAGCGTAACTGACAGTGTTTAAGATAGATGTTCAGCAAAGGTTTACTTAATGTCTCTGAAGTGCTGGGCGTAATAGAGCTGTGGGTTTAACATGTCTGGAATAGAAAATATGTATATCCTCTGCACTATCCTTCCTTCCTGTGCCAGTTGGCTTTTAGTGCATTGTTGAAAACAATGAAGTACAAATAGCATCCATGAAAGAAAAGTTGATACTCAGACTGAGATTGTGTGGAGCTAGAAGAATTATTTGTTGAGTCTTTGATCATCCTCCAGAGAGGCAAAAGAAATTGCAGCAAAAGTCGTCTGGCTGTTGAGCAAGGCACCCTCAAACATGAAGGGGAAAGCAGTGTGGGGGTCTTCTGCAGACTTTTGCAGAGAGTCAGAGTCCCAACTTGTAATGTGCTTAATGTGGAGTTGCCTGCTGTAAATCACTCTACTGTTATCGTTTGAATTTTCTTTTTTGTTTGGCTCATCTAAGTTCAGTACCTGAGCTTCGGGGAAAAGATGGCTCTTTTAAGTGGTATTTAAAAAAAAAAAAGAAATTTTTCTTTGTACTCTCTTTATTAGCATCTCTTGACCATAAACCTACAGAGGGAGAGTTCACTCTTTTACTGGTATGTCCTCTAATACTCTATTCAGAGCATGGCTTATGTCTATTGAAAATCCATCCAAAGAAACCCTGAAGGCACAGGTGATTTGTGGAAAAAAAGAACATTCCTGCACTGAATAGCCTGATAAAAGGAGTGACTTTGGCTGAATTATTAAACTGGGTGAGTGTAGCTGTGATGCCAGTGGTTAGCATTAAAGTGCAGTTATTTAGGGCAAGCACTGCCAAATTAAACCTAGCTGTAGGTTGGTGGGCTTTCATTTTGCAGTGCAGAAGGCTTGCTGTTGTTTACATAATTAGGGCATTAATCCTCAAACTTAATTCTTTTGTGTGTTTGCCAATCTAGTGGTTGGCAATCTTGCCTGCAGCAGAGTGGGTGGAACGAGATGATCTTGAAGGTCCCTTCCAACCCAAGCCATCCTGTCATTCTATGAAACTCGTATACTGAAGAAGAAAGCAGAAGAATAAATGTGTTGCTGCACGGGACGTGGCTTGCTCCAAGATTGGACATTGGGCATGGGCTGGGATCAGGCGCGGATCTGGAAGGAGGATGCTGTGAAGGTGGGGACTGCTGTGTGAAACATGGCCATGGCCATGGGTTGTGCTGCTGTGGCATTTAATGCCTGCCTTTGGGTTTTAGATGGTATGTCAAGAATGGGCAGTTAATGAGCAGCTTAGCATGGTGAAAACTTAGGCAAGAAGTTGCAAAGCATATTGGAGAGACTCTCATGGGATAATTTCTCCTTTTATCCAAGGAGGCTTCTGTTGATGGGTTCTTGTTTATTTATTAATTCCCTTTCAGAAGAGAACACTTTCAGTTTACTTCTTCACATTGCCTTTTTTCTTATTCCGCTTTTTGGTTCTTGGGGATCATTTAAACAACTGATTTAGATGTGATTTTTAATATTTGAGCCTTCATTTTCTCGTTCATTAAGCGTTCCCCACTAAATTTTTGCTGACTTCAGTCATTAGCAAATGATATTAATCCCTTTTGCTTGTTAGCAAATTAAAACATTTTTTACTAGATAAAGTTTCAGAAATTCTCGAGGAACTTTTCTTGTTGCAAGAACTTCTGGATAAATGAAGAAACTTTACACACACACAGTACTGAATGGTATATAAGCAAAGCAAGGTTCTCCACATTAATGTCATCAGCCTTTGGCATACAGAAATTTCAACATCTACATGTAGCAAAGCCTTGGTTAATCAGTATGTTTCTGTATGTTGGGAAAGTAGGTACAATTTAAATGTAAATTCAGTGATAATTCCTCTCTAGTTTTTGTAGTTCCATCCAGACTATGTTAGCTTCACATTTATGGATCCTAAACATGTCTCACACTCAAATCTCAGCCAATCTGGCAGTGACATCTGAATTTATTTATGTCACATTTTGGGGCGCTCTAAAATTACTTTCTGCATTGTTTATATTGCATTAACACTTTTTTCATATTCTTCAGTTTCTGTTTTTTTCCTTTTCTTTTCCTTTTCTCCAGGATCAGAAATCCAGAAATATAGTTGGCTGTAGTGCATTTCTTTGCATACCTGTCCCATGTGTGTTCTGATCGGGCTATACCAATGGGTGAACTACTTGAAATCAAGCAGTCAGCAGTTTTGCCTTGCTCCCCACAAGTCCTGAAGTTGTTTTTATTCCCTCTGTGAAAATGGCTATGTCAGCACAGAGTACAAAAGGAATCAAATTATACTTCTTATTACAAAACCACCTGGAACTCAGTGGAAACATCCCACTCCTCTTTGCTTTCCAGAGCTTTGATCCACTTGAAAAGTCTCATCCACTGTCATGAGGGCTTACCTCCCTGCTAACTCAGCACTACAAGAAAGTAGATTTAAACTGGAGTTAAGTCTTGAAGATGCTCAAAAGAGGTTTTTCACTGTGTTTCATCGTATTCCCAACACTTGATTTGGGTATTCTAGGCAGAACCCAAGACTGCCAGTGCCAAGAGTCAAGAACCCAGAAGGCAGTTTCCTTTTCTTTTCTGTCTATCTAGGGAATAAACAGGTTAGTTTAAAATTGCAAAAATGACTTCAATCACAGGGCCCAACAAGGAGCTGCTTTTGAAAGGGAAAGCTGAGATTTTCATATCATTGCACGACTGGATCTCAGAAAGTCTGTGCTGCTTGAGAATTGATGTTGCTGCTACCCGTCTACCTTTGTGACTTAAGGACTTGTTATTAATGGCCCGTCATCTCTAGCAACCCATTAACTTCATGGACAGAGGGGCTTCGAACAAAACCTGACCTAGTTCTACCCAGTTCCATCCAGCCTGGTCTCTTTGCCTGCATCCTGGGGAGTACTAGGAGAGATGGAGGGGGCAAACTAGAAGGTGAAGATGTCCCATGTAACTCCCTTGTTGGTCTTTGGGACCCATGCCAGTGTGAAGGCTTTCTTATTCACACGTGTGCATCAAGGCTGCTGCACAGTGCCTGTGCACCCCTCTTGCTCTTTAATATTTGAGAGCTGTTTGGCAGCCAGCAGAGTAGCTGAGCTTTGTTATGTAACTCCTAATAGAACTTGGGGTTTGATAAAGCTTCCTCATCATGAGAATTACAGCTTATTTCTCACTTCTTTGCATCCAGATATTAGCCTTTGATGTCTGCACTTGGCTCACGCTGCAGCTAGGCTCTCTTGCGGTACATAATTCATAGCTGTGCAGCATAACAGCATGTTCAGCGTTCTGTCAATTAAGAAAATGCCTAATGATGTCAAGTTAAGGTTGAAAACGGTTTTCTCCTTCACAACCAGTCAGCTGGGCACTGGGAGATTACCATTGCGTTTTTGGGATTTTCAGACCCAGTTGCAAGGAGATTACCCCATCCCATTTCTCCTCCTAAACTTACACTGTCCTGCCTGCTTGCTCTTACTGCAGTGCAATAGAGGGATTAAATGGGGTTCATCTTTCCATTCTGCCTTGATGTTTTAGAGCATTTCAAAATATAATGTGACTGCAATAAAATGAGCTTGGAAGAAACTAGAGGCTTAGAAAGAAGTTTTAAGTTTCAGGGAAAAAAAAATGAAGTGTCCAAAGCAGCTGGCAAACAGAAGATAATTTGAAAGCTTATAACTTCCCTGACTTCTTCGAAGCTGAGATTCTCTCCTGGGCTTATCCCTGTCCCTCGTCTGTGTTCTTAAAGAAAATCTCTGGCAACTATTATTCTTTGTGTTACTACAAGACTATATTCAGTACTTAAGCTTTACAGGGTGGGGGAAAATCCCTAACATGACCTTCAGTCTTGGGAATCCTTTCTTTATCTTTTAGAATGTGTCCACAAGTACCGACTTCCTTTTAGCTTTTTATTTCATGTGCTGTTGAAGCTGGTGCTGTGATTTCATGTATTTTTAAGTTGGTATATTGAACTGCAGGTGATAAAGGCTCTACTTTATCCTACACACCAAACTGCCTTTTTTAATCCCTTGGGCTTATCATGAGGCTCCAGACTCTTTTCTTGCTCCCTCCAGAAAGTGAGCTTTGTGTCATAGAGGAGTAGCTAACTGACAGTGCTAGGATGTGGGGACATCTGTCTGTCTGCCCACTGCCCATTTGGAGCTGTGTGCTGTGACCACACAGCCAGTGTGAACCGAGCTCAGACCATCAGCACACACTGGCCCCGAGCAGCCATTAGGTGTGCTGATGGGTTTAAGTCCCTGCTGGTGCTGACCTTATTGAACCCTGTATGGGTTTTGTGTCTGGAGATAACAGATGACCATGACAATTTCCCAATTTAAAGATTTTGCTAAATCAGCATGCACTCACTTTTTACAAATCTGCTTGGTTCGTCTTCCATATACCAGAACCTACTTTTGCATCCATCTCTGTGAAGAGTCATATATTGTTCTGAATAACTGTTATCAAAGTGGAAAAAGGAATAAAGCGATATGCAGTGAGGAAGTTTATTTCCTTGGGGGAACTTGGAAAAGAATGCAATTTTGTAAAATAAAAAGGCAGTATTATTTTTAAGTGACGACATAATAGGAATCAGATGTGCTTAATTTTAAGTTGTAATAGACACGCATTTAATCAAAACTCATACAAGTTCATAAGGAAAACACTGCCATAGATTCTGTTTTCAGGTACCAAATTCCAGGGATCTTTTAGAGGGTTTCTGATTGTTAGAAGTTTCTTATTACCTAGCCTTTGAAAATCAACCTTGAGTTATCCCGAATAGGAGGGTTTCAGTTTTCAGCCATGTGGTTGTGCTTAAAAAAACAAAAGTTATCTTTAGTTATCTTTTAAGAGGAAGGGGTGTAATGTCTCCTCCCCTGTTCCCTTGTGAAACAAAACTACGTGCAAGGTAATTAATTTGTAGTCTCTACAGTTAAGAAAGTTTTTCACATCCCACTTTTTCCATAATGTATCCCAATACTGTTTTTTTTTTTTTTCTGTATGTTTTCACAACTTACAAACAAGCACACAAATCTTTCTGAAGGTAAACATGGTGGTTTTGGTATATGATTTTGTGCCAAGAAGAGTAAACCCATGAAACATGCCACGTGATGTCTGTGAAACCTCGCCTTAGCAGTATTAAACGAGAGGTTGGAAGTTTATGAGGAGACTTGGAAGAATGATCCAGAATATTTGTGGTGTCTGGCAGGCAGAAGATTTGCTGGGGATTCCACATCTCTGTTGAATTATAAGCATCCTAGGATTTCAAATAGTATACCAAACTAATTATTCCAAGATCTGAACTTTTCTAACTTGTCGTAATGTATTCTGCATGTTTTGCAGACTATATTAGCATTACTGGTGTTAGGCTTCAAACAACAAAAAAAAAAATAGCTACAAATTCCTGCACAAGGTCTAATAAGGTGAAGTGTGCTTTGCCAGTTACTTAAATATCTCCATACCTCCAGCATCAGGAAAATAAAACCTAAGCAGAAGGATGGAAATGGACTGTAGATATTCTTTCTGAGCTGTTCTCACAAGAACAGGTGAGCCACCAAGCCAGGCACAGCAAACTCCTCTGTCTCTTATTGCTTAAGTTCTGGGGACTGAACAGTGTTCAATTAAAGGGTACTGTTGAAGTACAAAATGACAGAAATATGCAACTGCCAAATACATGTTTAAGTCAAGTAGATGACAACACACGACCTGCAGTGAGCGTGTTTTGTCATCTCTCAGAGAGATCCATTCCACCTCTAAATAGATAACATCAAATATAAACATTGCTAAGATATAACCATGCATTAGGCCCTAAAAAGCAGCTGAATGTCTGAAGACTGAAATTCTGGAAGAAATTAGTGAATTAGTGAAAAAGGGAGTGTATGCTGATACATGAGGACCATGAAGGGACTGGACTGCAGTGTTTGTGTCTTTGTATTGCTGAGTATCCAAAGAGGTAAGAAAGAAAGCTGAAAATCTTGTCCCTTCCTTTCAGTTGTATCAGGAGGTCTAATAAAAGACTGTATCTCTCCATACAGAGCTTTCCTTTTGTGGAAAGATTTACATGCCTATGTGACATGAAATCCATTAAGCAGATCTAATTAGACATCCATGCCAGAACATCCCCAAGTTAATGAAATACATTTAGTCAAAAGGAAATCTCAGAGGAGCACCTAAACGGGAACAATGCTTGATAAGTTATCTTTGGTTTCCTCCTTTCCATCTTGTAATGAAAATGTTCAGGCAGCCAGAATTAATAACACTGAAAATGGCAGGGAAAGGTTCCCAGACTGCTGCTTGTCAGAAGAAAGTTGGATGTGTGGGCTTTTGACAAAGCAACTGAGTGAGTCAAACTGATCGGCCAAAATGATTGAAGTCTAATTCTGCCTGATACATAATGTTGTCCTTCCTATTTGCATGGACCTTACTTACACGTTTTTTTCCATTTTCCTGTTATTCGAGGTTATAAGATGTCAAACGTAAGTATTGTGGCAATTTAATAAAGACCTGCCTTGCATCTCATTTAAGGCATAGTTATATCTCCGCCTATGAGACACACGTAGATGTAAGGTATAGCTTTGTGTAGATGTGGTCCTCCTACGCCATATAGGAAACGAATATCAGACAATAAAGCCAGACAGTGCTTCCTGCTGAAATCCTGAGAGGATGGACAGGCAGGAGAAAAAATGTGCACCATAGATGAGAGGGGAATAGGTTGTAAGACCCTCCAAAAATGGCATCATGAAGAGCTGGGAAGGCATAAACCAGTTTCACATGTCTTTCATGACCTGTTGCGGATACTGACCTGGTGCTGGGAGCAGTTCCGTGCCCAAGGCCTACAGGGTGGGTGCCCATGCAGGGACAAGGATGGGGATGGAGGAAGGGACATGACTGCTCTTTGCTCCCATACAGACCTGCAGCCCTGTCACATCGGTGGACCAGTTGCTTGGGGGATGGACGAGGTGCTGTCTCCTCCCCTCAAGTAAATGCTCATTTGCAGATTCTCATTCTAAAGGGTAATTAAAAATCATGGAGGAAATTAAAGCTGTTTTTCTGTCCTATTTGTTCACTTTAAGTGGTTTACACCACAGCAGTGTGCTGCTTCAAATTTGGTTTCAGATGTGCAAGCCCAGAGGGAAGAATCCCTGACGGGCCCAATGCCATGGGTGGCAGCACACATGCAGGCACTCCTGTGGCTTGCAGGGCTGCCTGCGGGTTAGCAGCATCCTCAGCTTTGTGTCACTCATCTCAGTCAGGCCTCACACCCTGCCAGAACCACGGGGCGTATCCTTAGGTTATTCCTGCCCTCTGTGGAAGTAATCTGGCAGTTACTGTAACAAGACAGGAAAAAAGTTATCTGTTACCATGACTGGAGGCTTTATTCTCTCACAAGATTTGTCCTTGATATGGCTTAGTGGCTAATTATCCTGGCCCTGGTCTGTCCTTCCTCATTCACGTTGGAACACACCACACAAGGTAGCTGTACACACATGGAGCAGGAGCAGAGTAACACATTCCAGCTATTGCATTACTGTTGACTGACAGCTTAAATTAAAATCTTGTACCTCGCTTTCATTAAAAAGAAAGAACACTGCTTGGGTAGAGGGGAAGAGGAGAAAATATCAGTCTCTTAAACATAATGGCTTTAAGGGGAGGTTCAGTTGGGTTATTAGGAAAAAATACTTTGTCAGAAGGAGCAGTGAGGCAGTGGCACAGGCTGCCCAGGGAGGTGGGGGAGTCACCATCCCTGGAGGTGTTCAAGGACTGTGTGGATGTGGCACTGAGGGACATGGTCGGTGGGCATGGTGGGGGTGGGCTGCTGGTTGGGCTGCATGATCTGAGAGGTCTTTCCAACCTTAATGTTTCTTTGATTCCGTGTCTTCCCAACACTCGGAGCAAGAAGTTGTGACACACAGGGTGCAATTAACAGGAATGCCCTCTCCAAGCCTGCAGCTATTGTACAGAGGTTAGAGCACAGACAAAACTGCTCAGTGGCCTGCCAGCTTCCCTGCCTTTCGTGGTTCATGCTGCCTCTGGCCATGAGCAGGGAGATGTTTTTTGGATAAGCAAAATAACTAAGCCTGGGGAACATTAATCTGCAGGGCCTTGTGCCATTTAATTTTACTTTCTTGTGGGAGGGAGTAGAGAGGGGAGGATATAGTTTGCAGCTTTCTGTATAACTGCATGTGTGCCCACATGCATGTGTGTCTCCACCTGGTTTTTCTGCACAGGTCTCAACTACATATGCTGCCGACTTCCTCTGGCCCTCGGAAGCCCTCGGAAGCAGCTGGATACAAGATCTGGCAGCAGGAGCTGACCCTTGACAGGGTCTCTTCTTTGAGAAAATTAATTTTCTCCTCAAGATATTCAAAAAGGGGAAAATAGCTTTGTGCTCTGCAAAATAATCTATAAAGCAAAACGCCTAGCATGCACTACTGGTTGCACTGTACAGGGCTACAGATACATTTCTATTGTTAAACTGGGAGATGAATTTAAGCTTGGCACATAATGAATCAAGAAGATTTATAAATAATTGCCTCAGTGATAAGTCAGAGAAAATCTTACATCTGCTTCTTTGTTAGTACTTCTGTAGCGCAGTTGTTTTAGGAAAGACCAAAAGCAGGCAGTGGAGATTTTTCCTCTTTTTTTTTGTGCCAAGCTGTTGTTGGGTTGCTCTGAAGTGGTGAGCGCATTCAGCGCAATGCTCTGCTGCTGCCTGGGGGATGTCCAGCCCCTCCAGCTGGCGTTTTCATGAAGCACAATGGATGCACCTCCTGCAAACCATCGCTGTATCCAATATATTTTGCAGACGTAATTGGGAGGATTGCAGGCTAGCAGGGGCAGGCTGGCCTTTGCTGGAAAGCCCAGGCGGGAGGGTGGAGGAGCAGCAGTAAATGCCCGACATTCTTTGTGCTCCCGTTGGGTGTTTTTTGACCTCTCTGCAGAGGGGCTCTCATAAACAGGCGGCCGCAGTCCGGGAGCTGACGCAGTCTTTGCAGACCTGCCCTTCGCAGCTGTAGGAAGGACATGAGCAAGCAGGAGGGATAACAGAGCCATCGGCACTGCTAGCTCTTCTTCAGTGTAGCCTCCATTTCCAGTGAGCTGGAGCTGCTCTCTTGTCTTATTTCTTACTTAATTTCTCCTTCTACTTCAGTCTTTCCAGAGATTATTTCCTCCTTTTTTTTTCCTAAGCCGTCAATTCGCGCTGTGATCTGGGACACTGAGGGAGCAGAGGCTGTGATGCCAAACTGCTAACAGATTTAAGGTATCAAGAGGCAAGGCACAGGAAATAACTCATTTGTTCAGGCATTCAGAGCAAATATTTATAAATTTCTTTCAAAATAATTCCCACTACGTGAAGCCAAAAAACCAAAAGGGAGCTTTTCTGAGTTTGTTGAGATTCATGTGGATGACAAAGGGTAGCCTTGAGAACAGGGGAGGAAGAAGCTATCCGCTTTGAATTTCTGCAAGTTCTACCTTATACACTAAATGAAGTAGGATGTGTATCGTCCAGGAAAAAGGAGCTGGATTATGAGGTCTCTGGAAAAAAATCAGGGCTGAAAAGCGAACGAAATGTCAAGATCAGGAAATGGAAAGCTGAGCACTTTGGAAATAGGCTTCACCATAATTCTCTTAGGAAAGCCTGGTTATTAGGCCTCATCTAAAAGTACTTGCTCTGCTGAGGTGATGAAAATGGGAAAAATAGAAATCAGAATACTCTTCTTTCAAGAAAAGGTTGAAACTTCTGTGAGATTAAGCTTAATTGCATAAACTGTGTTCTGTGAGGTCTGCTCCAAAAGTAGCACGTCTTTTGTATTCTGTTGGTCCATGATGTCAGAGGCAGATGTTGTTGGTTCAGCTGTAGAGTTGAACCTTCCCATCAATATCCCTTTACATGCTGTTGCTGTTAGGCAGATGGCAGCAGAAGGGCATTCTAACGGAATGGTGTCTGATGTGGAAGTGTATATGGAGCAAAGGTGTGTCGCTGAATTCCTCCACACAGAAACAGTGGCACCCACTGACATTTACTGATGCTTGCTGAACATTGATGGAGACCAAAGAGTGGATGTGAGCAGAGTGTGGTGGTGAGTAGTGCATTTCAGAAGTGGTGACAGTGAGAATGGGTCACTTCCACTGGTGCAGACTGCTCCCAGTGTAACATGCAGGCTCTTGATCATCGCTGGTGAAAATGCTGAGCTAATGGTGGTGACTGTTGAGAAAGAGTGTTACGTAGCTATGAATTTGCTGTCACACAGTGTTGTGCTCTTTGTATCTCTTGAAGTTTCCATGGGAATAAATAGAGGCATGACTTGTGAAGTGACTGAAGTGTCAAAGTAATTTGAAATAGAGTGTTCAAACTCCAGAATCATAGAATTCTTAGAGTTGCAAGGGACCTCTGAGGGCCATCTAGTCCATCTCCCCTGCAATGAACGGGGACATCACATCTAGATCAGGTAGCCCAGGGCATGATGCAGCCTGGCCTTGTGTGTTTCCAGGGATGGGGCATCAACCACCTCTCTGAACAACCTGTGCTAGTGCCTCACCACCCTCACTATAAAAGACTTTTTTCCTTATATCTAACCTAAATCTACCCTCTTTGAGATTGAAGCCATTTTCCCTTGTTCCATATTGCAGCAGACCTTGCTGAAGACTCTGTCCCCTTCTTTCCTTTAACTTTCCTCAAGGCAGTTGCATTGACTCAATGAAGCTACCACTGGTTTATATAGATGATGTGAGAGCAGAATCATTCTGTCTTCTTAAACACACCCCACTGGAAATAGGAAGAATGGATAAGCAGTGTTTATATTCAGCAGTGTAGAAAGGGGGCTAAACTTGAAGCTTTTATACAAAAATAGCAAAAAAAAAAAAAAAAAACCCAAACTTAAGTTAATTACTTCAGTGCAAAACTTGTTTAACTCAAACCTCAGTTTGGAGTACAGGTGTGTGGAAAAGCTCAGAGACCTTACACTATGTCCAGCACAAGCCTGTGAATGATTTGTGAATAGGCTGTGAGGAGAAAGACAAAAAATAAGGAGCTTATCTCACACATTACATCTCCCATCACACCATGAATGAAGGGAGCTGAGAGATCGGCACATCAGTGTTAGCACTGGTTTTATCTGGAGTGTTGCAAGTCTAGCTGTTAACGTTCATATTTTACCAGATTAATGCTTTATTTCAATTTAGCTAAACCCTGGGGAAAAAAAAATACATATTTATTTGTTGTCCCACAGTCACAAAGCAAGGCACTCTCCCCTACGACACCTTATCTAAATAAACTGCTTCCAAATTGCATTAAATTTGTCCAGAAAACAACTTGGAATAAACATGGTTAAATCCATGTGCATACTGATGAAGCGTTATTCTGTCAGTGCTGTCAGAGCAGGGGCCAATTCCACCTGCATCTCTGGCTTGTCTTGCCTTAGAAGGCCTTCATTAGCGCAAGGATGCTCTTAGGCAGACACAAAGCAGGTAGATCCCCCTTTGGCTCCTAATGGGCATTAACCTTTTGTGTTAGATCCACCTTGGCTTTGTTTCCTGGTGCAACCACCAGGCCTGAGCTGAGACACTTTAAATTAACCCCTCTGAAGATTAGGATAAAGCCTTAATTTGATTTTGAGAATTGCTGGAATGACAGTCATTTCTGGCAGGGATCATGGTAGTTATTTTAGCAGTGTGGAGGGATATAAAATGATAGTTTAGGGCAGAAAATAGTGAGGTTGTAATACAGACTTAAAACTGATGGGCAGGGTATGGCCCTGTAATGTGAAATCTGGCCGGGCAACCCAAGCGAACACTGCTGCTTGTTCAGGAAGTTTGGTGACAACTTTTCTGAGCAGAGGTGACAGTAGGCAAGCATTTTGCTTCTCCTGGAAGGGCTGGAGCCACAGGTTGGATTTGGATCTGGAGTCATCAGCAGCAGTGTGTGCAGTGCCTTGAGTTTCATTGAAACATTTCCCCTTCAAGGACCACAGCGGCCCGATGTACTCACGTTCTTAGATATGATGCAGTCACAGTGCAATGTAGTATGGCTTCAGGCAGTGAGAGCTATAACTGCTTTTCCTGTGAAGTGGAAAGTATGTATAATGCACATGGTATCAGTGACTGGTGTTTTATTCATTAAAAGCATCCTAATTTTGTACCATTATGTCCTCAGCAGACCAGGCAGAACATATGCTTTGAATTGCAATCCGGAGGTTTAGTATGCATTTCGGAAGGTCTGATGTCATCTTCAACTGCACAGGGCATTGAAGTATTTTACAATTGATGCACAGCGTGAATACCCATCCATACGAAAATAATGCATACCTTAATTTATGGGCACTCAAACCCTAATTAAGGATAGAGTAGGAAGTGCAGCATGTGTTAAGAGGTTGTGAACTGGCAGAGATTTTGCTTATGAAGTTGTTGGTTCTGGAAAGACTCCCCGGTGCTTCCTGTTGCTTTCACAACTTGTTCTGCTGTCAGTGGCACTGTTTAGGTGGGCAACCATAAATATGTCTTTCTTTGCAAAGAGATAAAGATGCTTTCAAAATCAGACTCAAAGATACCGAAACATTTACATATTGTAGACTAGAATACATACCAGTCTCACTTTCCTAGTTTTTCTGCAATCCCAAGTCTGCAATGTAAGCAGATAAAACAGAGATGGAAAACTGGAAACAAAACAGAACACAAGGGAAATGGCCTTGCTTGCCAAAAATCCTGTTTGCTCTCTCTTACTCTTGCTAGCAGTTCTATTTTGCCTGCGATGACTGTAAAAGCAAACAAATTGAACTGCTTGTGCTTCCTCTGTAAATTTTGGTCTGACTTTTCTCATGATTGCCTTCTGTGTGCCAACCCTATCTGGTACTTCTATGCACAGGCTTTCTATTTAACCCATTTCACTTTATCCCCAAGCTTTACTGAGCAGTAGTTGTGCAGCATGTCACTAGTCACACATGTAATTGCATTTTAGATGATTCTTGAATGCTCTGCCTCCTGCCAAGGAGGCAGGTCATCCTGAATGTTGCTCTGGGATGACTTGAGGCATGCTGCCTCTGTGCATAAAGGGAGGAAGTGTCTGTGGACTGTTTCTACAAGGTTAGAAACAAGGTTCTACAAGGTTGTTACCAGTTTGGGGAAGAAAAGGCTTGAATGGGAAACCTTACTTATCTGTGGGGTTCCTTTTTGTACTTACTGCGAACTGTCAACCTTAAACATTGTTCCCAACATCTGGGCATTTGAAGAAAACTTTTTCCTAGCAGGTAAGAAAGATAAATATATAAAGAAAATAAATAAGCACATTGTTTACTTTAAATATGTCCTTAAGTCAGAGCAGCTGGAGTATTGCTGGCTGTGGGAAATCTCTTCTGTTGGTTTTAACTAACGTTATTTTGCTTGGTTTAAACTGCTGAGTACTTTGTTCCACCTCAGCTGAAACAAACTATTCTGAAACCAAACAGGCATTTCCAAACCAGAATTTGCACACTTCTTAAATGGAAGTTACGAAAGTCATGTAACAAAAGTTTGATGTTGTCAGCCTCACAGATGACGGATTTGTCTCCCTCTGTACTTGCTTTTTGGAGTACTCCTGATTCTCCTGGTTGTTTTTTTCTTTACAAAGTCTCTGCCTCCTTTCTCCCCTCCTCTTCTCTGCCAGTCCTCTTCTGGATGCTCTGCTGGTGCTAATGGACTTTTCTCTCCCCACCCATTTATTCCAGTCCCCCTTCCAGCTCTCAGTGGATGAACAATGGTTCTTGGACATCGTCATTGTATTGCCTCCTTAGAGGACCAAGTATAATTTTTCCTTTTACGAACTTAAAAAAGTATAGAGTGATTTATGTGATAAACTGCCAAACAATTGCTTTCAGAGCACCATTAGTGAGAGCCTCTGCTTTCAGCTCTTTAACATATGACCTCAGCACATTGAAATGGCCTTTTCAGGCACTGGAAAACTCAACAAGATGTGAAAAGAAGTCGAAGTGAAAGCGCAGGAGTGTGTCATAACAACACTTAACAACTGGCCCTCTTGCAGGGCTCCTCAGGAAAAGTACATTAAGGCTGGAACACTGTACTTCATCCACATTTTATATTCTTAGATTACCTTAGCACCAAGGTGTTATTAACTCACCAAATCACTGGTTGTGTCTGAGCAGAATCACAAGCGCTGGCTGTTAGGAAAATGCACAATTGAAATAGCTCTTCAGAAGGAAGCTGACCAGTCTATTTTAGGAAAATGCTGTAACTCAAATAAGGCAAACCATTGCTAAGTATTTCCCCTGGTATTTGCTAGCTGCTGGCCTTTGTGAGGGACCATCCCACCTAACACATGTCACTGGGGTCCCTTCTGTATAGTTGAGGGGAGTAACATATGCCATTCTTCATCAGCTAAGTGTGGAGGCAAGGGTGCCTCCATATTTTTGGGGCCTTGAATGGGTTTCCAAAGCCCATATGTGTAACTGTACCCTGATCTTTAATGGCTTTAATTTGCTTTGGGGAAATGTCAGTAAGTCCTCACGCAGGAAAACAGTGGCAGCAAGCTCAGTGAGAGTGTAGGAAGAGGAAACGGATCTTGAGTGTCAAGAATGAGTTCACAGCAGGCAGTAAGTACAGCCAGCCAGGAAATGACCACTGTGAGCTATTTCGGACTGACTTGTCTCCATCAGATGTGACATTTCCAATGAATGAATATGATCTTACTGTCATAATGAAGGACAGCATGCATGATCTGAGGTGCTTGGGTCTCACCAGCATACAGCACTACAGTGAACAATTTAGACAGCGTGGTTCTACTGAGGTCAGTAGATGAGGAAGAATAGGGAGAGAACATCTTGCAGAGCATAAAAGATAGTTATTTGGGATAACGATACTTGAAGGGGCACAGCTTATGGAGCGGGGAATCTTCTTCTATAAGGTTCTTCAACTTTCCTAAAATACAGCTATCAGGAAGTGCTGTGTTTTTGAGAATAAGTAGTGAATTCAACAGGAAATCTCTTAACTGTCTCTCTAGTGTAAAAAGATGAAGTGAAACTGAAAGGCTGGCAAGTTTCCACCAGTGGTTGTCAACAAGAGAAGAAATGATTTGGGCAAATGTCAAATTATGTAGATTACAAAAGATTTTGGGCAAGGACGTGGAGAAGAGCTTATGATATTGTATCTTTTTTAGATACCATTTCATGCAGATAAATAAATACAGAATGTGGGAGACACAGGATTTGAACAGTAGGCTCCATTTCTGAGGTCAGACAGGAAGTTCAGGTTCTATGGAAGACGTTGTGCCACTTCCCACTCAGATCAGAATCCTGTTCCTACAAAGTGGGAGGAAGAGGAGCTGGTTTTCTTTCCTGGAAACCAGGCAAAGGATCAAGGAAGATAGAAAACTAAGAACAAAAGAGGGAACAGTAATGACTTCAGACTTAGATTTTTGCAAACAAACTGTATTAAAGTGGTAAAGAACGTCAGATAAAGCAATTATCTTAATTCTTGGAAACTGAATAGTTCAGAGAAGCCACAGGAATGCAACATTATCCTTGAGAAAGATGCAATGGTAGTGTAAACGTTGTTTCTAAAAACGGATAGGTTTGTTCCTAACACTGAAATATTAAAATCAAGGATTTTATTTTGTTTATGAAAGACAGATTAGTGTTACATAGCCTGTGTGAAGTCAGTGCTGTGTATTGTATGAATATGGATAGCTCAAATTTTGGCATCCGGAAAGCATCACTATTGATCTGCAAAGCCTAGGTAAGAATTGTGTTGGTGATCCTCAGACTGCTTGCTATGTTAAAACAGGGATCAAAAGCTGCTACATTAACTTTGAATAAAGGTTGGATGAGAAGGAAGTAACTGCCTTCTTAAAATCTTCATATCAAGGATAAAGGTGTTCTGCCTTAGTGGCTGGTGAGGAACCTGTGATCATAGCCTGACTGCATTCAGCATTGGCTTGCAGATGTGTGGCGTAAATGAACAAGTTATGTATACCCGAAGCTAAGGAAAACTAGGAGTTAACTCTGAAAGAATATTTTGCTATAAAAATGCAAAGAAGAGTTTTAAAGGGGAATTTTATTGAATGAACTGCTATTGATTCTCTGATAGAATGGGATGCTATCATCCAGAAGCCCATCTTGTTTCAGGATTATTAGGAAAGCAGTAATTAGAAAAGAAGAAGCAATATTAGAGCAAAATAAAAAAAAAATAAAAAGAGTAAGAGTTGGTAATCAATGTAAGTAAGAAGTTATGAAGTGTAGAAAATTGATGAGGGAAGCTAAAGATATCAGGGCAAAATCAATGATTAGCAGAGCTGGGGACAGTAAAGATCATTTAAGCATGTAAGGAAGAACAGACATCTTAGCAATAGCATGAGGCATTGCTTGATGGAGGTGGCAAAAGTCATCAGTGATGCAGAAATGTATCAACAAGCATTTCTATTTTGTATTAGGAAAAAAACCCGCAAGATTACATGTCTGAATCTGGTGGTGATTCTAAGGTGCTTTCCAATTCAGCGATGACAAAAGATGACATTGAGTGCCTACCAGGTTAGGGCACATTTACAATCCGTATCACTTGCTAAGCAAGCCCATTCACATTGAATATCTCCCAATACAGAGAAACCTTGTGAATGAAGGCAGTGAGCACAGGACACATGTTCATATGTGGATGGGACTTAGGACATTACGGTATATTGTAAGATCCAGGTGGTTATAGTTAGCTGTTGAGAAAGTGAGAGGAAACCTAGAAAAATTATTAAATACACGGGAGATTTTATATCAAAAAGTGGTATTGATGAAATCGGTGTTGGGATGACTAACACACAGGTCTGGGCTGTTGAAAAAATTAGGATGTTGAAGAGGGAAACAGAATAATTTGCAGGTTTGAAACAAATGCCTTATGCTGAGAAACTAAACAATCTTAATCTTTTTGTGCTCTCCAAAAGAATATTTTAGAGGTCTTTATTTCTGTTTGAGAAAAAAAAAATTGGGGTTATTAACAGGCTCCTTAAGGCATCAGCAAAAAGGCTGTCAAGAGTCAATGTCTGGGAGCTGAAGTCTCGCCACATCAAGTGAGAAATCACATTAATCGTAGTGAATGCAACTGAGCCATTGAATCAAACTGCCTTAGGAAGTCTTTGGTTCTTCCTCTCCTACTCACTTAAGACCAAAACTTGATGACTGTGTGGAAGACTTCCTTTAACCTGAGATGAAGTAGAATTCAAACAAATGCAAGTTTTCAGATGCAATTCAGAAATGACTGGTAATAGTTAAAAGTCCAAAGAATGTAGGTGCATTGTTCAGTTCCTTTTGATCTTAAATCCTCTGTATCTCCGAATCTTCTCTTTCTTCCTCCTTCAGTTACTGTGATTGTACTCTGACTGTTAAGGGGTCTGCAAGGACCGACTTACAGACTTCAGTTTATATGCTTATGGTAATTCATGTCTTCTTGAATTTATTTGTTGCTTATGGTAATTCATGTCTTCTTGAATTGCAAGAGGATTGGGAAGGGGCCATGCTGTAAGCAAAGTTCAGACTCAGGAATCACGGCCACTAACGGTTCTTCCTTGGGTTGGATCATGCAGCTGGAAATGGGCTTTACTCTGGATAAGGGGAAGGTATGCATGGCCACATGAGTACAGTTAAGCAGCAGATTGTACTGAGATGTTACGTGAAGTGGCATAAAGCTCTGTGATGACGTTCTCGGAGGTGCTCAGCTTCTGCCCTTCTTTGCTGCCATTTGGTTTTCATAGCAGCAGCGATTGCAACACTGAATATGTTTTCAGTAATCCTTCCATAAAGCACTGCTCTTGTGCTGAAAGCACTTAGGGAGCTGAAGCAGTGGTAAGAGATGAAAACTACTGACAATAATATCTTCCCATTTCTAGATCCCCCTTTCATTAATCACATGTACATCACCGCAGAGCTACTGACAACTGTTCTACAGAAGAAATTATCTCCCCCATTTATGAAGATGGCGCAAAAAAATCATAGGGTCATTTGTTGTAGTTACTATTAAATGATGTCAGGACAAAAATAAAAACCTGTTAACGGATGAGGTAATTTAACAGCTAGGAATATTTATAGCTGATGTCCCTCCTGGGCTTCCCTGTTAGAAGAATGATTGTGTTTGAAGAAAATTGGTCATTATCTGGGTCTCTTGATTCCGTGCAGCAAATCGCACAGGGCTAGCGTTAACACTGCTGCTCCTCCTTCTCTCTGATGTGGCTTTGCAGTCACCAAGACCTTGTGGCTTTCCCTTCTGAACCCGCTTGTTCCCAGCAGTGCCAGATTTCAGAACAATGCTGCAGGTTATTCTTCTGCCTCTCGAGGCTTGCTCTGTTGCTAACCCCATCCTTTTGTACTTGAGTTGACTCTTGAACTCTTGAGTCAAGACATCATGGTAAGAGTTGTTTTAAAGCCTTGCTATTTATTTTTTTTAATAGACCTCTGGTTTGGGGGCATTAGAGTAGAATTACATCATGTTTTGAAGCTCTGCTGTTCAGAGACAGCTTCTAAAAATTAATTTATATCGGTCCTTACCTCTAATTAGTGCTTATTACATTCAAGTAGGCATTTAAGGCAAAGCAGTTACTTCAGGTCGCTCTTATTAACCTAAAACCCCAAATTATAAATACATCTAGCTTGAATTGTGTGGGTTTTTTTCTTAACTTGTCTTCTTCTTTTGCTGTTCTGCCTCCTTCTCTCTATAGACATTGCTGTCATAAATCCATCTTCTGCCAATACACAAAAGGATTTTCTGAGCAAGATTCAATTGTAATGCTATTTATATGCGTATTGCTGAAGTAATTATCAAAAGAATTGCTCTTACGTCTTCACAGTCAAGTCTGTCTTAGCAGTGAAAGAGCAACTTTCAAATTGTTCAGATGAGTAGGTTGGAAGAGTATTTCACATACTGATGTGTCATTTTGGCAATTCCCCTCCATATGCGATTCCTCTTTATGTATTTTCAAAGCATTTTATTTCCATTCAAAGTGGGTATTGTCTTGATGAGTCTCAAGGTCTCACAAAGTGGTAGAGTTTCATGTGGAGTTCTCTCATTTGTGCTTCACACGGTGACAGGAATGAGGACAGTTGTGAAACGTCAGTGTAACAGCTGTGGGCGACTCTTAGGAGATGCAGACAGACACGTGTCATTCCTTTGCACTATCTGTCAGTGCAAACGCATTGTACCTGCAGGGAAAAGGGACATAGAGCTGATACCAATGATCTGAAATGTGACAAGCATTACTGACAGTTGACAAGTCAGAATGACTCTACTTGTGCTTCTGCTAATTTCATGCCCGTGCAGCCACAGTTAGACATGAATTATAAATCTTTTGGGGTGTTTTTCCTTTCTTTCGTATTATACTGTGAACTCCACTAAAAGGTGATTTTATGGCTGGAATATGAACATGTGGAAAATTAACTGAGCTTGAGAAAGGCACTAAAGCTCTGCCAGTGCATTAATTATCCAGCAAGTGTATTTTAAAACTGGTAAATCATCCATATAACCGGAAGAGACAGAACAGAGATTCAGACTAAATTAGGAATTAACATTTTACATTTGATTCTTACTTAGACACAGGAGTAAAGATAATGGCTTCTGTAATAATCATCAGAATTCTGATACCTTCCAATTAGTCCTGAAAGAGATAATTCTATTTCTGTAGCTCATCCTCTTAGACACACTACCCATAATGTATGTAAAGTGCAGAATGTAAAACGATTTGAATTATCTCAGCAAATTATACGTGTTTAATAAAACAGAAAAGAAATGCATTTTCATGTAGCTTCTTAAAAAGAAATCTGAGTATCATAAAAAACTTTTAGAATATGACATGTTTGTAAGACGCACACTGGATATTTACTAGGAGAATATATCACTTATCTCTCCCCATGCCTACATTTCAGTTGTTTTTCTTTCTTCATCTTATGGTGAAGTCATTATGCTGGGTGTGTGGCTGCACAGTTTCATTGCACATTATCTGATCTGCTGCAATACTAGTGCAGATTTTTGGCATGTAACAAGACTGATAAGTAACGATTATACACAAATAATCTGCAGTAATAGTACTGAAAATAGAGAAAAACAATAAAATGAACTTTATTGCATAGTACTAGTCTTTTCATTTGAGTATTCCTGAAACTAGAATTCCTCTGTAAGTGCTGTGTTGGGAAGATTCTTATTTACAGAAGAGTGGATTTGTTACTCATCTTTGGCTTTAGAATAACCATTTTCTCTATTTTTCTTAGAGTAAATGGAAATGTGCCCAGGCGTGCTCTCAGTGAGAAAGTACTGAGGATAATAAGTGCTTTTTTATGAATGATGTGGACTTCAGTGAAGCTGGGTGATACTATTCTGCCTCACTCCAAGGTTTAAATCACAGGAAGCTCTTGGGGGAGCCAACAGGAGAAGAAAAACCAACAGCAATAATCACAACTGTCTGTGAGGCGATAATGGAGAAAATGCTGACATCCAGGAATGTGGCACCTCTGGCCTGCTTCTGGATGGCCCGATGGCATTTCATTTCCCTTCATTGGAGAGGGACTTTGAGAGGTTTGGGTTTGTGCTGGACCAGAGTTGTTTTAAAACTGGTCACCTGCCTAAGATAGAGTGGGCAATCTGTCCTTGTAGTCGTGTGCTAATGGTAGGACACCTCCAAAGGCCTGTTCTGCTTGCCTCTTGAGATAGGTCTCCCAGAATAAAATGACCTCTTTGAACTGCCTCTTTCTCTCAACTGCCCGGAGAGGCAGCCCCTCCATTGCCATAAAAGCCAGCTGCCTGCTTTTTAGGGCTGAATGAGACACGTCTGGTCTTCAGAGTCAGAGTGATGCAGAAAGGTCACCTTGTGTGATAGTGCCGCAGCTGTTACAGCTGATAAGTTTGGTGATTTTAAGGGCTTTCTGAATCCCAGTGCTATGCTAAATAATACTATAAGACTTAACCTCCTGGACATTGGAATAGGAGAATCCTAAGGAAGCTGTTACAGATTGGAAGAAAACATAATTAACCAAACATTTCTGTCACTATTACAATTGATTCTTTTGCTTATCAGTAGCAAGTATTTAAACTTCTAAGGCCTTGCCTGTGTTAAGGCCTTTTTGCAGAATATCAGACGCTTGGTGTGAAAAATTCCCTCTGAGCAGAGGATGGAGAGCAACACCTTTGTGTTTATCAGTGTCTCTGGGGGAGAAAAGAAGGATGGTTCCACATCTCGCTGAGTGAATTAGACACAATTTTCAGAAAATAGAGGGCTAACGCCCAGCTCACCCCACAGCCTCCAAAGTGTTCTTGGGCCGAGTGAAACATTCTGTCTGACATGAGAAGAAAGGATTTATTTTGGTTTCAGACAAATTCACGCACTCAAAGAAATAAGGAAAATTTGTATACAGAAGTAACTTCAAATGAAAAAATCAGAACCTTTCATTTTCAAAATGTCAAAATGAAGCCTTTCCATTTTTCGCTGATTTTTTTTTTTGTCTGAAGCTAACAATTCAGCAAATTTGATAGAAATTCATGAAACATTTATGTGGTGCTGAGTCTTCATTTTATTTCAACAAATAGCTTACAGTTGAAAGCTGTGCCCAGCCTCAGCACTGCATCATATTGTCCAGCCAGACCTCAACAGCACTGAGTTCTTCTCTTTTCAACCCTAAATAGAATATGTGACAGACACTAATAAAAATGAAGAATGTACATCTTTCTTTATAAAAATATAGGGTTGCTGTTAAAATGTAGAGTAAGATTTCTTAACTCCTTGTAAAAGAGACTTAAATTACAAAAATGAGGGATATAAATAGTTTAAATGATGGGAGGCATGGCATTAAACTTAATCCATTTACTGCTAACTGAGTATTTAAAAAATTGCTGCTGGGAATATTTCTTCACAGCATTTTCTGCTGTAAATAAGTGTGTTTTGCTGCGGACATCCTTGAATTTTGTTCTGTTTTGCTGGAGTTCTTCTTCCATGGTTTCACCAAAGGTGTTGGGTTAACCCTAAACACATAAATTACAAATATATATGCGTGACTTGCTGTTGATTTGCATGGTTATGGCATTGAAGACAGGCCTGGCATAAGGCAAGACAACAAGCTATTGATAAGGCCAGTTGGGACAAGCTTGGGACTGTTCGGGCTTTCTGGACAGTGTCTTGATTTATGCTATAAATAATCAGGGTAGGGTTTTATGTTGGAGCCTTTGTGTGAGAGTTAAATGGGATGACCTAACCTTTGAACAGATCTTTGTGCTGCAGCTCAGACTGATGGCACTGTTTGGCGTCCCAGCAGATGCCACAGGGGCTGTGAGTGCAGGGAGGGCTATGTGGGATGCCGCTGCTGCTGTCAGTGCTGCACCAGGGACGCTTCTCACGTCTCTTTTTGCTGATAGGCATCAGCTTTTTTGTGAGGCGTTTTCAAAAAATGATTGGGAGGACTTAAACACAACCACAGTGTATAGACAACATGGAATATTTTCAGGACAGGGAGGAAGAGGCACTGATAGCATAACACATAGTGATTGAATTGTGTTCGTATGTGTCCTGTGCAGAAAAAGAGTATTTGTTGATAGCACAAGTTAAGTACTTATTTCAGTGAAACCTTTAGTTGAGGTTCGGAAGATGGATTTTAAATAATTTAATTAGAAGAGCGGCACATCTGTAGAAAGTCCAGAATGGTATTGAAGTAACTGGAGCACCTTTTCTCTGCCAAAATGATTTCACTAGGAGGAGCCTGTGCCAAACTCAGTCTGTTCTTTGTGAGTGTGATCCCACTTGCTTTTTGGGACTGAATGGACAAGTTCCTTCGGGTGTGCTCTCCAGGCCGTGTGTGTGTAGTGAGGAGTAAACCTCAGTGTGAAGCGTTTGCTTCTGTGCTTTCTGCTAAATTGCACTGCAGCCGTGGCTTCGTTTGTTGTTTTAAATTCAGTCTGATTTAATACTTGGGGAATTCTGGATTCACAATATTAAAAATGAATGCAGTATAGGAAACAGCTGCAAGTCTCAATGTGTATTGTTTCTGGACTTTACAACAGGTGGCATCAAAATGCAGTCAGTTTTCTCTCCTCCTGTTCTCACAGCTAGATAGAGGCAGGACCCTGAAGCAGCTTCTTGACACTCTAAGGGAGGCTGTGGCTGCAGAAGATAGTAGGACCTGGGAAGCAAGGCTGTGAAGCAAAGCCCTCAGGCCCCAGCATGCTTCCCAGTCCTCACAGGAATTATTGTTTGCATGTACTGGGGGGAGAGGGGTAAAAATAAACTGTTAATAGCCATATTAAACAGCCTTTGGAGTTAGTATCACGCCTCTGCAAGACAGGCATAGAGATGCTCTCCTTTGTATTTGGCATTAAAGCACGTGCAGCTGGTTGTCTTCCAAGTTTCATTTTGGTGGTTTGCTTTCTCTTTGTATTTTTTCCCCCTGAAAGGTAAAGCTATTATCAGCTGGGGTAGCAGGTCATAGGCTTTCATTTTAATGGTGGAGATTGGTGATAAAGACATGTTTTTATTCACTGTCAGAGCATGTTTTCATGCACTCTGAATGGGGATGGGAGCTCATTTACCCTTTCTCTGGTAGCCTCGGAGAGCTGTGCTTTACAGAAGAACATGTTACGATTTATGAAAGTTTCATTACTAGATTTGTCAGGCAACATCTGTCTGTTGCGAAGACGACAAAACCTTTTAAATTCAGGAGATTAAAGGCATGTCTTCTTACTTTGGTGTCATATCTCTGTGTATGCTGCCTGCCCGAGGCAGTGAACCAGGGTCTCCCTCCTGCTGAAACGTGGTGTGGATTTCCTTCTGGCATTGGAGAAACAGGGCTGAGGTCTCCTGCTATACTACCCAAGTTCCCTATACAGAGCCCTTTACTATATGAAAGCAGAGCTCTGAATTTTGGCCATCCTCACTTCTTTTTTTTTTCACTATCAGAGAGATGCTACCAACTAGAGTGATGTAGAAACAGCAGCAGGTAGAGGTCCCAGGTGCCAAGTGCCTGTGAGGGGGGCCAGGCCTAGCACCACGAGGGCTCTGAGTGGGTCTGGCACGTCCTGCTTTATTCCTCCTACCGTGAATCTGAACGTGCAAACCAGGAAAACTCTAGGAGTGCAGGAAGCAACCAAGGACAAGCTTTGTTTAGAAACTTTGCGTTTGTGGGTAGACCACTGGGGGAGCCTGTGTGTGGCTTGTCCACATGCATGTCAAGTCAGACTTAAAATTACATTATTTAAAACAAGTTAGCTAACACGTTTGCAGATGGAAATGTTTTCCTATTCTGATGTAGCTAGAGGAAACAGTTTCACGTTTGTGGTGAAACTTTTATCTGCTTTGCTTTTATCTGCTCTCTTGTTCTCGGGATAAGAATGAGCATCTGACCGCTGGGCAGCTGCATCTCTGTGAGGTACTGACACAGGCAGCGGGTTGTGCCGGTTCCTGCCGCAGTAATCCAGCTGAAAACAGCTCTGCCAAACAAAACCAAAAGGACAAAAGGTTTTTTAGTCCAAATGCTCAGTTGGGCTGATAAACATCAGAGTCGCTACTGAAGCTACACTGTCCAAGTCAATTGTCCAAGAAACAGCTGGGTTTTCTGATCAGTTAAGCAAAGGATGTGTTAAATGACCTGTCTGGCAGATCACATTGCCTTTTTCAGCCTTTTTTTTTTTTTTTTAAGTTGATGTATCTCTGGCGCAAGAGAAAGAAAGGGCCTTGCAATATAATCTTAAGAAAAAAAGTATATTAGGAAGCTGGGATCCAGTAAGCATATGTAAGGACTCTTACCAGTTTTAATTACCTATGCACAATACCAAGAGAAACTTAACAAAAAGCATTGGGCGAGGCTTTCTAATTTTATGAGGTTGCATGTAATCCTTAATGCACTGACTATACAGACTCAGAGGCACCATTTTCTTAAGCCTGGCTTACACAACCAACAGTATTTTGCATCAATATTTTCATGTGATGTAATTTCTTGGTACACAGAAAATCCTATTTCCCAAAGCAGTGAGAACTTTTCTTGCTATCTCATTTATGCCATTGCCTGCTTGCTTTCTGTGCTTGTTAATGTACTTCTTATTCTTGTTATTTATCTCTTTTCCCTTCCCAACTGTTTGATTTGTGTGTTGGTAGCAAATTATTCTTATTTTCAAGGTCTTTGAATCAAAATCTTTCATTTGATTTATACAGTTTGTATGTGGTGAAATGGCTTTCAAGAAGCTAAGATGGTGTTAAAAAATAAGTCCTGAAAGTACCTACTCATGGATACAGCATTCATAACATGAAAAGCTACACTGGTTAACACACAGAGGCACCATTTAGGGAAGCTGCTTCCAAGCTGAAGCCTATAGGTGCAAAACAGCCTTGTAGCTGAGTGAGACTTGGACTACCTTGGGGTCTCTGCTCCCTCCAACTAAAGATTAAGATTTAACATAGAAGTCCCCAAGCCCCTCAGGGAAAAAATAAGGCTGGAAGGATATGATGGCAGTGCTGGGTTCCTGTGCTCCAAGGCCCATTGAGTACTTTATATGCAGTAGTGCTAGGAGCTGGGAAGGGCGCTGGCATCCAAATCTGTTACAATTAAGTAAAAGTTAAACTCAGCCCCTAAAGTTACTGTTTTCACTGCGGACGCAGATGATATAGCTGGAAGATGTTGATGTGACTGTTCCGCCTTTCACATGAAACCCTCTTTGTAAAGCATTTATATATATTTGTTGTTGTTGTTGTGTTGTTTAAAATAGTTTGCAGCATCTCCACAGCACAGGGCAGTTGTCTGCCCATCTGTTCTCCGTGCTGTAAGCTTTTAGCTCAGGATTTGGCACTATGAAAGAAAATTGGCATAAGACAAAGAGGAAGCAGGACCTAAGTTGATTGACAGAATATTTTCTCAGTGGGAAAGTGCAATGAACTCAGGCATAAAAAGGCATAATCCATAAGACATTTATCACCAGGGATCTAAATTGTATTAGTAAGTATACAAACAAAGATCTGGTTTCTCTCTAGACGCCATGGGGTCTACGCATTTTTATGCTCTTCTTTAAAACACATCATTGCTAGAGGAATGAATAAGAGAAAAAAACTCTGCTGATGATTTCCCTGGGAATCCACTATAATGCTGTTTTGAGCCTTACGTGTGTTCCCAGAGGCATCACATGTCACATTACCCTTATGTGTGGTTGTGAAAATACAGAATTTTATCACAGTTTCTCCAAGAGTTTTTTTTTTTCACCTGTTGTAACTGTACCCACGAACCCGTGTGTGTTGAAACCTGTACTTAACCCAGGAAGACTTTTTTTTTCTATTCTCATCCTCAGTTGGGGAAAAAAAAATGTAGGTGGGGAGGGAAGCCTTTGGGATGCAGAAGCAGATGGTCTAAAGCTACAAGGAAGTTTAATGGCTTAGTGTTTTACTGGGCTTCTGGAAGTTGTAATGGTTGTATGTGAAAAAACAGATGGTGGTACTGTAAAACTGACTGGTACTTGTACATGCAAAGCTTGGGATATGGCATTTTTTTTGTCTCTAACTGTATCTTTGAGTACACTGATGAATTTACAGTGGGCTTACCAAAGGCATAAAGAAAATTATCCTGGTTGGCAAATGACAGTGTTTTTGCTTGTGTTGATGTTGCTGTGGCTCATGGAAGGCTCACTGGACTCCCATTAAATTATACTGCCACAAAATCACTTCCATCAGACTGCAGGGGATTTTCTGAGCCTTTACAAGAAGAAGAAATGCGTAAACTAAAAATATCACATCCATTTAATATCATTGAGAGGTCGTACACAGTGAGAGCTCTCTGAGCCGACACAGATGGCACACTGCTCTCATTTCTGTAGGTCAAGAAAAGAACCTCTTCCGTACTGCCATTGTTTTTCCATTTTTTTTCCCCTCAGTGTTAATTACTTTTGGAGTGTTTCATTGCCATCACTGTGGAGGTCAGCACTGCCATTCCAGCTTAAAAGTGAACCAAAAATAGCTTGTGAGGGGCTTGGGAAGACAATTAGCCTCTGTTGTGCTTGATAAACAAAAGGGAGGATGAGTTGAAGGCAATGATGCCCAGGCTGGTCCTAGTCTTACCCAATTTTATGGGTATCTGCTTCTGGTCACCCTTTTTGGTTTTTGGACCAAAACTCGGAGATTTTATTTGATGTTGTAGTTGAGTGACCTTTACTAACCTCTCCTGGTCTCACTGTTTCTCACACAGAATGCTCATACATGCCCTCCAGCATACAGCCATCTGCTTGGGCATGTTGTCCAGGCGGGCAGCTCTCCCTGTGTGAGTACGACACTGAACTTGGTGTTTATCTTTCTTAATGTCACCCTTCTTCTGGATCACCTCTGAGATCCCCTGGTTCAAGATCTTTTAGTGGTGGAGAGCCAAGGCAGATCATAGGATTTCATAGCACCACTAGCGTGGAGCACAGCTAGTTCAACAAACGTATAGAGGTATTAAGGAACATGGTTTAGTGGCCAGTATTGCTGGTTGGTGGACAGTTGGACTGAATAATCGGAGAGGTTTTTTTCCAACCTTAATGATTTTGTGATTCTGTGAACTGCTGAGAGCAATGGGGGCCTTAGCCATGCCATATTGTCTTTGTCCCCCCTTTTTAGGGAGCACTTTGGTGACACAGCTCAGCCAGCACGAGGATATTGAAATGCATGCAGAGTAAAGCAAGTAGTTGTCCATTGGGTTGGGTGCTTGTGTTAAATCAGCTCTAAGCTGGGTACTGTGGGAGCAAGGACCAAAGGAGAGGTAGAGCACAGGGGAAGGAGGTGGACATCAGATCACCTCATCTGCGCCCAGAAAGTCCGGAAGGTGAGTGAAATTCGAGCTTAAGTAGCTCTGCATTTCTTTGCTTTTGGCCCTGGGCAGGTCATGAATGTATTGGTCTTGGATTAGTGAGCCATGAAAATGAATGCCCTTGCTGATTATTTTCACTTGATCAGCAAATGTCGACATCACACACTACTGCATTATCGTTACACATGGATGCGCTTGTTGTGCATATGCTGACACCTTTCAGAGGACCTCAGAGCACAATGCATTATGCATCCTTCCCCCTATTTTTGTCAGTAACAAATAGCAAGTACTTTGTAGGTAAATAAAGAGAAATCTGTACCCTGAAGGATGTACAGCCTGATGCCAAGAGTAGTAATATACCATAAGAGAAATGTTAGTGGCAAAATGGAATTCACTGTGCTGCAGAGTGAGGGAAGAAGTCCTGAAGCATATGGACCTGGGGTGCACGAGGGCTGCTGCTAATCTTGTGACACTGCAGTGATGCAGTGCATCTAATGAGTAAGCTACAGTTCCATTTGTCACCTTACACAAATCAACAGTGCGAAGAGAATTTGGAGTATGTATTCGAACAGCTTAGTAAAAATGTTTGTTTTCTTTCTTTCTTTCTTTCTCTTTGATCCTTCATTTTCTAATCTTGACCCTGAGAGAGATGGGAAGGTGATCTCCTTCCTGAGGCTGCTTAGATGTGCAGTGGGTGCACAGTCTGTGCAGACACAGCCATGATAGGACTTTTAAGAGTTCTACTTGACACATGCATTACTCAAACAACTGTTCCTGCATGAAACCTTAATTGGCAGGATGTGAACTAGGGAAAAGTTTTGCCTGCTCGCTTGGGAAATGGTTAAGTAGGTTTGTAGTTGAAAGATACTGCTTGATGAAAAGCAGAGGGTTTTTTTCTGTCTTTGTAAGAACACTCCAGAGTTGATGTTATCTTAATTTATGAAGGAGCCCTGTAGTACTAAGACTATTTTTCTCTATTGGCAATAAAATTTGAAAAAACTATGACTTCCACATTACTGCAAGATTGTCATTCAGGCAATCAGAGTGGAAGCAGGAGGAGGTCTAGGTTTAAGTCTTCTTTCAGCTCCAAAGGATTTTTCTTAGGAGTGGAAAATTTGAGCAAGGTACTTTGGGTAGAGGATGCAAAACGTGATGCCAGCTTGTTGGTACGTAGGAGAAGGAAGACAAGGCACTTGCCAAATTAGTGCACTGACCTGGAATATTGGTGACAACCAGCAGCCCTTTGCATTCCTCAGCTCCCCTCCAGCCTCCAGAGCTCAGTTTCATCCTAGCCCTTTTATGACATTCCCGAAGTCCGGTGTGTCTCATGGGCCAGGTGAGGTTTCCTCTAAAGCCTCATCAGCTTCCAGAAGCAGTGCCTGCCCAGTCCACATACAGGCTGCTTGCTAAAAGGCAAGCTTGCCTGTTGCTCTTGCTAGCACTTGTAGCAAAAGCTGTGTGTGTGGGGGGGGGGCAACAGAGTTTATTTCTTTTTCTAGGGGGTCCAGTAGTTAAGTTCAGGAAATGGAAATACTCATATGCATTAATAAAGAACTCGCCTGAATTTCTGCCCAAATTTAATCAGAACCAAAATTGTATTTCAAAAATGAATTGCCTTTTCAGCAGAGGAGGAAATGCCATGTCCCAGTATTCACTTACTCATGACATTCTAGCTCGGTTTTGTATACTGAAAAAATTCTAAGTGTTTGACATAGGCTTAAATAAACATTTACCCTCTAGCTGCTCTATCCAAGTCGGGCCCAGAGCAGTCCTTGGGACTCAAACTCATTCATAACGGGGAAAAAGATTGTGAGACCTTCTCTCCCAGCTGCTCCAGCCTCATCTGCTCTGCCAGCCCTGCCTCCTGGCACTTGTTTGAGTGTTGGCAAGGAAAGAAGTGCATTCCTTTTCAATCTTTCTTTCTTTCTTTCTTTCTTTCTTTCTTTCTTTCTTTCTTTCTTTCTTTCTTTCTTTCTTTCTTTCTTTCTTTCTTTCTTTCTTTCTTTCTTTCTTTCTTTCTTTCTTTCTTTCTTTCTTTCTTTCTTTCTTTCTTTCTTTCTTTCTTTCTTTCTTTCTTTCTTTCTTTCTTTCTTTCTTTCTTTCTTTCTTTCTTTCTCTTTCTTTCTTTCTTTCTTTCTTTCTTTCTTTCTTTCTTTCTTTCTTTCTTTCTTTCTTTCTTTCTTTCTTTCTTTCTTTCTTTCTTTCTTTCTTTCTTTCTTTCTTTAATCTGAAGTACTTTAGTCATTTGGCCTTTAAATAAATATAAATAGATAAAATAAATAAATAATCAAAATTTTTTAAGCTTAGCAGTGCAAAAACCAAACTGAAGTCTCAGCAGTGTCGGGCTTGAGTACTGTTTGCTTTACTATCCCAGCTCAGTGTAGCTTGCTTATGCAGATTGCACATTCCTGAACTATGAGGAGTTTAGCTTGAGTTACATGCGTGTGTATGCATAAGTCATATTTTGCCAAGAGGAAGAGAAATTTCCTTTAACGCACTATAGCTGAGGTTCTCAAGCTAAACTTTTGTAATTTATAAATTAGAAATCTTGGAGAGCTGGAGAAGTAGAAAGTGCTGGACTTACAGTGTGCTCCAGGGAAAACAACCCAGCTTTATCATGAGCTTTCACTGTGCTGTTAGAGAACAAAGCTGGGGAAATGGGCATGTTTATGACTGCGGGGAGTAATGGAATTATCAAGGAATTTTGTATTACCTACACAGGAAATACTGCTGTGGGCATTTGGGCTCCCTTATAATATTTGTTGATGCTTTCAGACTTCACTGTAGTCGTGATTCCTTTTGAGAGGCTGTGTTTCTCACAGTTGTGCTCATATCATATAGCACTTGAAGAAATATCCTCAATTTGTTGTGAGGGTAGCTTTTACCTTGTTAAAACACAGACTTGGTTGGACACTGTACAGAGAGTACTTCACCTAATTTTACTACAAAAGGATCACATTTCCATTCCTTGCAAATTTTCAGCACTTCTGTAAAGGAGTTTGAAAGCCTAAAGGACTGAAGGCAACTTCATTAGCTGGCATAAGTAGGAGTATGTTCTGCCTGCAAACCTGAGAGCAGACAATGGGTGGCTAAAATGAGCCGTTGGTATACGGACTCTCCTTGGGTAAAAAAACTGTTTTAAACAAAAAATGCCGTGCTAACATCTTAGTGAATAACTATATCCAGTCTGTATAGGTCATACAGTATACAGATAAATTGCCTTCACATCAGTATTAGAAACAAAGCAGGAAGGTTTGTATTTAAAGAATACTGATGAGGCCTTTAACAACTATATCATAGAGTACTGTCAGATGAAAAATCCAAAACAAACATTTAGAAATGAAATTAAGCTTCAAATAGTGTTTGTTTCAGAAATCAGATTGCATTTCTACTCCTTCAGAATGGACAAAATACATTTTTACCTTGAAATGGGAGGTGCAGAAGCCTTATGTTCATATTTACTTACAGGGTGAACGAGTTGAGTTCAATTCTCTGCTTTATGAAGTCAACTGTTTCCACTACTCTCTTATTTCTGTTTTAATTATGGAAAAGACAAGCTAAATTTCTTGTGTTCTGCTTGTAGTATTAGCTTCTCAGGTTGGGCTTTACTGTTAAACCTGGGTGCCCCCATCTTCCTTTCCTTTTGGGATTAATTTATCTGGCAGCACTATGTGGAGAGAGGTGCTGTCTCAGCTAATAATCAGATAGCTCCACGAGCAGCAAAACTAATGACACCTACTTTCCAAAGGATTCGTGTCTCTTGGTTGATTGACTTTTAACTGAATTAAGCTGCAGCTGCAAGGCATGCTCATCCCTTAGTAGGCACCAGAGAATCCCCTCCTCAGCCAGAGCTGTTCTGCCCCATGGATGCTGTTTTTTCTTAATACATGGTTGGGCTGAAGCTCCTTCTGTGTGCAAGAACTCAAAAGGTTATTATTTTTCCTTCCCTTTCAACTTGCATTGCTGCAGTGGGTTCAGCTCTGCGTGGCCATCATGGCCCCTTTGAGCTCTCTCCCTGCTGAAAGTGCCCAGCAGGCTAAAAGCCACTAAGGCAGCTGGAGGGGTAGGCACATGGCAGTAGCAAATAATGGTTTGAAAGCCCAGCTAAAAAGTGAAGGAAACAATTGAGAAATTCTCACCTCTTGCAGGGCTGTGCCCTGAGCACCGACAAGGTTGCTCTGAGCCATTAGCCCTGCAAGTGTTTTGTTGGGAAGTGCTAAACATACTCACCAGAGCAGAAAAAGAGTAAGTCTTCATTCCGCTTGTGTCAGAGCTGGGAAGGGAGCTACATGGACTCCTGCTCCACTGAGCGTGTGCTTTATAGAAAGTGGAACCGTGCCAATAAATAAGCAAACAAATAAGTAGCATCCATCCTCTGTGTGCTGGCTGGCTATCCGGAGACAGAATGAATTTGAACTAGTTTACTTTGCTTTTCAAAGGCATGTTGGATGTGGAGCTGTTAGAGGAGGGCCACGAAGATGTTCAGAGGTCTGGAGCACCTCCCCTACAAAGACAGGCTGAGGGAGCTGGGGTTCTTTTGAAGAGAAGAAGAAGGCTCTGAGGGGATCTTATAGCAGCCTTCCAGTATTTAAAAAGGGGTTATAAAAAGGAGGGGAGTCAAAGTCATGGTACCAGATCTGGAGGTTGGTGGCCCTCCCTGTGGCAGGGGGTTGGAATTTGATGGTCCTTGGGGTTTCCTCCAACCCAAGCCATTCTATGTTCCCCTCTGGAGATACTTTGTCTCTTTCCATTTTGTGAGTGATGTTCAAATCCCTTCTGAACATAGTCCCCTGCTGAAGAATGCCCCCAAAGAAACGATCTTAACATTGTATAAGTACTTGCTGGAAATTCTGCACAGCCTTGCTGTCAGAGAAGAACTTTTTGTTTTGTTTTGTTTTGTTTTTGTATAAATGTAAGAGGAAAAGCCAAAAGGTATTTGTTTCTTGATGGTGGTGAGTTCTCTTCTTTTTGGAGTCCTTTTGGATCAAGCTCTCACACAAGTATTCTGTACCATTTGAAGACACAGTTAATCCCTGCTGTTTTCAGGAGGAAGAAACGTTTTAATCTTAGCATTAGTATTTTTCCAGTGTTCTGGTGGTGTATGGCTTTTACAGTACTGGACCTGCTGTGGATTTTAGAGGTGCTATTTCATACAGAACTGTAGAACAGTGAAATAGTTGATTCCTGCAGGAAAAAAATAAAATAAAATGGAAAGTATTGTTGCAAGAAGTATGTAGTTACAGGGCACATATGTTACTGACTGCAGTCCCACTTATTTGTGATGGTTTCTAGCAGTACAGCTGATTTTCAAGTTGTTTGAACCAGTGCTCAATTCAGAGAGGGATTTTTTAAAAGTGTGCACTGCTCAGGCAGAACTGCTTCTAACCTATAAAGTGGAATAACACCTCTGAGACCAACAAGCTGCTTTGGATCTGCAGTTGGATAACCGAGATAAAAAGCCTGGCCCAGGCCTCAGTCCCCAGGGCTCGTGAACCAGGCAGCATCCACGTTCTGGGCATGCTGCTTTAGGAAGTGGGAAACCATTGAATACAGTTCTGTTTTTGAACTAAGGAGCCTGTGAGCACTCTCTATCTCCCATTAGGGCTCCTTTGCCTTTTTTGGTCTGCTGGCATTTCACTTACTGGTTGTACTTGCTTAGGTATTAGAGAATAAGACCGTGACTGCAATTGTTTAAGCCTTGGCTTACTTGCTGAAGTCTGTAGAACAAAATGACGCTGTAGAAATGCCAATAAATATCAGGTGTTTTTGGTTTTTTTTCAGACTGCCCTGATGAAATCGCAGTTAGAAGGGTTGCTGGCTCTTTTAATTATATATTTAAAAGAAAGCATTTTGAATGGGCAGTACCTCATAATTTCACTCTCTGGTGTATAATTTAAATAATATAAAGGAATTAAAATCCTCTGAGGTTACAGACAGACAAGGACTTGAAATATTGCCATGAGACAGGATGGGCTTTCCTGTTAATGGAACTCATTTTTATGCAGGGAACTGCCACGTTCAAGCAGACACCCTTTCAGTTTAATATTCCTTTTTGTTCTTCAGCGCCTGAATGACAACATCCTAAAAGAGCAGTGCGTGGCAGATGATTAAAAAGAACAAATATTCTAGGCGGCATGCTGAATTACCTCCTGAGCAGCACTGATGATCTCTTGAGCTCTCTCTAGGGCTGCAAAGATGATTCAATAAGCCCTAATTGAAACAAATACGTGAAAAAGGAAGGTGCGCTTTGTTGATTATCTGTACTCAGCACTGTATCCAAAACCTGGTTTCCTCTGGGTGTTTGAGTGCGTATGTGCTCAGCTGATCCTGTGATTCTGATGGTGAGTGAAGAAAAGCATTTCCTCAGTGTCAGGCATTAGCAGGCAGAAGCATGCAGAGCGAGTGGCTGGCAGCAGGGAGTAGGCATTAAGACACATCCATCTAACATGTGTTTCATTATCTAGATCACATTTTGAGTGCCCATTACAAAGTAATTCTATATTGCCCGTGCATTATGTATAACAAAGAATGGTTACTAATGGGAGTCATTCAACAGCGCATGAATTTCTTCCTTTGTGAAAGCAGTTGAGAACACTTTGTAGTGAAAGATTTCACTTAGAAACATGGAAGAAATCTGAAGGAAGAAGATGTGCATGAGAAGGGGCTGTGCTGCTTTCACCCGCTGCTTGTTTCTTTTTCCTCTTGCCTTTTCCATGCTTGAAAAAATGAAAGCCTGCTTTTCCAGAGAGCTCACTCCTGGAACAAGGTGTTCTGATGAACAAAGCTGGTGTTTGAAAACAGGAATCTGGGAGTTGGAGCACGAGGCTTTGTCAGTTCTGTTACGTCCACGCTCCATCCTGTTTTCCTACCACGGAGAGCACCGGGAAGCTGACTAGCAGCTCTGCTGTCTGTTTGGGGCACGGTGGCCTGTTTTGACTGCTCAGAACACCTTGTCCTTGAAAGCAAAAGCTCACGGCAAACAAGAGCAGGCGTTTCTGAGATGGTGCAAGTCCTGTGCATCACACGGCTTCTGTAGCCCATCAGCTTATGCAGCTCTCCACGCAGTGTACGTGTCTAGACTAAGCTCTGCAAAGTTCTAACTGCATGTGAAAAGATGATGAACATGTTTTGTCAGTTAACTCCTATTGATCTTGATATTTTTGCTTGTTTCTGCGTTTTTAAATCCCTTAGGTTGGACTTCCCAGGTGACTATTGCCAGGTCAGTAAATGGACTGCATCAGAAGGATTGTGGTCAGTGGGTCAAGGGACTGCCTCTCTACTCTGCTGTGTTCAGGCCTCACCTGGAGTACTGCATCCAGATGAGAAACATGAACCTGTTGGCATGAATCCCAGGGAGGACCGCAAAAGTGATCCAAAGGGTGGAACACCTCTCATCCGAGGACAGACTGAGAGAGCTGGGGCTTTTCAGCCTGGAGAAGAGAAAGGCTTTTGGGAGACTTGATAGCAGTCTTTCAGTGTCCAGAGGAGGCTGTAAGAAGGAAGGGGGTAGACTCTTTAGTGGGATCTGTTGTGAAAGGAAAAGGGGAAATGGTTTCAAACTAAGAGGAGATTTAGACTGGATATAACGAAGAAGTTTTACAGTAAGGGTGGAGAGGCAGTAGCACAGGTTGCCTACAGGGATAGGAGATGCCCCGTCCCTAGAGACACTCGAGGTCAGGCTGGACAGGGATCTGAGGAATTGAGCTGTAGGCGTCCTGGTTCACTGAAAGGGAGTTGGACTGGATGGCTTTTAAGTGTCCCTTCCAACTCTGACGATTCTGTGATCCTGTGAAGTGTCTCTCTGATATGAGCAGATTCAGATGGAGTAGCATGATCTGGTTCGGATGCTTTGCTTTTTATCCCGAAGGAAGACAGCCCCATTTGGATGGTACCACGTGGAGTCTTTACAGACTCTTATCCCACCTCTGATGGGAAAATGCTCTAACATGCATACATAACAGTAATTTTATCTAGGTACTTAAATTAAAAAGGCACATGTACCCTGGAGCCTTTTGCAAATATTTGAAGCACCTTGAATATAATTTGAAAATTCTCCCATCAGAAGTGGCAGTCAAGATAATTGAAGTGCAGAAGTGACCTTCGTAATAACTCAACAAACCAGGCAAACAGAAAGCTAGAACTCTTCTGTCTTGCTAGCAACTTTCCTCTCTCTCCACAAATAAGCTATTCATAAAATGCTACAGAGAGGGCAAACTGTGTGGCACATATTTCATTTCTTCTGTCTTCACTATATCTTACCGGACACACTGTAGCTTCAAATAGATGCTTTTTTTTTTCAGATTAAGCACTTCCTAAAAGTAATGGTCCTTGATAGAAAAACTGGAGAATGATTTGCTGCTTGATTAGAGACCAAGTCCATGAAAATAACCCTTTTGATTGATGTACTGTATTACAGTGAGTGATCCTTCCCTGCCTGTTCTTTGCATGACTTGATTTGGTAAATAGCACTAACTGGAGATGGACTATGACAGTCCAGTGAATGACACATAGAGTGGAATAAATCACAGCCCAAACTCGTGAGTTCAGCTAAGACTAGCTCTCCTATTTTGTGTCTTCCTCTTATTTCCTTTGCTTTCATTATATTCCTTGCAAACTCCTTTTATTTCGTAATGAGCAATAAAGTAGGAAATGTTGATGTAGTAGTTCTTGGGTCATATAAGCCCTCATTTTCAGTCTTGAGAGACTTCTGGTGTCTTTAAAGACTCAAAAAAGGTCTATCACAGTTCATTGGCGGCAGTCAAATTAAATGTGGCGTTTGACCCCTGAGAATTCAAAACATAAGACAAGTTAAGTTAAGCCCTTTATTCAACTCTGACTCACTTCAGACTTCAGATGTGTGCACTTCAAAGGGTCAGACTGGATGTACATCGAGTAATTCAGCAGCCCACGCAGTATTCTTGAAGTTGCCAAAGTCAGCTGGAAATACTGTGAGATCAAGCTTTCTCTTATGCGATTTCCATAATTTCCCACTTCGATGTTGCAGGAAGCTGAAACAATGTATGCACTGAGGGAAAGGGGAAGGAAATGTTTCTTCCAGTATTTCTGAAACTCAGCGTGAGTTCAGATCTACCTTGATTCTAGAAGTTGCAGTGGAACTCTTTATTTTTCCTAGCCTTTTTGAAGTGTCCTTATGTAGACCTTTCAGGTTTCTGGCTCTCAGTAAATTCTAGTGAACTTGCTGAAAGCCAGAGAGCCTGCAGGACTTGCAAACACCAAGCAAAGCCAAGGTTCTCAGTGTTTCCAGGCATCTTCCAGCAGAGCCCGGACTTGGCAGCGGCCAGTTGTTAGATGATGATTGAAGTTGATAAGTCTCTGTAAAGAAAAAAGTATGAAATCAACTCAGTTTCAGTTGGTAAATGCTGAAATGGAACATCTTCTTTCTGGGAATGAGAAGATTTTCATCTTTAGTGGCCTGGAACAATTTGACACAGGTCCATTCCATGTTTCTCTGAACAAAACGCCATAACAAACCAGCTCTTCTGAGCTCCATTAAAGACTTCTGTGTAAAGTGGCATATTCACTTGATTCTCGTTTATCTTAGCTGGACTTTTTAGTCAGGCCATATTTGTGGAAGGGCGTAGGTTCTTTCAACAGTACTGGTCACCTGGATTGAGTGATTCCTTGGCCACTGACTGGTGAGTAGAATTGTGAATTGATTTTTATGCTGTCGGCACGCAATGTATTTGATAACCTAACCTGTGACACTTTCAGAAGCCTAATAAATGGTGCTTCAGTTTTATTTACTGATATATCACTCAAATATGAATGGAATCTGACCATGGAAATATTAAATTAGCTTTGTCATGCCCTTCTCTGTCAGAAGGAGGTGAATTATGAACAGTAAATAAGTGCTGAATGAATGACTCTCAGAGCACTTTGCTCTGTGTCTGGGTTATTAGAAATGAAGCAATTTCACTTCATATGTCCTGTTCAGGTTCTCCGGGTTCCTAAGACCCTATTAAGACAAAATTGGTCCTCAGCATGTTGGAATGAATGTCACACAAATTGAGTAGGTTTTTTAAAAACAGTCTCTGCATTTTTAAAGCTCCATTGCCCTCCTTCAGGGGTAGGGGACACGAGAGGCAGATAAACATGAGTTAACTAAGGGGCACCTAGCTAGAACTCAAATACAATATTGGCAAAGAAGGAAGACATAGCAACTAAATGAACTGGAACAGCCTTGTTGGGGAACAAACCAGGCAGGAGTGGGAAGGACTGATAAAAAAATCACTGCTTTAGGTGGATTGGAGTTAATGGGAGAATGCAATGCTCTCAAGTAACTGAAGGACAAGGAACGTAGAAGGCTGTTGCTTGTTCAGGAGAGGTTTTCAGGATGAGACCCTGCTATGCAGGAGGCAATGGGAGGCATGGGGGAGTCAGTTGGGAAGTCTGGACTGAGCAGACTTCATTATATTATTTCTCCCATTGCTTGATTAGCAACAGTCCTCCCTACCTGTGTCCCACCACAGGAAAAATAAGCTTGGCATGGGCCTTCCCCTGAAGTGGCCATGCATCTTAAAAAAAAAAAAGCCATGGGCTCCTCTTTTCCACTTGTAGAAGGCAGTCAGATGAGTGCTTGCTTGATCTGATCTGGTTCTGCTGCTCCCACCCATCTTTCCACAATATGACAGCAGTACAATTACAGCTCTTCACAGAACAGTATAAAAAGTGAGGAAGGAGTGCTGAACTACTGTGGTGATATATGGGGTGTCATCATGGCGAGATGAGTTCTACCAGGGAAAATGCTGGAAGTTGTGTGAGATTACCTGAGTGGGCTGGAGATCTCAGCAATGGGGTGCTGCTCCTGCTGGGTCTGGAGGCTTAACTGCTTCGCTCTCATGTTGATGTAAATCTGTTGATTGTGACAGGACTGATTTGCACTAAATTCTCACTGGATGAAACAAGAACACCAGCTCCTGCTTCACCTATTTCCAATACAAGTTAACAGACTCAATATGAGATTTGTGCCTAACACGTGCTAGCAAATAATGGAGCCATGTCTGCAAGTCTGCGAAAAAAACAAAACACATCAGACCATATTCCCTTTTGGTGGACTTCTGCTTTCATCAGCATTGTATTTGATGAAAAAGAGCCAGTTTTCATGAGAAAAAACTGAACAAGTACTGCCTTGCTGAGTGACGTGTGTTTACTGGGCAGCGAGCCCAAGCAAAGCACATGCATCTTGAGGAGCAGCATGCAGGAAGGAGGCTAGTATTGGCACGAGTTGGTGGGAACTGGGAGTTCCAGTGCTGAGACTGGTGCAAGCACAGCAGCATGAGCCTTGGGGAAGGAATGGTTGTCACAGTCTGCTGCAGCTGCATGCCAAGGGCTGGAGGCTGTTGTAAGACGCTTTTGACATTCTGTCAGGTTTCTTGATGCAGAAGTTTACTTCTGGCTTTTGTCTGGCTTTGGTATTGTCATTGGGACCAAGAGTACATTTGAAGCATCTCCCCCTAGCATCCCACTTACTTTGAGTTCAGGGTGGTCACAGAAATTTACTTTGTTTCAGAGGGAACTAAATGGGACGATTTGCAGTCCAACATGTCAGGCACTCCAGCTGGTAGTGGGCATTCAGTCACGGCAGTAGACTAGAGCCTCCTCCAAAGTAAAGCTCACAAGACATTAACTTCATGGTCTTTAGGTCCTCAGCGCCAACTCTTCCATTCTTCCAGTCCTCTTATATTGCTCCATTTGTGCTGATGTAAGCAGAGCTTTTCTCTTCCAAAGTGACCTGATAAACTCTGTTGGCTGCAGTAGACTTGTATGTGAGAAAAGTTTTTTCCTTCTAACTTTTTGAAATGTAATGGGTGATAATCCCAGAAATAAGGGAGTTAATGTACATCTTTAAGCCCTTTGGTTTCTTATTGATTTCTTTTTATCTGCCAGATATATTCATGTAGCATCTGAGACCACAAAGTAGAAGTGATGGTTACACAGCCTCTGCCTTTGCATTTTCGAAAGCCTGAGTTACTTAATTCTTCTTTGAAAACAGAAATGGTAGATTTCACACTATATGAGATTTCTTTTTCTGTCCAAGTCGAGTTAATCGCATTCATATATATTTTCCTGCTATGACATTCAGTGAGGACAGAATAGAGGACTTCTCCAGCATAAAGAGAATTTTCAGTCCGTGATTAACATAAATCAGGAATTCAAATCTGGGTGGCTCCCAAGTGAGCCAATTAAAACATTGCAGAGCCCAGGTCTGCTGACAACGTTTCAGAAGTTGGAGGGAAACTCTTCTGACTTGCAAGTGAAAATGCTAAAATAACACAATATAGGTTAAGGCACAACTTGGAGTAGAAAACTGAGCAGGAAAGATTAGCTTTTTTGGCCAGCTGCTGAGCTAATGCTTGTAATCCTTACACTGAGCGGCACCAGTGGGCCTTGGCCTACTTCTGTGAATGAAGCCTGCAGGGTCCGCCCTGCTGTGACTTGTGTGGTGCCAGCTCCTTCTCCTTTTAGGTCTGCCCAGCACTCCGGAATCCTAGTTAAGATCTTGCTCACATCTCTCTAACTTCTATGGTATCATTCAAACCTTACGTCGGAAACTCATCCGCCACAAAACACCGGCTTTTGAGGCCAAGCCCAACAGGAAAGTAAAGCGATGTATACGCTCAAGTAATTCCATCACCTATGATGGAAATGGATCTGTGTGAAGGTCATCACCTCAAGGAGATTTTTATGAGGTTAAGCTTCAAACTGGTTGAAAATATGTAGTATAAGTTTCCTTTAAGTACAAGGATCAACTGCAGGCTGAATCAAAATAACATTTAAAATCCTTGAGTCAGATTTCAGAATCAGGACAAGTTTAAGTATTTGCTGAATCCCAAAATTAATGCTATGTGGAAGTAAGAAATAACTTAGAAACTGAAATTGAGCCAAGGCTGGTTTGGGAGTAATTTTGTTCCGCAGGTAGCTACAACCTTCCAGTTAACAAAAAAGAAATGGAACAAATTGGCCCCCTGTTACACTGTGGGACAGATGACCACCAGCAGGAACCCAGGAAATATTTCCAAGGCTGGAAGTCTTGGATAATGTGGAAATAATTACTCAAGTAAAATGAAGGCTTGGATTGCTTTCAAAATATTAATACAGTCTTTCTCAAAACCACAGCAACAACCAAAAAAACCAAGAATGAGGAAAATTTGGATCCTTCATATCAGCAGACAGCCAAAATCCTCAAAGCACATTGGCTCCACTGAAAGCATATTTATTCAGCTTTCAGCAGACAATTAGCAGGAATCAGACTTAATAGGGCAGAGGTGATCCTCCAAGTAGCATTTGCCAAGAGAGGTTGGAATTTGATACTAAACCAGGGTAAAAAGTGTGTTTGGTTTAGTATGTTGTGTATTTTTGAACTGTTCAAAGGTTCCTATTTTTAGATATCTTCAAATATTTCAGATTTTGAATCCTAAAACATTTTCTCTTCTTCAAATGTGACTCATGAGAACAAGTTAGATGGATGAAGAGGAGAGGTTGATTTCATACAAGTGTGATGATTTTATGAGTATGTAGTGGATTAAATTTTGGAGTGGATGTGATGACTCCATACCTTTTTGGTTTAGACTTGTAGAATTATCTTTGGAAAAACAAGGTTATTCTGTTCCCTGGGAAAAAGGCTCTTCTCTGCTCTCATCTTGTACCATTATAGTCACTGTTCACAGGAGCAAGGACTTTGGATTTTTCCCTCATCTGCAGAGCATTCCTTCATCCGTTATTTTCTCTGCTGCCCTCATATACCTATGTTTTGTCCTCCTGGTGCTTGTGGGATGCGCTGTGTCCGTGGCAGGGTAGGGCTGGCATCCAGTGTGGGAGTTAGCAGAGGGGAAGAGGCCCACTGTCACCCTTGGCCGCTTCCTGTCTTTATGGCTTGTGCATAGAGATGGCAAAGGGCATGAGGGATGGGACCCACTGACTCAAATCTCCAAAGAGAAGAATTAATAACACTTACAGAAGTCCTTTTTATTTATATACACCAGGACATTCTCACCCAGAATGTCATAGCGTGTGCCCATAGTACATCCCAGAAGATGGTTTGACCATGATTATGGACAAGCCATGCAAAGAACATTTCCAAACAGAAAGCACAGTGCATGTCCATGGTGCTTCTCAGAAAGTGATTGGACTGTGCTCATAGCTGAGCCTACAAGCTTGGATTTCTCATGAGCACATACACACAAGCTGCTTTCTTCTCGGAGCAAGGGTACATGGCTCTGAAATTGTCTGTTGCAGTTATATCATCAGAACAGAGCTGTCTGCCCAGCAGACATGAGTAATGTGAAATAGAAACATAAAAACCAACAAGGTAAACATAAAGGAGCAGAGAAATGTGTTTCCGATCTAAGAAGAAGAGAGTGCTATGGATAATACAGCTAGGGAAGTCTGTGACAAGATTCATAGTCCCTGGGCATATTTCATTCATGTGAATGGTGCTTACACAGCAGATAATTTGAGCTGTTTCTACCTTCTCAGCAGTGCCAGAGAAGTATTTTCATCTGCTAGAATGGATCTTAAACAATAGCCCTATCATACTGCATGCAGAGGGTGCTCTGCTCCGTTGTCTGCAGCATTTCTTTACTTTCTTACTTGCACACACATTTGTTGTCACAGCAGTAGTGCAATAGGTACATGGCCCTATTCTGTGTACAGACAGATTTTCTGTATTTGGACATTTTTCCATTTCACCCTCCTGGTGGTAAAACAAGCGCAGACAAACGGCAAAACAGGGCATTGGAAGCAGAAGCTAGATAACATTGCTTCACTCAGTAGGAGAACTCCTGCCTCAGGGAAACCCAGAGCCGAGTTTGACAATTATAGCCCATTTTTATAGCATGAAGAGGCTGGTGATGCTCATCCAGAAAGCACTGCTGATAGAAGGGGTAGATCCCAAAACCACAAAACTTTCCCCAAATGTTGCCTCGGCAAAGTAAGGAAGCCCTGCAAATTCTGATATCAAATAGTCCTCTATCCACCAGAAATTAAAGGCTGTTCTTGCTCACGGCTTGTTGTACTATATGTGTTTCTTTTAAAAAGCCCAGAAAAGCTAGATCAAAGGCTGTGTCTAAAATTTAAATTCCTGTTACTTCAAAAACAGATTACAGAAGTGCCCCAGTTACGATTATCTTTTGTCTCGCATTGTGCTTTCTTCTTGGATCTACTCTAAATCTCTCTTCCCACGTAAGGCCTCTCTTTCCCCTCCTTTTGCCATTTAATTTAATAAGTTATTGGAGCGAATATGCCATGTAAATCGACTTCTACTCATGCAAATATGTGTCAAATACGGTGACAAGTGATGGGAATTAGCACGTGAGAGGGAAATTCCTGAACTAAATAATAGTTGCCTAATTCAGGCCATTTTTGGTGTGTTTTGAGAATTAGATTATGCTTTTTCTTTCATTGGAGAGAATCTTTTGGATTGGAAATGAAAAATTGTTTACTTCATAGGATGTGGCTTATTAGCAGTTATAAATAGTAAACAGCAATGTGTATTTCCCAGGCGATTTTAATTCCTTGATTAAGGCATCAGATGAATAGCTGTGGTTGTTTTTTCAAGTATTCCGTAAAATGAATAAATCTGTACAATGAATGCACATATTGTGAGATTAATTTTTTCAGCAGAATATGACCTCTTTGTCAGATGGTACAATTATCTGATGGTGTATCGCCACTGCAGTTTTAGGTAGACAACCTTTATGGACTCACTTCTCTGATGATCTGAGTTCAAGCCTTCCTGATCCATGAAATTACATCATTATTTAAAATACAGCTTCGCTACTGCAGGTCCAATCAATGGGGAACTCACCCCCAGCTTCTGTGTGTATCTGTTGGGGGCAGCAGCTGATGGATGGGGCCTCATCAAGGCCACCCGTTGATCTTCCTTTCCGTGGGGCAACAGGAGTGGGGGCTTGTAGGGAAGATGGAAATCTGGAAGGTCTCAATGGATTTATGAGATCTGGCACCGGCAGGGGTGCGGGGAGAGTTCCTGTGAGTAATAGTTTGCATGATCAATCTCCTCATTTGTTAATCTTCTCAGATGGTTACTGAGCAAAATTCACGTTGTGCAAATGTGTTTCTAAGTGGGAAAGGAGGCATGGGAGCTTGGCACATTGTCAGATTTGGTCACATTAGCAAGCTCTCGCCCTTCCTTGAGGCTGCAGATTGAACATTAACCGTAGTGGTGGGATCCAACTGCATCCAACCCCGTAGCCATGACCCGAGTTGCTGAGAGCGGTCACCTAGAGGACCCGGCAGCTATGGAAGGTGAAGCACATCTTTACATGGGACAGCAGTCTGAGGAAATGATGAGTGGCTCAAAAGGAGTCATCCTGGGCACATGCTTCCTCTTAAATGAAACCTGTGCTCCAAGGCACGTGGGCCATTTGTAAATGAAAGCGAGTGGTGAAGACTGGCAGTCAAATTTTTAAAAGCATTTCAGAAAGTTGTTTCTAGGTATATTATATACAAAGATCTCTGAAACAGCAATCTATTTTTATTAAAGTTCGGAATTGGAAAGAAGGAGATACTGCCAGTAATTTTTTTTAGAAGTCTGACTTATAAATGAAGTGCTAATGAATAATTTCACAAATGGTGCTTCAAATAGTAAAGCACGGAGGCAGATTTTCACCGCTGCTGGTACAAGAATAAACCTGAGCGAGTAAATCTGGCGTGCCTTGCCAATTTTTATCATTTTTGGAGATGGAAACAGAACCTCGTGCAATATTTAAAGAATGTGAAAGCTCCACACAAGGGGGCGAGTGCCTTGCTGGCAGTGACAGACGGTGCTGGCGCAGAGCGGAGGAGTGCGTCTGCAGGCTGGTGCTTCCCCAGCTGTAGGAGCATCCCAGAGGGAGCACAGGGATCTCTTCACCCAGCTGCTGGAGATGTGCACCAGCACTCGGGGTTAGCAGGAAAACTGCTCATTCTCTGAACTTTTAGAGCCTGTAAAGACTGTTTGCACAAGCAGGGGTCTCTACAGCAAGTTTTGCACCTTGCTGATGCACCAAGGGGCTGGCGGGTATCTGCTATTAATCCCAAATAGAGCCGCACCCTGATTGTTGAGAGCAGTTTATTTCCATAGGTGAGGATGTTAGCTTAATGAGATTAGACAAAATCTAATGAAAGAAGATGAGTTTGTAAGGTGTTTGTAGTAGTTAAACTGCTCTGCAGGGGGATTTTCTGTGGCTGTAGCGTGGCTCGTTCTAATAACCTGTCCACAGCCACCTCATCCAGGTCCCATAGGTGCCTTGCTGGAGAGCTGTCATATTGTCAGCACTGTCATTTCCCCTTGTATGGAGCTGGCAGCGGATTGTCAGTCCGATTAAAACGGCCGTCCTACACGGACACAATCAAGCGACAGCTTCCTTTTAATAAATGGAGAAGAGCGGTACAGGGTGGGCTGTGATTGATTCCTGACAAGGGGCCAGCCCTGCCCTGCTACGGACCAGGGGAGGGGAAGGGCTGCTAGCGTGACGCTGCCCCATGGGGCTGCTTAGCAGGAGCAGGGCTAGCAGCAAGCTGACAGCTGCCCGTCGAGAAGATAACAATGTGAAAAAGTCAGTGACAACCTGCATGGCTAATGAGGGCAGATGCTGCCCAGCTGCAGGCAGGACCTCCTGGATTGCTGCGTGTTGCTGAGAGGGAGAGCAAAAAAGTGTCTGAAGCATCTTCTGCGCACTTCTCAGACAGTCTTCAAGGCTCCATTTCCTTGGGCATGTGAATATAAGAGAGGGAGAGGGAAGCAGTAATTGCAGAGATTGGGAGCAATTTAATGGCCATCCACAGTGTCCTGCTGGTGACCCAGAGCAACAGTGTTTGTACAGAGCCCCTTAAAGGCTCTTGGTGTCAAAGACCTTTACAGTGTGCTTTTAGACATCGTTAGGTTTCATAGGAAATTAAAACTAAATTCAGGAAATGTGTTTTAAGGGTACTATTATCTTTTTCTCAGGTGTGGAGATTATTACTGTGTTGGGTTAGCCAAAAAATTGTACTCATTTGGGGCATTTATAAAAAGAATTTGGGGAGCTGCTGCATCACACACGTGCTCATAGACCCCTCAGGGAGCTGCATAAAAATAGAGAGAAGATTCTGCAGGAAGGGAGAATCTTTTCCGCCTTGCTGAGGGGTCACTACAGCTTAATTAACTCGAGTTTCTCATTTCTCAAACCAAGGAGTATCCAGCTGTCTCATGCCCTCCCTGCTGCAGATGTCGTATGTGTCATGCACACAGAATTTATGCCAACATTTGCCATCCCGTTGACTGCCCCCATCCTTTCCCTGGCTGATAGGCAATTGCTATCTGCTGCCTCGCTTCCACCCATCACTCCCATCAGCGCTAATAACATGGGGGTGGGGGGAGGGGGACTTTTCAGGTTTGCATAAACCTTGTGTTGACCTTCCTCAGTGAATTGCAGCATCGAGGAGAGACTGCTTGCAGATCGTCATCCTACCATAGAGACCTCTGTTGAGGAAGGGGGAACAGGATGTGAATCATTTTGGAATTCACACTGTACAATTTTTTTTCTCCGTACTTTTAGCGTGTAGTTCTTCTTTATTTTATTTTTTCCCTGGCAGTATTTTGCCGGAATACTTTTTGCAGTAAGGAGAAGACTGGAACTCTTCAAAGCTGCAGTGCCAAGCATCTCCTCTCCCTCCTATTTCAAAATAAATCATTCTCCTGGTGGTAATGAGTAATACAGAAAAATGCAGGCAGCGAGGATTTTGCCAGGGAGAGAGAGATTTGCAGTGCTGCGCTGGCTTCTACACAAACTTCTATTTAATGACACTGCCACAGAAGGAGTATTATATTATCTGTCCCACTGCTCAAGCCTTCAGTCTCGGCATTGTATAAGCACGCTACTTTTTTACATTTATAAGCAGCAAGCAGTTCCAGAAAAATTCTTGCTCCAGCTACAAAACTCAGCAGACCTCAACTGTGTCATTACCTCACCGCGCTGGGGCAAATCCTGCTCCTGCAGCTGCAGAGGACCTCGGCCAGCCATCCCAGTGTGCTCCAGCTGCCCCCTTCCCCAGCCCCATACCCTTATCCTGCACTCCCTCTCACACCAAAATTGAGGTTACAGGGCTGCGACCACTCCTCGGCATCTCTAAAAGGAGTCCCAGAGGGAAACGGAGCCACCGTGCCTTGGGGAGCCTACCCAGAGCAGCCTGCTGATCCGTAATGCTTGTTTGTTCTTTGCTGAGTTCTCCCTGTTCACGGAGGGAAAGTTAGGAGATTCCTTCTTCTGTTCAGTTAACCAGGATGTTTTTGACATTCAAAGATAGCATCAGTGGAGTTTTTGAGCTCTGTATTCCGGCAGAGGTAGCTGCTTCAACAAAATAGATTTTACTTTGCTGCCTCAATAAAATGTTTCTGAATGTCTCTGTCTCCCAGGAGCTGCTTGAAAATGCCAGCCTTCGTTTGGCTAAAATACACTGAGCTAATGTATCTACAACTCCACCTGGGGAAGGGATACCTTGTGCATTTCTTCACCTGTCTCACCGGAGTGCCTTGACCTCCTTGCTCTGAGGGCCAGACGGGACACTTGTGCAGCATCCCTACCAGCTTTTCACTGCAAATTGGCCAAGCTGTGCTTTCACGAAGCAGAAGCGTGTCTGCCGGAAGCAAGAGAGCTGGGGTCACTCCCTTGGCATGCCGTGAATGGCCAAGTTACAACCATTCATTCACAAAGGTCAACCTGAACCTGGGCTGAATTCCATCCAGGAGTGGGACAGAGAAGCCCATATCCTGTTACGGGCTGCCTGAGCTGCCTAATCACTGCGGCTGAAAGCTGACCTGTGACAGATGCTGCTTCAGCAGTGTCTAGGAGCCAAAGATGTCCAGGCATGGTCTATGCAATATACAGGGGCATTTCCTCAGCTGGCGTAAGTTGCTGTAACTCTGACGATATCATCAGCATTATCCCAATTAACCCCATAAATAGGACCAGGCCAGAATTTTTAAATTTGCTATGGCTCGTGTTTCACACGACATGGTGGCATAAATTCAAGAGATCTTTTGTTAACATCTTCCCGAATATCTTAGCATCTCATGTGCCAAAAGCAAAATGTCTCTCAGTTCTCATTTCCCTTGGACCCTCTTTTCAGCAGTGGCTTAGGTTTCATTTATGTCATTGTCAGTAGATAATGAGTTCTGACCACCAGGGATTTGGGGCAGCTGTGCCAACAATTACCACACTGTTGTTGGTCAGGCATCTGTTGGCTGCTGGACAAACTGGCTGGGCTGTAGGATGCCTTCTGGACATCCTACTGCAGGTGCCCAGAACAAAGTGCTGGCCTCTCAGCCCACCCTACCTCATGTGTGTCCATATTTCTCCTGTCATAGTGGTGCTGGGCTTTTTAGAAGGAGGTGATTGCACCTTAGTGGTCTCATAAATGGAGATACGGTCATTAAGAGAGAATCTGGCAGGAGAAAATTTAGCTTCATGCATGAGGAAAGTGATGTTTCTATTCATGGTCTTCCAATTAGCAAAAAGTAATCATAGCTTTACTTGATTCTTAAAAGCCTTCACTTGGGGTTCAGGTCTCATTCTCCATGCCGTAGACCTGGGAAATGCAGTTTGCTTTGGCATTTCAGCAGTGTTTTCTGACGGGTGTAAGATTTATGATTGGTTTGATGAAGTTAAACCTGGCATAGCTTTTTTGCTGGCAGAGCATTTGAGCGGACAGGTTTATACAGCTCCAAAGAACTACATCGAACTGGAGCAGAGTTTGATTTAAAGATAATCTGGGGAAGGTGGAGTGCTATGAGAAAAGAGGGAAAAATACATATAAAATAAATGCAAGTGCTCGATTAGTTGCCATCCTCACTTTGCTCTTTTTTCACAGTCCTCAGTCTCTGGCATCCCCTCAGTAGCAGGCAGGAGCTCTACATCAAAGAAAATGTTTTCTCTGTCATTTCTGATACTATTGGAGGTTTGTGTAGACAGGCTGCCAAATTAGGTAGGATGTACCATTCCTTTCACTCCCGCCACTGGCTTCGGAGTCACCACTCACACAGTAGGGAGCGGGTCTGCGTTGTGCCCAGTGCACACAAGGCTCATGTTCACCTTCCCTCAACAGCCCAGATGTTGTCACTGTACAGACCTTCAGTGAGGACTGCAGCAGTGTATTATTTCCAGTGTAAGTGGGAGCTCTTTAATTAGTAGCTGTGCCCCCAGCTCATGGGGAACGTAACTGGAACAGCTTTTATCTGTAACATTGTGCTCTGCCATGGCTTCTCCTCAATGACATTTTTTTTCATGCACTTTCTTGGTCGTTGTAGGGAGAATTTTCTGGTTTTCTGTGATTCAGAGCAAGTGAACTTTATCTTTTTATTCATAAAATTCCCAAGTGATCAGACATAAATGCTTCACTCTTGCCACTGTCCTCCCCAGGAGGCTTGTGTGCCAAAAAAAGACTTGGAGCTGTCTGACAAGTCATTTCCTGACTTGCAGTCATTCCAGATTCACTCAGCTACCAGCCACCCCCACAATGATCGTTGTACCTGCTGGAAGGGGAGCAGATTTACTGCTGGTTTTCTCTTCTTTGTTAGGTGTTTAAACCTGCCAGATGTTGAACCTTAATTTGCAGAGAAGCTATTGAGGACTTCTGACTTTTGTTATGTAACTATGCAATGATGTGACATTGTGATCTGGAAGTGTTAACCTTTCTGAACCCTACCTGCAGCACGTGGTTGTGGCTCATGACTAAGGGTTATTACTTACTGCCTCGATGCTGTATGGATACAGGAAAGGACTCAGAATTCTTTCTTTCTCTTACTTAAGAGATGTAGACATTAAAGTCCCAGATAGCGATCTATCACCACCTTACTCCTTAGCTTACTCCTTACTAAGAGAGATTTGGATAAGCTAAGGAGACACCTTACTCCTTAGCTATCCAAATCTCCCCGTGAACTTCAGAGTTTGGCTTAACAGTTTCCAAGGTCCACAGGTGCAGGAACATGCAGACAGCCCTGCTAGCCTGGGCAAAGGGTATATAAGCACCAACTGATACGTCACTTTGATGCAGAGTCAGGCAAAGTCAGCCCTTCCCAAGTCTTGGGAGGAATCTGGTTCTTAGATGTGCTCCTGAAAGCAAGCTATTATATAGTCTATTATATATTTATTAGATTTATTATATAGAGAATACATATATTAGTCTCTGTTATATAGTGGGCCACGGGAAGAAGGTTGCCAGTCTTCTCAAGAATAATGTGATTATATAAGTACCAATCCCTGAAAGACCCAATCTGCCTTCCTGATGGTCACAGTAACAGTTTGGAGGACAACACCTGCCTCCTGTTGAAGCTGGGACACAGTCATCAGATGGCAAGGTTCTTGGGATCAAAAGATCTGGAAGCAGCCAAATGATAAGTGGCTACCTTTGCCACATTGGTTGCAGAAGCAATATGCCCATTTTAAGGGAACTCAGTCCTGAAATGCATAGCCAACAGGACATAGCTTTGTTACTGGTGCTTGCAGTGGCCATCATACCATTTCATGGTGATCTGTGATCATGCATTTGGTTAAAATGAAACTTTCTAGACACAATTCTGTGATTCTGTGATTGTTTTTGCAGAGAAAAGCCTTAAGATGCAAAGCCTAGAGAGCTGATTACCAAAGGGCAAACACAAATAACTACTATGTAATGATTTTTTAAATCTCAAGATTTTTGTTCAGCTTGCAATATGCTTTTTTTGGTTTGGTTTGGTTTGGTTTGGTTTTTCTGCTTGGGGTTTGCATTGCTGTGAGTGCTGAAAATAATGTGGCACAGCTGATTAAAGTAATCCTAAGTTATGTGCTGAGATCGATAGCAGGGACATAGGCCCTGCGTCTTTGTACATCTAAAGACCTGGCTCCTACCTGCAGTGCAGTGCACTGGCCTCTTTCAGTATAAACTAACACAGACAGGAGCGTGGAAAAACCTGCACAGCTCTCCTGATCCCTGACAGAATTACACAGAGGAGGAGCTTGGTGTAGTGATCTGAGCGAGGCTGCATAGTGTCAGTCATTTGAGCAATTGGCCCCTGGTCTTATCCTTAGCACATACTTAACACATCTTGCCAAATTATGCGGTTGCTTAGTAATGTGAACAAATATCCCCTGGAGATTCAATAACCAAACTCATTATCACTTGTCATGTAGGCCAGGAACTGAATCCAGATCTCCAGGAGTGAGTGACTGGTGTGTTAACCTAGTCTCCTACTGCTAAAATAGCAGAATGAATATGTGCAAAGTCAGCTCCTCGCAGTGGGTAAAAATATGCCCTAAGTAAAAACACAGAGAGGCACTATTAAAAATGATTCTCATTACACAGATTCTATTATCTGGAATAAGAAGTTGGGAATTTAGTGTTTGTTAATGTTTCAAAGAAAGACATAAATGAAGACTGATTTTTTAATTATTATTTTTTTTAAATCTTGCAAAAATTAAGCAACATGGCTGTTGTTCTGGTTAAGTGTTACAGAGGCTGCTGTGTGTGTCATCTCGGGCACTTCAGGAGGCCACTAAATCACTTTGGAAACAGCATCTCATTCCACTGTCACTGCGTGGATGCTATTTGGTGGGTCTGCAGCTCTCACCACAGCTCCAGGAAAAGATACCTGAGCTTCCTCCAGGAAGTCAGTCTAGTTTGTGACATGACTGCCACCCCAGCAGGGCATCACAGCAGCACTGGCATCTTCCTGGGACCTGAGCTCATATCCCAATCACTAATACACCACACCATGTGGACGTACCAGCTCCTCTGGGACTAGCCAGGGGGGCATTGCCTTGTGAGCACCGTAAAGATGTGATCTGAAATACTCACGGAGTGCTCTGTCTCCTGCTCATCAGCAAGTTCCTTCTAGTTCATCAGGAAGATGCAGAGAGTCAGCCAGTTTGCTTAACAATGATTTTGGCAGTGAATTCAATATTTGTAGATCTGCGTACTGAATACATATGCTGTTGGCTATAAAGATACCACATTTTTCACTCATAAGCAATCCCAGCTGCATATATAGTTTTTGGAGTTCTTTTATTTCATGCTGGAGTAAATTTCAGACCAGCTGCTCAGCGTACAAATGCGAGTTGTTTTAATTCATGTCGATAATGTATGCATATCAGACATGGAGTATGTGTGTGCACTCATAATGATGGGAGTTCAGAGGAACTGCAGACACTCATAATTTGTCTGAACAAGGTCAGTAATGGCAAACATGGAAGGAAGCCGCCGTTGTTCTTTCATGTAATATCTGCTTAAGGGTATAATGGGCTTGATCTCCTTTAAGCAACATTTCCTGTCACTTCTTTTGGACATCATGAACACAGATTGTTTTCTAGATTTCAGTCTATAGAATCTTTCACCATCATCAACACTTACACTTCTACTGAAATCACCTTGTCTGAAAGCAAGAGCTATCCAAGTTTCTTGCACTTTTCATATTAAAAAAGTTAGAGCTTGTGGTCATTCTTGGTATTTAACTCTTAACTTCAGGCTTTGGGAAGTGCTTTGTTTCCTGCGGTGAACTAGAGCATGTGGAAAAAATGTTAGAGAAGCTGAGGACTATGTATCTATTGCAGTGTTTCTTGTTGATTGCAAAGAGCTAGACTCAGTGGTCCAGCTGTTTCTCAGGGGTCACTGTTCATCATTTCTTGTCTTTTCTCAGGCTTGCCCAGATGCTGGAGTTGTTCATATTTGGTTGGTTGCAGCCTAGACCATTAGGCAATTACAGTTGAATTATTGCTGTTCTGCAGTGGTCTTGCACATAATTTTTAAGCACAGGCATAATCTTTCAAGTTCTGACTCCATTCAAACCAGGAAGTGGACAGCTCTTCAGTTGAGGTTTTGGCAGGCAAAGGGATGAGGTGGTGAAAAGAAAGCACTGGCATAGCAAGGAAAGTAAATTCCTTTACTTTGAAATTCAACAGAGAAATTCCAATCTGCTCAAGTGACGGATCCAGCACTCATTGGCAGACTTACAGCTCCATCACTTACCAAAGATGTGGTTTTATGGCATGGCTGAGCCTACAGAGGATGTTAATGGAAAAAAAAAAGGGGGGGGGGGCTCTAGCTATATCTGAACTCTCTCATCTGGTGTGTAATCCCACTATCTTCCCTGTGGGACAAGTTTGTGCTTGTCTTGTAGCCTGATGAGTTGATCGTGGGAGCAGACCCCACAGATAAAGTAACCAGCACTGAGTGCCTACAGCTGGGCTTACCCTTGTCTTTAAGTCACACCCTCAGCCAGCACTTTCTCCACGTCTTTTCTGAAGGTTCCATTGCAACGCAATGACCAGCAGAGAGCATTGGGGGGACTGAAGTTTTCTTCAGCAGTTCTGCCAAGGAGGATGGCTCAGAATGTGACTGCTTGACCATGTTGTCCCAAACACTTTCACAAAATGTAGGTGTAAATCTTTAATCTTGAAAGAGGTACTGAATTTGTGTGACATCTGTAACTATGAATAGCTTTTTGGAGGAGGTATGTTGGGGTAATTAATAATAATGGGCAGGGAAACAAAGCTTAATCGGTTTTGATGACATGTAAAAATAGGATGTTGTCTTTTTCAGGATGTGTTTGTTTTTGCAAAGCAATACTTCACTCTATACTTAACCCCAGAAGCTCAATGTTGTCACACTCGTTTTGCAGGTGTCTCATCCCATATAAGAATACGCTGTCCTGACATAGTCAGCTAAGCTTACCACTTAGGAAAAACAGTTAAGGCAGGCTGGGATCCTGAAGTGTTGGCCTGGTGAAGGAGGAGAGAGGTGGTGAAGCTAGTGTGCTGAACTAGCTGCTAGGAAAGCGGTGAGGACAGGAGTATGCCTTTCTTCTGCCTCTCTCAGCAGCCAAAGCCTCTTCTTTTGAGAGATGCCATAGTCCTTTCCTGAAGTCAGGGGTCTGATATCTGTCTTTGAAAACCAAATTGCTCTTCAGTCTCAAGACATGGCTAGAGGAGAAGCCAGTGCTCCTGCTTTATGCAATGTCTCAGCAATTATATAGCCCAGGGTAGAGGCACAGGAATTCAGTTCTCTTCTGAAGAGATTCAGAACCACACAGGAGATGAATATACACCAGCGCTACGTTGTTTTGTTGTTAAGTCTCTTTTTTATATGCTAATATGTGGTGTATCGCTCTGTGATCCATTTCTTCATCAGCTCTGAAAACTATTTTGGTAAAAGCAGTTTATTCCACCGAGATTGAGAACTGTCTTTAAACCTGGAAAGAAATGCCCAGGCATCCCATTACTATTGTTTTGAATTATTTATAGCATGTAGCATTTTACAAGACATTCTATAAACAAAAGAGTCCCATATTTTAAGTATTACTAGGTGGTAAATGATGCACACGGTGCTGCATAGGTTCACTGACATGGAACTGCCCTCACTGTCACTTGCCATGGAACTTGACTGTGCTATCACAGCAGTGACAGTCAGTGGTGCTGTCATTATGGTCAGTGGGAGAGCTCCTGATTTATATATATTCATATAGGCAAAATCAGAAGCGAGCCTTGGAAAAAACATTATCACATCTAGTGAGGAGTAGCTGCAGTTTTCAAAATTAGCGTACAGTTTTGCAAGATAGAGTTTATGAGCTGGCTTTATATTAATAGCAAATAAATCTGAAATACCTTCCCCTTTGAGGTTTGCAACCCTGTATTTTTCTCACAGGAAAACAGTGTCATTGGCCTTACTGTGCAGCTTTGCAGATGTCAGGTGTAGGTGCTGATGGCACAGAAGTGTAACTGGGGCAAGGTTCCACCTCTGGTTGTGCCTGCACCACGAGGGGAGGGGAAAGTACACGAGCAACGCTGAGCATGCCAAACTGCTGCTGTGTGCCTGAGCCATGCAGAGGGGTTGGCAAGCACCACACTGTATCCTGAAGCAGAGAATGTGTGGGGTGATGGCTCCCAAAATCTTGAGCTAAGCGTGTCTGTGGTTTTGACCATGCTCTGTGGAAACGCATCTGTTGATGATAGAAGGATATGTCAAATATGTCAATAACGTTCCAAGATGTATTGCATACTCAGACGTATGATTGAGAGCGTAACAAGTTTACTGATGCACTTCACCCTGGAGAAGAGTCAGTCCTAAAAACAAGTGTGCTGGCTGCAGCAGCCGAGATCTTAACACAGACAGCTTAATCATTTGTATGCGTCCTTGCAGATTTTGTTGTAGCTGATGGGGTGGTTGATTTTTTTTTTTTTTTGTACCTCATTAGAACTGGTGGTTAATATTGGACAGTATGCACTCCATCTTAGCCAGAAATTCAAACACTTCATTCATTAATATTAGTGTCTGTGTCAGAGGGCTAACTGAATCTTAAGCCTTTCTTTTTCCTTCCCTAAAGACATTTTTCACCCACATTAACGACCTGTGCCTATCCAGTCTAAATCAGGATCCTATTATGGGAAGTAGAGAAATTCTTTTGACTTCTAGTCAAATGTATGTAGTAGTAATAGCCACGCAGAGGAGCAAAATGTAGCATCCTGTGTGTATGTCCCTTTAATTAGAAATCGTGCAGAGTTAGAAATCTGTGGTGCTTCCAAACATGCATAGCCATCATTTTAATCATGCCTGAGTGCAGGAGGAAGTATCAGTTATATTCAGAGTGAGGGGAACTCCTGGGAAGTGGGTGCAAGAAATAATATTTTTTTAGTGTTATTATTATTATGCACAGGGACAGCACTTTGAAAGCATTAACCTGAAAAGGCACCAAGGAGCGCTGTAGTATGTCAGCAGCAGTCAAAGCACCAAAAGATCCTTGAGGCATAACTGTGACCCATATTCTGCAGATAATCAACTTTCCTCTCCCCTGAGGGGATTCAGGAGGATGGCATAAAAGCGTGATTTGCATTCTGAAGCCTTGCATCTTCCTTGATGTTTTCCTTGTCTGCTTCGACTACTGTTGCTCTGTAACATCAAAACACATGGGGGTTTGGTGGAGGAGCTGACCTGCTACTAATGGGAGTGTAAAGCAACAGGGGACCTTTCCTATCACAGAGGAGACAACATCTGGGGATGCTGGGGTGTGAGATGCTCCTTGGCCTTCTTGGTCCTGCTGCCCAGTGCTTATCAAAGCCAGAGTTGATTAAAGCCCTTCTGGCTACAAGCTGGTTCAGAACTGGTGCGGGAAGGTGCCAGTCTGTGCTGTCAGCGGGATTTGGGCTTGAAAGTGATTCCTAATGATCTCTATGAAGAAAGAGTATGTTGGTAGATTGTAGTTAATGAGTAATTTCAAAGTGAGAGACCTGGATGGGAGGATGAAGCCATCAGGGCAGGGTATGAGAAGGCAGGGAGTGGGCAAGCATCCTTCCAGAAATGTTCTTTTTGGGGGAAATAGTAACCATGGTATCCCTTTCAATAAACAGAGTTGAAGCTCTTGTGATTTAAAAAGCATGTTTCTTTCATTCCTAATGGATACCAGATACTTCAACTTTACTAGCCACAGCAATATGAAGGGAAATAATCTCCCTTAAATTCCTGGTCAGTGGGTCGGTGTGTTTGTTGCTTGGGACGACCTGAGAGTGGAGGAACCTAACGTACTTGGGAAGGTCCCTGGCAGCGGAGGGACCAGGAGGTTGCTTGCACAGATGTAGATGAGTTAACTCCTCTTCCACTGACATTTTAAGCTGAGAATATTTCAGCGTTAGCATCTCCTGATGCCATTTCTTCTCACAAAGCCTGTCCTGGTGCAGAAGAAGCCTCTGCAATTTTAATGTAACCACAAAAAAAGACCCGTAGCAGGTTTTGTATAACAGGATTTGTATGGGCTGCTGGTAAGGGTATGCCGTTGATAAATAAGATTCAGTTGTAAATATTCTGTGATGACATGGGAATTTATCCACCTATTTGAAATGTACAACTGAGCTACTGAGGAAACATGTTCTTTAGCTTCGCTGTGTATGCAGCCTGCGGTGCATTCATCAAATGCCCTGTCAGGTCAGCAAAGGCCTTGTTCAGGTAATGCAGTATTTATGAAACTGTTAATACCACTTCAGAAAGTCCTCCTAGAGCATGTTTTTAAAAGCTGCCTTGCGAAAACTTGGAATAAGAGGAAATCAGAGGATGTATTTTTGGCTTCTCAGTGCAAGACTGTTCTGTGGTCACACACAGTGAGCAAGGCACAGCAGAAAGAGGCAGGTCCTCTGCAGTGCACTTATTTACCATAAAGCATTGCTGGATTTTCAGTAGGAGTTTCAGATCGTCCTCTTTATCTGAAATAAGCACTGAGTCTGCTTTCCCATTGCTGTCAGCAGGCACTTGCTCACCCCACTGCCACACCAGAGGGCTTTTTGTGGCTGCTTGTTTTCTCTTCCAGCCTCACCCCCCTGCAGCCCTGGCTGTGTAAACCCACCCCAAAACCTTGTAACACTGACACCCTCAGGGAATCCTCAGGCCTTGACACTGTTCTGGATTGACCCTGTTTCACCTCAGGAAAAAAAAGAAAAGAAAAGCTTTGAGTTCTGGGGGTTGTTCTGTGTTTTGCTGCCAGCAGACTCCCGTTATCTGTCGCAGGCTGTTTGGGTGCCGGAGCCTGCAAGCTGCAGATGATGAAGTGGCTTGTGTCATTGATTTTCTTGATTTCCAGTGATTGAATTGCTAGTAGCAGCAGCTTTTACGCAATCCTCAAGTTACCGGGAAGTGGGGGAGGCAGAAAGAAGTAAGATTTTTCTGGGTGAGTGTGTGTATTTATGTAGCAAAGCGAGGCCTGCTCCCTGCTGGCAAGATTTGACGGAGTGGGGCTCCCTCTGTTGAGTTCTGGGAGCCTCGCCAGATGGAAAGTGCCTTCCCCTGCACCACAGCTGCTGCTCTGTCCTGGGCAGCTCGATCTCCAGACCTTTCTGTGCCCCTCTCCCCCTGCAGAGAAGCAAAATTGTGATGCAAAGCAAGGTGCACGAGCAGCATATCCTAGACGTGGTATCTATTAGGAGGAAACCCAGCTCCAACGAGCTGCCGCAGAGCTGGGCCGAGAGGTCCTCTCTGGGGTGGAGGTGGGAGAGCACTGCTGCGGAGGAAATGGTTGAGTCACGAGGCAGGGAGCCAAGCAGAAAGATGTGGAAAGGCTGGAAAGCAAACCAAAGGTATCGGGCTGGGTGGCAAGGTTACAGAGGCACTGCTGGAAAATGTAAGCTGTCCCATGTGTTGTCTGCTTCCACAAGGAAAGATCAAATGAAGCCATCAGCAGAGCTGCGTCCTGTGGGCTTTCAGGCAACACTTTTTGCTCTTTTCTCCAAAATGTTCTTTTTTTTTTTTTCTTTTCCTTTCTGTGACATACAGCATAAAGAATTGTGTAAAATTCCACATCTGTAAATACTGCTGTTGTGGAGGTGAAGCAGCCTGAAAAAAAAAAACAAACATATGACTGCACGGCAGCCTGGCTTTCAACTCCTTCCATACACCTTTGACCTGTTTTATAGCATCACTCCTGCTCTCTGACAGGCCAGGCTTTGCTGTCTTTTCTCTTTGACCTGTCCAAGTGGTGCACAGCAGTGAGGTTGCCCACTTAAGTTGAAGCAACACATTTATTTCTGTTATTTGCTTTTTTCTTTTTTGAACAACTGCTGGTTGCTGCAGTCCTTCTTGCAGACCTGGCACTGGTGAGGCCACACCTCAAGTACTGTGTTCAGTTCTGTGCCCATCACTACAAGACAGACACTGAGGCCCTGGAGCATGTCCAGAGGAGGGTAGCAAAGGTGTGGGGGTCTGGGGTACAGGTCTTATGGAGAGCAGCTGAGGGAGCTGAGGCTGTTCAGTATGGAGGAGACTCAGGGGAGACCTTATTGCTCTCTATAATGACCTGAAGGGAGACTGGCAAAGCAGGAGTTGACCTCCCAGGTAACAGCAATAGGAGAGAGGGAATGGCCTTAAATTGTGCCAATGGAGATTCAGATTAGATATTAGGAACAATTTCTTCTTAGAAAGATTGGTGAGGTAGTGGCATAGGCTGCCAAGGGTTAGGGTGAAGTCATCATCTCTGGAGATGTTCAAGAATTGTGTGGATGTGGCACTGAGGGACATGGTCAGGGGGCATGACAGGGATGGGCTGGTGGTTGGACTAAGTGATCTGAGAGGTCTTTTCCAACCTTCACTGAACTGTAGGGGTTGGAAGGGACCTCTAGAGATCATTGAGTCCAACCCCCTGCCAGAGCAGCTCCCTAGCCCAGGTTGCACAGGTAGGCGTCCAGGCGGGTCTGGAACGTCTCCAGAGAAGGAGACTCCACCACCTCTCTGTGCAGCTGTGCCACTGCTCCCTCACTGCACTGGGAAGTTCTCATGAGCATTTGAGTGCAACTTCCTATGCATCAGTTTGTGGCCATTTCCCCTCATCCTGTTACCACACACTGCTGAGAAGAGTCCGGCCTCATCCTTTTGCCTCCCGCTCCTTAGTTATTTATAGACCTGGATCAGATCTCCTCTAAGTCTTCTTTTTTCAAGGCTGAACAGCCCCGAGTCTCTCAGCCTTTCATCGTGAGAGAGGTGTTCCATGGCCTTTATCACCTTTCTGGCCTTCTGCTGGAATCTTTTGAGGCTGTACCTTTCTTTTTTGTACAAGGACCTTAATGATTCTGTGACTCGGGGATTCTCCTGAGGCTGTGCTGCATGCTTAGGCTGTGTTTTCAGGTACCTTCCAACCCAAACTATTCTATGATTCTGTGAGCTGGACTTGATCAGAAAAATTTCTGCTCTCAAACACCGATTTGCAGCACCCTTTGCTTACACCAGGATGATGGGGTAGAATGTAGCCTATAGGAGACTGTTTTCTGCTTGGAAGGTGAAGACAGTTTCTCAGACCTGGCTTTGCAAAACCTACAGTCAACATGTGAAAAATTGCAAAATATTTTCCTTGGTAGAGGCTGCCAGCCATTCAGCTTTGTTTCAGAGGAGATTACTTGTAAGATAAAGCTCCATACTGCATTGGAATTTTTTGTATATCCACACCGTTTCATCAAGATTAACTGGATTAAAGTGGTCTAACTGAAAACAGAATTGGACCTACAATGCCAGCCCTGTATTGACAGTACAGTTTCTTATGAACACAGAATCTGGAAAGTTTCAGGTTTTGCAGAGCATGAGGGACTTTGTTCTATCATGGTTAAACAGCTGGCTGATGTTATGCATGGATCCTCTGAGCTGCAATGGCTGTGAATGCACTGCAGGAAGTCTAACCTGAGCCCAGTACTCACTTGGTGCTCAGCAGAAGTGTATGCAGCTTGAGGGGACCTCGCTTGAAACAGCGCTTTATGAGGCAAGAGAGATCTTTGGATGTGTAAATATTGATAGGCATTAAATGATTGGCTGAAGCAGCATGAGATGTGCAGGATGTGTGAAGCTATTTTAGTTGTGATTGTGAAATCAGATGAGCTCAGCATGGAACATTCTCACAGGCAAGTTTTTAAATGTCCTAAGAGAGATGGCGTTGCATCATAAAACTGAACTCCTATTTTGATGAAGCAGAGGATCCTGAACGTACCTATTTGACAAGCTGTGCAGCGGAAAGCCTGCTGTTTCTTTCTCAGTTGTGTTGCAGGCATCGATTGCAGTCTGAAAGATTTTTTTAATCTTGGTGTGTCCCAAGGTGGACCTTTCAAGGTAAAATGTGTTAGGCCTGTTTTCTATCTAAACTACAAAATAACCTTGAAGATGCTGTTCTCTTTAAAGAGTAGTTTGTGTTCTGTTAACCCACTGCTGAAGAAGACTAAAGCTGTCCTTTGCTTATCTGTGTGATGAATGTTGCTCTTTTCCTTTCTTTGGTTTAGCCGATGGGCTGGAGTGGTGCTCCATTGGCTTGCATTTGTTTAGTCTCAATTTGCTGAGCATTTAGCATGGTGTCTTCCTACTAACTGCAGAAAACACTCCTGGAAATGGGAGATAGGTTCCTAAGCTGTCTGGGCAGAGAACACCCCCAAAGTGTTCCCTAGACCTCCCAGAACCTCAGGACAGTTTCAGAGAAGCATTTTGCCTCCTGTTCCAGGTAGGACCTGGGCATAGTGCCAGCGTGTATTGCGTCTGTGGGACTGCAGTGCTTCACAGCAGTAGCAGCCAGGATCGGGACCTAATGGTTACGTCTAAGTCCTTGGTTAAAGGAAACAATAAAGCTTTAATTTAAACCTTATTTGTATTGGGATTTATTACTTCTTAATAATAAGCATGACCACTGTACGGAGTATATGAATCATTAGACTCAATTTTTTGCTTTGTGAAGAACTACTTTATTTCATAAAGTGCTGCTTTTATTGTCAGCTTAACTATTTATATTCTCAAAGATTATTTTGGAAAGATTGCACCTTCAAAATGATTTTTCAGGCTCTTAGTAACTGTTCCCACTGAGCGGACTAACAGTGCGTTGCTGGTTTTCCTGTTCGCTACTTTATATCAAATTAGATTATCTTTGATTAATTTTCCTATCATTAACTTTGTGTGAAAGAGAGTGTGGCAGTGTCACAGATATCACATCAGGTGACCGAGTTTGCATGTGAGCTCGTGCAAGTCCTTTAACGTTTCTCCTGCCTTCTTCTTCTCTTCTTTCCCTTTCCTCCCTATGCCTTCCCTGCCTTGTTTTCTGTATCCATAAAATGAGGATGGAAGATCTTGCCCTCTTCTGGTGCTCCCCATTTTCAGAAGCCACAGAAAGGATAAGTGCCTCATCCAGTCTGCCAGAGACTCTTGTGCCCAGATGACACACAGTTTCTGTAGCTACAGGCAGTAGTCTGGGATTAAGGAGATTCAGTTCAATTCTTGACTCAACCAGAAAGTATGTCTGTAGGTTATTAAGTGAGATGCTCTAGAAAGGTGTTATTCTGACAGCATCTGCAGCTGTTGTGAGTTCATGCCCAGGAGATAAAGGACGTAGGCAGGATGGCTCTGTGTGGGGAATGGCAAAGAGCAGTGAGGCAGTGAACAGTCCCTACTTCCCCCTGCCTTGTCCTTTGCCCTGGCCAGCAGGCCACCACCATGACCAAGGTGCTTGTTGTGCTTGCTGCTGGCTGCTGCAGTCTGTGTAGAGGGCACCAGCAGTTTGTGAGATTGCTCCCCACTTCCCTATCCCTGAGGGAGCTGAGAGATTTAAGTCATTTGACTTGAATGGGTACTTGCAGTGCAGAGGTCCAGGTGGTAGTAAGGGTAAGCGTGAAGATCCTGCTGGTCTGCTCTCCACCATGTGGTCCCTGTCCTCTCCACCACAGCTGATGTGATTTGTGAGAAGCTGCTGTGTGTGGCAGGAGACCCTCTACTGCTGCCCTCTGCCCACAGGCAGTTTCCTGCAGGTCGGAAGACAGAAATACAAACCCATGTACTGCCACCAGATCTCTACGTAGCCTGAGATTTGTGTGATGCTTCAGAGTAAATGAGGCAAGAAATTAACACAGTGTGTTTTAATTATTATTTATACCTTCTAGAAGTGACTTGCATTTAATTAGTTTAGTTACAAATATGCACTTTTCACGACTTTTTCACTTCTGCATCTTTTTCTTCTCTGTATTTTCCTCAAATGACTTAAATGACAGCCTAAAACAATTTATCTGCCCTTAGCAATGGTGTTCCCTGGCTGCTACAGCAGCATGTTCTGGAACTGTTTGGTTTCATTCCTGCTTTACCATAGCTTTGGCTGTGAACAGAGCCACAGGGCAGAGGGAAGGGGCAGTTGTGATGAACAATCTGTCTGCTGCTCTGCTGCTGCAGAGGGGAGCCGTGGCTGTAGCCTCAAGAGCTTTCTTGGGTTTGGGGAATTCACGTGCGTACTTGATCTGCATGAAGAGTAACAATGCTGAGTAGTAGCATTTCTGTCTGTGCTGGAGGAAAACTGGAGGTTTTTCCCTTCTGTGTTATACAGTTGAGTTCTTACATAATGCAATGTACTGGTACCGAGAGTTAGTCTTGGACTTTCTTCTTGAACGTCTGTGAGCTAGTGAACTTAGTCAGCTTCTCTGATGATTTTGCACGTGGAGTCTTGATGCATTGTTTGGTGTCCACCTTCCCTAATTGGGCATAGTCCCAGAAACTATATGCATACTCAACTCAGACATCCAGAACTCTGTTTCCTATCTCAGGAAAAACCGATCGCATACAGCAAGGCTTTTATTTTCCCTTTTCAAAGAGTGTGAAATAGGAAAAGCCCTAGTGCAGCAAAAGTACCTACAAAACATCCAAGTGTCATTTTTCCTAGAGTGTTTCCTCTATCAGGTTCTGGGCACAGAAGCTCATGGGCTTGAAGCTCACATTGCCTTTGAGCGTACTGAGAAAACCTCTTTTCTGCAACTTTTGGAAACTCAACATTTGTTCTACCTGTGCAGCTCATGCTCTACAAAGCTTTCTGCCGAGAGAATGTATAGGAAATAAGCATGCTTGTGGATTTTTTTCCCCCTCCTTTTGTTCTTTGGGATATGTAATGAAAAATTCTCCAGCGTTGCCACTTAATTGCTTCATGGCTGTTGTTTGTCAATTTGCCAGCAGGTTTCTGCTTAACTGCTGCCATTTGACGTTGCTGAAACACAAATGCAGAATGATTGAGTTGCCAACATATCATTAAGTCTTCTGTGAGGGGCTTTTCAGCATATTAACGCTTCAGGCTTTTACGTCACTATTGATTGCTGCTAGTGAAAAGAAACCTTTGGCAGCATTCAGCACTGTGCCAAACAGCATTTTCTGGCAGGAAAACAGAAACTGGCCGTTGCCGTTGATGTGACTTCATTCCTTCCTTCCTTCCTTCCTTTCTTTCTTGCATTCTTTATTTCTATACACGCCCACATGAAGTACTGAAATTTAATACGCATCCTAGCTGAATTCCAGTTAGCATAACAATAAATCAAGGGGCAAATTGGTTTCTTAACACATGGCCAGAGTCTGAGGCTGTTTCATTTGGAAGCTGCCAGCATAATGCCTGACCATGTCCTGTGGTGGCTGGGTATGGGTAGTGGAACAGGAGGGGGGGATGGGAGGGGGGCATTCGGCTGATCCAGTGTAGGGGATGCCACAGGGGAGGTGCTCCATTTGGTGAGGGGAGAAGGTTTGGCACAGTGAACCTTTTGGACATGCTGAGGATGATGATGTCAGACCAGAATGCTGTTACATAGAGGACAGGGTAAAGAAGAAACAGGGAAAAGGCATAAGGCTGAGGTATTGAAGAGAAAGTGGGGAGTGCTCATTCCCCAGTAGGGCCTGAGGACTGCCCATGAGTCCTGGTCAGTGCCCTCACCTCTGGATTAGGGGTGTCCAGTGAATGAGAGCAGAGTGGTTAGGCCAAAAGTACCTTGCACAAAGATTTGGCAAAGTTCAGTGACATGAAGATTTCCAGGAATTACCTGAGTGTTGATTGGGAGTGATGTTACAACTACGGAAGAGCAGCAGCCTTCATTTCATTTCTGTTTTTGAAACACTCTTAATGCTCACTTCTCATAGATGAAGAGGAACTTTCTGAATCCTGTTTTCTAGGCACGTACAGATTAACCAAAGTAGAAACAATAATGAACTGCCCCAAGATTGCTTCTTACAGACCTGAATTCATTATGTTATTTAACTGACTGAAAGTCTACTGATAGCTGGACCTTTTGGCCAGAAGAATGTGAGAATGAAGAAGCTTCAAGGGTTAATTTTGTGATTTTTCTTATTGTTTTCTATAATTGTGATCTTGAGTTTCTCTCCTCAACTAACTGGCACAGGCACTTAGAGCTTTAGAATGGAAAATCTGTTTTGTTGGAGAATTCTTAGAGGAGTCATTTTATTTTATTTTATTTTTTACCTCTGCCTGGGCAGCAGTAAACACAAGCTTTATCTATGTTGTTTTAGTAAAAATGGGTACTTTTGGCCTTAGAGAAAGGCTGGGAAATGCCTGCATTACAGCTGGTTTTCAGTGGGAGGCTATCTTTTTGACCAAACAGTAAGGGGGAAGGACTGGGTTTTTTGTTGTTGGTTTTTTGATTGAAAAGCTGTGGCTCAGAATAAGAAATACTGTTAGGTGGTAATGGAAACATTTCATTTTGGAAGCACCTTACCACTGGTAATTGCAGTTTCAGTACTTCTGTGCAGACATTCTGTGAGCAGGACAGTCCCCCACCAGATGACGTGGTCTGTAACAAGGTCCATAAAAGAGAACAGGAGCACAAAGCACCTGAACTGCTAATTCCCTAGGAAAGCCCCATTAGGGTTTCCACATAAAACAATGCCAGATTTTGGATCCAAGCTGTTGTGTTACAATTTGCTTGCTTTGCTTAAAAGTCTGTATTTTCATCAGATTAAGGAATAAAGAAGCACCTGAATCATTTTCAAGCCAGCTCAATTAATTAACAAGAGAGGCCCAGCACATATTGTGTAAGAATTCAGCCAATGACTTGTGAAACTGCATAAAACCAGATTTCTTTTTCTGTGATTCTGGGTACTGTTTGCTTTTAACAAGGCAAAAATGAAGCTTGGGAGCGAAAGGTTAAAAAGAAAAGAAAGTGACCTGACCTTGATTCACTACAAAGATGTCAGGAATAGGAAGGCCCTGTTGGGCAGGTGATCCAGAGCATGCTTGCCAGGCTTGTACCTGGATCAGCAATGGTTCACTGCTCACCTGGCAGAAGTCTTGCTCTGTGCTTGATTAATTGTCTTCTCCCAGCATGAGTTAAGGTAATAAATCTTTAATTTCTAACTTACCACAAAGTTGCACAGTCTGTCTTTCAACTTAATAATTTTTTAAGATAGGTGATACAATCTGTGCCTTGCTTAAGGTGGTACTGTGTGCTTAAACTTTAAAATGCTAGGAGGAGAAACAAAGCTTTGGTGTCAAGGGAAATAAGTGTCCTGGCACTGAAGAAAAAGGGTATCAGTGGGATGCTGCCACTAATTTGGCAGAGGCTGTTTTATAGATGCTGATTTTGTGGTTTTTACGCTTTCTGTGTTTGAAGGTGCTTCCAATATGCTGGTTTTCAAGTGGGTACCTTCATTCATATACAGCAAAGCCAAGAAGAACCCAGAGAAACAAAGAGAAACAATAAACTGGTAATGAGAAAACTCAGGGCTGGGGACTCATCCAAGGGAGATCAAATCCCCGTGTAGGGAGCACAGGTTGAGCTCCATATGGCTGCAGCTGCTTTGCTGACTCCTTTGCTGAGTGATGGAAGCAGGAGCTTTTAGATTCACACACTTACCAAGACCTGTACAGCTGTTAAGTCCTGTCCTAGCAAGACAAGCAGGTTAATGCCTGTGTATGAAGATAGCCAGCAGTGTATCCTTGCAGCCCAGGAAGCCAACTCCATCCTGGGCTGCATCAAAAGCAGCATGATCAGCAGGTGGAGGGAGGTGATCTGCTCAGCACTGGTGAGGCCTCACCTGGAGTACTGTGCCAGATGTGGAAAGTCCTCAGTGCAGGAGGGACATGGACCTGTTTACAGACCCCCTGTATGGACCACTCTGACTGTCACAGAGCTGCCCGTCCCACTGCTGCTCCCTGGACCGTGCCATGAAGGGGAAGGGGAAGGCACAAGCTGAGCAAGATGCACTGCCACAAAAGAAGTGTCACAGCGAGAGCAAGGCAGTCTTGCACCGGCTCAAATCAACCCCTGGGGTGAATTCTTCACAATCAAGGAATTTCCATCAGAATAGGTTTCTGTTTTCTATCACACTGATTTTAGGCTTTTTTGCTCTTGCACTGTGTTTTTGGGTTTTTTATTTTATTTTAAGTTTGTTTCTTTTTTTTAATGAGAGCAAAAGCCTCAGAGCTCTTTTCAGTTCTGAAAGAAAGATCTGACGCATTCTGTCTATTCCACTTTTCCCCAGGGGCGTTAATTCATAAGCAACAAAGAATATTATAACTGTTTACAGTAGCCCTCAGTGAACAGCGTGAGACTTGGAGATTTTGAAAGAAGGAAGGGTATTTGGCTACAGAATCAAAAGCTAAACTAAAAGCTTCTAACTTAAAGATGTTTAGAGTTCCTCAAACAAACATCACGATAATGTTTTAATTTGCCGACTTCTAAAATTGTGTGAATCTTCAAGCTGGTTTTGTTTCATTTATCTTGCTGTACCACAGAAACCAAAGCAGTCCCAAAGGTCAAAATATCTGCTACTTTACCTTCATATGTGCCACGCTCTACTCATTTGATTCCTGCTTCTAGAGCAACCTGTGCCAGTGGACAGAATGTGTGTGGGTTTCAGCAGGACCCCAAGAGCACTGCTGAGCCCCTCCGCTGCCACACTGCTGACTCCAGTGTTATTCACTTACTTCCTCCATCCCAATACCACACACATCCTCCTTTTTGTGTAGGATTTGGGGTCCTGTGTCATATAGCTGGTCACTGCAGCTCTTGGGGTCATTTGCTCATGATGTATCTAACTCCAAGTGTTTTAGAAAGGAAATTGGCTTTAGCTGGAATTTTTCTTACGCTGGTGTGTATTTTGCTTTCCCAGAGTGCTTCTCAGCTTCCCTACGGCAAAGCTCTCTACACATACGAGGGAAAAGAGCCTGGTGACCTCAAGTTTAACAAAGGGGACATCATCATACTGCGGCGGAAGGTGGATGAGAACTGGTATCATGGGGAGCTCAATGGGAACCATGGCTTCTTCCCCGCCAGCTACATCCAGTGCATCAAGCCGCTCCCTCAAGCTCCACCTCAGGGCAAAGCACTTTACGACTTTGAAATAAAGGATAAAGATCAAGACAAGGATTGCCTGACCTTCACCAAGGTAGGAGAAAAAAACGAAAAACAACCCACCTTCTGGAAAGTGGCTCTTGCAACTTTGCCTGGGTTTCCTTCACTAAGTGTGGTGCCTCCTCATGCTGAGGGCCATTGATGTTTCCTGATATCTCCTCCTCCCTGTGAGGCAGAGCTCAATCACTGGTCCTGCAGTGTGCGAGCCAAGCCCCAGGGCAGCATCCTTGGGCATTTGTTCCCTTTTTGTCTAAAGGGCAGGCCACTGGGATAACTCTTGGCAGGTACTACGTGGTTAATGTAAAGCCAGTGCAACTCAACAAGTAGAAGAGGATATGCACTTCATGGCAACGTTTTTTTTGTTTCTTTGTTTGTTTGTTTTTTTCTAACCTGCATCAAAATGTTATGGAAGAATCTCCAAATCTCAGAAAAAAAAACACAAAAAACTAATGGAAGTGTGTTCATTACTGTTCCTTATTGAATCAGATGTTTCAGTAATTTTTGTTTAAAAATGCCATACAGCTTCAAAATGTTTGTTTCATTCTAGTGTATCCCAGTTAGCAACTGAAACACGCATCATCGTGTATCATGTGCAGCATTTCCTATTCTAATGACAAAAACACGTTAAAAGCAGTCATTTAAAACAAAGCCTTTTTGTTGTTGTTGTTGTTTTGTGCTTTTTTTTTTCTAAAAACAGAACTGTTTGATAAATTCAATTTGGAATTAGAGAAAATGAAGATACTGTCATTTCTGTTGGGACTGAAATGCCACGTTTCCCCATTCTTCCCCACCTCCCCTCCTGCTTTCTGCTTCACTCACCCTTTCCTTGCAATTTGTGTTGAACTTATATGGGATTCATGGATATCAAGAAACCCATAGTAAAATAAAGCGTATCTCCTAACGTTGATTTATGGCACCGAACGCCACAGAGAACCTGCTCATTGTCATTTTCTATTTTATTTTAGCTGTCTGTGGTAGTTACAGTATCACATAAAGTAATAACACTTACGCTAGAAATGAATATGAAATAGATGATAAAAATATCCTTCACCAGGATTTTACTGACCTCCTCTTTGGAGGCTACTTATTACAGCTCAATGAATTATTTGCAGCATATAATTTTCTCACCAAATGTAACATCTTTTTCAACTGTGCCACATCTCTCAGCGGAATGCCATTTCCTAGAACGTATTCTTTGTCATACCTATTTAACAAAAGATTTGTAAGCATTTTTTGCTCTGCAGCGAGCAAAGTGTTTGATTGCAAACACTGCAGACCATGTGACTACACAGCCTCGCTGTGGAAATCTTGGGTAAATGTGCTGCTTGTTGGGAAGTGGGAGCTGTGCACTAACAAAGCCAGGAGTTACCTCTGAGACGCTATATATATATTGATACTGTATATGTACAAATATACTGAGACAGATTTGCTGGCACATTGCCCAGATAGAGGTACAGTGGTGGCTTATTTTCCTCATCTGCTTGAGCTATTCGTCACTTGCTTGATAGAAGCAATGCATTTGATATGGCAGGCAGCAGTGTTGGTTTGTTTTGTTTTTTGTTGTTGTTGTTCCAGTGGGTGCTGTCTTGGGTATTTTTGTGTTTGGTATATGTGGTGCCATTTATTAGTATCCTCCCTTTACAGTAACTGCCTTTGTATACTGATAGTTCTCATTTTCTTGGCTGTCCATTCCCATAGGCATTTCTTTCTGCCGTGTAGCTCTTGTCTCAATCTCTCCTTTTCCTTTTCTCGCCCCTCTTGTTACTCTCTGCATCCTTTTATCCCTGGTGTCTGTGTTTTCCCCAGAGGGGGTTTGGTTTCACTTCTGCTGCTGTTTTCTTCTTTAGTTCCTTCCACTATGCTCTCTGTCACCTTGTAACTGTTTTTATGTCTTGCCTATTGTTCTCTCTGACAGTGAATAATCTATTCTTTGTCATGGGACTTTACCATGTGTTTTCATCGCTTTTCCCAATGCTAATTTTAGCTGTCACCTGCGCTGATGAAGGTTCCTGTTTAGCTCAGATTTTAGATCATCTGCTGATGCAGCCACTTCCTCTGCACAGTCACGGGCACTGCATTGCTGTAGATATGATTTGACACTTGGAGTAGCAGTTATCGTTTGAATGTCCCAGTTTGGATGTGAGGATGCTGGATCTCAATTTCATTTACACTGTTTTCTTTTTTCTCAGATGGAACGGTTGCATCAACTTTCCATTCATACAAACTGGCACAACCTATTTCTGTCCCAGATATCATTTAATGCTACCAGACACCATTTATAATTGGATTTTATTTATAAGCATATAATAAAGGAGAAACTTGTTCTTGACAGAAACTACCGGAAGAGAAAAAAAAGCATAGAGATCTTCTGTATTATCACGTTTTGTTACTTGTTTGCTGGACTTTGCTTTTCCCCATCCTCTTTGTTACGATGCAGCTAGGATATTTGTTAGTTGCAATAAAAGAAACAAAAGAAAGATACTTGGACTTTCCTCTTGGTAGTGTTTTTCGACATTAAGATGTTCTGTTGTTCCAGAGGTGGAGTGCAAGGAAGTGAAGGACGCTGTTCACTGATCCTGAGAGGGCTTCTGCCATTTACCTGTTTCTTCCTTCTATCTGCAGAACACTCTACAGAGAAAAGGCCAAAGCTAAATAAGTGATAATAGTTGTATATATGTGGTTGTAGATGTAAAATTGGGAGGGACGGACCAACCTGCATCCTGAGCATCCAGGGCATCAAACAAACCTGCCATTTTCTTACACTGTGTGCACTGCTTCCCTAACTCCTCCCTAATCAGCCAAAGTTAAAGGCAGAAGGTCCTACCATTGCAGGGACCATAAGAGAATAAAACACCATGGGTACACAATTTAAGATACATTTTCCTCAGTGATTAGCAGGGATCAGCCAGACCAACCACTGAGCTGTTACATTGCTCTCTGTGATGATGGGCTGCATCCCTCAGTCGGTTTAAGTCCAGTAGCTCCTGATTCTGTCTAATGTGGTTGCTATCAGCATGGAGCATCTTGCTGCAGATCTTTGAGATATGCTCACTGAATGCAGCTTGCTAATGTCTCCTTAGGTGATACTGCTGTATGAGCCTGGGCTCCTGCTATCTCTTTTAAAAAATGACCCATCCTTCCTTAGCCGGGATTTCTGATACAAGAGGACTCTGATTTCAGCTACAGCACTGCACACCTGGAGCAATCATGTTGCGGGGTAGCTGTGTTGTTACTCCAGCCTTAGATGGAGTCCATATTCAGCCCAGTTCTATTCTGGTGTTTGACCACATTTGTGTGCGTGAGTTCAGGGTAGCCCTTTGGAAGCTGAGTCCCAGTGTCATATGAGCTTCAAACCTCCCAAGGTATCAACTGTTTGCCATACTTCATTGCTCATCACATTTCCAACCCCATCATCTATGTCCTTTATTTACCTTCCTGTCATTTTCTCTCCCAGCCCACACCGATGTTTAACAAGTCTTGTGCCAATCCTGCACCCGTAACATCCTTTACTGGTGCCTGTGCATAGTAGACCCTTAGCACTCAAGCACTGGCAGACTTTGCCTTTGAGAGAGACTGCCATGCTGTAGCTGTCAACAGAGATGCTCACCGCCATCCTGCCAGTGCCAGGATCTCCCTGCAGCTGGAGATGGAGCTGTCATTTTGCAGAATAGCTGGAGCATCTGCTTGATGTTGCTTTGTTAGTGGCCATTAATGACGAGAGTAAAAATCAGGCTGTGAGTCATGACTATTATTGGACACAATTTTGTGCTGTTTTTTCAGCAAAAGGGTTCATTTTGCCATCAATCAGATTGCTTTTTGTGTGATTTATCTTTTACTTCTTTTCTGATAATCGTTATAAACTGTCAGAGTTGCTCCTACACACCTGGCTGGAACGAGGCTGCCCCATGCTGGTGAACAGGGAGAGACTTCAGCAGGTAATAGGGGAGCAAATAATTAGAGACTTTAGCAACAGGCATAGAAAGAGCACAAAGTGTCTTTATCAACCTACAATGGACACCATTGGCTTTTGAAATGAGTCTTCAAGCTTGGATTCACTTAATGCTGCCTGGAAATCAATTTATTGTATGTGAAATAGTGAGGTTCAGAAAGTTTAAGTGATATGGCAAGAGATCTGTGGCTCTTTACTATTCATGATACTATTGGGAACCTTTCTAAGAATTTATAGGTATCACAGCTATCCAACTAATTTAAGACATGAACTATTTTAACGTCAAAGCTTTTGCCAGCCCAGTGTGTAGAATGATGTTGTGGGCTGTGAATTCAAAGAAGTTTTCTATTAATAAAGAATGTTAAGAGATGTTTCAGGCTTTGCTGTAATTCCTGGAGATTTTCAGCACCCTTCTGAAAATGAATTCTGTAATGGAAAGCATTCTCGAGGATTTGCACTTTGCTCTCCCACAAAGATGCACATTTTGGAAGTCAGCATATCTCATTATGTGCAACAATCTGATTTTCTCATATGTGGCCACGTTTGACAGCCAGTCTTGGCAGAGCTCGACTAATCAGGGAGTGGAAATGCTTCCAGATTTTGTAAGTCTGTAGAAAGCGAAGCTGGAAGGGATACTCAAGGCTCACCTGTTCCCTGTCCCATCCTTGAGCAGGATCAGCACAGGATCCACCTCTCCTGCCATGTGCCTGTCCAGCATGCCCCGGGGTGGAGACTGCACAGCTCCTCCAGCATGAAGTCTAGTCAAGGGTTTATGGAGTTTTATGGGGTTTTGAAAAGTTTTTTTTTCTCAATTTCTTAATTGTGCATGTGTATGTATGGATCATGGAAGACTCATGAATGTATACACAGACATATAGCAAAAATGTAGGCTCATCACACTCTGGGTTTTGTAAAAAGTCTTAAGAAAACAGGTTAAAAAATATAGGAAGGAGAACAATATCAGGTTCTTGAAGCAGTCTTCCATTTTCCTCATTTACCCTCTACCTAGATTCTAAATTTATGATAGTCAGCCTTTTGTAAGAGCATGTGGAAACTTTGCAGAGACACATAACCATCAGTTCTTTACGCAGATCAAAAATGGTCTGTGCAGACACAGCTTTGGAAGGGAACGCTATCTTTTTCTTCAGGAAATTAAATGCACAAATTCTTTTTGCATCCTTCCAGCTGTAATAAATAGCTGAAAGATTCAGTGTGTGGCTGTTTCTCTTAGCTTTCCCCTAATGGATTGTACAGATGAATAATTAAAAGGAAACATTTAAATTGTTTGAAAGTCCACATGTTCACAATGCACACGTTCAAAACAGCAGAATATGCCCATCGCTCTTCTGGTCATTTTCTGTCAATTTAAATCTGTTGTCTGAACAGCCTGGATTAGGAATTAGGAGTTTTTCCTATTTGAGATCTAACTGCAAAACATATGTCTACTCTCACCTGAGCAGTTAACTTGGATAGCTTGTTACATGGAGGATTGTGTACCATGTGTATAAATATGCTTCTATTTTCCTAAGGTGTTGAAAGTGGTGAAAATAAAGTGAGAAAGACAAGGAACTCTATCTCAGCTTTCTAGAGGAAAGACATTATCTACTTTCTTACAGATTTTTGTATGGGAACGGAGGATGCCTGGATGCCATAACAGGATTGACATATTGGCAAACTTGGCTTCACAGATTCTCTCAGCCCACTCCTTTCCTGCACTTGCAGGAAAGCCTCAGTGGGATCTGGGCACACAGGACTGCCTTCAGCAGCAGTTGTAACGAGCAGTGCTGGGGCAGAGCCTGTCTAGCAGTTGCAGTCCCAGCCCACAGCTGTGACAGCACAGATCTAACAATGAGCTAAGCTGCTCAAACATTCAGTTTGTTTCTAGTCGTGTGAGCTTTTGTAATAACTAGCGTGCCTTCGGTTTTAATGTACTGGACAAAAAACTTTGAGCAGTATCTTACTTACCTGCACTTTTCTTTTCTCCCACTTAATAATCACAAAAGGAGGTCATCTTCAACTGAGATTTTTTGCAAGATGTCTTAGATTAACTGTGGTATTGTAACACCATTTGTTTTACAAAACTAACTTGTATCTCAGCTGAAGCTGAGCCAACAGTTGAATGCAACTTGTTTTTAATTGCTATTTTTGCCTTTTTACCTGCTTTGCATTTTCATCATGGAAAACTTACATTCAGTGTATTGGTAGTGTAGTCTAGTTGCCATTGGATGCTGGGCCCAGGACTGAGGGAACATTTCTACGTGGCTTGTGGCCTTCTTCAAATGCTCTCTCCCTGAGCTGTTATGTGGGTAACTGTACAAACTGACATCTTTCTAGTGGAAAAATCTGATGATATATCTTGTGTCTCTCTGGTTTTAGGATGAAATCTTGACGGTCATCAGGAGGGTAGATGACAATTGGGCAGAAGGAATGCTGGGCGACAAGATTGGTATTTTCCCTATCCTCTATGTTGAGGTAAGCTCATGACAGATGGAGGTGCGTGGTTCTGTGAATGTCCCACATTTATTTTCCCGCCGACAAGGGCAGGGTAACCTTGGAAAATCGTGAATGAGAGGAACAAAGTATACTAGAATAACTGAGAAGGGAAATTTTGTTGCTTTGCCCTTGCTCACTGAGGATACACTCTTACCTTGGTCAGTTTGAATTCAAGCAGCCAGCGATCTGTGGAGTTATTTTAGCAGGATGTCTTAGAATCACAAAATATCCTGAATTGGGTGGGACCTTCAAGGATCATCAAGTCCCACTGCTGGCTCCAGGGGAAGGAGTTCAGGATGCCCTTTTTGTGGCCCTGTTGGAGCTGCTCTGCTCTCTCCAAGCACTTCTGGGGAGCTTTTCTCCCTCATAGATGAACCAGAGGTGCAAAGAGCTGATGGGTAGGTGCTGCCATTCCTCACTGGTTGCTTGATGATCCCAAGGTCACCCAGCAGCATTGGTGTAGGCTATTGCTTATCTCCAGGGCAAAGCATCTCATACACAGACACAGCAGAGCCCGCCCAAGCCCTACTGCATGCAGCTCTGATGCCTGCATCCCAAATTACTTCTCCAGATTTCTTAGTTAATGGCTTGAGACAAAACAGAGATAATTAGTGCCTGAGTACCTAATTATTAACTCCAACAATGACCAATTTGGAATAAGCCATCATTAATACACATTGCATTCCCACAGTTGACAAGACCAATGATATTAAAACCAGAAAGTGTAAGAGCCGTTATTGAAAAACCAGCTGCTGCCCATAAGTTAATGACTAGTTTTCTTCTATTCTGAGCATGTATGAGCCTTTCTGTCGTGATTAAAACAGACAACTAGGATTTCTCCCAGGTTTCATCCTTTTTCCCGTCGTCTTTCAAGTCCCTGAGGGTGTAATGTGACTGTACTGAACTTTGCTATGGAAAGAATGAATAGGGGATCTCTGCCAGCCAGCCACGGTTACACCCTGCCACCTTTCTACAGCTCTAGTCTCACCTGCAGGCTACAAGTGCTTGCACTACCTACACGCCATCCAACATTCCTATCCCTCTCCCACCCCTAGGTATCCCTTCTATTTAATTACTGCTCCTGTAGGATGGAGAGCTCAAAGCCTCAGCTGAGCAGCTCTTTGGGAAGAAGTGCAGTGTTGTCTCACTGAAGCTGACGATGCACTAAGTATGCCCCAGACAACCATGGAGGAATAAGAGGGATGGTTGTAGTCAGAAGATTAATATTGGAAGTTTCTAAAGAGGTACCAACATCCAGGTGTCCAGCACCCAGAAAGAAGAATGTGTGTAGGAATATGTGTGTGTTTAGGTTCATATATGGACACACACTTATATAAAAAAATGTACAGCTGTGCACTTGCATGTACCTGTTTACATGAATTTGCACACACATACTGTATCTACATAAATTTGAAATCAGAAGATCTGAAGGGCATTTTTGAATGTGACACTTGGATGACATGGATGTAATACACGGGCCATGGTTTGTAAAGCTAAAGGGAAATGATCCTCCAGATGTAAACATCAGCCACTTATTTCATCCGCATCCCAGTGGATGGAGGCCTTTTTCCTAGTATGAGAAGTGCTTATGCAGCTATTGGAGTTTTATAGTTATCTCACTGTTGCCAGGTTGAGATGTTACTTTACATCAAAAATTAGGAGGAATCAGCAGGCCAAATCCCAATGAATTTTTGAAAGTCTCAGTGCCAATGTTTATAAAATAAATCCATTAAACAAGTAGTACTTCCATCTAAAAACACTCCTTGAGTCTGTCCAAGTCCATTAAGTGGTTTTCAGAATCTTGGCAAAATGTGCAGAATAAGCAAAGCTTAACTCACACGGTAGCCTTTCTCTTGTGTGAGCTGATCAGCTGAAGCATGTGGGAGTTTGCCTGCCACCCTAAGCTGTGGATGGAGCAAATCCCAGCCCTGAGTCCATCTCTGATGGCAGGCTCTAGTGTCCTCAGCTGCTCCCATGGACCAAACAAGGCTCTCACTTGTACAGCAGCTGGAAAACGAGCTGATGGCTCATGGATACTGAACTTCTGTGCCTGCGAGGGCAAATTCCAGAGCAAGACTGTAGTGTCACAAAGCAGTGCCACAAAATGCTAGAGAAAGATACCCCACAGTGTTCTAGAAAGTCTGTTATTTCAGCATTATGTGTGGTTGTCCAGATGTATCGTGTAATGTGACATTTCTTTATGCTTTATTCCTTCAGTGTCCAGCAAGGGTGCTTGTACGCCTGCTGTGCCTGAGAGCTCACTGCAGGGAGGCTTTTTCCTGGCTCTGTGGTGTCATCTCTGCCCCAAACCACAGAAGCTGCTATAGTATGATTTATATTTATTTACAGTTCACAATGATGACATTTACAGAATGAGTTACACACAGTATGTTGTCAAGGGGAGTTTACACCTTTTTTTTTCCCTTACTTTATTGTCGTACTTATCTCCAGTAGAAGTCATTTGAGTTGATAATTTTTGTTCTAATTTGTCAGCAGAAAAAAAAAAAACCCACAACACAATCAAACTGATTCTCAAGGTGCCTTTTGCCTGGAAATAAACATCTTATTAATAGTCTGTATGGTCTGCAGTTCTATTCTTGCTATGAAGTGCTTAGGACCTGTAAGGAATTCAAAGTCCTAACTAGATTTCTTTTATTTTACAGTCTCTGAGCTAGCTCCTTCATTCTTAATAACTGCTATTATCTCTGTTTGGAAGTTATAAGTATAGAGCTGCTACATGTAAAATTGAGAATAATGAAGATTATAGCGTGTCCTAGTACATATGGGTGTGCATGGATGAAATTTGAAGGCATTGAGTATTGGAAGGTCCGAATCCTGCTTTGATGGCCAGGAACTCTTAACTACAGAAAGCAGAGCAGTTAGACCAGAATCCCAACCTGCAGTCCTAGAGCAGAGGCATTCCCCATGATGGAGAAGCCTTTAGAGTCTGTGGTGGAGCAGGGCAATTATGTGGAGCACGGCTGTGACTGTAATATCAGCACATTACAATTGATGAAGTGCCAGCCCATTGTAATAATGTTTTATGGCAGCAGGGGCACTGAAAGCTGTGATTAAGTCATATTAGGAGTTTTAAAAGTCTTTTTACAGAGCAGCGAAGCAGAATAATGGGGATCTTCTCCTGTTTTTCACAGTCAGAAAGAAAAGGTAAAAAGGAGGTCTCGGAGAAAGAGGGAGGAGGAGAACGGGCTGACCTTATGGTCTCCATGCCCTGCAGTGTGGATCTAGAAGGTTCCCTCGAGACCCAGAGGAAAAAAAGTCTTGTGAGTCTGTGTTTAGAAAGAGGGCAGCCAAAAGAAAAAAAATAATCCGAAGCCAAATGTATTTCTTAATTAAAACAATGATTTTTCATTCCAGAATTAGCTTTGCTGTGCACATCACCACATGTAAGAGCTTTGTACTGTAGCACTGAATCTACCAGTCACCTTAAAACAGCTTACCCCATACAGGGCTACCCAAGAACATTTGCCAGGATCCCAGCTTGTGGGGATTGCATAGCGTCACAGAGACCCATCTTTCCAGCAGAATTTCTCCTTCACTGTATAACTGTTTTGCTGAGGGCAGCCCTTAATTAGCCACCAGATGAAAGCAAATGGCTAGGATTTAGCACACCTGTGTGTGTGTGTTAAGTTAACGTGAAAGCCACGTGTTCCAGAGAGCCAGTCTGAAGACAGCAAAGCCTTTCCCACAGCCCAGCCTGTAGCTTTGCTTCGCTTCGACATTGTTCAGTGTTTTCCTGGTGCTGTGGCCATGGTCTGATGTTTCTGTCCAGATGATAGATTTCATTTTTTTTTTCACTACTTACAGGTTCCCAGCTGAGTTCCAAAGATCCAAATATCATTATAGATACTTCTTGTCTGTGTTTTCCTGTTCCTCAACCTGTTTGGTTTCTCATGCAGCTGCAGGACAGATGGATCCCTGTGAGACTCCCACAGTGCATTCAGCCTTGAAGCGTGACCTATCATTTATAGATACGCTTCCTCTTTGCAGCAAATCTGCACCCTTCACAGTCCCTTTTATGACAACCTTCTAAACAAGGGAGCATTCAATAGCAAGGTTTGTCAGAAAAACCCTGCATTATCTGTTTTGAAGGACTGCCAAAAATTTTAGCCTTGCTATTATCATTTAATGCTAATAAAAAATGAGGTTTTCTAGAAGCGGATAAAATGAAACAGTAGGTGATTTTAGAAAAGCTGACTTACTGAATCTCAGAGGAGCAAATTCATTCCATAGTGAGTAGGTGTAACACTAATGAGTTAAGAATTATACCCATTAACGTCTGAATTGATTTCTTTTCTCTCTCCCTTTGTGTGTCAGCTAAAAATGGAATAAGAACCTTGTAAAGCAGGCAATAATGTAAGCTCTAAGAGGTGTTTGGCTAATTTCTATTGAGAAGCTTTACTGATATGCTTTTTCAAATTTTGTTATTACATTGTTTTAAGGCTCTCATTCCTGCACCTTCATAGCTTCTAAGAAGTTGGTGCTACTTGATTTCCTCTTCCACAGAAGATGGTTGAGTATTGCAGGATACTTTCTGGCATCAAATTTTTACATGGAGTATAAAATATAGTTGCAGAAGTTGTGTTGCAAGCTGCAAGACAGACCTCAGTAAGAACCTATATCCTTACTGCTACTTTCACGTCAATCAGTGGATAAAACTTACTGATTTAAAGTGCTGTCACGTACATACAAGGTAAAATAATTTAAATAAGTTCAAATAGCTGTGATGACAGTCAGCAAAGCTTAGAGTATTAGCAGTCAGAAGGGAAAAGGAGATTAAACATTCAAATGTGCTGCTGTTCGTTAAGGGAAACTTTGGGTGTCTGTTGCACATTTCTGGAATGCATCCATCTTCTCAGTGAATTGTTTTCACTGCTTTAGCCACTTGCAGTCTCTCTAGTTTATAAATTGTATAGACCATGCTCCACTCTTTCCACCTTGTTCTGGAAGTACTGCTGGCAGAAACTTTTGTGCTTTCCAGATGAGACTGGAAAGTCCAAAATTAAAGCAATGGCCACAGATCTGGGATTTCTCAGATCTGCAGATTGACACTCTAAATACAGATTTACTTTATTACTAAGGACATAGAGCAGTCATTATTCTTAAGCAGGCTCCATCTATTGTGCATGACTCAGTAATATACTATCCTTTTGTAAGCCAGTCAGTCTTCACAACAGTCAGTGTATTTGCATCTTATATTGCTACTGGACTAGGAACTTCACTACTTCAAGAGTCGTACATGCATTATTTTTAATCCCAATCCCACCTTTTCTGCATAAAACTCAATGTCTTTTTTTTTTTCCTTTCCCTTTTAGTTATGTAAATAAACAACTATTTGCTCTTTGTTTTAATATCCTATGTGTGTTAACATAACTCTGGGCAATCGTTTTGTTTTCCCATTTTTCTTAATCTTGAAGTAATTTCTTCTAGGTTCTCTATTAGTTTCTAGCATCCTTCATGCATATCCTATAAGATTTTCCTCCATCTTCAGGATACAAAATTGAGCTGGCGTTGTCACCTTTGGAATTACAGAGCTCCTCAGCTCTGTAGACCTTTATTTAATCTTTCACTCCCCGTAGGCTATTTCTGGACAAGTTGGTGCAGGATTACCTTCTGCTTTCTGCATGGGGGAACACGTTCCTCCTACATCAAAAGTTCATCTTGAGTGGGTGCCACAAAGAGGAAGTCTTTGTTCTGATGTGAGTGGGAGCACTGTCACCTTTGAGTCATCTATCCCAGACAGTCATGAGACCTGTGGTGAGCCTTGCTGAGAGTCTGCACATAAATTTAGACATAGCCCTGGGTTATGAAAGAAATGCCTGTTGGAAATTGACAGTTTTAGTTACAGGTCTTCTGTTGCTTGTCCTTATGCCTGCTTACACACAAATGAACTCATTATGAAGTTGTTCAGATTTATATACTGTGGCCAATCTTCCTACTCATCAAAACCACATATAGACTATTACCATCTCTTAAGGTTTCAGGCACTGTTGAAAATAAGTTGTCGCAATCAGAAACATCTTTCTCACCCACCACATTAACACTGAGTTTCCTAGATTTTGTTTTATAAAAATAACTCTCCAGAGTTATTTATAGGCAGCCTCCAGTGCTGCCGACTTAGGCACGCAGCCTTGGCAAACATCATTTTCTGAGTCTTTTAAATCCATACATATCACTTTGATATCTGTGTGGGGCATTTTTGAAGTTCTGCCTACTAGGTACAAAAATTGGAAGTGCAAATTAGATACCGAAGTAAGAGGGACTGATTCTCTAGGTGTGATAACAAGATCACTGTCTCTAGATATGCCTAGACTATGGACTTCCAACATTTCCCCTGCAAAATCATGTTTACTGTTTTTACCCACAATAAGAAGAGTGGGAACTCACCTGCTGTGTTTTACATGTGCTTTCAGCATACAGCATTCATAAAACCTTTCCTTTACTTCCAATTCTCCTGAACTATGCTTGTGCTTGAATACATGTTTTTCAGTCCTGGGCACTGTACTGTCATGTTGTGCTATTTCCACACAGGATTTTGTTTTCTGCCTCAAAATTGATGTTATTCTGCTAGTGTGCTGCTTGAGTTGCTTATGTTACAAAACCAGCACTGGTGATGATCCCAGTGTTCCCTGGGTGGAGAACAGTATCTCTCCACAAAGTGTTCCCTCTTACTGATATTTCTCATCCATTTTAACGTTTCCTTCCACTTACAGTCCTTTCATCGTTTTTTCCTCCGTTTTAAACTTCTACGTTTTCAGTTACATTGTAAGAGAAGAGTCATATGCTGAAGCCCAGTCACACTGGTGAGTCACACTATACAGCACCAGAACAGGAACAGAATGACAGTTCTGCCTCCAGTACCTCTTCTGGAATGGGAAATACTCTTCCAGATTATCTGAGATCATAGAATGGCTTGGGTTGGAAGAAACGTTAAAGAAAATCCAGTCCCATCCCCTGCTGTGGCCAGGGCTGCCACCCAGCAGATGAGGCTGCTCAGGGCCCCACCTACTGGCCTTGAACACCCTCAAGGATGGGGCACCCACAGCTTCTCTGAGCAGCCAGTGCCTCACTGCCCTCTGAGTAAAAAATTTCCACCTAACATTTAAGTCTCCCCTCTTATGTGCTGTAGACAATATTTATCAATTTATAAAAGTATAATTCTGTCAAGTAGCTATCAGTGTTTGTTTTGATATTGTTAGGTAGTGTTAAAGCTGTGTATTTCTGAAGCAGCAAGTTGTTCAGTCACATCTCTTACATCTCTTAGCCATCTCAGATAAAACCTTTTGACAGTATTTAAACACATGTACAGCAAATCTGGGGACTGCATAGATGTACCCTCTACTAGCGATGCCTTCCTTATTCTGCGTCTGGAAGAGCTGAGGCTGCTCCAAACAAAAATTAGATGTTGCTGGGATCCTACAGTATTTCTAGTGGAAATATACTTCTAGCACAGTATTTGTATCTTTGCCCCGTCCCTATTCTGAAAGACCAATTAAAGAGATGGCATATAACTTGAGGTTAGTTTCTGCCCGTGTGTTTTTATTAACTATTTTGGACTTCCCAGCAGTTCTCATAGCACCTATCCATTGGAGAGAAACCTTTTAAAACAGTGCAGGTTTCTATGGGTATCTGTGCCACCTCCCATGAAGCATACCCACTACCCCAGGTCCTGAGGTGGCTCACACTGTCAGAAACCTGCACTCTGTAGGGAAGGCACAGGAATAGGCTTTTGTCACTTCCAGTCATTGATTGCCTCTGACAGCTTCTAAAGATCACTTCTGCAGTGCTGAATTCTTGACATCTTTTTCCTTTTGAAAAGAAAATCTCTTCCAGTCTCGCTTACCTAGAACTAATGCATGAACGTATATTAAGGAGATATATGTCAACAGAGAAACGATTTGTCTAGCAGTTAATGAAAAATAAAATCCTAAAGGATTTTGTTATTTCTCACACATTCTTCACTTCATTTCCTGCTGTTGCTATTAGTGTGTATTGCACATCTTAATTAGCTTCCTTCCTGGGGAGTTTTCCTTGTGATGCAAAGCTGTGCAGCTGCAGATCAGGGATCCAAATGTAGACACAGAAGGACAGTGTAAGGGTTTGGGGAGAGCCCTAGCCTAGTGGCTGTCTACTCTGCTGGCAGCAACAGCCTGCCGAGCTGAAGGAGTAATGCGTTCACACGCCAGCTGTGGCACTGGTCAAAGGAAAGTGGGTCCAGTGTTAAAATTGTACCCCATGAAAGGGCTGGAAGAGCTGAAGGCACATTATCCTTTGCTTTGCCTATGATGGGTGTGATTACTTCCATCAGAGGGACAGGATAAACATCTGGTGTCAGTGAAACTATAAATGATATCCTGGGAGGTGTGAGAGGTGCTATCTAGGGCCACCTCTCGTGGCATCTCTCTTTCAGAAGAGAGCATCTTACATAAATATTCTTCTCCCATGGTGGAAAGACAAAGTATTTGGTTAAGCTTGACCCTCTAAACTTTCAGAGAGCATTATTTCACGAACAGTAGTTTGTTAATATGATGAAGCTATGAAGTGTTTTACCTCTTTCCTTATTTCTTACTGTGTCAACTCCTGCAATGCTCCAGCTATCTTCATACTATGCATAGAGACACGGCAGTGCGTATGTGTACTGAATACTTGCTTCAAACAACTAAAATAACATACGAATTTGATTTTTAGCCTGAAAAATATCATTAGCTGTGCCAAAACCAGATGTTAAGTCTCAAATCCCCTAACATTTTGTTAGGTGTTAGTGCTGAATATTGAGCATACTAAGTTCACAAGAGTAGAGGAGGACTATATACAAGCGAGTTAAAAACAATAATCAGAAACAGAGGGTGAGAGTTGGAATTGATTTGGGGATCTTCATCTTTTCCACATTTTCTGCAGAATGTAGGTTTCTTGAAGGCTCATCTCTTTGTATTTAGCTTATCCTGTAGAAGAAATTGCATGCAAGTCTTTGATTTTGCGTACTTCTTTCCTTTACAAAATAGATCTCTCATTACTTGTTTTTTGGGTGTGATACTGTCATTATTTTAATCTGGCAAAAAACAAGGGCTGCTGCCAGCCTTTGCCTTTTGATTGTCCTGCCTTTGCCTCATCCATGACAACACTTTCCTGCCACTTTACTTGTTCCAGGACTACTAGACTTCTGGCTGTGTGCTGAGATGGATTGGGGAACTCATCCCATTGAATGCTATTCATTTAAGCTTTCATTGCCATTTTAGGTTCCAGTCATATCTATTCCATCATCCCATTTACTGCATAGTCACCTGAGCATTCATGTAGATACAGGACACAAAGGGTGAAGATGGGAAAGCAGGGCATGTGGCATCTCATGCTCACCTCAGAAAAGCATGACCAGGGCTCTAGCCCTCATTCTGCAGATACTCTTGAGGCAATGCTGCTGTTGAATTGTGCTCTAAACCATCACACTGAAACAGTGAGGTGAGGAACATGGGTCTTTGTACAGGCAACCTCTTTTTCTTCCTGGTCATCCCTCAATTTATCTGATTATTTTATTAAGCTGTAATTTTATGACAAAGCAGCACTAGCTATTCTGTAAACAAGGCTAATCATATTACCCTTGGTTTAAGTAAGGCTGGAGGGAGTGTCCTGCTCTAAATCTGACTTTGAAATTTTCTGATCTGCTTAGACACAATTGAATCAAATTGACAGGAAATTTCATGAGAGAAGTTTCCTAATAGAATTTTTCCATAACAGAATTTTTCTGGAAACCTTGGGACAAAGCAGGAGGCTCACTAGAGCATTAAGGCAGTGGTGGACTCATGCTGGAGAGGTTCTCTTGCCCCACTTCTCAGGAGAGGAAACTGAGGGAAGAGGAAACCTTGTTCTGTTTTGCTGTTTCTTGAGAAGAAAGCAAAAATGGGGAAAGAACTTCTAGTTCAAACCCTGCCTTCACTGCTGTTCGTGTAAAAAGTACAGTTATATGTTTTTTGCTGGGGATCTCCTTGATCCCTTTCCTCTGATATGTGTCTACTTCAGCAGCAAAGTAAGAAATCTACAGTAATGTTTTCCTCATCTCCCTCCTCTCTTTTCCTAGGCCAGTGGGAAGGTCTGTGTGCCTTTCCTTTGGGATCAGAAATAATAGCTGCAGCTCTGGTCTAGTACTTAGAGAGGAATGCTCCTTCCAAGCTAAATCCTTTTCCTTCAGTAGGGACATTGCCCAAGAGAAGGAGGTGCCTGCTTTTTCCTTTCCCTTGGTACATGAATTATTGAGATGGAAGGAGGGCTATAAAGTGCTTGTCACTCCATTCCTGGCAGTTTCTTGAGCTGTGACCCGGTCTGGGAGGTCTCGATGATGTTGGGTGGCTTTTCTTCAGTAGCTGTTCGGACCCATGCTCTGCCTCAAGCACTGCTTCTAGTTTTTGTCCCTGTTGGCACAAGGCTGCTCCTAAGAGCTTAGCTTAGTTTAAGGTCATAGCAATGGCAGCTTGAAACCACTCCAGGGATGAATCTGTCTACTTTTGCCCTGAGCAATTTAGGCTCAGTACATACCTGAGCTTTCCATGCAGCACACTGTCAGAGTTAAATATATTATTGTTCCCTCTTGGTCATTGATTAAAGAGGGATCGATGTGCTTTTGCAGGAAATTAGAAAGACATTGCCAGTGGCAGTTGCCTCCTCACACCTGGCTCCATTCACCCATATATTTGGCAGCTCTACCTAGTCTTAGGCCAACCTGACTGTTTTACATCCTCGAAGATCAAACTCTGGTCATCATGTATCTTGACTAAGGCTGCATCCTTTCTGCATTATGCATAACAAATGCAGACCTGCCTTATTCATTACCATCCACATTGCTTATCTTCTGCCACTTCTTTCCCTCTGATGGATCACTTTTGCTGTCCTGTTGAACACATACAACTTGCCCAAGCTTGCAAACCTTTGATTATTCATTTCTCTCTCTATTGTCTTTAATTTACTACTGAAAGATCAGTTCCTGCCTTGGATCAGTCAGTGATGCCAGTCCTTGTTCATTCTTCTCAAATTCTTGTTTTCTTCTGTAGTACTCTGTTCTTCATTGTAAAAAATGCTTCAAAGACATCTGGACAGCTGCATTGGCATTGCATCTTCAGACTCTTCTATGAAATTGTTCTTGACTATGATGATTCCAGATTTACCATGTCCATTGTCTTTTGTCCTTCCCCCTGAGAAGACTGTCTCATTGTATACTTTGTCTATATCTATATATTGTGTCCTGACCACATCTTTAATCATACTTTCTTAGGACCAAGAGCTGTTGTTTTCCTCTCTGTTTGTGTAACACTACTTGCAATGGAGTTGTGATCCATGGTGGGAGTTCTTCAGCATTTAATGGCAAAATTAATAAGTATTATTAACAAATGTCTCTATGTGACTGCATCACATGGTTCGGTCAGCTTGCAAAAGTTGAGTTCCCTCAGGACAACTTGACTCTCTGCCTGCAGAACGTAGGTGCAACCCAGGGCAATCTGTTTTCAGGAAGGAATGTGCTAGGAAAATATTTGGGCTTGAGTATTTCAACAGACAGGGGGGAAATAAAAGCCAGTGTTCTGCACTTTCAGAAGGGTTCCCTACTGTGCAGGTTTTTTGTTAGCCCATTAATTTTGCCATCTCAGAACTGAAGCAGCATGGCCTAGAGCAGCGGTTTTCCAAATTCCTTCCAGTTGTAACATGCTATCATAAACAGCATTTACATATGGATGTCATAAAAATGACTAATGTCAGCAGTCATCGTACTTGAGTGCAGTAATGTGGCACATGTGCCCAAGCATCCTAAGGGATCTGCTCAGAGGTGCTTGGCACTTGAAGAGACACTCCTTAGGCAGTGACACCCAGGGCAGAGCAGGCCTTGAGAGACAGCAGAGCGTGCATCAGCTGCCTGTGTGCACAGGAGGAAAGGTGTTAGCTGTTTCACTGCATGACTCAACGACACTGGGTGGATGTCTTTTGCTCTAAACCAGAAATTAAATGCCCAAGGTTGAACAAATAGCATTTTCTAGTTTGACAGCAGAATGTTCAATGAGCTCCTTAACTGCGGCCAGTGGCAAGTCAGTTGAAAGTCTGACCTTGAATGTGTACCCAATCATGTTGTAATGTCTCCAGTTCTCCAGAGAAGGCTGCAAATGGTTCCTCTAGTCAAGGGGAAGTCGCTCACACTTGTGAATGTGAGGCTGAATGCTGCCATTTTCAGTCAAGAGTTTGCAGTCGAGGGAATTTGTCACAATTCAGCCTTGTTGGATTTTTCTTCCAGAAGATGAGGGGGGAGGATTGTGAACCCAATTACATCACCGTGTAGCATAGGAAACACACTTTCATCTCACAGGCTGGCTTTCAGAGCCGTCAGCTACTGCTCAGGCTTCCTACGTGATGAGATGTGCATGATTACAGCCTGTGCCACAGCCACTGCTTCCAAGTGCCCTCTTGAATTGTTACCCACCTTTTCCCAAATATGACAGAAGAATAAAGGACTCCAAGGTAAAACAACCTTGTGTGAAAACTGTTTAAAAATAATTGCTCACTGCATAGAGTGAAGAAGGATGTAAAGTAGTGTACCTGCTGAGGGAAAAGAGAGCTCTGCTGCTGTACCAGGCATCATCTCTGTGGGATGGAGGCATTTTAAACGCACAAGTAATTTCAAGCAGTTTTCACTGTAATAGACACAGGATAGGGCAACTGTGAGATGCAAACTCAGGCTGGTAAGTTATACCTCTCTTGAAACAACTTTATCTGTTTTCTGTCCGTGAGTGAGGACAAGAAGGCCTGTCATGGGACAGCAGTTTGCTTCTGCCCATCAAGACCACATGTAGTTCATCCCACATTTCAGAGGAATACCTCACAACCTTCCATTTTGGCAGTTATCAGATATCCAGGTGAAACAGCAGCGTATCATGTCTCAGAATCTGTATTTTCACCTAGATTGGCAAATGGCAAACCCGAAGACTGGACACAGCTCTCCAATGATGCAGTAGCTTTCATGTCTGGTGGCTGGCATCCTTTGAAGTTGGCTGCTCCCAGGGTATCACACAGTGTGACCCCACACTGCTGCTGTGTTTCTCCACTGCAGTCAACAGCCCTGCTTTGTAACCAACTTTAGCAGGAGCTCTGTGCATGCAACATCTAACCGTACAGCCCCATGGGACATTATTCTATTGCAAATAGCTTGTTCCACATCCAAAAGTCCTTCTCTGTCTCATGTCTGGAAAGCAGTATGAAGTCAAAAATGTCTCTTTCCTATATATAGTACACGCAGGGCAAAGACTGTTTATGGCAACCCTTTAATGCTGATGTCTGCTTGCAGCACATGTACCTTGGTTCCTTTTACAAGCAATTGAGCCAAAATATTTTCTTGCCGTTTGATTTCATTCTTCATTTCACTGCTTAATCAGAGATAGAAACAGAAGCACATTTATTTGTGTGTGATTCCCCACAGGTAATCTTCAGTTGCAACACATAAAACTTAATTTTCTCCAATTGCATGAGATTTCTTATTTTACACAAAGCTGTAAATCACCTCGGCAAAGGCTTCTTGCAGTACAGGCAAAGGCTTGCAGTACTTGAAAAATGACTTCAGCTTTCCCAAATGCTCCTTGTACTGTTATTCCAGGGACTTCTTAGATTTATCCAACTTCATGATTCCTGCGGATAAAATTGCATTGTGTGGGGTGCATGCAGGCCTTTTTCTTAGCATCCACCAGAACACTTTTGTAATCAAATTCAGCAAGGACTTCAGCATTTATATCTATTTTAATGATTTTTTCATCCATTTCCTTTTTCACATGACGCTGGAAGTTATTTCCTTAAAAAAAGACTTCATAATATTTCTGCTTCTTTCGCAACAACACTGAAGATTACAAATACAGCTTCTTCAGTCACAGTATTTCCAGGAATTATCCTCAGGGAATGAGCAGAAGGGCATGATGTGGTGTCTAGTGGATCCATGTCACAGTGTAAGCAACAGAGGTCCATGTAGCAGTGTGAGCACAGTATTGCCTGGTTCACAAATTCATTTATAATTACTTGGGGTCACACACTGTATTTTTGAAAGTTATTTGCTTTGAGGCTCACAGGCTTGTTGTGTGCATTGACTCTAAAGAGATCCTCTGCCTTAGCTATTTGTATTTAACCTGTTAATTTTCAGTTAATTAAAAACATTACAAGTATTGTTGAGCATCCAAGAGAACATTAGCACCAGGAGCCTTGTGGAACATGAGGGAAAGGGGTAGAAAGTTTCCAGAAAACACTGAAAACATGAGGCTTGGCTCTCCTTAAAGCAGGTAGGCTCTGCAGGTGTTGCTTTGAGATCACTTGCCATTCGCACAGCTCTGCTCCAGGAACTGCAGGATCTTTCCTAACCCATGCTGTGGTTTTGACATCCAGCTGGCTCAGCTTCTGTAAGCAAAGGTGTTTCTAGGTTTCAGCACAAAGCTGCTTCGGACTGTTATCCCTCTTTGCAGTATCTGGCAGCAACTGTAAAGGACTTATACACTTGCCAGGCATCAGTGAGGCAAGAGGAGTACCTCTGAACATCTTCTGTCACTGTGCACATGGACACCTGTACTTACAGAGGCACAAAGGCTTCCCATTTGGAGTTAGCAAGAGTGAGGGAGGCCTCGTGTAGCCAGAAACCCAGCAGCTTCCTTCCAAGAAAATGGCAATGTCACCTTAGGTCTCCAGTGGCAATTCCTCAGCTCAGGGCTATGCAGCCCGGCATGCATGTACCAGGACTGCAGTCTTGGTCATTCTTGTGTTTTTTTAGCTGAGAAACGTGATCCAGAAAACAATTTTGTGGTGGACATCTTTTCAAAACTAGGATGTTGTAGGAAAGTACTTCAGTTCCGATTAATTTTATTTTCTGATAATAAACCAGTTTGTCAGTGAACTCCTCACAGTCTCCAACAGGGTCTCTACTGGTGCTGAAATTGGTGCCAGATGGGCACCAGACCTTCCACTGTCGAAAAGAGCTGGAGTTTTGCCACTGACTTCAAAGGAATTAGGATCAAGCCCATGAATTCACGACTGCACTTCTTATTTAGCTTTCTGAATAATTTATAAGCAAAAATAGGCTGGATTCTCCCAGTCTTTCTGATGTTGAGTAAAGCTGTACTTTGTTACTTTTCTTGGTTTCAAAGGAGTTTTGGTTCCATCATGAGCATCTTGTTATGAAAAATAGTGTCCGTAGAGGACAGGCAGGAAGCGAAGAGAAGGAAATCCTGAGGCACATTGAAGAGACACTGCAGATCTGAGATTCAGAGATGACAGATCAGAGTAAAATAGTCCTCATACTTGGAGCTGAAGGCTAGATAGCTAGAAATGGGGAGGGATGCAGAAAGCATACCTCTTTTTGATGATTTCATCTATTTTTAATGCCATTGCTTATATTTTTTTCTGCTTTCTTCTCAGCAATTTGGACATGAGTTTCCATAAGGTTATTAGCTACGCTTTGCTCCTGGGCAGACTTTGCAGCAAACTACACATTTTTCTGGGATTCACCAAGCCATGTGTTTGTTCTCTATCACTGTGAACAATTTTCCATCTTAAAACTGTTTGGGAAAAAGGGAAAGAAAAAAAATTCCCAGTTCACCACCCAAGGTTTAGTGTTTACTTCTGCTGCACGCATCATTTATTTTCATTCTGCAAGATCATGATGACATGCTCGTCCAAGCACATGCTGTTCTAATATACTACATTCCTTCGGCCTCTCAGTGCGTTAAAAGTGACATTGCTGCTAAATAAGAAAGGTCTTGTAGGACAGGGAAATAGATTGCTGAGTATCATTGCTTCCCAAGGAACCATGTTGTAGTAAAAAATGATTGGCTTGCTTTTTCTCGATTCCACACAAATGTGCATGTATATGACCCTGACTAGGTAGGCTATCTGCTAAGTGGTTGTATGTTTCGGGATTTCTCCTCCTTCCTTGAAACTGGCATTTTATCAGGCTTTTGGAAGAGGGAGCAGGACTTAGGCCTCAGCCTGTGAGTGAAGGAACATGGCACTTGCAGTTTGAGATGTGTCCCAGCAAAGTATTTCTGCAGCTATCATGCCCTGTGAATGTGTTGGAGCAAATGCCTTTATTGCACTTCTTGCGTTTTCTGGGCACATGGAGTAACTCTACTCTCAGTCACAATGTGGGGTTTCAGAAATCTGTCTTCTATGATGGCTGAACCAGTTGCAGAAAATCTGTTCCACATTTGCTTGTTCCTCCCTGGCAGTAAATTAGAGAAGGCGGTACTGGATTGTTACAGAAATGATTAACACAAAAACATTCAACAGTGCTTTGTTTTAGCTATAATATTTTCTCTTGAACTGTGCCTTACTAATGATTCTTCATCAGAAGATGGTGCAAGAGTGATTGAGATACGGTCTTGTAGCTTCTGCCCGATGGAGAACTTGGGAGGTTTCCTCTAAAGAATTTTTAATCTGAATTTATGAAACGCGTACAAGATGTAAAGTATATGTGCATTCAGTATGACTTAGTGAAGAGCCTCTGGCACAGCTTAATCTTCCAATATCCCATTAATAAACCTTTGGAAGTGTGGTGTGTTGCCGGTGCTAACTTACCCAATGAACATTTCAGTATGAGGTGAGGTGTTACATACATTTCCTCTGATGCCCATTTGAGTTAAAGGGTGTTTTTACTACTTGGTTACCCTAGAACAAGGGCTGTAGCCTGCATTTGCCAGTAGAGGTAACGAGAAGAAAAACTGCTTTAACTTTCTGAAGTGCTGCTTTTTGGAGATGAGAATGCTTTCACAGATGCAGTCCTCTCAGGAAACTACCAGGGACAGGGGTTCCTGTATAGTTATGCCCTTATACTTATTTAATAACCTCTCTGTGTTTCAAAGCATAAATTATAATACTAGCAAAACTAATTTAATGAGGGCATGAGAACTTAATATTTCCTGAAAGTAACTACTCTGAACTGAAAGCACAGTAATAAATTCAGACTGCTTTATTTTAATCACAGAATCAGCTCTGGAACTTGAAGTTGCCAAAGTTTCTGCAAGGCACAAAATAGGGATGTGCGTGATCTTCTCAATATTTATGAACTGTAAATTGTAAAAATTAGCAGTCCCTGGGTGGAAGTATTTTCAGTCTTTCAGAGAGGCATTGTGAAGAGCTTTTATTAACAATCTTAGTTTTCCTTTCTTCTCCCCTTATTGATTCCTCTCTAAAACCTTAAGCATTATATCTTTTTTTTTTCTGATCAGTTTATTCTTTTCATCAGGTATGCAGTGATTCAGGGAGTTTTGCAAACTTCCGAAGGGGACCTGAAGTAATACATTTCTGGTCTTAAATCTGTATTTGAAGAGCACCATCCTTTGGACAGTTCTTTCTATAGAAACAGAAAGAATCTTATAGAGCAAATGAACCAGCGTTTTCCTGTGAACCCTAATGAACGGCACTTTCTGGTTCAGACTGGCGCCAGTCTAATAAAATACTTAAGAACGTGCATAACGCTGAGAATGTAAGCAATCCTTTCTTATTCAGGAAAGAATGAGGTTTTAGTCCCACTCAGGGCACTTTGGTCTGTGCCCAGCCTGAAGCATGCACCCAAGTATGCTAGTAATCCAGAGACAGAGTAGGACCATCTCTGTGGCAGGACAGATATGAGTCACAAGTGAATCCTTCACCCAATCCTCAGTGCCTAGAGAACTAGGAGCATTCAGTTGATTCTGTTGTTGCACCAACATATAAGTGGCCAAAATGCTTCCATTACAGACCAGAAGAGCAAAAATTGTTTTAATTTGACCTATACTCATCAAGTTCCATAGTAAGTTCCACAGTAACAGTTTGTTTTTCTGACTAAAGCCAGGATTAATTAGGTCCCTACCAAGTACACACTGGCCAAGAGGTAGCTTTTCCCTCGCTCATCTTCCCAAATTGGCTGTGTAAGTAGTTGCCCTTTGAGACTTTAATTTCATTTCATCACACTGTGGTACACAGGGCAGACTTAGTCCTTGGGAACAGCCAGTTGAGAATTTTGTGTGCACATGTATGTGTGTAGGTGTGTGCAACAGAGAGGGAGAGAAAGTCATCATATTGCATTCTGCTAAAAATTGGGGTTTGCCATGAGACAACTAAGGCAATAATTTTGGCAGCTAGAAGTCCTGAGTGAGGCAGCTTAATGTTGACATCTTTGCTCCTCATATGGTAAAGTCTCAAGTAGAAAATCTAAAATATCCTGTCCAAAAGCCAGAAGAAGAAAATCAAAACACTCTCCCTCAGAGTTTCATTGCACCTTTTATGTGACAGCATCCCTTAGCAGCCACTCAGATTGGTCATGCAGGTTTTTGCCTTCCCAGGGAACGCAGGGCTTCTGGGAATGTTTGCTTGGTTTGATGTTTGAAGCCAAGCCCTGTTCCCCTGAATTGTATCCTGAGTTTTTTGGGGCGTCCTATTACTGCAGTCTCAAGGACATTTTATGATTTGGGATTAGCTGGGCCAAAATTTCAGAGTTCAGAAACAAGCAAGAAAGCTGCACTCTGGGTTTGTTGTAAGATCTACAGTCTTCAGAAATGTCAAATTCCTGAGACTGACTGTGGGTCAGAACTTTCCATTAAGCTTCTCCTCTGGAAGCAGATCTGCCTGAAGATCAGATGACGGACACCAGAAAGCCATGCTTGTTTACATAGTCAGAGTTTAAAATAAGAAATTTGCAGTCATGTTTATGTTTAAAAAAGGGTTTCTATTAGTTCTTTGTGAAGGGACAGCATAATTTGCTTTTACAAAGTAGTAAGCAGAACCTTTTCTCTGGTGCTCATAGCCTATTTGGGAAGTACTTTCCAGCATCCATGGCAAAGCTGTTTAAAAACAAAGTTCTCTACAAAAATAAAGTGGTAAAGCTGTAAAGCATTTGTTATCTTGGCAGACTAAAATAATTTTTTCTCAGTATTTCAGGAAGACTTTGACATTCCCCGAAGTTCATTAGCTTGACTGTTTTGAGAAAGGGTTTTCTTTTTGCCTTTAATCTTCTACCGGTAATGAAAATGACTTTGTTTATATCAGTATGAGGCTGTTTTTTATCACTCTTTGTTTAGATGCTAGATCTCTTATTGACCTTTTTAACTAGATTTTACTTTGAATAAAAGAATAATGGGTTTTGTTGTTTTAAAAAGACCAGTCTCATTGTTAAGCTGGATTCCAGGCATTGGGATTTATTATCTAATTCTTAAAAAACAAATCAGTTTTGATATTGAGAGCTGGAGCACTTTGTCCGTATGGAGCACTGCTGTAAATTTAGGAAGTTCTTTTTTTTTTTAACTCTTCATATTTTCTTACGTGAAAGAGCTAAAATATATTCTTATCCTACTTGAAGTTGACTAGCAAAGACCTCACCTCTGTTGTAGAAAAGTATTGTGTGAATTTGATGTCTTTCTCCTCCTTAATATTTGAAATAATCCAACTAGACAATCTCCATCAGCTGGGTAAGCGGAGCTGTAACACCTACTTAAGGGAGGGGAACCATCTGGATTTCCTGCAACTTGGAGCCTGCTGGCAAATATTAGCTTGTACCAATTTAAAGCATGATGAAGTGGGAAATAATGGACATTCTTGGAGATTCTGAAATGGGATCAGCTGTTATTGGCAAAAATTGGCAGGTGCAGTGCACTATGCTGACTGTAAGCATGATCTCACATTGGAGAGTGCAGCTGGGAAAATGGCCTGCTAATTGAATGGTAGTAGGTCTCCCAGGGCTCTGACAGCCATGGAGCATCGCTAATTGGAGGCTCCTGGTTGCCTTGATGGTGACTGTCACTGAATGAAGGAACCTGCAGGTAGATATTTCTCTAGGTGCTAGTGTTTGTTGGCTTTTTGTGGAAGTGAGTCCTCATGCAGTCAGAAGTACTCTCAGATTTAGGAGGGCTGGCATGAGGCTGGCAATATCTATTTTTCATTTGTGTTTGCAGCATGCTGGCAGTGATTTGGAGCAATAAAAACCTCTCAGTTACGCATTTGTTTAACTGTGCACTTGTACTGTTATCTTTTCTATCCCTCTCTTTTCTCTTCTTGTATTCACTTGTAATAGGTTCTTAAATTGGCTTGACAGCAAGTAGCAAGTATTCTTTTCTGGGGAGCCCAAGGAGGCCTTGTCCTTGACTGAGTTTTTTGGATGCTGCCATCATTCATACAGTGGTCATAGAAACAAAAATAGCCTAGTTTTGGTCCAGAATACTGCCACATGGTTCATGTGGGTCTCAGAATAGTAGTGCACGCAAAAGCATGTATGCATTAGCCGTGGCTTCCTTTTTCATATGTTGTTTTTATTCATTAAATGCAAACATATTGCATTGCATACCAATTTGATACAGAGGTCTGTTGGCAAAATGTGGCATTTTCCCTCAGCTGTTAGCACCCCCCATGGGAAGTTCTACTGGAAATGAGTGCTGTGCAGAGAGTGCTGCTGCCTGCAGGGTCTACTCCGTGTATCATGCAACCATAGAATCACAAAATGACTTGGTTTGGAAGGGACCTTAAAGGTGCCTTTGTGGCCAAGAAGGTCAGTGGTTTCCTAAGGTGCATTAAAAAGTGTGTGCCCAGCAGGTTGAGGGAGGCATCCTCTCCCTCTGCTCTGCCCTGGTGAGGCCACATCTGGAATACTGTGTCCAGTTTCGGACTTCCCAGCTCAAGAAAGACAGGGAACTACTAGATATAGTACAGTGGAAGGCCACAAAGATGATTATGAGGAAAGGGTGAGAGACCTGGGGTTGTTCAGCATGGAGAAGAGAAGACTGAGGGGAAACCTTCCCAATGCTTATAAATATATAAAGGACAGGAATTAATTGGATGGGGCCAGGATCCTTTCAGTGGTGCCCAGTGGCAGCACAAAGAGGCAATGGGCACAAACTGGAACACAGGAAGTGTGAACATGAGGAAAAGCTTCTTTCCTTTGAGGGTGACAGCACTGCAGGCTGCCCAGAGAGACTGTAGAGTCTCCTTCTCTGGAGATACTCAAAGCCTGCCCTGATGGTTTCCTGTGCAACCCTACTACAGGGAACCTGCTTTATCAGGGAGTTGGACTAGATGATCTCCATAGGTTCCTTCCATCCCCTACAGTTCTGAGATTCTGTGATCATCCAGTCCCAGTATCCTGCCATGGCCAGAGCTGCCACCCACCAGCTCAGACTGCTTAGGGCCCCTTTCAACCTAGCTTTGAATGACTTTAAGGATAGGGCATCCACAGTTTCTCTGGGCAGTTTCTCTGAGTATTTCCTAACATTTAATCCAAATATCCCTTATTTTGGTTTAAAACTATTCCCCCTTGTCCTGTCACTGTCTGAGTAAAAGGTCACATTCTCATCTTCTATATAAGCCCCCTTTAAGTACTGGAAGGCTGCAATGAGGTCTCCTCAGAGCTTTCTCTTCTCCAGGATGAACAAGCCAAAATTCCTCAGCATTTCTTCGTAGGAAAGATGCTCCAACCATCTGATCTCCTTCATGGCCTCCTCTGGACTCACTCCAACTGTGTGTCTAAAAACCATTCAGTTCTGAGAGAAGTAGCTTGCCTGTATAGGAGGTTAAGAATGAACTGAACAAAGAACTGTAAGCAAAAAGCTAGACTGGACATCCCAATGCTCTTCTCTCTCTGTGGATTTCAGACTTATTTATAAACCCATCACATAGACTGATTATACAAACTCTCTAAGCTGTATCCCAAACAATTCTTTCAAGGGTCATCATGCCCCCCCTCCAGATGACATGGTACAGTGGGAAGAATGCCTTCATATTGCTTTTGCGTGGGGGATAGCCTGCATGAGGTTGGTGGCAAGGAATGGAAATCAGAAGCATTTGAAGTTGTGCACTGATTTGTGATGTCTGGCACCTTGGTGCCTGAGTCTCACTCTTGCCTGGGTTTGGCCACCCCCACCTTGGTGACCAGTGTCATCCCCTTGCTGGGACTGGAATGCATGCAGGCTCAGCATCTCTGTGGCATCTGTTTTGTGGGAAAAGGATCAGGGTGCTCAGATGAGAGTGGTCTAGGTGCGGCCATCATCAAGCTCTGATGGGTCATTAATGTCCCTCCTTCTTTTCTCTTTTTTCTTTTTTTTCCCTTCTTTTTCTGCCTTTCTTTTTGCCTTTCTCTTTTTCTGTCCCTTTTTCATTTTCCTCTTTTTCTACCTTCTTTTTCTTTCTTTCCCTGTTCTTTTTTCTTCCTCTTCCCTTCCCTCCCTTCCCCTCCCTCTTTTCTCCTCTCCCCTTGCCTCTTCTCTCTTCTCCCCTCCCTTTCCCCTTCCCTATCCCCTTCTTCTTTTCTTCTCCTGCCACTTCTTTTTGTTTTTGTTCCTTTTTCCTTTTCTTCCTCTGCCTCCTTTCCTTCCTTCCTCTCTGTCCTCTTTCCCTGCACCCAGCTCAACGACTCTGCCAAGCAGCTCATTGAGATGGACAAGACTTGCTCAGCAGCTGCTGCTGGCTGCGAGGCACCACCAGACCCAGCTGCAGCAGTGGGGCTGGGGCCCTGTCCCACACCAAGCAGTGCGGGAGCAACGGCAGCAGCTCCACGGCCAGTGGAGGGCAAGAAGAATGCCAAGAAGCGGCACTCCTTCACCGCCCTCAGCATGACCCACAAGTCCTCCCAGGCTACCAGCAACAGGCACTCCATGGAGATCAGCGCTCCTGTTCTCATCAGCTCCAGCGACCCACGGGCAGCCGCCAGGATTGGGGACCTAGCACACCTGTCCTCCAGCGCGCCTGCCCAGGTAAGGAGTAAGGGACTGTGCCCGGCCCAGCAGCCTCGAAGGCACATGCTGAAGGCACAGCTCGAAGGCACAGCCTCGAAGGCACATGCAAACAACACATGCTGGAGCCAGCTGCTGCAGAGTGCTGTCTCTCTTCTTTGACAGGATTTAGCACAGCAGTTTTGCCATCCGTGCGTTAATGAGTGGGCAGGCATGATGAGCTGGAGAATAAGGCCAAATCATTTTAGGTTTGATTCAAAGCTAATTGGAATAAAGCATGTTCTTGAGGGTATTGTCCAAACGCCTCCTGAACTGGCACAGGGCATTAGCCTGCCTCTCAAGAAAGCCTGTCCCAGTGTTTGACCACCCTCATGGTAAGTAAATGTTTACCAGTGCCAAATATGATCCTCCCCTGGTGCAGCTTTGTGCCATTCCCTTGCATCTTACCTTTGGTTCCCAGGAGCAGAACCTGGCACCTCCCTCTGCTTCCCCTTCTAGGGGAGCTGCAGAGAGCAGAGGTCACCTCTCAGCCTCCTCTTCTCTAGCTTAGACAGCCTTAGCACATGCCTTCCAGTGCTGTTACTAACTTTGGTGACCTCCTCCTGGGTGTAATTATTGACTTAACCTACATTAAAAATATATATATAATCCTACAGCATGTAAGTATTCCATCACTTTCTGTTACAGAGAGGGATAGTCTTGAGTGATCCTGCTATCCTTACTCCGTACTTTATTTGCCCCCACTCAGGGTGACATTACCATTATGAACTTCACGTATTTGGTATGTATCAGGGACAAAAAAGTTTGTAGAGTGATTATTTCTGTACAGATCACTGCAAGACAGACAACTGTGCTGTAGTTCATCAAGTGGCTGGTACCTGGTTAGCAGCTGCTGCCCCAAATCACTCAACAAGGTATCCGATAGGCACACGTGCTAATGTGTGGCCCTTCACTTCTTCCTTGCTCAAAAATCCCAGCAGATCCAAAGCACTTTTGGGCTACTGTTGCCAAGGCGTGCACAGAGCAGGAGCAAAGCTCACAGGGACATGCTGAATTCCTGTGCAAACACCCACTACTTATGCTGAGACGGGAGTCCAAATGGCAGTTTTCAGTTTGGAGGTGTAGAAGAAAATGGAGAATGATAATTGTCCCAAACCTCACTGTTGAAGAGTGTGAAGCTAAGGATACGGCCCACGTTGGAAACAGCATTTGTGCCAAGATGTACTGGGACATCTGCGACTCAGTGCGAACTCTACATGGGAGTGAGGGTCCCAGGCTCGTCAAGTAAATGACACACAGGTTTTTGGCACTCTGAGTGACACATTTGGACTTTGCAGAGATGTGACAGCCTTGTGGCTTTTCTGTTCTTGTACTTGCTAAAGAGAAAAGCGTGCACACACTTTGCTAGAGTCATGTGAAGGCTCAGTCTAAGCACAGTACAAAAATTAGACTAGAAAGCAGAAAGTGCTTTAATTACCCTCCCCTGCTTTGACAGAACAACTGGTGTGCAAATCTCCACTCATTTCACAGACTGTTGTGGTGTCTGTATGCATGTAGTTGGGGCCAAGAAGGAATAAGTGTTCCCCATAAAGAGCTATAAATGAATGCTGAAGGGAGGTTAGCTGTGTCCTTCACACTGAGAGAAGGACATGAAAACTATGTCACGGTGAGAGGCACAGCTAGGGCTGGAGTGCAGTGAAGCTAACCCAGTGGGGATGGGCAGACACAGGGATGGTGCTGTGCCCCAGTTCTTTGGCATCAGGACTCAGATGAGGCAGGCATGCAAGGCAGCTGGGGACAAGCTTTTGTCACTGCTGGCCAAAGTGATCTTGGCCAAAACCCAGGGAGGGGAAGAAGAGTCTTGCTTGCTGATTTCAACCTTGAAGAAAAGAGGTTTATAGAATCATTAAGATTGGAAAAGACCTCTAAGGTTGCCTGGTCCAACCTCCAAACCATCCCCACCATGCTCTTTAACCACATCCCTCAGTGCCATATCCACACAGTTCCTGAACACCTCCAGGGATGGTGACTCCACCACCTCCCTGGGCAGCCTGTGCCACTGCCTCAACACTCCTGAGAAGAAATGTTTCCTAACATCCAACCTGAACACCCCTGGTGTAACTTAAGTCCATCCCCTCTCATCCTGTCTCTGTTACCTGGGAGAAGATGCTGGTCTCCACTTCACCACAACATTTAAGGTTGTCGTACAGAGTGATAAGGTCTTCCCTGAGCTTTCTTCTCTAGATTAAATAATCCCAGTTCCCTCAGCCAATTCTCCAGACTTGTGCTCCAGACCCTTCACTAGTTTTGTTGCCCTTCCCTCTGTCAAAACTTAATATTGTAGTCCTGAGTATCCAGCCACTGCCAGAGTGGCATTTGCATGTGTGATTGTGTCTGTCTGCTTTTGGAGGCCTTACTGTTTGCTGTCTGATTTGAGGGATTTTAAGATTCACATTTTCAAACTTTGCTAGGAATCTGTTGGGAAAAAAAAAAAAAAGTGGAACTGACATTCTCACTCTATTCTCCTGACTGGAGGAGCTTTCTGCAGAAAAATGCCTCACTGCTTCAAGACTTGCAGTAAAATCACAAGAGATACTAACATGACTTCATCCACTTCCAGACCTCTAGAGAGGTCTGCAGAGAGCTCAGAATCTGCCTTGTACATAATGAGCATTAAAATTGTGCATTTATATTTATGTATCTATTAAATCCATAATTGTAGAGGTTGCATTTTAAATCACAGTATCAGAAACTCAGCTCCTTCTCTGCTGTCTGCTGAGACCTGACGCTGCTCCAAAACAATTGACGATGTTACAGCTTCAGACAGAAGATTGGCTCAGAACTTTATTTTGTTCAAGCATAGCTGAATGCCAGCCAAAACAGCACAAGCAGTGGACCCCAGCGCTGCCAAGTTGAGGTGTTTGGAGCAGAAAAAGTCTTGTCTTCGGATTGTTTTGTTATTGAAAGCAGTTGGCATTTTTAAGGTGAAATGTCCTGTGTGTCTTATTAGGGATCTGACATGCTGACAGCCCACACGCTGTCTCTGCCACTAGAGGGTTGCTGCCACCAAACAGCACCGAGCTCAGCCATGGGAAGCAGGGTCACTCTGTTCTTCCTCCCTTGGGGAGGGACCTGTCTGTTCTGCAAGTTGTCTTCACAGCCCTTTCTATAACCATCTCAGGCCCCTGCTAGCCTGCCACAGCAAATTCAGCCACAGTATATTTTTTAATAGAGGAAACAATGAATTTACAGTTTCAGTGCTGATTGTTGAGCAAATTTATACCTCTCTTTTCACCATTAGATTCCAAATTTTTGTTACTGTGTCCTTAAATAACAACCTTGAAATTTTCAGACAATTCACCGCTGTTTGTTTAAATTCATCTTTTCATGAAAATAAATAGAGGAATTTTGTTCAGTTTTATAATTACATACCAAGATCAGTGTCTAGCTGGAAGGGAGATTCTGCCTTTTTTAAAAGTTTGACATGCACTTTTTCTGGTAGCCTGTCCTCTGAACAAGCAGAATGCCCCATCCCCGGAGGTGCTCAAGGCCAGGTTGGATGGGGCCCTGTGCAGACTGAGCTGGTGAGGGGCAGCCCTGCCCATGGCACGAAGGTGGGTGGGCTGTGAGGTCATTTACAACCAAAACCATTCTATGAATCTGATTCTTTGAATTCAATCACAGAAGCTATTGAACAGCATCAACTGCCCTACCTCAGGCAACGGGCCAGTGCCTGGTGGAATGGCCTTCTGAAAACCAGCATCCATTTCCCTATAGACTGGAGCCACTTCTATCTGGGACTCTTCCTTTCTCCCTGCCAACTGGAGAGGAAACAGGTGTTAAGGGCTGTAAGAACTTAAAATCTAGGTGCACATTTCAGATATTTCAGTAAATGTGCCTATTTTCTATGTTCCTGTGCTTTTTTGTGTGCGTCGTTACTTGTGGATTGAAACCAGGCTTTCATGCGGAGCTGACATGTTTTCTGTTTTTATGAGTTGTTAGGCTATAATAAGCCTCCTGCTTCTCCAGGAGGGCACAGATCTCTGCATCTTGAGCGCTGACATGCAGACCATGGTATGAAATCTTAGGCTTTGAAAGCACTTCTGCTTATTATTAATTCAATAATTGCAGACCACAGGCTTCTGATGACACATTTGTCATTCTTTAAGGCACACCTAGTCAACTGCTTCCCAATACCAAAGATACGTTTTGAGAGTCTAAAAGATATCTTCGTTGACTGCCAACCTAGGGATGCTGAAAAGCAGGATCAAATCAGACCACCTCAGATGGATAAAACAGTGACTGGGAAACCACAGTAGTCAAGATACAACGCATTTATTTTCAAAGGGGCAATTCTGGGATCTTCATTTTGCTTGCAGCCGTGTTTGTTCTGTGGTTTTTGTTGCATGCCAAGTGTCACTCATTGAACATAAGACCTCCATCTGAAAGGTGATAACATCAGTCCACTGTGCAGAATGCCCCATCATGGGTTTTTATTGAAGAAGTGAGATGCCTGTAATGGAGCAGAAGCTGAATTAGGTTATGTGTGCAGAGGAGCACCAAGATTCCCAGGGGAGCAGGAAAGGTCTCCCCAGACAGCAATCATGCCTAGGCCTCAGATGGCTTATCCTGCTTCCATTTGCACCCCTTATGAATTATTCGTCCCTGCTGTTTGGAAAGGTCAGAGGTCAGTAGCATGCCAAACACCCTGGTTTTAGGCAGAAAATGCTTCTCATGAATAATGAAGTGTATCTGCATGCACACCAGGACAGCAACTGAGAGGGAAAGAAAGGATGATCCTGGCAGGAGGAACTTGTGCACGCATTTCAGACAACTCATCACCATGCACAGGAAATCCGCTAGTATCTGTGGGTGTCAGAGTGGGCTCCTAACCGGAGGCCACATGTTCAGGAAAAGCTGAGAACAATGTCTTGCACGTTCCCGGTCCCAGGCAGCAGCAGCATTTGAAATGAAAAATCTTCCTTGAAGTGTCTCCCTGTATAAATCATTTGGAAGTGTGACTCCTTATCAGTTACTTAGAAGCACTGGATTTTAGCTGAGAAAATGTAATAGCAGAACTCTGGTTGAGCCTTGGCTGATAGCCTAAATGTGCTGGCCATGAGCAGCATACAGATTCTGTTTAAAATCCGGGGACTGACTATGAACCTTGAATTTTCAATTGCCTAATGGGCTCTGAGAAAAGATGACAAATTCATGTATTTTTCAGCTTCGGTCTGGACTCCAAATGGTATCCAACCTGCTCTGCTGTTGGCTGTAAATGACAACAAACCGGACATCCAGTAATGAGATTTGGACAGCTGAAACAAGTGGCAGCTATCTCAAGGGGCTGCCCTGGTCAGAATGGCAAGAGAAGTAATATTAGTTGGTCTGACCTGTGTTCCTGTTATTTGGATCCACGTATGTCCTAAAAGCAGTGTAAGACTTTGCTAAAGTCTAACCTACATTGTTTCCTAGTCTTCAAATAGTCCCAGTTCTACTCTGAATTGCTTCTAACTGGAGTGGAACATTGCCTATTTGTTGCATCTCAATTTTAAATTACTTCACAGAGAACTCCTGTTGAAGGGCTTAGGAGGCGGGAAGGAGCTGAGTTTTTTAAGCAGAAGTTCAGGCAGGCATGCAAGCTGCATTTTGTATGCTACTAATAGATCTTTAAATATACTCTGTGTTTATTAGGACATATTACATTACTTGTCAAAATGGCTCCAAATGAGACACATAAGCTACTGAGGATCCAGGTCAAAGTAGAATCCCCTACCAGCGTGAGACAGCGTGGTCTCTTTGTCCTATGATTTGTCTCATCGTGAATACGTTTTGAAAGATCTTTCAAGAACCACAAAATCTAATTTTTGACTGAATCGAAGCAGAGAAGGCTGTGTTTTAGAAAAGCATTTATTCAACTGTGCATGAAATCCTCTTGCCTGTAAAACAAAAACAAGTTGGTTGTTTTTTTTTTTTTTCCCAGCTACTCCTCAGGGTACTAACCCAAAAACACTTTACCACTGAAATCATTTTTGCACAGGGGTAGTCCCGAGGCTTCACACTACCTGCCAGTCAGCTGCTGATTCAAGAGCAAGCAAGGCTCTCTCTTGGTATTTGCACTACTCTACAAAGCACTGCCCATCCGACATACTCCATGTGTACATGCATGACATTTTAGCAGAAGTGATCCAAGAGTGTATTTTCACTTCTTGTTTGTGCAGGATTTTTATTTACTTATTTACCACTACAATCTCTCTGGAGAAGAGCTTACTACAGGAGCAATTGCACAGGATCCTGATAAGCTTGTTGTTCAATTATCAAGAGGATAATTATGAACTGGGGATTAAATTAACATCTTTTAGAGGTCAAGCCTTCACTTAAATCTTCCCTGTCTTTCTGCCTTTGGATTTTTATGTTGCTTGATCTCAAAACTGTGAGAACCTATTTGCTGTAAAACCATTTAAAGCCCAGGGGGGAGAGCTAGATTCCAGTGCTTGGTGCTGAAAGGGTTACTCTGAAAGAAAACACGACTGAGTAAAATGTAATTCTTTTGATGCTCACCCACATAATGCATAATTAGGCCTCAACTGGGGGAACTGAGAAGCTGCAAACCAGGATAATCAGCGCTATTACGGATGGTGATGTCAGAGGAATGTTTGGAAGAAGGTGGCAAAACATATTTGGGATTTTTTCTCCCAGTTCACAACCATCTTTATACTGCAGCTTCTTGGACGCTCCAGGAATACATTTGTGTGACTTTTCTTGGTCTCTTCTTAACATCATGATCTATTCACAGAAGACACGGTCTAGAATTTTTAAGTATTAGGAGCCAAAAAAATAATCAGGGCCAACAGAATGGCTTAATATTCAGCCTCACCACCATCCACAGCCATAGGCACACATTGTAAGAACCCCTCTGTAAATACTCAATTTTATAAATTTAGCTCCTGTTTTTGCAGGAAGAAACTAGAAATTTATGCAGCTATTTATGCATCTGCAGCTGCCATTGTTCATAGATATATTATTATTTTTTACACACATACCATTAAGGAAGAAAAAGTCTTACTTCAGAGTTGGAAAGTCCATTTCAGCTCCTGCTGTGGTAATTAGCATTTGATGAGGCTACTTGGTCTTAGGTGTAACACTTTCCATCAATACTTGGTGGCACCACCATGCATTAAGTGCTTATACATTATTTCTGGGAACATTAAGGCCTGGAGTGATTGCCACAGTCATTGTTTTATGGAGTCAGTGAATTAGAGAAATGAGTCACAGGAATCTTAAAGACCATTAGCCTATTTTTGTGGTATTTCCAGAGGACAGTACATCAGCCTATGTGAGCTGAATGTCTGAATGTTTTTCTCTTATTATAAAGTAATACTAAAGAGAAATTTTAAGTAAGCTGTAAATATGCATTCAAGACATTAAAAGAAATTTCCCTGTGAATTAATGAATGAGATAAGTGCCCTGTGGTGAGACAGTGCTGGATTTGCTTTGAAGTCAAAATAGAGGTTTCTGGTTGGTGATTTTCTCAGCGATAGAATATTCACCTGATAGCAGCAGCAATTATTTTTCCACGAAGGCTGCTGTAACCTGCAGTATCCCTGTACCCTGTTCCTACTTTTATCATTGTCTTCATGGCTTCTGTTCCATTCCAAGACTGAGTCCTCTGCTTTTGAAAGACACATCCCTAATCCCTGCAGGCACTACGTCTTTTCAAATTAAACAGCAAACATGGCCTCAAAGTACTAGTGGGAATCTAAAGGGGGAATCTACAAGGGAGAGAAAAAGGATAGTTTATGCTGGAAGTCCAGAGAATGAATCCTTCTGCTTTTGCAGAGGTGTGGGTAGGAAGAGAGAAAGGGAATGAATTTGAAATGAACTTCCAGCTCGGATGAGTAGTTATTACCTTTAATTTCCTGATCTCTGTGGGCTTGTCAGTAATGTTTTGCCTCTCTGGTTGTTTTTAAATATATGTCAGAGCTGACACAAGAGGCAACAACATCTCAGTAGTGTATTATTTACTCAGGAGAATATGCTATAAACTGTAATAGAACTATATCATTACATATACATTAAAGCGTGATTTGTTTTGATGCTCCTGTAGTTCTCTTGTAAATAACACTTATCAGCTGGAGGAGGAATGAGACCCATCTGAGCTAAGGCATGTCACGGTGGGTTCTGTGAATGTTGCACTATTCATTCTCACCAGGAAATGTTGACCCTCGGGCTGCACAGTCATCTGGAAACTTCAGTTTTGTCAGCCAGCTGTGAGTCTCTTTGTTTTGGATGTGACCAGGACAGTGCCTGGTGCCATTATTTATTTAAGCATCTAAAAACTGTATAAGTCAGCTGGAAGTTTTACTCCATATTTAGAGTTCCAGGATACAGTGGCATAACTCTGCAGCACATCATACAACCATGATTGAGGTTGGAATAGACGTTCAAGATCACCAAGTGCAGTCACCAAACTAAGTCCCACCACTAAGTGTTGTCCCTTAGTGCGTGTCCATACTCTTAAGTGCCTTCAGGGATGGAGTCTCCACCATCTATCTGGGCAGGCTTTTCCAATGCCTGACCACCCTATTTGTGAGGAAATTACTCCTGACATCCAGTCAGAATCTCCCCTAGAGATGCAGGAAGTGATGCCTCACATCTTCTCATTTATCACCTGAGAAGAAACTAACTCCCTCCTCACTACATCCTCCTTTCAGGAAGTTGTAAAGAGAGAGGAGGTTTCCCAAGCCCTATGTTCTCCAGACTAAACAGTCCCAGTGCCCTAAACATCTCATAAATCTTGTTTTCTAATCTCTGCACTGGACATGAAGGAACAGGGATTGGCATAGAGGTGTCCAGAGGTGTGCCTCAGTGTGCCTTTGTGCAAGCAGCTAGGCCAGGTGGTCCTGGAGCAGAGAAGAGCTGTTGCTGTTGAGCTGGAGGGTTATGGTGAGTCCATCTGGAGGATGCCAGATGGAAATGAAGAGGTCAGAGGTGGTTGTGTAGTGGCCTAAGTACCTGGGATGAGAGTTGGCAGAGCCAACCTCAGAGAGCTACACACCATCATTAGATAGATGTCCTCCTAATGAGCAGTGTGATTACACAACAGGCCTCGTCTGGAAGCTCAGTGGCCAAATATTTAAAGGCATTAGAGGCTTACAGGATACAGAGGGCCACTAAAAGGCATTTTCAGAAATTAGTCCTATTAATTAGGTTGTACTAAAATCTGTGGAAATTGATTATAAGAGGCTGGGACGTAGGCAGATTGGCAAGAACTCCATCATGTCAAAGCCTGCAGGGGGGAGCAGCAATAGAAAAACTGATCAGGAAGGAGGCACTGATTTAGAGTTCAGATGCATATGATACTGGTCTGAGCAAAGTGGCAAAAATGAATAGTTTGTAGGTTCCAGGGCAGAAACACCAGATGCAGCAGTCTTACAGTTACAGACCAGAAGCAAGAAACTCAAAATCAAGGGGATAGAAAACATAGAGGGCTATGCAGATTTCTTCAGAATTGGTCAAGGGAAGAAAGAAAGATTGACAGTTATGTCTTAATCTCTTGGACTGTATGCTAGCACAAGCATAATAGCAAATAGAAAGCATCTGGGCTTGTGCTTCCAGCAGTGATGTTGCAGTAGTCACCATCAGCACAAACAAGCAAATGGCTGATGCTAACACAGCTCTACTACTCCCTGGGGTTGAGCAGAGGTATGCAGAGAGAGGGCTGGATGATCTACAGGGAGGATAACACATCTCTTGCTGTACCCTGAGGTTGTTTGCTTAGCTCTGGATTTTCAGGTGAGGTGAAGACAAAGAGTTTTGTCTTAGTAGAGAATGGCAGCGACTGATGTATTTTCTGTTTCCTTGGAGGCAATTCCTGTAGCTCCCATAAGACATGCACTGGTGGCACAATATGAAGAGGTTTGCTCCAGACGATTTCTCAGTAGTGTCTTGGGTGAAACATGTACTATGTCTCTCTGCCAAACATATTCCTCAGACTCTTACCCATTAACAAGCTCAAAACAAGGGAGGGATCATGCCACAGCTATCCCTACATTTTTGGGTGGGTTGTTACTATGTCTCTGACGTGACAGGCAGGATTGATAGAGCCTTAGCTGCAGAACTGGAAAGAATACTTATTTTTACACAGAAGACTAAGAGCTGCCTGGAACCTTCCTTGTTTGAATGTGCAGCCAGAAAGTGGGGAAATAATGAGAAAAAGGAGATGTACTTGTCACTACAACTTCATGATTGAGTGTGGTTGTTGGTGAGAGAGGAGACAGCTTGCTGCCTGTTGCCAAAAGCTGAGGAGTCACAGAGCAGAGTCTTCATATTTCACTGCTTGATTTCTTAATGATATTGTGTTAATATTCAGCAAAGCAATATAAATTAGCAATGAAATATCAAGACATGGCACTGTAATAATTATGTGGGCTTCTTTGGAATGAGGTGACCTTGAAATCCTTTAATTAAGTAGCAGTGTGTGTCTTGGTTTAATTCAGTGTCATTTGTAAGAGCAAAGAAATGTCTCTGTGTTTCTGTTCCTAAAATAGACAAAAATTTACTGTTTGTTAGATAGCATTTGGAAAGAAAAATGCTGCACTGGAGGTCTGTTAACTGCTCAGAATCTTTGCTGTATGGAAGAGGCTGTGTCTGAACCTGCAGTGTGCACATAAATCTTGGATTTGTAGATCCATTCTACATAAGGATGTGCATCCAGCATTTGGCTGGACTTAGAAAAATACCTTCTGCTCAGGTAAACTATTGCTCATCCCATCAGTATAGCTCTGCCCTATATTTGAAGCAAAGATCTGTTGCTACAGCCTTTGTTATTATTTCAGATAAGTTTTTGAGCAGGATTCATTTTTGCCACAGATGAATAGGAACTTTGGAGAGACAACTCAAAAGGGTTTGCCCTACTTATTTTAGCTCAGTATTAAATTTTGAAAGACGTATTATTATACTTGAATTTGCCTTTCAACATCAGTAGCTGGAAAATGTACCTGCCTGATTCTCTGTATGAGAGTGGTGTTTTATTTGCTGTGGTAAAAGAAGATCAGACTTGTAGTTTCTCCATTCGGAGGTCTTCCTGTTATGGGTTATGCTGTCACCTGTCTCTTTCATAAGGATAGTATTCCTCAGGTCAAGAACCATATACAGAGATGTGACTACATTTTGGAAATGGATTAGTATATTCTTCTCCATAGATCCATAAATCATTAACCAAAGGAGCTAAAATGGAGAAAAAAAACGAGCTGCTGAGGGAAAAGGATACCTTTATCAGAAAAACTACTATTGCAGAGATGAACATGTTGAACTGATTTTACAGAGCAGTCAAGTAGTTCTGTTTTCTAAAACTTTTCAGATCTGCACACAGGTCACAACTGAATTTCTCTGACATGTACATAGAAATGCAGTTAATAAGCTACTGTCCCTTGTGTCAGAAATGTGTTTCTAGGATGTGAAAAGCTAGAAGATGTCTTTTTAAATGCGGCATTATGAAAGTAGAAAGCCTGGGAATTGAGAAATAATGTGCCTTCATTTCTGTTTCAGATAACAGTGGGTTTCACCTTAATCCTTGTATGTTACTGTGTATTTTCAGGATTCCTCGTCGATTGGAACAGCCACAGTGGCCGGTCCCAGGACAAGTGCAATAATTGGAGATCAGGGAATACCACCGAAGGTCCAGCTCCCCCTCAATATGTAAGCAGCCAGCTCATCTCACTCACTTCTTACTCTTTGTTTCCAATCATGTGCGTGTGTACACGTGTTTGAAATCTTCAAGCATGAATCTCAGCTCAGGAGCACTGAGAAGAGGGATACCACAGTTTCTTACATAACTCAGCCTCTGATGAAGGTGAAAAATGAATCACGAAAAGCAAGACTTCCCTTTCTCTATGAGCCCTTGTAGACTCCTGATATATTTATTGCAGCTACGTGAATCAACCTTAAGGAAATGGAATGCCTCTTAGCTAGAGAAAATCTTCCTCTTTCATTCAGCTAAAGCTCTTTGAAAGGTGTAGTCCTAGGTAAATGAACATCTGATATATTCATCATTAACCAGAAAAAATGAACCATCTGCATTTTTTTCAGTGCCACAAACAAAGGTATCAAACAAACGTAAAAAGTTCAAGGGTATCATGGGCATGTGAGTTTGTTGTATATTGTGTGGAAAACCAGAAAGTTGACTAGGTACAGCACAAAATGATAGCCTTCATTATAATAAATCTCTTCCAGTCCAGTTGGCTTATTTGGTATCTGTGGAGTCTAACTACTCAACCCTTCCTTCTGATCACATTTGCTTCATGTAAGCAGTGGAACTATACAAACACATGCACATGCATACCAGTATTTTAGGGCTTTTTTTTTTTTCATGGGTATAATAATATCTGAATTCAGAAATTATCTTCTAAAATAACATAGGAAGTCAGCTTTAAGGAGAATGGTGAAGTTGGAACAGGGCAAAGGAAAAGCTGTTCTTGGGTACCAGTGTAAGGTCTGCACACCTGTGAGGTACTACACATCACTGGGTACCCCACAGAGAGGTCACATCATCACCCTGCAGACACCTGGTTGGAGCCTGTGTGACACACAGTGGGGCAAAAATTTATTTCAAATGGTGTCATTAATCACTAGCAGTTCTGATAATTAGGTGCTGAATCAGGCTCTGTGGCAATGCTTCTGCCCTTGTGCCTCAGCAGCCCTACCCTGCTCCCTTCCATGCCTGTCATCTCCCCTGAGAAGCAGCCTCATCACACACTCAGAGTTTTGTATTTACAAGCCAAGCTCCAGGCAAAGAATTAGCATTACCTGAAGGCCATACCAGACCTGGAGTAGCATAGCCCTAAATAGAGCTGTGGGAGTTTTGTGTTATAACTGGAGTCACAGACTGTTCCTCCAGGCCAAGACTGTGAGCTCTGCTCTTTCTTAGACATTTTTAGGGAGCTGAGTTGGGGTGAGATTTTTTTAGAGAACTGAGTTGGGGGAATTTGCAAAGGGAAACAGAAAGAAACTCCTGGGAGAGCTGGAGACAGCTGCAAAAGAAAGCAGCCTACAATCCACATGAGGGCAATTTTCTTTGAACCTTCCTCCAGCATCTCAACCTGTAAATTACATTATTACCTACAGTCCTTTGAGAAAAGGACTAAGTGAGTGTGACTGTCTAAAATGTAATGTCCTTGACCCCTGATTTACCCCTAGCTCCTGAATATGGGCCAAATTTAAGCAGTGATTTTAAAAGGAGGAATTTGAAGCCATGCTTTTTGCTCCCTTGAGAGTGTGCAGTTCCTAGCACTTTGCATTATGTCCTAGCAGAACTCTGTGCTGAAGGATTGGCACTGAAGCATGTCACCTTATTTCTTGTCAAGGTGGTGCATTTTAATGTTCAGGTTTTAATGTTTTAGTGCACTTCAGATGTGGCCTCAAGTTTTCCTTCAGGTGAACAACAACAGACCTGCTCAGGATCATCTGATTTTATAGACTAAGCAAAAGATGTGCAAGATGCTTTCTCCCATCTGTTGATTAATGAAATACAGCTTCTGATTAGGTCTTTGTACCCTCTGCACGTGGTAAATATGGCCAGGCACATCACCCTAAGGATGCCCCAAGGAGCTGTTACCAAATATTTCATATCCTGCTCATTACTGCTGTTTATTTATTGCCTTTTGAATAAAAGTAAAGAAATCTGCTGGTGATACAAGGGAGTAGAATCAGGAATTCTAACAGGATTTATTCAGCAATTATATTTCCTAGAAAGCAAATGTGAAAAGTCATGTATCATTTTTATTGGCTGCAAGTCTAAAATTACAATGGCTTTATTTTTCATTATTTCTCTGGTTTGCAACTATAGTTGGGCAGCAAACCTCACCCACCCCTGATCCTAAAAGCATTCTGCTCACTTTGTAGTGTAAATGCACTTCCCATAAGGGTTTCCCCATTTGTCCTAATCTCTCTGTACCTGTCAAACACAAAGACCAAAGAAAACCAAAAACTCGGTGTACAACCTTGATCAAGAATCACCAGAAATCCCATTGTGCATTTGTATAAAGGTGACAGTACCAAAAAAAATTGGTGTTTACGAAGGAAGTGTCGTTCTGCATGTGCATTCGTGCTACCCTATCCAGACTTCCTGTTATTTCCCAAAGTGCAAGCAATCATTCTTAATTTTCAACAAGGATCTCTCTTAGCAGAGAGAATACCTTCAGGGACTTTGAGTTATAGTCATTTCACAACATTAAACACATCCCCAAAGTAGCAGAGGAAGAACAAAAGAGAGATAAAAAGAAAGATCCTAAACAAAGGGAATAAATAAAAGCTGTAATTAAATAAATAAAAGGCTGTACATATCGGGACTGGCATTAAATATTTGAGTATACTTGCATACAAAACATCCAAAAGCCAAATTCTACCACTGAGCTATGTCAGCCCCTGTCACTTTTTGCTCTGCCCACACAGTACGAGTATTACCAAACTGTATCAGGGAAGTTCAGCATGTTGTTTCTAAAACTAGCCAGCATAAGTAGCACAGAGAAAAGTGCAAGAAAAGCAGCCTTTAACACTTGTGAGGTAGCCTACCCATAAGAAAAGTTCCTTCTGAAATTCCACAGTAGAGGTGGCTCACACCCTGCAGTATGCTTCGTCCAGATGTTAGGCTTTGAGAAGCCTTCTTGCCCGGGTCCTGGTTGCTCTAACTGTAACTGCTCCTCCTTCTGAGATTGCTACTAAATTCATGAGCTGAGTGATGCTTTGTGGCAGTGTTTTGCTTCAGTTGCACCCCATGTGGGAAATTTGCTTTGCTAATCTCTAAATTACCCCCTCCCTTTAATCTCATTAGCTATTCTCTTACTGTCTCAGCACACAGTTGAACTGTCTCTGCCGTTCCTCATTCCTTGTGCTGTAATGATGTCCTTTTTCAGCTATAATTTCAGTACAGTGTTTCTGCTCACCTTCTGTTCCACGGGGATGGAGTTGAGGTGGGACAAATGGTGGCTGATAGCAGCTGTGAGCTTTCTTTGTGTGACCTCTCCCTGCAGCTACCTAGCCCTGTACGCCTACAAGCCCCAGAAGAACGACGAGCTGGAGCTCCGCAAGGGGGAGATGTACCGGGTCATTGAGAAGTGCCAGGATGGCTGGTTCAAGGGGACGTCTCTGAGGAGCGGCATGTCTGGGGTCTTTCCTGGGAACTATGTGACACCTGTTTCCAGGTGAGGACCGCAAGCCAAGGTGTCTGAGATAGGGTAGGAAGGATTCTGTGTCTGGAGGATGCTGGAAACAAGGTGGCTCTGCTTTTAAATCGTGCTCCCCACACCTGAAATTTTCTAGTCCATTGCAGACTTGGGTAATGCATCTTGCTGGTGCAGCATCAGTTATCCACGCTCTCAGAAGACTTCACTGGTTACATTAGGTGACAGCATTTACAGCCCCCAACTTCACAGAGTCTGATGTTCCCAGCTTTTATTTATTCTGCAGAAGGGGACAGACTCTTAGCAGTCAAGGGCAGATGGTTTCGAAGTAAAAGTGGGAAGATTTAGATTGCATACAAGAAAAGAAGGGCTTTTTTACAGTAAGGATGGTGAAGCACTGGGATAGGTTGCCTGTAGAGGAGTGGATGCCCCTCCCTTGGAGACACTCAAGGCCAGGCTGGACAGGGCTCTGAGCATCCTGATCAAGGTATAAGCGTGGCATCCCTGTTCGTTGCTGAGGAGTCCTTTCCAAGTTAAGTGATTTTATGATTCTGTGATCTATTTGCTAGTTACATAACTACTGGTCATGTACCAGGACTAAACAAAGCAATGGATGCTTGTGGCTTGCTCTGTAGTAGCTCTTCACCTGTATTTTGTTTTTCCAAACTTAGAGCTATTGGATCATTGAGAACAAGACTGATGTTTGAACCATTAGCATTCAGAAGCGATAGGAGAGTTCAGCAGATCATTCCATTTTAGCCTCCTTTGTCTGTTGCATGAGATGAGAAAAAGAAAGAATAACATGTATGAGGAGGAAGGCCATTTGTCAGAGTTTGGTACTGGAGAAAAACAAGTCAGAGTGTCTCTGATCCATATCCTGCTGTGAAATAGTCTGAAAGCTGAGAAGAAAGTTCAGAAGTGTCCCCAGCTGCTTTACCACATGTGCTCCTTGCAGACAAATGTTGCTATGTGTATGCCCACCTCTCCTTTAGAGTTACTCTGGGTTTGCAAATTGAGCTCACTTCTCACATGCCATCAGTGCATTCTCCCGTAGGCACACAGTCCCCCCCCCATCTTTTGTTTCTCTGCAGAGAAAGGTATTCCACCGTTTAGAGAGTGCTGATCTTCAAAAATTGATCCAGTTTTTTCCCATCTTCAGTTTATGTGAAGTCTAATATGTGGACTGGGCAAAAACAAAATTAAGAGCAGATGAGAAGACGATGACTAATCCTGCTGACAGTCCCAATACCGCATTTTAGCTTAAAAAAGTAAAAATAATAAAAAAATTGAAGAAGGCATTATTTCATGGGGTCTTCACTGCTCATCAACCTAAATGTATTTACCTGATTCTTATAGAGGCCCTCGGCAGCCTTCACTCCTTGCCTTTTCAGCTCTTAATTAGAAAAGAGATTCGTGCTGAAGTGTTGTTGATCTGAATCAGCAAGACTTTATTAAATGCAGCATGTCACAGCTAGAACAAGACACAAAAGTGCTAAAGGGCAAAAGTCCTTTCCACAAAGCCCAAAAGCAGCTTTATGATTGTATTTATGATCCTCTGAGCTAATTAAGTTCTCGTGTAAATCACTCTCACTGAGAACAGCAAGAAAAATCTGCTAGCAACAAAATACCTTATTTGCTGCACTTTTAACTTGCTTTGTTCTCCTTCATTCTGACAGCAAAGCAGAGGGTTAGATTCATACATGGTTTTCTGCCACTCCTTACAAAACTCAAGAAAAAGAAGTTGACCATAAATGTAATAACATTGAACTAGATTTACAAGCTGTCAGAGCACATGTGAGGAAAGCATGGTGGGAAAAGGGCAAGCCCCTCCAGGTAGACTGACAGGCAAAGGGCAGCAAGGAAAATTTGCCATATTCAACCTCCATCCAGCTCTACTGCAGTCACAAATGAAGTTTATGTGCCTGTTGGTGCACGTTTGCCCAAAGGCAGCTCTCAGTGGACTGTTAGGTGTTCTTTTCTGGCAAACCCTATCTAGCACAGATGGCTAAGCCAGCTCCAGCTGAACCTTGCTCCTGCTCTGCTGGCTTTTCACAGCAGATGACAGGCAGTTAAGATTTCTGTGGGATTTTTCTGGTGGGACTCCTAGCTTCTTCCTACCTGAAGGCTGATGAAAAACGTTGGAAGAAAAAAAATTAGAGTCATTCAGTAAAATGTAAACTAAGCAAACCCTGCCTAGATTTCATATGACATTAACACCACAGTGTTGTTTTTCCTCCTGTGTTTCTCTTTTTGAGGGAAAGGGCAGAGGGGACAGCTATTTTCTAAACTTTCCAATCGTATCTTCCACTCTGTTCTTTGGCCTCTCTATCAGAATTTCACTCATTTGGTTCTTTTCTTTTCTCGGGGTTGATTCTCCTCTCTGTCTTATCCTCTGAATTGCACCTGATTGTTCAGCATGCTCCCTCTTCCTGCTGCTCCCACACAACTGCTTGGGACCCCAGTAGTTTTCCCATTCCCACTCCCATATGTTGATCTTTTACCCTTTCTGTTATACCCTCCTCCTTGGCTGACACGCTACACTGTCATATTTCGATTTCTTCCACAATTTGTTCTGCATCATATCCCCTTTGCTGCCCTTTGCTGGTGGAGGCCCTTGGTACGTGGAGTAGCCAAGGAGAGGAGGACAGCACAAAACAATGCCTCTGCTTCATAGTGTCTTCTGCTGGGAAATTACTCAGAAACCTGAGTAAGAAACTCAGCAAGAGCTGCTGAGCAGCAAGCGAGTTTGTCCATTGCTGTCCTCCTGCCCTGGTCAGAGAGTTTCTAGCTCCGTGGTAAGTGGAATGAGATGTGATTTAGACTGAACTCACTGCATGGCTTCATTCCTCCCTGCTGAGGTCTTCATGGTCGTTCAGATGAGGGTTATACATGCAGCTTAAGATAGCAGGAAAACAGGGACCAATTATTGTTTGAGTTTCCTTCCCAGTAAGGTCAGCTGCATTCTCTTGTCCTTTGTATCTCTTTAGTAAGTCTAATCTAGGGCTGGTTGCACAGGCAGAGCAGGAGTTCAGACAAGCCCACCCCTGCCAAGCCTGCTGCTTTTCAGCAGTCCCCTTCAAAAGCCACACACCAGTTTGCTGCCATCCATCCTGTTTTCCACATGTGGGGTTGTATGCAGGCTCAGTCCTAAGAGAAATCTCCTAGTCTGTTTTAATTACTGCTCCATTACTGCCTGTAAAATAGCTTCTGGACCATAAAACAACATTTGGGAGATACTAATTTCTTCTGAATTTAGATTTGCATTTTCAGTAGAAATTATAGAGACAGAAGCGTAGCTTAAGAAAAAAAAACGATTGGAAAAATTATCTTTTATGTTTGTACCCTACACTTCTTCTCATGGGATGTAGGGGGTAAAAATGTCCCCCAGTGTGCCTACTGTGTCCTGGAAAGATACAAATAAAGCTCAGTTTAATACTTGAGGGAGTACTGCGTTGAATAATTGGGGGTTCCCATCAGCACGTTGCCCAAGTGACGAGGTCTCTGATCTCCATCTCCACACAGGGTGCCAGTGGGAGCCGGGCAGCCCAGGACCAGCACAACTGGGGGAGCCCAGGCCCCGAAAGGAGCCCCAGGAGCCATCCACCCTGTCGGGCCCGTGCACGCCGCTGCTGCTGCCACGGCCGTCAGGCCAGCTGTCCCCATCACAACTCCTCAGGCACATCCCCAGCTACAGGCGGCCTCTCCGCAGCTGAACAACTGCCTGAGGTACTCAACCCAGCAACCCGCCAGCCAGACCCGCAGTGCCATGCAGATGGGTACGTATGTGTTCCTGCAGGAGCCTCCACAGCCTCCCCAGGCTGCCCGACCCTGCAGCTTGCTTTCACCGGTTCCGGCGCAGCTCCACGTGGAATAGAGCGTGCTTTATTTGCTTGTAATATTTATAGGCTTCTATTGATCTCCGGGAACCGCGTCGTGTTTATCAGATCGTTCTGTTGCTACAGCTGAAATAGATTATGGTGTTTACAAATATTTATTCCATTTATCTGAGCGAAAGCAAGCACCCTGCATACTAAGGAGATTACAGTCCCAAGTCCGGTTGGCACGCTGACGGGAGAAATACTGCCCATATCACAGAGCAAGGAACGCACATCTTAAAATTAAGAAGCATTTCATTGGGCTGCAGGGATGAAAGGTATTTAGCAGGCAGAAGGGGACCCGGTGTTAGTGATAAAGCGAGAGATCTGAATAATACTGCCACCTTTTTGGAACAAGAATAAGAGCTTCTCACGCCAGGGGGGCTCTGTTCTTTCTGGGTTTCCTTTTTGATGTATGGCACAATTTTCTGGAGCACAATTTATTCTCCCTTCCCTGATGTTAAGCGGCTCTGATGTTGAATAAAGTAAAAGTAAATCCTGCGGTGGAACTTCACAGAAAAATTTAAAACATTTTGTTTCTGATCCTTTATAGGGATGTGAGCCATGGTGTTTACAAAGGCAGATCAGCAAAGGCTGTGTCTGCAGAAAACTGAGATCTTAAGTACAAAACAAAGCAAACCCAAATGAACAGTCCAGTGTAGTGTAAGTCATGGATTCATACCTTTTGAAACCAGAAGGGACCACAGTGACCATCTAATCTCACTTCCTGCACAGTCCTAGCCAAAGACAAAAAAATGTAATCAAATAGATGTGAATCTGAATCTCAAACAGAGCAAGCTCCTTCTGCTCAGCAGGCAACAGCAGGACTTTACATGCCAGCCATATCACACTGGGGGATAATCTATTTATTCTCTTTTTGTGTAGTTTAGAGGGATGCTGCTTTCCCCTCAAGGCGCACTATCAAAATGCCTTCTGCTCCTGCAGTGCAAAGGCAGGAGGAATGTTCCTTCTTGTGGAGGGCTTGCAGGGTACTAAGGGAGAGCATCTCTGTCAGCACAGCTTCTGGGAGTTTCCCAGTGCCTCTTTTGCCCATGTAGACAGGCAGATGGGCTCCTCTGAAGTATTTTTCTCTGTAATGGATGTCCTGACTGATATACAGTGGACCACTGCCTCTCAAGAAAGTCTGTAAAGTCCTGCAGGACAGGGCAGTACACATTCTCTTTTTGAAAAGCCTTCCAGGAGAAGGAAGCTGGCACAGTATTCAAATCACATTTTTTGTTGGCTTGCAATATGTATGAGTAACAAATCAATTTTGCACAAGGCCACTAATGTAGGAATACACCCAAAATGAAATATGAGTGGTGTAGAACAAAAATAGCCTTCAGTGAGCATTGCTAATTAATAGCATGTTTGATGCAGCACAGTCCAGATCCAAAGATCCCAGGGCAAAGGCATACATTGTAACAGTAAGCAGATGAAATTACAGAAAAAAATGTGAGAGCCTTGCTCACAGTTGATTTTTCTCAGGCCTTTTATTTTGCTGATTTTCTTGCTTTCTCATTCCTCTGATTCTATAAACACTGAGGACTATATGGAAGAAGTAATGTACCTAATATAATTATCAAATTAGTCTTCCACATCCAGATACATGCAGTGCAATTCTGTTATAGTGCTTTTCCTTCTGTTTTAGGAAAGCCATTCCTCCCTTGACCAGTAGTTCAAAACCTTGACCCTGCAAGCTTAACTACCCCAGAAAATTGGATTCCTAGCTGCTGAGAATGCTCATCACACAAGCATCAAACAGGCAAATAAGGGGAGAGTCAGTTCAAGATAACGAGTGATACTCTGGCTCTCCAGAAATGGATTGCACTTTCCAATACACATTCTTGGTAATCCAAGGAAAAAAGAATTGGTAACTAATAATAAGAGCAGTCTTGAATGAGTCTCTAGTAAAAACTTCTAGGCCCTTTCTCATGTCAAGTTTAAGACCAGTTAATGATAGTTTTGTTGGTTTTCTATGAACAACGTTAACAAAAAGAAGTTGTAGGGTCATAAAGTTCCTGTGAGGAAGAAACGTGTAACCTTTAGAGATGCTAATCTGATGATCTCTTGCCCAGCAGGCTCAGCATTATATGGTATAAAGCTGAAGGATTAAATTCCTTCCCAACCACACGAGTACGCAGCTGGCATAGTCAGTGCGACAAATGACACTCCTTGTCATTTTAATGCCTGGTAATGGGTGCTGTTGCTAACTATAGAAACAAAAAATAGTGGTTTGAGTTATTCTGGCATTGTTGCTTAGTTTTAGATGGAGTGAATTCCAATAGCTGCTTTTAGTCCTACATTAAAATGTGTCCTTTAAATGAATTTGTAAGAAAGCCACAGATTTCAGGCAGGTCAGAAATCATCTTGGTTAAAGAAATCTGTCTTGTTGAAATCAAAGGTTTTTGTTGGGAATAGGTGTAATTCAACTGGACTTCATCCAAAAAGCTGCAGCAAGAACGAGAGGATAGATGGTTCTCTGCCTGGAACAGGCAGTGAGTGCCCAGATACTAGGTCATGTGCTTTCACATTCTAGGTGGATGCTATTGACAACGGAAAGGCCTATGGGTGAGTAGATTGTGCTCAGAAGAATGTTCAAATGTTCAGATGTTGCACTGATGCAGAACTGAACTAGGTTATGAAACCTTGAAATTACTTGTGAAATGGGTGTTTGCCAGCCAGTTCTACTATTGAATAATTCAAGTGGAGGAATGTCTGAGTGTGGACACAGCTTCTCCTCTGTACCTACCTGAAGGGAAGCTGTGTGTGGATTACGTGTGTGTAGCAGTCAACCAACCTGGAAGTCAAAGGTAACATGGTTGTGGGAAAGGACCTGGAGTTTGATCACATTTTTGAAACGCAGGGGATGCAACAGTCTCCCAGATCCCTGGAGAGGTGACCTCAGCAGTGAGTTGTGGTCACCTTTAAGCAGCTGAGCAGCAGTTCCAGGTTCCTACTGGTTACAATCGGGGTGTGTTCATCGGGGCAATCTAGACTAAAAGGCACTGCACAGCCTCTAAGGGACCTTGCTGGCATAGATGAGGGTGATCTCAGAAGCTCTCCTGTGGATTCCTGTTTAATTTATCCTGCACAGCTCAGTGTTGTGCCGCTGATCATTTTGTTAAGGCTGAAACAGGAGACCTTCATTTGTAATTGCCTTCTGCAAGGTCATTGTGGATCATGTGGGCTAACCCTTTAGGTCCTGTGCTTTATTACCCCCTAGCATTTCAGGGAGTTAAGAGCAGCATTAGGAGGGTGTCTTGCCAGTTTGGAAAAGAGCTCAGATCAGTTTGACTTTTGAATTATTTCCCAGCTGCAGTGGATAGCAAGGCTGTTCCCCTTGGACAGCACTGGAGAGGAATAGCCATTTTGTTGACCACAGACAGGCCTTTTGCAGCTGGGAAAGGGATTTCTAGTGTTTTGCCAATAACACTTTCAGGCTCAGGTATCCTCCATGCAGGCTGTAGGTTTCCGTCAGGCCTCAGCATCCTTACAACAGTGAGTCTGATCCCCACCTAACCACACTCTGCCCTCCCTTCACAGCTCACCCGCCGGTGCCAGCCCCAGAGCGTCCCACCGCCACCGTCTCACCGCTGCGGACGCCCAGCTCACCCTCCCGCCTGCCGGCCACCACCATCCGGCCTCACTCTGCCATCTCCCCACAGCACGGCCACCAGCCACCCACGCCGGGGGCCCGGCCCCTCATCCCCCTCACCTCTGCTGCTGCTGCCATCACGCCGCCCAACGTCAGCGCAGCCCACCTCAACGGTGAGGCAGGTGGTGGCCCCCTGGGTGGCCCCGCTAGCCCCAGCGCTACTGGCAAGGCCGAGGAGAGGAAAAACGAGAAGGTAAGGGCTGCTGTTGCGTGCAGAAGTTGGTTTTCATCACCTGCCATGCCTCTGGTTGTTTTCATGCTTCATCCTTTCTCCACCCATCCCTGGTACTGCTTTGGTGTTGCCCACTGGGATGAGAAGCGAGCAGAGCTGCTCTCCTGCTGAATTTGTCTATTCCTTCTGACAACCAGCACAGGTTTGTGGAAAGATATTGTAACAGTCTCAGGCCTCAAGAACAGATGGACAAGTCACAAGCAATCTGCCAAACAACATAGTAGAAATTTTCAGGTGATACAGACACACTAATGCTGCCTGTAGAAACACGATTGGAGCTATCTTACTACTTTGCAAATATCTGGGTTTCTTGTGTAAAATGTCGTTGCCTTGGCACAGAGGAGAACGGAGAAGGAGCATGAGATGTGTCTCACTGAAGCAAGCATCAGGGCCAGCCCTGGAGGAGCCAGCCCTGGCATCCATGCTTCTGTCCCCCTGTGCACCTGGCTGAGCAGAGCTGGCGCAGAGAGCTTTTCTCAGCTCTCTGCCTTTTGGGTTTATGCTTTCACCAGATGTTTTCCTTGGGTTAACATCTTTCATTTATTTGATGAGAATTATCTCCATACTGCCTAGCAGAGCCCACTGATCAAATGGCCTGCTGGAATCACACTCCTGGTTTGTATTGCAGTAGGAAGAAGAGATGTAGAGGCTTGTTCTTCCTTTGGGCCTGCAAATATACTTGTATGTCTCCCACGTTTTTCCATGGTGACAGGCACATATAGGGTAAACATTTACTCAGAACATGGTAAAACTGAGGTTGCAGATCTCTCACGTGGTCATGGTCACAGACTGCCCACAGACTGGCTCTGGTTTCTCAGGATGAGAAATACAAGTTGTAAAATTGCTTCTGTAATCCTATCCTGAACTGTCTCTTGATTGTCTTTTGATGAAAGGGGAAAGGTATAAACTGCTATCCTACATATGAAGTTTAGACTTGCTTTTGAAGAAGTGTTCACCGGTGAGTGAGCAATACAGTACTTGCTTTTTCTTCAGACTAAAGAAATCGTATAGCATTCAGCCATGGTGCTACTTTGCATGTTGCTTCAGAGCTTTGTCTAGTGGCACATTTAATACTTTCTAAAACTAGCATGCAGTTATGTAGGCCCACGTGAGACCTAGGCAAATTTATGTTGAGTTTCTACATAAGATACTGGTTAACCATTCCCAAACGGTTACACCTTTAAGCATTGGCACAGGCTGCCCAGGGAGGGGATGCAGTCACCATTCCTGGAGGTGTTGAAGAACCGTGTGGATGTGGCACCAAGGGATGTGGTCAGTGAGCATGATGGGGCTGGACTGGGGTTAGACTGGGTGATCTGAAAGGTCTTTTCCAACCTTAATGTTCTATGATTCTATACTGGATTTGAATGCAGGGAAGTAATGTTATGATTTTTGAGCTCCACAGATGAAGAGGAGAAGCAAACAATATAACTGCAGTGAGTAGAGATCAGTATAGTACCTGGGATGTACTGGAGAGAAGTGATGTTAAATCTGCTTTCTCTGGCTGAATAGAGTGGTACAAAACTGCTCAACTGTATTGAGCAGTATGTTCCTGAATCTCTTCCATGTCATATTTCACTTTCATTTTAGGAAGGTCTTAACTAATGATGCTTCCTTTCCTTTTAGAAATAGTGACTGATGTTTGGCCAGTTAAATTGTGCTTCTAATCTTTGCATAATCCAAATCAAACCCAAATATCTCTTTGAAGCTGTTGAGAACTTGGATAGCATCAGACTAAAAGCCCTGATACTATTCAAAAAGGAATCTGTGAATCAGAACTGGAGCTGCATCTGGAACCACGCTCAGTATTTCCAAAGTGGAGGCTGGCTGAGCAAGTTTGGGGATACAGGGAACAGCCATAACACTCAGAAGGAATATCTGTGGAGAGAGGTAATATGTGTTATTGCTACACCTGTTAGGAGAGAAAAACAGACAAGGTTGAGAGGCAAAAAACAGAAGCAGGCACATAACTACCAAACTGCCAGATAAGCAAAGACTGGAAGCAATTTGTCTGAGTTTAGTTTCATTATAATAATCAGTCAGGTACTTCAAGATGAAAGGAACAGAGGGGATGTTAGAAAGAGGAGTCATAATAAGGTCTTCAGCTCTACTGAACACAGACTGGGAGAAATGCACAGGTAATTATCTCCTGAGAAAATGAGATTAGCAAGCAGTGTCTGAGGTAAATTGCAAGGTGCCACAAAATCAGCATTGTTGTTGGATTCAGTGTTTTTTGGTATCCGGTCATTTTTTTGAATTTTAATCCTGACTTTTGTCTTTGCAGTTTCTTTTGTATGATTCTATGGAGAGTGAGGGCTGAGCAATCAGAGGCAGAATGGCTGTTTTGAGAAACATTCTCCTGTTGTTAACTTCTTCCTTTTCACACAGATTGTCAGTGCGAGTTCACTGTAGTACAGACTGAGTTCATGTAGTGTGTAGGAAGAAGTACTTAGTAGTTTATATTCTGGGATGGCCATGCTAAGGATCCACTGGGTGTCATGGTTCTATTGTAGCAGGTGTTTTCTGTGGGGGCCATAGAGCCAAACAGTTTTTGCATTTGTCACTCTGACATTGTCAGAGGCATTGATCCTTGGGAAATTTTCTTCAGATGACAAGTTTAGAAAGATTGGCTGGTTCCTTGAGGCCGGGCTGAGACATAGTGGGAAAATGCATCTTAAGATATGATCCTCCATTAATTTGTGTTTTGTGAGTTCCTGCCTAGATTCCACACAGTGGTACCTCATATGACATCAAGGGGCAGCTGTTTAAAGAAGTGTGTGTATGCTACTTAGGTAGCTTATTCCAAGAAGGGATTGCTTTTACCTTGGGAACATCCTTACTGAGTGTACTGCTGAGGTACTCACTGCTTATGCTTTCCCTGTGCAAATAGTTTATACCAGTGATATTTCAGTTTCAGTTGGTGTGCAGCAGTCAGACGCAGCACATTTCAGAATTTCCCTAGTATCAGGGGAGTCTGATTCCAATTTTTGCTTTTGTTTCCTTGTGATCTAAAGATGAGCTACAGAAATAATCCCAAGAATTATGTTTTTCAGTTCAGTCGGAATGTTTTGCTTGCTCATCTTCTACTGAAAAAAAATTAGAAATCTTTAGGTCTGGTTTTTTATGATTCTTTTTTTCCACCTCAGCTTATTTTTTTACGGTCTTCATCAGAAGTTTCAAACTTGCAGGTAACATTTGGCACCATGGTTCATATTTATAATAGTGTCTGACTGTCACACTTGTGCTGACTTAAATGGGAGATAAGCAAGAGGCAAAACATGGCCTTCATGCCTATCTGCACTTGTCAGTGTGCGCTTATCACAGGAGGATGCTGGACCAACCTCCTGCCCTGTTAGAGAGCAGTTTCAAAGCTGCTGGTGGTAGCTGAGGTAAGACTGAGCAATAGACAGTGCTTAAGTCCACAGTGCAACTGTGCTTGAAAATCTAAGCAGTTTCAGGGCTGTGTGGACACAGCACAAAGCAACAGGAAAGGCAGCTCACTCAGAGGTAGAGCAAACACCACAGGAAAAACAAGCCAGAGACTGAATGCAGGCCTGGGAGCGTGGCAGAAGTCAAGGAGGTAACATGGTCAGGGAAACACGGGGAAGAGAAGGACATTAGCATTGGCAGGAAGATGCAGCTGGGCAGCAGAGAAGGGATGGATACAATCCCCTATGGCAAGGGCACGAAAGGGTTAGAACAGAATGAAAATGGGGAACAGACAGTTTGCTCTAGGGTTGTGGGTGGTGTCAGGAGCCCATTGAGCTCCAGTTTTATTGCTTGCTCATAATGTCTGCATGTGTAACCGTATGAAATTCAGAGAATGCCATTCCAATTCCTTAATTTTCTGAACATCCAAAAGCAAAGGATGGAGATCCCATCTGTGGAATGGAAGCAAAGCCCCATGTCTGGGGGGCTTTTTAAAAGTGAGAATCCTGCTTTGTCAGTCATGACAAGCACTGTGCAAGCTCAGCTTACAGCTGAGAGCTTGTAATTATGACATGACTACTGCTCTGACCTCAGCCAATTTTTGCTGTAATAGTTTCTGCTGTACATAATCTGGGCCGATACTTAATACCTCAGATAAAACCACTTGTTTGAATGAATTAATGTATTTCTCATTAAATGTGCTCCTCATTACGTTAATCAAATCAAGCAAATCTTGCAGGGTGGTTAGACCACTGTAATTAAACTTTCTTTAAAATCCACTCATTTGGCTTTTGATGAGGATTTTGATTAAGCTCTTCCAAAATATCTGGCCCAGTATCTGCTTAAGAGGAAAATAAGAACTTGCTCTAGTGAGCAACTCATTAATTCATCACTGTGCTACACCAACTCCTTACTGTTTTACCTAGCCAGAGTATAACGAAATGTTTAAAAATTGCCAGTGTAAAATTGTTTCTTATAACTGTGCTGAGATTAAAAAAAAATCTATTTGCAGCTTTAAAATTAGTAACTCTATTCCTGGAATATAAAGAGGGGCTGGATAAGCGAGTCACAACAAACTAGAAGGCACACTGGGCTACTGTTTACTGATGTTAATATAGCAAGAAACTTCTTCAGAAAATGACTTTGAAAACACACCAAGAGTTTTGCATGTGAAGACTGAACCAGTAATGATCTGTTTTCTTTCTGGTGTCACTCACATTCCCAAATACTGGTTCTGCTCAAAACAGCTGCAGTCCTCAAATGGTACAGCGTTTGGCTTGATAGTAATTGTAAGGACTATGTTATAAAGTTGTAAGTAGGACAAGCTAAGGCTTCCATATTTCTAAGCTTCCTTCCCCATCAGAAATAGAACTGACTTCATCCAGACTGTTTATCAAGAACAGTCCTGGTACATGGCATGGCCCGCACTCTGACCTGAGAGAGTCAGGCTCACAGAGATTACTGGTTGCAGACCAGGGTTTGATTCTAAACCCTGGCCTTTTTTTACATGCCAGTATAGACATGAGTAGAGATAGTTCCCTTTCTGCTGTTCCTCCTTTCTGCCAGTGCTTTCCTCTGCCTTCCCTGGTTTGCAGCCTAGAGCCCACACTTAATAGCCCACTCTGACTTTACATAGGGCTGCAGACTACGTCAAAGGCCCTTTGGTATTTGGTTTTGTAAACTCAGATGCTCTTTGGCTTTACTTCACTTTAAAGCTGTGTGGCTATCAGTTGGTAAAACAAAAAGTGCCTAAAGGAAGTGATTCTATATGGTAGTGCACCTTCAGTTTTCATTTACTGTTAGTGTCTGTATTGTGACTTCTCATATTAACTTGTCCCTGAGTGAGGAGTTTGTTATCACTTCTCATCTGTGAGAGAAATTGAATTCCTTATCCGGAAAATGGAAGATCAGTCTCAGAAGTAGAGCACTGAACACTTGCAAGGACTGTGTGGATATAAAACGACATGACAAAAATAGTGGTCACCCTGGGACGAATAAAGGCAGCTAGGGACAGAGTTGATGGAAGTAGATTTTTCAAATACAAAGTCAATATGAGTGACCCTGAAGTTTTGGAAGAGAAATTCCATCTTCCTAGTAGATATGAAATCAGCTAATATTTTTCACTTTGTAGCCACTTCACCTAAGAGAGCCCTGTAAGTCGTACGAGTATGAAATGGAATAACAGCCAAGTGACTAAATGAAAGCAGAGTGGGACATTAACATGAACAAATTGCACAGGAGCAGAATAGTCTGGTTTGAATTCTTACAGTGAGTATATCAAAAGTAGAAAGCATCAAGAAGAGGCAACATTGAAATAACGCTGTAAAAATGTTCATGGAAATGACCAAAGATAAGTTCTGTGAAGCTAATTAGTTTGGGTAGTCTGTAAGATGTCTGAGTTTATCCTGGCCACCACCACCATCATTTCACTGATCATTTTCAGAATCACATTTGACTTTTCTGTTGCCTGTGTGTTCCAGTTCATTCTTCAGGACAGATTCTTTAATCTGGAATATTTTAGTCCAATCCTCTGAAGACTTGTGTGCAGAATACATACTGTTAATCCATTTCCTTTCAGCTGCATTCATCACAAATGCACCACTGCTTCCCATGCTCCAGAAGGCAGATCTTGGCTCTGTGACTGGCAAGTGATTCACCAGAAACTTGGCCAGAGAGTGGAAACCTCTTTTTCTGGTCATGTGAATTCAGGCCACAGGGTTCTGCTCTAGGGCAAGAGATACCGTGCTTTACATCTCTCCAGCACCTTCTCCTTCATCATTAGAGTTCAATTTGAAAAGACAAAAGCCTGGCAACTCAGTGATAAATATTTTAAGGCTGGCAGATAACCCAGCCAAAAGCGTGAGTCCCAGCTGTCAAAACATAGAAAACTTCTGCTTTACAATAAAACAGATTTCTGTTATTTCTGACTGGCTAGGATTCTTTTACTTAGATCAAGGGCAATAAGCCATTGATCAAAATTTCTTTTTCTTCTTTGCATTTTTGATGTTAGGAAATGCTTTCAAACTCCCCACAGATTTTTCAAGTGTTGGCTTTGCTGCCAAGCAGGCTCTGAGAGCTCTTCCTCTTCTCTCCCCTCTCTCCCCCCTGCTTATCTGCCTCGTAGTGCTGTCGCAGGATTCCTGAAGTGGCTGCAGTGGATTTCTCTTACACTGTTTCAAGTGGCTCTGTGCTGTACTCTGCAGCCATAAGGGGAAGCAGATCCAGGGAAGGAGAGGATGGAGAGTGCTTTAGCGTCAAGAGGAAATTCAGTTTATCTCCTAAATGGAAGTGAAGCTGCTTGGATGCCAAGAAGCAGCATTCTGCTGGCAGTTAGAGAAACCTAATTTTGTAACACACAAGACCTATAGGTTTTTACAAAATCCTTAGTGCTGATGTGGAAAAAAGTAGGGCTGACAAAAGAAAGAGCGTGCAAGGGAGTGCTGGAGACAGAAGGCTGTAGGCGTGTGTGTGCTTCTGCACATGAGCATCATGGTGCTGGCTTTTCCCCAGCATTCCCATGCCAGCAGAGGGAATGGCACAGGCCTGGCAGGCTGGATCCGGCTGTGCTGGGAGAGCGGATGGCAGGCATCCCCTTGGGTTAGCCAGGTGAAATTTTTGCCCTTTAAGCTGTGGTACTGATGAAAGACATTGATACATTCTGGCTGCTAAGGCATTTCAGGGGCCATCCAAGGAGAAGGTAAAGGCAGTTCTCTCCCCCACCCTCTATTTGTCCCCTACTACTTTCCTCCTCTCCACCTCAGGCCACAGCACCCTGCAGGTGGGCAGCTCCTTGTGCCCTCTCCCTGCCCCACTCCTGAGGATCCCTCAACCCCTTCTTCTAATGTCAATTCCCTTACGTAGCTTAAAAAACAGTGCAAATATTGTGCCTGTCACCTCCCCATCACTTCCAACAAGGATAAAACTGTTCCAGCAGGAAACCACACTGAAAAAGCGGATGACTTGAGCACAGAGCAAGTCTAGCAAGCAACCTGCAAAGCATCAGAATTGGTGGCATCTCAGAGACTCAGGTCCCATTTTCTTTCTCCAGTGATTTTTCAACTGTGAATTAACAAGCCAGCAAGTTTTAAACTGCCAGGAGGGAACAGAGATTATTCACTGAAATGCAAATATCTCAAGCCCTAATACAGTTGCTCAATGGGTACAAAGTTCAGACCTTGCTGTGAAAACTGACTGTAATCAGCATTTCAGTGTCCACGTTCATCTTTTTGGCCCCAGAGGTACTGATATTTTTCTTTGCTTTGCTCTATAGCTACTCTTAATAGGTGGGTTAAAATATCTAGGAGCAACGCAGAAATATTTCAATCAACTCTGTTAGAAGAATTACATAAACTAAATGAAATTGCAGTTTCTGTCAAACATCAGCACTATAGAAACAGCACTTTGTAGCTAACAGCAGATATCTGCAGTGTTTCTGTTTTTATTGCGTAACTTGAGGGCATAACCAAGTTGTAGCAGAGGGATATTTTTCTTATTTTCTACATTTTTGTTTATTTTGTGTTGTGCAGTAGCAGCAGAAAGGTTCACCAGTTCCCAGCTTTTATTTTGCCAAATGGCCACTCTAAAGTCAATCTGTTGGTTTTGTTGTTGTTGTTGTTGTGTTTTGCTGTGTTGTTTTTTTTTTTTTTTCCTGGTCTGAATGTTTCATGCATCAAGTGATTCCCTTCAGACCAAGTCAGGACGTAGAGCCAGTGCTTGTCCCTGGTGGTCTACAGAAAAATACTGTTATTATGCCCTCTAGGGAAAAGATTGTCCTAAGGAATTCAGAGAACACACCATGCAGAAGTTGTTTTTCAGGCACTAGATCTGCACACTGCCTGTAATCAATGAATATGGAGTGTCAAGCAGTCTATCATTAAAAAAAATAATAAATGATAAAGACAGAACTCATTGTTTTACTTTCTTGCATATATTTTCTTTGGTTCATGTTTGCTGGTATATGACTTTAAGTTAAGACTACAGAAGCTGAAATATTCATTCACCTCAAACTGTGCTCAGCACGCTAGCAGCAGACTGGCATTGGGCTTCATCACCAGATGCCCCAGGGAGAGAAGTAATTTAATATGGGTCCATGGCCAACTTATTTTACAGTAAAGTAAATTTTCTGTACTGTGCTTTTTAATCCCTGTTCACAATCAGTTCAGAACTGACATATTTAAAAATGGAACTAGCTGGCTTTTTTGATGACTTCAGAGCTCTCAATTCCCTCCCATACCACATTATGTTATTCTTCATATTATAAATTTTGAGACAGGAGAGGGTGAGGCCAGGCAGGCAGAGCCTATCAACAGGATGGTGCCTGCTGTGGCAAGGGAAATTCATAACCCAAGCTTTGATCGCGACATAAAAGACAAAATTGATTTTCCAACTTCTTAATTTTTTTCTGGACAGGTTTTATGCCTAAACCAGATACTTCTGCTTGGCAGGCTTAGATGCAGTTTCTCTTCTTCATCCTAACAGCCCAGTTCTACACTTTATTCACACATACTGTTCTCTAGGTCTCTGATAATGCTTCCTGCTGTTCCCTGGACAGTGTGCAGCTTACTGCGGTCTGAAAGCGTAGTGCCACAGAGTGGAGTTCAGTTGAGACCTTGCTAGTGGTGACTAGAATTAAGTAAGAACTTACTATAGTGTGCACATAAAGTGCTTCTTAATGTGTATCCAGGTGCCATTTGCATTTTTCACAGCAGCATCTTGACACTCATCTTGTGATCCACTGAAACTCCCAGGTCCCTTTCCGCAGAGCTTACTGGTCAGTCCTTGTTTTGCACCTCTGCATTTGATTTACCCCTCCAGGCACTTGCATGTCAAGCTTGTCTTTCCAGATTTCACTATGTTGTTTTCGAACCATTTCTGCATTTTAGGAAAATTGTTCTAAATTATTCTTGTTTGTCCTCTCAACTACTAGTAGACTGACTCACTCAGTGTAGGTTTTAGAATTGCGTCTCTGGCTCATTTACCACGTAATTTACAAAAAGATTGAACAGCACTGGGCCTAAGACAAGCCCTGTTGGCACCTATTTGAAATGTTCTCCCATTTGACAGGAAATCATTACTCGGAACACACTGCAAAGCAACTGGCAGCAGCTGGTTGTCTGTCTGCAGTTTGACTTCTTGTACATGTGCTGCTGAGTTAAAAGAGAGAGTGCGCAAGCCTGGAAGGGATCCTTCAAACATACGCATTGCTGTCCTAGCAGGAGGAAGCTGAAAAGACAAGCCCATGGAAGATCCTCATCATATTGTCTGCTGTACTGTAGGAAGACTGTCAGATACGTCACTAGTAATCATAAGTACAAAAGCTGGAGTAGTATTCATGATTGCTTTAACTAATGGTCTACTAATTCTCTTACCTTTACAAGCAGAGATGTTGCAATCAGCTGTGGTCAGACTGAGGATAGGATGATCCTAAATCAATGTTTACCTACATTGTTCTCCTAAAATGAAAATAAGAAAGGCTGTTGGTCTTTATGCAACATCATTTGATCAACCATTATGGTCAGAGGAAGTCTAGCACTTACATCTGCCTTACGTAAAGGGTTTTTCAGCTTCATCTGTGAGACAGACTATTATGACAAAGCTGTCATTTCTGCTCCATCTTAGCCATGATTTTATCTTCATATAGTTTCTATCATTTTCAGATATGAGGTCTATGTCACCAACACCTTCACAGAGGCTTTTTGAGGCTCTGTTTTAAAATTGACCAATTTTTTCAGGTAGTTGGCAGGATCCACCTTCAGTTTCAGGTCACTCTGTCCCCTTCTCTATCAGGCAACTAGTTGGTAGAGCAAAGAGAAATGTGCTGTGTACCTGTTGTTGTTGCTGGTTATTTGTGCAGTGATCACATAGAAGAACACTGAGCAAACATCACCTCATTGCCTACCAGTTTAACTCATTTGTATTTAATTACCTGGTTTACCTCTAGGTCATGTATCATGGAAGAAAAACTGGGTAAAACCAACGAAGGAAAGGAAGATAGGATGGATGGTAGAATGAAACAGAATGAACTTAGCACAAATTGGAAAAAAAAACCACCATGCTATGGACTCCCCTTCCCTACTTGCATCCTGGTTGTTCTGTTTGGTTTACAGCAGTCTGAGTTCTTTTCATTGATCCTGCTCGCTCTGATCTTTAATTTAAGAAAGGAGAATATTATTCTTCCCAAGTCCTGAATTTGGCATAAGGATATTGCTTTATTGTTTGTTTGGTTTTTTTATCAAGTTGTCTTTACTGTCTCCATTTTTATTTTGTAAGTAGAAAATAGACAAAAGTAGAAAGGTGAAACCTGATTGTTGCCAAAGAGAGGATGCTGCTTTTAAAGTTGTGCCTGGTCATAAGCAGCTTCTAGCAAGCTTTTTACTACCACAGAGCTTTAGCAGTAATTACAACCCAAGTGTTGTGACATTTGGATAGCTACAGAGTCTTGGTTACTTCATCAAAGAAATTGTCATTTACATGCCCTGGCATCCTTCTGACATCGACAGCCACTTTTTAATCCTTTAAAATTATTCTGGGTTTCTTTCTTTATCTTTTAAAGAGCATTCATTTAGAGGATGCTCATGAGGACAGAAGGAAGCAGGGGCAAGACCTGATTTTTTTCCATATGAAAAGCACTAAGAATAGTGCTTTTTGGATGCTCCAATTTGATGCCTTGGGAGCTGCTGAAACTGGAGGGCAACCTTTCGAGAGAGAGAAATGCTCATGTTCATGGCTTTGATTGTGTCCAAAACCTGCTTCTACAATGTCAGATCACCACGGAGCCTTCAGGGCCCTCTCCTTCCCACCTCCCGCCCAAGCATTGCAAAGCCTAGCATTTATTTTCAGAAAGACGTTGCCCAAGCAATAGGAGCTTCTGCATTTGTAGCCTCTGGGCCAGAGACCGTGTGGCTGTGATAAGTTCTGCCAGTCTCAGCTGTCTCCTCAGTCTCTAGATAAATGCATCTTTTATGAACTGGTGAATTGTTTGTAGGAATTATTTCACTGTAATGTACTTCAGTGTCTGGTACACACAAATCCTGCCAATTTTTCATTGTCCACAGGCAACCCTTTTTCCCTTCTGTGGGGAATTGATTTCGAGAGAAAAATATACCTGCTGTGATGCCTGAATTTTCCACAAGCAATCTTCCCTCTGAGTGCCAGCCACCCCGAAACTATTTAGCTTGTTGGAAGTGCTGAAAATTACAGCCTGAGGTGGCATGGCTGCTGCAACAATATCAACCAAGTGGGAATAGGCTCATCAGTGACAAGGGACAAGATGACCTCCACTAATCCAAATCTTTTACCCACATGCTTCTGCTTTCCATAGAAATATAAATCTCAGTTGTCTCTTATTTAATAAGATTACAGAGCAAGACCGTGTGATTTTAACTGCTTGCTTTTTGAAATGAAATCCATCCTTTGTGAATGGGAAGAGCCAGAGCTAAGTATGTGTAAGATTGGACTATATCAAAGCACATCCTAAATTTTGCCATTGGTTCTCTTTCATTCAAGTGTTTGGTGAGTGAGCTTGCTCTGGCTTTCTGCAAAATGTGATTGTTGCCCCCAATACTCCCCAAGAGCAATAAATCTTCTTCATTTCTTTACAGAAAACAAGGAGCAGCAAACTAACCAGTCAGTCTAAATCATCATATTTAAAAATACTAATTCTTAGCAGTCTAAAATGTACTGTGTACATATTTTTCTCATTTCAGAATCCTGTGTTGTCAGTGAAGCTGTGATAGATTTTCCTCTAGCATGAATAAATAAGTCTAACTTTTCTGAAGGGTGCTCGTAGTCTGTCCATCTGTTAAATTCTCTACAAACTGCAGTTAGTCTTCCAGAGCATCCTAAATCATTCATTCATACCTGGTTTATACATTAAAATAAAATTTAAAAGATTTGTAATTTTCTGGGCTTCAGTTTAGACTTGGTCAGGAATAATGTAGGAGACTTCTATTTCTTCTCCAAGTAAACCCTTGGTATGTGCAGCGGTGGTGTGATGCTGGATTAGGAGGAAAGGTGTGCTCCTGGAAACAGCAGGGCATCACCAGCCCCATTGCCAGTACTTCTGTGGCTTCTTGGTGAGCTCTGCAGCCCTTGTTCTGTGCTGTGTTGCCCAACAGAGATGGAGCTGAGCAATCTGTCGTTGCAGAGCTGTGAAAGTACTCTGGGGTTGCACTTCCAAATGTTTTGTGTCTCTTCCTTGGCTGACACTGTGTCCTGCTGGCTGCCTTTTGCACTCTCAGTCACCTGCAGCTGTAAGTTTCTAAACAGTTGAGTTTCCAAAACTGGAACAGTACAGGGGAGGACTTGTTCCTGGCTTTGTCCTGTTTCCTATTGATTTTATGATGTCTTTGTAGCAAGGTGGGGGCACCCTGTATACACTCTCATCTACCTGTTGAGACTTCCTTATGCAGAGATTGGATCCCTACCATTATTTTAACAGCCTTTACTAGATCTGTTCTCCATTAATTTATCTAATCCCCTTTGAACCTGATTTTACTGTTCCACAATCCTGTGTGCAGGATAATTCTGTATTTAATTATGTGTTGTGTGAAAAGGCGCTTCCTATCCTTTTTGTTTCAGCCATATGCTTGATAATCTCATTACACTTCCTCTAATCCCTGCATTGTGAGAAACAACCGATCTGCTCCCAAGTCACCTGCGCTGTGCAGTGATGTATTTTGTAGACCTGCTTTCACCTGGGACTTGCTGCGTGTGCCCAGATCTACAATGGGCCAGATTTTCCTTCTAGAAGTACAAGATGAGGAATCCTTGTAAGGCTGAGCATGAACTAATAGTTGTGTTGGATTGTTGAGCGAGAAAAAGAAATGAATGCCAAACGTGTGCAAAGATATCATGTCTACTCCCTCGTTTTGAGCATCCAGAGAGGTTGCTCACACTTCAAGGAAAGCAATGGACTAAACTCAGGAATAAAACACATCCATCTGAGTTTGCAGTTACTTTCAAAGATACTGGCTGCTTGTAAATAAGTGTAAATGTTGCCATGGACTTGGCTAGGACCATGTCAGCACACAATTTAGAGTAACTTTATCAAAGTATTGGGTAGTTTTCAGTTCCCTGGTGCTCTCTTTCACACTAAAACAAAATCACAAACTGTAATCAGGGCATGAAATAAGTTGCATATCTTAAAACTTTCCACCCTTTTCAACCATCACCTATTCCCTGCATAACATACCAGTAGTTTTTCCTTCTGCCTTCTGCTTGTTATAAATGCACTAGGCTCCAGGAAGCCCACTAATAGCTGAGACTCTGCTTCCACTTCAGCTTTTTTCTCCCTGAATATTAGCCTTTAACTTTGCTCCAGTATTTAAAAGATCTAACATTCCATATAGATTGAATATTCAGATGTATTATTAGATTCCCTCTGCGTCTCTTTTAGTACTCTGTAGAGCCTTGCATCCACCTCAGTTCAAGCATGCAATTAAGTGCCTGTGTGCTTTGCTGTACTGATCTGAACTTCTGTTTATTTTTGCAGTTTGGTTTTTGAAACATATGAAATGCCCTGTGAGGCCTAACTTATCAGCACTTAAAAATATCTACAGGGCAGGCGTCAAGTGGATGGAGCCAGGCTCTTTTCAGTGGTGCCCACTGCCAGAACAAGGGGCAAGGGGCACGAACTGGAACACAGGAAATTTCAAATGAAGATGAGGAAAGAAGTATTTACTGTGAGAGTGACAGAGTACTGGAACAGGAGAGGATGTGGAGTCTTCTCTAGAGAAATTCAAAACCCACCTGGATGCTTTCATCTACAAGATGCTGTAGGGATCCTACTTCAGCACAGAGGGTTGGACTTGATGATCTCCAGAGATCCTCACATTTCCACATAATATTCTATACAAAACTAGTCCTCCTTAAAAGCAGCATGTGTAGTAATTGCTTAACAGTGATTACTTAAAAGTAATTACTGTTGTCTTGTTCAGCATAAGTTCATAAGTTCATAAGGTTGGAAAGGACCTATAAGATCATCTAGTCCAACCATCCTCCTATCACTATCTCTACCCAACTACTAAATTAAGTCCTTTAGCATATCACTTACACCTCATCAGAAATAATGTCAAACTACAAATGGTAAATCCAAATCTCAAACTTCACAAACATGAGGATTTCATTTGAGATGATTCTGGTTTGGTTTTTGTGTTTTTCAAATAGCTATCAAAATCTCAAATCAAATAATTTTATGGATTTTAAAAACCTGAATAGCTTTTTCCTTAAAATACATAGTTCAAAATACTCCCTACTCTTTTAATCCAAGCATCAATCACCAGTAACCAACTTAGAATCAGAATAAAAACATAGTACTCTCTAGACACTAACTTAAATTTACTGGAACAAGTACTGGCCAACTTAAACAAGCAATAAAAGAGCTGGTTTGGGGGTACTGACTGATTGGTGAGTTCCTCATTTGTTCCTCGGTGCTCAGGGCAGCATTTAAGCAGTTTTGTTTCTTTTTTCTTCATTTTTAAGTGAAACCTTTTTTTCTCCCTCTGGCTCTGTTATCTATTGATGTTGCTGGTGTTGCATGAGAAATTGCCTCTTTTCAATGGCTGGAACCAGATTTTCTATCAGCAGCAGTAAGGTCTCCTAATTTACTTAATGAAACTAGATAGGTAGGAAATGGAGTATTAGGAACTGCAGATGAAAAAAAAAAAAAACCCAAAAACCCTAAAACAGAATTTTCTGTTCATTAGGGTGGTTTGAAAAAAAAAAAGAAGAAGAAAGAAAATATCTGTATTAATAAAACCAGTACGTATAATTGGTTTTCGAATTATGGCATGATTATTACTTTGCAGATATGGGACTCTGTTATCATGCAGTCATCAACAAAGTAGCTGCATTCTGTGCTCATCTCATCTCTGAAGCTGAAAGAAGAGCTGGTTATTATCTTCAAGTGGGGTTATTAATGAGGGGAAAAATCATCCCCAATTACTGTGAAGCAAAATATTTCAACATTTACATATCAGAGACTTTAATTTTGATCTAGTCTTTCATGGATTCTTAAGCTCAGACTGTATTCACTTTTCAAAATGTTCCCACAGCAAAATATCAAGGGGAATTTGCACCTGTGTAAGTGTTGGCTTCCCAAATGTGGGCTTCAGGGTCACAGAAGTGTTGCCTTTACTATTTCTGCATCACCAGAGACCGATTTCTGTTGAGATTCCTTTGTGCTACACCACAGGAACAGAGTCTCGAGCTTAGACATCGTGAGGGAAGTAAGAAATTCTGACACACATATACTGTCTGTGTTCACAGTCCTTTTTTTTTTCTTAAGTAGAAACAGCCTGGGATTCATTTCATTCTTTCTCTTTTTTTTTTTTTTAAAGAAGGTATTGATCCTTACAAAATTAATGGCTTGGAAGTTTTGGCTGTGAACCTCCTAGAATAAAACCTGCACAACACAAAGGTGATGATTTAAATTCAGTTGGACGTGTGGGCAGTAGCCAGGAGATGCGAGAAGTGCCGTCAGGACTGTGAACCCATCCATCAACAGAGACACAAAGGTCTGACCTTGGTGGGTTCAGGAGGCAGGGACGTCAAACACAGTTTGCAGTCAATTGGAAACGTAGCTACCAGACAAAGAAAACTCAATAATTACACAGCTGCTTCGGTAGATTACAGATTTCCTAGAAAGCAATACAACCGCAGCCCATGAATGGAAAAGGGAAAGCATCTTTTTTGTTGTTCAGAAACGTAATTCCTTACAGTCGTCAGAAATGTCCTCTGTAAACTTCTCTCTTCTCAAAACCCATGGTGTCTGTAACCAACCAGCGAACGTTGCTGTACAGCCCATTAGTGCTTATCTGATTTACAGTGAAACTGCTGCAGAAAGGACTGTCTTGGACAGCCATATAAATATTAAATTAATTTCTTATGAAGGATGGTTGCTATTATACTAAATATTAAATGAATTCATAATACTTGGACACTTGGAATAAATCATTACTGGGATTGCATTTTAACATTCAGTTCCAAATTCCCCCTTTTTTTTTCTTTGGCTGTTAAAGCCATGGAAAACGACTGGTTGCTCTCAAAGAAGCGTGTGACTTCGTAGCATTGGAGCACTAATGAATTCCCATAGCACAGGGAGTCTTAACTTAGGACCATTTACAGATGAGAGGGGCCTGCTGGGTTTTAGGTTGAACTACTGATTGCAGAAGGTTCAAAACCAGTGTGTTTCTCGTGAGAGACATCACAGCAAATCATCAGCTCCCAGCAGTCCTTTGGTTTGCTCTGAGCAGCATCAGCAGAGGGTCTGACACTGCAGTACCAGAAGAGGCTGAGAACATCTGGCAGACTCAAAGGGAGGGAAAGCTGAAATCAATGTCTACACTCCAGGCACCCAAGGCGTTCTGTATTTTTTCACCTCCAAGTGTCTCCTCCAAGGCCATACTGGGCCTTTTGGGATTTTTGACTAGGCTTAGCAAATGAAGTACAACATGTCAACTCTTTGAAAACCATAGGTCTTAGTTTCAAAAGATGAGTAAGATGCACAGTTGACTACGAGGAGGCTAAAAATCAATTCTTTATTTTCCCTTTCATTAAAGTAGAACAAAGGGTACCTCAGTGAGTTTATTATAGTTCTCTGCTGTCTGAGGGACAGCAGCCTCAGTACAGAAATTTATGTCAGTAGTAACCTTGTAGGGCGGGAGCTGTTCCTGTAAACAAAATTAGCTGACTGCCAGACTCATTTGCTTAATGCACAGATGGTTGTGAATGTATGTATTTCCTTCTTTCCAAAGATTTTGGCTTCTATGCCTTAAGTGGTCTAAGTCATACAAGGTTTTTCAAATGAAAATTGCCCAAGGTATTTAAATTAGAAGCAAAAATTAGAAAAGCTGCTACCACATAGGAATATTAATTGTTCATTATACAAGGCTTTAGTTCATGTAGTTACTTTGCATGTGCAAAGCTGCCAATTAAAAAGGCTCAAAGTGCTCACTGCTGCACAATAGTCATTTCTCCAGAGTCCCACAATGGCTATTGTATTCTGTCACTGACCTTTAGGCACCTTCAAATGTGTATTGACACAGTATGCTGGGATCATTTGAGCTATTGTTTCAGTGAGCTATGAGGAAAGGAGAGGTTTTCAATTTTGTGAAGAGCTTTACAATTTGATTTAATGATGACAGCAGCAATATTTCTTAATCAGAAAGAGAAAAGGAACGCTGAAATGTTTTCTGGTTCTTGAAGTGAGTTCCATCATGCACAGGGGAGCTCTTCCACCTGGTCAGGGAGAGGATATGTTTCTCAGGGGCGTTTGGTCTTCTCTGCTATGCCCAGGGGAATGAAGTTGGTGGCTTTGACCTGATGGTGCCATATGGCCCTCCCTTCACTCCCGTAGATTGTGCCTGGGTGAACATCTTGGCAGGACGGGTCCTTTTATCTATGAAGTAACCCATAAGTGACAAAAGACCTTAATAGTTGGAATGGGTCCTAGGAGACTGGCACCTGGAAGCATAGTTCAGTCTCTGCTCTTCAGAAATCACTGGACATGGAAATAACAACTGTTCTTTACTTTTGCATGTACAGGTCTTAACATCTGAGGTATTTCTGCTTTCTGACCAGTCCCTGACAGTAAAGAGTGCAGCAGCAGAGACATCAGATACTCTGAGTACATTTACAAGTAGATTTATATTCACAGCTTCTTCTAAAAGCTTATATTTGTTTTGTTGTAGTCCTGGTATTCTTTAAAGCTGCTTTGAGAAATGACTTCAGCAGTCAGCACATAAATGTGCATCATTTTAAGCCTCGCATGGGACATTTTGTCTACAAACAAATGAATTGCTGGCTTGTATTTCCAAAGAGCATTCCTGCTCAAAGTTAGAGAGATCTTTCCTGTTCCATCAGTATTGTGGTACATTTTTCCCTCCCCGTATTTGTGTGTGCTTGAGATGGACACATAGCAGAATTTCTCACACTGTTGTAAAACATGCAAAGTCCAATGCATTCCTTCAGTAAAAGAGGTTGAGCATTTTTTTTTCCACATTAATTGAAAGAGCACTATTGTCTTGTTTGCTTCACTTTGTATCAGGAACCACAGCAGAACTTTCAGACTGTCATTGTGGTTGCCAAGTGTGAACACTGCAGTCTGTATTCAACCATAAGGCAACACTTGCACCTTGACACTAGAGGAGAGATGACCTACCTCTGGGAGGGAGATGTGGGAACAAGCAGCAGTGGTAATGCAGGATGGGGAGGCTCTTTAATGCTCTGCAAAGAAGTATTAAAATACTGTCTCGTGCCTCCCTTCTCTGTGAAGTAAATCTACATCAAGCAGTAAAATGGCAATCAGCAAATGAGGAGGCATTGGTGAGCGGTTCGCTTGCTTTTCCACTGGAGGTTTTTCAGCATAGCACCATGCTGTGCTACTTCGGGGGAGTTTCTCTATTGGAGAACAGGGGTACCCTGGAAGAGAGAGAGCAGCAGTCTGTTTGCCTCCTTCTCTGCATGGGAAGTTTGTGCCTTTGCTGTCCCACCAACTGCACCATTTCTTTCAAGAGGTTCATGATCACTGCTTGGGTGGATTTGAAAATAGAGATTGTCTATGCTAGGTCCTCATTCTGCTGAACAAGTCCAGCACTGCTGGATGGGGAGGGATTTTCATAGAATCTTTATTAACAAAGGCTCAGGTTCTACCTGAATCCACCCCTACACAAGGCAGCCTGGGGAAGTTTCCCGCCGCAGAATGAGATTTTCCAAACGGAAAACAAAAGGACGAGGGATGTCTGCTCGCTGCCCACATTTCCTTTTGTTGCTTTGCAGAAGGAGAAGAAGAGCGGGCTGCTGAAGCTTCTAGCAGGAGCATCGACAAAAAAGAAGTCGCGCTCACCGCCATCCGTGTCTCCCACGCACGACCCGCAGGCGGCCATCGAAGGAGTCCTCCAAGGGGCGGTGGGACCAGAGCTCTCCTCTCTCTCCAGCCACGGCAGGGCAGGCTCATGCCCTATCGAGAGCGAAATGCAGGGAGCTATGGGGCTGGAGCCTCTGCACAGGAAAACAGGCTCCTTGGATTTGAATTTTTCCATCCCTTCTCCTGCCAGGCAGCCCCTCTCTTCCATGGCAGCTATTCGGCCAGAGCCCAAGCCTTTGCCCCGGGAAAGGTAAGCTGCATCTCTCTGGAGTTCGCTGCATCCTTAAGGGAGCATTTGGAGGAGGGCTGCACGTTTAACTTGCTCAAGGGTTGTTACAGTTCTGCAGCTCTGTAGATTGACTGTGAACGGTTGAGCCTATGTCCGTTGAAACCCTTTTGTCACATAGTGCAGGTTTAATTTCCATCCATTTAAAAATGTGCTTCTGGAGAGCAGCTCCTTGCCATGACAGCCCTCATCTAAGCAGTGGGGACAAGGATGCTTTCTCAGCCCAAAGAGCAAAGATACTGTGAGCAAATATCTCTTTTTTAATGGATCTCAATGTTTTAATAAATTCATGGAGCTGTCACATGGCAATTCTGGAACAGTACCTGCAGAGATTTGAAAGGAGCTGTTGTTATGTGACTGTATGAAGGAGGCCAAATGAAATGCACAGGGCAAATCTGTCTGACCCTGAACTGAGTCAGTGTTACAGAGCAGCTGATGCAGGGTATAGTAAGGGCTACTGGAGGACAGTCCACACCTTACACAGTGCTTTACAGCACACAGCTTGGCGTTTGGCTGGGAAGGTGACAATGATGCCATAGCAAACTTTTCTAAGGCATCTAGCATGAGAACCACAGAGCATTATGCTGAGTGAACTGTACACAACTGACCGGCAAATAGTAAGTAGATTGCAGACTGATTCCCTATTTGGCATTGGCTGTAACTCAGGAGTCCCTAGAAAAATGAGGTGGGCTTTGAAACCTCATCTCTCCAACATAAAGTTTCTGCTGTTTGCAGGACTAAAGTGGGAATACAGTCATGAGGAGAGCAGACCCAATGGTACAGAGCTAATTCAACTCTTTCATAAAGAAGAACACAGAGTAACAGCGTGTTTCATAAGAGCCAAATTCAAAGCAAATTGGAGTGGGCACAGGGCATCCTTACAACAGTGGAAGACTTGAAACAGTGTGCTTTTGGGAGTGATACAGCGAGCTCTATCGCATCTCTTAAGGAGCAGGCTTAGGAACAGCTTGGGATCTGACTGTAAGAGACTGCAGAAGGAACAGGATTGGGATTATTTATATTCTGGGGCAGGAGTTTTGTCTAAAAGAGATGCTGTACTTTGAGCACAGCTATTACACTGGAAGCAGAAATAAACGCAGACAGATCCTTCGGCATTGTAATGAAGGCAGTGAGAGCAGACTATCACACTAGTCTCTTGTCTCTAAAATCCATGAAAAACCAATTTAGTGAAAAGAGTGAAAAACCAATCCCTATTTAGGCACACTTAATTTGGTCTACATCAGTTTAGATTAACGCTATAAGAAAAGCTAAATCAATATAAACCAGATTTAGCACCGGTGTAACTACATCAGTGGAATGCTGCACCTTTAGTTAAACGTAGCTGCAAAAAGAGACCAGGAAGAGCATTCCCTGGTGCCTTGGAGCTGGCTGTTGAGGTGCTGCCATCCAGGCTTCCACGCAGAGGGATCTGGGCACATTGCTTAATATGCCAAGGCTAGTCCCATATCCTACACATTTCTCATTTCACCTCAGGGGGGTCCTGACAGTGAAACATTCAACTAATGACAGTTTTAAGCAGCCACAGTGAGACAGAATAGAACCAGAGGGACGTGCTCAGCCTTGCTGGAATGAGGAGTAAATAGATTTAGACTGCTACAACTGTGCAAATACTTCCAATTGCAGTATATGGTGGTAAGGAACTTCCTCTCATTTTAGGCATTTTGATTCTCAAGTCTTAAATCTGAAAATAAGCTATAATTGAAGTAACCATAATTATACACAGCAGGCAAGATTCTCTAATTGATTTATGAATTAACTTCCATATCATTGGTGTATCTGCATGCCTTAACTGATCATACGGGCTTTTTTCTCGTGCCATAATGGGAAATATTAATTACCTTCATGCACTAGGAAGGATAATGCTTAGGCCTAGAATAATCCGAGCAGATACATTAAACACTTGTCTCTTAGAAATTCATCCCACATCCATCTGTGCTCATTAAATCATCAAATTGCTCAGAAGTACTGTATTATTTAAAAAAAAAACAAATTACAGTTTTCAGACCACTTGTTCTCTTCACATCTGGCAGTGGAGGAACTTGCATTCAGCATCACTCAGCTCCATATTTTGCTTGTTTGCATTTTGGTGCATTTCATCTGCATAGTAGGAGCAATTCTCTGAGAAAGAAAAGGAGGAAAAAAAAAAAAAAGGTTAGATAAACAGATTCAGATGCTGGCTGAAATTTTAAAAAGCTGCAGAGCATTTCAGTGCACTTAGCTGTACTTGGCTTTCTGTCTCCCAACGCCCATCTGTGCACACAGAGACACAGCACTGGAAGGTTGGAAGAAGTAGCACATTCCTTAATATTTACAGCATTCGAAATGAGGCTCACACAGGCAGCAGAGCACGGCTACTTCTCACATAGGGGTTGGCTTGCATCTCTGGCCCTTGCCATGTGCAGGCTACCGATGGAAACCAAGCAGACGTGCCGCTAGCCGTATCGGAGATGAGTTACGAAGCCCTAATTGCTTGCAGCTTTAGCAGAATTGCCTGTCCTGCTGCCTGACAGCACAGCCCTTCGTGGGAGCGCAGCCTATCAGAAAGGAAGGTGAACTGAGCTTCACTGCTGTAGAGATGCTGCTCATTTTTATGCTGTCGTTCATTTTTTGTACATGGAGAGAGCAAGGGATACAGTACCTTATCTTATCTCATTTGATACTTCCAAAACCTGCCTGAGTGGCTGTAATGGAAAGGAAAATGGTCCTACCTCCTTGCTCATATACCCTCGATATTTAACTGGGTTTTTGGGATAGCTAGTGCCCATCTATACCTTCTGAGTGTAGCTTCCCACGGTACCTTTTTAAAACCACCTTCCTTTTGCTGCTCTCTGCTCTAAAGCATTCCACAGTCTGAGCAGCAGAGCAGAGAAATTTCCCAGGTGGTGTCCTTGTCACTTTGCATTGCAGCGACTGACTGTCAAGTGAGTACCCCATCATACTGCATGTGCCCACACGCTCCTTGCCAGCAGCCACTCCATCCAGCAGCTGCTTGTGCAAGAAACAGCACTGGTACGGCCGATCCCGTGCAGGGATGCCATCAGGCAGCTACAGACTCACCCCCATCCCCCTGACGCTGGTGGCTCACGTGGAAGAGAGGGGTATCCAAAGCAAAACATTTGCCCTGCCACCCCCTTCAAGAAAATATGACTGTACGTTAAAGCAAAATGGGAGAGCTGAGTGTATGTGCGTGAGTCATGTTCCCCTCACTGGCTGGCACCATTCCCAGATGCAAACCTGAGTAGAACATGTCACGCGTTGTTGACTCTTTTCTAGTAACTGGCACTAATTCTGCCATGTTATAGTCTGATAGAGCGGTTGTATCCTGACTTACTGTCACAACTGGAGTATCTGCCTGGCGTTTATATGGTTTTCAGGGAGCCTTTGAACAAGTGGTAACCACAGCAGTGCTGCAGAATTAGATAGGAGCAGTGAGTGTGACCTTTAAAATGGAACCCCTCCACGTTTCCATCTATCCTTTCTACAAATCACTGCCACATTAGAAATTGAGCTCCCCGTTCAAGGAAGCATTCAAGCATGTGCTTAACGCCCATTGACTTCAATTTTGTCATGCACGTATATCTTCTTCGCCAAAAGGGAAAGCAAAGGAAGGGCTTTTTTCTTTCCTGGAAAGTGATACCAGAGAAATGACCCCAGGAGTATGTTCTGACTGAGCAGTGACATGTATGCACACAGTTAAGTGCTTCTCTGCCTTGGGTGCTTGCCTCAAGATTGAGAAACTGGGGTCAGCCATCTCAGAAATTGAATCCCGCAGTGCTTCCAGTAGAGGGTGAAGGATCCAGCTGAGGTTTGTTCTTCTGAGTCTGCTGGTTCAAATGCTGTAAAATGGAGCAGATTCTGGCTCGTAGTATGCAGAAGTGCTTTGTAAGTCTCTGCAATGGGTCAGTGAAAGGATGGAGAAACAGCTCCACTGATGAGCAGGATCAGTGGTTAACTGGGTTGGATACTCTGTTGTCACAGGTGAACTACCCCTCGCAAAGCAATGTCACATCCCAAGCACACAAGGGATCTGTTGGATTCACAGCACTGGATTCCTGAATCCTATTCTCAGTGCAATATTCATACAAGCAGAAACTCAGACTAAGCATTCAAACTCGAGCTCTGTAAATGGATCCAGATCAGAGTCCTAGTTTGCCTTGTTGCAGCTCTATTCTTGCAGTCGCTTTAGCTCCATCAGTCTACTAAACACGCATATTTGCTCAGGGAGAAGATATTCTGTTATTTGTCTCTTTCCTCAATGTCCAGCCTTGAGCCCAGCTTTTATTTACTGCTGGGTTCTGATCAGTACCATTCCATGCCTGCCTGTTCACGTTGTCAGCCTGCATGAGCAACTTAGAGCTGGCAACTGATTCCTACGCAGCCGAAGTGTATGAGATGAGGCTCGCTCTGTGGAAAGTGTGGCACGAAGCCCTGCAGCTGGAGGAGTCAGACAATCCATGTGCCTCACACCTGTGCTTCTCAATGAGTTTCTCTGGGGTTGCTCACCAGACATCTCCCAACCTCTGCAGAAGATGAGGTGGCTTCAGCAAGCACGTATCTCTTTCATGTCAGAACTTTGACTTGCATCCAGGGCAGGACACTGCGTGCACTAAATGAGGCAGGCATCCTATGGGAAAAGTAATATGTAATTGAAGGCTCAGTTGAATGCAAGCAACAGTGAAGTCATGGGCAATCTTAGTCTCCTGTTTCTTCCTCTCAGATGTATGGTTATGAAACGTTCCTGCTCTTTTAAGGTGTCTCAATGCGTCTGCATGTCTGACATCTTGAGTCACTCTTGTTTTTTTAAAAGGAGTGAAAGCAGAACTTCCATCATGTAACACATATCAGAGGTCAGGAATCTTAGCTTTACCTTGCACATGTCAGCAGTGATAGTGAAGGGAGAGCGGGATGGGATGGCTGACTGCAAGGGCAAGCATTGTAAGGACACGGCCATGGGTTTAATTTCTTACTCAGCTCTCTGATCCCCTCTCTCACCTTCCCCCATTCACCAGTGCCTAGGCAAACCAGTTCCTTACCCCTGATGGTACCATGCCCAGCCTCCCCTTATGTATTTTCTCTTGGGCACTGAGGTCCCTCCCCAAACGTTATTGTCCCCTCTGAGTTTGAAGTGCCCAATCCAGTCGGTGCAGTCTGTGCCCTGAAAGAACAAGACAGAAGTCCATTGCTGAGAAAGAAGAAACGCAACTCCTGATGTCCCCCAGAGCTAGTACAACTTAGCACGTCAGCCAGCAGAGATCTGAACTTCATTGCCCTCTGACCCTCTACTAAACATGTGCCCTTTGGGGGCATTTTGAACCTGAGCAGGTGAATTTCTGAAGGAGCACCACTGTTGACTGACCAGCAGGGCCAAAGCACGGGGCTTTGTCAGAAGGCTGGGCAGAGGAACAAGTGTCTGAAGGTGCAGTTTGCAAGAGAAAATATCCAACATCATTTACCACAGGCGGAGGTGCTGGCCTTACTTGTATCAGGTTTGTTTCCCAGCTACTTAGCATTTGTAAATGTTCATAATTCAGAGGTGCAATGTGACGTGGATAAAACAGAGGTGTTTCTGAGATCTGTCTAAGATGTCAGGAGGCGATTTGGGGTGAGAAAACCTGCAAAGCTATCGTGGCTTCTCAAAGACAAGGGGACAAAAAGGGAAATGAAGAGCGGGGATATAAATAGAAGCACATTGGACTGCCTTTTTGGGAGTGAGAGAGGATGTCTGCGAGGGAAGGGGAAAAAATCTTTTCTGCCAAAAAAATATATGTATTTGCAGTGAAGTTCCGGGGGAAAAAAAAATCGAGGCTGAAATGCCACCTGGAGGTCTCCGAGTGGCAGCACACGCTCTGACGGGAGCGATTTATGGTGCCCGCGAGCCCCTTGCTGGCAGCCGGGCCGTGTGATCATTTTTTCTGCACGTTGCAACCTTGATTGTTCTGGCTGTGCCTGGCACTGCTTCTAAAACCTCACAAGGGAAAAAACGCAAGCATCTTTTTTGTCTCTCACAGAGGAATTCTTAACTGATTTGCAAGGTCTTTTTTATCTAAGATTTTGTTACTCTATCAAAAACACTTCAATGTTATCCCATGAAGTACCGTAGTTAATTGAATTTAAACCACGGCACTTGGGGTTTCCTTAAATGGGAAGAAGTGCTTCACTTTGCGAGGCAGTGGCTGAGATTTACTTCTTTAACTCTCTAAGGAAATGCTCTGAGAATCCCTTTAATGAAGATGGGCACGTTCTTACTGAGCATGGTCACCTCCCTCCTCATGTGAGCCATTTAGGGACCAGCGACTCCGCGCTCCTCAGGTGTACCCTGTCTTTAAAAGGATGGCTGTGTACTTCACGTGTGAGGTGTTGGCAGTCCCAGCTGGGTTCTTGGTGTGACCCTACCCCAGACTAAACCTTCTTATGTATTTTCTAACTGAACTGCCACAACAGCCTGGGGCTGCCTCTGCTTCTCTCAGCTGCAGTTGAGGTCCATCCCTCCTCCTTCTCAAAGCCTTTCGGGACCCTGAAACACAGCTCGAGTGCACTGTGATTGTACATAGAGTTGGGAGATCTGAAACTTGGCATCGTCTTAGCTAAAATTGTTCCACTCTGATAATTTAATTAATCAACGCTGCGGCAGAGTGTTTGAAATAATGTGTGCATTCATTTGCATAATGGCTGTAATTGGCAAAGCCTCATAATATAAGTATAGCGGTTCTACAGATGATAGCTTGATAGACCATTTTCCCACAGCCAGACAGAAGCACACTTTTCAACCTGTGCTATTTGCTTTTCCACAGAGAAAGACAGTAACAACTAGACTTACTGGCCAAGGAACCGAGATGACCAACAGATTTTTGATGGCACTTGAACACTGTTTTGTACATGACTATGGGGTTTTAGAGCAGAACCTCCATTCCAGATGGAAATGAATGCATTTCCAAGTCCATGGAGGTGTCCAAACATGTAGGCAAATCTGTCATTTTCACTGTCATGTCAAAACAAAGTAGGGTCCCTAGTTTCAGAACAGTGTTCACTATTGGCAGCTGCTCCTCAAGAGCCCCTTGCTTTGGTACAATCTCACAAGGAATCACAGAATGGCTTGGGTTGGAAGGGACCCCAAGGATCATCAAGTTTCAACCCCCTGCCACAGGCAGGGCCATCAACCTCCAGATCTGGTACCAGACCAGGCTGCCCAGGGCCCCATCCAACCTGGTCTTTAACTCCTCCAGGGGTGGGATTTATGCAGCTTCTCTGGGCAGCCTGTTCCAGCACCTCACCTCTCTTATCTATAAAGAACTTCCCCCAATGGAATGGCTGCAGAGGGTGCTCCACATCCTTCAGTGCGTGTTGAAATCAGTCCTAAATGACAGGATGTTATTTTAAATAAAGACTTGGCTTTTAAAAAGATGACTGAGCCATCCAGTGGTTGCGGAAATATGAATCCTCAGGAGAGAAGCTTTGGATAGTCAATTATCATCTTTTAACTATCTTACCATATTAATTACTTTGCAATTAGCAAGACAGTTATTGATTGATAATCAAATGCCGGTGGACAGTGAAAGTGTGTACACTGAGGAAGAAGAGTACAGCAGAAATACATTCCCAGCCCTGCACACCAGTGCACTGATGTAACACGGCCCAGTCTGTGTTCCAAGGATGATGAGGCTGAGAGCAAACAGCTGTATGGGAACCACCACTGCTTCACTGAAATGGAGTAAATGGAGTGACACATGAAAACCCAGTTCCTGGAGAGCCCTGCAGATGGCTCAGGGTAAGGGCTCCCTCTTGGCTTAGAGAGTGCTTCGAAACACATTTAGTATCTTTCCAACTTAGTTTCCCTTCCAGGTGTGAGGGACCCAAAGTGCATTCCCAAGATACATGGTAAGAAGAAAATTGTGAATACTTTAGCTAGTTACTGCTGATATCGAGAGCATCTGGCCAGAGCACTGCCAGTTCCAATTTGGGATGGCGTGGCTGAGGCAGTGTGCAAGGCTGTCACCCCAGGCATCTGACAACACGTCCTGCTGTCACAGCCTGGCTACATGGTATGTCCCAAGCACAGCCACCAGTCAGGCTGGCCAGGAAGCTTCCAAACTCATTTTTCCTCAAGATTTCTTTTTCACAGGAAGTGAGGGAACGAGAGAAGCGAGGCAATGTCTCTGACTTGAACCACAGCGGTTTTCCTTAAATCCAAGGGAAGTTAGACCTGGGTGAGCCCCTGGGGTGGCTGGCCCGAGGAACTGAGCCTGCACAGGTGTGCTCCTGGAGCAGCTCGGCCCCGCGTGGGCTTCAGGCAGCTGGTGGGCAGACAGGTGTCTGACGAGGTCTTTGCCCTTTTGTTTCTGAAGGTATCGTGTTGTGGTCCCCTACCCGCCGCAGAGCGAGGCCGAGATCGAACTGAAGGAGGGTGACATTGTGTTTGTGCACAAGAAGCGTGAGGACGGCTGGTACAAAGGGACGCTACAGAGGAATGGCAGGACGGGACTCTTCCCCGGGAGCTTTGTGGAGAGCTTCTGAGGACGGATCGCCGCTCTCTGGACTGGAGGAGCTTTCAGGGGAAACTGCATAGCACAAGAAGAGACAGCAAAGGGAAACCGGACTGATAACCACTGCCATTTTTATTTCCAAAGACTCCCCCAGGCCCTTCAGTCCACAGCTTCGGAGACACAGCACCCCACTGTGCTTCTGGAATCGCGCGGTGCATACGGTGGTATGTTGAAGTAGTGCCTTCCACCTGGAATCACAGACTGAAAGGACGCCCACACGGACTGAACGTAGCCTAAACTCCGGCTGTTAACCCTTTGTGTAAATTATAGAGAAAATATCTTTAAAAAAGAATTAAGAGGAAAGTTGTTATATTGCTGTAACTTATTTGTCAGAGCTGCAGTGTTCTTATTACTGGCCTATGCAAGATGGATTTGAGAGTTCACGGAGCTGTGCTAGGAAGCTCTTAAACTGGGATTTTGTTTTTCCTGAGGGAAAAAGAGGGAGGGGAGGGTAGAGAAAAACCCCGGCTAAGGATTCGTGTATCGTCATGCAAGAGAGAGCGAGGAGCCCAAAACGTTAACGTCATGCTTTCTATATACCTCAGAGATAATGCTGCGTGAGTTTGTCAGTAGGTGTGTCAGTGCTCAGAGTCCCCATCACCCGGTGCGTCCCGGTGCTCCCGCCGGGCAGATCCTGGAGGAAGCACAGCTCCACCATCAAACTGTGGTTATTCCAGTGGAATCCCCTTTGCCTGTCTTCTGCCCTTATTATATGCAGCATGGATTTTTGTCCTTCAGTATCACTTTCCATTGCTTTTTTGTATGACGTACCTTTTTACTGTAAGAATTGTTATACTTTATATATATTCCTATTAGATCAGACATTTCCTCTTTTTTCATACATCTGGTGCTATTTTTTTTAACTGTTAAAGATCCGGTTTGGTTAAACAGAGAGGCTGCAACAAGATTTGCGTTCAGCATACGAAATTAGAAAAGTACATGAAGATCAAGATCTATTCATGCTTCATAGAGGAAAAGAGAAAAAGCTGCTTGGTCACTGATAAATACCCTGGGAGGAGCGTGCCCGTGCACACGTGTGCTCTCTCCTGCCTATTTGTAGTGTCTGAAGACCCATGCTGAAACACAGCGCTCTGTCTGGAGAGTGATAATGACTCCAGAACTGGAGGTAATTCCTAGAGGAGTCATTTAAATTGACTTTTTCATGGCAATAAGAAGAACACTGCAGGTTCTAGCTTGCACAGGGACCGTGGCGTTTTCCTCTGTCGCTGCATCACGGAGATGAGAGCTGATCTGTGGTGGGTGTAATTAGCATTATCGAAATGTGATTTCTTACTGTAGAAATGTACAGTTTTGGAGACTGTTCAATTCCTTATAATGGTCAAGCTACAATACAAACCGTATCAGGCAATATAAGCTTCCATCTACCAGGGACTTAAAGGTGCAATAAGTGTAAAGCGAGTTCAGTCAGTTATTCCTACGAAGCAGAATGAGAAAAGTTCGATAACACAATTGTGAGAGTACTTAAAAAGAGCTCTTGCTGAATGAAATGTGATGAAAGAATTTTCTTAGCTGTATCTGTACCTTGGCTGTTGGCCAGAGCCAACATGTGGTGGTCATTTAGGAGCGTGTTGGAGGCACTGTAACCTGGAGATGATCTTATTAAAATGAAGAGGCCCAGTGGGTGAACATCGTTGCTGCATTGACAGTACTTCATATGCGAAGGTGTAAGTTTTGTTTTCGTTCAAGCTGTGTCTTCTAGTACATATCAAAAGCCACGTCAGTGAACACTCCTATTTAAGTTCAGCTCTGTGACTTTGTTCTCTGCAAAAATAAGTTTCTTCTTGCCGTCACACGTAACAAACAGATCCCAGAAACACAGTCCATGGCCAAGTATAGCACCTTCGACAGGGAGGCATTATTTTCAGGGTGTTTCTTTTTATGTTGAACATCGCTGCATTTGTTCGTGTTCCAGATTGTGATGAGTCAGCCACTAGAAGTTTAGTTACTGTTGAGAGGAAATTGCCTTTTTATAACCAATAGGAGATTGAAGAAACGTCTTCTGGAAAGACTTCTTTGAGAATAGAGCCATATCTGTCCGTCTGTTTGGTCCAAATCAGAACTGGTATCACTGCACCTCAAACAGGACTGCACAGTTAGTGAGCTGAAAACGTCAGAATGTGTCTTATCGATTCCAGTAAAAATTCTGGGCTAGCTGTGCCAGACACAAGGAGATTTTTCTGACAGCTTACAGTAGTTAACGTCCTCTTAAAATTCTGTTCCATGGGTGTATTTACTACATGCAGAAAAATGAAACAGGATGACGGCTTGGTTGCTGCCTGTTGTGTTTAGCCAGATCGAAAATGAGTCCAGATTTCCACCTCTGAGTGCTTAACAGCACAAAAGTTGATATGTGAGAAATAAAACACGCAGATGTCGTGTCATGAAGTCAGTGCTTTAAAATATGTTTTGCAAGGGAGATGTTGTTTTTCTAATGGACAGCAACCCTTCCGCTCATACCTCCTGCAGAGAAAAGTATTTACGGGGGATTTGTTTTGATAACAGCTGTTTCTGGCCCCTCTTTACTGTTTATCATCACACTTTGGGTTATTGAGTAATCTTCTTGGACAAATCACTTCCATGCGAGGAGCACAAGTGCAGAACACAACGCAGATCGGTGATACAGAAAAGTGACCCAGAGCCACTTGGAAAGCCCTGGACTGAGAGAGGCTCGGTGTGTGCTGTGATCTCGTTTCCACCTGTCGTACAAGGGAACGGGGAAAGAGATCTGCATCTCCTACAACAGGGGAACAAAGAGAAGAATCCTTCTGGTGGCCTCAGACCGTAAAACGCCAGGTTCGCTGTTCTAGAAGCGCATTCGAGTAATTGAACAATCCCTTTGAACTTTGCACAGCTCAGAAAATGTTTTTGTTATACATGAATGTTAACGTGATTTAGGAAATGTTGGCGGATATGAGTACAAATGAACTACAATGACTGTGTTTCTGATTCTTTAAGTAAAATAAACATTAAGGCAACTCGATGGAGGTTTCTGTCTTTTTTATTAGACGCCGAAGTGAACAAATAATGTAAGTGGCTCTGAGGCTCGTCAGGAATGCTTCCTTTCAGTAGTAACTTGCCCACGAGCAAAGACCAGTAACGGCAAAATTTACCTGACCAGAAGACACAATCTCTTTCTGGTTCTTCTTTCAGCAGGTCTTCAGAAGTCAGCACCTACCTCAGACGTGAAGAAAACGGGGCAGGTCCAGAGGAAGAGTGCAGGGACAGGAAATGTGTCCCTGGGCTGCACGCAGATGGTGAACCAGGAGGGCTGGCTGCCGAGTCATGGATATTAAGATGTGGGAACTGCAAGAATTTAGATGAGGACAGGCAGCAGCTTTTCCTCCTCTCAGCCTTGCCAGCTGCAGGGTGCCAGCAGTGTGGCAGCCACCCTTGGAGGCCACATACCTCCCTGATACCCAGCCCCGCACCTCATGCTTTGCTCCTGCAATAGCAATTCCAGCTGGGTTTCGAAAGAAAAATAATAATCGTAAAATTGTTACGCAGTTTGGCCATTCCTAGACGCTTGCAGAGAGCAGAACCACCTGGACAACATCTGCAGGGTTGTCCTGCATCCAAGAGCTCCTCCTGACATCAGCAGCTCCTTACAACATGGTGAACCTGGCAGACGTGCGGCTTAGCGAGTGGCTGCCAACCCAAATAAATGAGCTGTCCTGGCAGGGGAGCCAAGCAGTGATCCAGTCTGGAGAGGGTCCTGTCCTCTTGTCCTAGCCTTTCATGTAGCAAAAATAACTTTCCAGTCGTCCACAGATGTATTTCTAATTACTGGGTGTGGGTGTCTCCCCACCCACAGAACACCACTTGGTTTCTATCAGCTGTAGGAGCCAGGCCACCGGGCAGTGGCTGGCACTGAAGTCCTGTCCTCATCCCATACTTAAAGGGGCAGCTCAGCTCAGCCCATTCCCATGTATACTTATCCCATGGGGATAAGCTCCCCTCTTTGCCCCCCACCCTGGTGAGACCCCACCACCCATAAAAAGAAATCAGCATCCCCTGGGCTTGTTGAAGAATTCATAGTCATGAATCACAGAATGGTTTGGGTTGGAAGGGGCCTCACAGCCCACCCAGCCCCAGTCCCATGCTGTGGGCAGGGCTGCCCCCACCAGCTCAGGCTGCCCAGGGCCCCATCCAACCTGGCCTTGAGAGCCTCCAGCAACAGGGCACCTACAGCTTCTCCCTTGTCCTGTCACTATCACCCTGTGTAAAAATGTCAGTTCCACTCCTGCTTATAAGCTCCCCTCAAGTTCTGGAAGGCTGCAGTGGCTTCTCTTCTCCAGGCTGAAGAAGCCCAGCTCCCCTAGCCTGTCTAAACAGGAGAGGTGCTCCTTCTGCCATCCTTGTGGCCATCCTCTGGTAACGCTCCAAGAGGGAAAAGCACTTTTAATGCAGAAGTACTCAGAGGACCTACAAGCTGTACCCCATACTTTCCCATTTCCCCCTAACAGCAGGAGAACACTGACCTGCTCTTCTTCATGGGTGCATCCATGTGCCCTGTGGCTGCATCCTCTGCAACACATTAAGCTGACAATGGGTGGGGGCAACACATTAAGATCTCCCCCGCCTCTCCCCAGATAATTGCCCGGGATCTGCATTAATAGGAACATAAATTGACTGCTGCTGTGCTAAATGACAGCTGGGTTTTGTTTGACGAAGCTGGGAAGTATCTTATTCCGAACGTCGGCACCGAACAATCTAAATGCAAATTGCAAAATGTTTGGGGGCAAGGAGGCTGTTTATCTTCTGATGAGGTTATATAATAATGCAGCCAGGGGAGAGAATTGCTTTTCTGTTCATAAGGGTTATCAAAACACGTGACATTTAAACAGTGGGGCCGGTGTTTACATGTTATTCTAATGGACCAGCACCAGCTCTTTGCCGTGGGTTTTCATTTCACGAATGATATTTTTTAGATGAGATGTAGTGCTGCAGTGCTCCAGCTGTATTTCAGCAAGGCTGCACATCCCTGAGCTGGCGAAGAGCCACCAGCACAACCCCAGTACGTCCTCAGCTTCCCTCATGTCCTCTCTGATGAGACACAGTGCTCCAGCACCCAGTTTGAGGGTGACTGTGAGGGGCTGCCTCCTGCACTGTGGGTACCTGGGCAGCACACTGTGTAGCGTGGCTTTTTCCAGAGGGAAGACAGTAATTCCCTTTACCCTAATCCTGCAGTAAAGAGGCACTTGTGGCAGTTCAGAAGGGGTCAACAACTGAGAGCTTTCAGCATCTTGCAGAACTGCTCTCCCTGAACTTCTTGCGCAGAAAATTTGTGATATAATCGCCTCCGCGCTTGATTTAGGTTCCTACATCTCTCCATAAATTAAGGAACAGTTTTGAGTTTCCTCCAATGGTTTTGCTCATCTGGGAGGCAGAGGAAGGAAAGGATTAATGTGTTATTTTTATTTTCAGTTTTAAATACGTCTCATGGAGAAAAATGCTCCTTTACGAGGGAGGAAAAAAAGCAATACATCTGCACAAACAACACAAGTTGTTTGTGTATAAATCGTTGGGCTCCCGAGTTGCTTAATACAGGGCGGCCAAACAACTGAAATCCAGGATGAGAAGAAGGCCGCTGGAACATTTTGATGGCTTTTACATTGGTGTGTTTAGGGAGGGCAACCCAGGAGTGGGGGCAGCAGCCCAACTTATAGGTTCATAGGTTCATAAGGTTGGAAAGGACCTACAAGATCATGGGCTCCACCCCCTTTTTGGGGGCACCCAGGTGTGGGTTCTCACAGGGACCCTTCGCGAGGGATGCTTCACACCATGGGAGGACTGAGGGCAGGTTGGCAAATCCTTCCAATTAGTTTATTAATGTTACAGAATACTTAGGTGTGTATGCATAGATTTATATATATATCACCATTACTACCACCAAATGCAGCCAGAGCTCCAGGTGTGCACCTACGGCAGCAGGGGGAAGGAGATGCTGTGGGCCGAGCGGGTGGCTCTCTGTGTGGAATTGGCCTACTCCAGTGCTGTCCTACAAGTTTGGCAATACAGAAATAACAGTAACCAGCGCTGAAGAAATGCCACGATGCTCAAACTTTCATTTGACATCAGGTGGCTCTGGAGAAGGCACATTCAAAGTCATCCTTCCTTCAACCCTCCAGTCCTCACAAAAGAGCCCTTCAAGAAACAAGCCATCATTTATTCGAATTTTAAGGCAGGAAAGAGCATTCTTGAGCATTTCTCACAACTCTGTGTTGAGAGATGCCACAGCATTACATTTACCATGAGCATGGGACAGTTAAGTGTTCTGGAAACACACAACCAACTAAGCATAAATTCCGCTCCAGAGAAATTTGCGAAAAGCACTGCTATTCTTTGTCTAAATTAATACTCATAAGGTGAGAGCAAGAAAGTGAAGGGGGCAACTGCTGCGGGGAGGATCAGGCTGCCAACACCTGCTCTGATGGACATTTATTATTCAAAGAAGTGGAGTCCAAGTGAGCATCCAAGGCATGTGTCACTTCCAGTGCCCTGCTTGGGGGGCACTGGGGTGGGATAGGATGGAACGATGGGATGGGGTGGGAAGGGTTGGAGTGGAACGGGATGGGATGGAATGGCATGGGACAGGACAGGACGGGATGGGATGAGATGGGGTGACAGCAGCACAGATGTGTGTCCTGCGTCCCCAGCACCTGCTCTGCCCTGCAGCTCAGCCTCATTCAGGTGCGAAGTGAGATTCAGCCCAGCTGTGGTGCTGCAGGGACGGAGACACCTGCCTAGGAGCTCATTAGTCACAAAGCACTTGCCTGACGGTCCTGATGTGATTTATTTTGTCATTAGCCTTATCTCGCATTCTAAAACTGACTTAGTTTCTAAACTGCATGAGCTTTTGTACTTTCATTAATCTCCCTGGTTTGATAGACTAAATTAACCTTTTTTAAGGACAAAAGAATTTCCTTTTTCCTTTTTCCACGGTCAAACAAGCTGAGGGGCTGTTTCTCCAACATATCCCTTTACTTGAAACACACCTGTGTCTGCGAGTGTAAGTGGGTGCGCCTGCATCCATCCCTGCAGGCCCAGCATCAGGGTATTTTCCTCCCTGCTCCCTCTGCTAATTTTTGTATGGAAGCCTTTCTGCCAGCTCCCAGACGTTAATAAAATTGGAAATGAGCAACGCTGAGGATGTACACATGAGGCAGAGCAACCCAATGAGGGACTGTCCCTCATACCAATAAAACCCGCTGCATTTCTCCAGGCAGTGTGTGAAATATAGCGGGCACATAACATATCCCGCAATAAAAGGCTGCCATGTGACTCCTCAGCACCCAGGGAGCTATCATTTTCAATTAGGAAAAAGGCCTCTGGCACGCAACAAAGACAGCAGAAGCACTGCGTGCAGTTAAGGTGAAATTTAACTTCGTTAAGGCTCAACACAGATTAGCACTTGCCTTTGTCGCGGCACCGCGTCCCTCTGCCACCAAGCTGGAGAGGACTCTGCGGTGCTTGCTTTGCTGACAGCCTGGTGCAGATGCAATGGGAGAGAGGGGACCCCAAAATAACAGGAGGCGTGCAGTGCAAAAGACCTTTGTAGAAAATTTACCATCCTTGCCGAGCAGGGTCTGTAATTTAAACATAAATCTGCTTCTGAGGTGCTGAATATCAAGGCCAGTCATCATTTCGGGATGTAAAACCAGCCTGCTTTCTGCTTGATTTAAGGCATCGCCTCTTCTTGCTCCCAAATGGGATAAAAGGAATATACAAATCCCTGGTGCCTGCCCCTTCCCACCACCGAGGGCAGTACCTGTGCCTGCAGTTCTGCATGAACCCCCTAACTGGTTTCATACCGTTACAGCAAATCCAATACATTGTTCTGGACACATCTCTTCAATGTCTCACTGAAATCTCCATTGTATCCTAATGAGTTTAACTTGTTTTTTATGTCTGATTTCCTGAAGTTAATCTGCTACAATATTGACCTGTGTTTATTAAAGCATTTCTTATATTTTCAACAGAATACACTGCCCAAAGAAGCTGTGGTTCCCCATCCCTGGAGGTGCTCAAGGCCAGGTTGGATGGAGCCCTGGGCAGCTGAGCTGGTGGGGCAGCCCATCCCACGGCACGGGGTGGGGCTGGCTGGGCTGTGAGGTCCCTTCCAACCCAAACCATTCTGTGATGGCATGATTCTGACATGACGGGCCCACCATGACCTGCCTGGGTCAGAGCTGGCTGCTCATCAGCATGAGTGTGAGTCACAACCCTGCAGCTGTGGCTGTAAGGCAGGACACCCGCTGCTTTGTCCCCATTTGGTTGCTGTAGGGTGTGTAACAACTGACCAGCCCCACTGGAGCGTGTGCCGGTACAAAGCCCAGGAGATATCAAGCCGATATCTTGTTACTCTTTATAGAGACTAGCAAGCTATGTTTGGAGCCAGTATGGAACCAGGAGGTGTCAGCAACACAAGTAAGCACAGGGAAATATTACTACAGGACTTGGAAAGTCTTGTGATATGTGCGTTGTCTCACTTGGATCTATCCACACCTCTCATCTCCACCTTTCACACCTGGCCTTAAGGTACAGAACAGTGTGCAGTGCCTGCCAGAGTACATCTTCCTACTCCAGCACTGGCAGCAAATGCAAGAGGACAAAGACATCAGCTGTGCAGTTTTTACTGAGGAATGTTTTCATGATGTAAACCATGAAGATATTACCAAAGAGCATTCCTTTGTGCTTAGGTAAAGTGCATTTTCAGCTTTTGAGGCTGAGAATCGTCACAAGAAAATTTACTGAGCAAGAAGCTAAGATGGAAAAGGAAGGATGTGCGGTTATGTCTAGAATTATAAGAAAATAGACTGTGCACTGTATGAATATACACTATAAACTAGTCTAAAAAAAAAGAAAAACAACCCACATATTTGACAGCTAACACAAGACAGAAAAATCTCAAGTCTTCCATTTTGAGGACCCAAGCTGTAAAATACACTGTACGAAACCCCTTGTGTTAGAATGCCGGGATCCTGATCTCCAGCACAGCACACCTGCCCCAGCAGCCCCATCTTTCCTCCTCTGGCAGCTCGGTGCCCGGGTTTCTCAAACCCAATGCCTTGCATGGTGGCCTTTCACATCTCCTGTGGCTGAGTTCTGGCCCAACTCCATGCTTACACAGACTTCAATTGCCTGAGGATGTTCTGTCCCATTTGCTTCTGGAGAGTGAATTCTGGACAGTCCTTTAATTTAGGCTGTATGAAGTGGGACTTTCACAGCTTTTCTTTGCCTGTGGTTTGTTTTTACACCCGAGCCTAATTTGGGGCTTACAGCAGGACACGGCCTCAGCCTTTCCAGCGCAGTTCCTTAGCACCCCTCTCTGGCGACTTGGATAAACAAGGCAAAAATGGGCTTTACAATACAAAAAGAATAAATGAGGAAAAAAAAAGTATTAAATAAAAGATAGAGAGCAACCATGACATAGCTTTCCTTTCCAATTTCCAAGAAAACTGTGGAGTTCTTTACAAGAAATCTTCCAAGCAAACAGATGTGGTGTTTCCAAAAACACTGTTCCTCAATCTTGTCTATTTCTTTGAGTTTCTGAAACATCAGAACATTTCATTTGACAAACACGTTGTAATAGCTGTGTTGTAAGTCACCGACACGTCCAACTTACTCCTCCACCCCCACCCTCCTGAGGTGGTTTCCAAAACCTGAAGCTAACACTTCTGCACGGAGGCTTTTCTGTCAGACAGCACTGAATTTACTGCTTCAGGTGTTGTGTCCCAAGATATGAGACTCGTTTTAGTATGTTTGATCAAATTTTTAAAGCTGCAAATCATTTTTAAATGTGAGTTAAGATTGTATGGGTTTGGGATTTTTTCAAACAGCCTGTGCAGGCAGGTTGTAAAACATGGCTGTTATCAATGAGCACACTGGGCCTTAATTACTTTATTGGCATACTTAGACACTAACAGCAGTCTGTTTGCAGCCATTATCAATCCCCAGTGCAACGTAGTCACAATGCAATATCTGTATTTATTGACAAAAGAAGCTCTGCCAACACACAAACTTCATGATATCATCCACTAAAATGTAAGGATCGCTCCTGACCTCACGGGCAAAGAGAGGTGAAATATTCAAAATGTCTCATTGGCATGAAAGGCCTTACTGGGGAAGTCTGCTGTTTCATCTACCACATGGGTTATGATGTCCTGTTGTTTCTGCGATTATATTTCCAATGCCTGGATTCATAAACTGAGCTGTCTCTGCAGCCCCAGCAAAATGTTAGGAAAGCATTTCCCTGTATGCCAAGATAAACGGTGCATCATCTTTTAATTAGGATCTCCCTCTTTTTTTTAAAAATGACTGAAACAGAGTATCAGTTTTGCTGGTAGCCTTTAAAAGCTGGTATGCTGAACTGTGGTGGCCCAAAGAGCCTTGGTTTATCTCACATTTGCCCTAAGGTTGTATTCGAGTAAAGAGTCCAGGCTGGACTCAGATTTCTGAGGGAGAAGAATGCCTTCTGACCACATCCCCTTCCCCTGCCATGCCATGCCACGGGACACCACTGGTCAGATAGATTGGCAACCCGCTTGGTGGCCACTGAAATAGGAATTACGTCCTTGCTCAAGTGATCCAAGTGAAGAACTGGTTGCATTAGATGCTAACTGCTTGGTTACAACCCAGCTGACACGGCTGGACCAGCAGGGCTGGAAGAGCCTGAGGTAGGCCCAGGCAGGAAGGAGAGCAGCCTGCATACAGACAAGCCTGGCTGCACTTGGTTAACAGTACTCCTGTTTTGTCTTGGTGCAGGAATACAAAACCCTGCTCCACGAGGAACCAAAGGAAACACATTCACACAAAACTGTGAGAAGAGTTTTAGAGAGCTCAGTGTGAGAAGGGTTTTAAATCCAGGTCCTTGTTCTGTCTATTTTGGAGCAGGGATTTGAAACTTCACACCTTTTAGACAATGAATTTATTCAACAAGATTGGGAATTTCTGAGGTAAGATGAACTGACAAGTTCAGAATAGATTACAGGCCTATCTGCGGCAAGCTATTTTCCAGTGAGGGCAGACTAACCAACACTTCACATCCACATCACAGACCACACATTGCTCCAAGAGCAAGACACTAAACACGTACATGAGTACCTCTCACACATGAGTGACCAGGGAATCTAAGGAACAGCAGAAGACATTTAAATCCCAGAATCACAGATAGAAAGGTAACCCACAAGCATTGAGAAGTCAGATTGCATCATTTTCCTTCTTCTGTAGATCATCGTACACAAAAGCTTCTGTCTATTATTAATCAGTCAAAACAGGAGCAGGCTTGAGAAAGATATACAAGTCTAGGGGGTAAGCAGGCCACTGTCTTGCTCCAGCAAAGGGTGTTAGTCCTAGCACCCATTTCCATCACAGACTTCCTGTGTGACTGTAATTGCATATTAAAAGCTATGATGGATTTATTTCCATTGCTCGTTTTCAGAAAGCGTGTGCAAGGAAAAAAAATATAATTATGTTTAAAAATCCAAGCCCTACCCACCACGGATCTCCTCTTCCACCTAAACATGTAAATGAAACATTCCCACTTCTGAATGCATTTTGTGTGAAGACTGAAGAGCAGTCAGGTACCACAACTTACGTGAGATTTTTATTTTCCTTGAGAAGCTGTCATTAGCAAAAAAAAGTTTCTGTAACTTAAGAGACAAAACAAACATCCCAATCTCAAATCCCATCAAGATGGGCAGTGAAATTATTGTTTACATTTACATACTTGCATCATGCAGTTGTACATTTACAATTATTAGGAATATAGAATGATTTGACCTTGGGGCAAAGCTTTGGTGTCATTCATCTACTGTGAACACAGTCATGAAACAGCAGCTGTGTTTTGTATTCCTCAGTACAGTTCATCAGTCTCATGTGCTGTGTTTCTAGATGGCAGCTAGCAAGAATTCTTCACCGGAGTTTGTAAGTCAAATGAGTCTTTAACAGAATGACAGGGAGGCTAACAAATGCTAGAGGAAAAGGTTGTGACTCATGTTCAGCACTTCTCACCCCTCCAGCTGCCTGCACACCTTGCCAGACAGCTCAGCCAAAATGCACTGAGATCGTCACATCTCCCCAGAAAAGCAAAAACCTTCACACTGGCAAACCGAAAAGTCTGCAGATCCACTTCCTCAGAACTGCTGTAACAATGCTATGTTAAAGCATGTACCAGTTTCTGAGTTACGTAGATAGTTATCTGCCGGCCTACCGAAGTTTTATCTGATAAGGAGGTTTATAATTCCCTCTTGCAACATCGCCAGAACTTTGAACTATTGGAGCCACCAAGTGCAGAAGATCTAAAAGTCATCCATGTGCCTGGAGAGCCCCCCCTTCCCCAAGCCGTGGTGTGGCATTGCACTGCCACACTGTGCTTACCAGAGCTGGGGAGAATGGTTCTCCACCTCTGGCATTTCCAAAATGAAGCAAATGGCAACCATCCCAAGAAAACAGCTGTAAGTAGAAGCTGTGAAAAACATAGTCCCAAATGACTGTGCAAAGTACCAGCAGTGCCCTCTTAGCCACTTCTTTCCCTCCTTCTGAACACGCTAATGATTTTCACTTTCCTCCAGAGAGATGGGAGATTACCATGGTGTCTGCTGTTCCTGAGATTTGAGTGAGGGAATTAACTCTTTCCTAGTCAAAACCATGGATGACATGGATGGAATGACAGTCTGAGCAATTAAAACAACTGAGATCTTCAAGCAATTTGTAAACACATTACTACAACAGAAAGCTTTTAAGTCAGGAAAATGTGAAAATAAACCCACAGGAAACAGCAGAAGTACATTGGTCTGAATGCTAAACTGTGACTGAGGTGAAATAAAATACCCCTGGCAACATTTTGGGGAAATTGGGCAAAAACCCAGAGCAGAACCCATCATTCCTGGTCTTAGCTGGATTTTGTCCTCACCAACGAAAAACGGGGGCTCATAAATAAACATCTCATAATGAACAGATACAGGGTAACACTCAAGAAAATGCTTTCTTCGCCACTTCAACCCCCTCCAGTTAATCACGCACATCTGCTACTCACGGCAGCCACGTCCTTTGAGCGCACCCTAGCGAGAATAGTGCTGATGTCTTTTTTCTGTTTTAAAGTTTGAGAATGTCAATACCTAACACTGTTTTGCTGTTTGGACACCCAGCGGCCTCAGTTCATTTCCTTTCCTTTCTGTACTGATGTGATGCTACTGCTGTTATGGAAAAAGGTTATTTTTTCACCTGCTCTAAGTAGGGACACCTCCCACTAGACCAGGCTGCTCACAGCCCCATCCAGCCTAGCCTTGAATGCTTCCAGGGAGGGGGTATCCACAACCTCTCTGGGCAACCTGACTGATTCTCCATTTTCAGGAGATATAGTTAGCTGTTCCTTTGTGATTCTCTGAACTTCATTTGACTGTCCAACTGTGATGTGCACTTGTGTGCTTATCCTGTATCTAATCTCTAGGCTAATTTATGCACAATGATTACAGAATTACCCACTCCTTCAGGTGACTTCACTACTTGTGCAAATATCAGGAGGAAAAATAAAAACCCACTGGCCTTCTCACATGATTCTGTGCCGTTAAGAAACTCTCTGCAACTCCTGCCTTGTTCCCAAGCCCCACCCCAATTCTGTTTGGCTGCTGAGCCCCTGCAGACACTCCCAAGCTAACACATGAACCTCGGTGTAAAACAGCTCTAACCAAAATGTTGCACTGCTCACAGTTCCCAGCCCTCACAGAAGAGTACATCCTCCAGTAACAGCCAGGCACAGAGCTACTGAGGTCTACCAGTGCTTAACCATCTCCAAGCCAGCAGTGGCACCCACTATAACCAGTTCATCTCCAGTTTTGCAATGCACATGAAGAACCATACTTGAACTAAGTCAGTGGCTGGGAAAGCCCACACTACAATTGAGCTGATGGTACACATCACACAATTATAACCAGTCCACTCAAGATCATGGGAGAACACGTCGACACCCACTGCTGAGTTCAAAAAACAAACAGACTTCTTTCACGTGGCTGTTACCTCTGTCAAGGAGGGCACGTCCCCTGTTTCAAATCAAACAGATGCAGACAGCCCAGTCAAAAGTACAAAGGTAAACAGAGAGTACATTTCATCAAGCAAAATTTTGCTCAGGAGGGAGAAATCAAGCAACAACCACAGGGCCTGGCCCCAGTCAGTTTTCTCCTCATGAAAGAAGTGTCAAATACATGCTGACAGAGCATGTTGGACTAAATGAATGTCCCCTCTTAACCTATGTCACAGCCTGTTTGGGCTGTGGGAACAACTGAAAACACACACAGCTAGAGCCTTCCCTGGTCAGTGAAGTGCTTACATACCTTATATATTCCTTCCCATTGCTGTGGAACTCAAGGAAAGCAATCTCAAATGCAGCACTGTCTGAATAAAACAGAAATGTCCTGGTTTTAAGTACAGAGGCATACAGTGAGCACACTTGTCCTGCAGACACAGTATGCAGTCATACATTTTTCCAATTCGTAAATGCAATACATTTAAGCTTTTCCTACCTCTTGACTTTAGTAATGTGGGAGGGAGAGGAAGAACAACAGCAACACTTAAGCAAAACCAACATATTTTATTTGTTACTATGACTACTCAAAACATAAAGGAAATCATCAGAAACATTTGTTTTAACCCAAAGCTCTTGAAGTTAACAGTTTTTGCAACGTTTGACCTCTGCTGCAACTGAACAGCAGTCACAATCAACAAAAAGTTGCAGGTACTTTCCAAATTGTTAGTAATGTTAGATAAAGTATCTCAATGGATTGCATCTGAGGAGGACAGCACCTGTAAATAAAAGCTTATAAATAAACCACTGTCAGGAAAATAAGTAAACAGTTACATTATGTCAGCACTTGTATTAAATAATATTTAGTAGACTAATACGTCATACGAAAATAACTCTTTAGAAAGGCTAGAGAAGATATATTAATTCATACTTTTGTACTTAGGCATTCATACTATGAATGGAACTGTTCAAAGCACACATCTTCTCTTTGGTACAATGCACTTAAAATGGATGGAAGTTGGCCACAAGTACATGAAGCAGGTGTGCATCAAGGCAGACACACACCAGAGAGTCCAAAGACAATGACAGTAACTACCACACCATGTGTATGTAGCTCAAACTTAAAAACTCTCTCGTAGCGTGCAGCAACAAGAGAGATTGTCCAATTCCTTTAGTAAGAAAATGTCACTCCTTGACCTCCAAAACAATACTGTGCATCACAGCTTCTTCAAAAGAAATGATCATTCTTCTGTCACTGGTATTATGTAAAGCTGGAACTGAAAAACAAAAGCAAGCATATGAAATGTAACATACTCCGAAGAAATAAGACTAAACCAGAGATAACATGTGGAAATCTCTGCACTTGGGAGTTAATCACAACAGTACAGACTATCACTTCTGTCATCAGTAATTCCCCTTTTCCAAAAAAAAAGAAGTCTAGGAATAGAAACTCAGTAACATTATTTGAAATGCAATAAAATTGAGTGAAAACCATAAGCAGGCTTCTAGCATACGTCCCAAAATTTCAAAGCTGTCTTGCTAGTATTTGTGGAAGTATATGCACCCATAAAGCTTCTGAAGGTTTTATAATCCAGCAGTTATGCATAAGTCATGTACAAAAGCAGTGTGCTCTGGTGGCCAAAAAGGCCAAAGGGATCCTGGGGTGCATTAAAAAGAGCGTGGCCAGCAGGTCAAGGGAGGTGATCCTCCCCCTCTACTCTGCCCTGGTGAGGCCTCACCTGGAGTACTGTGTCCAGTTCTGGGCTCCGCAGTACAAAGAAGATAGGGATCTCCTGGAAAGAGTACAGCAGAGGGCCACAAAGATGATAAAGGGCGTGGAACACCTCTCTTATGAAGAAAAGCTGAAAGACCTGGGTCTGTTCAGCCTTGAAAAAATAAGACTCAGAGGGGATCTGATCCATATCTATAATCTAAGGAGTGGAAGGCAAAGGGACGAGGCTGGACTCTTCTCAGTGGAGCATAATAGGACGAGGGGAAATGGTCACAAACTGATGGAGACTCCTACTCTGGAGATATTCAAGACCCACCTGGACACCTACTTGTGCAATGTGGTCTAGAGGTCCCTTCCAACCCCTACAATTCTGTGATTCTGTGAAAAGATGTGCTTTTAAGTGCCATGAGATATTAATCAACAAAATGGCATCCATTTATCTTTTCATTTCATCTTTTCTGTCCATTTATATAACTGTAACCTATCAGGAATGGAAAAGAATAAACTGAAAACATCCGTTTTTTACACCATTTAATTTAATGTCTATAAATGAAGATGAGCTCGTTGTTCTGAATTCATTTCTAAAATTTCTGAAGTTATTCAGGCTTTTATTTTAGCGTGGAGAGGGAAGGAACATCAAGTGAAGCATGCACCAGGCCATACTCCACAGATAGTGTAATTTTAGAGCCAGTTTTATTAAGCGCTCCTCACAGAAGTGTAATAGGAAGACAAATCTAGTATGAAGGGACAGCAGCAGACAAGTCACCTCACAAAGCTAATGCAACCTACATTCAAAATCTGAATACTGCTGCAGTCAGTACTACTGGAATTCCCTGGGTAGATTTCTCTCCCTCTCTACCTTCTCCCTCTTGCTCTGTTTGTGAACATTCACAACTTCTTCATTTCTGACATCAAAGCGCAGCAGTTCAAGCCAAAAACCTTGCTCCCTTCATGGGGGGGGGGAAGGAAGAATGTTCAAAGAATAAACAACAATTACTCTAAATGTTAATTTTAGAGTCAGAGATCCAAGCATGATATTTCAAGCACATAACAAGAATAGGAACACATCTGCATCTTCTCTAAAAGACTAAAATTTGTGTTACAGAACTGAAAGAATTTTCTATTGCTATCTCTGATGACTATCAAAAGCACTTACCTTTTGCAGTCCTTGTCTCTCTTCAAGGTAACAGGAGTAGAGACCATTGGCTGTGTTTGGAGTAATTCAGCATTAGCTTTCTTCATGTTAAACAGAGCAATTTCATCTTCTAGAGCTGTTCTCTTCTTCTCTAATTTCTGTTTCTCTACTTGATGCATTAGCATAAGATGTTCAAACTTAGCCTCTATCTGTTGAAAGAAAGCACAGAAAATGCATTTCCAACTAGTCACACAAGGTGGTGATATCACAACACAAAAACACTGCAATTAAACAGTAAAAACCACCTCAGCTAATGTTACAAGTACAACAAACAGTTCTTTCCCAAAAATCAGCAATCCAGAAGAATATATCAAATTTATATTGTATTTTTCTCATGGGATGCCAGGCTACCACACACAAAATGAGGGTAGAAATGATGGAAGACACCACATGAGCATTACATCTACCGTAGGATATACCTTAGTTAGATCAAAAACAAGGACTCCTTTAGAGATGAAACCAAATTATTACATACAGATGTGTCAAGCAGAATCCACTTCCCTAAAACCAGGCGGGCAAGAAACCATACCTACTTCTGTTATATAGGGTATGTGTTTTAATATGTTTATTAATTACATACATGTATTAGTATGCACACACACAATTAGGTTGGAGGAGTTACTTGTTATCTGCCAGATGTTAACTGCTTTTCTGCAACAAAAAAAATCTGTTTCTTTTGATGTATCAATGGATTCCACCATTGGAAAGCCATCTTATTCCACCATAAGATGTATTCGATCTGTTTAAACATACTGTGTAATCGCACATGATAACCAAGGGGTACTGCATGTCTCCCTTCCTCACCTCCCACCCAGCCCTGCTTCAGTGTCCTTCTGACCAACTGATCAGTGTGGACAACTGATCTGGCTGAAAACTTACAGCCTCACCACAGTACTCCTGGATTTCAACAATGTCATTTCTCTGATCCAGCTGAGAACGTTAAACATTCAGAATCTATATGTACAGCTTCAGACTCAAGTGAACTAGAGTGCTTGCTGAGAGACAAAGTTTGTGCCCCTGAATCCTTAAAGTTGGAAGAGAGCTTTAAAGGCCATCTGTTTTAAGTCCCCTGCAATAAGCAGGGACATGCACAGCTTGATCAGGCTGCCCAGGGCCTGACCCAGCCTTGCCTTGGAAGTCTCCATGGACAGGGCATCCACCACATCTCTGGGCAACCTGTTCCCAAATACAGAAGTGGCATAACTCAATCTGAGTACAAAAAAAATCACTGAGATTTATTTCCATCTTGCACAAAGAAAGAACAAAGAAATTATACTATAAATCTATCAGTATGCCTACCCTAATACAATAGAGCTGGTAGGCTTTATAGATGCATATGTATGTATACTATTCATCATTTATTTCATTACTACAGTTAATCTGATGCATTGCAATAAAAAAATAATTCAGGGTAGAAATTATAAGGTCCTAAAGCAATTGTACCTCTCCAGAGCAGTAATGCTGCACATTGTAAGTACAAGTTTCCTCTAAAGGAAGGACACAAAAGCCATCTCAAGTACAATAGAAACTCCTGATTTTCTTTTATTTCCATATACACACCTCTGGGAGAATGAGCAGCAGGAGAATATATTACAAATACTCTTTGTAAGTGACTGTATTATCGTTTTCTCACATCAGGAACTGGGGATATTAATACCCACAGTTCAGTAGCAATATGCAGAGCTCACAGAAACTGCATGGTATAAAACAAAGAAGGAAAAATATCAAAGGGTATCATGGTGAACCTAGTTGTGTCTATTTTGAACATGGGTAAGTATTATTCCAACAGGACAGCCTCATTCTGAAGACTGAACCTGATATTCTCTACCACTAGCACAGGGGATTACACAGGTTTAATAAATAAAGCCTCCTTCATACTTATAATGTGCATCTGAACATATTCTATGAACCTACTATTATTGCAATACAAGACTGAGCTCCTTCTTCAATCTGCAAGTAAGAAGAACAGTTCCTTGTGGGATGTGGTGGGAAAGGATCTCAGACAACAATATTTTTCTGTTTAAAATCTCACCACAGAACTCAACTCTACTGTAACAGAGAAAAAATAATAACTGCAATTGCATGATTCATTAGTGACTAGGCCATGGTTCACTGTCATAAATTGCTGTAATGTGATTTTTAGAGGCCTTTCCAGCAACCTATGCCTGAAAAGCACCTGCTGTGCTGATACGACAAACACCATTATATTCATTACCATATTCCTTCCTGTTGACTTGTCCCAGCAATCAGCTGAACCCTGCAGACCATAACCTCTCTCACTCCATAAAAGCTTGCCATTTATCTGCGAGCATCTAATCATTCTGCCAAACTAATCTGTGCAGTCAATCTGCTTTCCATTTTAAGCATTACTCCTACCTATTAGAAAATTACAAGTATCAACTAGTTATGATTTTGCTAAGAACTGTTCCAAATCTCAGCAAACAGACTTACACAGACAGTCATACTTACTCGTTGCTCTGCTTCTTTCAATACTGCATCTTTCTCCCTCACTTTCTCCACAAACTTTCTCCTCATCTCTTCCTCTTTTCCTTGCAGCTCAAGGTAGAACTTGCGCCTCTTTGCCTCGTAGGCTTTCTGTAGACTGAAGTCCAAAAACATAAGCAGTTCTCCAGCACACTATTCAATTCAATGTGGACAACTAACTTACTGGAACGTTTTTTAAACAAATCAAACGCATCTGAAATATTAAGTATCATAGTTCTCCACATAATCATTCATAAACTTCAGTAGAAACAGGTTTTTGAGCTTTCTTAATTTTTAAGTAAACAACCTTGCAAAAGAAAAAGAAAAAAAATTGAAGCTAATAGCTCCTGCAGATTTTTATTTTCAAAGTAAATAAAGCACTTGGGAAATATCACATTGTAAAACACTGGAGTTATAACTTTCAAGTAAAAACTACTCACATTTGAGGCAGAAGTTGGTTATTAATCAAGACACCGAAATTGCCAGAAAAATCCCTCCAAAATTTGCACACTGTGAAACCTCAGCCTTAGCCCAGGATGTTACAAACACAGTGCAGCTGGACACAACAACTAATTGTTCCCCCACGGTGTTACTGATCTAGCTGCATGTTGGATATATTCTCCAGAAGGATACCATGAGAAAGCTTTGTGTACATCCAGAAAGATTACATGAACCAGCTTCCCTTGGTCAGCTGAGTGGGTAACCTTGTCATAAAAGGAGATTAAGTTCACTAAACAGGACTTTACCCTGTAAGCCCACACTGGCTGTGACCCGTGACTGCGTTGTCTTTCAGGTGTTTGTGAATAACTCCCACAGTAATATTCTCCATAACTTTGCCAGGCACTGCAGTGAGACTGACAGGTCTGTAATTTATCAGAGTCTTCCTTCCTGCCCTTCTTGAAAACTGGAATAACGTTAGCCAGTTTCCAGTCAACTGGGATCTCTGCACATTCCCAAGACTGCTTTAAAATAATTGAGATAGATCCCATGATGACATCTATGAGCACTTTCAGTATTCCATGCCTCTCCTTCCATTTTTTTCTGAACTTAATCTAATAGACACTCCGGTATGCAAGGCGATTTTCTTTCCTTTGAAAAACAGGTACTCAAAACTGAGAATTTACTTTACATCCAAGCATATCACAGTAAATTAAAATATGCTGATAATTCATATAGATACTATCACACATTTGATATTTCCAGGGTATATACCACCACTTTCTGCCAACAAAGATCTGCTTGGGAAAAAAGGAATGCAGCCTGTGTACACCTGTATCTCATATCCCAAAGAGCATGCTAACTTCAGAAAGCATGCCTGCTTAGTGCTACAAATTCTCCCAACAAAATTTTTTCCATACAACTTCTCTAAATCACGAGATTCCACAGAAGCAAACATGCTTTGTATTCTTTACTGCTTTATATATTTAAAACTAAATGCATTATACACACACTTTTGTACCAACTTTGAAGTCTCACCCTTAGTTTTTAACAATTTTTGTTGGGGTTTATAAATGGAAAGACTTATGAAACAGGACATCTAAAAACTCAGTTATTTAGAGCAACAAGTAGCTGAAATCTCTTCCTTCTGTATTTAAATTTAAAATGACTGGATAGTTTCCCAATCCTAAAGTTACCTACTTTTATTCAAAATATAACCTAAGGAGATAGAAGAATCAACTTGAAATTGCACATGCAGACTTAAAATTCTGTAAGATTACGAAGTCAAAAAGCACTTTTGCTATAAAAGTATATTTGAGTGATACTTTACAACTAATGAGTTCAGCAGAACTACTTTTTGCTTTGCTGTGGTTTTTTGTTTGTTTGTTTTTTAATCAACATAGATCCTAATATTGCATCTACCACTCAAAACATGGGCATGGTTTTCACACAGGTGTATTAACTCACTCTATCTTTGAGTTCAGACAGCATATGCAATAACAATAAAGCTACAGCACAGGTTATTCAAGCACCAACAACTTCGATGTGTGACAGTTCTGTAGCAATCACATTACCTTTGGGTAATAAAGCAAAAAAGCTAAAGCAAAAACTAGACTGAACTAACATGCTGCAGTTGCACCTTTATTTCAGTATGTGAACATCTTCAGACTCAGTCTGATCTAGTTTATCAGATAAAATCACTGAAGGAGGTATCCTGACATCAGCAACAGATTAATCTTGCAGGCACTGGATTTATCTCATCATCAAATTACATGTTTAAAAAATATGAAAAAAAAAAACCATCACACATTTTCTCATTCATCAGGTCAGCTGAACTCCAATTACAAAGGACTTTTTGAGGAAGAAGTCTAATGGTCTTTAAAATATGGTGTTTTCCTTCCTTAGAAAAAGACAATTTAAATGTTATCAGTGTTCTTCTAAATGTGAACTTCCGATTGAATCCTTCCTGTTCTCTCATCATCCTCAGAGGATAAGACTGTCTCAGACTGGAAAAAAACAATCATGTTTTTGTTCAAGAACTGCAAGGTCTGAATATCCCACTTAAAGGGAGGAGTAAGAGAAGGCTCTGCACATATTGAGAAACAGACATTTAAGATGAAAAAACTGTATCTCCGAAAACAGAAAAACAACTACACCAGAGAAAAATTAACACCTTTTTTCAACAGACTCTTGCCTATCAGTTTTCTTCTTTCAAAACAAGTACATTCCCTGAGACAACAACATATTCATAATAAAAATGTTAGAAAAAGCTATTTTTACCACAGCACTTAACTAGGTTCTGGATCACTATGTGAAACCAGCAAACGATCCAATTGGCTCACAGTATTAAAAACTGTTTTTAATGCAAAGCCATATTTTGTTTTCTTGTCTGGTTTAAGTTGGTATTTTTCGAAGTGTCTGTGCAGTAATAGTACTTCACTAAATCGTGATGACTTTGAAGATTCCTGAAGCATCAGTTTCTCCTCATCAGGATGACTACAATTTGCAAACTTACAAAATACAGCTCTATAATATGAAATGACCTAAGGACATTGGAAGAGAGAGATGAGAGAATCAGAAGTAACAGATCAAACAAACTTCCTACAGAAAACAGCTTTACTACATGCAACAACTGAGTGCCTCTACTTCTTTGCTTTACTCTATTCTGGAATAACCTGAAAATAATAACTTCCTTAATAATAGAGATCTTGACCTGAAAAGGTTAAATGTTTGTTATGACAGCAGATAAGGTGCAAAGTTAACAGTGTAAACAATGGCTTCATAGAAACTTTAGCTTCAGCTCCTCCTGAACTTTAAGCACAGCCAAACCATTGCCCAGAATCAGACATTCATCCACAACAAAAGTTGGAATTCTCTGGTTTATTATAAAACAGACATATTTCAGAAATAGACCCTGTATGCCTGTAAAAGCAGTGCTCATATAAGCTCCATGAAGATAAATGAATGGACAGGTATGTACATAAAAATTAAAAACATTCTCTCACTCTCTTATAAGAACTAACTATGAGCCCTGTTCTGTATTGTGCTGATACAGTCAAATCTGAAATGAATGACAGTGGAAAGCCAGTGCTGTACATTAAGACTCTTACCTTACTGGCTTCTCAGGGTCACTGTCTATGAAGCCCATCTCCTGCAGTCTGCAGCGCCTGTACAACTCATAATGGCATGTGTGAGTCTGCTCTATTAAATCTTCCATATTTGTGCAAATGAGCATCTCACGGAGCTTCACAAAGTCACAGTGGTTCTCATTTTCCACTAATCAAAAAGAGGGATTGTTATACACAAGTACAGAAATGGTCAGAATATATTCTTAAATAGCATTAAGATCCTTTTATTTTGTTTACTAACTACACTTCCAAGAAAAGGGATTTGTATTTATTATACCTCCTGCACTTCCTTGTGATTTTTAATATACACATTGAAGGACTAACCATATGTATCATTGAAAACGTTCCAGTATGCTCTGGTTTCACATCTGAATTGAAGGACTACTAATTTCTCTTCTTTTATGACAATCAAGAAATTTTACAATCTGGTAGTGCCAGAAGCACTGCCATAATATCAGCCAACCCAAGTATTACATACACCACCTCATGGTTTGATGCCAGGAAAGCATCAGCATTGGAACTACCAGTTACTGCACACTTCAGATATGAATTTCTAAGTTCTCTAAGCTGCTTATACAAAATACAACCAATATGACAGTAGTGGCTAATAACAGCTCATATGAATATCAATGAATCTTACCATTAAAAAAGACCACAAAAATACACAGATCACTCCAAAAGTAATGCCTTTTATTTATTTCCATGGAAATGACAACAAATACAAGGAGCACAATAACACTACTTGACAGAGCCCATTCTCAGCTACTAAATACACTTTTTCAACAGTCACCACCACTCACTATTCATTTTCACCTGCTATAAGCAAGAGGCTTCATGCCATGCTTGTAAAAATCTGCATTACCAGAGGTGACCCACGGCTTCACAGCTGCTAGGAAAATGTTGCCCATGCAGTCCATCTTTCATCAGTGTGAACAGATGGAAGTCATGAGGTGCCAAATCTGGACTATGCAATGGGTGTGGTTAACATCTTCTCTGGCTTAATTCTGGAACTTCGATCCTTCAGCTCGGTCAGCAATAATAATGTAGCTGTCAGTTGATGGTTTGTCCAGGCTCCAGAAAAAACAGAAAGAACACCCCTTTCCTATTGAAAAGACACTGCACATCACTTTACCCACTGAGGGCTGTGTCTTGAACTCTCTCAATAGGGAATTCACATCGCCACTCTACGGACTGCTGTTTTGACTCCAGCTAGTAGTGGTGACACCACATCTCATAGCAAGTAATGACATGACCCAGGAAACTGCCACTTTTAAGACCAGAATTGGTTCAATAGGTCCTGACAAACATGCGTATGGTATTCTTTCTGTTCCTGTATGAGCATTTGTGGGAACTTGGTGATATTCCAACACTGCCACCATCGTTTGCAATGCACTGGAGCTGATATTCAGCTCCAAACACAGTTTCCTGGTCATAATTCACCAGTTTACAAAGATGAGCTGACTGAAATGCTCTGCATTCAATGCAGTAACTACGGTGCATGGCCATTCAGAACACAGTTTGTCTTTCATGTTGCTGTCACCACTGCTGAAACGCAGCATCCACCATCTCACTGTGCTCATATGCACTGTTTAGTCTCCATAAATGTTCAGCAAGCATCAACGCATGTCATTTTTTTCTGCACGGAGGAATTCAAAGAGAGACCTTTGCTTCATATGTATTTCCATGTCAGATGCTATTGTGTCACACTGTCCCTCTGCAGCCAAGTATTGCACAGCAATAAAATGTAAATAAATACTGGCAGGAATATTCACCCTCCACTGCCATCTCATCAGCATCCACCTCTTACATCATGGGCTAACACAAGAAAATAAGAGGCATTACTTTCGGAATGACCTGTTCAGGACACTTGTTGCAAGGGTCCCTTGGGACTCGCTCCTGAAGGGTAAAGGGGTCCAGGAAGCCTGGATGCTCTTCAAGATGGAAATCTTAAAGGCACAGGAGCAGGCAGTCCCGGAGTCCTGTAAGTCAAGCCGGAGGAGCAAAAGACCAGTGTGGATGAACCAGGATCTTTTGTTGAGACTCCGAGAGAAAAGGAGAGTCTATGTCCTCTGGAAGATGGGTCAGGCTACTTGGGGTGACTACAGAGAACTGGCCAAGATCTGCAGGCAGAAAATTAGAAATGCTAAAGCCCAGCTTGAAATTAGGCTGGCTACTGCTGTAAAGGAGAACAGGAAACCCTTTTACAAATATATTAACAGCAGGAGAAAAACTAAGGAAAATTTCCCTCCTTTACTCAACGAGGCAGGCAATATAACCACAGACGATAAGGAAAAGGCTGAGGTTCTCAATGCCTTCTTCACATCTGTCTTTAATAAACAGGACAGTTATCCAAATGGTACTTGCCCTGACCTGGAAGTCTGGGACGGGGTGCATAATGCACCCCCTGTGATTCAAGCAGAGACGGTCAGAGATCTTCTCCTCCATCTGAACTCCCACAAGTCCATGGGGCCAGATGGGATCCACCCAAGGGTGCTGAGGGAGCTAGCAGAGGTGATTGCCGAGCCACTTTCTGCCATCTATCAGCATTCCTGGTTATCTGGAGAGGTCCCACAAGATTGGAGGCTTGCCGATGTGACTCCCATCTTCAAGAAAGGCCGTAAGGAAGACCCGGGGAACTACAGGCCTGTCAGCCTGACCTCGGTATCAGGGAAAGTTATGGAACAGATGTTATTGAGGGAGATCACACGACACGTGCATGGCAATAAAGGGATCAGACCCAGCCAGCACGGGTTCACCAGGGGCAGGTCGTGCTTGTCCAACCTCATCTCCTTCTATGACTGGGTGACCAGACAGGTAGATGAGGGAAAGGCTGTTGATGTAGTCTACCTGGACTTCAGCAAGGCCTTTGACACGGTCTCCCACAGTATTCTCCTAAGGAAACTGGCAGCCCGTGGTGTGGACAGGTTCACTCTTCTCTGGGTGGAGAACTGGCTGGAGGGCCGTGCCCAGAGGGTAGTGGTTAATGGAGTTAAGTCCAGCTGGCGTCCTGTTACGAGTGGTGTCCCCCAAGGGTCAGTTTTGGGGCCCATCTTGTTTAATATCTTTATTGATGACCTAGACGAGGGAATTGAGTGTACCCTCAGTAAGTTTGCAGATGACACAAAGCTGGGAGGATGTGTCAAACTGCCTGAGGGTAGGGAGGCCCTTCAGAGGGATTTGGATAGGCTGAACAGCTGGGCTGAGCAAAATGGGATGAGGTTCAATAAGACCAAGTGCCGGGTCCTGCACTTTGGCCACAATAACCCCATGCAATGCTATAGGCTTGGGGCAGAATGGCTTGAAGAATGTAGAGAGGAAAAGGACCTGGGGGTGTTGGTTGATGCTCGGCTCAACATGAGCCGGCAGTGTGCCCAGGTGGCTAAGAAGGCCAACAGCATCCTGGCCTGTATTAGAAATAGTGTAGCCAGCAGGAGCAGGGAGGTGATCATCCCCCTGTACTCAGCTCTGGTACGGCCGCACCTCGAGTACTGTGTTCAGTTTTGGGCCCCTCACTACAAGAAGGACATTGAGGCCCTGGAGCGTGTTCAGAGAAGGGCAACAAAACTGGTGAGGGGCCTGGAGCACAAGTCTTATGAGGAGCGGCTGAGGGAGCTGGGATTGTTCAGTCTGGAGAAGAGGAGGCTCAGAGGAGACCTTATAGCACTCTACCACTTCCTGAAGGGGGGTTGTGGTGAGGAGGGGGTAGGCCTCTTCTCCCTGATAAGTAATGACAGGACGAGAGGGAATGGCCACAAGTTGCGCCAGGGAAGATTTAGATTAGACCTCAGGAAGCATTTCTTTTCTGAAAGAGTGGTCAGGCACTGGAATGGCCTGCCTAGGGAGGTGGTTGAGGCACCATCCCTAGCGCTGTTCAAGAAGCGTTTAGATGAGGTGCTAAAGGACTTAATTTAGTAGTTGGGTAGAGATAGTGATAGGAGGATGGTTGGACTAGATGATCTTATAGGTCCTTTCCAACCTTATGAACTTATGAACTTATGCATCTCTTTATGGTCTTTTTTAATTATAAGATTCATTGATATTCATACAGGCTGTTATTAGCCACTGCTGTTATACATTTGAGAATTCACTTACCTTGTACAATGCCCCAAGGGTACTGACGAGCTTTCACCATTTTGTTCCCAATTTTCACCTCTTCTGTACTTCCCACTACAGCAAAAGGTAAATGCCCCTGTAAGAGTCACACCAACACAGCCTTATCTCTCAGCGTTCTTACGTAAGAACTAAAAAGCAAGCACTCCAAAAATAAACAAAGGGGAAAAAAAATCCACCACACAAATGGCAAATGCAGCTAGAATGCTCAAAACAGCTAGGCCTAGCTTCACAGTTAAAGTTCAAGCTGACAGGGCAGATCTGAAAGCACAACAGTGAAAAAGCTGAGTGCGCCTGACCTTGTGATTTTGAAAGAAAAGTTGTCCCAATTAGGAAGGAAAGTAACATCTAAAAAAGGAAAAAGCAAACAGAAAAAAACTCTGCAAACATAAAGACCAGAGAAAACTGGAGAAATTCGGCACCTGACTACCTTCCCTAACAGATGTAAGGTAGTGTTCACTATGGAAAAGAGCAAATCCATTTATCTACGGTAGGAGATACATATTAAATATCCAGACACAAGAGAAAGCATTTATGAGCAAGATTCTCTTTCCAAAGCCTGAAAACAGTAAAGGAACAGGGAAACATGGGGGAGTATAGGCAGCCCAAAAGCATGGGAGTCATTTAAAGAGAGAGAAAATAAAATAACCACCTTGCAACAAATACAAACCTCTAAGCCTCAACACAATCACAAAAGAACAGACATGAATCAGTGTTAGAGTGATGTTTTAATACTGAAATATTGACATTATTGACATTTACTTACATTCATGATGGTATTAACTTGAGAAATGGATTCATCATCAGTTGGAAACTGGTATATCTGGACACCATTACTAACTAATTCAGTAATGAGCTTCCTCTTGAACTGCTGCAGTTCTGTTTTAGCAATGCTGTCTGCTTTGCCTATAATTGGTATAATGTTCACCTATTAATGACAAATCACATGAAATCTGTAAGACATAGATTTCCAGATTATAACATTAACAAACTTGTTTGGTCATAAGCTCTTCAGTCTAAACTTTTTCATCAATTTCTGATTCATTTCAGCAGTAATCAAAAAATTGAAATATATTTACTGCCACCATTTGAAAACAGTAACACTATTTAATATAATTCCTCATAACAAACTCTTAAGAATTAGGAAGGAGAACACACACAGTATATTACTCAGAAGAACAGCAGTGCCTACTTGTTACCAAAATGTCATGAAGTATTTATATCTGTTAAAAAAAAAAAAATGGAATGTTTGGTTGATAGCACTGGGGAAAATGGTTCAGGTGTTAAACAAAAGTTGGCAGGTTAAATGCATAAAGAAAAGTTTGCCAATGCTTCAGCTCCCCTTCAGGTACGATGAGGTTCTCTTCATCTCACCACTGTCACCCATAGTTCTTATTCCATTAGCACAGTGATGACTTTGTCATGTATCTGCTGAGAGCAGGAGGAGGTCTACGACTGAAGAATCCTGTCTCCAAGTTGTTGCTGTAGTTACTCAGAATTCTAAACTCAATCCTAATGCTGTAAATTGACCTGTCTGCTAAAACAGTCATGACAGTAACTCGGTAGTTTTAGGAATAATTCAGCATCTATGACCTTCCTACCACCCCTTTCTGAACACAAAACAAAGGATTAATGTCCAAAATTCTGGTGCACCACTACAAACAATTCTCCCAGATTTCAGAGGATTTCAGAGTTCTGTGTGGTTCCTTGATTATATACACATTAAAAAAAAAGGGAAGAAAAAGACACACACACCCCATTTTGTATTGTTCCAACTATTCTGCCTGAATGGAATTTCCTAACCATGGAATTTCAAGAATCCATTCAGAAATTTTTCTGAGATTGCAAAGACAGCAAAAGACTTCAAGAAAACACTGACTTGTGTCAGGAGGGCAGGAAAAAGTAATAATAAGTACTAAGTCAAATAAACAACCTCCCTAAAAAGATAACTTAGCTATGCTAGCAAGTGCTTGAAAAGCAGTTATATATAAGGCCTAGCACATCAGCATTCCAGAAATATTTCAGGAAAAAGAATTTTGTGCAGTCCTCCTAATTCTAAATAAAACAAATGGTGTTGCAAGTTGGGTAAAAAAGAAAAAAAAAAGCTCTCAAAATCAGTATCATTAAAACAAACTTTTTTTTTTTTTTTAAACTAGAAGTCTCTTACCTTCGCTCACTTTATCTTCCTGCCTCTAAGTCTCCTCCCTCCTCAGTTTCCTCATATCAACATTGAAGCATGACTTCTAAGATTAACTGGTGATATTCCTTAATAGTGTGGCATATGCAGCCTAAGCATATATGTGGTTAAATCAAAATGCTATTTATATTTTTTATTTTGATGACTGATATAACTTAGGATTGTATAAACAACCTGAGACAGCAAGGAGAAATCCAAAGCTTCATCTAAATTAGCTGAGGTACATTGATTTAGATTTTCCACTGCACAGCTTTAAAAATGAATGAAAGAGAGTCCTCAGACTTTAATTAACCTTCATTCCACTTTCTCAGCATAAAAGGTTTTCAGGCCTTTCTAACTAGGAGTGATTGGTAATGAATAGCAGGGAAAGATCACTGTGGAGACAAGTAACAAAGCAAAAGCAAGATCACTGCAAACTGAGTCTAGTTATCAATATTGATGTTAAATCACACCTGTCATTAAAGTTTAAAGCAGTACTACTGTGGCTTTAGATAAGCAACAGAAATAGTCTTTTTTTGTTTAATCTGTTATACAATACTTATTTCTGCTTGCAGCTCCTAAGGTTTACTTGACAACTAATATCTCAGCATTTTCACCCAAGAACAACACTAACTGAAAGCAATGCACTGAACTGCACTGACAGGAGACTTGAACTATATGGAGTTGGACCACATTCAGATGTGTCCCATGTCCCAGTGCTTCCATCTATGCCTGCTGCTCACCTGGGCACCAGCTGAGTCCTTTCAGTCTCTTCCCCAATTACAACTCCAACCGCACAAAGCTGAATTCTGCTGGAAAGCCATAGGCCATTAACACAGAATCACTTCAACCCCACATGAGAAGTCAACACCTAAAAGTGTTACAACTGAAGTAGCAGTCTTGATCTTCTGCCCTTTGCCTGCAGCAGCTCCTTTCCAGACACAACTAAAATCTGTGCAGCAGTCCAAGGAGACATATTACTTTTCAGCTTGATCAGTTCCCTAGCCAAGCAAAAATCTTTAGTTTTCAGTTAAAATCAGTGCCTTCATCCAGGAAACCGACTGAGGAAAACACTTAAGCACGCACAATGCGAAGAAGCAGCTGAGACTGCTGCTTTCAACAGCAACGCAGACTTACTGAAGTTTGACTTCAAAAAGTAGTTTAAAAGTAGTTCAACTAAGATGACCACAAAAAGCCACTGGCAGAAAGGTTACACTCTATCCATGCACCTAGTTTTCCTGTTTGCTAGCACCAAATTTAGCCCCTCATATCATATCTGATATCCTTCTGTCTGATATGCGAAGTATTGCTTTTTTTCCTCACACCCAGAAAATACACTTTTCTCTAAATTACAATTTTCAAGTAACACATTAATCTCAAAACATCTGTTGCCCCTTCATGCCATAAGAGAATGAAAAAATATACTTGAAATGATTATTGGTTGATTTGAGTGTATTTGAAGGTGTTTTCAGGTTTAGAAGTAGACATGGGTCACATACAGGAAAAAGAAAATGCAGACAGAGTAAAAGTTACATAGAATAAAAAAGGCAATGAGAACAGAAAAAAAAAACACGGAAGTATTCTAATATTTCAACATTAAATCACTAGAAATTTTTTAAAGTTTTCAAAATTAACCAATATGTGTAGTTTAAAACATCAGCACAGTCCATCACGGAAATGTCAGCCTGCTGGGGCTCACAGCACTCACCTCTTCAGCTATTTATGAAAAGATCTTTACTGTGCTGCCAAGTTTTTCATATGCCAGTTTTCCAAAGCCTCAAAACTAGAACTAGAAACAAACTAGAACTAGAAACAAACTTTATAAACACTACAGTACTCATGGAGGATATCCTGTCCTATCACAATAAGATGGTAAGAGGCAGTCTCTCTGTGTTCTTCCTATTTGTAAACAAACAACCATGAACTGTAAACTTTGAGTTGAACTAAGTGGTTCTGAAGCTAAAAAAGAAACAAACAAAATACAATATCTTAAAACCAAACACACAGATATGGAACGAAGAGTTGGGAGCAGACTTATAAGCTGCAAGATGAGTCAGAAAACACAAGTCCTAAGAGCTGTTTCAAAGTGTTACCTTGCTGTCTAGACTTCTCATGGTTAACAAATCTAGAGTCTTGAGGGAATGGCCTGTAGGTGAAATGATGTAGAGGCACACATGGATGCGAGTATCATGGTAGTTAAATAGAGAACGTTTAATTTTCAGTTCTTCTTGGAGATAGGCTTCAAATTGTGCATCTATGTAATCCACTATTGGCTGATAGCTGCAAGAAATAAAATAAAATGTAACAACTAGACATTAGCTACCCCCAAACATGCTAAGGAATTAATTACTCTTGTATTGTTGCGTGCATTTTCACCTTACAATGGAACAGGATGCTCGTGCAGCTACATAATACAGAAGAAAAGTAAATGTACTGATCCTAATTTCTGAGAGGCTACTCCAAAAAGAACTGTGCACCCAAAGAAGATAAAATACTCTCTAGCTACTATTGGTGGGGAAAAAAAAAAGCTATGTAAAGTTACTTTTGCTTATTAGTGATCTTCTCAAGTGATGTTTTACAAACTTTGGCAGTCAAGCTGTGCAAGCACAGAACTCTTAGATTCAAGACAAACAGAACTTCTAGATACAAGAAAAGAAAGAACATGCAATTACCATTACCAAGAAATAGGACTTCCAGTATCCTCTGAAGATGAAGTACTGTACATGAGAGAGCTCTTAAACAATAAAAATCAGAAAGGAGGAATGAGAGAAGAATGAAAATCTGTTTGCAATATCAGTACAGTTTAAGTAAACTTCATCCTACTTAAAACACGATTATAATCTGCTTTCAAAAAGAAAGTGTTGCCAGATGTCCAAGCAGCAGGACCTCATGGCTCTGCTGCCACGAAAAATTACTAGACCAAATAAAATGCAAACAAAATTAAACAGCAGTAGTTGTATCCAAAATTAATGAAGGGTTAAAAAGGCAGCTTCTTACAATATATCAACATCTCTAGTATCTATATTCGTATCCACATATGTTGCAGTCATCCAAGTCTCTAGCATCAGTTGCTTTCCCATGATATCATCGGACAGCGATCTCATGGCAATTTAACCTGACTCTCTAACCTTCATTTATAATTACCACAATTTAGGCACCCATGTACCACAAAGGACTATAAGAATTCATTGCAATTAGAGAAAAAATCTGCTGAGATACAGTTCAATACTGTAAAATCTTCAGTTCATAACAGCAGAGACAAAACTAACATTGTACCTCTGTATCTTTTGATTAAGCTGACCAACTTAAAAACAAAAGACTTTAAGAGTCCACATGATGTTCCTTTCAGTTTGAAGTCTTTAATAAGATACAATATTAAAAAAAAAAAAAACAAAACATAGATCTACTCTATATAATGCAATATACATCATAACTTCTTGGAAGTTTATTTTAAATAGTCTCCATGGATCAATCTCATCTGCCAGTTCTCCTCCACTTCAAAACAAACTCTGGTTTTTATTTACACATATTCATGAAAGATTTGATCATATAGAAGGAAGCAGTTTTCAGCTGATTTCTTAAAACAGTTTCCTAAACAAGAAGGAAAACATTATCTGCTTTGGTACACAGAGAAAACAGTTAACCAAATATTTAGAATATATGTAAGAAAAATATTTACTACGAAGTCCAAAGAAGAATCAAACTGGAATTGAAGACCAAGACTTCTGCATACATCAGCAACAAGGCAACACTTACCTATCTTCTTTGTTTAACTGGTCACCAAATCCCACCGTACTCACAACAGTTAGCTTCAAACGAACATTGCTTTCGTGGAGTTCATATCTCTGAGCTTTAAGTCTTACATTAGGATGAAAATGAGTTGACACGGAGTCATCAAAACTGGTGTTAAATAGACTGTTTATTAAGGTAGATTTCCCTGATCCAGTTTCCCCTAAAAAGAAGGGATGGGGGAGAAATTTTGCACATGAAATAAAATACCTCCCGAGCACACCAAGTGTTATCAGAACTTGACATATTGACCAAGAAATATTAAATAATTTTTACAAACAAAACAGTTGCTGCCTTCCTTTTTTTTACTGTACAGACAGGAGGCAGTTAATACTTACCTATAACGAGTAACAAGTAGAACTGCCCCGATTTCAGTTTTTTCAAAAGTGCAGACAAATTTCCCATTGGCTTCAGAAGCTAAGTAACTAGCCTGAAACCACCCTGTGAAACTATAGGATTTGACACAGAATTTTTATAAAGAAGTGTTTATTTGGTAAGCACAGAAATATGTCACTGTGGATTTTAGGACTTTTTGGTCTAAAGCTCTGTTGTAGTAAAAACTGTGTAGCCCTTCTAACTCAAATCCAAGAAGCTATCCATACATCCGTATGTATGGATATGACATCAATGATGTCCATTTTCAACATTTTTTGGTCTTCCTGCTTCTTATAAAAATACTAAATATAAAACCAAAGGATTGACACAAATGAGCAAAGCTGAGGAAAGAGTGGAACTATAGTTCACGTTTAAGATTAAAAAGTCATTTCCTAAGGTGAGGCGTAGCTTGCATCCAAATAGAACTTACCAACACAAAGAATGTTGAAGCAGAAGCCCTGCTTGATGGATTTGTTAACCAGCTGATCAGGTAAAGTATCAAAACCAACACGGCCAGACAAGGATAAGGATCGAAGGCCATTATTCTGCTATTAAAAAAAAAAAAAAAGAATATGTTAGCAAAGTGAGTTGGAGAGCAATTAACAACGGCAAGAAAGGAATTCTATTAGTAAGCCAGAACTCATTCCTTACAAATTAGAAGGAACTCAGAAAAGCAACGGTACAGGAGAAAAATAATCTCTCAATTCAGCATTACTCTGTAACTTGAGAAAATACTCAGATTTACTCTACATGGCTATGTGCAATGTCAAAGTGAACATCTTTTCCTTTTTCTGGGGGGGAAAGGGGTGTGGGAGAACATAAATGAAATACACTGAACAAGTCCAACTGAAAATGGAAACTGAAAACCACAGAAAGCATATGAAATTGCAGCTGATTTGCTCGAAGAAATGAAGACTATTAAAAAAATCTTACAAGACATTTCAAAATAGGGACCATAATCACCAGAATTATCAATGAAAATACATTCTGAGTAGCTGGAATTGCATTGTTATATAAGTAACTATTTCATTACCTACACAGCAGAACTCTAGATGACATATAACATTAGAAATATCTAGAGGAGCACACTGTTTTAAATATCCAGAATCCTGCATCACAACACCAAAGCAATGAGCATACAAAAAGATGCATGTAGCTAAAAGGATGAAGACATGGCTTAGAGCAGATGGTTCCCCTCTTCTGATATTGCTCAGGATTTCTTGCGTGGGACTGCAGACTGCACTAGCTCTCAATTTAGACCAATGTAGTCAGGTAACTCTTGCTTAGACTAATGCATTGAGGAGAAACCACTGCCCAGGGCAGCCTGTCCCACACACACACGCAGTGCTGGAGGTGAGGCTGCACACACAGGGCAGAGCTGGACAGCCCCTTCCCAGGTGGTAGCTTTGGGTCTGGTGCACCCCAGGGCATGATTGGTGAGAAGCCCTCCATCTCCAGGTGATCATGTGGCGATCAAATCAAAATTGTGCCGGGCTGCCCTCAAAATCACCGCCTGGTCATTTGTTGCTCTCCACAAAAATGCCTCAGAGCAGGGTTTTTTTTTTTCATTCAAGTCTGCTTTAATTTCTGTGGACAAACCAACAAAAGCCACAAGTTTATTGGCCACTTCCACAAGTCACTAGAAACAACTACTGCATCACCCACAAGACACTAGGACAGGATTAAATCTGCCTAGCAAGGGAGGAGTGGAAAAACCTCATATTATAGCTGTACCCACTGCACGTGGGAGAGCAGGCAGGAGTCCTCAACAGCCAGTAAATCCGGAACTTCCATTTTCGAAAGGAAGAAAGTGATTAATCACAACCTAGCAATTCAGCACAAAAGTGTATTGTTCTTTGAGAAAGGAACTGAAAAGCAACCTTCTCTTCCACTGTTATACTGGTTGTTTACCACGAAATTTGATAAAATTTCTGTGAAACAAGACAGTGGGAAATCATAATTGTGCAAAACAAGGCACCTTCTCTGTGCTTAGCTTAGAAAACTATGGCTGTGTTTACAACTCAACAATATGGCTGTTTCACTCTCAAAACATCTGTCATTTCTTTGTGTTTCTGAGTTTCTCTCAAAAACTCCACTTGTGGATATGTGTTTCTGTCAGGAAAGAGATACATCTGCAACAAGTATGTACGCAGTTGTCAAGACAATCACCGAAAGTTTGCTATTTTAAAATAGCATAATTCCTCTTTCTTCAGTACACAGAAGTTAATTTAATGATATCACACAGTTACAAGTGAAAATGAGAACTGTATTTCCAGAAATGTAAACGTACAAAAGTCTACAGCAAGCGCAGTGTCATTTCACACAAAAGCTTGATACCACAGAGAAAAGCCCTGGTAAGTTGTAAACGCATAATAAAGGAAAAGGCTATAAGCACTAGAACATGAGTTATATTTCCCCCACTTGTAATTTAGAACCTTCATCACAAGATTGCTCTTCTCAGTTCTTTCTGCCAGAGCTAATGACTTGGTAAACCAACAAGCTAACCACCAACCACCGCCTCCGCCCCAAACCTCACACCTCACCAGCTCTACATGACCTGACAGTGAGAACATGCATGGCCACAGACTATGTAAGAGCAGGAATTTCAAGCACAAAGAGCATTCGCTTTATCAGTCATGAGAACAGGTTTTAAATGTGTCTTGCCCTGCTGTTCTTATTTTAAAGTGAAGATTGACAGGCTGAAAGATGATCAGAACAGGATAACTCAGTCCTGAAAACCATTTATACAAAAATAGCATTACAAAGCTTGGCCTATTTACATCTTTCCAAGAAAACGGTCAGAGCTGCGTTGAACATAGTACCTGTAAAGGAAAAGATTTTCGGTATTGTACACATGAAAGAAAATTTACATTAATAGTTGAGTTTGATGAACAGCTGGAATCTTCAGGGTCTATTTCGAAGCTTAAAATCTGTGCAGTATTTGAGGGGTTTTAACTGCTACTAATCTGTTCACATAGCAGTTCTAAAACTCAACTGACTCTTCAGGAACCGGTTTCATCAATAATGTGTCAGTAAAAGCTCTTAGCCGTTAAACTTGCAAGAAATACAGTGTAGTTCAATTTCAGTTGAAGTCTCAGCCGCACTGATCTAGAAGAATTTATCCTTGCACAGTTGTAATTCTGTTTTCCACTCGGCAAACATTACCACATTGAGACCTACTGTCCTGATCTGGAGAGGTGCAACCATCATGCTCTTATAATAAAAAACTTCGTAGACCTGTTAAGTCTGACAAACACAGGTACATTCCCTTCATATAAAGAGTAATAAGCTGCATTTCCACTTCCAAAATTTTCCAAGCTAGATGACTTTAGTGGTCTTTTCCAACCTTAATATTCTATGTGTTTCTCCCTGTGTGGCAGCACCCCATGCAGCCTCACTGTGTTACTATCTAATCTAATATCAGAGACACTAAATCCACAAACCTGATTATGAAACATCTGCACTCTTACTACTTTTCTAAGAAATAATAAGTCATCTGGTTGAAAAACAAGTTCCTTCTGTATCACCTGTTTAGGAAAATGGTGACAACTAAAATATTACCAAATGTAAATCATGTAAAAGCAGTTAAGTCACTGTACCAGTGACTTAGACCTTTTGAATCAGCCTCTCCTGGCTGGAGCAGCTAAATGATGTTTGAAGACAGCTCATCACCCAAACTTATACAGCAAAGTACTCAAAGCCTGCAGTCTGAATGCTACTAGGACTGGAATACTCCCATAAATTCTTCCTGTTTGTCATTTCTTTCTCAGAATTAATAGTCTCATCAAAATAGAAAACAATGTAGGCAGGTTGCAGTGGCCCAAATCACATCTTGCTCCTCCCTTCCTATTTATTTTTTAAAAGGTTGGTAGTGTAACATTCATAGAGCCAGAAAAATCAGTACCTCGAGTATAAAGGTGTACAGAAAGTGGTCTTGCCCATTAGAAGCAGAGTGCAAATAAAAATAAGCGTCTGAGACAAAAGTAGTGTTTAACATTTTTTCTTTCAGAAACCAAGTTCTATTTTAACCTTGCCACGTATCTTAGACTAAACTTGCACAACCCTGGGCCATTCCACATCAAAGGCTGCATCTCAGATTTACACAGGTATCCCAGATAAGCCTCCTGCAGAACCAGACTCGCAGTCCAAGCAAACCATTACCTCAGCAGTCTGCTGGCCTGCAGGCTCAGCAAATGTGACTCGTTCAGAGTCCCAAGTCTCCCACCATAGCGAACAGCTGCGGGTGTTCATTAAACCAAAACATTTACTTTAACTCCCCAATACCAAGCAACACGATGCCTCTACAATCAATTACCTCCCTAATGCCATTAAGTTTAATCCAATAAATATTAACATTGCTAGTGCCTCAAAACAGAGATTTTATTTTTCTACTCGGGAAATTATTTTCTGTTTTTGTGTGGTCAAAATCTAAAATGAAGATGCAGGCATGCATACCGCTGGTGAATCTCTATTCAGATACATGCATGAAGGAGAGACAGAGCGGGTGGAATGAGTAGAGAAAAGGAACCTTGGCAAAGTAACACAGAAGAAAGGGGACAGCAAATACAAGAGAGTGACATAGGAGAACAAAAACACAAAGAAAAGCTCATGGAGATGCAGAGTAAGAAAAGAAATATGCTAAAAATCACATGGAATTAATACATCAGCCTACTAGGTAAAATAAAAAGCAACACAAGGAGTCAAATATGAAGCAAAATATGCCAAAAACTGTTGCATACAAAAAGGAAATAATTAGCCTAAAGATGATTCAAACACAACTCATTTGAGAAATTTCACAAAAAGTGAACAAGTGATTTATTCAATGTGACAGAAACAGCAGCCAGCTTTTAGAGACTGATCCAAAATATCTCGAGCACAGACTTCTTCTCACAGCTCTTGCAAATGACCTCTTTCACAGCATTCTGGTAACCTGATTTACCTACAACTTCTTTTTTCTACTCCACTTCAACACACAAGGCAGCTGGCTGCCTTAAACTATTGAGCACCATAAACTTCCTTGATAAAAATAAGGAATATATATATATATATAGAGAGAGAGACATGTATATACAGAAGTATCTTATTAAGAACCTTAAAAAAGTAAGATGAAAGACATTTTTACCCTAAGATTCTGCAAGAAGAAATGTCTAAAACAACACCTGCTTGGATGCTCAGCAATGCCCTGGGCAGAGCAAGAAGTGCAGTGATGTCAGCTGAGGACATGCAGCTCGCTGTGCTGCTGCTGCTGCTGCAAGAACTGCTGAATTCTATTTGAGGATAATTAGCAGCAAAGAAGCAAAACAGCAGAAACACTTTGCTCATTTTCCAGTTGTGAGAAGGTGATTTCACAGGTGTCTGCAAATGTCACCAAGGGCTCTCTTTCACAGCAGGTGTTTAAGTAACCTGAGAACATGGCATGCTTTGTACCTGTACCTCCTGCGTGGCAGATAAGGAAGAAAACAAAGCAAGGAGCTGAAATCAGCAGCAGTACACTGAGATGTCTGCGATAAGAGAAAATAATCAGCACTGATGTGGTGACCTCTCTGCTTCAGCAGACGTGCCTGGGGCTGGCTGTGAGCCACCAGGGCACTGTGTTTCCTGGACAGCAGCAGTCAGCCACAGTCCATGGCCCTTGTCCACACCTCAAGCAGGGCCCTGGGTGCAAGCAGCAGCAGCTGGCAGCGGGTGTCTGACTGCAATGTGGGTTGCTTTCTTCTCCCCCCCTTTAATTAGTCAATGCTGGGCATTGTGTGCTGCTGTACGTCTACAGCGGCTGCCAGAACTTTCCCAGAAATCAAAATTTCAAAACTTGGAAGCACTGAATGTGTGTGTGTCAAACTGCGTGCAGTCTGATTGTGTGGTAAGGTCAGACTGCACTGAGTGATTTTGCATTCCTTCTGTGAAAAGGACTGAGAAAAAAACCCTTCCCACAACACAGGCAGAAACACTTCAATGATTGCACAGCATGTGCCAAGCTAGGAAATCTCATTTGATGTCGCTTTGTTACATAAAAACCCAGGGCTAAAGCACTCTTCTCTGTGACAGACCAATCTCATCCTTCTGCTTTTAGCTCTCCCTTCTGTGAAGCCTTCCACCTCCGTGCTCCTCTTCCCTCCACAGCACTAGCAGGCCCTCCAGTCCCACTCTCATTCACTGTTGCTGCTTTACTGCCTCTCTTCATGCTCTTCATACAACCTCAGCCAGCAAAAACATTTTGTAGTGCTTCATTAAACTTCAGCTCTTAGGTTTTAATCCTTTCCGCATCTTTCTGGTCTCCCACAAACTGGCCCAAAGGAGAGTTACTCCAGCTGCAGCAAGGTCTGGGTCTTATTTCCTAGTATGACAAGTGACAGGATGCAAGAAAACAGCCTCATGTTGTCCCAAGGGAGGTTTAGGCTGAGTATCAGTGAGAATTTCTTCACGGAGAGGATGGTCAAACATTGAAATGGGCTGCCCAGGGAAGAAGTGGGATCCCCATCCCTGGAGGTATTTAAGAGGTGTGTTGATGCAGCACTAAGGCTTAGTGGTGGGACTCATACTGTTAGGTGATGGTTGGACCTGGTGATCTCAGAGATCTTTGCCAGCCTCAGTGATTCTATGAAAGACTCACAAAGTGCAATTTCATTTCAATTCCATTCACAGAATCTCAGAATTGTTAAGGCTGGAAAAGACCGATCAGATCATCATGGCTAATCATCAGCCCATCCCCCACTGTTCTCAGTAATCACATCCATCAGTGCCACATCTCCACATTACTTCAACACCTCCAGGGATGGTGACTCCACCACCTCCCTGGGCAGCCTGTGCCACTGCCTCATTGCTCCTTCTGAGAAGATATGTTTCCTAATGTCCAAGCTGAACCCCTCCTGGTGCAACTTGAGGCCATTCCCTCTCACCCTATTGCTGTTACCTGGGAGAAGACGCTCACCCCCCCCTCCTTGCCACAGCCTCCTCTCAGGTCATTGCAGAGAGCGATACGGACTCCCCTGAGCCTCCTCTTCTCCAGGCTGAACAATCCCAGCTCCCTTAGCCACTCTCCCGGAGCAGCCTCCCACACAGCCAGACTCCGTGACACCACGGTGGGTAGAAGCCCGGAGCCACCCAACCAGGTGCTTCACCTACTGGAATAAAACGCAGCCAAGGCAAAAGAAATTTCCCTAAAAAACAAACAACCTCTTCTCAACTCTGCCTTATATCTGTGCTTTGCATCGCTAAGGTGCGAAGCACGGCAGAGGACACCATTTCATGCTCGTATTCAGAATTCCAAACCCTAACAACAGACGGGTCCCGTGCCCTCAAAGCCGAGGAGCCCCACTCTCTGAGACCTTCCACAACACCTGCAACCCTCCGGCGGCTTCGGCTGTCCAACTACGAGGACTCCAGCCGGTTTCCGACCGTAACCGTACCGCTGCCCGAGACCCGCACCCCGCCCTGCCCCGTCCCCGCTCCCCTCGCAGCGGGCAGGCGCTGGCAGCCCCCTCTGCTCCCCGCGGTGAGACTTACAGCCATGGCCCCGGGAAGGACGGAGAGCGGCGAAGTGGAGCGCCGCGACAGAACACCCCCGTCCACCGCAACCCCAGCGGGCACCGGGAGGAGCCGTTCGGCGGAGGGGCGGGCGCGGGGGCAGCGCGCACCCAACGGGCAGTGGGGAAGGCGGGCGGACGCGGAGCCGCCCCGGTCCCTCCCGGCCGGAGGAGGGCGCGCCGGCGCCGCTGCTCTGAGCGCGGCCGCGCACCGCCCGGAGGAGGGGCCCGGGAGGCAGCGGCGGCCGCGCCGCGCCCTGGGCGGCAGTCGGCGATGGAGAAGCGGCGGTGATGGCGGAGCCCGCCGAACCGGACCAGGAGACGGTGGTGCGGTTCCTGGCGGAGCGGGGCGGGCGGGCGCGCCACGAAGAGCTGCGGGAGCATTTCCGGGGCTGGCTCAGCCCCCCGGAGCCCGAGCGCCGCGCCGCCGTCCGGCAGCGCTTCAAGGAGCTGGTCAACGCCGTGGCCACCGTGCGCCAGGAGCCCGGTACCGGCGCCAAGTACGTGTGCCTCCGCCGCCGGTACTGCGCCCCGGGAGCCGCCGGCGCCGTGAGCCCAGAGGCGGCGGCGGCGGCGGCGGCGGCGGCGGAGTGCGGCGCGGAGCGGCCGAGCTCGCCGCCCTCCCCACGGGCGGACGCTGAGCGGGAGGCGGCGGCGGGCGGAGATGCCGGCGGCCGCGCGGAGCCCGAGGGGCGGCGGGGCGAGGCGCCCCGGCCGAGCCCGGCGGCGGACGGAGGGCGGCGGAAGGGCTCCCGGAGGGGACCGGCGCCCGGGCGCGGCGGCGGCGGCGAGGAGGCGGCGGTAGCGGCGGAGGAGGCGGTGGCGGACGGGTCCGGCGGGGCGGCGGGCGGCCGCAGGAGCCTGCGGGAGACGGCGCGGAGCGGCTCGCCCCAGCTGAAGCGCGGCGTGCCCCGCGGGCGCGGCGGTGGCGGCGACTCGGACAGCGCCTCGGTGGCCTCGTCCTCCGCGGAGGAGGAGGGCAGCACGACGGGCTCGGTGGCGCTGGACCCTCTGGAGCACGCGTGGATGCTGTCGGCTTCGGACGGGCGGTGGGAGACGCTGGAGGGGCTGCTGAGCTGCGAGCCGGCGCTATTCTGCAAGAGGGATTTCATCACCGGCTTCACGGCGCTGCACTGGGCCGCCAAGCACGGGCGGCAGGAGCTGCTGGCCACCCTGGTCAACTTCGCCCAGCGGCACCAGCTGCCTGTGGACATCAACGCGCGCACCAGCGGCGGGCACACTGCGTTGCACATCGCCGCCATGCACGGCCACACCGAGGTGGTGAAGCTGCTGGTGGGCGCCTACGACGCCGACGTGGACATCCGTGACTACAGCGGGCGCAAGGCCGCCCAGTACCTGCACCAGGGCACCTCGGGGGACATGCGGAGCCTGGTGGGGGCCCTGGACGAGGAGGAGGAAGAGGAGGAAGGAGCCGCTGGCAACGGGAGCGTGCGCTGGAGGCTCTCCAAGGTGTTGCCCTCCAACCTCATGAGCTACCGCCTCTCCCACCACCACCATCACAGCACTGGGGAGGAAACCGAGGGCGCCGATGGGGCAGCGGTGCCGAGCAAGGGCAAGGAGATGGCCAGGAAAGCCTCGGGCAGTGGGCGGATGAAGCCTCGGCTTAATAAGATCCGCTTCAGGACTCAGATCATCCACAACACGCCCTCCTTTCGCGGTGACACTGAGGAGGAGGAGCACGAGGAGAAATCCTTGAAGACATCGTTCAAGCTCAGGCCGAAGTCCAACATCTTTGGGTAGGGTCAAGGGGGAGGTGGGTGCCCAGACCAGAGTGCCGCAGGGTGTAGGTCAAAAGCGGGCACTCGTCTGAACTCGTGTGCTCGGGGGAGATAGGGTCCCAGAGTCTCACTGGAACCTGCAGTTGGGCAGCTGGTGGCTGCTGAGGAGGCAGCTGCCTTGGCTGGGCCCTTGGTGCTGGAACGAGGGGCAGTGGGTGTGCTGAGAAACTCTGCAGTGCTTCTGGGTCAGAAAGGTGTTTTCATTAACCTCTTCGGATCAGCGAGTTGAGTGGGAGAAAGAAAAATGCAGATGCTCTACTCGTGCATTATCAACTAGTACTATAAATTGCTCATAACTTGCTGTGTAAGAGCACCACCTCAGTCATATGCAGGTGTATTTTAAGTTTCTTCTTAACAGCAATACCACCTGGCACGGTGTGGAGTTGGTACCTAAAATGAGATCAGATGTACAAGTTTCCTGTCAGAATCCAACTTTCAGTCCAGCAAAGACTTGAGCCTGTGTTGACTTTATGCATCAAAAATTGCCTGATTTGATATTGCAAATAATAAGGAGAAAAAGGAAAAAAAAGCATTACACTGCAAGCAATGAGTAAAGTTAGCCATGTGCTGAAGTCTCTGCTGTCTGAGGTACTACTGAGCTTGCTTGTCACTGTTGGGATACTGATACAACAAAAGTGAAGAGTCTTCTTTTTGTTTGGTATCTTATTTTGTCTTAGGCAAAGTAGTTTTATGTTAATCACTGTGAATTCTGAAGTGCCAGACCTAGCACAGTTCTGTTTATTAAGTCTGGTCAAGTCTTGTTAATGTTGTTTGTGTAACTCGCTGCATTTGAAGCCAGAAAAGTGTGCTGTACGTGTTACATGTGAAAGTTGTTCTCTGTTAGAAAAGAGTACAGACACCATTGCATGCAATCTTCATGAAACTCTAATGTGGTCCCATAATGTAGAAGGTACAGGTCTGTGATTGCTAAAAACTTGGGTGCCAATCCCTTCAACTTACTTTGTGCAGAACTAGGAGGAGAAGCAGAGTGGAGGGAGGACAAGGTAAATAACCGAAATTTTGAAGCTCTGTTTCTCTCAGTAAAAGCAGTGTGATATCGTGAGTGATGGCAGTGGTGTTTGAGTACTTTTAAACCTGCATTTCTAGAGAAATAATAACCAAGGCTTTGAACATGCTATCTGTCTGCTAAAGCCTTCTGAGACCTTGAATCTCATTTCTGTGCTTTAGCGGTAGCAATTCCAGTGAAACCTAGGAGGCTCTCCTTGAGAATAAGCTGACCCTGGATCCTGACTGCTGCTCAAGGTGGAAGTTCAGCTGTGCGTAGATGTTAAGGTACTGCTAATTTCAATGCAACATTTGTCAGAGTGTGTTTCAAGTTGGCTTCCTCAGAATGCCTGTGCCTGCCTGTCAGGTAACGTTAACAGCAAGTACATAGACTTCGATGTGGTAAATTCCAAACCTGAGACACTGATGAAGTGCGTTCCTCAGCTGCTCGAGCACTTCATGGGGAAACTGCTGCTGGGAGTGGTGCACTTTCAAGGTAACAGCTGTCTGTGGCTGTTGCTGGTGGCTTACACTTTTAGTGGCAGAGGAAGGGAGTGGCAGCAATTCATCTGTTTCAGACTTCCCATGCAGATAAACTACCAGTATCTGCGCTTCGTGTCAAAACCCAATAAAAGTCAGTGTTTGCATAAACATGCAGCAAACGTTTAAGTATTTCTGGGAATAGTTACATTAAAAATAATTGAAACTCTGTATGGGTGCTGGTCATTAATTTCATGCAAAAAGACTAGAAATTATACAGAGGTTCAGCTTTCATTTATAATTTATAGCTATAATGCAGATTTCACGTGCCTTCATTTTGGGTTGGTTGCTACAAATACAGTGGATATGGTCAGTCTTGCAAAGCACTTTGTCTTTATATCTAGGAGGGCCAGAAATTTTCCCTCAGCCCTTCCTCTTTAGACTGTAAATTCATACAGTGATTGAGTGTCTGAAAAAAATCATACACATTATCCTGTAGGGTTCATTTACAACAGAGAAGATAATTAAATGCTTAAGTCCTAAACTTCCTTCATTATGGAAGGTACGTAGCTTTTTAGGCTTCTGCAAAAAGGTCTTCAGTTGGATGTTTGCAACGTGAGCTCTCTTCATCGTGGCACTTTCTGAATTGAGCACATCTAATTAAAGCAACTTTCTGCTTACTGTTTTTTCATAGGATTTGTCGAGTGAAGTGTTTCTCTCTTCACATATGAATAGCAAATAATTGCTCATAAGTACTGAGTCTTAGCTGTTGGGATTTGGGGAAGTTATTTCAGAGCTTTGATGCTTTGGGATTTGGGATATAGCACAGCTTGGGTTTTAAAGGACTAACTGGAACATGGTTTTATCTTGTGTAACACGGTACAACTTGGTAATTACAAGGGGAACTTGGAAAATGGTAAAAAGATTCATCATTCTCACTCACTGTTTCAAGTGTCTAAATGAAACCAATTGCCAGCTCATATGGTGCAACTAACTGTTAGCTAATGAGATTTCATCATAATGGTCCAAAGCCTTTCTCAAGGTGAAGCGCCATTGCAGCAAGTCCAAACCCTAAAAAATTGGTACTGTTGATGTTAGAGATACATTGACAAATAGCAGGATAACCACTAGTGTCTGTTTGCTCTGCAGGACTGAAGCACTTTGATTTTGCAGTATGACTTGTCACATTCCATGCTGTTACTTTTTATAACATGAGCTGAAACTTATGTTTCGTTTTGGAGATAGGAAAGGCTTGATGCCCTGTTTCAGAATATTTGCAATCTAAAGGTACTCTTGAGTCAAGTATTTTTGGATACGTTGCCTAGAAATATGTGAATTTGAAATAAAGTTGTATGGTACAGAAAACTGGAGCACTTACTGGTGTCTTTTTAATAGTACACTTGAATGGCCTGAATGTGTTTGTTCACTTCCTGTGATAGTGTGCAAGGCAACAAGCCTGCAAGGTAAGCATTGGATACCTTTTATTGTATCTTACACTTGAGGTACTTTAGAGGCCTGGAAGCCTGTCACTTGTCATTAATGCTGCTTTTTATTGGGTGTCTTTCTCAACGGTTAGGAGTTTAAGATCTGCAAGTTTTTGTTGCCCATGAATTGTTAAGGCTTGAGTGTACTGGTGTGTGCTACATACTTAAGTACTGCTTGTGTACTGGATACTAAAACTGCTTTATGGTTGGGCTAGGTGATTTCATCAGTCTTTTCCAACCTTAATGATTTTCCTTTACTGTGGAGATTCTGATGTTGACTAGCATGACAGAAGAGTAAGGCACTTAAAAGATACAGTGGAGTTGTTTGCTGGACAGTAACTGTTTTTCCTTAGCAGTTACTCTCCAATAGCTTGCTTCAAAGCAAATGAAGACACAGCAAGGTTTTTGTAGAGAAGTGCATCTAAATAGGGGCCTGGGAGAGCAATGGTGCTTGACTTAAAATAGCACCCTGACCTGATTTCTATGCCACTAAAAATCTCTGAGAAGATTTAATACTAGGTTTTTGCCACTATGTAAAGGTCAATACCTAATTAAAAAAGGTTTAGGATTAAGGCTTTTTGTAACATCTTAACTACAGGCAGAAGGTTCTCTAAAGGGAAATTTCACTTCATTGCCTTGCAAGACTGTCAGATTTTGGTGTACCTACAAATCTTTTGAAGTTATTGCCTTACTAAAACTTACACGAAATCTAGTGAACCACATGCTGCCGGGTAACTCCATTGAAAGCCATCCAAATTTGTGGTTAGACTGGAAAGAGGCTCAGCTGTTGCCATGCTGCTCAATGAGGATGCATGCAGCTCCAAATCAACCAGCCCCTAGTCAGTGGTTTGGGAACAGAAGTGAGAGGAGGAAGAAGAGGAAGTGTTCCTGGGGACGTGGGGGAAGCAGCTGAGGTTATGTGGGGAGAGAGAGGATATGAGGTTTGCTGATAGTGCAATGGCTTGACTAGTTGCTCAGAAAGCTCTGTCTAAACACCTATTCCTTCTGCTACAGAGTAATGCCTGGGAGAGAGGACCCGTTGAGAGTCCTAATGTAAATTAATGTCTGACTTCAAGTATTTCTGTCAGTCCTCTTATCAACATTTTCTAGTGTAGCTAATACTGTTTGCAAGAAATACAAACAACTCTTCTGTTGTTGAGTGTAGCTCCAGCTGTTGCAGGAGAGTCCCTATGTATCAGATTGATCCCAATTAACTTGAGGGAAAGAAGCCCTTCAGCATTGCATTGTTAAACTATTTCTCCATTAACGGGAAAGGAAGGGTGAGGGGACTGCAGTTCTAATTTGTTGTGCCCTGTGTGGCCAAAGCTATTTGAGAGCCTGAAGACATTAAACTTTGGAGACCTGATCCTGAAAAAAAAAAAAAAATTGGTCATGTGTTTTGTTATTGAGTTGGTGAGGATTTTTTTTTTTTTTTGCTCAAAGTGAAGGGGAATATAAGTACATACTGCCATTTTCTTTTCAAGTCCCTGACTGAGTGTTAAGGAGAAAGAAGCCTTAGGTTAATATTAGGATGATTCTGTATGTTCAGTGTTGCTACACTGAAGCACATTGTCTATTTATTTATTTATTGCAACTATTCCAGAGTTTACCTTGTGTCATTTTTCAGTTGAGCCAAACTCAGTGCCGATGCATCCTAATTACGGACATTGTTGGAAAAAGCTGAGCCAAGTCACCAGGGTTGGTTGGTTTGTGATACAACTTACAGGGGAGCTATTCCATCTTCTAAGGTAAAAGCTGAAGGAATCCTATTCTGAGATTTTTCCTAGGAGTTAAGCTGCTAACACCATGCAGAAGAGTTGCCTTAGAAGGAAATAATATTTTGGTCAAGGTTTAACTGCATCCTGTGTCCTTTCAAATGGATTATGTAGAGTGAATCACTGTAGTTTACATGCATCAGTATGGGCAATATGGACAGCTGTAAAGCATCTCCTCCCATTGATTGGAGAAATCATGATGAAGCTAGCGAGTCATATGAAGCTAATTTAGCATACACTTATTTCACCACAAGGTATTTCACCAACCTGTGGCAGGCATGTCAGGAGGCAACAGGGCTAGTCAACAGAGCTGTGTCCCTGCATGTATTCACATTGCTGCCAGTGAATCAGTGAAGCTGTTGCTGCCTGTCTAAACAAGATATATAGTGCGCACACTTACAATTCTTGTCCTTGAAAAGTGAGATTGGGAATTTTATCAGTATTTTTCCCCTGAAGCTAGGGGCCTTTCAGTTTTCTACTCAGTTCTCAGGCTCCTGAGCAGTTCCTTGGGGTGCCTGAGGAAATGGTGATGGAGTGTCTATGACTGGTAGGTACCTTTTTCGAAGCTGTAGGAGGGTGTCTGTTCCTGGGGAGTTGCTTTTGCTTTGGGTTTTTGGGTTTTTATGCTTTTTGGAAAGAGATAAAGGATGCCTTCAGGCACAGAAATTGCCTGGGAGATTTCATACTGAGGTGTAGCTGTCCCTGTTTTTGTTTCAAATACAGAAAGACAAAATACATTATGCAGCCTATAGAGCTGTCTTCTGTTAACTGAAAATAAATTTGCATGGAATAATAAAGCCTCAAAATGCCAAAAAACATTGGTAATGCTTGAAAAAAAATAACAACACTTATTCTTGCTATTTCTTTTCCTTGTTGCCTATCACGTACCATCTTACCCTAGATATATCCAGTGGAAGTAACTGTTAACTTGGGAGACTGTGGCTGGGTCCTGATGGTCCAACAGCCTCCCACGAAAGAGTTGTTAGCTGCCAGTCTTGCCATTGTCTTCTGCCTTCCCCTTCCATTACAGGTGGACTGGGTGGAACAGACTGCATTATCAGATCTACCACCCCATGCAGCCTGCAGCTGCATGGTGTGAGTTGTAGCAGTAGTGACATTCAAGCCCTTTGAAGCTGCTTGAAGTACTTCCCTTGAAGGAGATGTGACATATACACAGGTATTGCACTTTTGTATGTCAATGGCATGAACCAAACTTAAGATGAAATGAGTGCAGAGAAGGCTTTTATATAAGTGGTGCTAAGCACTTTATAAAGTGTGTATTGATGCTTTGGGTATGTAGTTATTGTTTAGCCACTGATAGAATTGCTTGAATCAGCACAGAATTATCATACCTGTTCTTTACACAATTTGTTGAGGTTGCCTTTTCAATGCATGAGAGTTATCTATCCTGAAGAGGGCTCGCTGACAGTTGTCTGCTAGAATGTATTCTTCTTTAACCCAGAATGTTCTCACCTAAAGTTTGATTCATGTTCCCACAGCAAGCTAACAAGATTTCCACTGACTATACAATTAGCCATGAAGGACTGTTGTATTTTATGATGGGCCCTGCGTGGGAATTGTACGTAGCCTAAGTGCCCACTTCATCCTCCCCTGCAGATGAGTCCCTTTGGATAGCTGCCTAGATGAATCCAGGTTTTGGAAAGCTTTGCCTCATCTGTTAACAATAGAAGACTGTAACTTTAAAGATGACTAATCTTTTTGCAAGTTTGCTTCTCTACACACCCTGCCAATTGAGCATGTGAGGTAAAGAGGAAGAAAAAAAAAAGTAATGCCTTTGAAATTTGCCAGCACACACAGTGACTAAGCAGTGGAGGGCAACAGCTTCTTCTTTTAAACTCTGAATGCTTTTAGCGTTCCCCATTTCATAATACTGTTCTTCAGGGGTCTTTTTTCCATGCCTGGTTTAAATCCCACTCAACCTTACAGAAAACACCCATGATCTCAGTGGGTCAGTGATGAAGAACAGTCTACTCAGAAAATATTAGTGTTGCATTTTCTTTTTTTAAGTATACTTAAAATATGTATTTTTTTTTAATATATTTTTTTTAACCTTACTGGCTGAAACAAGTGACAGGAGAACATTGGAGATTGGTTTTATTATTTTTTTAATATATTATTTTCTCAAGTGTTTTTTTAGAATAAAGTTTTTACCATAAGCTGTGGAGTTACCGATGCAAACATGACTTTTGTAGTTCTTTATGGCCTTGTGAACTTTTCATCATCCCTCTTGATTTGAGGTTGAGTGAAGCAACGTGGAAGTGACACAGAGGGAATGGAATTTAATTGATTGGTAACAGAGGAAATGTATTAAGCTGTCAAAGCTTTTGTTGATAATGCCACTACTGCAGCTTGCAGGATGGTGTTGCCAATTCACAGGTGGTATCTCATAATACCAAGTGTTTCTTTTTCATTTTTGGTTTTTGGGTTTGTTTGTGTTTTTGGTTTTTTTGCTGTTGGTACTGTACCTCATGGCCAGCATGGAACTACAATTGGCCTTGAAAGTGCTTCATAAAGGAAAAAAGGGCACAGACAGTTTTAAGAAAGAACACCTGTATTTCAGGACAATTAGGAGGTCTCAGGAAGCACAGAAAAGTTTCTGCCCAATGGTCTGCCTGCATGAATAGAAATGAGGTCATGAAGATCTACTCACTGTTTTATACCCTCCAAATATTTTCTGTTTCACGGTGATCCTGCTAGTTGTTGTGAGATCATCTCAAACATCCTTTGATGAACCAGAAGGGAAAAGGAAGAGATCCTGAGAGGCATCAGCAGTGTGGTAAGAAATTAGCAGGTATCTGTATGCCATCACCACTATTGCCACTGCTGCAGGACAGAAAGTAGCTTTTGGATATCTGATGATAGTCCATTGTGTTTTTTCCTCATCTATTTGCTATGTGCTCTCTTACAGCAGTAGTCATGGCCTCAGGGTGGGAATGCTGGATATTTTTATTTTTCTTTTACTTAGTTTTAGTTATTACTGACATTTAGCCCAATTTCAAAGCAGAATTTCAACTACATAACTGTTAACCTTGCTTTTCCCCACGATCTGTTTTTTGGGTATATGAAACATGAGGAAGAAAACTAGAATTCTCAGGTTCCTATGTTTCATTCTAACAGCAGTGTTTTCTAGCTATACAATGTCTCTAGATTCTCTATAGACACTACTGCATTGCTTCCAGTTCTCACATAATAATGAGAAATACTGCTGTAAAAAAATACTTGACTGAATATTATAGTCCTGAGGAAATAGGAGCCACACAAATGCTGCGTGAGTTGTCCATGTTAACACAGAAAGGCTCTGACTAGGTAGGAAATGTACTGTACCTGGAAAAAAGCCAAGTCACTAACCAAATTCCTATTAAATATTCAATCCTACGTTCTTAAATATGGAATTCATGTAGGATTCAAATATTTGCTAACTTTAGACTTTTTGACTAACATCTTTAAATAGGCACGGTTTCTTCACTCCCATGAATAACTTTGCATTTTCTGCAGTTGTCTCATTTTTCTTTTCCTCTACCCTGTGGCTTGCAGTGACAACGTAGCTATTCATGAATGAGTGGGTGACATTAAATGTCACTGTTCATCTTAGCTAGTATTGATGTAAAAGGTCTATTTGTGTTTGCTGGCTAAATGCTGCGTCTAACAGAAGCCATTTATTACTTCTGTTGTTAGAATAATTGTTTCTTTAACAACACAGTGATGATATATCTGATTGTGCACAGAGCAGAGAAGACAGCTGATGGAATTACACTGCAAATTACAAATTGCAGTCTCACAGGGAGATAATTGTAAAATTTTAGGGTTTTTTTTTTTTTTTCTGAAAATTGCCCTGTATTACTCTAATTCATGTACTTAACTCTGGGTGTGAAGTAGAAGCAATGATTAACTAAAACTTCCTTATGATTAACCTTAGCCGTGCTTTTTTCATGTCAAGCACTGGAATACATTTACTGCTGGCATGCATCTGCTAACTAGTTATTAGCAGCAGCACTGCCATCTTGATTGAGCAGGATCTACACTAGTAATACAGTCATCAAGAGGTTAAATACCTGTATCGGTTACTCTTTTTAATCTCTTTACAGTCAAAGCAGGGAACAGGGACTTTCTGAGGACAAGTAATTTTAACCCAACATAAATTTTTAAGGTAATTACTCAGGAGAGCACCAGAGTTCATCATTTGCACACCATGAACTACATTACAGCAAATTTGATAAGACAAGGGGAAATGGTTTCAAAGTAAAAGAGGGAAGATATAGACTGGAAACAAGGAAGAAGTTTTTTTTACAATAAGCATGGTGAAGCACTGGCACAGGTTGACCTGAGAAGTGGTGGGTGCCCCATCCCCGGAGACACTCGAGGTGAGGCTGGGCAGGCATCTGAGCACCCTGATTGAGCTGTGTGTGTCCCTGTTCATTGCAGGGGGGTTGGACTACATGGCTTTTAAGAGTCCCTTCCAACTCAAACCATTCTATGATTCTATAAAATTATGGCACAGCAGGTCAGTTGCCAGTCCACAGACTAAAGAACAACTTCAAGAAAGTATTCGATACAACTTTCATTTCTAGCATCATGTTCTGATGTTTGCAAATTCAGCCAGACATAACATCAGAAGAGCCACATTAATTTACGAGCACTGTACCTCTGTGTTAGTAACGTGCTGCCGCTACACGGACTGCCACAGAATACTCCATGTCTCAGGGCTTAAGAACTTCTGTCGAAGTTGAAAGTGCCTATCTTGATTTGGAAACACTAGATTACTCAACAAGAAAGTTGTTTGGGGATCTCGTCCATCAGCAAAGCTCCAAAGTAGCTAAACAGCACCCGGGTGTCATTTTATGTGGAATTTTTGGCTGGCAGGCCCACCTGGGCTTCCACAAGACAGACAGTGCTTACCCTTGCCCCATCCCCATCCTACTTCCAAGTGCACCCACAGCCTTTTGCACAGGACTGACCAATGGTGCTGGTGAACCCTTCAGCCTGCCAACCCAGCTGAAAACCAGGCCTCCGCTGCATCTGAAATAAATTAAGGTCAGAGTGAGACTTTAGTGCTTGAGCAGTTCAGCTCCAGCTCCACCTCAGGGCCGAGAGCAGCCAGACAGGGAGGTTATGAAAGCACCTTTGGACTTGAACAGTGGGAAATAGATACCAAAACCATAGGGGACACAGTTCTTCCTTGTGCTCTCCAAAGTGGGCTGCGAAGATCACATGTGAGGGTATTTTTTTTTTTTTTTGAGAGAGCAGGGCAATAGATCCTGTATGGCTAAATAGAAGTAATTCTCCATTTCCTATTCTGCAGTTATTTTCATCTGATCTCTTTCCAGATCTATTTGCCTTTTCTCTTAGGATCCCTGTGGATGTGGTTCTTTACCACACTTCACTACATGGTGGATTAACCTGTTAGGCATGTGTGTTCATGGTGGGGAGCTGCCGGGACAAGGGATGTGATTCCAAGCAGTGCTCGTCCTGCTGATACATCCAGCACAGCAGAGTGGTCATCTACAGCATTCCTCATAAACTACAGAACAGCCTTAAGTGGGAAAGGATGGAGAAAAGCTCAAAAACTGAAAAGATGAGTCTGCAGAAGCCTGACATCTCCACAGTTTTCAGTCCCAGTGTCGCATCAAGCTCTGGTTCTCCCAAAGAACAGGAGCCTGAAGCTCAGATCCATTGAGTTAACCACTGCACATGCAAAGTTTGAAAGAAAGGTTGGGAGGAAAGCACTGAAAATTGGAGATGAACTAACCACATTGTAACCAGATGTTTATGGTTTTGACAGGGAAAAAAAAATGAAATCAGAAGCAGTCTGAAGTATAAAGGAGCAATAAAATAAGTAAAGGTATTAAAAAGCACCCTTCTAAATTGTTTGGAGAATCTCTTGCACAATTAGCTCTTCCAGAATATGAATAATAGCAATAATCTTCAGTCAGAGCTCTTTATCCTGCCAAGGTTTTGACATTGCTGCAGCCCCTACATGCCAGTTTGAACTTAAGAACTTGACTTCTTTAAAAAAAAAAGGAAAAAACTCACCATGGAAAGCATTCCATTCTTGAGCAGTTTTTTATATGCAGCAGTTTGTCTCTACTTCTTTCATTCTTTTCTAATTGCTTTAGTATTTACGAAGGATCAGAGCTGGAGCTAGTCCTGTTCAAGAAGACTGTCATCTGCAATTAGTTATGGTAAAACATTCTAAGGCAAAGATGGGGATTTCCTCATACTATTTAATCAAAAGGGACTAAATCTTTCCTGTTCTAGGAGTCTCACATTAACCTTTTCTACAGATTCTGGATTTCCAATGTACATTGCAGTTTTAAGCTGTTCTGTTTGCAAGATTTGCTTAGACTCCAGGGTCTTTTCCCATGCAAATACCTCAGGTCTTTGGTTACAAAACAGTTCAGCAGCAGCCAGTGTTCAGATGGCACAGCAGCACGAAGGGCAGGAACTGCACTAGATGTTGTTGTGCTCCAAAATACAGCTTTGCACTGATACCAACTCAAAAAGAGCAACACTTAGGTGGAAAAAATGCATTATGCCAGTGGTGACCTGCACTGATGGTTGCTTCTGAATGAGATTTTTGACTGTCTTCCTATTATTTCTCTGCCTTTTTGAGCTTCCATGGAAGGGATAAAGCATGTGTACTTGACGTGGGTTTGATGACATAAGGAGAAGCAGTGGCTCTGCAGATTCACAGAACATGAGAGGGGAGAAAAAAGCAAACCAGAGGTGAGTAATTCTCAGTCCAAAGGTTCAGCTTTTTCTGATGCTGTTTACAGTATGCCTGCCAACAGCTCAGCACCTACACTTCTAACTTTAAGGGGTACCTACTCTGTGCCCCCAACAAACTGGTTTTCCCTCTAAACTCAAAAGTTCTACATGGAAAAAAAAGCAGTGCAGCATTGTGAATCCTGCAGAAAGCACTGGCCCTTATGGCCTCTGAGCTGCACAATTACAGTACGTCAGCTCCCAGGTGCTGGGGTGTGACAGCCCTCGTGCTCCTGGCTGCTGGTGAGGAGGTGCCAGTCCTCCACTAGCCCTCACACCCATGTGGGACCCTACACCTCTTCTGAGTGCTAATCCTGGTGCTTTTCTGGAGGAGTGATAGAGCCGGCTGAGGCATATTTTGCAAGTGCAATTTTTGAACCTAAAATTTGCATCTTATTTATGCTAAAGCATTTTCTAGCTAGCCCAGCCTCTCCTGCCTGCATGGATTTCTTCCCTCTGCTGCCCAACTCAAGTGAAGCATCACTGCACTGGGTGACATGGTTAGTGTGCATGGTGGTGATGGGCTGATGGTTGGACTAGATGATCTTGGTGATCTTTTTCAGCCTTAACAATTTTATGATCACCTTTCCTGAGTTGGAAGAACTCAGTGCAATACTCAGCAAACAGCAATGCATGGAAGAGTGACCTGATGAAGAAAGGACTGTGTTACTGAACACAGGTCAGTCTGTTACCTGCTCAGAGAGTAATAAGCACAAGGAGACCAGGCAAATCAGAACAAAAAAAGAATGAAGACGTCCTAACCATTCAAATGTGGTTACTTGTACATGACAATGGAACTTCTCTAGCCAGTACCAGAATACCCTTTGTGCTCAATGCGAGCCTCCTGCTGCTTGGTGTGGTTGCCACCAGAAGGAGTTCTGTGCTTAATATCTGTGCTTTAAAGCTATTGTTTCTTTCCTTCGTCTTATGCCAAGACAGATTGTTTTTTCAATCTGCAGAGTACCTGGTATATCTGGAGAGCAAGCAAACACCACAAAGCAGTCATATGCCTTTCCACATAACATAACACATTTCCACATAACACGCTGCCAAAATACTCGGACTGGGATGTTTCTATTGAATTATGTATGGGTTCAAGGCTTTATACTTATTCATTCCTTTATATCACACACACTCCTGTGGTCATACCTTCTATCATACTAATGTAAAGACAGCTCTGCAAAGGGATTGTTCTTTCCAGAAATAACTATTTCCCCATTAAGTAACTGAGAGTAAGAATCTCTCATGTATTTGGCTGAAATTTCTTGTGCCTTCCCTATCTAATATGGAAGCAAACAGCTGTTTGATAGTGGTCTTTCAAGGACAGCAAGGTCCCTTCAAACTCAAACAATAGATTCAAATATGACTTCTAGGAAAATGAAATGCCAAAGAAGCAGAAGCAGTTAGCCCTGAATAAAGCCTTCATCTCAGATGTCACTGACAAGTAGGAAGAGAACTCAAAAAGTCTGTTATCTAATGGCTGTTCCTTAAACTCAAAGATATGGGAGTAGTAATGGGTTATACCATCAGTAAGAGTTTCTGCTTATTTTACCATCCATACAGAGATCTCTCCCTCAGCAGATTTAAGCCATTTCAGAACAAGAGGTTTTGATTTTCTCCCACGAGCTCCAGACTTCCCCATCTGCTCACAGTGCAGGCTGGGAGCCCCGGGCACATTCATTTGCTCTGTGAGTCCTGCCAGCAAACCAGTGCTGGGGCCCCCAGGACCTTCCCCAGAGGAGATGGCAGCAGAACCTGCAAGTGCTGTCTCCTCATGGCTATTTGCGTTCTCCTCCTGCTCTCTCTCCTCTTCTCACCTGGAAAGCAACTTACATGGACAGATGTGGGAATTATTTCTTGGAGGCCCTTCTTTTACTGGCACAAGAGGCTTCAGTAATGTCACAATGCTGGGTTTTAATTGTTTGGTCAGAAACAAACGAAATTGCCTTTTGGAAAAAAAATCATTTGTTTCAGTTCTGTTTTCCTTTCAAAATGAAATGCATCTCTTTTCAGCTTTCTCTTTCGATGTTTCCTTCAAGTTTGCTTCCTACTAAATGCAGTATGAAAGAAAACACTCAAAGCAGAAAAACTGATAAGTTTTAAGTCAAATCAAGTAATTCATTTATTCTCAAATTATTTTGCTCAAACCTTTGGATTTCACCATCTGTTTCGGAAATGTTTGTCTTTCAATGCAAATAAAAATATTTTTTTTCTTTCTGCTTTTTCTGAGCTCTCTCTGATTCAGGATGCCCACTATCTGTGCTGTCCTGCTTCCAGACAAATAACCAAAACCTGCTTCCAGAGAAGATTTCTCATTACTGCTAATTTAACGCAGAGATTCTTAACTTCCTGATGAAAGAAGTGGAAATATTTGTGATCCTTCATTTCAATCATGAGCCGAATGCCAGCAGGCAGAAGATGCTGCTTGTGATGAGTTGTAGGGAAAGGATGGTGCCAGCAGGTTGTATAAAGCTGAGCCAGAAAATGAAAGGACATGAGAGGAGGTGAAGCGTCTTTAGAAACGCATTAATTTCACAGCTGGCTTGGAAGCATTTTCATTTCCAGTGAAGGAGTTTTGAGAGTTTGTTGTCCTGAAATCCTCAGGAACCAAATTTTAGGCAAAGTCTTGGCATTCCATGTGGATTTAGTGTTCTGCTCATATAAAATGTTTGGTTGTTGTCACTGCAGGCCTGACACTCAATGGAAACCCCTGTAACTATTCAAAGAATCTGGTCACTGGGGGCAACACTGATATCTTCCTCACATGTGGGCCCTTTGGACATGGGTGTGTGTGGCTGTACTTGGGACTGGGGCTCTTGGGAGGGCTGGTACAGATCTCTTCTTCTGGAGTAGATCACACGTCCAAAAAAAAAAAAAACGAGGAAAAAAAGATGATAGAAAAGATATTGGTTAAAAACAAAAACAAAAACAGTTTTTGAGTACCCCATACATCTAAATATCTAATTCCATACTCATGAATGCCTAATGTGAAAGAATAAAAGGGATTGTTATATGAAATTATTTTACATCTGCAAGTGATTTTGAAAGCCAGTGCATATGCTGCAGACATAACATGAAGCTAAGCAAAGTAGACAGATGGTCAGTCACCAAATTAGATGCGAGCAGAATATGGAAAGGTAATTTATCACATCCCCCTTCCCAGCTTTTCATGTAGATGCTGGACGTGGCAAGCTGTTAATCTATTCTGATGAGTGCTTACAGTAGAGCTGGGAACTCTGAATACTGCCAGAACTCATTTGCATTCCTCTACCTATACCTGTGGTTTCACAGCACAGTAAATCCACTCCTGGGAGCATTAGGACTCCTGGTAATCATACACGATGCCGCTACACAATGCAAGTGCTGACTTAGACTTTGCTGCTCTGTCAGTTCTCACAGTTTATTCGTTGTGTTGCAGAATTTTCTATATGAGATCTAGCATCACCTGCTTGCACCTCTCTAGCTTTATGCTCTGTCAGCTGCCATCCCTTGCATCTAGCCTAAAAGCAGCACAGATCTCCTGCCATATGCTCCTCCTTCCCCAGTGGGACAGGGATCACGTGCCCTGGTCTGATCCACATGACATCTGTAGTGGGATCTGGCATGCACAGAGCCAGATTACGGCACCACACTTTCCCATGCACGTGTATATGTTAAGACTGAGTGCCTTTGAGTAAAAAATATGCTGTTCTGATTTTTCATTTGACTTCTCCAGACGACTTTGGAGCACACCAGTTAATCCCAGCAGCAGGATGTGAAAGCCTACCCCTGCATTTCAACTTCTCTTTTCCTCACTTTCGTTTCTCTCTGCTATCCTAGAGGACCATGTAACTTCTGTCAGCATAGTCACCACATTTTATAGGGGCATGTAGCAACATGGGAGGGGAGGAAATGGCTTTAAACTGGAAGAGGATAGATTTAGTCTAGATATTGGGAAGGAATTCTTCACTGCAAGGGTGGTGAGACACTGGGACAGGTTGCCCAGCAAAGCTGCAGATGCCTCCTACCTGGAGGAGTTCAAGGCCAGGCTGGATGGGGCTTTGAGCAACCTGGTTTAGTGGGAGGTGTCCCTGCCTATAACAGGGGGGTTGGAACTAGGTGATCTTAAAGGTCCCTTCCAATTCAAATGATTCTATGATCAACAGTAATGATGCAGTCTAGGAAACTGTCACTTGCAGCCCAGTATTGGTTCAATAGGTCCTGGCAAATTTGCATACAGTATTCTTTCTGTTTGTATGTGAGCATCTGTAGGACTCGCCTCGTTCAGTCTTTGCAATATTCCAGTGTTGTCATCACTGTTTCCAAAATACTGAAGCTGATATTCAGCTCCATATACAGTCCCTTGGTCATAATCTGCCTATTCATGCAGGTGAGCTGATCAAGACATTCCGCATTTCGTGATGTGACATCCACACGTGGCTGTTCGGAACATGGTTTGTCATTTATGTCACTGTTGCCACTGCCAAAATACACCACCCACCATCTCACTGCGCTCACATCCACTCTTTGGTCTCCATCAGTGTTCAGCAAACGTCAGTGCATGTCAGTGGGTGCCATTTTTTCTGCATGGAGGAATTCAGTGGCACACCTTTGTTTCATACTCACTTCCAGGTTAGATGCCGTCCTGTCAGGCTGCCCCAGTGCTGCCAGCTGTTGCATGGCAACAACTTTTAATGGAATGTTGATGGGAAGGTTCGGCCTCTTCTGCCATACCACCAACATCCGCCTCTGATGTTGTGGGTCAACACAACGAAATAGGAGGCACTGCTTTTGAAGCAGCCCTTGAACATTAGTGTGTCACTTGCATAATTTAGCATGGCACAGGATAGAAATTTCCAACACAGTGTAGCTGCTGAAGACTACTTCTCCCTGCTAGCTTGTGCCTCAGACAGAAGCTCATCACCACCCTTGCTTCTGTGTCTACTTAAGAGGGAGAGATTTTTTTCCTACTGTGTTTTGACATTTCTCTACTTTGTTTCCCTCTCAGTGACATTTAAGTTGGCAAGGATTTCTTCATCTCTATGGCAAGACAAAGACCCGTGCTATAGATCTGCAACCGCGTGCTGGAAGACAGCTTCTAGGAAGATTACTTGTGACACATCCATTTCCACAAATGAGCTGGAAGCCAATTTGGTGCCCCAGTAAGGAGCTGATTTTGAAAGCTGCCTACCATAGTGTGAAGTTACCTTCACTAGAACAGATCATACCCTGTGCAGCAAGACAGGCCTTTGGGCTCCCTATAGCTCCTTCTCTCTGCCGAGGATAATGCCCCTCGTAGATGATAGAGATATAGGTAGGCAGAAAAGGCTATATACAATTCTAAACAACTTCAAAAAACTATTTTAGTTGGATCCAAAATGTTAAATCCAGTTTTTATTTTCTACTGCAATAAAAGGCTCCAAAAATAACCATTGACCAGACACATGTCACTGTGGTCTACCTACTCCAGCCAAGCCCCTTGCCATGAGCTAGGGACTTTTGCTAACACACTTTCCCTTAGGTCATATAACAAGATGGCTCCTTGCCAAGCAAACTGTTTCTGAAGCAATCAGAACAGCATTAGGAAAGCTTATCAAAACTTGTTCGTGTTTGGAACACTCACACTGCTCAGTTTACTTGGATATTGTTCTTCCCAAGACACTACACTCCAGATGAAAATAGATATGAAATATCTATCCAAATGAAAAGATAGGAAATACTTGTAGCAGACCTGGTGATCAGGTCAAAAGCCAAGAGAAACAGATTGTCCACTGTCTACTATTACTGTAATTAAGGAGAATTTTGACTCGGATCATTTTGCGTTATCCCCCAGCCTGGCAAACTTCATTGCTAGATTTCCTTTTCCTCAGGGATCTCGTTGCAGATTGTCTGGCACATTTCAGTCCTGGGCCAAGAACACAACCACAGGCTCTGGGACTTTGGTTAGAGTGGCAGCCATAGGTTTATAGATCTTAGGAGTGCTGTCTAATTAGTTTGAGTAGTAAAGATCTAGGTCTTGGAGTTTGACTTGATACCACTGGCACATTTTCTTGTCTTGCTAGCAAGCTTCAGCAATCATCTGGTCTCACCATTAACTTTTCTCTCATCCTACACTGATTGCAAAATTCAGTGATAAAAGTCAGATATTTAGATACTTTAACCAAGGACTTGCCACCAGCCATGTAGCCAAACTCGATCTCTTTTTCTTCCAAGCCAGGACAAGTGAAAAAAAAAATAGGAAAAGCAACAGCTGGCAACAGATACCAAACACCTCTGCTAATTCCCCTCAGATTTTCACAAAAGGATTATTGTATTCTGGGCTGCATAAAGAACAGCACTGCATAGGTGTATGCCAGTCCCCACAGGCCTGCTTGCCACTTTTTTACTCACTTGCTCCCAGCCCTTTATGTAGGCAAATTCTGGTCTTGATGAAAGCAGCTATCCTGGCTGATTCAGTGTTTGCAGAACAGGGTGGCTTCATCACAAGAAGGGCACCTGGAAGGGCTACCAACAGCTTTGCCAGCTTTCTGTTAACATAGGAAGGCCACAGGAATGGCTTTTACATATCTTGCACTGCCTAGGTCATGCAGCAAACATGACAGGAAAGACTGATCACCCCTTGAAACAATTTGCCTACCTAAAGCATTACAGCCAGTACACAGAGCAGCATCAAGGGGCCTCCTCACCTGAGCTTCACACTCACAAGTTCTTTACCCTATGTCTGGTGCTGGCCCTTACTCCCACAGCTCAGGTGAGATGAGGAGAATGGCACAGAAAGCTGTGGATTTTTTTAAAGCAGGAAGCTCAAAGTCTGCTGCACAGGGACACTTTATAAATAGCCAACCACAGCACAGCCAGGAATAAAACACAGCTTCTAATATTGCTTGCCCTAAGGAGGTAAGGCCTTCTGATCTGGTCCTACTGCAGCTGCCATCTGCCAGTTTTCCTTCTTGTTCCTCTTCTCAGTTTTGAGCCACCTGAGCAGGCAGCATCAGGGCCAGCAGCTGGGCACGAGGAAGGATGCATCATGGCTTGATGAGCAGAGCTGAGTGAAGCCTTTCCCTTGCCCAAAGAGGGTCTGAGTCACTGTTTGCTCTGGGGAGAATGAAAAGGGAATTCCAGCTGGAACAGCTACCAAAGGATGGAGCTCAGTGTGTGGCTGTGGCACCTTTTGCCTATTTGGCTGCCTGGCTCCTCATGACAGGCCCATGGCATAAACCCAGGGCTGACTCAGAGCTGACCCATGGATGACAGAGATCTTCTTAGCTTGTGAAATGGGGAGAGCAGTTAGTCTCTTGGAGGGTTGCTAACCTCTAAAACAGGTATGGAAACCACTCACCTTGCTGTCACATGGGAGATGAGAAAGTCCATACCTTTCCTATCTCTTTCCTTTGGTGCATGGCGAAGTGAAAAGTCATCTAATCACCTGTTTTAGTGAAAGTAAGGTAAAAGCTTGCTGCTTCCTACCAAAAAGACTGAATTCTGGGACTCCAGCAGCCTGACTCTAAGGGAAAGGTGTGTGTTAGTACTGACACTGATTGCTTGGCTGTTTCCAGCAGAGAAGAGACGCTTGCCAATCCACAGAGGGAAAGCTGAAATGTTAATGCTGTCAATAAGAAATTAGAGGGAGGAATTATTTTACCACACAAAATGTGTGGTACAATGGGAAGGAAATTACCAACTTCAGCTCTGAAGCCAAACTTAGCCTTATTGCTAAAGCCAAGCAGAGCAGCACGTAGGCGTCTCCAGCCAATGACTGAGTCACTCTAGAAGTTACAGATTTGCTGGTACATGCCCATAGCAAACAGCCAAGATCTGACAGTGACTACAGGCCCGTGTATCAAAAGGTAGAGGAGAGCATAATCTAATTCTGCCAAACTAAGAGTGCTAGATAATTAAAAATGGAAACTAGCCCCCAGATTTGTGTTGATAATGTCACATGAGGACACTGTTGGCATTAGATTACTTCTCTCTCAGTGTCCCATTCTTTCCAGATGGGAATTATTTGTTCTTGGATATGTGCTAAGTCTTTCATTAGCATACTCAGGAATTTATAGATGAAAAGATCAGACAAGGCAAAAATAGCAACAATTATTATTTCTATGGTGATCTTTTCCATTAGCAAGCATTTAAAAATATGTACAATATGCTAAGCACGAGGCATTATTATTTCCTTGTTTAACTCTATTATTTCTTTGCAGTATATGTATGTTTTATTTCTTCTGTTTTATCTGCTTGACAGCCTTCACTGGCACAGGCTGCCCAGGGGGGTTGTGGAATCTTCTTTGGAGATACTCAAGACCCGCCTGGACACCTACCTGTGCAACCTGGTATAGGGAACCTGCTTTGGCAGGGGGGTTGGACTCGGTGATCTCTTGAGGTCCCTTCCAACCCCTGTGATTCTATGATTCACCGTGAACTAGACCCTGCTGAGCTAAGTGACATATAGAAAAGGAGGAGATAGGCACTGCCCCAGCCCTTTGGAGTCTGTTGGCAGTATAAAAGAGGGAGTGATCAAAGGCCAACACAAAGGCAGTCAGTGCAATCGGCAGCAGTGGTTAGCCTACTGTTACTGCTGCCAGGCAGCACTGGCAGAGTGGGATTTTAAGGAAGGGCTGTGGGGAATGAATGTGAGGGAGGGGCTTCGGTGATGCCTGCGGGGAATGGCTTTTTAAGAGAAAGGGAAGGAGTCTGGGTACCTCTCTTCAATGTGCTTCAGAGCCCAGCATAAGACCACACAGGTAGGGGTCCTGCAGAAAGTCGTGGTTGCAATACAGAAGAAACACAAACGAGTTGTGAAATGTTGTTTAGTTATCCTCTGCATAGAAAAAAAAATGTAGAAACCAAGAAGTATCTTGAAAAGCCTTCTGTTTCCAGTGTTCCTCTTCATGTTTAGTCAAATGATCACAGAAGTTTGTTTGTACAGCAGTTCCACAAAGATTTGCATTTATAACCACAAAGAAAGGACACAAGACTGAAGGTTTGCCTCTTACTGTTATTTCTTCGTTGTTGTTGCTGTTGTTTGCTCACATATGTGAATAGTTGCTTTGTACAATTCTTATAAATATCATTCTGCAGTCATTTCCTGGGTCATCTTCTCATGTTTCATGAAGCAGATCACAGACCAGGGATTTTCCCTAACCCCATGACTGGAAGTGGGGTCGCTTGTACTTGAAGCAGTTTAGGTGTTACCCAGCTAAAGGCCTGCTACCACCTCCAGTGAGAGAGCAAGATGATGGCAAGGAGTGGGAGGATGATGAGCTTGGAGTAGTTCTGCTCGCTTGAACCACAGCTGATAGCCACCACCTCCACAAACAAGCAGCACAGCAGCAGGCTGGACTGGAAGTCTTAGCAAAAGAGATAGGCTTTTCACATAGGAAAATGCATGGATCTTTCAAACCAATTCCCACTGATGGGACTGATGGGACTTCTGTATTCCACACTGTTGTGCAATGGGGAACTACATCTCAAGTGCCTTGTTTCTTTGTATGAGAAATAATGGAATTCAGGTTACGAAAGTCATGAAGCCTTTCAAACAAAAAGTCATGACTGGTGCAAAAAAGAGGGATGATAAAACATGACAAAGACGTTGCATATTTTCTGAGAAGATATTGAAGCAAATTTGGCCATATTTTCTCTGAGAATAATGTGGTGAGCTGTTGCCACCTCCTTATTTTGAGAATTTTTACATATCTTATGTCCTAAATTGAACACTCTAATTCCTTGTGAAGAACATTATATTCTTTCCATAATACATCCTCTGACTCAGATGTAGAAAATCTGTTGCTAAAGCCTGCTGTCTATATTACCTGCCAGTATACTGGAAATGAGTACTGCTGAGAAGTAGAACAAATGTCCCTAAAGAGGAAGAAAACCCCTCCTTTCTTAAGCTTGATAAGGAGCAACGATTGTTCAACAGGCCTTGCTTATTAACAAGAAAAGACAAAAAGATGTCCTAGGAAAATTACAACCAGCGCTATGAATTTTGGCTTCTGGAAAGACAAGCTGCCACATTTCCACCTCATGCTATTACCAAGGAGACTGTATTTTAGTGTGACACTATTATCCCACTCAGCACTTAGGCCAAGTCCCTCTTTTGTCTGCTTGTCCCACCCTGCACTGTCCACTCCATGCCTTAGAGTCTCTCTTCTGCATCTCTCATCAGTTGAGCACCTCTGAGGTTCTCATCCTTTTACTCAGCACGGTCTACACAAATGTAGTAAATATTGTGCAAAAACAGCATACATAGAGTGGCCATTGCTGGTGGAATTTTGTGATGGGACATGAGTTTTAACCAAACCCTGAATTACACACACAGTTAGTATCGGAAGGCTTTTAATACACATTGAACAATCTGTTGGCAGAGGTGTGACACGTCCAGACATCTTCAGGCATGTTTCTGGAGCAGACTGGGCTGTGCTGCCAGTGCAAGAGAAGAGACGCCCTTTGGAGGGAAGAGGATCCTTTCAGCAAAATGAATAAAGACAAACTCCTGCACAGCTGATGAGCCTGCTCAGTGCTAGGGGCAGGGGCTGGGGGTGAGGAGTTTGGCAGGAGCATCTGATAAGCAGCACTGAACATCAAAGTGTAGCATTTCCCTCAGTGCAGGGCAGCATAAGGCCTTGCCATCTGGCTCTGAAATACTGACAAAGAATGGCTGGGTCACTTTAATACGGATTTAACAGGCATGCTGCTACAAAGGCTAAACCATAAAAACTATTTCTTGCTGGAAGGAATGTTCACTCTCCCTGGCTGAACAAAACACAGCATCTAGGATTTTTCCATGTACTGAAACTAATTCTTAAGGTCTGCATACCTCCTTGGAGAGGAGCTGTCAGATATGTAGTACACTGGAAGAGCTGGAAGAGTACTTCACCTCTTCAGGAAATGTGCTTGCAGGGAAAGACGGGCACAGTGAACCCACATAGAAGAGGTTAATCTTTGGAAGAGAAGCTAATTGTGGATTACAGCAGCAAAGAACAGTGTTGCAGAAGTGATATAAAATATAGTGCAACCTACGAAGTAATTCTGAGCCCCTGAACTAACTCAAAGCACCTAGTTCTGGTGCCAGTACTTCATGCACCCATTATATTTGTTAACAGGCAGGTGACAGACCCTAAACCAACACGTAGTCTTACATCAATCATGTTGCAGTTATTGTGGACAGGTTACATGTGGGTGACAGAATGATGCTGGTGCTGGAAAAAATGCAGAGATACTTCACAACGTGAATCTCCTCCAGAGGGAAACAAGAAATCCTGCGTTTTCTGAGCCATTTTGAAAGATACTGCTAAATTCTGCTTCTCTTTCTTTATGTTACCAGACAGAGAGAAGGCATAATAAGGATAACGCCTCTCTAGTAATAAATCAGTTCTGAACCAAGTTCCCCTTTGAAGAAGTAAAGCTAAATATTTTTCCAGATTTATTTCTGAACATAGAGAGGTGGATGTGTCTTGCTCGAGTACAGCTTTGTAGGATGATCTGATCCCAAAATGGTTGCTTAGTCTTCCTGTATGGAGGTGGGTGTCTGAAACAAGGCAGATGACACATCTCCTGGAGATGCCTACACACAGTGGCTGTGCCCCAGGCATGGGGGGAGCCCAGGCCCTGGTCTGGGATGATGCAGCAGCACACAGATGGCTGTGGTCAGATGGGAAATCCCACAGAGAGTAGCTAATCCCCTGTGAGGAATGTGGCACTCAAAGCGGGGTGCCATGCCCTAGCTTCTCCTCTTCTAGGCACACAGCCCTGTGGCTGCCAGACTGCCTCCAGAAATAGGAGTTAGTGGGAAATGGGTATTACTGCTTTGGAGGCTGGAAGCCAGCTAATGCCCACATGAGGTGGCAGATGCCATTGAGCTCAAGAAATTTGCACTTCACCACACACCTTTGAGTAGCCAACCCAAGTGCCAACATTTCCAACACTGAGAGGTGAGTGGAGGGCAGTCTTCCCAGGGCAGTGCAGAGCAAACCTTCAGCTGTGATAGAAGTGTGGGAGACACACTGTATGAAAAAGCCTCACGGGAATGACACCTGCCTTCACATCTCTGCTCTCAGTTCAGGATTTTCTGCTGCCCCAGTGCCAGCCAATGGGGAATGACTCACCACATCATGATGAAGCAGCAAACTGTGAGCACAATTCCTTGTGTTATCTAATGGTGATGCACTGGGGTTGTGGTTAATTAGAGAATCATCCCCACCCTGGTGGACTTTCTCCAGTGGAGACTGACTGCTAGGTGAGGGTGAAACTGATGATCTGATAGCCACCAAAGCATTTAAGCTTACACACTGCCCTGCAGGTCACCTGTTAGGCAGCAGTAACTACAAGTATGTGGAAAAAGTAAAAAACACCAAAGATTTAACCCCCCCCCTTTTTTTTTTTTTTTTTAATTTGTTAAAGTTTGCAGACTGTGCTGTTAACTGCACTGAGGCCATAACGAAGCTGCAGATTCTCATGTCAAAGAACTGTGGATAGGGGATGAAAGCAATCTGCTGCCAAGGGCAGCAGCAAGCCCATGTGCCACCTGAAAGCAGGCAGCTTCTGTAAGCATAGGCAGTCACACAGACCAGAGGCCTAGAAGTGAGCAGTAACTCTTTTTTTTTTGGCTCTGGGAGAGTACTTTTTTCCTCTTCATCTATTCAGCAAGGAAAGCTTTGTGGGTTTATGTTTGTTTGTTTGTTTGTTTTGTTTTTCCTTTTCCAGTGCATTTGGAGCTCTAGGTTGCAAATATTTCTGCGGATAGAAAAAGGAACATAGCTTAAAGAAACTTAATGAAACCTGATTACTATAATCATGGCTCGTGCCAGAAAATAACCTTGGTTTCAATTGTTTATAACTTTAAACGGATGGTCTGAAATTTTCCATTCTGACTTCAGTTTGATTTAATGAAATGTTTGGAGGGGGAAGAGGCGGCCTCTTTTCTTGTCAGCTTTGGGAGGTCAGTCACTTTAGCAGAACACCAAGGATCACTTCATGTCAATAAATATGTAAAGGTTGCAGTGTCACCATCCTCAGCAGTAAGGAATGGTAGTTGGATGGGAAATGGTGCTTTTGCCTATATCCAGGTTACAATTGTCTGAAAAAATGGGCTGGGTATGTTCTCGGACTTCTCCAGACTGAACAGCCCCAGGGTGTCTCAGCCTTTCCTCATAAGGGAGATGCTCCAGGCCCTTCACCATCCCCATGGCCCTCCACTGGACTCTCTCCATCAGTTCCCTGTCTTTCTTGAACTGAGGACCCCAGAACTGGACACAGTATTGCAGATGTGGCCTCACCAGGGCAGAGTAGAGGGGGAGGATCACCTCCCTTGACCTGCTGGCCATGCTCTTTTTAATGCACCCCAGGATTCCAATTGGCCTTCTTGGCTACCAGGCCTACCTGTTGTCTCATGGCCAACCTGTTGTCCACCAGGACTCCTAGATCCTTCTCTGCAGAGCTCCTCTACAGCAGGTCAGCCCCCAACCTGTTCTGATGCATGTGGTTATTTCCTCCCATCTGCAGGACTCTGTACTTGCTCTTGTTGAACCTCATAATGTTTCTCTCTGCCCAGCTCCGCAGCCTGTGCAGCTCTCGCTGAATGGCAGCACAGCCTTCTGGTGTATCAGCCATTCCTCCCAGCTTCTTATCATCAGTAAACTAGCTGAAGGTGGACTCTATCCCTTCATCCAAGTTAAGTTGTTAAATAAGACCAGACCCAGTATCAGCCCCTGGGGAACACTTATAATTACATGCCTCCAACTGGACTCTGTGCCACTGCTCACAACCCTCTGAGCTCTGCCATTCAGACCTTTCTCAGTCCACCTGTCTGTCCACACATCTGTCTCACATTTCTTAAGCTTATCTACAAGGATGTTACGGGAGACATCGTCAAAGGGTCTCCCTAGGGCAGTGGTCATATCCCCAAGCTACTGCAGTTCAAGAAGCACTTGGATAATGCTCTCAGACATGGAGTTTGATTTTTGGGTGGTCCTGCATGGAGCCAAATGTAGGACTTGATGATCCTTGTGGACCTCTTCTAGCTCGGGATGTTCTGTGGTTCTATGATTTTCTGGAAACATGGTCCAGCTTAGAGCTGGGTAAACCATCTTCTGTAAATGCAGCTCCTTCGCACTCTTGGCCATTCTGAGTACAGGTGAGGAGCCCAGACCAGGATTTTTTTCTCTCCAGTATTTTGAGTCCCAGAAAGAAGCTGAGAAAAAATATTTCCCACAAGGCTTACATTGGGTTACCTGGTTTAATTAGAGAAAATGTCAAATGCCAGCTGCTCCAAAAGCTGAATCCTCAGTATCTCAAACTGGACATATGAAATAATTAACATACATAACATGGACATTTCTGACACAGGTCCAACAATGCTCTGATGTAATCCCTTGGCTGTTTCTGTCCCAGGCCTTCTGTACAGCCAGAGCAAATGACTCTGTGACAGTGCCATTGGTGACCCTTGGAGTGCTGATTAAATGAGAACCAGGTGCCTTGCACAGAGGAAACTCATCCTTGGGCATATCCCTGTCTAACAGCAGTGGTGGATCCCCAATGATTCTAGCTGCTGCCAGCACAGCCAGTAAGGAGCCCAAATTTATGCATGAGGAGATACAAGCACTTGTCCTAACAAGGAAAACTGCTAGAGCAAAATGCACAGGAAGTGATGGCTGGAATGCAGAATAAAGAGCAATCTAACGTCTACCGGGCAGCTGCATTGTAAGAGTGTGGTTGAAATAAGATAGAATACATTGCCTCCTTTATCTCTGTAACAAATACTGCCCCACCATATTCTGATACATTTTTGTTAAGACGTAGTTGTGCCTCATTTTTTTAATATCAAGTCAATGAGAAAGCTTTCTGCTACATTAATGAACTTGAATCCCAGCAAATTTGTTGTGTGAGTAAAAACACAAGTAGAAGAGGGCAGGATCCACAAAAATACACTCACTCATCAATCACACAGCCAGGGGAGCACATGTCTAACCCCCTGGATAGGTCAGTATTTCTCCCTGCTGTCCTGCTCATGTAAGTGCCAGTCAACTCCATCAGGGGAAGCTTAGAGCCATCTCAAGAGCATGGGCTGGGTCTGAAGCTGAAGAAAATCAACAGCACTTTACCACTGTTACGAACAATGTCTGTGCAGAAACAGCTACCAGAAAATGTCCTCATCTGTCTCTTAAGTACTGCAGCTTCTTAAATCTCCAAATCAGCAATGTGCTGTTTGCTCTCCTTTAGTAAAATGTTACGAAAACCGAAGCATCTTGAACATATCCTTGCTTTTTCGGTCTGCCAGTGGTGCGTGTGGCAGCGGACTGGAACGACTGCAGAGATATGCAGAGGAGCCAGCAATCTGGCCAAACGCCAGCCAGCTTGTGTCCTCTCCAGTAACTGGGTTATGAGCATCAGGGAAATGATGTTCTTCCAAAGAACTGCTGAGGTCAACTGCTGAAATCTGTTGTTTGATCGTTTTTTAAGTACTTCCCTCCAGACCACGGACAGAAGACGCCAGAATAGGTTGAAACACTATGCGGAAGAGAGCACACTGCATGTTAAGGTGTTGGAGGGCCTTTATTCCGGGTTCTTGCTCCTCTATTTTTGAGTAAGATTATCTGTGAGCCAGCCAGAGCCCAGAGAGTCACTGCTCAGGTCAGATGGCAGCTTGGTTCCTATCTTCAGTGAGGGTCAGATCAAACCCTGATGCTTCACTTGCTGATAGCACATTGGGGTGGTAGGACAAAAGTCATTTGAGTTCATCAATAATCAGCCAAGAAAATCGTGTTTGTGATCAGTTAGCCTAAGCTGTTTCAAAACCATCTCTAGGATTCCCTGAAAGAGTTTCAATTTGAACCAAAATTACTCCTTCAAACGGGGATTCATGCAGGGACTCTGCTGGCTTAATGCTGTGTATGTTTGGGACAGGATGGGGGATTGAACCATAACAGCTTGCTATGAGATTGAAAAAAAAAAGCAACAAAACAGACAGAAGGAAGTCTTGGTTTTAAATATGATAGTGGCAATAAAAACATTCACATTTGTTCCAATAAATTTAGCATCCAAAGTGAAGCTTTAAATGTTACATCTTTTTTTATGGTGTTGTTGTTCATGCTGAACATGCATATTTTGAACGAAAAACATTTTTAAAAACGCGGAGAAAATACTTTGAGAAAAGCAACTTTAATGTGAATACGCTTCAGTTGTTAACTGTGATGAGCATCATCCCATCCCATCTCACCTATGCTATCCTAGGTATGTTTTCACCATGCTCATTAGAGAGGAATGTGAATGCCTTCTAACCATGCACTAAACGATGCCTCCAGCAGCTGTCATACCTCATTTGCTCTCTTCCCTTATCATCTCCCCAAGGCGAGATGAGTATCTGTAATGTTTTTATAGAGGTGCTTTCAGATGTATGCACTGTTTATGTTAGATTGGACAGATTGAAGAAGTACACTTGATACTCACAGTGAATTACAACACTTTTGTGTGATTCTAAATGTCATCTTCATTGTTTGCTGTATCTATTTCAACCCTTGTTTTCACATCTTTGTGGCCTTAACACCCTGTCCCTAGCACAAACTGCTTCATACTTTTTTCCAGAGCCCTCTAAGAACTGTTTTGGTGATGATATATTAGAATATTGCTTGCTGTACATTGGTGAAAATAGTGAGACTGCCTCAGTCGGACGAGGACAGCTGGTCTGTGCAGCTATCCTAGCCTGGGCTGCTTGCTGCCACAGATTTATTCCCATGGGCTGTGCTGATATGAGCACTTAAGGACCCATGCTTGGGGGCTGCACTGCTTTAACTAAAACTTGCCTGATTACACTGGTGCAAAGGCTGCACAGACAAGCCTTCACGGCCTGAAATCCCAGTGAAGTGCTTTTGACTCAGAGCCACGCTGAGAAAAGGCAAGACACTGCTTGTTTAGTCAGCAGATGAAAGTTGTCATACTAGAAATACCATTATGGCAAGATTAGCAGTGTATGGAACTTGTAATAATTAGTTACCCTACCAGCACGTAAATAACAGGACAAACTGCTGACAAAAACCTTTATATACTTGTTGAAAATGGAAGTTAAGATGATAGCTGTTTTCAAAACCAGGAGGAGATCCTTACAATTTCAGCTTGACCTCTGACACATCCCGTGGGATGACCATTTTTTTCCTCAGAGGCTTATGATAAAATTCCCAGGGTGGTTCACTAGGGCTCGTTTATCAGAATGTAGCCAAACATCTGCAGGATATCAGCCTGCAATATATACAGATTAAATCAGCCCTGGAAAAAGAATCAGTGCTCTCCTGCAAAGCATTAAAAAGGAGGTGTTCTTTATGAGCCTGGCAAAAGAGCATGAAGCATTGAATAAACACTTGTAATTTAGGGAAGGAGAGTCTTTGTGCTATTTTTGTTTAAAAAATTTGTTCAAATGGGAACAGATGGAAGCAAGGTGTACTTTTCCTCATGGAAAAAGTGTGCCCCATAGCAGTACTGCTGCTGGAACAAGAAAATCTGATGGTACGTGAGAGCTACAGCATCACAGCTCGCATGTACCAGTCTTCTGGTGCACCACAGGGCTGGGGGAGTTCCTAGGTGGGATGAGTATTCTGCCCAACACACTGCATGTGGCAGCTCTGACATGTATGGATAATCCATGACAGCCCAGTGGCTGCAGTCAGAGACTCAGGCACTTGCATTTAAGTTTCCAGCGGTCATGGCCCATAAAGACCATCTGCCATGTCTCTGCAAGGTTTTTGCTATGCATCTATGGTCTTCAAAGGCAAAGTCCCTACACAAGCATAAGCACAAATTATATGTTTATTTGTTATTTTATTTTAAAAATAAATGGGCTCTCCAGAATAGCTTTCAATGAAACTATGTATTTGAAGAGTTTACAGATGCAGGTCCTCTGCTAGGCCAAGCCTTCCCTGGCAGAACTGACAGGGGAGCCTGGACAACAGGCTCTGGCCAGATAGCTAATGCCAGAAGGTATGCATCCTGCTCTCCCCATCCACCAGGACTCTGTGAACAGAGGCTCCTGGGTGCCCAGAGCAGTGTCAGCTGCTTCATTAACACCAGTGAGCATGAGATGAGGAGAGGCAGAACAGGGCTTCAGTTGCACAGCTCTGCCCTGCAGGGACTGATGAGGGAGACACTGCCACAAACATGGTGTCCCTGTGCCTTCTTCTGGAGCCTAGGCTGGCTTAAAGAGAAAAAAGAAAAGGCAGTTAAGAAATATGCATTAAAACAGAACCCAGCAAATGAGGTGTTTTTTTCCTACCAGAGTGCTTTTCTACAGTTTTGCATACACAGATAAGTGCTTCCTGAGCCCTGTGTGCTTGGTGCTGCCTGCAGTGAGGCTGTTAAACACACACTGGTCATCACTGTCCAAATAACTACACCACCGTAATCAAACGTGTGACATGATTCACACTTAGGTTAGTTGACTGGGAAAGCACAATATTTTCCAAGCACAGGATAGGGAGGCAAGGGCATTTGAAAAAAAAACATATTACAATGTGAGGTAGAATTATAGAATCGTAGAATCATCAAGGCTGGAAAGACCTCTCAGATCATGCAGTGCAACCCCAGCCCACCCCCACCATGCCCACTGACCATGTCCCTCAGTGCCACATCCACACGGTTCTTGAACACCTCCAGGGACCCCACCCGCTCCCCGGGCAGCCTGTACCAGTGCAGCACCACTCCTTCTGAGAAGAAATGCTGCCCAACACCCAGCCTGAACCTCCCCTGGTGCAACTTGAGGCCATTACTTTTCATCCTATCACTGTTACTTGGGAGAAGAGGCCGAACTCCACTAAAATAGTAATACAAAAGTAATATAAAGAAAGGCTTGATTTATGATTCTTATGAAATTCTCAAGGTTCTTTCTTGCCAAAATCCACTCCACCAGCCTGCTCACCTGCAATGGTTCCCTTCCCCAGACCCAGCTGAGCAGCTCCAGGAAGGGGACCACTTTGTGAGCACTGCAGTGTGAATGAGAAGAGTGTTCTGGGCTCCCCCTCCAGCTGAGCCATACTGTAGATGACCAGCCTGCATGAGGAGCACCCAGCCCGTGTCTCATGCCTTCCTTCATGCCTCTCATGCCACTGGTGACTCAGGGCAGGGACAGGAATCACCCTGAACTGCCAGCGCCATAAATCATGTCCCACTGAAATGTGGAAACACAATCATACCATCGTGCTGATGAACTCAGCACGTCTGCTGGATTTTGAACTTTGTACACATCACCTATAGTGGTAAAAGTACCAGCTCCAACCAAACAGCTGCAGCACGGCAGCAGGGATGCTTCAGAACAGCCAAACACACCAACAACAGCATTTGGAGACCGGCAGCTCTGTGCTCCACCCAAGAAACCGGAACAGCGCTGTTTGCAGCCCTAATTATTCTTAGCTGAGTTGCCATGGAACAAAGCCTGGCTAATCCTGGTGGACTGATCTGGGAACAATCTCTAATCTTATTGCCTAATTCTGCATTGGTCCCGTTAGGGCAGATTTTATCCCAGCTGTAAGTGCAGTGAGGCTTCAAGGAGCTGTCACTGTGCTGTTTGACTGGTAGCAGCACAGCCTCCTTATCAAGAGTAAGGGATGTTGTTTCTCTTTGAAGCAGGACGTAGAATTTTCCCTTCCAGAAGTAGAATAAATCTCCCTCATGCTTTCTCTGTACTCACAGGACACATGAGTTCATATGTCACATTCTCCTGCATGTTCAGTCAGCAACACTGCCTATTTGCCACCTCATGAATGCTTCAGAGAACATGCACGTAAAGAGGCAAGTGGGCTTATAATTGAATCCAGTGGGTTTGGTTTTCTTGTTGCCAGCCCCACAGTCACCTTGCATCCACCACGAGTCTGACATCACAACACTGACTTCAGTACCTCAGCACCTCCTGGAGACAAGGCAGCACCATGAGGGCACCCCTGGTGAGGGCAGGGAGCCCGGCTGTGCAGCGGGAGCTTTGCGAGGTGAATGCTGTGCTTTTCCCACAGTTTGTGTCTTAGAGGTGGACTGGGGGACTGTCCCAAGCTGCCCCATATCTCATGTATCAGAACACACTCATGGCTGCGTAAATACCGTAAGGAGAGCTGCACTCTGCAGGACGGTCAGGTAGTGGAAAGGAGATGCTGGGGAAAGGAATGCTGTTCCTGGTTGCAGCTTGCTCCTTGCGGAAACACATCTGCAAAGATATCCTTGAATACATCCCGGGAAAAAACCACGCTCCTGCACAGAGCTGAGCTCACCGTGGTTGGAGCCACAGCCATGTTCCCTTTGCAGAAGCCATGCTGTAAAGTCACTGTGCTGCTCTGTTGGCTGCTGGAGATTCTGGGGGACAAAATCATTTGATTTAAGCCCTCCCCACCGGAGCAAACTTCAAAATGATATTAAAACATCGCCAACATTGGAGGTATTTAAAGAGGAAGGGTGTTTTGAGACAGATGGTGACTGTAATTAACTTCTTCTCTCATAAACCACTGAGTTTAAATTCAATTACATGGTGATATTTTTTTTCCCCTTCTTTAATTAAATAAACCCAATGGCACCTCATCAGCAGCCAGCCTGTATGCGAACATCCCAGCGGCCAGCTGCAGGATAAGCGCAGCCCAGCCAGCAGCTGCCACAGTGCTGGACAGCTCGGGAAAGCCCCAGGGCTGTGCTCAGCAGTGGGGTCCCCTGGCAGAGTCCCACCCGATGCCTGCACCACCCCAAGTGCCTGCCCTGCATTTGCAGGATGCCCGGCTCGGCTGTGGCACAGCAGTCAGCGCTGCTGGGCGTGCCAGTGGTGGGGTTTTCGTGTTCGGTGTGATTTATCAGCCAAACTGGAATCTTCACTTCAGCTGTTTGGACATAAATGTCCTGACACAGAGCAGAGGAGATAAATCATTCCAGTTGTGTTGCAAACGCAGAGGTATGCAAGCATATCCTTGCTGCTTCAAGGCTGCAGAGAGGGCTGTGCCAGCGGTCCCGCCCCACATCATTTGTCATACTCATTTTGTCAGCCTGTCCCACGGCAGGACATCACTGCTAAAAGAATGTTTGCTTCTAAGTGGTGTGGTTTGTTTTGTATTTATTGTTTGCAATATAAAGAACATGGCTTTTAATATAAAAACAAGTCCTCCCCCTTGGGGATCTCCAGCAGCCAGCTGTCTGCAGCTCTGGGCACCCTGCTCTGTGTGGTCCTGCTGGAGAAGGGTGGGCCACAGCAACACAGTGGGCCTTGCCAGCCTCTGCCATCCTGTGGCTCTGGGAACTGAAACAGCCCTACGGTTTCACCTGGGCTTCTGTAATGGGACATGTGGAGGGATTTCTTACCAGCAGCTTCAGAAGATCTAATGATAGAAGTCTTCAGAAGTCAAATAGTGCCTCAGAATTCCCAGGTCTGGGCCTTCCATTGCCCTCAGCACTGTCACCAGATTGTTTTTTTCGGGGATGACATCTATCTTTGAAATACCGGTATAAATAACACACGTGCTGTGGGAATGGGATGTGCGCACAGCAAGGAGGGGTGTCAAAGAAACAAGTGCCTTAAAACCTAGGGCTCTGGGTACAGCGGTGGGGTGGTTGGTCTCTGTAGGGCCAAAACTAATTCACCACAATGAGGAAAGCCCAGAGCTCATTACTGAACCTGTTGTTGACGCGCTGTTATTCCATACGCATGTTTAGTTGGTTTAAAAACTACGCCCTGAAGCACATCTACTGATAAGTTGCTCTGCAGCTCCCTCTAATGGATCGTTTGTCCAGAAAGGGGTTCGGGGCAGCAGATGCGATAATTCAGCACTCGGTGCGATGTAACACGCACTATCACTGCCGCTGCTTTTCTCTCTCCTCGTCCACCCGTCACTTCAATTGTACTTCCGCAGCTGGAGCAGCTTTGCTTCTAAGAGCTTTAATGGAGCAGCCACAGCTAAAGCAGGAAGCGAGGGGCTGCAGCGGGACGGGAGAGGTTGGGACACTGGGGACAGAGCTGGTGCATTGCTCTGCTACCTGCTGAGACCTGGTAAAATGAAGTTTCTTAGGATCAGGGGTCTAAAAAATGTATTATGGCCTAAAGGCTGCTCCGCCTTCAGTTCTGAACTTTATCTTGGCTTTAAAATCACAGGAAGGCAGACATGAGGGTGAGCCGTGACAAAATCTCTCACATCTGAACAACTGATACCCATAAAAGCCACATCTCATTTGCACACACGTGTCAGTTCCTGCTCAACGCATCTCTACCTCACGTGCTCATGCATACCAGCAAGATTCACTCTGATCCTTCGTGCCAAGCCCCACCTGCACATAGCCAAGATAATGCTTTTATTTAGAAGAAGGTAATACCCTACATTGTCTATTATTTCATATGCTGACTTTGAAAGCACAGTGTTGTTTTAGAAGTGAAAGAAGAGCAGTGGACAGGGCACACGGCAGAAACAAGAGGAAAACAGTATTTGGCAGAGTGCAAACGCTGGACTCTTTCTTCAGGGAGGAGCAGTGAGGCAGTGGCACAGGCTGCCCAGGGAGGTGGTGGAGTCACCATCCCTGGAGGTGTTCAAGAACTGTGTGGATGTGCACTAGGGGATGTGGTCAGTGGGCATGGTGGGGGTGGGCTGGGGTTGCACTGCATGATCTGAGAGATCTTTTCCAACCTGAATGGTTCTATGGTTTGCCCTCTACAGAAATCACAAATTGATGCAGTGAATGGTTTGCAACAGCACTGGCCATTCAAGTGAGTGCTGCTATGCCTTACAGCAACGCAGAAAGTATTTCAATTAACAAAAGGCCCACAGATCACAGATGGGGGCACCTGAGGCAGCTTGTGGCAGTGGATTCATCCAGGAAATAATCTGTTGGTCCACGTAGGCCATGCACAGATATGTATGCTCATTTGCTAAGCAATGTGTAGTTCCTAGCCACCATTCAGCCCTGATTTGCTCTGCCCCTTCCAGCAGTTAAAGCCCAATCTGCACCACAGCAGAATGCTTTGTTTAACTGCAAACCCAGACACCTGCAAATGATTCTGGTCCTTAAAAAGAAATTTACAGCCAAAACTTTTTACAGACTTCTTTCTGCTCTGGGAATCACACAGGAGAGCTGTCCAGCAATGAGAATGTAGAGAACGGTGCATGGATTAAGGCGAGCAGTAATCCCCTAAACATGACCTACAGCAGGTAGGTCACATCCCTGACTCTTTAGTGTACATATGCTCTTCATGTTAAGCCTTCAGTCCCATCTGTGAAGCTGCTCCACCAATATACGTGTCACTGACATACTGAGATGTATCAGCTACAGCTGATTTCCTCCAACATCCTTACCCAGTCACTCTTGGCTCTCTGGAACAAACCAGCACAGCATACCAGTGGGCTGCCTTACATCTGCATGCTGAGTGTTTCATGTCATGTATTTGGGAGAATGGAAGGAGCTTTGAGCTTTCTTCAGTTATTCCAACAGCATTGCTCTGAGATCACACGTAGCTCGAGTCCCTCCAGCTTGCTGGCCATGCTGCAAACATTTGTGCATATTGCACACACTTGATGCAGGCTTCCATTCACCTTGTTACTTTTCCTGTGGTGTCTCCTGTCCCATGCTGCCCTCGTCTTTTATTTTCCACTCCTTCCCAATGTTTTTCTCACTTAAACAAAGGTTGTGATCTCCCTTTCTTTATTAGCTTTTCCATAGAATGACACTGTCATTAAGGTTGGAAAAGACCTCTAAGATCATGCAGTGCAACCCCAGCCCACCCCCACCATGCTCACTGACCACATCCCTTAGTGCACATCCACACGGTTCTTGAACACCTCCAGGGATGGTGACTCCACCACCTCCCTGGGCAGCCTGTGCCAGATGCTATGAGCATCTGAGACAGGTAATCAGGCAACAAGTTCCCAATACTAATACAAGGCTCAGCTGGGAAGCCAGTGCTCAGGGTTCAGCTAATACGACTATAAGCAGGTATACATAATATATCCATTATGCCTAGGATTTGTACTTATGGTCTTGGCACTCTTTCACAGGGCATAAAAAGTATCTTGCCTGGAGTGTCCAGGAAGATACAGACTAAGAATGTGGAGGCACTGATGGAAAAGACCAATCCAACAAACAACTGACAGAGAAAGTAGATGTGAGGAAATCACACAGCCAAGCTGCCAGGACTCTCCTGCAAGCTGCTCACCATGCGGTCCAGGATTCAGATGTAGTTTCAGCATTGCCATAAACCCATGTGATCCCTTTGTCCCTTCTGTCCCAGCCCTTTGTTTTGAGAAGAAACATCCCTAGCATCCAGTGCAATGGAGGCCTGTAGCTGCATGGCAAGTTGGGTCAGCAGGCTGCCCTTGCTCCACAACACAAGGGAACAGAAGCCAGTTTCCAGCAGAATCAGCCAACTGCTCTGTGTTGCCACAAGGCTGTATGACTGCAAAGTGGACCGAAAGGTGGTTATGGTGTACTGTGAGGGCAGGGGAGAGACTGCTACTTCTTTTCCAGAAAGGGCCTGTCGTTATACCACCCTAAGCTGACCAAGAAGGGACAAGGCATGTGGGACAAGGCAGAAGGGACAGCATATCGCTGGTGGTAAAAAATAAAAATGAAATAAAATAAATAGATCTAACGTCGTGATTGTACAGCTGAGAAAACAAAAATAGTCTGCCAAAGATGTCAGACAATAAAAATAAGCAAAAATTACTTTGATTTGGCTTCTATTAAAGGGATGGAAAATAAATACTTCTTTTAGAGGCCCCTTCTCAGAACAGGGGATCATGGAGAACTCACAGTCTATCGCAACATTGAATTACTGAATCCTGAATGGTCTCAATTAGAAAAAAAAGTGGCTTTTTCCCACAATTACTTGCTCATTAATACAAGAATCATTAGCATTATATAAATGTTCTTGTTGCAGTGGTTGTACCCCAGATGATTCCTTTAATCTAGAGCTGATCTACCAGGACAGATATTTAGATACTCCTGGGTAATGCTGAGGGAAGTTAAAATGTTTACTGCAAAAAGTAACAGTTCTTGCAAGAAAATCCAGAGAATTTGAATGTTGATTGCTATGAGTGCTGTACCCAACTACAAACTGAGCGTATGCACCAAAGTTGGGAAATGATCGTACTATGCTGACATCAACATGCATTGTTGTTCATTAGTGCAGGAAAAAAGCAAACAACCAAGTGTTTCCCAACAGGTGGGAAGCAGAGAAAACTAACCTTCACGATTTCTGTGCCATCGTGGGGAAATTACTTGTTTTTTCATTTGTTGACTTCCAGTTCCCTTGAGTCCAGACTGAAATGCAGTCTGCAGGACATACCAAGCAGAAAGCCTCAAAATGCATTCAGCTTAGTTATGTACAAATAGCAGCAGCAAAGACATTTCTGAGCCTTGTTAGCTTTACAAGATACACTGAAAACTTACTGATATTTTCTATATAATTTTCAGTGTTAATTATGCATAGGATACACATGGTTGTGACCTCTAGAGACAACTGATCCATGTCCAAGTGGCGACCCAGCTTGGTTGTGCCTGTAGTTAAAAAGCACATTTTGGACTTCTCCTTTGACTAAGAAATCCATCAGAAACCATTTTGTTTGCCCAATTTTAGTACACTCTAAACTACATTGTATAAACCTGTATGAAAGAAAATGCCAAGTATCATACCTGCACCAGGAACTGTTCACGTATGTTACGTACCTTAAAAGTAATTAATCATGTTTTTTTCAGATTACTGCAAACTATACATAGATAGGTTGGAATTCTGCTGCAACCCCAATGCATTCATCTGTTTCCTTCTCAGTCTCACATGCTCACTTCCATTCTCCAAGTTTTAAGTTGATTTATCTAGCTCTGATACTTCCTCCATCAACCTCTCTCCCCATGGAAAGTAAATACCAAAAGCTGTGTGTGCAATTATCTGACCACAACTTACTTAGATGGAAATCTCTTCAGACCAGGTTGTAACAGCAGCACAATGGCAAGCAGTTCAACTTCTTCCTCTCTTCTACCCTTGTTAAAATATTATGCATGAGCTCAGGGACAGTTGTGGTGACACAATATGCTATACTCAATCCCATCAGATCCTCCTACGCATCTTAAGGACCTCAGAACTACTAGAGTGTATGGTGAAACAGCAGTCTGAACACCAAAAGGCACACACCAGAAACGTCCTTCAGTTTCCCAAGAGCCATACCACTCTCAAGTCAAACAAATCCTTCCTTGATTTCTTCCTGTTACTCCAATGGTATACAGCATATTTTTAACCAAATGGCTGTGCCAAGACTGATTGAATCACAGATGAGGAGGAAGGCAGCTTTTACACAAAGTAAAACTAGTAGAGCTTCTAGTAGTCAAGAGCTAGATCGATGAACTCTTACCTTAGATTTCTCTGTAGTTAATCATAGGAAGAAAAACAACCTAGAATTCTAGTCTTGAGCCCAAGAGCACCTTGCAAGAAAGCTTGCTCTCGACAACAAGAAGACATCTTAAGTATAAAGCCTTAAATGCTTTTTTCCTCCTTTCCAGAATTCTTGAAACACAAGATAGCAGGCTCAACACAGGCTTCAATCACATCACTCTGAAGCTTGTAGGTAGGAGCTTACTCATGGAGATCTTCCAGTCCAATAGCTTCCTGTTTGGTTGTTGTTGTTTTGGGTTTGGTTGTTTTTTTAATACTACCACCTTCCAATTCTAAACCAACATTTACAGCTGCTTCATTCCACCCATAATTTAGCCTAGGGAAAATGAAACCTTCTTCATACTACCTCCATTTATAATTCACGCTCCTGCTGAATTATGAAGTACCTATGTGAAGTATTCAGAGTCGAACCCTAGGGTAATTTGGCATCTTCTGTTGCCAAAGGCAATGTGTTGAACATGAAAAGTTCTGCTTTTGCTTTGGAGGAAAAGAGAAACGGCCAATGCCAGGTTTGGGTGTTTTCTTTTATTGTTAAAAGATTAAAGCATAACATTTTACCAGATACAAGAAATGTATTCCTTCCTGACATTACAAACATCAGAATTATCAAGAGAAAATGTTGAGCTATACGTAGTCTGACGTTACTCCATCAAATTTAATGTATATTAGTTCATGCTTAAAACATGGCCAAAGTACATAATCACAAAGTAAGTACCTCAATGCTTCTAAAACTGAGACAAGAAAGACAGAATTGAGTGCAAGAAATTTCCAACAAATGACTACACACTCAATTACAACCTCGGGGCCAAGTTATTCCAGAAGGGTTGGTAGTTTCTCGTGCCTGGCTCATTCACCTTTAATTTGGTAAGAAATTTCATCTTAAAAATTTGATAAAAACATTTTTAAAAATAAGACATCTAACAAATGCAAAAAACCAAGATCGTTCTTCACAGAAATACATGGGTTGCTTGCCACTCCAGTCCTTAATTGCCTGTACGTTTTACAAATCTTTACAAAACTAGTTTGTATCCATTTTGGTTTCAAAAACATAGTACATCCAAAAAAATATGACTCTACTGATGGGGAATAAAAAGACATGGACGCGTATTTAAAATGACTTTTGATAGTAAATAATTTCAGTCAAACAGCTATAAGACAAGCTAAACATTGTACAACAAACCATGCATCTTCTGACTTGTCAGATCAGCTAAACTACTCGGTTAACATACAGCAACACTTTTGAACACTGTCGTCAATTCAGCTTTTCTAACACGAGGAAAAATACAAGTTAAATTTGTTCTTCAAGTGGTTCAAGGCTGTCCAAATGTTTTTTAGGTGTATCATCGTTATGACGGCTTTGGCAATGGGTTAAGTGTTTCTTAAAGCCTCGGGGAAAATTTGATTCGAAATTACAACGAGGACACTTCAACAAACTTTGACCATGAGCAGCAACGTGGTTTTTAAGCAGGGACTCCAAGAGAAAAGCCTTGCCACATATTTTACATTTGTACGGGCTCTGAACATTATGCTTGTTGACTAAATGATGCAAGACGGCTCCTTTTTTCATTGCACGACAGCAACAAATTTTGCAGTAATACTTTCCCTTGCCACGCTTCATATACTTTGCTATTTCTTCCTCAGAAATGAAAGCCTCTTTCTCTTCGGTAAACTGAAGAACACACTGCGGCTGAGTGGGAGTAGTTGCATCTATTTTGCTCTCTCTATAATCAGAGGACTCCATATCATATTGCTCTTGGTCACTGTTGGATTCTTGCTCCTTCATCTCCATCGAGTCCATCTCTGCTTTTCCACACTCGCTGCTATTCAGTTCAGAATCCGAGTTGTCCTGGTTTTCCTTCTTGGGCTTCTTTTTTGGGCACGAGTATAACATGTCTTCAGGTGATTCTTTGGCTAATATGGATTGTTCATCTGGTGAGAATAAGTCATCCAGTGGTTTCTGATCATCTAAAGTGTGAGAAAGAAAGTCACTCTCCCCAGACTCGCTGGGTGTCTGGGGCTCAGAGGAAAAACCTGGAACACATTTGTGGGACTCAGAAAACAGGATGTTTTTCGGGATTTCAGAAGCTACAGTAGTTTCAGTATGTCTCTGGACATCAGAGGACATAGAAGCAGCAGGTTTCTGCATCTCAGAAAATACAGCTTGCTTTTGAATATCAGGGCATACAGCAGATTTCTGGGAGTCAGGAAAAAGAGCTTGTTTCTGTGCGTCTGGAGAAACAGAATGAGCCTGTTTGTGGGCCTCAGTGAAGAAACCGTGTTTCTGAATCTCAGGAGAAGCTGACTTCTGAGACTCCAAAAAGGAAGTATGGTCCTGAAGTTCAGGGGAAATGGCAGCAAGTTTCTGGGCTTCGGAAAATAGGGCATGCTTCTGGATCTCAGGAGAAACAAGAGCTGACTTCTGGGCTTCAGAACATAAGGCATGTTTTTGGCCTTCAGTAGAAGCAAGAGAAGCAGACACCTTATTCTGGGTCTCAGAAAAGACAGCACGTTTCTGGACATCAGTAGAAACAGCAGGATTAGATTTACGTGACTCCGGGAACAGAGCTCTTTTCCGAGGCTCAGGGAAATGGGCTCGTTTCTGAACCTCAAAGGAAGCAGCAGAGGAAGACTTCTGAGTTTCAGAAAAAAACATAGATTTCCGGGACTCAGAGAGTTTCCAAGATTCAGGAGACACCGAAGTAGCAGGCTTACGGACCTCAGGGAAGAAAGAAGACTTCCAAGAGTCAGAGGAAACGGAATGACTAGGCTTCCGAAGCTCAGGAGAAACAGAGGAAGAATGCTTCCACGTGTCAGGGGACAGAACGGGTTTCCAGCCTTCTGGGTAAACAGATGAGATGGGTTTCCATGGCTCAGTAGAAACAAGAGTGGACTTCTGGGATTCAGAAAAGGTCGTAGATTTCCACGAGTCAGATACGAGCCTCCTGGACTCGGGTGATGCAACAGGGCCAGACCTTCGGGACTCGGGGGCAGACCTTCGGGACTCTATGGAAGCCTTTGGAGCCCAGGGAGAAACTGTGGAAGACTTCTGCATCTCATGAGGCGCAGACCTCCAGGGTTCGGGGGAAACAGTAGGACCAGGTCTCCACGACTCTGGCGAAACCGCAGGAGCAGGCCGCCGGCTTTCAGGAGAAGCAGCAGAAGCAGGCCTACGCATCTGAGAAGCATGCCTCCGAGGCTCTGGAGACACAGCTGGGGAATACCTTCGTGGTTCAGGGGATACAGCTGGAGTAGGTTTCTTTGGCTCTGGTGACACACCCGGGGAGTATCTACGGGGCTCTGGAGACACGGCTGGAGAATGGCGACGGGGCTCAGGTGATACAGCAGGGGAATGGCGACGGAGATCTGGAGAGACTGCTGGGGAATGGCGACGGGGCTCTGGCGATACAGCAGGGGAATGGCGACGGGGCTCTGGAGACACAGCCACAGCTGGTTTCTGTGGGTCTGGAGACACGGCAGGGGCTGGCTTCTGTGGGTCTGGGGATGCATCAGGGGACTGCTTCTGTGGGTCTGGGGATGCATCAGGGGATGATTTTTCTGAGTCTGAGGACACAGCTGAGACTAATTTCTCCAGATCTGGAGACACAGCCTGAACTGACTTTTCTGAATCTGAGGACATGATCTGGGCTGACTTCTCCGGCTCAGAGGAAGATGTCTGAGCTGACTTCTGGGACTCTGGGGACACCGATGATTTCTGAAGCTTGGATTCAGATCTGGGGACTTCAGGAGAAAGGGCAGGTTTGAGTGACTCGGGGGAAGGGGAAGACTTCTGGGGCTCCGCAGCACCATTCTTTTTGGAGGAATCTGAACCTCCTTCTACCTGTCCTTTCTGCTCCTCGTTCCATTTCTCTGGTGCCGCGTGTTGTGCTGTGATGTGATAATACACGTTGCAATACATCTTGCTGGTAAAGAAACATTTGTGGCAGTGAAACAGTTTTGCACTTTTTTGATAGAATATAAGTTTACCCAAACCAGCAGCATCCATTTCATCACAATACTCCGGGTGTATGGTGCCCATGTGAATTTGTATGTTTTCATAGTCTGTTCCTCTGAAGCTGCAGTGATCACACTCCAAGTGTTCTGTGGTTTTACGCAGTATCTGCAACATGTCCATTTTTCTACGTTAATAGTTTTCACAGCACTTCACCTTCACAGCAAGCTTCAGAGTTCCTGCAACAAAGGAAAAAAAAATCTGTACAGTTATTTAATTTTAGCTTTGTCAAATAACTACGTTTCCCCCTCCCCCCATCATTTTGGAAAGCATAAGTTTTGCACAGGTACTAACTACTTCATAGAGAAATCCAAGTATAGGCTGCTCTGGCATTTACAAGTCATCTTGCATCAGCAGAACTTGAAAAAACAAAGCTTTACCTAAGAGCAGGCCTTCCTAATAATGTAAAAAATACCTAACTCTAAGAAAAGAATCCAGGTAATGAACAGTTAAGTTCACATTCCATTTGATAAACGACTTGCTTTCTCAGTTGTCCTTTCTTCCAAGATTTGAAGTGGTTTTGTTTATGTTATTCATGTAAACTGAAATCAGAAAGTACTGTGAAACAGTGCCAGCAAAAACAAGCCATTTCAAAACTGCATTTTCCATCATAAAATTCTGGAACAAATTAAATGTTTTTGCCAAAACAAAACAAAAAAATTCAATAAGATAACAGAAGCCTCAATCCTACGCTCTGCCTTCCCGTATTAAACATTATTTTCCTTTCACTAATTACGTGAAAAAATAAAAGCCACTGCTCATAAGAACTTTATCTATTGTAAGAACAATCTTGCCATTATTTCATCTTGTTGCCCTAATAGCATCAACAATACTATCTCAAAAAATCTAACAGCAGTGAGTTTTATCGAAGCTGTGTGCCAGCCCTCATATACAAAATATTTTGTTTCGAGATGGGATGGAAATGTCTCAAAATTATTGCTTCCGTGAGACCTCGTAAAAGCCAACAAAAACACAGAAATGCAGCATCAGAAATGCAAAGCATTTTTAACTATTTGGCTACATCTCATCACCTCCATCAGAAGCCACCTTGATTGCCAACCACAGAAAACAGAAAATGAAGTCTGAATGACAGGACGTTCTATAACCAGCTTCCACCTACACGTGGATGTTATCACTGCTGTAAAGGAATATTTGGACATTTCTCAGTAGCTCTGCAAATGGCACACTTTGCTTTCTTTTTTTTTTTCCCCTGTACATTCAAATTAAAGAATATTACATGCTACCGTATCAACCTAATTTGTAAGACATGCATCCAAATACAAAGACTGTGTGCCAATTTAACATTATTTTTCCTGCCCAAGTGTATATATATAAATAACTAGTCAGAAAATATGTACCCAACGCAAGTATTCTCAATTTATTCCTAACGGATTTGTTTAACCCTCTTTTCTTATGGATAAAGAGACTCACACAAACATATTGCCCCTCGGTGAATACCAATCAAAGTGGACAAAGCAATATAATCTCAGGTTAAATTTCTACAAGTTCCATGAAAAACAGTAATGAGCAGTAAAAAGCTAAAGGAAAGTCATTGCTGATATAAAGGTTGAAGATTTGACTTAACTGTTACTGGTTTTGTTTAGCCTGTAATTAGTACGTGGCCGGTACGCAACCAGTCTTAAAACCTGCAGAACAAGCAGTGTCTGACCCAGGGACAGATTCAGGGACAGAACAAAAGCAGACTAGCAGTACTGCTGAAGGATGGCATGGGCACAGCAAAAAGCAGGAAGGAACTGGCTGAAGGACAGAGGGTATGCATTCACAAGAAATAAAGGTGCACTGGTGTGGTTGCTCATGGAACGATGACTTTGCACATGCTGTATCGAGGCACTTCACATTAAGCCACAGGAACAGGCAGCTCTTCAAAACAAGCACTTATTCCAGTCAAGAAGCATGGTAGGTCCACAGGCAGAGCCTGAAGATGAATCATGCTTTACACATATGAGAAGAACGTGCCATCTATGAGAAGTGACTGCACTGCTCTAACAGTTATTCACAGAATCATAGAATGGTCTGGGTTGAAAAGGACCTCAAAGATCATCTTGTTTCAATCCCCCTGTCATGGGCAGGGTTGCCAGCCACTACAGCAGGCTGCCCAGAGCCACATCCAGCCTTGCCTTGAATGCCTCCAGGGATGGGGCATCCACAGCCTCACTGGGCAACCTGTTCCAATGTCACCACCCTCTGAGTGAAAAAATTCCTCCTGACATCTAATCTAAATCTCCCCTGTCTTCGTTTAAAACCATTCCCCCTTGCCTTATCACTCTCAACCCATGTTGAACTGGAAGGAGTTTTTTGGTAGAAGTTACTATATTCCAGCACTTGGAGAAGCCATACAAAGGCCTGTATCCATGCAATAGCAAACAACTTGCCAGCTGGAAAAACCCATAGCAAACCTTGTCCTAACACTCCAAAAGATCCACAATTCCCTAGGAATTCAGGTTCTCTTTTTTTGGCTGAGATTTGCATCAATGGGCGAAAAGGAAATTTTTAAAGTCAAAACCAATTAACTGATCACGTGGACCTATAGAAAACAAATGAGTTTTAACCCAATCTCAGCAGACCATAACCAGGACAATAAAAACATACTGCATTAATCACATTTTCAGACCTGGAAGAGAATACAAAATTGGCATTAACCTGAATTCTCTATTTATTTTTCTCCCTCTAGAGAACACAGTAAAATAAAACTGAAATTCTCACAGTACACAACACAATTTTCCAGGTATTCTCTCCTACTCTTCTCGTGATTTTCCTCCTCCTTGTACAGTACCTACATGCTGCTATTTCTGGAGTTACCTGTTACTCTCATCTCCCAACTCTACTTCACCCAGTCTCCCATCCTCTCCTTTTATTTGGTCCTATCTTACTCTACAATGAAAATTTTCATTTTCTTTCAAATGCAATAGTGAGAAAAAGTCCCTGCCTCCCCTCCACAAGCCAGCCCAGGTGCTGCTTTTCAAACCAGGAAGTGATTCTAGAAATGGAAAAGTTACAGGCACTTCCTCATTTTTCATCTCCAGATATTAAAAGGTTGACATTCAAGCCTCTACATATGAGGTAACATTAAGGAATTTGGGATACCTCCTCTTGTACTCACCATTCTTGATTTTGTAACTGGCACATGGTAACTGGCAGTCACTACAGAAAGCGCCTCTTCTGCTGACATCTCTACTTCATTTAGGCATACTACTGAGCAAGAGATCCTCAGTGCTGCCACATCTTAGGCCATGACTGTACAGATCAGTGAACCTAGTTCTGAAGTAGCTATTCTGAAACCAGTAACAAATCTGCACAGTGCTGAGCCACTAGTAACACACTGCCATTTAAATGTAGCAGGTTCACCGAGCATGTATCTGAACGTCAAGTCTGTAAGACTTTCTTGTTAATATCCCTACTCATGTCTCCCTTTGAGCTCAAAATGCCTATGCTTCCACATAGCCACAATTACTGCCTTCCTCTATCTTAGAGTCACAGAATGGTTTGGGTTGGAAGGGACCCACCTAGTTCCAAGTTCCCATCCAGCCTGGTCTTCAACACCACCAAGGAAGGGGCATCCACAGCTTCTCCATTCACTCAAGTACAAATAACTGCTGGGCAGTTTTTCTGAACGCTCTGTCAGGTCCCAACCCACAGCTGCAGGACACCCCGTGCCACAGTAACTGGAGCTGAGGCTTCATGCCGCTTCGCAACAACACAGTGCTCTGGATTCTCCTGCTTTCCTCATTATGCAGAGCGGTGATGTACAAACTACAAATACAACCCAAAAGAATTAACTACGTAAGAACGTATTACGACTGAAGCAGAAGTTTGAAATCCAGCATTTATACTTGCCCTATCCCCTCGTTCTGCTTCTACTTCAAGACAAAGTACTGATAACAAAAGAAGCTTCCACTAGGATTCTGGAGTTTGTGATACTAAACTTCAGCTAAGGGCAGCCAAGGCTTCTTTAAGACATGAAGATTTTCACTGAATCTGAACAGCAAAGTGCTCCTGTCCACAAGCTCACCACACCACAGGTATCAGGCACGGTAACAGCACCGGTATCAGCTCAGCTCTTAGCTCAACCACAGGTTTTTGCTGGCCTACAGGGACACAAATCAACATCCAGGACAGTACAAATCTGACAAAGGGATTCAGTTTGTGTTAAGTGGAGCAACAGGAAGAGCCCAAACTAAGCAGAAAGCAGACAGATCTCCTAGTTCCTCCCCAGAAGGACTTACGGTCACTTCAGACTCAGTTCCAGGATTCGGCATCTCATTGTTCGTCAGGATCCCAGTACAGGATTAGCCATTCTTCCCAACGCCTCTCACAAACCTCCCAGTGGCATAAAACAAATCTGCAGGAGACGCTGTGTACCAGCAAACATCAACCCAGTGTTAGGCACAACACAATGACTCTGGCAACTAACAAAATGTCTCCCCTTCTCAATCCCATTCCAATTCCACAGCTAAACATCTGTTTAAGAAACATTTTACACCGCTGCAAAATTTAGTGCATCCCCGCTTTCATCCTATACAGGAGCTAAGCTGTGATTGCTGTGAGGCAGTGATAGAGCAAAGCAAGGAAGGGCTCAAAGCTAAAGATCTATACTGCCTGTGAGCACAAAAAATTACAGGTTGTTTTTAACACGTCATACAGAATTTAAGACTATGGCAATGTTCTATCATCCTTCAATACCAGTCAAACCTCACAGAAAGAGTTATACTTCTCTTCCTCCTGATAAAGAATTGACCCTAATGAGAGACAATCAGAGAACGAGGATGTGCAAAGCACATCATGGATGTCAGTGCAGGTTCAAAGGCCCTCAGAAGAAAGTCATAAATTCTAAATGGTTCCCTACACCTGCACTGGCTTCTCCATATCCAGTGGGACTTAAAAATAGTGCTGCCATCCACAGAATCTTGAAAAATGAGTGACATACTGGCATGAAGAAATGGTTTCCAGCAACCTCCTACACAAGTGCACAACATCACCCTATCAGTTCACCAGGCAAAGAGTGAAGTCAGCCCATACTTCTAGAAATGTCTTCCTCGGATAATCCTCCCACTTTTATAGGGTGCCACTCATCACAGTTCTGCTCTGACAAGTCCTGTCACTGCACAAGAAAGATGGCTGTTCACTTTCATCAACAACAGGCAGGCAAAGATTTCAGCCACATCCTCTGTTGATGAAGATGGTTGATTGTAAAGTTAGTACCTAGCACCAGAGAGCTGGATACAGATGCACCAGTGCTTTGACCAGTAGGAGCAGATCAGACTGCTGCTGTGTTTAAGCAAAAAGGAAAGTGACACATTCCTGCAGCGCCAAGAAGTAGATGGTAGCAGCCTGGTGGCAACACCATGCTTCTCTTGAACCTGTGTGATGGCTGACAAGAAACAGAAGCTCAGCTCCCACAGGCAGTGGTGCAGCAGAGCATGCACTTCCCAATGCACACAGAGGAGATGCGAGGGTTGGCTCCAGCACACAGGGAACAAGAGGCAGCACCATGCTCGTGCTAACCTGCAGAGCCCACAGAAACCTGACTGCACTTGCAGCCCATCTGCCCGCCACCAGCCATCCCATTTGTGCAGTGTTCCCTCAGCAGTGATCACCGAGTCCAGTCTTTAAAACCACTCTAGGAGAGAAGGTTCCAACACCCCGACCTTGCCAGCCAACAACACTGAGAGAGGTGCTGGGAGAGCAGGCACCTGGTCCAGAAAGGGAGCTGTTGCATGATGCAGTCCCATGTTTCCAGAAGAGGTTCAAGTCAGAGGACAGTTGAACAGTGACATCAATGCTTGACGCCGATGGCTCCGGAAACACGAAGGACACAGCACTTCAGCTACCTCGTGGGACTTTCATCTTTGCTAAGAGAAGGACAAGTCTACAGAGCAACGTGAGTTCTTAATGTAAGACCTAAGGGCAACCTAAAGCGCAAAGTGTCTGACATACCTACATGGAGATTCAGGATAAGAAATTCCAGTTTTGTGATAAGGCAGTCCGACTCTATATTAGCAATATGACCCAGCTAGCTTCTGAAACTGACCTCAAAAAACATACTGCAGCAGAGCTGAGTGGATGAAGAACCACTGGGCCAACCAGCACACCCAACCACGCTGCACCATACCCTTCCCGCGGTGACCTCGGGCTAAGAACTCCACCGAAACAGAACTCCACGTGAGGACAGCTCGGGGAAGAACGCAGTCCGGACGTCCATCTCCCACGGCAAAGCGTTCACCAGGCCCGCGCCGCAGCCGCCTCCAGCTGCCGGCAGTGCCGGGTTACCAGCCCGGGCGCTCTCCCGTGCCGCGGACCCTCCTTCCCGCGGGGCCCGGCTCCGCACGAGGCCGGCTCCGACAGCCCCGGCGCTATTTCCCGACGCTCCCATCCCGCCCCGCGGTCTCCGACCAGCGTCACCGCCCCCTCGGCCTCGCCCCGACCCGAACCCAGCGGCCACCCCCCGGCCCCGAGGCGGCGGCGGCGCCCGAGCAAGGGGAAGGCCCCGGCCCGCCGCCCAAGGGGGAGAGGAGCCCGCCCGGCACTGGAGGGGCGGCGGGGAGGGCCCCCCTCCGACCGCACTCACCGCCGAAGCACCTCCAGCGGCCGGGTGCAGCCCAGGGAAAGGCGGCGGCAGCGGGGCGGGCCGGGCCGGGCCGGGCCGGGCCGGCGACGCTGGCGGGTTCGGGCCGTGCGAGGGGCGGGGAGGAGGAGGAGGGGGCGGGGGGGCGCCAGGAGGAGGCGCGCGGCCGAATGGCGGCCGCCTCACCGCCCCCCCGGGCCCGCCCGCCGCCCAACCGGAAGCGCCGGCGCCGCGCGTGGCCCCACCCCTCGCGGCCTCCCGCCTTCTCTCGCCGTGACGGGCGGGCGGCGCGCGGCGTCGGTCATGTGGTGCTGCCGTAAGGCGGAGCGGCGCGGCTGGGCTGGCGGGAGCCCCCTGCGCGCGGGCATCAGAGTGATGGAGTAACGCCCTTCTCTGGTCCTCGTCTTCCAAGAGCTCCGTTCCCGTGTTACGTTAAATTACGCATCTAAGCTGTTTTAAGCTATGAGTGCCTTGCTTGCAGTGACACCTGAGAAGATGGTGTGTAATACATAAGTCACGATCCCTTTGTCAGTCTCAGAGGGGATCTGATCCACGTCTATAAATATCTAAGGAGCAGGAGGCAAAAGGTGAGGCCGGACTCTTCTCAGCAGTGTGTGGTGATAGGACGAGGGGAAATGGCCACAAAATGAAGCGTACAAAATTCCACACAAATGTATGTGGGAACTTGCCACAGTGCAGTGAGGGAGCAGTGGCACAGCTGCACAGAGAGGTGGTGGAGTCTCCTTCTCTGGAGACGTTCCAGACCCGCCTGGACGCCTACCTGTGCAACCTGGGCTAGGGAGCTGCTCTGGCAGGGGGTTGGACTCCATGATCTCTAGAGGTCCCTTCCAACCCCTACAGTTCTGAGATTCTGTGAGCCAGTGTGAAGAGCTGCCCTATGCCATCATGGTACCAAGTGAAAGAATCTCAGATGTCCAGATGTATGTAGGAATAAAAGTTATAGTCTGAACTTTTGGATTGTATTACTACCAGCTTTGATGTATTGATTTTGTTTAGGAAAAAATGACTTGGGATGTTGGGATGTTTGTAGGAAATTCTATCACACTGTCACCTGAGCACTGTCAGCAAACACACTGGGTGAAAGAACATTTTAAAATCAAATGAAAAAGCATCTATGGTTGAGAAACATATCTTTTTTTCTGTTTGACGTATTTATTCCTATGATAAGTCGTCCAGAAAATGCAGTACACAGCAGAATTTTTCAACTGTGTTGCAGGCTGATTTCTGTTTTAAAGATCCTCATCATAGTGCCTGTTGAACCATCAAACCAGGCGCTGGCTGGCCATAGGTCCTCATGTTCAGACTGAGGCAAGTGCCAAGTTCTTTTCTGTTACTGGACTTGAGTGGTGGGTTATTGCATGCTTGGTGGAGCCAAGGTCTGCACAGAACTAGCTTTGGCCTGTTGATCTCATGGTTTCATACAGATCTCTTAAAAACATGTTCAAAAATGTTTTCTAATGGTAAAACATGAGAAAAACATTTGTCATATGGAGCTTCTTACTGTGCCTTCAGTCAAGAAAACACTGTAAAAGTAGTTTGAGCCATCCCCATGAATGTTTCCATAATTAACAAACATGATTTGAACAGTTACATCTTTTCACACTTCTGCCTACTTTACAGAAAGCTTTGAAAAATGAGCTACAAATAAAGAAATAGATATGAATGTGTCCAAATTCTTCTGAATTTGGAAGCACATGTTGAAAATTTCTCATCGGCATCATCTTCCAGGTGTTCTTTTAGAGCGAGCTTTCTTTTTTGACTCATAAATTTCCATTGCACGTTCCCAGCAGTGGTCCACCTGGAGAAGCAGGATCTCTGCTGGCACAAAGCTCATACAAACAGCAAACCTCCCCATTGGGCTGTGAGAGAGGACACCCTGCCAGGACTGGGATGAAGCACTCTTGGCAGACAGGTTTGGTTTTGCTGTTTGCAGGTTAGGAGGGATGAGCATCATGCTGTCCTCACCGCAGGAGACCCATCATGAGCTCTGCTGTCATTCTCCTCACTCAGCAAAGCTTCCACCATTTCTCTGATGCAGAGGTGAGGAGGCAGGACTGGCCCAGATGTAGGAGTGCTCTCGAGCATGCACTGATGCCAGTAAGTAGAAGAAGTTTATTGTGCTGTTACGCTTCTGGAAATGAAAATCTCTGTTGGTGTTAAAACTGCTCAGCACCCTGGGAAGCTGTCAGACAGCTCTGACTTTATAGTAATGGCAAAAGATATTTTGAAAAGCGACATCATTTAAATCCTGTAATTTATACTGAATGCTTTTTCCTGCCTGCTGAGCAGGATTCTGACGGGAAGCATTTCTCCAGAGAAAGCACGCATTTACATTTCTTTTTCAAGCATGAAGTTCTATGATACTTCTATTCTTCTGCTTTTTGAAAGTCCTTGGTGGTTTTTCTTTGAACAATAGTGCATCACAGGGCAGTGCACATATGAAGAAAATAGCATGAAGTTAAACACCCATAATTAAGAAATGAAATAGCTGAGAGTTGGGTGACAGCAGTAATTTGCTTTCTTTACTAAGTCCTCTGGCACGAGGATGTTTTTAAAAGCAACTCAGACATGAGAATTTAATTCCTCTCCTTAGAAGAGCTCAATCATTGGTTTTGGTGGTTTTATATAATACCTGTAGCGTTTTCTGAAAGGCTGGTAGTTGTCTCCCTGACCTGCTGTAACATCAGGTGGCATTTAGCAGTGATCCATCACATATCACACATCCAGCCCACGCAGAAGCAGTACGTATTCCTGCACTTGTGGCTAAGTATCTGTCTGCGGTTTCTCTCTGTAGACACAGTGGGAACACTGGTGCCACAGGTGGGGATCCTGCATCATTTTCAGGGTTATTTCCTTTTGAATACAGGACGTGGACACAGCAGTGGTCACTTGTCGTCAGCTCCTGGCTCTCTGTGCGCAGGCACAGGGACACAAGCTAAGGCTTGCTGCTTTTCTCCCAGTCTCCTTTGGGAAAAGTCTTCCAGCCCAAAGCATGCATGCAACGTGAAGAGGTAAGCTGCATACCTCCAAACACTCTCTGGAAATGTCTTACAGCCATTTGTTTTTCAATAAAAATAAGCAGCAGAATGTGTTCAAAAATGGAATGTGAAGTTGTCAGAGTGATGTTTGGGAACTGAAGCACCTTCTCTTTAAAACTGCTACAGGCGCGAGTGCAGATCTTTTACTGAATATTTATATTCCACATCAGTTTCCTCTGACACAATAGACATGACAGAATGGAGCTGAACTCCATCTTGACAGACAAACTGATTTCCATATTGCAAAATGTTGATGACCTCGGAATCCAATGAGAAATAGGACAACAGAAATTGAGTGAGGCTACCGAAGTGGTGAAGATTTTTATTAAAGAGAGAGTGCTGTAATTTAAAAACAAGGAAGCAGATGGCACCAAAATCAGCTGTGATGTAACTAGATACAATCCTATTTCTCAGGGAAGCTGGATCTACTTTCAGCAAAGCTGAATTTGCAAAACAAAGTTGCTATTGTGGAAATAAAGCTCTCACGCCACACTGACTCTGTACAAAGACAGGCTGCAAGCCTGCATTCATTTTGTGTCATCAGGAGGCACATAGGAAAATGAGCAAGCACTGAGCAGGTGGCAGCTCCTCCTGCCCGGCTTCCCCTGTGAATATCAATGTTCTGGATGCCCTGTCATGCGGATGTGTAAACCCAAGGCCAGCTTCCCTGCAATCAAACAGGATGCAGGTGTCCTAGTTAGTGTCGGGATGACAGCTTTTCCCAAAAGATGTGAACGTTCGAGCCCTGACAGTTTTTACTCAGCCAAGGTTTCAAGTCCAATCTTCGGTAACTAAGAGGTGGCAAATAAGAATCCTCAAGTGGAAGTTTACAGCTAAATAAACAGTATTTAATTACTCAACTATAACGCCACCAAAAGATAGTTACAACCCAGACACTTGTGGGGAGGTGAGAGAGTAGCCCAGGAGCCAGCTTTGGCCCAAAATACCAAGTATGTGAGGATGTGCACGAGCTCTTCTTCTCTTGCTCTTACGGGTTCCTCTCACAACCAAGAGCCCTCCTCGTGCCAGCAGGGCTCTGCCCTCATCTCCTGGGCACCTCAGTGAGTTGGAAATGGTTGCTTGGTTGCTTTTACACAGACACCAGTCTGGTGAGGGCTTCAGCCCTGTATGGTTCTACCACAGGAGAACTGTCCTGACTAGGTCTCCTTCTTCTCAGACCAAGCCAGGCTGTTTCACTCAGCCAGGAAGATGAACTCAAATCCCTTCTCGGCAGTCAGAATAAACCTGGTGCACAAGATCAACTTGAGATGAAGATAAAACCACATGATTCTCCAACAGTTGTTTTACTTAAGCTTTTAAGTACTTTTTGTCTTCCTCTCACACAGTTTGATATTAAAATTCTCCTCAACCATAATTTTATCTGCTTCTGAGGAATACTGAGTTGCAGAGCATCTTACTTGTGTGTTTTTAGAGCACAGGCAAAAAAAATTACAGAAGATCACCTCTTAAAATCATAGTGAAAATCTTGTTGCTTTTATTCATGTAATGCTTAGTATCTTGGAAAATACAATAAATAATTTTTCAGTCGAGAACAACTAGATGTTATGCTTAACAAAATACTCCAAGAGGATGCAAAAAGAAATTAATGTCTTACTATTCGATGCAATCAACAAAGCAGGTCTCAATTTTGGACAACTGTGGCAATTTTCAGCTGTAAAAGATGAGTAAGTTTTGCCCCACCATAAACATGCGGCTACGGTTGAAACCCAGATGAAACACTGTGAACACATACACACACACATGCACACACATGTGTACATGTGCCTGTGTCAGAGGGCAGAATTTGACTTGGATCTTACAAAATGGCACTTTGCAGCTGGCACTCGTGTTTGTTTTTTAAACAAACCGAACTCCAGAACTTTCACGTGTCATACGTTGTGCAGACCCTGCAACTGCAACTTACATCAAACATCAGCATAGAAAAAGTCATCACTGTACAATCACTTTTTTAAAAGTCAGTGTCAAAACCATAAAAAAACAGCTACTTTAAGAAAAACAGATGCATTGTTTAAGTGCTGAGGTTTGTGTTAGCTTTTGTTTCGCTTTAAGTACAAGAATCTATTAAAACATAAAAGGCAGAAGTGGCTTCAGAAATGACAAACACTCTAACAACACACTTGTAGCTTTAATAACACTTACTTGATGCTGTAGTTAATTGAAGAACAATGTAAACACAACGAGGTACGTACAGACACCCACTGCCTTTCACCGTGTCCTGCAAGCACCGCTGGCTGCGGAGCTCCCCGGGGCACACGGTGCTGGGCAGCACTGCCATTTGCAGGAAGGGGCTCTGGGACTGCTGTGCACCCAACACACTGGAAGCACTTCAGGCCTCACACTGACACAAATCCACATTTCATTTCTTTAGACTTGAAAAGGTGAGATCGCTTCTGAAGCTTTCTATAAATATTCATTTATAACGGTGAGATTTCTTACCTCAAGGTGAATCTAATAAAACATCAGACAGCTTTTACATTGGGCAAGTGACGTTTGCTCTGCTTTATGTAAAAAAAAGCAACCATATTCCTTCGCTGTAAAATACTTCACGCATCTCCAGTCGCTCTTTCCTTTTTGTCATAGGAAGTAAGAGAAAGCGATGACAATTTTATTGGCGCTGGGCTTCTGAAACAGCTCTATGTGATGATGATAAATCTGAAGTTCATCCCTCTCCACGGGTCTTTCCTCCAGTTTGTTTTATTCCTCTTCCTCACTCTTCTCAGAACCACCTCCCACTGAGTTATCCACCTCATACTTTTTGTCAAGAGCTTCTTCAGAAGATTTCCCACTGCAGTCGTAGGCTTTACTCGAGGACCCCGTATGTGTTCGGATGCGAGCCCCTGGCTGGTACAGCTGCATGGCTGGGCGATCCTAGGGGGGAGCAGATGGGGTTAACTCTCTGAGAAACCTGTGTGGGATACACAGGTAGGGCTTTACAGAGATAAGTTTTTGTGAAGAAAGCAGATTTTGTGTTAAATTACTTTACGTATCATAAGAACTGGGGAAAAAATGAAGTGTAATGAAAATGAACTGAGTATTTATTATCTGTCTTGCTTTCAACACTATTCTCGAAAGCCAAGCATTTTGAAAAAGCAAAGAAAGCTGTAAAAAAGAAAGCTCCTATGACACATTTGACATAAACAAGGAGAAAGACTGCAGCTGATTATCAAACACAGTACTACTGTGCATGCCCAGGTAAAACCATGAAATATGTTGCTACCTTCACCAGCAGAGAGGAGGAAGAACAGCAGCCTGCACACTTGCAACATGGCAGATAAGTGACAAATATTAACTATAAGCACAATAAAATGAGATAAACCAGAGTGCAGGTTAGTGGAAAACAGCTAGGAAATTATCCTCAACTGAACGTGTTCAGTGCTGCTGACCCAGTCACACACGCTCTGATTTGACCACTGGGAAATGGAAGAAGGAGCAGTGTACAAGGAAAAGAGACCTTCAGCCTGTAAATGGGAAGTTCCACAACTCTTGAGAGCGCTTTTTATTCTTGAAAATTTCAATAATAAAATGTATTATTGAAACACTGCTTTAAGAAGTCTTTTCCTAGTAGATTGTTTACTTCACTGACATAAATATCAATTTTTAATGGTATGGAGCAACACATCCACTGAAACCACAGCTTTTGGATCGAATTCTTGTATTAAGTTTTGCAAACAAAATTAACAGCCTATTTTAAAGCAGCCCTTTTTTGCACAAAGTGACCAACACAGCTTGCACAGCGAGTCCGCCCCAACTGGCTTGGTATGTGTTCCATACATACAAGCCACGCATGACCAGCTCACTCCTTGTCAGCTCTAGCCCTCACCCCATATCAGGAATTTGGTTTGAAAGAAGAGATTCACATGCTGAATTAATTTCTAAACAAAATAATGTTTCAGTCATCTTGCGTAGAAAATCTAGGACCAGAACAGATTGAGAGTGAGGCTGACAAGGATAACCACCTCCTGAAGAGACTCTGGTACATCCATGAAATCAGAGCTTGAGAAAAATGATACCCACGTCCCTGGGAGACAAGGGGGACAGCTCTGCCACACACCCTGCTACCAGCCCCATTTGCGCTGCTTTTGCACCTGTTCTTTCCCTGACATTGAACACGAACGTGTTTTGTCCTAACCAAACAACAGCTTTCTCCAACCAGCAAGTATACAACATAGAAGAAATTGGATATTCCTCTAAATACCACAGTTTTCAGAATTAGCTATTTAGGTATGTCCTTACTTAGGTTATGTCCTTAATGATGTCCTGGCAATGGAAACACAAAGACTAGCACGCCACAGTTATTGAATTTCATTGCAAACCAGAAGTGTAACAAGTGTGCACTCATAAAATACAAAGCTTCCAAGAATAGCGTTCTAAAAATGCTAGATTTGAAAGTAAGACAGGATGTTATACGTGATTCATACAAATGAGCAGAGATTGTAACTTATTTCAAATGCTGTTGTCTTCTGACAGCAATAAAAAGAAGTTGGGGGTTTACTGAAAATGAAATAAAGAATTGCTTTTTTTAAAAAGCATCTTTATGCTGAGTTTGCAAAAGTAAAACCTGTGATCTTGAAGCATATTTAACTAATGAAATATTATCCTAAATGAATAAAAGAACCTTATTTCTTATGCGCTCCTTTTTGGATGCCATGTCATCACACTTGTCCTCTTTACCCAGTTTGTCTACTGCCTCCACAGTGAAGCTGTAGTTGTGGTTCCCTTTCTTTCCTCTGTCTTGGTTGTATCCTTTCCCCCATTTCAGCTCTTCTTCATTCCTTCTCACAAACTTGTCGAACTCATAGTGAGCTCTATGCTTTCTGCCATCATCCAGTCGATACCTTTGCCTTTCAGGTTCTTTTTCTCGAAATCTTCTCTCCAAATCTCTTTGTTCTCTGTCACTATCATTTTGTGACCTATAAGTATGTAGGAAAAAAAAAGACAATCCAAGCAATTAATAGTTAAAAGAAAAAAGCTATTGCACTATAGAATACAAAGCCTTACTTTGTCTTCAACAGTCTTTATGTCAGTTGTATGTGAAGGCTGTTTTTCCTCTAATAAAGAAGGGTTATGTGCAATTTTGCTGAATGTCTCACTCACATATATCCAGCTCTCCACGATGCATTCAGATCCAAAAGATAAAACTTTGCAAGTAAAATCTACTTTCTGTGCACCTGCTGTGGGAGGCCTCTGCTCCAGCCTTTATCCCCCTCTGCAATCCATTAAGTGGTTCCCGAGTGCTTCTCACATAATCTTGTGCTGCACAACCAGGTCTTGTGTCAGCTCTTGAGATGACCCGTACTTGTGTACACGAGTACTGCCTTGAACGGGAGCATTCAGGGCCCAAAGGAACTGTGCTTATACTGTGTAACCATTTGTTAATAAAAATTATTCACTGACACTGGAACTTCTGGAAGGTATTTGTTAAAATGAATACTTGCACCCCCAGCATTTATTTATTGTGTCTCCAAACACTTTTGCCTACCTTAATATTTTTGGGGGGGCAACCACCATTACCTTATCACAATGTAATACTTAATTTATGCTGTGCTGCAGTGGGTTTATATTACAAAGACTCTTAGTTTGCAGCATTTTGCTGCCTGCCTGATACAACACTCAGCTCTCTAACTCACTTCATTGTTCCAGTTCAGCAAGCGTGTGCTTATCTCATAAAAGAAAACTGTAAATAATGAAGAAAGATTACAGAGTAGATTAGATTTTCAGAGTGGCAAACGCAGGTAGTTTCTTTTTGTATGTTTCATATATTTGGATGGTTCAAATTGAAGAAGGAAAGTCCTGGCAAGGCTCTGGAGCCTGTCCTTTCCAAAGACAGGGGCACATCCAGACTCACTGCTGCAGTGCTTCCCAGTGCTCTGCTGTCTCCTCCTGTGGGTGATGGAGGAATGCTTGTGCCCAAGGGAGGGATACAGAGCTCAGCTCCATAAGTTCATAAGTTCATAAGTTCATAAGTTCATAAGGTTGGAAAGGACCTATAAGATCATCTAGTCCAACCATCCTCCTATCACTATCTCTACCCAACTACTAAATTAAGTCCTTTAGCACCTCATCTAAACGCTTCTTGAACAGCGCTAGGGATGGTGCCTCAACCACCTCCCTAGGCAGGCCATTCCAGTGCCTGACCACTCTTTCAGAAAAGAAATGCTTCCTCAGGTCTAATCTAAATCTTCCCCGGAAGATTTAGATTCTTAGATTTAGATTCAACCACACTTCCAGTGTGGTTGGAGCAGCTAACTGAAGTTTGGTCATAAGGAAGAGGAGTGGAAACAGGGATTAGCAGTAATTTGATTACAAAGTAAAGGTAGAAAGTTATAGCTAACCAGTTTTAAATGAGCCTCTCATGGAGAGATGCAAGTTCTGTTTTTTTACTGATTTCTTTGTCAATAGCACAGTATCTATTAACCCTAATAATCAATAGTCATGATGAAGCAAGCACTTGGAAAGACAAGGTAACTTAGTGTACATGCACAGCCAAAAGGATTCTCTTTTACACCAGGAAAACCAATAGTGATGCCTCCTTAACCTTTCAGGATCAGTTCTGAAAGTGCTATATGGCAGAACACAAAGTGTAGTCCATAAGAGTCTTATTAGCAAAAAAAATGACTTGCCACTGCAAGCATTTTTGGAGCCCCTTCCTTTCCTGTTTTTCCTTTGCTGAAGAACATGGAACCTACGTGAGAAGGGTAACATTTTAACTTCTTGACCTCCAACAGCACAATCCCAATCCTTCTCTGACACGTTACATATACCACCTTAGGTGAGTTACTTAAATGCTCTGTTCATCCATATGTACAAGTTACACGTATACGTGACATCTCAGATGCAGCTCTTTCATTTTGCAAATTACTTTTTTTGAGAGCTTGGCTGGAAAACACAATTGGAAAAGTGTTATTTACCTTAGCAACGTTACTCTTACATTACATCTCTGTGGGTGAATCCTGCTCACAGTGGGACACACATGCCAAAGAATAAAAGAGAGAACCAGCTGCTGAACACTTCCAAGACACTGTGAGCATACAGTAGCTACAGAAGTGAGCTATACCTCTTGTTTCTGCTACTGCATATGCTGCACAAAAGGCAGTGAGAGAGAGAGATGGCCTTCTGCATCTATCATAAGGCTGTCAGTCACACCTTAACTATTTTGCCGTTGTCCCAGTTATCAAACACAATAATGTGAATTTAAAACGAAGAAAGTGTGATGAAAAGTAAGGACTGGAGGACATTGACATCAGTAATGGAAATTGGGCCTTACCCAAGCTCTTGATATGGAACAGGTGAAATAACAATGAAACTCTCAATTACTTCCCACGAAGAAATCCTTCCAATCTGGGATTTCAAAGCATTTCACAAATAATAAACTGCATCCACTACTACTGCCATCAGGTCAGTAAGTTGTAACTAAATACCTTTTACAAAAAAGACAGTGAGAGATTTGCACACAAGCAAAATGAAATCAGCTCCTTGCTGATAAACACCCAGCCAAACACTTCCACCATCACTAAGCCTTCAAATCAAAGCATTTAGAATCGAACTTGGAGCCCCTAAGATAAATACTTACTTCTCCTTAAGCTCTCTTAGTGAACCTTCCAATGATTTGGATCTTATACTCCCAGGTCCAGGAGATTTATCCCATTTGTTTTCTTCAGTGTCAGCTTCTTCGTCTTTGTCTTTGTGCTTTTCACTGGCCAGCTCATCTCCTTTTTCAGGCTTCTTAAGAAGCTAAAACATATTTGTTTATATTAGGACATAAACTTATTATCTTCTGTTGTAACAGACATTTTAACATTTTAAGTATAACAATGACATGTTAAGATTTAAGATATCTTATTAAATGCTGTGAATATCTTTTATTAAGTATACCTTTTAAAAAGTTATTTTTAAAGGGCAGTGTACTTTTGGTAAGGAGGTACAGTCACTAGCAGGCATTCACCAGCATGCTTCAAAATACATCAAGACTATTGGAGAAAGCACTTATCTACTTTTCTCTCCTGAGTTTTATGTATAGTCTATGATTTCTTAGAAATTATGTAACAACAGAGCTCAATGTCATTGCCAATATAAAAAAAAGCAGAACCTCTACAATTCTATAAAAAGAGCAGGATTAATACATCACTCCTTTAAATATTATATATAAAATGTGTGACACACTAACAATTTGGGACAGGCTGCCGTAGGGAAATAGGTACTTTGTATAAATAACCTTAACAAAATACAGACTGAGGAAAAGTTAAGGTTTTAGCAGGAAATATCATATTACTTTGTAACTCTGGAGATAAACTTTCCAAGACTCCTGTTGCTCCCACAACAAATAATCCAAACAAGGCTTGAGCAGTATCTAGAATCACAGCCATAACCTTTATGGAAGGACCAAGTGACTCCAATTAGTTTTCTAACTTTTCAGTAATAAGAAGAACATCTCAACAAACTTTTCATTCCACCATATTTTTTTTTCTGAAAAGTTTTTCTTCTTCAATACCTAGAAGAATCTAACTTGTTTCCCTCACGTAGTATTTTCCTTTCCCTCTGGGACAAAACTAGTTTTCAAGGTCACATTCTCACAGATGATAGATCATAAACACTGGGGTTTTTTGGACAACAAATTTTGGGTAATATCTTTTAAAGGACAAGTACCTTTTCTTCTGAAGTTCCAGAATGTTTTTTCTTACACACACATGAAAAATGTGTAACTGCTTCAGAACTTACTGTTCCTGTGCATCCAGATGAAGGCAAATGTTGTCTGGGATGAAGAGGAAGAGGAAAGAGCTACACAGTTTTGTGGCTCATCTCTCTCACAAGATCTGGAGTGAGTCTGTGCATCCTCGTATTAGGCTACAGAATCTTTTACCAATTTACTTAATCAAAAAGTCTGCAAAACCTTTCCAGTACCACAAAATTTACATGAAGTGAATAGTTTTGATGTATCTTGTCTTATACAAAGAAGGTTTTGAATGTGGAGACTTAATATCAGCAAATGCACCCACTTAAGTCATTAAAAGCACATCCATTCAGGTTGTTAAAAGACAACACAGCATGAAATTATATGCAGTGATATTAATAGACATTATTAGTACAAATATTTATATGTATATAACTATGGAGCAGTTCTATATTATATTTACACATTATAATGTATAAGTATAACATTATTAAAATATATACTTACATATAAATTAAACAAGACCTTTTAATAAAGGATACCATTAAAATAAATCAGTTCTGAGCATAAACAGAAGAGACCCTCAGCACATACAGCTAGATTTACATGACAAAGTGTTAAAAACCATATTTGCATTAATGCTCTGATGTGTTAGCTCAGAACAATCTGGCTCTGTCAGGTTATGTCAGCACAGGATGTGGCGTTGTTTAAGGGTATACTTGGAGTTGCCTGTCATTGTAACTGCATTTGTCATTGTATCTAAGGTAATTAGTCTGACTTCTCAACAACAGTGCTTAGTCTAAGCTTTACGTTATTTCTCCTTCCAGTAAAAATGAATTTGCTATCACCACACCGTAGCATAGTACACTGTATAAACAGCATGAAACCAAAAGAACCTCTGAATTTAAACAGAGGAGGTTTTGTTCTGTTTTCTTTAGGTACCTTGATCCTTATTTCTTTTTCAGAAATTTTCTTATGTTTCTCTGCTTCTTTCCTTTTACGTCTTTCCTCCTCTCTGCGTTTCCTTTTCTCTTCTTCTCGCAGACGCTTCTTCTCCAATTCTCTCCGCCTTCGTTCTTCTCTTTTCTCTTCTCGAATTCTCTGAAGAGTTCAAAATGATTAATTGTAAATTGCCCAAAGGAAAACCACAAGAAACATAAATGTTGAACTTCAGGCAAAAATCTGGACGTACCTGCTTTTCTAATTTTCTATTTTTAATATATTCCAAAAGGGGTGTTGTTCTTCTAGCTAAAACACAAAAAATTTGTGATATAGTGTTCAACTCCTAAAATATGTACTCATTTCTTTACTTCAGTACTAATCCCTTCTTTCTAACTTTATCTGCAAGGGAGCCAAATAATTTATAAACCTATTTATTTTAAATATTTTGGATGGCATTCCCATCATTCCATTTTAGAAACACATTATTAGTTGTGGGGTTTTTTTCTGATAGGATAAGAAGCAACAGAGATATGTTGCTTAAATATTAAAGTTTTAAATTTAGAATCATATATTTTCAGTTCAGAAAATGGCATTTTCCTCTTGCTCATCGAAGAGCTATTCACCAGAAAATAAATGTGTTCGGTATCTAATTCCTACCACTATATCTATTCCTCTTTTCACTTTTGTACATCAAAACCTAGTTAGATTGCTCTTCACGTACAGTCCACATTATTGTAATCTCACACATCACTCTTCAGTCCCAGATTTCAAAGTACATTATGAAAGAAACATTTTCATTCATATATAACATTTCAATTTAACTCCCATTTAGCATTCACCATTCCATTGGAAAATAATAATAACAAAAGATAAATAGTTTGTCCCAGGACACAACAAAGCATCAACAGATTCAATAAAGCTCTGGTTTCCCAAACAACATATCTGGGTGATCATCTGCTGTATCACACAGTCATCCCTATATTACAGAGCTATCCCCACACTCCAAAATCAAGCCTAAGCCACTTGCCTGAGCCATCCCTAAATTCTACAGCTTGGATACATCATCAAATTCTTTATCATATATATGGCATCTGTGACTGTCAGCACTGAATTAAATTTGAACCTGCATACCTATAGCTGGGAGTAGTTGAAAAGACTGTTGGCAATCTTAGATGACTCAGGACAGAGTTACAGACAATACCTACAGCTAAAAAATGCTCTACATTTTTTTTACAGGACTCTTTCTGAAACTGGAAGAAAATTGTACATTATATGATTTGGAAGAAAGAATAGAAAAGGGAGAGGAAGAAAGAAGAAAGAAATTCTCAATCAAATTTAAAATGGTGTAGCCATAATCTAGACACAACCACATATCTCAAAAGCATTTTTGTTTAGAATGTCTAAATAAATTAATAGCAAAACCAAAACTAAACAAAAAAACTTGGAAGGTTGTATTTGATTCAGTAATTATCTTTAGCAAATATCAATGAACAAAAGTGACAAGCAGAACTGACTTGCTGACTTGAGGTACTTCTCTCTCTACCCCTATACTTCCTGTGCTGTTTCTTTCTTTCCCACCTGCCCATAATTTCTGACATATTTTAAGTCCTCACTGTCCTCCCTTCCCCCTCATCAGCAGCTGTGCCGCCCTCTCCTGCCACTGTAAGTTCCCTGTCTGAGCATCTCTGGTCATTTCCACATGCTGGAATTGACCACAGATCATCACCAGAAGGTATGGGGAAGGATCTGCCACACCAGGACTGCAGCACCTGACTCTAGACATGATTAAGGATGCAGTGCAAGGGGTTGGATCAGAAACAGCAACATGGAAGTTCACAGAAGAGAGGCAGTGTGAGAGTACTCTCAGAAGAGGAATATGAAAAAACATGTTCCTCAATAAAATTTGAATCTTACTCCCCTCATTTATAAGCCTTAATCTAAATGAAAATTTAAGAGGTTTTTTTTTTTCTGCAAACATTTAAGAAGTGTTAAAAGAGATTCTAAAATGAAGAACTCCATCAGCAATAACTTCTATATGTTATCTTTCTTTCTACAAACAAGACAGAAGAATGAGCTTACCTTAATCCTGTTACAGAGAAAATCTGTTTTATATCTCTGTCACACTGAAATTGATGAGCTAATGTATCTGACGTAATGCACAAACCATGCTGGTTTGCAGTAGCAACACTACCTGGAGAAATGCTGAGAATGTGAGGCCCAATTCTGCCAACAAAGTCCTGGGCATATTTTTCATTAACTTAAGTAGTTATTAGCACCCTTGAAACTAGACATACCTGTAACCTGATGTCTTACATACCTCTGTTACAAACTTGCCAGATCTAGTAATCTTTGTTTTTGTACTGATAGCAAAAACAAACGGTTTGGATTTTCTGTGATTTAATACACACAAAATGTTAGCATTTCTTATGTCAAGCTGCCCTCGGGCAACTTTTATTTTGCAGCTCTCAAGACTAATCATTTTCACTGAGTCAGAGTATTTTTAAGTTAATCTGTTTTCCTGGAAACTATAAACTATAGAAAAAGTTGACTGCTTTTACTCTGCTCTTAAATACTAGGATGATGTAGGTGTAAATAAAAATTATTGAGGAACTTCCATATTGAGAAGAATAACAATATTACCAATAACAGAACTTACTAAATGCCCACAGTTCAGTAACTTCAATTTCTTCTAAACTGTTTAAGTTCTACATCTTCCTAGTCTACAATTAATTTACACATACAAAGAACCAATGGCACTTTGCATTAATGCTTGTAACAGGCAGGGACCCCCCCAAAAAAAAAAAAAAGAGAGAGAGAAAAAGAGCAGGCTATTTTTACATTGTAAAGAAATAACAGCAAAAGTTGTTTTTTGCTTGTTTGGTTTTGTTTTTTTCTTAGCAAATTGTCACACCAGGGGACAGAGTGAGCACTCTAGATGTTGTCACTTAAGAGGTGCAGCACTCCAGTGATCCCTGCCACCCTGAAAGCTGCGTTCTGGCAGCTGCCAAGCTCCAGTATTCTGCAAAGTTATCTGTGTTTCTCAGTGTGACATGGCACTATTATTTAAAGGCTTTGAAAAGATTATACCACATAGAATCATAGAATCATAGGGTTTGGAAGGGACCTCAAGAGATCATCGAGTCCAACCCCCCTGCTAAAGCAGTTCCCTACACCAGGTGGCACAGGTAGGCGTCCAGGCGGGTCTTGAATATCTCCAGAGAAGGAGACTCCACAGCCCCCCTGTGCAGCCTGTGCCAGTGCTCCGTCACCCTCACCATAAAGAAGTTCTTGTGCAACACATCTATTCTTCTACATCACATCTGGAATGAAAAATAGGTCTTTCCTATCCTAGGAAAATTTTCTCTCAGTACTGCAGGAGTCCTGAAAGGGCTCTGACTTGTACTAGGTGCAAAACTATTCCAAGCCAGAGCTGGACAGGGCTCCTTGCCCTCAGCATGTTGGTAGAGAGGTTTCATCACCTGTGACCACCTCTTGCAATGCTTACTGCTCCTCATTGTTCACTGTCTGTGCTGCACACTCTTTTAGCAGCTTCAATTTTCTCTATGAAGTTCAATTTTCTAATGGTCCTAGCAATTAAGATATTCTGACCTCAGAAAAAGGTGAGCAGTCATCACTGCTGTGCTGAATGCTGCATTTCATCTCATCTGATTTTTTTTCCCACATCTTTTCATGTCTGTCTTTTGCATCTTCTAATAACAGCCTTCCCTTACACATCTGCGGATATTCAAATAATTATCTAAAGTATGGCACTACTGCAGTGTTACAGTCACTGCAGTCAGTCCCGTAAAGGTACTCTCTGAAAGACTGAATTGAAAAGAAGAAAAAGCATCATAGTTCTGTCATACAGCACAACGTGGATCAGAGCACACAGTTTGCTTTTTGTTGACAATACATTCGTGATTTGTGCTTGTAACTAGTAATATTCCTATTGCTGAAACCTGTAATTGAAATTTGATGTAATTCATTCAGGAAGATTTCAGTATCTTATTAAAGATTCCCCATGAGACTGTGACAGTCATGCTGTATGCATATAGAGAATAAAGCATAGCCTTACTTTCAAAGCTTTTGCAGAACCTTGACTGTGAGAACAGAGGTCATTTCTTGTTTCACAGTAAAAGTAGCTAACGTCAGAGAGTAATTGTAAAGTATTCAGCTACATTATCTTATAAAAATAAATCTTGCATCTTCTAATAACACATCTGTAAGCATTTAGAAGTATGAAGGACCTAACTGAAGCCAATCGGCATGCGCAACTTCTGGTGAAGTCAAGTGATTCCATGCACAGAGCCTCAAAGGGACAGGAGAGGTGTCTCCTCTCACTACTTGGCTGGGGAATAAAAATTCTCAGTGTGAAAACCTCAGCCTCTGTCAGACTGAACAGGTCATAGCATGCAGGTAATACCTTAAAGATATAAAAATAACGTATTTAATATTCTCAAAAATAAGAAAAGTCAAGAAAACAGACCAATGAGTTCCCTTGTTTTGGCCTCAATCTCTCCCAAAAGAGTCTCAGGATTGGCACAGATTTTCTCTTCATCAGCACAGTAACTTTCTAAAAATTTCCTATATTCTGGGTCTGTGAAGATAAATGTTTGAATGATGTTAGTACTTCGTATTACAGAAATGGAATCTCTTTTCCATTGTGACATCAAGAAGATAGGCTTACCATCTTCAATGCTCCCAGCTTTGGCATCTTTCTTTTTTAACTTCTTTTTTGAAATCTTCTGGAATGGAGCAAATTCAACCACTGCAGGGTACTCCAAACCTTCAAAGAGATCAACACTTATTTTGGGAAGCATTCCTTATATTCAAGTAAGGTTTTCCAAACTTTTCAAATTCGCGTTGGGTAGCCTGACTTGGAAGTAAAGGTGAATGTTTCTAAAATCCCATGCTAAATTTCTAAGGATAAATTGCACATGGCTGTATTTTGGATTAAAAACAAAATACTTTTATATATGAATCACATACTTAAAAATTATTATTATTAAAGTATTATTTTGACATGCTAGGAAAAGCTGTCAAAATAAAGATGAGTTCTATTGCACAAAAGAAGTCTTGCATTATCATTTATAATTCAATTCTTCAACGATTGCTATTGAGTAGAAAAACTGGCATAAAATCTCATGCTGACAAATGAGTAAGTACTACTGGGAAGTGACTCTTAAACAATCGAGCTACTTCTGTAAAATTTTGTTGTCAGAAGTCTAAATTAAAAAAAAAAGCTGGCCAATATACAGTCAAAAGAAATGCTGCCTTCTTTCAGAATTCTAAAACTCACAATGTACAACTGTGTGAAACTCTACTTTCAGCTTTCTGTTTATGATGAACTACACAACCTCTAGTTAGTGTTTACTGGCTATATTCTTTGGTTTTGAGTTGTGCCCTGCAGCCTGGAATCTTCTTTTAATTGCTGTGAGAACAGCGTGTAGCTTTTGAATTTTGCCTGGTTTCCACTTACTGCAGGTTCAAGACCACACTTAGTTCAAGTCTACTGAAAATCTGATTTAAATCTGCTACCATTTGTTAACCATACTGAACCTTGTAATCCTCGTTTTAGTTTTAGCCTCATAAATGAGATGCTGCCACAGCTTCACTTGAAGGCCCTTGCAATCTAAACTTGGGCTTGTTATTTGCAAACATCCGTGCCAAACTGACCAGCTGTCTCCAAACTCAGCTTGGTAATGTACACAATATTCTGGCTTCAATCCAGCACAACATTGAGGAACGTGCCTAATTTAGACATAGTGAAGTCTTGGAAGAATCATAAAAATAGTTTATTTCTACTTCAGCTAAAGCAACCCAGCTGTTCCAGAGAAGAAGGCAAGATAAAACATGAATATTAGGGAACTCTGTTAGTACAGAGCTGCTCTGCCTCGTCTTTTACAACAGAATTTGAAACCATATACTGCAAGGAATGTGCTACTTTCCATCTTTGGAAAACTCTATCCAAATCCAAGTTAGAAGCCTATCACAGAATTAACAAATGGTTTGGGTTGGAATGGACCTTAAAGATCAGGCTGCCCAAAGTCCCATCCAACCTGAACAGTTCGAGGACGGAGCATATAAAACATCTGAGGCAGGAAGAGCTGCAGAGATACGTATTAGCTTGGCAGACAGCTTCTATACAGAATAACTCTCCAGTAAGACCAGACAGGACTATTTCACAGGATCTCAGCAACATTCAGTATACAAATCAGACAATGTGCAATGAAACCCACAAATCAATATGCCTTTTATACAATCCATGCAATTTTTAACACAATCTGTGAGTGAGGGAAGGAACAGTCACGGGAACACACTATTTCTTGGCTATGGCTGCTTGATTCTGCTGTAGAACAGAATGTATCCACTCCTTCATTACAGAGATCTGCTGGACAAACTTGCAGACTGAACATTTCAAAGGCAGCAACTAATCTCATCACTCCTTTGCTTGCAACTCAAGAAGTCCATGCTCTTATCAACAAATGCTGGTGAGCATACACAGTTATGGAAATCAGCCTGAAAACATCTTAGGTTCTGTCAAAAATAAATGCTCTCTGAAAACTCAAGGCATACATATCTCAAACTGTGCAACCAAAATGGTGAGGACAATGTTTTTGTTTTTGCTTTCTCAAAAGGGGAATACACAGCACCACTTTATCTCACAGACACACATCAAAGATCCAGCTGCTCGTGCTTGCAATGTTTTGGGTCACTACTGTGATGAATTGTGAAGCTCACAAAGGATAATTAATAGGCTCCTGACAGTGTACTGCTTGAGGTACAAAAACGCAGATAAAGTATGCACACCATGCAGACAAGTAGGACTGCATGGACAAATAAATAGTTCACTTCACTATCTTGCAATAGCCAGATTTTGTTTTAGTGTACTTTCATGTAATTTACTTTTATGTAATTTACTGCATGTTGAGAAAAAAAAAAGCTTAATTAGAAAAAATGAAATGAATTAATGTTCTAAAATGATATGTATGTATGTACGTATTCACATGTAATATCTTACAAATAGTCCAACCTTTATTATCAATGAAGACATAGCCATCAAAGCGATCTCTAAAAAGAAGGATGTCCTCAGGATTTCTGAAGTTAATGTATGCTCTTGAGTAGAGATGAGGATAAAGGCTGCAACAAGAAACATTATTTTCTGTTATTTACTATTCTGTTCAGGACTGGAAAAATAATGAAATAGAAGGATCACATTGCAACTCTCATTCTCTTTGGGAAATGGCTTAATCATGCAAGTTTCTACATACAGATAAAAATTATATCTACGACAAAAAGCAAGTCAGTGACTGAATTCCTGATGCAACTGTGAAATTTATTCTTAATGGAGACAAATGTTTCTAGTTTCTTTTTTCTCCTTAAACGGCGTAGCATACATTTCCATTTTGCAGGATCAAAGCTTTAAGTCTATTTGTTCGTGACTTGAAAGATGAATAATAGTACTGCTTTTGGGGAACTTTGTGAGCATGTTAGGAAAGTCTTCCAGACAGCAGAAGTAAAAGCTTTCAGTGATCTGGAAGTTGCCAAGCTATCACTGATTTAAAGAGATTCTCAACTTTAAGAAAGGTTAAATAACTTCGTATTTAGCAAGATAATATGCTGCATTACATACAAATAAACAAACTCAATTTGACACGTGCATGAATATATATGCAATGTCTAATTGTGGAGAAAAATTACTGAAAAAACAGTTTTTAGCAAAAGAAAGAACAGGTACTTACCTAATGTAATTGTGATCCTTCAAGAATTTTTTGGCATTGGTTCCACTCTAAATATTAGCGTGCCAGATCAAAACCTCAGGGCTGGCACACCACCTCCACCAGTGGAACTGCGATAATGTAATGCATTACCACTCATCAGCTAAGTGTCAGGTGCATACTTAACTCTCTCTCCCACACAATTATGATGTAAAAAGGTTTGGCTTAATCTGCTTTTAATGATGTCTACATGTTAATACACTTTTTTAATATACTTGAACATATTTGATTTGGACGTGAGCCCATAATTTTAGTACATCCGCGTTCATAATACCGCTGCCATACAAGTGCTGTCTTAAGATAAACTCAGCAGCAGCAGAAGACAACCAACACACATGGCTACAATCAGATTTAAATCACAGCTATTTCAGAATCAGATTTTCACAACCAGTAGCAAGAGCAAAGACATGGGTCACATACATGTGGCATCTCAAAGAATGAGTTACTACAAGTAATCATTTTTTTCAATTTTCGGATGTGTGTCCATGTGGATTCCACTTTGCATTTTGAAGGTGACCACAGAGAGCAGTGTTGCTGATGTCTAACCATTTTGTACAACCCCCGAACTTGTGCTTATCATTGTAATCAGGAGAAGCATTTAACAAAGTGCTATTTAACAAAGTGCTAGAGGGCTTTCCTCGCTTAGGTTTTTTACAAGGCACCCCTAAATCATGCAGAAGGTGTGCCTTCTAATTCTATGCAATTGTTACTTCATACATACTTATTCACTATTTTGACATTCTAGGAAGAGAATAGCATTGGATGAACTGCAAGCAGGTATAACAGGATGGCTGAGGCTGGCAATGCCCTCTGGGTCTCCTGCTCCAGCAGGGCCACCCAGAGCAGGGTGTGCAGGGCCATGGCCTTGAGGCTTCTGAAGATCTTGAAGGAGGGAGGCTACCATAGAAGTGCCTGATCGGGCACAGCTAGTGCTATGCTGTCCACACGAGGCAGTGCTGAAAGATGCTGCAGACATAGAGCGTGCTTCCTTATCCACCACAGCCCATGCAGATGCTGCATATCAGGGTACAGACTGCTTGCAGGAATCTAGACAGCTCATCCAAATGAGCGTGGTGACGTATGGACATAGGGTTCTTCTGCACACCCTGCAGAGTTCTGCATTATCAGATTTGCAAACCTCCGGTCTGCACACAAAACACAAGGCATCTCCAGGAGTGTGTGGGGTCATCAGCAAGATGCAATGTAGCTGAAACAAGCCAGCTTTCAGCTCACTGCTTTCAAAGCAAGAAAAAAAAGATGAAATTTAAATTTTCATGATTACATACTGTTATAAATTAATATTAGAAAACTCTTTAGAAAGCAAAAAGTTACAAGTGTCCATGAAGAAGGCAAGTTTACCGTGGCACTTCATAGCTGTGCTGGAAGAAGTACCTCTGTGCTGCATGACTGCAAAGAAGTCTGGTGAGTGGTGGCTCCCAGGAAGGAGCAAACCTCTGTCCCTTCCAAAGGAGTATTCTTACCTTATGCTACGTATGTTCTTCATTGCTTAAATGAACAGTCCTGCTCTCCACAGACACTGGAGAAAACAGCTTCTGCTCTGCAGGACTTTGTCTTTTGCCTGAATTCCCCAATCACTGCACTACAGGAGGGACATTGGGTCCTGTACGACTCCTCTTTTCAATTATCTGCCACCACAGACACCACCTGGGATCTGAAACTCGGTTTTGAGGCTGCATGGTTAGTGCTACCAATAGGCAGCTGGTTTTCTTTTCCCATATGCTTACTTTCCATAATGCTGCTTTCCATCCGCATCGTGTCTTGCACAGATGCACCTTAGATGATGCTGGTGATACTAATTAGAGGGATTTCTATGGACATAACTGAAGAGTCTGCCTGGTCACATTTCTTCAACATACAGTTTCTTTGCTTTCTGCAGAGCATTCAGTCTTTTAGGTAATATGCATTTTTATAAATGCTAAGTACAACATCCCTTGAAACCTTTTATGACAACTTTAACAACAGAAATATTCTAAAAGCTTTTTTCTATGAAGTATCTTTGAGCACAATTTTGTAAAAAGAGATGGCAAAGTTAAGTAGTTACCTAAAACCTAGTAAAACTACTTCCCAACTTATCAGTTGTGGTGTTTGTGCATATATATGTACACATGTATCAACACATTATATTTATCAACACATACATCTTGGAGCGTTTAGTAAACTCCTCCATCCACTCATACAATAAAGCATAATTTCTGATTGATAACTCTGTCTACACACCATGCTAAAATCCACTGGCCTTCATTCTTGCCTCCCACCTTCTGTTGGCATTCACATGGCAGATAGCAGTGACCTCATTTCAAACGAACTCTCCCTTTTTAGAGACATAAAACAAGCACGGTTTACCCAGCAGCGCAAACCCATCAGCATCGCTGCAGCTGTGGTGACCAACCAACAACCACTCCTCCTTTACCACAACATTGGTGACTCTTCTGAAGCTCTGAAGGTGTTGCCCTTCAGTTCCTGTGCACACGTTGCCATCCTACAGCAGGAATGCCGTTTGCCTACAGTAATCCTGACCAAACCATTGGGAAGCGCCTATGACAGCGGAGGAGGAGCACTGTTTGCAAGATTCCTAACTCCTGTCTCTGATACAAGGCACGGCATTAACTACTTGACTGGCTTTCACAGAAGCAAAGCTCCTGTTCAGATCTCTTGCAACATTCTTAGTGAGTTCTGCAGTCGGCACCAGTCCTGAGGGATGACCCAAGCCCTGCAGGACCAGAGCTGCACCACTGCACTAGAGTTTTAGAAGGCTCAGAAACACTTCCATGCAGCTTTAAAACAATACTCAGAAGCAGCAGTTATTTTTCAGCACCTGTTAGAATGCCTACTGAACGTACCTAAAGGCCACAGAATCAACAAAAACACTGCTCTGCTTGTATTCTGATATCAATGTACAAGAGAGAAAACAGAACGTAATGCAGTGAATCAAATGTATCAGAAAAAAATGAATGAAATACAACACAACAGTCAAACTTTGTGAAATGATTTTACTGAAATGGATGTATCAGTGTTACACAATAATGACATTTTAGTTATACGGAAGTTTTAACAGTTTTACAGTTTGCATATAACAAGAGATTATAAAATTACAAGTAACCTTTATCACAAGAACAGTGAAACTGGAGTAGATAGATGTATGCATATCTTCCAAAAGCATATAGGCAGCACTGCAAATGTTTGTTCTATCCTCCGGGGCGAGATGACCTTGCTAATGAAAATGTAGAAGTTCTCTCTGAGTGTAACTGGTAGCGGATGCTTAGAGGAAATCTATAAATAAGAGGATACTACAAAGCGACACTTTACCTAGTGCATCATTTCAGCCATTTGCAGCCCAGGGACTTTGTAATTCAGAACTGGCACCCTTGTGTTTAATAGGTCTTCATGGATAAATTCTTGCCCAAGTATTTAACTAACTGCTTCTGAACCATTTTGAGCTTCCATTTCTGACACCATTTTCAGACAGAGTTGCAAAGTTTAAGAGTGAAAAAGTACTACGTTTGCACTCCACAGCTGAAGAAATCTGAATAAACCTCTTATAACTTCTGTTCTCTGGAATCCACGGATGGGGTTAAAATGACATCTAACAGCATTTAAGAGCAAATATGTCTGCTTCTGAATCGTAGCCTGCCCATTTGTTTGCACCCTTCTCTTCCAAAAACATCCTCCTCTCCGAGTAGCTGCTTGGGAGCATTTAATCTCTGTGAATTCACTGTCATTCAATTTTTTGCACTGACTGCTACTATGTGCCTGGTACGAGACCTACAAAGAACTAATCAGTGAAAGACAGAAGGACCATGTATAGAAAACACAACATGAGGTGGGCAATATGGGCAAAATGATGCTGGTCAGTAAACCAACAAATAATCATATACTGGCAACTGTTGCCCATTGCTTACCTTTCTTAAGACTGGTGATTACCTAGATTCTTACGCCAACAACTGCTTTGGAAAGTTAAGATTTTAATTTCTAAACTTATTTCTGATGTTTGTGCAGTTAGGACAAATATACTCTTTGGAGAATGTCTGACATGCCTTTCTTCTTCCCTTTTCAAATAAACAGTTGGGACTGAAGCATTTGGAAATATGGATGACTTGGCTCACTAGAAAAATGTACACAACTAAAAAGGCTTTCAATCTGACTAAATTCTGCTCTTGTCTAGCTTCTTAACATCCTTTGTTGTTCTGAGGCTGTGCATACACCTAACAGGCTGAGTCAGGCAAGCACCAAACTGCCATGAAACTTCACTGAGTAGATACTGGTTCCTCTCTCCTTGCAGAACTGACTCTGAGAGAACACGTATGTATGCACATATATATATGCCTGTGGAGGATGATTCAGCGCACACCAAGATAGGCTAAGCTGGGCAAGATGAATCACATCCTTTGGTTATTCTGAGCACAAGGAGATATATCACATAGGATGCTTTGTTTACTTTTATGGTTAAGTTCTAGAAATCTTTCTGTTCAAAAGGGAATGGTACTTTGCCACTGTGATACTCAGTATATTAAATAAGCACACCAGAAATTCTACCTTACTGCCAGGCAAACGCTGTTTCATTTTTTTTTAGTTTTGAATGAGACAAAAATAAAGGGGAATACTCAGAAAAAAAATAACTATGAAATAAATAAAAAAACACATAAGCAAAAAAGAAATTAAGGTTGAGTGGCACTCACAAAACATTTGATGATAGTTTCCCTTGGTCATCTTTTTCACAGCTGATAAACAGCCTATTGCTTTTCACCAATTGAAGTTAAAAGCAGGATGAGGGTTTTAAACAGAACTATGCTCTATTCACCCACAGAAATTTTGTTTTAAAACTGTAAGTAGAAAAGGAAGGGACAGGAATGCATTATGTCTGGACATCTATATATCCAAACATTTTAACTTAACTGGCAAAACGGGCTCCATGGACAAAATAAGTATTTTAGCATGTCCAAACTACCTTAATCAGGTTTCCAGCACCTGAAAACCTACACAGACAGCTCATCCTCACCTGGGATCAGCAGTGCAAAACTCAAAATAATCATGGGCGGGGAGAGGGTGCAGCTGCTCCTCCAGCTGCTCCTTGGTTAGACAAGGAGGAAGCCGTCGAATAACCACCTGCATAGATACGAGAGTGAGTTATCTTCAGCCTAAATTGCGTGAAAAAAGCCCAAATCGCGTTAGTCCCCTTCTACAAGCTCTTCCTTAAAGCGGGAGCTCCGGCTGGAGCCTCAGCCTCGTTGTCCCAACGAGGAGAGGAGACGGGTCTACCCGACAGCGCGGTTCCCCGACCCCAAGGGGCGTGCCATCGCCCCAGACGCCGTGGGACGGAATAACGGCACCGCACGGAGCAGCAAAATGGCCACAACGATGCTGACGGTCCGCTCCCGCCGCTCCCCAACGCCAATTTCGCTCCTAGTCACACCGACGCGGCAACTCACGGGGCCGCGGTGCCACAGCGGCCGCACCCCCGCCCCGAGCGCGGCGGTTCCGCGCCCCCACGCCGCCCCGAGCGCCGCGCCGCGCCCCTCACTTTGCTCAGCGCCGTTCTTTTCTCATCTCGCTGTTTACCCGGCGCCGGGGGAAGCGGCGCCGCCGGGGACGGCGGCAGGTTGGGTGCGGTGTCCGGTTCGCGGCGCGGCGGCGATTCCCGCCGCAGCGGTACCTCCATGGGCCGCTTCTCGCGGCCGCCGCCCCTCGCCAGCCCCAGCCCCAGCACGGGCTCCCGTTCCGACCGCATGGAACAGCCGCCTGCGGCGAGGCGGAAACCTCGCGAGATCTGGACCTCTGCCGGGCGGAATCTCGCGAGACTTTGCTGAGGGGCGACGTTCGCTCTGTGGCGGGGCGGTGGTCGTATGCATCCCTAACCGCGTGTGTCCTTATGCATACGCATCCCCGTCCTCGTTCTGCAGCCTCGTGATCCACAAGCCCGCAGTTACCTCGCAGGCTGCGGATGCTCGGCTCTGCCCTAGCTGCCACAGCCTGAGCTCTGTCGCCTGCAGGATGGGAGCAGCAGTCATACAGTCACAGAACAGTTCGGGTTGGAGGGAACCTCAAGGCTCAGCCTGCCGTGGGCGGAGCTGCTCCCCACCAGTCCAGGGCCCCATCGAACCTGGCCTTGAGCACCTCCAGGGATGGGGCAGCACAGCTTCTCTGGACAGCTACACCAGCGCGCCTCATCATCCTCTCGCTGAAAACCCATGACATCTAATCTAAATCTCCTAGTTTCCAACCATCCCCCTTTGTCCTAGTCCTAGGGGACTAGGGCTGAAAAATAGGCCAGTGCTATGGACACCAGTGTGGTGAAAGGGACCATTATTTCTTGCATCAGCTCACACGTCTTGGGACCATGAGTTTTCAAATCTACCCTTAAAACCTTGAAGGCAACAGCAAGGTCCTCCCAGCCCCCGGGTTAAGATTATGAGAGCAGGTTATGCATAAAACACTGCTTTTACAGTCATGGACTGGAGCAGGACAGATGCTACAAGGCACAGCAGGAGTTGCAGGTGCAAAGATGAAGATTTGGACAGAACATGAACAGGCAAACACTGAACAGAAATAAGGAAAGAAGCTTTTGCTGAAGTCCTCTCTGAGACATGCACAACATTAGCTTAACAAGCACTAACCTAATTATATCTGCCTGAAGGGCTGGAAGCCAAACCAAGCTTCATCAAGAATTCCTCTGATGTTGTCCAGGAAAAATCATTTACAGTCTAAGACACTTTGAAAATATTTCCTTCTAGATAGCTTCTACTGCCAATAAAGAATGGCTAGCACCAACCAGCCAAAAAACTGGAAAAAACTGCCAAAAAACTGCAGAAAAAGCCAAAAAAAGCTGCAGAACTGAGGTGTCAAGACATGTTGCCTTTAGAGCAGGAGCATTTTCTGTATCCTCCCTTTTCTTTCCACTAACCCCCACTTCAGCTCAGCAGTTCACACAATCTCTCAACCTGAGAAATCAGACAGAAAGCATTTTTAAATGCTGGGCCAGTTCTCATATCTGATTCACAACCCAAGCACACAAATTTACATTACAACTGAGGAAGTGGCACAGGGGTGAGTCAACTGCTGTGCAGGAAATACAACTAAGAAGGATTGCCATCAGAGCCAACACACCATCAGATCATAACTGATATCAAATAGTATCAATTTTTTTAAAATACTTTGCTACTGTTTCACTGACAATGTAGGAAAAAAAAGAGAAAAAAATCCAACAGATGTATGTCAATGGCTGACATCAGCAAAAGGCCAAATTTGCCAGAATGTTTAGCCAACATGTCTGTAGAAACCACTTCCCATATGTATTACTAGAATCTTAAATTTACCTACTCTAGATTAAAAATAAACAAACTTATTATCAGTCACAGCTCATAAGATTTCTAATGAAGAAAGATGGACTGCCAGAAAGCAAGAAGAAAGGCAGTATTTCAATATGTATGTGCTTGGATTCATCCCTTTTTTTATTCGTGTAAAGCATCAATAAAAAGTATAGGAAATATGTAATGAGTTGCATCAGTATGGGACTTTTTTTTAACACCATGTCCCAGTAAAATGGATGAAAATTATACAATCACACATTCTGTGGTAAAGATAAAATTGAAAATGTAGTGAAATACAGTGTAAAATAGTATTTTATAATCAGCCCTTTTATTTTATTAAAAGATAAATAATTTTTAAAAAGGCCAATTTAATGAAAAATCCTTATCTACAGAAAAAAAAAGTTAGCTTTTGAGCACTGAAGTACTTATTACTGAAGGCTGGGCTACTAAACCTCAGAGAACCTTTTCTAAACATTAAATGCCAAAATCTAGCAAGAAGTCACAGAAGAAAGCACTGACAGCTTGTAGCATTATGTTTTTAATTTTAAGCCCCTCACAGTGACATAGGTGGAACAGGCACAAAGGGAAGGAAGAAATTTACACAAAGTATGTTCATACTAAGAAGGCAAAGAGACCCTATTCTGTTCAGTGGATGGACAAATCACTGCTTTTCTGCAGAAACATATGCTTTACTTCATTATTTTTCAGTGAGCTAATGACATTTAGAAATCTGTGTCTACAGATTTGTAAAAATGTGTATTATTCAGTTAATTCTCTGCCTTGATAGACCAACTGTGTGTAAAGAGAACGACTGCGTTTTCTACAGAAGTACACCGTGGCTTACAACTTCATTATTACACTGTTGAAAAAATAGTTCAGATATAATTAATTGCAGGAAGCACTGATTTATCTTGGTATTTCTGCCATTCATGTTGTCCAATCAGCTTACCAAGAACAGTTCTTACAAGACCTTTCAGTAGCAAAATATAGAATAATAATAAAGAAGTAAACAATAATTCGGAGAAGACAAAGTAACATGCTTTGTCACCAGTTTAATGCATGTCCAATTGGAGTCAAGTGATGGAAATTCAATGAAATCACTCTGTAAAGAAAAACATATTTATGAAGTAGTAAGCGTAAAACCTCATGGTTTTTTTTTGGTCTATTTACTAAGAGAGCATTCCTCACAGACAGGATGAAATCTCAGAAGCTACAATAATACTGTATTAGACCCTGGCTCATCCATTCAGCAATAGTGTAAACTGTTCCATTTTAGGTACTATCTTTAAACCTTCACAGTCTTACTGATGGCAGACACAAGGATCAGTAAACAGTTTAAAAAACTTATTTGTGATTTCATAATAATAATTATTTTTTTAACTTTATCACATATGATTAATTTTGTAGAAATAATAAAGTTGGAAAAGTTCATCGTGTATATTTTAATCACCCCTAAGGCAAGCATTATTTCCTCTGGTGTTAAATAAAGCATGGTAGTTAAAATTCATACAAAAATAGCAAATTCCTGGGAGTATAACACTATAACAAAAACAAAGACAAAACGTGCCCTCTGCCAGAATTTACCGTCATGTACTATGGTCTGACATTGACGTTTCTAGCATCATATCGCTTTCATTCATTTCAATCTCAAATGTTTCTTCCAATGGACGGCTGGTATCCGTATTTGTCCTTTGATGTGATGTTTCTAATGTTACTATACCACTCTCATCCAGAGTCTGTCTTTCTATGTCAAATTCTCTGAAATCCCAGGCAGGTGAAATTATGTTCTTTAAGGTCTTCATTGTGTGTACATCAAAGTCATAACATCTTAATTTATCTTTGATCTCTGTTCCTAGGAAAACAGACAAACCATTAGTTTATTCCAAGAGAACACTCCCTATCTATCCCTATCTATCTCAAATAATTATCAAGAAACTACTATGGTCCTCTGTAATCAGAATAAGGAGTTGCTGCTTAACAACTAAAGTCTAAGAGTTGGTCTGACAAAATCTGTCAAACTCCTAGTTAAAAAAAAAAAAACCACAAAACATAAAAAGTAAAATTGAGATTCAAAGTCTGTTACTAGGATCAATTCCCTTCCCAGCTTTCTATAAGGTTTCTTCATTGTTTAAATTTACATGCAACATGGTCTGCATCAAGGTATTTAACAAAGCTTCACAGTTCTTCCAGATGTATTAACTGACAAGATAATATTGAGAAGAAACATTTGCTATTATTGTGTGAAAAATGTGCTGGAAAAGCAGGATGATGGTAGACAGCCTTTTCTTGATGCAAGACTTCTCTCAAAGGATTCAATGACTTACCAATATAAGCTTCAGAATCACCAATATACATTTCTATGCAATGTCCAAGCATTGTGACTGAAAACGTGTCATCCCTCCTAAGTCCAAGGGCCTATTGAGGAAAAAAAAAAAAAAAAAAAAAGGAACAAGTCTTTAGCCTCATAAAACCATTTGCATCTTAAATCTACTGTTCTGAGTTTGCTGGTTGACAGTGTGATCAAAGTAGTCCTTACTGTAAAATCAGAATATTGTGCAACCAAAATATTTTCAACTGAACTGACTTAAGAAAGCAAACCACAAAAATAACAACCAGAAATGGGCACGTATCCAGACAGAGAAACATTTCTAAGTCATGAAGATGCACTACTAAAATAATTCTAAAAGCTGTCAGGAACTTAATTTTGCATAGCTACACTACAATTGATAATGAAATAGACTGAGACATACTTAAATAATTACAACTAAATGTATGTGATACAAGCTTCTGAGTAAATATAACTGCAGCTAAGTTCTCAACCTAGTCAACCTGAATGCTGAAAAATTTAGCACTCACTGAAATTCACCGTTACCCTATGAAAACATTAAATCACCAAAACTGCCCTGGAAGCAACAGAATACAATTATCACACAGTAAAGATAAAGCCATGACAACAGAAAGTGGCCTATTCTTAAAATCTGCACTTACTGTAAAAGTTCTTCTTTGAAGCATAGGTTGGAATTACTGCAAACCATTTGAGCTAAAGAAGTTAATGTACATACTATGCAGAGGATAATTCAAGGTTTACAAGAAGAAGGAGCCACCAACAAAGTTTTTAAAAGTGGCTTTTATTAATAAAAAAATATTTAAACTCAACCCATAGAAAACCAAGGAATATTTTAAGAATTAAAAAAAGATTATATAATAAACAGTAATTTGGGGGTTGGATAAAACACGCCATCTATGTTCCAAAACCTAAACAGAATGAAACAGTGAATACAGAACCTGTGACCAGCACTTCCAGCATACATACCGTATGAAAATAGTCAATTGCACTTTCAAAATTGCCCATGAGACTATGTATGTAGCCAATGGCAGAGTAAGTAGAAGCATTCTGAGGAATTAGTACCAGAGCTTGGCGATGGTATTCCAGCGCGTCCTCGTATTTCCTGATGGGGTTAAGTACAGAATATCTATTAGCAAGCTTGAGAGTGGAAGATGTTTTTATTGTATTCTAATTTCCTTACCTGAACGGCAGACAATTCTGTCAAGAACTTTGAAGTTTTTGATTCATACTCTTAACATAAAAGAACGCACAAGAGTCACGGATATTGATAATTTTCTGCCTCAGCATAAGTGAGAAATCACCGTTCCTCTTACGTAGTGCAATAGCTGTCTGCAGCTAGGTCCCATTTAGGGAGGATTCTAGCAATTTGACATGGTAAATTTCTTTAGATATTTAATGCTGCTCACTGCAAAATTAGGTTTCTTTCTGTAGCTCTCATTTTCCTCCCCAGGGGAGCAAAGGAGCAATGTGAGACTGAATCGCTCATTGTCTGAAATGAGAAAAGCTCCCCAAGCAGAAATTTCATAACCCTTAAGTGCTGAATATATTGGTACTTTTGTTACTTCTGCTTTGACACTGTTTTCAAGAGAAGAGCAAGATTTACACACATTCATAATTTCTTTCAAATACCAGCCACGCTCTCTTTGAAAATTCTCTCTTACTTAGACTGCTTATTGCCTGTGCTATTTCAAACCAAAGGATTAAGGGGACGTTATGACACTACTCTGGAAAATCTAAGTGTCACATTTAGCACCTTAATACCAATCTGTCAAAAATAAAGACAGCAACTGTCTAGTCAAAGAAATTCTGATGTCTCCAGTTGTAATGAAATTAAGCAAACATCAATACACAGTTGTTGTTAAAGGCACAAATGAAGGCATAAAAATTTGTGGCTGCTTCCCTGCTGCACAAAACTTTCACATAGGTAAATGTGACTGAAACAAAAATTTCAAACTAACTACCACTGTATTTTCATGTGCTGCTTTCAAACTACACAGACTAGTAAGTTTTTCAGATATATATTCTACCTCACCAAAGTGTATGTACAGCTGCCTAAACTCTCATTTTCTTGAAAGACAGTTTACAAGGGTGTGAAAATATATTAGATTGGCTTTCTGAACCTGAACAAAGAGTAAAATGTAAGTCAACTGAGCGTGATGTGAGCAGTTAAGAAATTACTGCAAGAAATCAAAAACAACAAAAGGTACTATAACTGAAGCACATATTTGAAAAAAACTGGAATTATGAGTAAATCACAGAACCAGTGCTTCTTTCCTTGATTTTGGGACAGCAGGGAACTATTATACATCACTATTTCCCAACAAAAATGAAGAAGAATCGGCAATTCTAACACAAAGTCATTACTGTCAGAGTAGACATACAGCTTATATCTAACTGGAATTTCTTCCATTGGCATCTTAGAAACACAAATTACAGTTAAAACCACAGCATTAAAAAATATCTGGTACTGGTTTGTAATTTAGGAGAGAACGTTTATCAATGTTAAAATTGCTGAGGCTTTCATATGTACTTTGAATTTTATTTTTCTCTTCCCAGAATGCAGATAAAAACTGAAATACAAACCAACTCTGTCCTTAAAAGCCATAGAATAACATTTTATTGTTAAGGTCACTGAACACTGCTCTAAAATAAAATAGAAGCTTAAGCACTGATCCAAGCAACAAATATAGTTTTGTGCTAAATTAGATCAGTGGACATAGTCAAGAATGTAGGACTGCAACAGTAGCCAGTTTGATTTCAGATCCATCCAAAGAGCTAAAAGTCTATGACCAAATTTTATCTATGCATCAACAATTAGGGAAAGGCTTTTGCATTAAGTATTTTATCTTGCATGTGAAAGATCGTATATAAGGAGCAATTTGTGTACTAATTGTAGAAAATGATCTAGGGAATCTTGCTTTTCTTATAAAGGTGCTTCTACACTGCCCTCATGTGGTATACAGTCCTGATGAAAACAAGGAGGCCCAGAGCACACGTTTTCTGTTCAACTACAGATAATTGAAGCTCCCATGCCCTCTACTTACTTTAGTTTTCGGCACACATGTCCTAAGTTGTTCAGTAAAGGCTCCCACTTATCAACTGTTATCTGCAAAACAATCAGCAATGCAAGTAATTGCAGTTTGCAAGATTGTCACTAAATTCTGATTGAATACGTAAAAAAAAAAAACAAGAAAACTCCACCCCCTCTAACAAACAAGTCAATTCAATCACAAACAAGAAAAACATCACAAAAAATTTCAGTTGTTTCAATAAATGTATTGAAACTCAAAATGAACCCATTCTCAATAACTAATTCCCCAAACCCGATTACCTTTCTTTCAAGTTGTAATATCACTGACACTTTAATACAAACTAAACAAAATTTGTTTTCTAGTTAAATAAGTAACAAGTCATATTTCAAGGTCTCATAGCCTAGGAGAATTAAGATTCACAAATTAGATTAAAAAACCAAACTAACCATAAATGCTGAGTCTTTCTACTCTCCGCAGTCTAACTTCATCTGCTCTAAATAAATAAGCTCATTTAGAAAGCACCCAGAAAACTATGTAAGCCAACAAAATCCTCAGAATGGTTTTCACTGAAATTAAAAAGTCATTTGACTTGAGAATTTTTGAAGTATTACAATAGAATATTATCTCTATTTCTTTTAGGTGTTTCCTACTCTAATTCTGAGACCCTGTGTGTGCACTTATGCATGTGTAAAATTAATAATTCTGTAAAAAAGAAGTGTCACACAGAAAAATTGAGGCTTCTGCATAAATTCAAGCCGGATCTATAGTCCGTGGCTTTTGCACATACAACAGTACAACCTGAACTAACATAAAACAACTCAATTTATATCGTAGCAAGTTCATACGTTAGTATCTGTCCAGTTTGTTTTAATAAATCTATGTCTTGTCCACATAGGACTGTAGTTTTTTAGTGCTTTCTACTTTGACAAAGGTTTGCTGTGCTCCAGAAGCAAGGTTATAATCTTGGCAGGAGATACACTGGTAATAACCACTGCAACATGAGGTAGTGTCCTCATTAAATACGTTTAAGCTAAAAATCATTAGAAAGCTATCTGTAAGTTCACAGCTCAGCTAACTTTCAGGAAGTTAGTTAAGCGTCCCTGGACCCACCCCACACAGTCTCCATCTGGCAGAAAGAAATCAAATCCACACCTGCAGGCTTCCAAACAAAACTGGAAGTGATTCAAGAATGCACTTCCATATGGTAGAAGCTGTCTTCCACACACATACCCAGTTCCACCTTCAGGCCAAAAAATCATTCATCTACTGAGACAAATGCAACCTGGGTTCCACTTCCCAGTCAACACTTAGGGCTTTGTTTTGCTGTCATTTGTTTTTAATTTCAAAGAAAAATATACTTTTGGCCATTTCCAGTAGCACCGAAAATAACGTGGGATGACTCTTATCTAAAAACTGAACACATAATTACAACTAGATGGTCCTGGTTTTGAAGTCAATTTTATACTGTGTTGCTTATGCTTTAATGTACAAAACTTCCTGCAGTTCTATGGATTTGTGATCATGTATATTACTAGTAAAAATACCTCATTTCCAATAGCTTTGATTTTTTCCAGTGCATCAAGAAACCACTTTTCTGCAGTTTTCCAGCTAAATATTGCGTGGGAAAGAAAGAAAAGAAAATTAGCACAGAGTTCTAATTAGCAATATGAGAAAACTGTATTACAATCAACAGTTCTTTGATTGTATTTGGTTTGTATTTGGTTATATGAATGCAATTATCATTAAAAATAAAGTAATTTTGCCAATTCATCTTAATAGCTGATAAGTTAAAAAAAAAAAAAACAACACAAAACCAAACCAGAAGCAAAGCAAGGATGTTCAGTGAATGGCTTTTATATCTTTTCAGAATATAGTTGAAGTCTCCTGTCTTGACAAAATGCTTTGCTGCACAAAATGTGATAGCATGTATACACTTGCGTGTGCAAATGTAACTCTTCTGGGCATGCAACTACTCAATGACAAGAACATAAAGTACACACAAAGTAATCATCTCTGTTTCTCAAGCTCAAAGTTCTTCCCTCATTACATCTTAAACAAGGAAGAACAATTTAGAAAGCAAGCCTTTACCTAAAACATTACCTAAACAAAACCAAGAGATACTGCACATTGAGCTGTAACATACAAAGTACTCTAATAGATATATTGGCACATTATGTTTCAGAATAATCTGTTCTTAAAATTGTATTTACAGATCCATAGAATCACCAAGGTTGGAAAAGAGAAAAACCTAAGATCAGCCAGCCCACCATCCACCTATCACCAGTATTTCCCACTAAACAATATTCCTCAGTACAACATCTAAATATTCTTGAACACAATTTAATCTTGTTTTGCAAGCTTACTCTCCATTTTGAAATGCAACCACTCCAACTTCATGCATAACAAAAGGATCTTCAGGTGCAATGCTTAAAGCTTGGCTGAAAAATCTTTCAGCTAGCTTCGAGTTGTTGGTCAAACCATATTCCAGTCCAATATAGAGCATAGGCAAATGACAGCTAGAAAGAAAATACATAAGATACAGGTCAATTTTCTCCAGTACTTACAGATTAGCTTTAACTTTACTGAATATGGCATTTGTGACATACCCTTTCATGAGCTGTGCAGCTGTGAAGTATGCAGCCATTGCTTGGTCATGTTCGCTCTCAACTGCAAAGGAATGTCCATAGGCTATCCAGGCAGGTCCATAGGTCCTCTCAAGTGTAGTAGCTTTGCTAAAAATAAGAGCAGATTACAAGCAAACATTTGAAATCAAATTTCACCTCCTTCAGACAGTACTTACGTAGCAACATCATATGACAATACGTATCTATTAGGATAATCTTTAACAACTGGATATATTAATATTCATTTTAAAGATCATTTTAAAAGCTTGAACTATTCAACACTTACTAGTATTATACATTTTCAAGGATTCACTGTATTATTTCTATTGCTGCTCATGGACATCAAAATTACTTGACACTACTGAAAAGAAATAATTATATCAGGCAAACAATAGAAAGTCAGTAGTAACTCAGTGTATTAAATTAATTTAAATTAAAACTTAATGACAGCATGTCAAATTTTTTTTAAAAGCTTCTGACATATTTTAGAAGTAAACTACTTGATTACTAAGCCATCCTTAACAACCACTGTGTCGAAATCTTCTTTGTCACAGTTGAACTTACTACCTTGCAGATCCTGGAGGAGAGTTTTCTCTGTCTTCTGGAACAAAACTTAACACACAAACACTTGCATCTTTCAACTCTATATCCTAGACAGCTTATATTGCTTCAAAAAACTTGCTCCATAAACCACTTTATTTAGAATGCTTATTTGCTGCATTCTCTTAAATTCAAGTGTCTCAGATTCCTCTCAAGTTCTCTACACGTTGACTTGTCGACAGTTACACATTACAGTACAGCTTTGTTGTTACATTCTGTCAAAACCTATCCCTTTTGCCAGACCTGAAGGAGCAGATGAGCATGCAGACACCTCCTTCTAGAGCAACTGGAACGACACTTTCCTTACATAATACTGGGCACAGTTCAGATGTACCTTCTACCCCGTTCTGTGATGTCCTGTGACTCCAAAACAGTGATATGGATAGGAGCCTGTGTTTTTATCCATGGCATTTCCAGATACTTTTCTAACAAACTACTGCCTAGCCTACAGTTATCCCCAGCCCAATCAATCAATTACAGGTTAAATCTCAGTTTAAGGTTATAGTACCAAAACAAATGCCATACTTCACCACTCTCCAACCAGCATTGACAATCAACACATACACATCACGTGAAGTGCAGGGAACTGGTTGGCCAGCCTAGAAGTTCAAAGCTGTTAGTGCAAACAGAGAACCAGACAGCCAAATGGCAGGATTTGCTGTCTAACTCTTCAATTTTAGATTTGAAACTTGGACCTGGGAGAATGTCCAAGTGTCCTTAAAGTTAAAAGCTGAGGCTGGATAACTTAGCTGTAGTTAGCTCGTTGGCATGAGTGAATGAAAGGACTACACTTTCTCTTATTAGGAAGGTGAGTGGCAAATAAGTCTGCAAATAAATATTAAATTATCTGTAAGGCTGAGATCTAAATTGCCATAGGAACAGAGTAAACAACAAATTGACATAGGAACAGAGTAAACAACAGAACTACTGCAGTAGTAACCACCATATGAAGTCTTCTGCTTACTCTGAGTTATGACAACTGTCAACACTAAATATTTACTTAGCAAATAAGAAACAGATGTGCAAACTAGAAAAACAAGTTTTACCTGAGGTATCTTCTGGCATGTTCATTTTTGTGGCCAACCATGAGATAGTAGCAACCTACTGCAAACCATGACACCTACAAATCACAAGCCAAGATGGAGTATTATTAGATACACCACAATGATTTTAGTGAAACATTATCACAGGTTATATTTAACAGGGAACAGAATGCTGTGCATCACTAACTGGGTTTGTTCAGCCTCAAGAAGAGAAAGTTAAGTGCAGAGCTTATTGCTGCCCTCAATTTTATCTAATGATAGGGAAGGAATACAGAAGACAGAGCCAGCCTCTTCCCACAGGGAGCACAGTGACAGGATGGGAGGCAGCATGGACACCCTGTAATATGGGGAATTCAGACTGAATAAAAGGAAAACAGTTTTCACAATGAAGGTGAACACTGAAACAGTTTGCCCAGAAAAGCTTTTCTATTTATGACTGTAACACATTTTTTACTATTATTCAAAGCAAAATCCTCATATTAAATATTTTATGAGTACTCTTACACCAAGAAATCTCTATGTAAGAAAATTACAATGCACAGAAAAAGATGTGAACAATTTTAATCAGTTCTAATTGTGTGTTCCAACACACACATACATATCTCAAACTGACCATTACCAGCTTGGCTGTTTTTATTTAAGGAAAACTACCTAGTAAGGAAGACTTAGAACAACTTACAGGATTATTTGGGTACAAATCCACCAGTTTATGAGAAAGATAGAAGAGTTCTGCAAAGGGGAAGAAGCAAGAAAAGAAAATTAAAATATGCTAAAATGTTAAGATGTTTCATGCCTTTTAGCTTCCTACATGAATTTGCAGCACATCTAGTGTTATTAATCCACCATGGACAAAAATGTTTTAGTGGTCGTGCTTCACATTAACTCAATATAGAGGCACTTTTGCAACTTGATAAAAAAACAAACGTGCCTTTGCAATACATAAACAGGCAGTTATACATCCCACTCCTTAATAGCTCTGCAACAACTTGGGTCACTATCATATATTAATTAAATGCCTGCAGAATTGCACTTAAATCTGTTGTGTGAAGGTAAAACAGTTCAGCTTTCTGTATCCAAAAAGGTGTAACATATTGGCCAGATCAATTTCAAAATGAGAGTCCTGTGCACTAACGTGCCAAAGACAGGACAAAAACAACTACATTATTCAAAGAAGTAATTGCATGGAATAACTATAATCATTTCTGTTAGAAAACTGTCTACAGATTACAGGAAGCAATTGGATACAGGATAACAACTTTAATGCCTCCTGAAATTGCATTAGAGTACATAAGCCAACTGTTTCCTTGGAGCATGGTCCTCTTAAATTGATGAGTGCTGTACTTGAGTGCTTTGCATCAATTCCTTTGCTTCAGAAAAAAACAAATATGAAGAACTGCTTAAAAATATCAGTTTATTTACAAAAAACTCAACACAGACTTAAAATAATTGAACACTGGAAGTAAAAAAAACACCTAATGACCTATTTGTGTACTACAATGCACTATCCTTAGAGGGATTCCAAAACACATGAGCTCTTTATTCTGTCAATTGGTATTGAAGACATTTGGGATCTTCACTTGATTTGCTTGTTCAGATGCAGTTAAAAACCAGAAAAAGTAACCCCAGCTGCAAGTGAGCTATTCTTATAATGACAAAGGCACTCTCTGACTATAGATTTATTTCAACTAAAAACAGACCTTTGCAATAGCAAAGGCAAGGAGAGAGCACAAAAACCTTTTTAATATGAAAAAGCACTACCACCTAAGCACACATACTGCTGAAAAGCTCCTCTTCGTTTAAATTCATATATTTTATTTTGCTACTGGGGAAAAGTACACGTAGATACTCTAGGAAGATCAACTGAAAACATAATCAAACAAGTGAAACAAAGCAGCATGGTTCACAAACTTTCTGGATACACAGCCCAGTGGTTAAAAGACAGTGACAGTCATGATCACCAGTGTGTACAGATTCATTGCACAACTACTTCCCTGAACCTCACCATTAGCTCTACAACTCCCTTCTTTTCTACTTAGTGTTACTCTTTTGAAACTACAAATAGGAAGTAAAATTCTTCACATTTTTCACATCAAATCTTAGGAGTGGCTATTTTTAAAATGGCTTATAGGGGGATTTCGTGGCATTTATTTGAATCTTTCATAAAATTGAAGCCTGGCAGTGTTGTTTTAACTTTCATAAACCTTGTGTTTCTTACCATTTGCTTTATTAAGTTCCACAAGTGTCCCTATATGCACAGGTAAACAGTTTGCATGGAAAGGATCCTTTTCCATCACTCTGAAAAAATAGCAAAAACAAAAAACAAAAACCTGAAATGTACATTTCAAAAACTTCAATGTGTTCAAAATAGGCTGCTTTTATAGTGTGTAGTGTTCCAATTAAGTACCCCTTCCAGCATTAGACAACCATTTGTAACGAGGCTGTACCCATTATCAGCAGAATAAAGGCTTGAGACAAGGAAAATATTCATTCATTTAGCATACAGGACTAACACAACATTTTAGCAAGCTGAATATACAGTTAGAAAAACAACAACAGAATACAGTGTATGTTTGTTTGTAGGTCACCTCTAATATAACTAACAGACAACAGTATTACTGTTCTATGCTCTGTAAGTTCCATAGGTTTGACAGTAACTTTTCTGCAATACTACTGTACTTCCTGAGCTTCTGGAAATAGCTCTACACCATTAAGCAGTATGCCAGAAGAAACATAGCTCAGTTTTAATATTTTTTATTCATAATGGCATTTAGAAATGGATTACATGCAGGACATGGCTTGTAAGCTTGTGCCCTTCTTCTATGCTCTAGTACCTAGTAAAGTAAGCAGAGGGAAGAAAATGTCTCGAAATCTGCAGAATCTTTTATATCAGAAGTACATTTATGACTCCGTTCTCCAAGAACTGCACCTTCACATAATTAAGAGCTTGGCTGACATTTAAAAATAATTCAAAATACTTCAAATTAGAAAAATATGGATATTAAAAGCTCCCTGTACGATTTTAAGCATTTGTTACTCTATGGACTTCTAAGATTCCCATTTCCAAGCTGTAGAATCTGTGGTAGTCTCCTCTTTGACAGTCATGTACTCCTGCCATTTCCTGCTAGAGGAGTGGCAATTATGAAGTTTCAGGGAAAAAAAGTATGATTTAAATGACTTCACTGGAGTCACTTATTTGAACAGGATCACGTTTTTTTCTCAGATACTAAAGTTCCCCAAAGTGGTCAGCATTCTCTGCAGCCTTTCCTCTCTTCTATCTAAATCTTGCCTCTGCTGGGTTCTAAAGGGTACTCTACACTGACAGTTTGTTAGAGATAAGAAAAAGCTGTTCTGTAAACTGAACCTTTTATTTTACAAGACTCACAACCTGGGACTATGCAGCACACACACAAAACTATAGCTTTCTTAAAAAGGAAGCTATCAGCCCAGCAGATGAAATAATTCCAGAAGTTTTGAGCCTTGTGCTAAGAAACAGTCCCTGTTCTGATCCATCTGACAGCCCAACAGCTGGGCATACCTTGGCTATGTAACAACTGACAGGGAATTCCACCACACATTTAAATTAACAAGCCAGAGAAATCATACCCCTTAACTAAACAACTGAACCAGATCTCTTCATTCTGCAGGCCAGATCAGAAGCAGGAAGATAACAAGAAAAACTGAGAATGAACAGAAGAAAACAGCACGGTGCTGATTAGCTGAAGTTTTGCTTAGGATAATTTTGCTCATATTTAGGTGATAACTTTGCACAGAAAGAGAACAAATTACCCATTTTAACTACCTGAAATTTTGTATCAAGCTTAAGCATGAAGGAGACAGAATCTTTAGCAGGGACTATTGTGACAAGACAAGTAGAAACTAAAAGAGGGAAGTTTTAGATTGGATGTAAGAAAAAAAAAGATGTTTCTATGACAGGGATAATTGAAGCACTGGCACAGGTTGCAGAGAGGTGGTGGATGCCCCATCCCTGGAGACACTGAGGCTCAGGCTGGACAGAGCTCTGAGCACCCTGACTGAGCTGAGGTGTCCCTGTTCACAGCAGAGGAGTTAGATGGCCTTTAAGGGCCCAACTCAAACAACTCTATGATGAATTGAGCAATCAGTCCAGTTATAATTATATTCCATGTCATATTGCAAAAATCTCTTAAAAATCACTTTGTATACTTACAGTGAAGTACGCTTGTAACACATCTTGAAATCACAGTTATAATAATGTCTTTCAGCTAAAGACACTACCACATCCAAGTTTTCCTGAAGACCATTTACTGATTCAGGAATCAGTGTTTCACTGGGTTTATTATACTGCAAGACAAAAGAAACACAACATGCAAATCCAGTATAATATCAGATGCTATAAATATTGTTTTATTTCTAAAAGAATATAGCTACATAAAGTTTAACATTCTTTGTTTTAAATTGAGTGTGTAAAATCTGTATTTGATAAAATGGTTCTCATTTGGAACATGACAGATTAACAGATCATTGACAATGTCTATATATAAGTATAAGCTGTACAAATGAATATTGACTTAGATAAAGTTGGCTTCCAGTGCTTCACATTCTCTTCAGAGAAAAAGATTTTGGAAGATTGTTGTTATAACCTATTATTTTCAGGTAATTGACATTTTGCCTACATTGTTAATGTACTTTTCCCCACCTAAAAATTTCTCAGAAAATAAAGCTAAACCAGATGGGATCACACAAAACTATTATACTAGCTTTCATAAAATGATACCTACTGCATCATAAATTGAATAATAACCAAAACTGCAAAACACTTGTATTTCCAAAGTCCAGAGTAAACAGTAGCAAAGAACATTCAAACCTGGAGTCAAGATTTAAACACAGTTCATCACCATTTTAGTCAGCTTATGATTTTACCTTTTTCAACTTATTCTCAAATAAAAAGTGCAGCAATTCTTGTTCTTCTTCTGTACATTGTTTACTAAGAGGTAGAGACTCAAGAAGTTCTTTTTCTATAGGAATTAAAGAACAATTCAAAATGTCATATTATAGAAAACATGGCAAGATCAAATATAAGAACTCAGATAAAAAAAAAGTACAGATGCGTCAGATGCATTCAAATGAGAATATTAATTATGGAAATTATCAAGTTCTTACTTCCTTCTAGACTTCTAAATGAAACTTAGTGACATAACACGCCATTACAGTAATTTATTCTAGATGTCAGTTTACCACTCAGAATGCTCTATCAAACAACACCTACTACAGAGAGAAGCAAAAACCAGCAGAATTTTGTGAAGCCAGAGGGTGCAAAGTTGAAAACATTGCTCAGGCAGAGCAAAAAGCAGGGGAGCTTCTGCAGCTAACAAATGAGACAGCTGGGTTACTCTGTTCTTTTTAATTCTTAGCACTGAAAGACTAGAAATTAACGTTCAATTATCATCTGCTCAAACTTATAATTTTTATACTCCATTTTTTTAAACTTCTAACACAACCATCATCTAGTACTTTCCTAGCAACTGAGGACAATTTTCACTTCATCTTTTAAACTCTGTATTTTCTTTTTTTTTAAATGCAGGAAAGAAGTATGTTAAGAAAGCAGATAAATTTTACTTGTATTTGAGAAATACTGCTATCCAGACCTTCTTGTGCTGTCAGCATATGGTGCGACGTTAAAAGATCAAATGCTTCAAAGCAGTAAACATCAAGCTTCAAGGCTTCTTTGTAGCTGTACGTTGCTAGGGTTCTATTATCCAAAGCATCATAGATCTTCCCTCGCAAAAGGCATATAGAGCTCTTGATCTGGTGGAAAAGCAGGGCTGGAGGTCAAAGACAATCAATATTTGCAATTTGCTTTTGAGCACAAATCATATGGGCTCCCTGAAAAGTAAAAAGTATTCATGTATGATGGAACCTGGTTTTCTAGAGCTGTTTTCGAATATAATAGTTTCTATGAGCTTAAGGAGCAAATTAACATTTTGAGGTTATTTACAGCCAAACAAATACATGCTTGAAATATGTAGAAGGAGGATAGGAGTCTGTATTTCCTACTTGGAGCATCCAACCCTCTGCCACTGAGTTGTAAGCTAGTTAAAACTACGTTCTCCACACACTTTATAGGGAAATGAACACTTCTACACACCTCTTTCTTTTTAAGCAACACACTTCACGTATGACAAGAGTGTCTTAGGTAAAGATGAAAAAGGCCAACTCAGTGGACTCAGCTACTCTAGGTAAATACATTTTTCTTCTCCATCTAAAACACAGAGAGTAGTGAAAATATAATTACTACCAAATAAGTGCTAGGACACCTAATAAATAACATGTTCTTTCAAAATAAAATTAATTTAATTTAATTCAATCAGAAGGCTACAGAACTGTCACCAAATTACTTACAGAAAAGTTGCAACTTATGCATGTATGTTGTCACACTAACCAGGCAAATTAATTACCTTAGAAGTCTGGATACTAGAAAGAGTACAGCTGTTTTGACAAATGAAATAGAACCTAGGGTGCTAAGAAATAAAGGGTAATATTGTTCCCAGTTCACAGGCCAGTCACTCTTAAGTCTAGAACAAGCACTGGTGCAAATCAATTAAATCAGTAAATTCTGAAAAAGCCACGATCTAGTGAGGAGTTTGATGCAAATTCCTTGTAACTGTACCAACCTCACTAGATTCCTCCTTTGGCAAACCAAACCTACCCTCCCTGCATTCGTGAACTATGTTATCATAAGCATTCACGAACATAAGGGCTAATAAATTGAGTTTTTTGACTGGGTTATTTTTCAGTCAAGATAATTGCTCTTAGTTCAACAGTCAGTCACCTAGATGCTAGGGCAAGAGTACCACAAAATGGGGGAAAACAGAAAAGGAGAAAGAGTGAACAGCCAAAGCTGTTTTTAACTTTGCTAGCCTGGCTAGCTTAAACGTATCCATGAATTATTGCATTGCAGCCTAAGTCTAATCCTCTTCTGGTTTAAACCACTTAATGTAAAACCCACATAAGGCAGTATTACAACTGAAATCAGTTCACAGTGACAATTCAACTCATTTTGCTGCTCAGTTTTACAGGTAAAAGTCTGTTTGTCAGTCCCTCTACTACAGTTGCAGCTATTGAACTTCAGTTTACAACTTGACAAGCAAGCTAAGTTGCATTGGAGGAGGTTAAGTCTGGATACGAAACATTCCTTCTCAGGAGCAGTGAGGCAGTGGCACATGCTGCCCAGGGAGGGGGTGCAGTCACCACCCCTGGAGGTGTTCAAGTACCATGTGGATGTGGCACTGAGGGTCGTGGTCAGTGAGCATGAAGGGGATGGGCTGATGGTTGGACTGCATGATCTGAGAGGTCTTTTCCAAACTTAATGTTTCTATGATTCAAGATATGCACAACCCTTCATACTCTTCAGCCTGCACACACTGAGAATCCCATTGAGAATTGCAGTATTTCTTCCGCAACTTCAAAAAACTTCACTCAATTGTCACATCGTTTCTAAGTGTGACAGTGCAGCACTGAGAAGAACATTAGAATGGAAGGAACTCTATTATTAAAAAATACCTACAGGAGAGGAAAACCTGCATTATCTCAGAACCTGAAGTACAACTTAAAGTAATGTTAGTTCACATTTCCAAGACAGAAACTGCACTATAAAGACTTTAAAAATCAATGCTAGATCAAGAACATCCTTCCGTAAATTACTGACAGGCACTTTGCAGGATGTTTTTGTAAATGACATTGCAAAAATGAAGAGTTAAAGTTTTGTTTTCCCCTCATATATGCAAGCCAACACCTCACTTACGGGTTGAAAAGAGAAAGATTCAGCATTTCTGAAAGCCACGTTATCCAAAAAGGAGTACTTAGACACCTAGACTTTCAAAATTCATATAGCTGCAAAACTGCTTTCCAACTTCACATGTATTTTTTATTTATAAAAGTAGTTATTTTTAAAATGTCACTTACAGAAGATTGTGACATCTCCCAGTCTGTGGTAGAGTCTTTCAATCCACTTTCATCCTTCAAGAACTTCTCGAAGAGTCTTTTGTTGATTGGCTCTTCCATATCAAGAATATCCAAGGCCTGTTGATGTTCTTTGGCAGCATACTAACCACAAACATGTATGTGTAAAAACAAGGTTGGAATTTGAAACATCTGTACATAAAGCATCAATAAACCTAGTGTTACGTTTCAAAGGCACAGACCTATCATGTGAAAACACTTTTTTTAAACACATCTCTTCTGGATGGACACCAATGAACCGATTAAAAACAGAAATATGCAGACATTGAAAAAGAATTAAAAAACCCAAACCATTCACATGCTTTCCCCACAAAATATTAGAGGAATATTTTCTTTTCTGGACAAATGGTCAATAGGATTTCTGCACTATCCACAGTGGATATTCCAACAAGGAATACTCCAACAAAGCTAAAGGTTGGAATCAACTGTCCCAAAATTTAAACTCATTAATGAGTGCCTCAAACATCTATACTGTCAGTCAGGTAGTTAAGCTTCCCAAGACACACCGAATATTTAGTTTGCCTCCAATAGAGATAAAAATGTGTACTCACATGACATCTAGCTGCGAGGTAGCGACAGGCTTCATATAACTGAAAGAGAAGTTGCATTCATGTTAGTAAATAAAAGAGAACATTTCCTTACACTGCTATTCTCTTTTTTGCTCTCTCATTTAATAACTGTACAGCTTCTCCCACGCTCTCACCCAATTAGACTTTCCTGATTAGAATGACTACTTATGTCTGTAACTTCTAATACTCAACACTATGTTCACTCTTGTCTTAACCACACTTTCTGCAGAACAGAAAGACAACTGAAGTAACTACACTTTAAGTGACACCCCACCTCCCCATACCTATTGCTGTTCCATCTTAGGACCCCTTACCTTCTCTGTGACCCACCTTGGTCACGTGGAACAGTTCTGTTGGGACAGACCTACAAAGATCACTCACAACCTGACAACTTCAGGGCTAAAGAGAGGTTACAGCATGCTACTGAGGGCATTGCCCAAATGCCCTGGCAACATCAATAGGCACGGATCATCACCCATATCATGAAGAAGCCTTCCAGCATTTCACTTCCCTCATGGTAACGTTTCCTTATATCTAGTCTGAAATTTATCACTATGTTTGGTTCAGGTAAACTGCATTATATAGGTTTCATAACCAATATTCCTGCAGGCCTTAACCTCCGACAGAGAAGAACTACTGTGGTTAACAGTAGAGGTCTATAAGCAGACTAACTCCGTCCTAGCAGACCAAACTCTAAGGAACAAAAGTAATTTGTCACAAGTGACTTACCTTATCCAATTTACGTGACCGGAGGGCATGTGCTGCCCTATGATACTGAGCTGTCAGGTAAAGACACTGGGCCAACCAGTAGATATCTTGGGGTTCCTCTTAAAAATAAAGGAATTATAAACCATCAATTAATACAGTATCTTTAAACACAGTGGAAACCTAATTGAAGTGAAAGCTGATAAGACTTCTGCACCTCTATGCCATACTGGCCAAAGCGGAGCTTAATAATACCTTAAATCATTAGCAGCCTAGGTTTTTGGGGTTTTTTTGTGATCAAACCCCTACAGTCATTTTAAGAAATTTAATAAGGCTATGGCTCTAAGCAGAAACAGGCTGCCAGCACTAACACACTGCAAACCTGGGTTTTACTTGCCACCTGGAGCAACCAAGTGGGTGAACTGTCTACCACAGTGGCAGTTCTTAATAGATCCCCACCCTTTTTGGGGGGTCTATTAAGGCAGGCATAGTGCAGGTTTGTCCAAACACTAGTTTGGAACTTTGTTTTAGAACAGAAGGAAGGTTGGCCCTGCTTTATTAGGAAAGAAAAAAAAAACAAAACTGGCATCCTGAAGATCACAGAACAACACGTGCCCCAAACACAAAGCTTCAACATGCAGCCAAGCAACTCAGAACAAACATCAGGAAACACAACAATGCCGACAGAAAGCAGTTACTGGACAACAACCTAATATGCTAACGCTTACCATGAGACAATGAAGCTACTTTGTCTGCCCAGAACAGAGCACTCTGATACTGCTGCTGTAAAGGAAGGACAAAAATAATAATTACCATTTACTGGAAACTTGTTTTCCTGGCTTACCTTGAAACAGATTGCCCTTCGCTTGCATTTTGCCGGATTACGGAGGCAGCGCCTAATGAATGGTGAATGACATTCGCGTTCCTTACAAGCCCAAAACTCAGGGCGAAAGGGGCAGTGCTACAGCCCCCGTAGGACACCGAGGAGCAACGCGAGACGGGGGCAGCCCAGCAGGCGGTTCCCGCTCCTCCAGCTCCGCTCAGGGCCGAGGGCTCAGCCCGCTGAAACCCCGCGCCGAGCCTCGGTGAGGCCCCAGCCCAAGGGCCGCCTTCCCTCACCTCACCTGGTCGATGTAGTGCCGCACCCGCTTCCGCAGCCGCTCCAGGTTCATCCTCCCGCGGGCCGCCCCCGTACCGGCCGCGATGGCAGCACTCCCGCCGTGCCGTGTAACGCTCAGAACCGCCCCTTCCGGCCACGCTCAGCGCCCGCCGGCCCCTTCCTGACGGGAGCCGCGCCCCGAACACTGCGTTCCGGGGATGCGGCGGCTCACGTCGAGTTGAGGGTATTACAGGCCGCCCGTAGTTTCCCTTAGAATCGGTTAATTCGTTTCTAACTTATACCTGCTGCTCTGCCGACCTCTCACCTCTGTGGAGTGCGTTAAAAAGAGCGTGGCCAGCAGGTCGAGGGAGGTGATCCTTCCCCCTCCAGCCTTCACCTGGAGTACTGTGTCCAGTTCTGGGCTCCCTGGTGCTAATAAGACAGGGATCTCCTGAAAAGAGGCCAGCAGAGGGCTGCAAAGATGATACGGGGTGTGGAACACCTCTCTTACGAGGAGCAGCTGAGAGACCTGGGTCTGTTCAGCCTTGAGAAAAGAAGACTCAGTGGGGATCTGATCCACGTCTATAAATATCTAAGTAGCAAGAGGCAAAGGGATGAGACTAGGTTGTTCTCAGCAGTGTGTGGTGATAGGATGAGGGGAAATGGCCACAAACTGAAGCATAGGAGGTTCTGCACAAATGTCTGTGGGAACTTCTTCCCAGTGCAGTGAGGGAGCAGTGGCACAGCTGCACAGAGAGGTGGTGGAGTCTCCTTCTCTGGAGACGTTCCAGACCCACCTGGACGCCTACCTGTGCAACCTGGGCTAGGGAGCTGCTCTGGCAGGGGGCTGGACTCCATGATTTCTAGAGGTCCCTTCCAACCCCTACAGTTCTGTGATCACATGTCTACAGCTTTTAAGGACCTCAGTGGTCCGTCTTGGGTCCGGTGCTCTTTAACATCTTTATCAGTGACACAGATGATGGGATGGAGTGTGGCCTCAGCAAGTGTGCTGATGACACCAAGCTGAGCAGTGCGGCTGGTAAAGCAGTGGGTGGCATCCAGAAGGAGATTTAGATGGGATGTCAGGAGGATGATTTTTACTGAGAAGGGTATTAAGGTGCTGGAACAGGTTGCTAGAGAGGTTGTGGATGCCCCATCCCTTGAGATGTTCAAGGCCAGGTTGGATGGGGCCCCAGGCAACCTTATCTAGTCTATGCATCCCAGAGCACAGAGCAAGGGACACTTAACTGTCTTGGCAGAACAGAAAAAGATAGGAGCCGGTGCACACCTCTAAGGTAGAAGTCTTGGTTGGGGAAGAAAAAAAAGATACACAGGAAGTGTGGGGGTTGGAAGGGAAGAGTCTGCTCTTGTTGGGGTGGTTGAAGGTGTTGAGCTTCTCAAGGGGAGCTGCTGTGATCTGGGAAGAAGATTTGCCATCTACAGCATCCTGGGGAGGCCCGAGGAGTGCTCTGCTCAGGTGAGAAAACTGAGGCACAGAAACGCACACAAAATGTGTTCTTCTCTTATCTCTATAGCTCTTAATGTTGTCAAAGCAGAGTTCATCTTCCCAGATTGCTCTGCAATGCTTGTGCGTTCTGTGCTGCTTTCTTGTTTTCTCAAGAAAGCTTGGCTTATCCAAATGAGTTGCTGTGGGAGCTGAGACATGAGTGCCTGAGCTGCTCAAGGGGGCTCAGGCAGTGCAGCTCTGTGGGGCTGGGGCAGGCAGGATGCAGGCTCCTTTCTACAAAAGGGAGCCTTTGCCTTGCTGATCATGAAGTACCTTGTTGTTCAAAGAGTGTCCGTAGGCAGGCTTGTCCTTCTCTGGGAGTGATGGAGAAGTGTGGTCAAAGCAGGCTGACCCACGGCACTGACAACAGCAAACTGTGAGACTGTATTTGAGAGGTATTGGTTGAGAGCAAAAAACTGAATTTCAAGTTCTTTCGCAACTGTATCAGTTTCTCTTTCAAATTCAAAAATAGTGATATGCTGTTGTGGGTAGAATATGTGGGTTGAGATAAGAAACTATCTACTTAGACAGAAAAGGAAGAGGAAAAAGGATAATAATGATGATTATATATAGCATATATATACAATGGCTCTCCACCCTCAGACCAATGCCCAGCAAGTCCCCAAGCGGCATCTGCTGGTCCAGCCAACTCCCCTCATTTTTATAGGTTTTTTTTTCACATGATGTCATATGGTATGGAATATCTCTTTGGCCAGTTTATGTCATCTGTCCTGATTCTGTCCCCTCCCAGCTCCATGTGCCCAACCCCCCCACACCCAACCTTCTTGCTGGCAGGGCAGCGCAAGAAGCTGAAAAAAACAAAATGTCCTTGGCTCTGTACACCACTGCTCAGCAACAACTAAAACATTGATATGTTCTCAACCTTGTTTTTCTCTGCAAGCCAAAACATGACACCATGAAGGAAAAATCAACTCTGTCCCAATGGAAACTGTGATGTGCTAAACTATTCTAATGTTAAGTGGTGTTGATATACTTGCTTTGCTAGTAGTACTCAGAGATGTGAAGGCAGGGAGAGTCAGTTACAAAATGCTTTACAACTTTGCATTCTAGCATCTCAGATCTTGAGAGGAGGGGGAGGGCTGCGCAGTCATATTAAAACCTCCTCACTTTTGGTACTTTCCATATTTTATCTGCACTGAGAACCTTCTTCTTTTCTTTTTCTTTTGTTCTAAAAATATCTTTAGGTACAATATTATCATACTAGCACACAGCTTCCTGCTGATGCTTTAGTTTTTTTTTTTTCCTGAGTGAGCTTTGTGTTTATTCATGTAAACTGGTTCCAGTTAAAGTGTGCATGTTCACTTTTTATGTTTTTATGTGAACAAGTCTTATATTGGAAGAGTAAGGGTTTTTTCAGGCTTTGGTGCTTTAACTGAAGTGAGGTGGTACGTTATAGCTTTGGAATAGAAGACTGTTGTGGTGGGAGAGGTTTCTCAAATGCTTCAGCAGCAGATGGTTTTTCTAGGATGGTTTCAGAGGCAGTTCCAACTCAGCTGTTTTGTACAGATAAGAAGAAAATTTCCATGTGAACATCAGGAAGCACTTCTGTGCTGTGCAGGTGACAGAGCACTGTGTCATCACAGGAAATGACATATGAATGAAATGATATATTTCACCCAGTTATGTTTAGCAGTGATTTAAGATTTTTTTGTTAATATGAGATAGATCAAAGGATTGAATTCTGTCAATGCTTAATCATTAACTAATTTAGAGATTAATAAGGTTATTTATTGAAATATGTAACAGTTAAACAGCAACTTGACTGCAGTTTTATGAATGACAAGACTTGCACTAACTTACTAACTGGATATCCTAAATGTACGGATGTGAAACAGATACTCAGTACATGAGCACACATAGATGACCAGAGATATGTGGACCCAGCAAAACAACTCAACATCCACTCTTGGGAAACAAATGGGTATCAATAAAGAACATATATGAGTAGGGAGGTGGATGGAAGAAGGGTAAGTTAGCCTATACTTAATATTTTTCTCTAGTCAAATTCAGAAGAGTACTCACAACACACTGGCAGTCCTCAGTGGGTGAAGGCTGAGGCTGAGTATAGTGAGACAACTTTGCCCTGGCTACTGTTGATAGAGAGCCCTGAGGATTTCTTAGTACATTGGAGGTGTCCCAGCATCAGGGCGATACTGATCACATTCCACTGTGATCTATGAGAACTCAAAGAATCTCCCCTAGAATCATTATTTATAGGGTCCAAGGTAATTGACTTTTGACAGATACTTTTCCATACCAGCCCCTTTGGATGGCAAAGCATTCTCGTATTTGCCACCAGTTGCATGAACCCCAGAACATGTTGAACTCACAAATTCCTACTGCTTCCCTTGGGCCACAGTCTGGGTACAGATGTACTAGGCTGTCAAGATATGACTGACTCCACAACTGTTCCCAGGCAATGGGATGAGAAGCAGGAGGCAGATGCAACGAGGGGATGCCTTAATGTTCTAATCTATCTAAACCCTCACAACCCATGGGCAAGAGGGAGCTAGGCACAAGGAGTCCCTTCACATGTTGGTCCTCCACATTCTGCCCAAGGAGATGAATCACATCGAGCACCAAGAAGCCTAACAGGGGGAGAGAAGTTGCTCCACCACACACTGGCACAGGCTGGGTCTCCCAAAGCCACCTGACCATGGGCCTGGGCAACCTTCTCTGGGCCTGTTGGAGTGGGGTTGGGCCAGAGGGACCCAGAGGACCATGCTAGCCCCAGCCATCTTATGTGATTTTGATGCATGTGAGTGACCTTTTACTGCCCTAATTTTTAAGCTAAGGCTTGGCAAATAGCTTGTGGGGATGCATGACTCAGTCTCTAGGAAATTAGCCTTTGTTGGGTCTGCTGCTGCTTGCTGTTTATGGCTATCTGAATGATGCAAACCTGTTGATTTTATTATTTTATTATTTTCCAAAATAAAGCATCTTGGTATTTAGATTTGTTCTCTGCAGCAGGCTTTGATTTGTTGCAGTAGTGGTGAGCGTAGTGTGATTCCATTGAGTCTTGTGGCTGGTGTCATAAATAGCCAAAATCACATTTGGCTTCAGTTTTTCCAATACTTTTTTTTTTAGAAGTGTTTTAGAGTGTCCTCTTCCAAACTGACTTCTGTTTCACACATGCAGTTATGGCCCAGTATGGTTACTAGAGGTGCCAGAGATGTGTTTAAGGATATTTAATCTTTCTTGCTCAAAAGTCTACAGAGAAAGTTGTTTCAAATACATAAAGAAAATTCAGTCTTCTTTCACTTCTTCTTGCTACTCATAATAAAATATAAAGCTGTCAAGATAAACTTAAAAAAAAAAGTGCACTGTAAAAGGCAACATTTATTACAAAGCTCTACTACTGTCTACGGATAGGCTCCTCCATATGTAGAGTTTAAAGAAGTAGCATAGAAGTAAGACTTACTTCTAAGAGATATTTTCTACTTCATTAAATTTTCTTTTGAATTCTGTGTCCCTCAGATTTCTTCTGTAAAGCATATGAATTGGTTATGTTGGCTAGTATGCAAAGTAATGTGGCTCCATACGGGCTACCAAAGGAGAGGCAAAATCCATAAGTTGAGGCAATGAGCCAAGCTGGATGTGCTGGGAGGCAGCTGAAATGCTCCTGGCTTCCTTTGCTGCCTGTCTAGATTATGCCACTGGCCTTGGTTCAGGAGCCTGAATGAGTCCACGGTAGCTCCTACACTGACCGTGGGTTGCTGTGTTTAAGGAGTGTCTGTACACAGGCTAGGAGGTGTCTCGGTTCACAGAGGAGTCTGTGGAGTCCTCACAGGATCACAGAACTGTAGGGGTTGGAAGGGACCTCTAGAGATCATGGAGTCCAACCCCCTGCCAAAGCAGCTCCCTAGCCCAGGTTGCACTGGGGGCTCTGCTGACTCCTGTGTTAAGGCACCACTGACTACTGCAGACATTAACCTCAAGTTCCAAACTGTTTATCGTTTCTTTGCTTTAGTGCCAGTTTGCAGGTTTAAAGATGCTTGATGCAACAGATAGGCATGTCTCTGCATCTTATAAATGAGTAACTACTCTGACGTTCTGTCAAAGACACAACTTCTCAGCAAGGTCGAGTGAGAGCACATCTCTATTGTACAGCACACAGAGGTGCTTGTGAGCCAGGAGAGGCTGTCAGTCCCTGATATGTGTCAGTCCTGAACATCTGTATCAAGGAGTAGTGAGAGGAGAACCTGATTGTCCTCTGCACAAGGAAGGAAGTTCAGTAAATCTAAGGACCTATTTGCAGTTGGCGACAATATATTATATTGTATGTATGTATATATATATATGCATACGATATGTATATACAATATACAACAATATGTAAACAATATATAAAAATCCTTTTCAGTAGGAGAAGCCTTACTAAGCATTAACTAAATCTGCCTGTTGTGACTGCATAAGTTACATTGCTGGCTGGAGATAAAAACAGCAAGTTGTAATGTTCATTTTTCATTTTAGTGTTCATTCTATTCAGCTCCAGCTGGCACAGCTCTGCTTGTGCTAGCAAATAGAAGTAGAAATCATGATACTTTTACTAGATGTAAGTAGGCCATAAGGTTAGAAGTATTAGTTCCATTCTGTTGTCAGTCCAAAGAGGAGTTTTGCCGGTGAGGGTTAACTTGAAATTGAAAGACTTTGATTTACAGGATGCTCTCCTGCCCTCTAGTGTTAAAGCCATTCCTGATTACTGTGCAATTTTTGTCTCGCCCGATTGTGTGTGTGAGAGAGAGAGAGAGAGAATTTCTGCTGTCTTTGGAAAAGCTGAAAACTTACAAATTGATCCTTATTCTAAGTGGAAAATGACACAGGGAGATGAAGAGCTGTTTTGAGCCTTCAGTAGTCATCTGCAGAGTTAAATCACTTTCCTTTCTTGTAACCATTATTACGTTCCCTCTCACACTTGATCTTTCAAGAAGGATGACATTTGTAACTTATTTTCCACAGCAGGTCAAATAGATGTGTGAAGATATTTATTATGTAGTGATTTTAAAACAAAACAAAACAAAACAAGATGACATATAATAGCATTAAATTTTCTATTGCTCCAAATTGCTATGTAAGTGTCAAAGCAAATCACACAGCAGAATAGGTCTAGTAAAACAAACAAACAAACAAACAAAAAGCAACAACTGTATGGAAGTAAAAGAATGAACTTTGGTGTTCTTATCCAAGAATAACTGAGAGAGTGCTATTTATCCATACTGACTAAGCTTGCCTTTGGAACACAGAGGAAAAATTGGGAACCTGACTGATGGCAACATCAGCAATGAGGAAACTTACCGAGTGCTTCTGAGGGAAGAATAAGAGCTGAAAAAAAAAAGAAAAAGAAAAAATGTTCTGTTAAAGCTATAAAAGGAGTTGTCGTATGAGAAAGCAACAACCAATAATGAAATTCTGTTCCTATTGAAGCTAATGGGCTATGACCATTGCTGTAGGGATAAAATGCTTCCCTTTCCCTGACTAGCTAGCTTTGGTTTGTTGGTTTGTCCACTTTTTTGTATTTTTTTAAAGCAGCATTTTTAGTTTTACCCTTTGTTTGCAGAGACTGCATAGGCTTTTAATGTACTGATCACCTTACATCCTTTTCAAATGAAGACTAGTAAGATTAGGAATTACATATTTTTAGTGCACGGAATAGCAAAATGTATATTTAAGCTCAGCACAATGAACTGAAGCTGAGCTGGCGAAGGCAACACAAATTCAAGCATTTGTGCCTGTGAAGCATATCTCCCTCCACTTGCCCTGGAGTCAGTACTGACTGCAATGCTGCACCCTTTACAAGTTCAGACTCTTGTCTTCAGCCACATTTTTGCTGTGTTTTTATTCATTCTTTCTTTACTTGTGGTTTGCTTATGGCAGTCCTTGTTAAGTTCAAGTCAAACCAGATACTTTACATGAGGTTATGGCTACACGTTTAATGTGGATTTGCAATGGCAATTGTGTTTGGAGAACTGTACCTATTGTCTTTAATGTTTCAAAGGATCATCATAGAGTGGTTTGGGTTAGAAGGGACCTTTAAAATCACCTAGTTCCAACTTCCCTGCTGTAGGGAGGGACACCTCACTCTAGAGCAGGTTGCTCACAGCCACATCTAGCCTGGCCTTGAATGCTTCCACAAAGGAGGCATCCACAGCTTCACTGGGAGACCTGTTCCAGTGTCTCACCACCCTCACAGTAAAGAATTCCTTCCTAGTATCTAGTCTAAATCTGCCCTCTTGCAGTTTAAAGCCATTTCTCCTCATCCTGTCACTACATGCCCTTATAAAAAGTGCCTCCCCAGCTTTCCTGTAGGCCCAGTTATTCTCACAAGTAACAAAAATATTGTAGTGGATGATCTTCTCAAGCTTCATTTTGCCACTGAAGTATGTTTATTTATGCAGCCATTATGCCTAGGAACTGAAGTTTCTTTTCTTACTGACTTGCCAGATTCCTCTCTTGCTTTTTACTCTCCTACTCCATACCTTTGATACAGCTTGGACTCTCCCTTTTTGGTATTTCATCAGAAAGACCTATCCACAAATATTGTACTATAGATAATTATGCCACGACATGTTGCACTATATAAATGGTATAAAAATATTAATATTAAGATCCATATGTAGCAATAGGCCTGACTTGGAAAAAAAAAAAAAAAGAAGAAGAATTGGATAGTGACTCTTTCTTAAAATAAAATGTCATCAACAAATCTGTAATCTAAATCTCATTTAGATATCCATATTATGTGCCAATAGAATTTTTGCTGGTGTATTATTTTATTTTATTTTATTTTATTTTATTTTATTTTATTTTATTTTATTTTATTTTATTTTATTTTATTTTAATTTAGTTTCATTTCGTTTCATTTCGTTTCGTTTCATTTCGTTTCGTTTCATTTATTTTAATTTTTGTTAAGCCGTGGAACAATCCTCCAACAGAAAGCCAAGGTGGTGCCGAACAACACTAGGGGTCACTGTTAAACGCCGTTTAATGAGCGTTGAGGCGATTTATTTACGGACGGGACCTGCATTCCTCACATCGATATATTGAGAATTTCAAGAGCTGGATGAATTCTGTTTCATCTGAAGGAAGATAAGCAAACAGAAAGCAAGACTGAGCATGGGAAACAAAGTCTCTCTTCTGATCTGAGAGCTGCCTTTACAAGGGCATAACTTCTGTTTGCCATCTTCCGTGCTTGTTTGACACTGCATCCACTGATCATACAAATAATTCTTGTCCTCTTGTGGTGAGCAAACAGAGAAATATCATATCTCCCACTGAGTGCAGGAAGCAAACGGGACCACGGAGTGACATGAGCCAGCAGGGGGCGAGGAGGTCTCGCAGCAGTGGTACCTTCAGCTCCTGTTCTGCATGGCCAAGCAGGCAGAGCCCCGCTCCTTGGGCATTTCATTTTTTGACTGTGATTAATGAATTCTTCACAAGTGTTTTAGGTTTGGAAATAATCACTTCTATTTTTGTAGGCAAACAGATAATGGGAGTTGCATCAGCCCCAAGTGTTTGTCCTGAGTACCATGGGAAATTAGAAAGCTTTCTGTAGCCTTTATTATTTTCATCTTGTGCAGTGTGGGAAGCTGCAGGCAGTGGCTTGTGCTGCGAGGGCACACCTCTTTGGGTCATATGCCTTTCCTCAGCAATATTATGCTGTGTGATCAAGATGTACTGCAGGGGAGGGCTGCAACCCCAGAAAGTGCCTCTGCGAGTGTGGGTCCTTTTTGCCTGTGTGCTGAGTGGAGGGAGAGGGGAGACCTGGTGGGATGCACAGCCAGTGCTGTGCTGGGGTGAAACCCCCTGTCTTCTGTTCCAGATGGATGAAGGGGCAGCACTGTGTATAAACACTGCTGTCAGAAGCTTCAAGTGTTCCTGGCATTTTGCAACTGAGTGAATAGCTGACAATCTTTTGTGATATTAGAGATCTTTAAAAGAGAAATGAGCAGGGAAATAGCGGAGCCCTGCCCCACAGTGCCTGCAATGTGTGGTTGCTTCATGAGGAAAGCCAAGGCTGTGGCATGCTGTTTACATCAAGGCTTTGCTGTGAGGCCTCTGTTTTGTTTGCTGGTCATGGTTGTGAGGCCCCACAGATAGTATTATCCCTCTGTCAGCTTGGATGTATTAGACTTAAAAGCTATGCCCAATCAATACAAAAAATTTAGGGAATGTTTTAGGCGTCAGTGGGTAGAGTCACTGCAGTGGTTTGTCCATTAGACAGGAGATGAGAGACAATCGTTGCTTCAGGCATTTCCACAGAGGTCTATAGAGAAAAACCTGGTTTTGATGGACAGCTTATAGGATCCTTAATTCATCTGTTCTTGAAATTTTACATGGCAACCCTACGATTACATTATCTTCCAACAGAAAACAATGCTGTTGAGAGAAATAAGTATGACAAGTAAGAAGAAAAACACCGAGTGCTCAACACAGGCAGGAAGGAGATGGAAGAGTTGCACAGGGACCTTCTGGAGGCAGCAGAGGTATGTGTAATGAATACAGTCCTAGAAATGCTGCTAGTCTGTAATCCCTTAGCTGTTTAATTCACTGCGCTCTGAGAAGCTCAGGATATTTTTCCACTCCTTTTAGACAACAAAAGAATAACAATATTGTAGCTGTGATTACTGGCTGCATTTACTGTAGGAGCAATTTAAATTGTTTTATCTGATTCTGTCTCTGAGTTGGTAACGAAAATAGGAGCATACTTCACTACTCATCCTGATCACAAAATGTGAAACAGGTGACTTTTTACCTGGGCTGAGAGCAAGCTCCATGTTTTATTCAGCATACTATTTCAAAGCAAGACTTGTGAGCCTTAGGTTAACATGCACTTGGAATTGCTTCATTTCACTCCTGTCAGTGCTATTTCTCAAAGTGTTGTGGCTGCTGGTGCTTGCAAGGGCACGCGTGCCTGAGTATGCATAGCTACCTATCTTTTGGGGTGCACTGCAGTTAGAAACAGTCTACAAAAAGTAACCAATAGAAGAATGTGCCTTCTTAAAACACGTCTCACCAAAATAATATGGCAGCAACTGGAATGTTGTTTGTCGAGTTCAGACTTCATATCTCATTTGTTCCTGTTTGGTTCAGTAGATTCTGTGCTTGCCTCAGGCGATAGCAACATGTTTCTTCGTGATGAGATGTGATCAGTTATTTGGATGTTGGTAGCAAGAATATAAGTGGCATTTCTGTTGGTTTGGCACGAGTCTTAAGAGCTATTTTTTTCTAACTACAGACTTAGTTGTTCTAGCCTCTAGAGTAACGCACTCCTTTGGAAGCATAATATAGCAGCCTTGTGTGCGTCCGTTGTATGCTTTGTGGTCTTTGCTAAGTGACTCACTTTTAGCATGCTTTCTCCTACCCATTGGTTCTGGCAAAGCCCTCACCTGTTTGTTAATTTGACTGGACTTCACTCAGCCAATATTACAGTGCATACAGATCTTCATTTCTGTCTGGACCTTGCTTCATAGGTTCATAGGTTCATAAAGTTGGAAAGGACCTACAAGATCATCTAGTCCAACCATCCTCCTATCACCATCCCTACCCACTAAACTACTAAATCAAATCCCTTAGCACCTCATCTAAACGCTTCTTGAACAGCAATAGGGATGGTGCCTCAACCACCTCCCTAGGCAGGCTTAAAACTTAAACTGCTTAAAACCTTCTTGGGGATTTTGCAGACCCAGTAGGTTATGTCTAGAGGCCTGTGCATCTGAGGAGTGGCCTGCAGAGAGGTCCTGGGTTCTGTCCCTTGTTGCCAGCTTTATATCATCAGATTTCATTTTTTCAATTGATGAGTGGGATTGGGTTGTGCTTACGAATAGCCAGTGGGAAATTCCACTGAAGGAGGAAAACTCCAGTTGCCATAGAGCCAGATTCTGTATGATGCTCTGTCATTTTTGCTTCTCCTGCATGAAACAGATGACAGGAAAGGACTGAGGCTGAGAACAGCGTATCTCAAGGTCACTGCACGTGTGTGGCTATGCTAGGTTAACCACAACAGCAATCAAGTGGGAGGTGGAAGGAACAGATTTGACAGGCCTGTCCGAACACAAAACCATGCACATGGGGCAGCTTTCTCCAACTTTTTGTCCCAGTCTCTAAAGCCTAAGCAGCCCTGTGCAGTCTTCTGAATGAGCTCATTCTGGTATTCGAGCTTTTCGTTCTTGTGAACTCTGCTAAGTTGAAGTGCTTAGCCTTGCAGAAATTGTGGATTTGAAAACCACTTCCTAGACCTTCACACGTTGGCCACAAATTAACAGGGTCATTCTGTAGAAGTGAGTCACTAATCTGTTCCCACTAATCAGGAATCTAGAAGGAATTTATTTCTGTTGTGTAAAGAGAAAATGGTCATTTCCTCTTCTATTTATGAGATTTGCTCAATATGTATTTCAAGAGACACATGGCATTCAGCAACGATCTCAGTCACCTCTGTAGACAATATGGCTATACTTAGTAACTTCCCAGTCCCTCTGAGGGCATTAAAATATGTCTCCAGAATTGTAAACTGTTCATTGTGTTCTTCTGTGCAAATAAATTTATTTCTCCATTTGCATAATTGAGCCAAATTATATTTCAAGTTAAACAGAATGCTTCTTTGAGAGGACAAGGAGCTGTCTTTTAAAGTTTAATAAATTGAAGTAAACAAGAAAAATCCAAGGCTTTTTACTGCTTATTGTATTGACGTTGACCAGACAGTGCATGTTTTAAGGGAAAAAGTTTTATCTTAAAAGTTTAACACAAAATGTGTCTGGGAGCAGTGAAGTGGCTGAAGCCTCCTCATGACTACTAAGGTCAAAGAATAAAGCTGAAAGCTGGGACATGACACGTGCTGAGAGGCACAGATTCCCCTAAGCTTTTGTTAGGTAAACTGAAATGTAGTACTTCTCCCTCTAATTGTTAGTTACACCTGTCCCCATATGTTTGCTCAAGTTTATTTTGTGCAGCTGCTGCGAGCCCATGCCAGATGGCAACCTAGCTCCTGGAGAGTGCAGAAAAGATGTGAAGGAACTGTGAAGGTCCCAGGTCCCCCTGCAACTGCCTCTTCCCCCCACAAGACCTGCAGTCCCTCCCCTCCCTGCAGTCAAGGAGAGTTCTGTACTGGAAGAGATGGCAAAGTCAACTTTGCCTGATTTAACCTAATGTAATTCCCCGCCCTTCGATTTTCATGGCTTGAGCTCCTTGTGGTCAGATAAGCAATGTTTTGAAAATAGAGGCAAATGTTTTAATCTGAATTTGATTATCTAATTAAGATGCAGAACCATATTTAGCCAGCCATCAAAAGCTAGTGTGATGTTGTTTTGCTTTCGGTCTGGAAGCACAGGGTGCTCTCAAACAGTATCTTTTACTTGAGCACCTGATTTTAAACTTCCAGATTGCTTTTTCCTTTAACTTTCATATGGTTTGGCATACTGTGGTGAGAGTGTTCACTGCATAGGATATGCAGACCAAATTAATGTGTTGAATTCTAATATTGGAGGTAACAAAGGCGTGCAAAGTTAAACTTCTCAGAAGACCCAATTACAAGCAGGATTTTTTTTAAAGGGAACATATTTGCAAACTCAGAAGCAGAAGACATTTAGTGTCTGAGAAATGATGAACATAAAGTCGTGTTTACAGTGTAATACTTAGTTGAATTGGGATAATATGTTATACAATGGAAAAAATGTGCAAGTGTGCACCTATGCCAGCCTTGGTCCTTCTCTCAGAAAGGTCAGAGGATAAAAGTGCTGTGTCCTGTCAGGCAGCCAGTGCTATTTTACAGCTATTACTACCTGCATTCAGCACAGAGGAAATCGACTCTTGCCTACAGCTCACAGAATCAAAGTCTGAAATTAGTTGCATAGAGCAGTCAGCTCAGATCCCTGAAGCACTTAAACCACTCTTAGTTCAAGTCTAGGCCAGCTCCGTTTGCTAGCACCCATTTACTGGCATCTTCTTCGACATTCAGCGAAGTCTCACAGTTTCAAAGTTTCTCACAGTTGAGGCGAGGCTCACTGTCTGATGTTCCAACATAATCAGAGGGACAGGGAGCTGACTTCAGGTATATGTTCACTAACACTGAATGTGAACTGGTTCCGTGGTCTGGACTGCTTCTTTCTGCCTACTTGTGCATCTTCTCACATTGTTAGGTTAATCAATTGACTGTGCTTTGTGTAGCCTAGGTTGTAGCTCTGAAAGTGAAACACTTCAGCTATTGGCTGCTAATATAATCCAGAATCCAATATAGGTTTTAAGAGTACTGCAAAACCCCTTTAGAGGTCTGAGCTTTATCCAGTTATTCCAAGTTAACTAACTCAGGTTAAAACAGCAATGAAGATGAATTAATATGAACTTTAATTTCACACAAGAAGCTTGCTTTTAGGACTGTATGAACACACTTAGCAAAATGGAGATCAAACCTTTGCAAAAGATGTAAGCTAGCAAAGCTGCAAAGACTCTGGCTAGTGGGTAACCAGTATTTCCTGAGGGTTGTAGCCTCTTTGCTTGCCTTTCACAGTGGGTTCTCACAGGTGTGTCCCAGCTACAGCTGCATGCAGTTAGCTACATACATGTCCCCAGCAGTTGGCCCCAAATTCAGTTCCCATTGTCCCTGGGAATGAAGTTATGTGAAGGTGAAGATCCAGTTTTTTTGTGCTGTTAGCTACTTGTATGTGTGTGTTCTGGTTTGTGCTAAGTCTCACGGTAAGGATTCTAGAAGTAAAATGAAGCTTGTGCTGTGCAGCCAGCCAGCATTGCTGAGCATGAGAAGCCTGGCAGAGATGGAGATGTGAAATTAAAGTAATTATTAGTAACACGCTGTTCAGCAAATCCCAGTTTCTGTTTCTGACACAGCGGCGGGATCGAATCAAAGGCCACAGTCCCCACAACAAAGAGCTGGCAGTGCACAAAGGATGCAGCGAGCAGAGCCACGAAGGACAGCTCTAGGGAGGGGGAGGTGGGGCCAGGAGCAGTCGTCTGTCTCCTCATAATGGCACCAATTTTCAGTGCAGCTATGCCAGCTGAGCTCCAGAAAGGCACCAGGGAATCCAGCTCAATGGGCTTTAATTTGTGCATATGTGTATAGATTATATATGACAGGCACAATTCCAAATGCTTTCCAAATCATGCCTCTGTGCTTAAACCCTAATACATAGATAATGCAGTTATGTGATAATCAAAGCAATCTTTGTCATATGGAAAACTGAAACTCTTGGGGGCAGAGTTTAATCAATGTATTATTGAAACGAAAATTCCAGCCTTGCTGCAGTGATTATGTTACTAGGTGCCATATTTAATTCATGAAGAAAACTGAGTTTTAAAATTGAAATGCAACTCAAAATTTGCTGGTTGATGCAGAATGGAAGATTAATTTGGGGCAGGTTATGGGCATCGCTGAAATAAAGATTTTTGTTCTTTCTTATCTCTCATCTTTCTTGTCTGTTTTGCGATTCTTTTTAATCAGATTCTTAAAGGGCTCAAAAGTTACAAGAAAACACTATGATAGTTTTTACACAGTAGCTGTGATTTACCGTGCAGGCTCCATCTCTGTTTTTACTGAAGAAGGTGAAGAAGCTTTTTCTTCCATTACCAACATATGTAAATCTCAAACACCTGTAGGCTGAAGAAATATGTCGACATTACTACTTTGTAATATTCCCCCTTTTTCAGACAGCTGAATTGCCAGGAGGTGGTAATGCAATACATCTCTTCTACGTGCATGTTTAGTGGCGGTAACCTTGCCTCTTGAGCTTCTGTGTTTTCCTACAGATCTGACAGGATTTGTTTTAATTGAACAACAAAGAATCTGCTGATTCAAAAGAAAATACCACAGTGAAACAAATCTGAGTTATATTTGGCTAGTAAGGAAATGGTGGATGACGCCAGATGTGGAGGTGACCAGGACGTTCCATCCCAGCTTTCCTTCCTCATTTAACTTTTCTTTGGCTGCGGTGGATAGAATGATGCATAAGGGCTGAAACAACAGTAGGCATGGAGGTTTTGTCATTGCCTGCACCTCTGAAGTAGTAGCAGAGCGGTTGCAACACCTCCATCTCCCTTCCTGTAGGCTTCTTCCTTCCCAGCCTGGCAGCACTCTTTCTCCCCATGCCTGCTCTTTTTGCCCAGTTTTCTGCTTCTGCCCGGCCCCATGGGGCTGAGACTCAAATCTGTCACTGTCACTACATGCCTGCACCTAGCCCATCTCTGCTCCTGGTGCACTGTGCACACAGCCATGAACACAACTGTGTGCCATCCTGTTAACGTGCTCAGCCCTTGATCTGCACAAGCAGCCTCCTCTGCTTTTGGGAAAGAAAATGCTGCAGTAGGAATAGAAGCAGCATGATTTTATAGCTACCTGATTCAAAGTCCCTGTGAAAGTTGGCTTGTAATTTGGAGAGCAGTAACAGTGCTTCAGGATGACAAATTACGTAGTGTCTTCCAGTAGCCCAATGAGCTCTAGTGCTTCCCTACATTGTGGTCCATATGTTTGCTCAGACTCTAGACTTCCGTCTGCAGAAAAGGAAAGGATCTCTGGTTGGCAAGGAAGTGGTGTTTGTGGATGGTATTCTGAGCACTCACTGACTTGTGAATGTAGGCCTTGAACTTTGTGGCTGCCTGCCTATAGTTTAATGTGCTGGAATTTGCAGAATCAAGTGGCTAGGAACAGTTGATTTTGTTTCATATTTAAGAGTAGATTTTGAATTCTTATAGCAGAGCTCCTTGCTTGGAGCTGGCTTGTTCTGAAAAGTAAGCTGGCCTTCAGGAAGCAGGTATAAATGGGGAGTTGGGAGTCAGGTGCATGTGTGACCCTCAGATTAAAATGACAGCCGAGTTCCTCTTATCAGTGGTAGAGGTAACATTTCCATCCCTCATAGTAGACGTTATGGAGGGATAAACGTGTTTTAATGCTGAAGGGCCAAATCAGCAGCATAAACTGCAGGTGTCAACAAACTACCATGCTGTTCTCTGTCCTAGAAAGCCCTGGCTGTTGCTGCAAGACTCTGCTGCTTTCTTTACACTTTTTGTTGTTGTTGTTGTTATTTGCAGCTGAAGTTTTAAAATACATCCAAGTTAAAACTGTGTCAGTGCACATATAAGCACATGTGCTGTGTTCCTCCTAAACAGGGGATAAGTCTGAAGAAATAATAATGAATATACTTTTATATATATTTTTTTATATGATGAATATACTTGTATTTGGTGTTTGTCCAGGTAGAAGAGGGGTGGTGGTGGTGAATACTAGATTACTCATTCCTAACTTGACAGTCCCTGATTGTGTCCATAGTCATTGTTTTTCCATGGTAACCGGTAGGGATTATTGAGTGGTGACAGTTTTTGCCATGCTCCATGTGTTTCTATTGACCCTTACAAGAGCTATTTTGGTGTTAAATACTGCCAGGCAGTGAGTAACTATTTTCCACTTTACTGAAGGAGTGGCTTTACTCCTTCATTGCATCAGCTGTGGCCTTTATCTTAAATTCATCTTCAACAAACTGGTTCCACTCACTAACATGGGGAAAACTATTCTCTCCCATTTTTTATAAATTTCTTTTGATATGATTTCTTAATGTAAGGTTTTTATATCCACATTAATTGCAATAGAGACTGTTAGCCTGGACTTGCAGCAGTAAAAACAGATGCAGAATTTGACACCCAGCTTAACATTTCTGGTAACCCAACACCTTTTTGTAGTTTTAATAGTGAAACTTAGTTCTGTTTTGTTTCAAGCGTTTGGTTTATAATCACGCCAGTGTTTCAGTAGCAGAATGTTTCAACTTTGGAGCCACGGATTTCAAGAGGGTAACATACTTACTCAATTATACAGCAGTAGCATGCAGCCAAACTTATTATCCTCCAATTTCAAGCTTTAGCTTGCTTCTGTCCGTATAACTTGCTGAGGAGAGCAAGCCCCTCACAGAATGCCCTGATGATTCAACCTTCAAAGTGTAGGACTTTGTGCATGTTTAACTATAGCCACAAAGACATAGGACATTTACATAAAAGAAGAAAATAAAGTATTATCTGTCGAAGCCAAGCCAGCCTCTTCCTTCTGCTACTGAGGGAAGCTTTGATTCACTAAATTACTGTCCTGTGGGCTCTTGCTTAAAGCATGCATGACCTTTCTCTTAGAAACAAACTGCAGTTGAATGGAAGAGCTGGCTTTTCCTTGCCTGATGTGACTGCGGGAATAGGCGAGCACCATAAAGGATGAGCCTGCCCGCCCTGGCACTCTCCCATCATGGCAGTGGCTTTTGATGAGCCTCAACCAGCTGGACATGGGGTCACCCCACCTGTACTGAGTCTGGGCATACTGGATGCACTGCCACAGCACGTGGGAGCAGTCCCACTGTTGCTTTGGGCAAACAGAGATCCTCTCACGCTCTTGGCCCAGGCACTCAGGTGAGATGAAGTTTTTCTCTCAAAGTGTGATCTTGCCATGGGAAGCTGTGAATTTTCTGAAGTCTGGAGTTCCCTGTTATATAGCAGATTGACTGGCTGTGATAGCTGTTTAATTCCTACAGTAGATTCAGTGCAGTAGTCTTGTATTTCAGAGGTTCTGTGCTTTCAGGAAATGGATTGTCACCAATTGTGCTTTGGATATTATTAATTGAACTGAAGTAAAAATAAGAAAGGAGAAAATGTCTTAGAAAGCATTCTCAAGTTCCAGGAGCCAAACAGTTATTGCTGGGATGTCTATTTCAAAAGTCGTGAGCCTCCAAAATGATTACAGATGAAATCCTACTTAAAGCAAGAACTGGTGTTTATTCCTTCCTGCTTCATTCCATTTGGCACTTCGTCTGAAAAGACTGATGCTTCCTTGCTTGGCTGAGATTGTTTTGGGATTTTAATACACATTTTCTTTAGGGTAATTAAAAAAGTGACTAATGTGCATTTGAGAACATGAGTTTCTGTGACCTGAACGCTGAATCAGTGATGGCCTAGAAGTGGTAGATTGTAACATGCAGAGAGCTTATGGGTCACGTGGTTCTGTTTCTCTTTCTTTCAAGCTGCTAAATCCCATTACAAGGGAAGCTGGAAACAAAACTTGTGTATTTTTAGTATTTTCTCTCTGGGAATGCAATCACCATGACTGACACAAAAATTGCATACAATCATGAGTAAAGAAGGAAGTGGTCTCTGTAGCTGTGCTGGGAGGGTGTTGGTCCACTGAGCCTTGTTCCTTGCAGGAAGAGGCTCATTGAGCCTCTGAAGACATTTCAAAACCCTCACTCTGAAGTATTTATATTCTTCCAGCTGGGTCTTCCCACTGGGGAGTTTTTCATACTGAGATGAAAACCATCACAAGGAAAAAAGAAAGCCCTAATCTTACTCAGATTAATTTATTAGTAATGCTACAGTTCTTCAGTGATGGTTCTTTTCCCAGTAAGGCTCCTTCGTCATCGTTTGTAAATGCAAAGTAGTTTTGTTGGTAATTATAAAAGGAAATGGCTTTTATGTCATCTTGCCTTTTGCTTTTTTTCACTGTAATGAAAACATTGTACATTTAATATCTACTCTCTTATAGGATACTTAAAACCACAGCATCCTAAACTGTATGGCTCACTCTACCTGCTTCCCCCAGGCAGCCCAGCTCATGCTGGAATTCCTTTTACAACTTTTGCTGCAAGTAGCTGTGTAGATGAAAGGTTATCACCCTCACAAGACCAGGGAGTCAAATAATACTAATGCAAAGTATGTTGATTTGCAATCCCAAAAACAATTCATGAACCCCTGTTCTACTGGTTGACTATGCCAGAAAAGGAGAGACTTTCAGAATAGGGTCAAAGCAGAAAGCTGAGGACAGCAACATTTCCAAATCCTGTAGTTACCCAAGAGGGACTTTGAGTAAGAGCCCTTTGCTACTTCCTAAATTTTCACAGGAGACAACTGGAATAATACTATTTCTGGAACTCTCTTATTCTAGTTGGTCTTTTCCCTTTCAGTGGTGGACATAGAATCACAGAATAATTAAGTTGGAATGGACCCTTAAGATCATCTAGTTCCACACCACTGCTCTAGGCAGGGACATTTCCCACTACACCAGGTTGCTCACAGCCTCATCCAGCCTGGCCTTGAATGCTTCCAGGGAGGGGGCCTGGGCAACCCTCTCTGGGCAACCTGTCCCAGTGTCTCACCACCCTCACAGTGAAGACTTTCCTAATATCTATTCTAAATCTGCCCTCTTCCAACTTAAAACCATATCCCCTTGTCCTCTTGCTATATGCCCTCTTAAGAAGTCCCTCCTCAGCTTTCCTGTAGTCCCCTTCAGGTACTGGAAGGCCGCTATAAGATCCCCTCAGAGCCTTCTCTTCTCCAGGCTAAAAAGCCCCAGCTCTCTCAGCCTGTCTCCACAGGGGAGGTGCTCCAGCCCTCTGATCATCTTTGTGGCCCTCCTCTGGACCTGCTCTAACAGCTCCATGTCCTTCTTGTGTTGGGGGCCCCAGAACTGGATGCAGTACTCCAGGTGGGGTCTCACAAGAGCGGAGTAGAGGAGCAGAGTAGAGGGGCAGAATCACCTCCCTAGACCTGCTGGTCACACTTCTCTTGATGTAACCGAGGATAGCCAGCTTGTGTTGAATCATTCACCAATTTACACCTGCAAATCCATCTCCTCAGAGCTGCTCTCAGGCCATTCTCTGCCCAGCCTGTATCTGTGCTTGGCATTGCCCTAATCCAGATGCACAACATTGCACTTGGCCTTGTGGAACTTCATGAGGTAGGCTTGGGCCCACTGCTCAAGCCTGTTCAGGTCTCTCTGGACAGCATCCCTTCCCTCTGGCATGTCAACCACACCACTCTGCAAACTTGCTGAGGATGCACTTGATCCCACTGTCCATGTCACCTACAAAGATGTTAAATAGCACCAGCCCCAGCACTGATCTCTGAAGAATGCCACTCATCCCCTGTCTCCACCTGGGCACTGAGCTGTTGACTGCATCTCTCTGTACAACCATACAGCCAACTCCTTATCCTCCCTTCCTTATCCAGCTAGTGGCACATCCATCAAATCTATTTTTTCTCCAATCCGGTGACCAGGATGATCTCATTTTTTTTTCTGTCATCTTACTTTTCACACTTTTTTCTTTCAGATGCTTTTCTCTTTTTCTGTCTTCTTTAGATGTTTTCTTTTTAAATGGTTCCTTCTGCCAGAAAAGAGAGAAATTGGTATAAATATATACAAAATAAAGAACATGGCAATGCCTTGATTTCATAAGCCTCTATGATTTACTTTACATTTATATATTTATTTAAAATTTATTTATTTATTACTTTTATGTATTTAAATTGCAACAGAGAGAGAGCAGAATGGCTTATGAGAAGCATGACTTGTCATCTGTTAAAGATTGACCCTAGACTGGTGAACTATAAAAGAAAAGAGAAATTGCCTGGTAGCACAATTGCAGATCTTGTCAAGTACTTCCAGCAATCCTGTGTTCAGCTCTAACTTTACTGGATTTCTCTGTTTAGCTTAAGAAATCTGTGGCAGATATTTCCATCAGCCTTCAAATGTTTTTGCTGGCTGCAGGGCTGGGCCCAGAGCGTGGTGGTGGTGAATGGAGTTAAATCCAGCTGGCGACTGTTTAATATTTTTATTGATGACCAAGATGAGGGAACAGAGTGCACCCTCAGGAAAGCCTGCAGAAGACACCAATCTGGGGAGGAAATGTTGATCTGCCTCAGAAGGAAGGATCTACAGGGGGACCTGGTCAGATTGGATTGCTGGGCTGAGGCCAATGGGATGAAGTTCGATGAAGTGCTGGGTCCTGCACTTTCTTCACAAGAATTCCATGTATTGCTACAGGCTTGGGACGGATTGGCTGGAAGGTCCCTGGCTGTGTTAGTAAAAACTCAGCTAAACATGAGCCAGCAGTGTGATCAGCTGTGTAAGAAGGCCGATGGCATAGTGTTGCCAGCAAGAGCAGGGAGGTAATTGTTACCCCACACCTAGAATACCATGTTCAGTTCTGGGCTCCTCACTACAGAAAGACACTGAGGCCCTGGACTGTGTCCAGAGAAGGGCAACGGAGCTATGAGGGTCTGGGATGCAAGTGTTATGGGGAGCAGCTGAGGTCAAGGGGGACCCTTCTCTCTACAGTGACATGAAAGTTTATGATGAGGTGGGGGTTGGCCTCTTCTGCAGGTAACAGCAACAGAATGAGAGGTGGTGGCCTCAAGTAGTGCCAGGGCAGGTGCAGGTTGGCTATTAGGAATAATTTCTTGTGAGAAGGAGTGGTGAGGCAGTGGCACAGGCTGCCCAGGGAGGTGGTGGAGTCACCATCCCTGGAGGTGTTTAAGAACTGTGTGGATGTGGCACTGAGGGATGTGGAGTGAGCAACATTGGTGGTAGGTGGACAGCTGCACAAGATGATCTTAGTGTGTCTTTTCTAGCCTTAATGACTCTATGATTCTTCACAATGGCTCAGCAGTTTCTGAAGTGGAGTCTGGTAAAAGGATTTACTAGTGGTAACTCCTTACAGATGTTCTAGTACCAATTGATTGTGGAGCACAGTTGACACAGGAAAGGTTGCAGGTTACATTTACTTCTCTATAAGAATTTATTTGTACATTTATTAAAATCAGCCAAAATAAAAATACAGTCAAATAGAAATCCCTGGGAAAAATACTTACTACCATAACTTTTATTTTTTTCTTACTATGGAGCACCTGACTTTATGGCGTATATACTATTTTCAGTATGATTCTTCTGTTTGTAATGACACCTCCACAGTAATTAAAGCTGCTTAGTATTTTCTATAATGGAAGTCTCTCTTATTATTTCTTACTTCTTTATCAAGTCCTAACTGTTTGGGTTGATGTTTTCTACCTTGCTTTCTGCCTCACACTGTATAGTTTTGGGAAGTGTTAGTAAAAGAGATATCGTTGCATTCAAGATGGTCTCAGAATAAAGTTGGTGAGAGGTTCTGTTTCTTGTTTTTAATGCTGAACTATTTTTATTGCGTTTTCCTTCAAGTGCCTTGCCTCTCCTGAGCAGATCGTTTGAAGTTAGAACTGGGACCAAATCCTATGGCAAAAGGATAGTCCTGGGATAAAAGAAATGGCATGCACTGTCTTCAGGAAGCCTCAGGTAGATTTGAATGAGCTGCATCTTTTAAAATCTTTCTACATATGTTCAGAAGGAACAGGCTTCAAAAAGATTTAATTCAGTGTCCTCAGGCTAGTGGTAAAGGGTAATGTATGGTGTACGGGGTCTGAACCACACCCATGTACTTGAATCATTCTCTCATGACAGAGGACATATCTCACAAATAAACACACACCACCTGAAGGCCCAGTAGCTCAAGGTGGTGCAGGGGGTGAGTAAAGGCAGAGTGATGCCAGCTCTCTGTCTGCTGGGCAGTGCTGCCCACCACTGCTTCCCTCTGGTTTTCAAGGAAATCTGGGAGCCTGTGAGTTGGCAGGCTCAAAGCCAGAGAGTTCAGTCATGGAAAGTTAAAGACTGTTAATTTTCTATTTCTGGGAAAGCCTGCTAATACCACATATAGCTGTTTTGTGTTGGTTTTTGCTGTTGCTTTTAAACTTATTTCCATTACTAATGAAAATAAGAAGTGATTATAGTCTGACAGTGTACAGCACTTAAAATCTAAAACTAAATAAAATCTGAAAAGCACTCGAGGGTCATGATATCATTGAATCACAGAATGACCTGAGTTGGAAGAGGCCTCTAGGGATTATTCAGTCTAACTCCTGGCTCTACACAGCACCACCCAAAATCCAAACCCTAGGTCAGGGCTGTGCCCAGTGCCCTGGCAGCCCGTTTCATGCTCACCACCCTCTCGTGCAGGACCTTTCCCTAACCCCCACTCGACCTTCCCCTGACAGTTCCATGCCATTCTCTTGGATACTGTCGCTGTCATGAGAGAGCGGAGCTCAGCGCTGCCCCTCTGCTCCCTGTGGGAGCTGCAGCACACTGCTGGCTCACATTCACAGAATTAATACACTTGTCCCCCAGTCACAGATGAAACCATTATCACAGAATCATAGAATGGTTTGGATTGAATAGGACCTCAAAGCTCATCTGGTTTCAACCCCCCTGCTGTGGGCAGAGTCACCAACCACTAGACCAAGCTGCCCAGAGCCACATCCAGCCTTGCCTTGAATGCCTCCAAGGATGGGGCATCTATAACCTCTCTGGGCAACCCATTCCAGTGTGTCACCACTCTCTGAGTGAAAAATTTCCTCCAAAGATCCAACATAAATGTCCCATCTTAGTTTAGAGTAATTTTCCCTTGTTCTATCACCATCACTAACCATTAAGGAAAACTGACCCTAAAATGGAACCCTGTGAAATCCCACTAGTGAGTGGCCACCAGCCTAATGTGACCTCATTTTCTGCAACATGTCAGCCAGCCGTGAGGCCCTCTGAGCCCAACCTTTCAGCCAGTTGCGAGCCCATTCCATTATGTTTTTGTCTGCTGGACATTTTGGAAGAGACTATATAAATCCAAAAGCACAGCAAAATGCTGTCTGCGTGCACTTCCCATCCAGAAATAAACGGGAAGGAAAAACAGAAGCTCAGGATTACCTTTTGGCTCTGCAATATACACCGCCCACAAGGATATCTTGCAATTTTGGCCATGTATTTTTCAGCCCGTTGCCAATCCTCATGCCATCTCTGAACTCGATACTGAGGCTTGGAGTTTGTAACTCTATCCAGCACGGCATGGTTCTCTAGGTTCACTCTTTGCAGCTTCTGCTTTCATTTGTCTCTGTTTAAACTAGAAAGGAAAAACATATAAACAGAATCAAACTTCTCAACAGTTACTCATGTTCCCACGCCTAGGAAGCCAGAATATGAAACATCTGTCAATCCTCTGTCATTGGAACATTTGCCTAATTCTTTTATACCTCTCCTACAGGGACTTTCTCCTCTGTGATCTGCATTAACCAACATTTACAACCCAATCCTTTTATCCTCCTTAAAAGGACAGGTTTTGTTCATGGCCTTCCAAACAGAGCCCTGCCTATGTGGAGATTTGGTACATTTTACAGGAGGAAAAACTGCGGGCTTAATCTTTTATCTTGAATTAGTGCCAGCCCTACAGCCTGGAAATTGCTTTATTGCTGTAATGTAGGTGAGGACATGACTGGTGTCTGAGTTGCTTAATAATCTGTTTCAGTTGCTTTGGTTTATGCCTTTATTTTGTTTACAAACCTGATGAACTGAGATGGGAAATACAAAGATAATCAAGATAAGCATATTACTGCAAACTCCTTGGAAGATTTCTGCGACTTCTTAGGCTGACATTTCCCACTGCCACCAGAAAAGGAAGGATTTGCTCTTTTCTTTTCTCTCCCTGCTCCTTTCCCCACTGCTGTCAGCTGTGTGGTCTTCTCTATCCCTGGAATTCATCAGAGCCTTTGCAGAAAGTGGCAGAAAAGGTTTGTTTGTTTTTGTCAGGATAGTTTGGTTAGATTTCTGCTGCTTTCTCAAGTTTTGTCAAGTAGTGGGGAGATCTGATAAAAGCCAGAGTTGATCTAGTGTAAGTTTGCCACTTGAATTCTGTAAGGAGGGACCGGGAAGAAGGAAGATGCTCTTCTCCTTCCATAACTTTTGGAATCATACCTTTAGCAGCACAGTTTACTGATGCTTGTTGATGCTTGTGCTGGTCTGGGTATTAGTCACTAGTGACAAGAGGATGATGTCCAAGGCATGATGTGGATTTGCATGATGTGGACATGACAAACTCATTTCAGATCATGCCTGTCTTCCCAAGGCGCTGTTCTAATGTTGGGATATTCTTGAGCATTGAGTGCAGTGAGTTGTATCTAAGTCAGCAGCACCTGAGCTGCATTTTGCTGTCTGGAAATACTTTAGGGCCTGATGAGCACTCAGTCTGTGATGAAGCAGTCTGCAAATGAATCACCAGAGATAACAACTACCACCTAAGCTATATAAACTATACTCTGTTGTACAACTTGGATTTTACCTTCACTTCAGGAGCCTGTCCCTGCTGCTGACTAGTTTACTGCACACTTCTACTGACGTGAATTTCCTCATGAATCAAAAGTATGTGAGGTGGCTCTCTGTGGTGATTAATCTTCCATGTATACTTTGTTTAGTCTCTTTTGAGGAGTAAATTATATCTTGGGTTCTGCATGCTTCCTGTTCCTGTTTTTTTAAATATTTTTTTATTTTAATTCTTTTTTTCCCCTCTGTTTTTATTTCAGCTCATCTGTAAGCTTTGGATCTTCCTCTTTCCAGTGATGTCTGTAGGAACAACTGGCAAAGTCAGAAGCAATGACTCACTTAGCAGTAAAACAACAGCTTTGCTGAGGCAGAATAGGTTTGCCTCACTTAGTTCCCTGAAAGTAGGGCAATGTTCTCTTTCTCCTCTTATATATATATATATATATATATATATATATATATTTGCATTTCCTTACATTAAGCTGAGAAACTAATTTAAAGGCATTGGATTTTGTGTGGCAGGGCAAGCAGATGGCTTGCTGAATTGCTGATTATACCTAAGGCTGTCTTTTAAAATGTGTCCTCACAAGGCAGGTTGTCTTATCTACACTTGTCACTGGGAAGGTAACTTGATCATTAGAAAGAAATAGTGCTGCTGATGTTTTTCCTTCATAGTCATTTTTGTTGTCCATTTGTCCTTTTGTTCTCTTGATGCAGGACACGTTCTCCAGCAGCAAATGGTTGTGTATTCTGATGACTGAAAGTCAATCTTCCTTCAACTTTGTGTACAGAAGGAATACAGAAATACCTCTGGTTTTACAAGACCACAGCAAACAGCAGTGATGTATTGTGTGTACTTAACAGTGTTCACCCCATCACCTTTACACAGAGCGTGACAGACAGTGCTTAGATCAAACTTTGTGCTAGCGTTGAGAGAACCTTTCTTTCACCATTGCATAGGTAACCCCCTGAGTGCAAACACTTTGCAGTGCTGTGAATTTGACCCTAAACTTCCTCCCTGTAGTCGCAGTAAATGCATTTCATAAGTATAAGCAGAATTTCTGTAAATATTTGTCGATGTATATTCTGAGATATCTTTATTCTTTGTGCCTATAGCAGTGTCCACAGATTCTCATCAAAACCTGGGAATGTGATGAACATTGTACAGACAATTGATGGGACTTATCTAGGCTCCTCTGAAGTCAATGTGCATCCTTCTGTTTGCTTTGGTGGGCTTTGGATCAAACTGTAGTTGAATTAAATGATGTTCAGATTCAGCCCAGTTGCAGCCCATTTTTGTCCTGGAAGGGCTGCAGGCTAATGAAGGAAGAGAAGCAACCACTGGGTGTTAGGAACAAATGGAAGGAGCTGTATGAGGCAGTACAAGCTAGTTTCATTAGAAGGATTTCCTTGATTAGCCTTTCTCACTTTAGTTTTAAAATGGACACTGTTAATAATTTCAATTATGCCTGTAATGAACTATAATGGGTAAAATAACTTAGTGTCAAAAGTGAGAGTTGGAAGTTAATGCATCTACTACACCCACCTTGTTTGCTAGGGTTTGTAACCAAAGCAGGTACTATAAGTGTACCTAAATTCTTACGTGTTAAGTAATCCCTTCAGACTCTGAATTAACCTGGACAGAATGACTGTAAAGAAGAGGACTGGTTACTGGAAGATTGCATCATTCGGAGGTGGTTTCTTTCTTTCTGGACCACACTGGTTAGAAGTAGGATGAGAAGGAGATCAGGACCATTGTCTCACTTCCAGGTCAAAGGAACTAGTTGAGGAGTAGTAGGTTCCTGCTCTGTTCAGTTTACTTTTGTTAATGTATAGTGAGTTTACATTTACATGCAGTTCTCCATTTTCAGAGGAATTTGAACAGTGCTATCTTTACAGCAATAGAAAAACGTAACAACAGCAATTGAATCCACATCCTAATTTAGCGTGTGATTTTATGCACAGGGAAAAAATGAATTGTTTTGATAGTGAAATGATTTTAGAGTGCCTGGGGATTATTATGTCACATGGTGTGATGATAAACAATTTTAAGGAAATTAATTCTGAAGTCCTTATATGGGCAGCGCTCCCACTGCCTGAGGGGCACCGTGTTATAAATTGAGTCTTTAAAAGGGTTTAGCTAGTCATCTTTTTTTACTGTGCTTTTTAAAATTATTTTCTTTAAACTGTTATTTCCTTTTCACAAGCAGCTAATTAGGTAACAACTTATTTTCCACTCTCATCTTTTAATAAAAATTCACCTCTTGGGAGCAGTAAGATTTTGAAGGATAATTGCCAGTCAAGGCTACCCTTTGTTATTTCTCGTGCTTTGAATCTGTTAACATCCTATTATTCAGTTCATTGCTCCATGTGCGTCTTGATGATTGTGTTATTCCTGTTACATGAAAAGAACTTGTGATTTTTTTTCCATGATTATGCAGAAGTACCTTTTAAAAGGATACTTGAATGCTTTAGTGCTTGTCAATCTGAAGCAGTTTGATTAAATCAGTAATCAAAAAGTTAAAATAATGTACAGCTGGGAGTGTGCCACCCACGGTTCCTGATAGTTGTGTCACAGCAGTCACTGGAAGGGAGAACACGAAATTTTTGGCCATCTGGTAGTCTCTTTGTTTCCCATGACAGGAGATGATGAAGGTAAGCCTGGTAGTGAAACACCCAATACAACACCTTCAGCTTCCCTCACTTCAGATAAAGGTGGCTGTGTGCTGCACGGGCACTTGTGTCCACTAAGGGTTTTGCTGCCTGGATCTGCAACAGAAAAGGAATGTTTATCCCCTTTTGTTGGAAATACCCTTGCATATCATTACAGGAAATCTTTTAATTGTCATGTTCTGTTCTGCTAGCCAGCACTAACCCTACTAAACATATGATTCATTATATCAGCAAAGCCAGACTTGCTCAGAAGAGTAGTGGGAAATTAAAATGTTAAAGGCGGCTGTTCCAAGTCTGCTGGTGCAGTCAGGTTCCAGTGGTGGTGATGTTAGGATAAAGGAGACTCTAAGAGAAGGCAGGCAGTTTTCAGTACAGAATCACAAAAGGGACCTCTGGAGATCACCTAGTCCACCCCCCTGCTAAAAGCAGGTTCCCTACAGTAGGTTACACAGGAAGGAGTCCAGGTTGGTCTTGAGTATCTTCAGAAAAAGAGACTCCATAGTCCTTCTCTGAGCAGCCTGTTCTGGTGCTCTGTCACCCTCAAAGGAAAGAAGTTTTTCCTTGTGTTTGTGTGGAACTTCCTGTGTTCCAGTTTGTGCCCTTTGCCCCTTGTCTTGTCTCTGGGCACCACCTAAAAGAGCCTGTCCCCATCTACTTGACACCTACCCTCAAGATATTTATATGCATTGATAAGATTCCCTGTTAGCTTTCTCTTCCCCAGGCTGAACAGCCCCAGGTGTCTCAGTCTTTCCTCATACAGGAGGTGCTCAAGGCCCCTCACTATCTTTGTGGCCCTCCACTGGACTCTCTCCAGCAGTTCCCTGTCTTTCTTGAACTGAAGAGCCCAGAGCCCAGACATAGTACCCCAGATGTGGACTCACCATGAATAATGGTATAATTCCTCACCAGCAGGAATAAATAAATAAATAAATAAATATTACATTACATTACATTACATTATCTGTAGCTAGTGTAAGAAAGCCCCAGGTTTCCTGAGCTGTGCCAGGTTTTCCAGAGGGATGCAAATTCAGGATGTTGCCAGGAAGCAGCACATAGCACTAAAAGCAACTCGTGCTGAAATTATTCCCAGGCATCTTCTTATTAGCATTTTAAAAAGACCATTAAAAACAAATTCTGGATCTAATTATTTTAATGGAGTTAAAACAATAGCAGTACCTGGGGAGGAGCAATAAAGTTTGAGTCTTCTTGAGCTGAAGAAACCACATGGAATAAATGGTGTCAATGGGGATTGGAGTGAGAGGATTTAGAGAGATCTCTGGCTGGATTTCTGCAGGGATGGCAGCAATACCATGATTTTTGTCATGAGATGCCTGTGATAAACAAGGTGGATAATTTACAGAATTGATCGGGACTGTGCACTGCAGTTTCCAACTTTGTCCAAAAACTTCTCAACTTCTTGTGAAAACATTCAGCTGCTTGCTTGTGGCAGTTGTCTCTAAGAAAGTGGATCTGCAGAGAAGCAGGTAACCTGTTTGTGCTGGGTGGTGGAACTGAACTAGGCAAGTCTCTGAGAGTTGAGGTGGTTCTGTTTTCTGGCCCTGCTATCTCCTCTGTTTCTTTAGGCACTCTGAGTTACTACTCTACTGAAATATCTAAAAATATAATTTTAAGAAATGCACCTTGTAAAAGGAGGTTGTTATTCAACAGGCTGAAGAGTAGAATGTGATAATTATGCAAGATGTGATTTTAATGTACAGATACACTGTTTGTTTCAACCTCTGAAAGCAAGAAGTGATTTTAGAAACAAGATTTCTTCGGAATTCATATCAGCATAATTTTACTTTCTGTGAAAGTGATATGATTATTTTCTTTTCTATCCATTGACATGATGCAACTTCAGGGCAGCCAGATGGGACCTGCGGTGTCCCCAGCATGGCAGGGGGTACCTGGAAAACATACTCATTGGCCAGTCCCACTGGGCACTGCTTGCTTCAGATGAGAACCCCACAGCAAAGAACACAACCCTGCACTTGGTAGGCCACACTGTGCCCAACATTAGAGTGACTTGCTTTCCTTGAAGAAAAAATTCAGAAATGATCACTTGTGTTTACTCCAAGAGCAGTTGAGTCATGGGAAATGTTTTGTTCTCTATAAATACATTTCTTTGCTATATAGCATTGCGATATCTAACCTCTATTCTTGGCCTCTGAATGCCCCTGTGTGTACATGCAGTGCTCTGTGCGCCAAACAAAGGAGAGATCTGTAAGCATGATGGCTGCAGGGAGCATTTCAGCTGCACTCCAACCAGTGCCTCGGATTAAAAGAGCCACTGTTTGAGCGGCCTTACGGACGTCCTAGCAAGCCTCTCAAGGTTAATTTACCCAGAAGGAAATGTAATTATTTATTTCAATATTGTCAATTTGATTAGGAAAATATCTCAAATTCAGTTCTCTACCTCATCTTTAACTTTTTTCCACCTGCAAGTCAAATTATGGGAACAATGCAAGGAAGGAAGGAAGGAAGATATTTTTATACAGTTAATGAAACAGACCCCGTCTGGAAATAATGAAGAACTACTTCTTCATATTAAAGCTAATTATATTGTGATACAATCTTCCTAAGGTAGCAATACAGTTGAATCATCACTGATTGTATTCACTGCTTATGTATTTTCAAAAGGAAGCAGTACTGTGTTATGGAGCGGATGACTGACAGTCTTTTTCACTTCTGGTGAACATCATCCTGACAATTTTAGATGGACACAAAAGCATACCTATATTTGTAGGACATTCTCTAAACACGTCTCTTGTAACTTACTGCTGGCTGTTAGCTTCCGTAACAGTACTAAGAATGAGCTGAGCTGAAGCTTTTAGGTAAGCTTATTCTTTCATGAAGGCTTTTGTTCTTTATCAAACAATTGTGCCTGCCCTTTTCCTGTGCTCTTTGTACATTGCTTTGTCCGATTTTAACTGAAGATATTTACTGCTACAAGGTAAAATTGTCTGGTAGGCTCAGTGCATTTTACACAAAGTAAAGCATCTCCGAGCCTGGGCTTAGGGAAAAACATAAAAATAAAGAAAAGAAAAAAAAAAAAAAAAGCATGAGTAATATCTGCCTGAGCCTTCCTAAAGCAAAGCCCTGGAGACTTGTGGTATGTTTGTAGCCAGTCACGTGAAGGTTGTCATGGTATTCTGCTAAGAAAAAGAGTGAATAGCTGGTGGTAGCATTTCAAACAATACATTTTACGACTAGCAAACAAGAACTGAACCTTGCAGCAAAGCATTCCAAAGAGTATTTTATTCATACATAAAATAGATCACCAATTATACTTCACTAGCCAGACCTGCCTCCTGCCAGTTAAGGAAAGACAAGGTGTAAGCTTATAATAATGCTCCATACAGCTCTATAAATAAGCAGAGGACAGCATAGCAGGCTATCTTTCCTGAGCTTTTAATTGGAAGGCATGCCTCAGTTAACGCAACGAGCAAACTCACAGTGTGAGGTATCGTTTTTTCTCACTTCAATAACTTGTTTAAAACATTCTTTTTCTTTTTTTTTTCATCTGTAAGAGGCACATTGCAAAAGCCACAGCAAAAAAGCCTCAGTGTTTATAGCAAAACATTTCTGGTTTTTGATAGCCTCTTCAACTTTCTTTGTCCACGTGTTCTCTGATGACTGTTGAGTTACTGAAAGCTCAAACAGGCCTGCAAAAGTCATTTATTTACAAAGGTGACCACTGAGTCAGGGCTGTCTGGAATTTCAGGCTTCATTGGTGATGTTCAGCAGGGAGCCAAGAGGGCAAAGATGTTTCCATGGGCCCACACAAAAATGGAGAAGCTACTTCTGCTCCTTCAGTTCATCTTGGTCTCCCCAGAGCTGGGCCTCAGCAGACACAGTTTGCTGGAGGTTTGGTTGAGAGCACCAAACTTAACTCACCAGAGCTGCTCTGTGCCCAGGAGAAGGAGCAGCCCACTCAAGCGTAAGACTTTGTACTGGTCATCTTACACAATCGGCTTTGTGTGGGTGCTGGGGAATGGCAACACCTCCAACATCTTGCTTTCCACCACTGTGTTTATTTCTTAAACCTAGTGTGAAATGGTGCTTAAACAACAGAAGCAGACATAAAAATTTAATACATACTAATTTTTGATCTGTAAAACAATTATTTTCAGACAAATAATGAGAGGAATTAGAGAGTGTTTTCTTCTAGCTGCTGGAGCTTTTTTTATTTTCTTGTTAATGTAACAGAAAAATATGGAGATATCAGTACAAATATCAAGGTATAGAAAGCTGAAATGCATCGCTTCAAATGTATATGAAATCTAATAATAATACAACACTGTATTTTGTTCTTGGATGACTAGAAGTACTTAGTCCCTCATTTGCTTGGTAGGGTCTCAGACTGTCTTTTAAATGCTGCATGTGTAATTGAGAGATACAAAGGACACCAAATCCAAAAGAATCCAACGGATTATCTTAATTGATTTTGACGAATCCCTTAAAAAAATAAAGAAAACTTAGCTCTTAATGTTAATGGCAGCATGGCCTGCCAAGCACTCCCTACTACTTCAGAACTATGGTTTGTGACAGAAGGCATCATGAAAAACCAAAAGACCAGAGCTGCTATCTCTACAAGGTGAAGCATATATTCATGAAACATTTGTTCTGTAGATTATACGATTGTATTGAGTAATATTCATGGTAATTTGTATGTTATGTGCACACAGGCTTGCATATGACTTCTCTGAAGAACAGCCAAAAAATAAATAGGCATTGAACATAGGATTTTTAGAAAAAAAATGTTTTCCAGTGTATAACAAGATATGTATACATGCAGCTTTCAAACAAAGCAGAAAGAAGTGTGTATCCTGCAGCATAAAAGAAATGTGGTCGATAGTGCTGCTTCTTTAATGCAGTAAGCTCAGAATGTACCGAGTTCCCCTCCTGATACCTCAGTACCTGTGGCTCTCATAGGTTTTGGGTTTCTCTTTCAATCACTTTTTTTTTTTAAATTTTGGTCTGATTTTTGTTCATACAAAACATAGGGCTGTAAGCTCTGCAGGGTGGTGCTGGTGCTAGGAACTGGAAGCTTGAGTTAGGTCCCCTTTGGATTCTTCTGCAAGGTTGAGTTGCTGGCCCTTCCTCTTCCACTGTCTTTACAGAAGAATCGGGCTGGCTCTGGTGCTGCCAGTTGCAGCAGATGTTTATGTTTATGGCCAGATACTGAAAAAGTTAAGGGAGATTCTTCCTCTCCCTCTACATCTTCAGTACAATCCACTTAGTTGGAGATAATGTTGTTCACTATGAACAAAATCCCATTCCATGCTATTTGCTTTTGCTTTTAACTTTGTGTATATAGTAGTAAAATATAAGAAGCTGAATATACATTTTCTAAAGTTTAAATGTTTTCTGTAAGTTTGAAGAGGACAATAAGATTCTTTGATAGTAGCTTTCCTGGCTGTTTTACAGACATGACAACTCCTCACTTTATTTTATGAAGCATCTTAATATGACCAGCTCTGAGCACAATGACAGACTGAGCTGCATGACTGAAGACACTTATGGGTGCTCCGGAGGGTCACACCCAATCTCCATTCATTCACTGCCTTTCCCTAGATGAGCATTTGAAGATGCTGAGAGAAGCCAAAATGTTCTTCTGCCAGATCAGTATGTTATATGATAGGATCCAAAGCTGTGACTTTGACCCTGCAAAGGCACACGCTTATCATATCACTCAAAAGCAAACGACCCGGCTGAGGGGTTGAGGAGTCCATCTATAGTCAGGGGTATAAAAAAAGCAACTGGAAAAAGCTGCTGGGGTGAGAGGGCACAATCTGTCCCTGTGTGCAGTGTACCTGGGCATTTCTATCTAAGGGCTGAGTGCTGTCATGCTGAAGAAGGGATCAGCACTGTCATGCTGAAGAAGGGCTGGGGCACCTGCTACTGTACAAAAGCAGATTTGCCAGATGCTTCCTTTGTGCTTGGCCCTTTATGGAAGCTTAGAGCAGGAATTAATTTTTGGTTGGGAAGAAAAAAACTCTGTTTCCCACTTATTGTCTGACAAATTGAGTGGGGGGAAGAGGGGAGGGAAGAGAGGAAGAAGAACGGAAAAACATTGCTGTAATTAAAAGAAGTTATATATATAACGTATATATATATAAGTTGGTGGATACATACGTGATTTTAAATCTTTAGGACACTATTCAAGATCTACATCAAAAATGCCAAATAGCATGGTGCTTACAGCTTGAGACTGATTTTTTATGCAGCCTGATGGTGTTAGGACAAGGGGAGATGGTTTTGAATGAAAAGAGGGAAGGTTTAGATTAGCTTTTTTTTACACTGAGAGTGCAGTGAGGCACTGGCACAGACTGCACAGAGAGGTGGTGGGTGCCCCATCTCCCTGGAGGTGCTCAAGGCCAGGTTGGATGTGGCCCTGGGCAGCCTGAGCTGGTGGGTGGCAATCCCACCCACAGCACGGGTTTAGAATTGGATGGGCTTTCAACCCTTCCAGTGCAAATAATTCCGTGATTCTGGCTAAAAACAAATGCCAACAGAAACACTGCTTGGTATGTGTGCGGGTGGATGCATGCTGGCATGCATGAAGCGATGGGCTGTGGTTAGTGCTCACTGTGTGAGCACTGCTGCGGTGGAGCGGCATGCTGCAAGAAATGTGTGTTGCTCTGCCCAGCAGTGTGTGCCTCAGGCAGCTCTGTCTGTCCATCGTGCAGGAGGCTGCACGCAGGAGAGCAGATGCCAGCATTAATACTTGCTAATGTGCACTGCTCTGCATTTTTGATTTAGCTATATCTTGCTAGATAATGCTTTCAGGGCTCATACTACTTCTTCCTGCTCTAAACATCTAACTGCTTTAGTTAGTAGAGAAAGTTAGAAATTAATCATAGTTTTATTAGAAGCTTGGACGTGAGCGTTATCAGCAAGAGTGTTTTTCTTCTCTTTCATTCTCCACTCCATCCCACAGACCCAGATAACCTTCAAATATCACTTGCATGACCAGAACTGCTGGTCTCACCTGCATGTCCTGCCAGCCTCATCCATGCAAGGCAGAGGGGAAAGCAGGTCCTGCAATGTTGCTTTAGATTTACCCTCTGGCTTACTTGGATTCTGTCCTCTGGTTTACTGGCACCGAGGCAGCAAGTTGCAAGCTCTGGCATTCTGAGAAATACTGCATCCAGATCCAAAACTCTCTCTTTTATTTTTATTTTTGAGTGAAAGCAGATGTCTTGGACTGGCAGGTTTTGCTCCCCTGAAGGGTTTTGAGGGACAGCCGTAACGGCAGAATGACCTGTTTCTTTAAATGAAGCTCAATGCCAGTGTGGTTAAGGGAATAAGTCCCCTATGATCCCTTATGGCAGCACTATGCTAGTTTGGCAGTAGTTGGATGCTTTAATTTCAGTTTATATGTCTCGTTTTCTGGTAAAATACAGGGAAATAACATTGTTCTCTGCTGATTCAGTTCCTATTTGCTTAAACAGCATCATGATATGGCTTGTGCGTGAATGCACTAAGAGCCCCTCGTGTGCAAATCACGTTTTCCCCCTGGGTGCAAGAGGAATATTGTCTTGTCTATGCAGAGGATATTTTGCTCTTTGACATCTGTGCTTGCTTGATGAGTGACCAGAGCTTGCATCTGTGGGACTAAGTTGAGATATCACAGCTATTTCCAGCAGGTGGCAGATGATAAACGTGCTAGTAACCGAATCTGGGTACAAATGATGTGTTTTGCAGACTGTTTGCTCAGATATTTACTTAAATATATACATTATATACTGGCTATAAATGTGTTTCCAACATCAATAAAATAAGATTGCATAATTGGAGCAGATTAGTAGTTACCCATGATAACATGTAATTAAATGCTTGGGAATCAAGTGTGATACATTTTTTTTTTTAATTCAGCTTTGATTTGTTTTTATCTCACAGATCAGAGAAATTGCTTCTATTCCAAAAACTTCCAAATAACCATCTGGCTAATTGTGTTTTATGGTGTAAGATTATCTTTGCTCACACACTGTGATGGGAGAGAGCTCCTCCACGCAGTCATGCCTGGATAATTAGCCACTGCATGAAAAAGTCAGTCTTAAAGCATGGTGCCAAATTGTGCTGCGCTGTCTTTCTTAGGTAGCATCTTGCCAACAGAGTTCCCTACTCAAGTGGTCCTACTGACAGAGTGAGGTATGTTTCCATTTAGCAGTCCCTAATGAGGACCAGATTTTGCTCCTTTTGCCCTTGCTGGATGTTACTCATGCCCATGACTAATCCCAGAGAGTTGAATGGAAGCTATTCACCAAGGGGAGCAAGCCTGGTGTTCACATGCTGACCCGCCAGCGTTGACTTCAATGGGAAATGGGATTTTTGACCAAATAGAAGGCAACAGGATCTGACCCACAGTAAATGTGTGACTAGATGGAAAAGGCTATGAAAAGCTTAGAGCCTCATGTGGGATAGCTGTGTTACTCATGCTGGTTGTGCATCAATCATGCAAAGCTTCTCCCAGTCAATGTAAACTTTATGGGGTCTGTCATATATCCTTATACCACAAAACTGGGACATATCTGGGAGGCTGAGAAGTGTTCGCTTCAGGGGTGTTTTCTGGTAGGTGCTGGTAGTGTAATCCCAGTGACTTCCCTCTGGGCACTGTACCACTCCCTGATGGTGATAGGAGGGAGGAGCTGCAGTAAGAACTACCCGAAGGGTCCCCTTGGAAGCTATTCACTACTGGCCCTGCTAAATTAAGGGAATCTGAATCTTTGCCTTACTGTTGGAGAATAAGGATAGAGTCCTGTGTTGTCCAATTAATTCTAATCCAGAATGGGGAAGACTGCGAATGAACTGATGACATAAAAAATCAGAGAAGAAAGTGATGGTTATGGCTACCCATATGCAATGACTTGTGAAACAGGAACATTTATATGCCTATTTGCGTAGCCACATATTTATTGTAAACAGCAGTTGCCAGTATTTTTAAATAAAGGCAGGAAGTCCCATTGCTGCTCAGTTTTTCTTTGTTAGGATTATTTGCTGCTTTCAGTTACAAGCAGGTTCACAAAAAGCTGACGTGAGAGAGTTGAGAATGGATGCATAACTACTAAACTACAGTTAAATTCACCACATTTCCTTCTTGTGTGTAATTGTTTTTTGTTTGGGTTTTTTTTTTCCTTTCCCTGCGAAATTTTAATGCAATTTCATTGCATTATAAGCTTTTATGGAAGAAGAAAGGGATACGTTCCTTAAAAGGAAAGAAAAGCTTATAGGCTCAAATAAAGCAGATATAAGCCAGGACACAATGCTTCTACAAGTTTAACTTGAAGGTATTTTATGTTGGTAAATCTCATCAGGATACTGAACATTCTGTGCTAGCTGGCTGTAGTGACTTGGATTTTAACACAGTTTCAGTTTTTAGGACATAAGGCTGACAGATTTTTAGAAGTGATGAATGAGAACTGAAAGAGCAAATTGTTCTTTTAAAAAATAATTTCAAAACATACAACATGAAAATGACTTGTACTGTCTCTGCTATTGTAACAACTAGTTCTCACTGGCCCCTTTTTCCTGTAATTAAAGCCATTTTCTTTCCCTCTCCTGGCCTCTTCCTGGCCCAGCATTCCAGCAGCAACCAGCAAAAATAGGAGATTTTTTGCGAAGGCAAGTGGTGGAAACAATAGGTAGACATGCTTTTCCTCCAGCACCCAGGGACCATAGTGGAAATCTTTGCTTTCTTTAAGTGTAGTAACTGCAGTGTGAACCTCAGTTTTCCTGCCTCTAAGGCACGGATCTACTATCTATACTTTTATCCTGATTTGTATGCACCCTATGTGCATAAATATGGTGTGCACACGGAGCTCAGCAACAGCCATCTCAGTGCCTCATTCCTGCATTTCCCCTTCAGTTAAACTTTGTCGCTTCCATTTGTGTGTGAAATCTGTATTTTCTTGTTGTCACTTGCTAACTTGCTTGGCCACATTTTGCTGACAAAAATGTTTCATCATTCTCTTCCTTTCCCTCTTTCATTTCATGTAATGGCCAAAATGTTTCTCTTTGCCAGACCGAACACACAGGCTACTTCTTTAGTCTTTCTTCATTCCTCTGTAGTTATGTCAGATGCAGACTCCTAATTTGCAGAGACACAGGTAATCCCAGGCTAATTCTTCATTTCCTCCTTTTGTAGGATCACTGTGTTTCTGCCATACTTTAGCATGTATGAAGTCTGGGGGAAGGGCCGTAGCGCTTTCCTGACCAGTTGGTTCTAAGACTTCTGGAGAAGATGATCAGAGGCTTCTGTGCAAGAAAAATAAGTGGGCTTTCAGGTCAGGGAAGAAGTTTTGGGGAAGGAAAGGGAGTATAAAAATGGTGACAAGTTCATGACTGCTGCAGGCAATTATAAATGACTTGGTTATCGGCCAACACTTAAACACACAGAGAAGAATCTTTTCATGCAGTTCATAGTTAAAGCTTATATTGGGAATGCAAAAACTGTGAATACATTAAAAAAATGATCACATACACTCACTAGAAAAGCTCTTTCAATAGCCACTAAGGCAAATACCCAGCAGCAAGATTTACATGGAGAAATGGCTTATCTGTAGGTTACTGCAAGCTAGGAAATTATGCTCAAAGACATTACTTGTCCAGTTCCCGCACCACCTGAAGATTGAAGACAAGAAGTGAGGCCAAGGTATTCTGTTACAGCTCCTTATGTGACGTGGTCCTTGCAAAGCAGCCTGCCTGTCTGTAGTTAGGTGTGTGACTGAATGGAGCACGGCGGTCTGTGCTGTGCAGAACGAGCATGGTTTCTCCAGCTCTCTCCAATATGCTTGCCATGCTGGAAATACTTTAGTCTTTGAGATGCTTTTTTGTTTTGTTTTGTTTTGTTTTTCTAGATTAAAATAATTTGTAGTGATTTTTCAGATTAAAATGATATCTACAGCATAACACAGATGTGCAGCATGAAACATTTCAAAAAAGCAAGGGAGTTGCCACTTCATTTATGGGAAATCATTTATCGGAAAATGAATTGCACATACATTTCCCTAAGATTGTTTAGCAACCCAGGGGCACAACTGAGAGTAGATTCACAATGTCTCCATTAGCTTCTCTATTAATTGTGCACTTTATTTTCTCTCTCTTTCTTGAGCACTCTATCTTTTCCCTTAAAGGACAATGTCCCTGGTGTGGTTTTGTTTGCTCATTTATTTGTTTTAATCCCCCATCCCTCCCCCCCTTTTTTTATATTTTTTTGTTTTACGTTTCATCTTGCTTTGAATGAAAGTTTTTTCACGCACGTTACAGGCAGATCTGCTATGAAGCTTTTGCTTTCTGGTGCTCACGATAAAAAGAGCCTACAAAAATGTTAAGCAGCAGTAATACCACATAGATATAGGTAGCAACTTAGTGGTACCCAGAGGACAGTGGGCTCGTATTTTGTTTAGTTTCTTGCATAATGCAAAAGGAGATTAGAAAGCTTCTTATATTCGCTTTCCTCCCGAGAGAAAGCTATCATGGAGATCAAGAGAGGAAATGATTTTCTTGCCTGGCACAAATGAGTCACAGAAAATGACCTTCTTTGTACTCTAATTTAGACCCAAGAATCCTCTGAAGAGCTGATAATATAAACCCATATGGCCTGGTTGAACAGAAGTTGGAAGAGATATTGTCATTAACAGACTCATTCATGTCTCAAAAAGCAGCATTTCACGTTGCCTGGATTTTTTTATCAGAATGCCAGCAGCTGCAAACCTCACGTTGCACACGCATGTTAACTGTAACACACAGATATATGTGATATGTCGGTGTTGAGGACAATGGAGGTGTTGAAAAAGCAATGCATGTTCCTTGGCTGCTTCTTATAATGCATTTAACATCTTGAAAAAATACATATTCATGCAGTTTTGAAGCATTTATTTCATTTACATTGCTGGACTATGCAGCAGTAGATTTGGAGACAGATGTTTGTTACTGAGGAAGCAAAGAGCTTTTGTCAAGAAAATAGGGGCAACACAAAAAAAACTGGCACTGATACGCAGAAGCACTCTCAAAGAGCTTCAGCAGAAGAGGGCTGGTAGGAAACATGAAGAGTAGCTGGGCAGCACAGAGAACCTGAAGCAATAACATTTTGTAGATTCTTATGTGAGGAAGCTAGATTGTTCTGTGGCAAAGAGGGTAAGAAGGTGCAGAAGGTGCCAGATTTTTTTATTTTTATTTTTAACTTTCTGTACTTTTTGAGCAGTGTTTTGTTTCCAGCGTTGATCTCGTCTGATTGTTGATAATTAATTTATTAGGCATCTTGATCATTTATTTTATGATGAGGCACCGAAGTTGGTGGCACTGGGTTGATTTAAAGAAAAGACTATCTTTACTCTATTTAGTTTTGCCACAGCCTCTGCAGACATATCCATGGTAAAGCCAGGCCATTCTGGAAACCTGCCTTTGTGCTGTCCCTACAGTGAGCCTGGAGGTGCAGTTGGTAAGCACACAGTCCAAAAGCTCCCCAGAATGCTACTGCGACCCAGACACACATTTGCAGTGGGATGCTTTCTTTTCAGGTTGCATATAGTTGTATCTATGAGCAAAGCATTTCTAAGTGTCTGAAGGACCTTTTGTTTTTCACAATAAACAAATGAGAGTCATGACAGATCCGTGAGAGAGCTGCAGGGAACAGATAAGGTTGGAACGTGAGGGCACAACCATCACAGCAGCAGGGTGAATTTTTCCTGGGTCAGAATTTTGAGAGTGGTAGGTTCTGACTGAAAATTTGGGTGCATAGATAGGAGTGCCATGGCTATCTTAGAAGAGCACAGCTGCAAATTGGGAAAGATGGTCTGTTGAGTGTCTGCTGAGACTAACTCTTACAGCAGCCAGTGCTGGAAACAGAATTGATTTTTTTTTAACGACTATTTTGGGGTCAACTTTCAGCAGATGAGAAAAGCTTTGACTGGGAAATGAGGTCAATTGAAGTCTTTATGTCCCAAAGGCAAACAGAAAAATCAAAGAGAACTAAAATATTATGAAAAATCTGAGTATTTACAGCAAGGAAACAGGTTTCTCCCTGGTCCTGTTGGAGGAAGATTTATCAGTTCTCAGTATCAGCATATAGAGGTTTCTTTTGTTATTGAATCATCATACGCGCAAGGATACCTTATTTCTTTCTTTCTTTCTTTATTTGTTTGTTTGTTTGTTTTGTAAGTTCAATTTGTGAGCTTGAGTGGGGTCAGCTTATTGGAATCCTGATAACAGAGTGCATCCACTTGGTTATAGCCAAAAGTCCTTATTTCTGCCTGTGTACCTGGGTCTGTTCAGCTTTGAAAAAAGAAGACTCAGAGGGGATCTGATCTGTCTATAAATATCTAAGGAGCGGGAGGCAAAGGGACGAGGCTGGACTCAGCAGTGTGTGGTGATAGGATGAGTGGAAATGGCCACAAACTGAAGCATAGGAAGTTCTGCACAAATGTATGTGGGAACTTCTTCCCAGTGCAGTGAGGGAGCAGTGGCACAGCTGCACAGAGAGGTGGTGGAGTCTCCTTCTCTGGAGACGTTCCAGACCCGCCTGGACGCCTACCTGTGCAACCTGGGCTAGGGAGCTGCTCTGGCAGGGGGTTGGATGAGATGATCTCTAGAGGTCCCTTCCAGCCCCTACAATTCTGTGATTGTGCACAACATTTGTTTGCCATCCTTCTTCAGTGAGGTGACTCAGTGGGCCTGTATTTATTTCGTGCAAATATATTCAAGGTGTGCACATGTGTGGTGAAGGAGGAAAGTCAACAAGCACTGTACATGGCTTTTTCTCTGCGAGCATGTACAGTGTTACAACGTGCATCCTCAAAAACTGTTTGACACATCCAGCATCTGAGAAGCAGAAAACGGGCTGGCCGGTGTGGGTCAGCATCCTTCTTAATATGGGAGGTGTGGTCGGCATCCTTGCAGCTTCTGTGCTTTCAGAATAGCCTTCAGGCTGCTGCTTGCGTTGGCTCTCGTCCAGCTGGAAAGTGAGGCAAAAACAGACGAGTCGGGGCGACTGTGAGAGGCGTAACCGGGGCTCTGGAGGGAAAACGACAGAGGTTGTGAGGAGGGGACGGCTGAGGGCGTCACGAAGGACCGACCCAGCAGGTACTGCAGTGAGCTGGAAGCGTCGGGGACCGCAACGCGGCCCTCCCCGCCGAGCAGCGGCTCGCAGCCAAGTGGCGCCGCGCTCCAGCTGTTGCGAAGCGCCGCAGCTCTGCCCGCGCTCCTCCTCCCCCTGCAGGCAGCGGCCGCCGCCGGGTGCCCCGTGACCAATGAGGGGGCGGCGGCGGGGCGGGAGGCGGGAGCTGCGCTGCGCTGCGCTCGCTGCTGGCGGACGGCCCCGCTGAGAGCTGAGCGCTGCCTGCTCGTCGCCGCGCAGCAAGCAGCGCGCTGCCCCGGCACGGCACGGCACGGCACGGCACGGCACGGCGCGACCAGCGTCCGCGGCGGAGGAGCCCGAGCGCTGCCGAGCGGCGGCACCATGGCGGTGGAGGAAGAGGGGCTGCGGGTCTTTCAGAGCGTCAGGATTAAAATCGGTGAGGGCCGATAACGCGCTCCTATCGGTCGGAAGTTTGAAGGCGGGCGGCGAGGCTCCGCCGGGCTCAGCTCGGGGGACCGGAGCCGGCGGCAGTGCTGGGGGCAGCGGGACGCTGACGTCGGCTCGCGGCTTCTGCGCTGCCCCCGAGGGGAAGCCCCTCATCCGCTGCGCGTGAGCTCCGCGGGAGGCACGGGAGATGCTGAGAGCGGCGAGGGGCTCGGGACTGCTCCGATCGCTGCCTGAAGTTGTCCCGCTGCCGGCCGCTGCACGCGGAACGGCGGCGAGGGCTTTCGCTGCCTTGGACCGCGGAGCAGCGGGTTAGAAAAGCGGCGTGCGTCGCTGCTGCGCGATGCCGCGCTGAGCCTCGCCGGCGCGAGGTCCGGCTGCGGGAGAGCGGCGCAGAGGGCTGCAGCCGGCGCTGCTCCGTTCTCCGGCAGGGAGCGCCGCTGAGCACGCGTGTTGAAAAGCGCCGTGCTTCTGTGTTACGGGCTGCCCCTCAAGAAGGTGGCGGGAGTGCTGTCCGCTGGGTCGAGGGGGTAAATGTAACGAGCCTTGTAGCGACTGTCTTCTTCCACCTGCAGTTTCTTCTGGGCTTGTAGGCTTACTGCAGAAGACAGCAGTGAGCGGCTAAGGAAGGAGGCATCCTGGGATACCGCCTTGGCCAGCTATTCCCAACTGCAAACTCGTTTGCCTCTTAGCAGTCCCCGCTCTCAGGTTGCTCTCTTAGAGGAATACTTTTGATAGGTCTTGTGATGGCTAAAGGGAAAGTCATCGAGGGGTGAAGGGATACGTTACTTCTTGCTTTGCTTTGCTTTGCTTTATCACTCTCTAGAAGTGCTCAGGCTTACAATCAGTTCTGCTCTTCGCAAGACTGCTTCATGGCGCAGTTCTGACTGCTCTGACTGACTTCCAGATGTTCTTGGTTTGGTTCTCCATTTCCCAGCCTGCTGCAAATCAGGGCTGGGGCAGCAGTGCCCAGGTGTGTTTGGTGTGAGTGTGGTGAAACACAGCACTGATGCTTGGAGGAATTGGTGAAAACACACTGCTAGGTCAGGACGGAGCACCCATGGCCACATCCCTTTCTTAACAGAGAGGCAGTGCAGCACTGAGGCTTTGGGCAGCGCACAGGTTGGTTGATTTAGATGGAGAATGATATCCCAGATCTTGTAAATGCCTCCCCATTCTGAACAGAACTGTTTTCAGTCATGCTTGGATTTGTCCTCAGCCATCTGTTTGATCAGTTGAGAACGTGAACCCCTGAGCTGCTCAGGATCCTGCATTTCCCTCATTTGGTTGCGTTGCCACCAATGTGTCATTTCCAAAAACATTCTCCTTGAGATACTGAAGTCTGTGAGCGCTGTCAGTCACTGTGGGTAGCAGTGGTAGGGGGAATTGTTACTGCGTTGCCCCTTGTCCAATTTCTGGTTTATTCTGTGGTTTGCTGAATTGAAAGAACTCTGTGCCCAGCTACTTCTGCTCACATTTGATGCAAGTAAGCGACATACAGTGAAATGGAAAATGAAATGCATGTGCTAATGACTGCACTCGCCAAATGTCTATTCAAAATTGATTTATTTTGGCTTTCCTTAACTGTAACAGTTGTCCTCTTGTCTTTTTTTTCCTTAATAGAAAATTATTTTTACCGGAATCCCTCATGCATAAACAAAACAATGTGTCATGTAAGACTAAACAAACACTTCCTATAAGATTGCCACTTTGAGGAAGTGTGCAGTGCTGATATTTCCATGAGTCAGTGTTTCAAAACCTGAAAGGAAACAACAGAAGATTCTGGGGCTGATGATTGGCTGGAAAAACTACAAAGAGCGTGCTTCTGCTTGACAACATGACTCGTGTTGTGCTGTTAATAGTATTTAGTAAACATACTGTACCTAATTGCTCCTTTTTTCTCCTTAAATGGAATCAAATATTAAACATTCAGCTGAAAAGATAAAAGCTCGTATTCATCATTTCTGCTTTGGAAGTCTGCATCCTGGTTAGTGGAGAACTTTCTGGCAAGGGTTCCTTTGTGAAATTACTGAGCATCTAACAAAACCACTCACTTGTGAATTCTCCCCGTAAAATGAGTGTTCCACATATCTCAAAATCTAGTATTTGTATCTCTAGGAGTATTAGGCCTCCTGTAAGACTGTTTTTTTCTGGCTGTAACTAGGCTTGTTGTATAGGTTGAACTGTCCCATGACTTTGGAACAGTAATTGTGGCAGGGGAATGCTGTATGTTACAGCAGTACCGGGGGCCCTAGTTTACTCAGTAGGACCCCTTTGCTTGCCGTTTGACCCCCGAGGTCACAGTGGGCCACTCACACAGTGTGAGCAGTGTAAGCCATTCATGAACTTCTGAAGCTTGTTTAAAATGCCTGGAGATGGACCTTGTAGAGTTATGGCTGTCAGAGACATGGTCCGAAATATGGAACTTTAGGTGGCATAGTCTCAGTGCTACGTGAGATCAGAGATGAGAAGCTGTACAGTCTTCATGACAGAGATTGGCTACTGCCTCATGGGCTGGTACTGCATTCACAGCTTATCCCATTCTAAGGATAAAACCACTGCTTTTGAGAGCTCTGAAATCCCACTTACATTGTTGACTAGTTGACGACTGTTGGTCTGTTGACAGGCTGTGTATTTGACCCCTAACTTTGCTGTGCCTTCTTTGCTAATTCGTAGAGAGCTATGTAACTTAAGATACTGTAAAAGGAATCGGAGTGTTCTTTGGAAGCTGAGAGTCTCAGGTGAAACCAGGGAGTGAGTATTTGCTGCAGCGCTGTTATCCTAGTGCTTAAGCAGGTCGGTTGCTGAGAGAAGGTATTTGTTGCCCTCTGATCATGAAACTGGATAGGGAATAAATCACTGAGAGGAACATCTCCCTGCGTTTCTGTAAGGGTACGGAGAACCTGTCCCGACTCGGACAAACTTTAGGCCCCCGTCAATCTAATAACCCTAAGATTGATCAGGGAAATCCACTTTGCCTTGAGAAGATGTCCCTCTTAATGTTGTCTCTTGGGATTTAGTGCCTTGTCTTAAGTGGTTACTCATGGAAGCAAGTAAGTGTGACTGAATATGCTCACTGCATAATACTGTAAAAGGATTTATTCCCATTTAAGCGGGGCGTGAGGTTGTTCAGAAGATATTTTTAGAAAAAGAATTTTTGCACATATGTCCTTTTATATATGCATTTCTCTCATAGCAGATGAATATTTAGGAAATGTAAAATCTTTTTTAGAAAATCACTACATTTTTATAATGTTTCAAAAGTTAGTGGACCAACAAGTTAAGAAAGGAAGAAGAGTTATTTGCATCTCGCCCTGAAAATATTCAAGACTTCTCAGGGTTGTTTCTGCACATTGAAAGGTTATTGAGTGCAATTTAAACTCATACTGCGTTACAGTGAAGTGGTAACTTATGCTATTATTAATTGACAACGCTAAAAGCTATTTAAGGCTCGAGTCTGACGGGTTGTGGAGGGTGCAGAATACATTATGCAGATGTTTCACCACTGGTTTAATAGTTCAGACTGAGCGGAGTTCGGTAGCTGTTGTGTTTGCTGTGCTGAATGGGGTGGAGCTGGGTCCAGTGCTGTTTGTAGAGAAGGGGATGCTGGAGCTGGCTGCAGACTGTAGGGAGCAGCTGGTGCTGGAGCAAGTGGGCAGAACAAAGCACAGTTCCTCCAAGTAAGAGAAAGCGACTAAGGTAGCACTGGGAAAGACTTCAATGAGCTTGTTTTTTGCAGAAATAAAAGATACTTGTCTTTGGGGCAGCCAGATTGTCCCCCAAATGACCAATTCACTCTTTTTTTAAAGGAAAAAAAAAGATGATTCCTATGTGAGAATGGAAAGCAGTGTGATTTGGCTTGTAGACTGTTAAATTCTAATGAATGAAGCCATGAAACATCTGCTCAGAGCCTCTGGTACCAGGAAGCACATTTTCTGTTGTGGTTTTTTTTCCTCTTTTGGAATTAATACATTTGGAAAAAGTAATCTCTGCTGTGAAAGCTAATGGTGTTTTCTTGTCTTCTCATTGAGGTGATTATCTGCTGGTCAGAGTACCAAATGCTCTTGCATGAGGCTGTTATCTAAATGCTGGATATCTTAGGTTCGCGGTTTTCCAGAAAATGCTTTTGAAAACTTCTCATTGCATTGTAACATTCTCCAAATGCTTTTTGTTTATTTTTTTCTTTGTAAAATAGATGGAAAGCATTAAATTCTTGGCCTCAGTAGGTCCCAGCGTTATCTTCTGCGCTGCCTCTTCTTTGGTCTCTGATGGCTGATGCTCATCTGTCTTTGGCGTGTGGCTTCGTGGTTTATGAAGTCATTCTCTGCGCTTGTGCTCCCATTTAAGGAATGCTTTCCCATGCCTGAAGGGTGTTTTCAGCCCAAAGCAAGATTAGAAAACAGATTAAAAAGAGCAGCCCACTGCTAAATTACCATTGATCGTATACATTGGGTTAAAATTCTCCAAGGAGTTAGACATAGCAGACTGCAAATGGACCATCAGATATCCCCCCTGTACTTTCTCAGTCTATGACTGATGAGGGACTGACAGATCTCTGCTGTGTCTGAATTGTGAATAATTCTGTTGAAGGCAGTAGTTACGCTTCTCTGAGAGCTGAATTAAATCTTTGAGTAGCTCACATAGCAGTTTGTCTCTTGGGGAGGAGCAGAAGGATGAGGCAAAATCCACTTAGGGTTGTTATGGAGTACTTAATACCTTTAATTTTGTCACAATTCACTTGTGGGTAAATGCTGTGCAAACTGGTTCTTGGAGGATAAACCTTATGGTTTTTGTGAGCGGAGGAGGAAGCTTAGAGTAAAAGATGGATGACTGTAGTTTGCTGGGAATGGGAAAAGATGTTAATATCAGATGTTGTTTCAGCACAGTGAATGTTTAGCCACATACATAAAAGAAAAATGAATGTTTGTATGCATGTGGACTATTAATGCATCTGAGGAGAAAGTCAAGCAAGTGATATATTAACAGTAGTTAAAACGTGTGCTGTTGTGTCTGTTACTCCTTCAAACCTGCTAGTAGCAGGACTTTGGCTGTTTTGTAGTTGAATCACAAAGTTTGAGTTATGGTTGGAGGTACTAACCAATGGCAATTAATCTGTAAAGCTGGTCCCACACTTGCATGTTCAGAATGGCTATCTTAGCTTCTGATTTTATCAGTGTCTATTAGAACTGAGGGAGAGCCAGCTCTTGCACAGGGCCTTTTTGATTTGTTCAGCATAGCAGACTGCTGACTGATTTTAGGATGCAACTAAAAGCTTTGTTTTGGAATAAAAGCAAAACAAGTCTTAACTTCCTTCCTCCCCCTTCCTAACCTCTACCAAGGGAAAGCAACTTCCCTGAAACTTCATGGGTTGTTTTCCTCCTATAGAAGAACTTTCTAGGTGAAAGTTTTTGCAAAATGAGATGTGAATCTTTAAGATCATAGAGAACTGGATTATTTTTTTGTTTTCTATTTTTATTTCTCAGAATTTTTAATGTATCATTACCAAGTGTTAGATGTTTTCACAGCTGAAGATTGTGAGGGGTTTGAGGGTTGTTTCCCTGCCCCTTCTTTACTATATGAAAAGATAAAAAAAGAGTTATACATCTGTATTTTTGAGGGCAGGTAGCACTTGATGCAGTGGTTAACGTGTGTGTTATTGCACCTTGCTTTTCTATGGCTGCAGCAGGGGGATGATCACTAGTTGTAGCTTCTCAGATGAGCCATCTGTGACAAATTCAAGAAAAGCCTTGAGGTTCATTTGAAAAGAACACATAATTTTTGCAGTACTGAGAGGAGGACTCTTCTGATAATGTAGGCCTACGCCCCATAAGATGTGACCTTCAGCTTTCTTTTCATCTTTTACAATGACTTTGGGAGGAAACAGAGTCGTCTGTTTGTCATTGTACTTGTTACTCAAAGGGATTTCAACATCCATTTAGAAGAAGTCTGCCTTGCATGGCCTGAGTTCGTGTTTCGAAAAAGGAACTTAGAACACAGGAGATGTGGGGTTACACAGAGAGCAGAAAGATGTTTGAACTTGTGGAGGAGCTTTTTCCCAGGGTTCAGCCACTCTCACTGTTTTAATTTATAACTGAAGGGATGAAGTTGGAGTGCCTGATAACTGCTATTTTTTTCTTCACAATTTACAAATGTAAATACCCACCCCATTCCTATCTTGCAGAAGATGCTTAATAGAAACGAGCTCTGCTGTTCTTGATTTTCCTTGCTTTCAAGTTTCAGTTGGCTTCCGTGTTCCAAGAACTGAAAAGCTGGCAGCTTGAAATGCTCTGCTTACAGTTGTGCTTCTGTTACGGCTGCTTGTATAGAATTCCCATGTTAAGAAAGCAGCTCCAAAAAAGCGGGAGCTCCGACACTGGAGTTTTAAACTCTTTGAAAAGCAGGAGAGAGGGGAAGAAGTTTATTGTTACTACTGTTTCCAATTTCTTCCAAAAATATTTCTATTTACAAATTGTTTACAGCTACTTGGTTTTGTTCAAGAAGTCGAGAAGAAAGCAGTCAGTGGTAGCCTCTTACAAGGCTGCAGTTGATTCTTGCTTGTATTTCCCAGCTGGTGTTAGAGTACATCTGGAATCTATGAAATTCCTTTCTTTGTTCCTCATTTCCTGCTTCATTCAGGGCCGCACTGCAGCTTTCTGAAAGCTGTTTCTCTCGGTATCTTTTTCTTTTTTTTTTCCCCTAAGTTGTGTGTTTTAGAGCATTTAGCGAGTTCCTAGAGGCCCTTATGTGTTCCTTGTGTTTAAGAGCAGAACTGAAGCGTATCGGGAAACTTCTGAGGTGCTTTGTTTCAGAATTTCAACGGAAAACAGTTTCAGTGATTTTTCTGGCAGTCATTCAGCTTCCAAAACTGTAGGAAGGAGGGTGATAGGAAGAGAAGAAAAATCTGCTCCATGGTATAAAAGCTCCCTTTCTTCGCCCCCCCTCTTTTTCTCCCTGGAACAATCGCTGGTTTGTGATACAAAATCAGATCTATTTTGCAGGCGACACAGAGTGTGACATTTTACAGTTGCTGTTAGATTTTGGCTTGAGAAGCTGGTGACTGCTGCAGAGCGCAAGAACGCAACCTTGGAAAATGGAGCTCGGAGTGTGCGACAAGATGTGCGAGCTGTGAGTGCCTACAACAAAAACAAGCCGTCCCTCAGCCCGGCAGTGTTTAAATTAAAGATTCACTGGCGTGAATTGCATTGTTGCGGATGTCTAATAGTGGCTGAGAGAGAGGGAGTGCAGCAGTCTAACAGAATTGTGCTTATTTTTGGCAAGACTGTTCTGTTCTACCAACAAAACAACTAACAGCAACAAAAAAGGCGCTTTTATGACTGCTTTGGATCCTGAAAATGTCTGAGTGGCTGGCCTGAGTTTTCCAGAGCAAATGGAAGTTCTTCAGCACCCAGCGGCTGCTTCTTTGCTTGTTGTCACCTGCCAGCTGTGAGTGCTGCTGCTGGGATGGAGAGAGAAGCTGCCACGTGCTAGCTGTGCTCGTGAAGATGTGCAGTGGCACCATGCCAGTTCAGAGCCTTCCCGAGGCACCTGCTATTAGATCTGGTTTGCATTAGCAGCATTGTCTCTGCTCTTCACACTGGGTGTTTTCCCTTCCGTTTCTGAATTGCAGAATCTCTCCAAAGTGGCAGCATTTTATTTTTCCCCTTAAAAACTTCAATATCAGAAAAGTATTTGTCTTATTTTTAGCTGCCTCTTTTAATGCAATTTAGCAGAGAGCAAGGGATGCTGGCACTGTGAGACCTGCTGGGTCTCTAAGAGATCACATTTTCATACCTATTGACTCCAATTGCTTTTTTTTGTCTTCTCTTGATTCTTTTTTGTTCCAGAAACTGTATCATTGATTACAGGACAAAGTTTGTAAGTGCAGGTAGTTGTACATTATGTTCATTCATTGTTCTTATAAGAAATGAGGGTAGTGCTACCTGTTTCCCCTAAGTAATGCAAAAATAGTGGAAAAGCTGTGACTCCAGCAGTTGCCTGTAATGCATCTTTTAGCAGAGAAAGTGCGTACAGTACAAGATAGCATATCTCCTTTTTTTAGGGTCCTTAAACCTTCAGCAAAGCAAGTACCACTCAGTGCAGCTGAGAATTGAGTAAAAGCAATGCTACTGTGCTCTGTAGGTGCTGATGGTCCCTCGCAGGTTGTGTTGTGCTCTGTTTGGGGGAGGCAGCATGCATCCTAGCAATTGTGCACCTGCTCTGCTTAAGTTGTAGAAGAGTTGTGCTCCTCTAAGGTTTATGCCCTGATTTGACTGTCACTGAGGTCCTTGTCTTGATCTCTGCAGATGCTCATAGCCCATGCCTAGTCTGGATGTGGAGGCCTTCTTCAAGCCATCCTTCCCTGCTGCACTGGGACCTTGCTTCTACCCTTGCTTGCCTCCCAAGATCCAAGGAGTTGGATTTTGCCTCTGTGCCTGTGGTGTTTAATTTCTAATGGTGTTGTAAGCACTCCCTAGCAGATAAGCAGAAGGTACCCATCAGCTGTTACTGCAAACCTTCCCAGATATGTTCCTCTTTGGAAATCCATAGTCACGTTTTGTAGTGTAGGCATTTGACACTTAGGGCTTTGGCTGATATTCCAATGGCAAGTTTCTAAGGTACCTGAAGAATCACATTTGTGTTCTGGTAGCATCTGTTGGCCCAAATGTAAGGTATGAATCTGACCGCACTCGTTTGTTTTTTTTATTTATTCCTGTGAATATTATTTTACCCTCTGTAGATTGTTCCAAGCAGTTAATTTTGCTGCAGTAACTGTTAGCCAACAGCTCTTGGCAGTTCTACCTGTTCGCTCTGATCACCAGAGTTCCCACTTGCAGCAGTGTAGGCCAGTCTGGGCACAATACTGTGAGAGAGGAGCTCCAGGGAATTGTTGCAGAGCAGGCCTAGCTCTTAGTGAGGAGAAAGGAGGCTGTGGTCACAAACCTGTCCTTGACCAGAGCCAGGGAACCATCAATGCCCCTTCCCTCTCATTGGAAAGCATGGAGCCAGGCTGGGGTGGTGCCCGGAGATCAGGGTTGTGTGTGTAGGGTTGGAGGGAAGTAGATTGCAAGACAGGGTAAGTGATATTCTGTATTTGATTCCCCTCTCTACCATCGTTTTAGTTTTTTCTTTTCTTTTTTTCAGGCCTGCTAAGCAGAATCACTTGAGGGGGAGAAAAACCCAACAAATGTCACATTTTTTTTATTCAGACCCACGCTCCTGCCTATCTGTTTTTTGACTAGTGAGGCAGGAGCTTTTGACAGGGAATTAAAAAGTGCTTGGGGGAATTCAGGATGTTGGGATGTGGCAAAATAACTTCAGTAGAAATGAGGCTGATAATTAGTGTGTTTTGACGCCTGCTTTTGTGACAGTGTTCCAGAAAGCTGTGGGTTTGAAAGTAAAAAATATTTAAGTGAATGACTGTATTAAATCAACTTGAGGACTGAAAGTAACTGATCTCTGTAATAGTCTAGCTGGAAATGTTGCGTATGCTGTCATTAGTGGGGTTTCATAGTAATGCCTACAAAATTTTTTGTATGCATCTGGTAATGGGAATCAGTAATCTATTCCTTCAGTAACAGAAGATTTTACCTCATTCTCTTGAATATAGGCTTTTCTTCCTTGCACAAAGCAAATCTCTGAAATTAAAAGTGTATTTTCCTCCTAGTTTTATGAAGTCAAGCTTGCCAAATCTTATTTTTTTATTTAGCATCTCTTTGTGCCACATGTTTTAAGACAGGTCCCTATTTCAGCAGTGTCATGCACACCACGTTGGGAACCCTGCACCCTGCAGGAGCAAGTACTGTGCTTATCAGACCAGGCACAATGCAAAATTAAATATCCAAAACCAGCTCAGATCTGAGTATGAGCTTAAATGTCTGTGAATTAGTGCCAGGCTGCAGGAATGCCAGATTGCCTCTTGTAGCGCAGAGGCTTAAACAGGCACTTCAGAATATCTCAGAATGGCAGGGGTTGGGAGGAACCTCAAGTCCAGCCCCCTGCTAAAGCAGGTTCCCTACAATAGGTTGCACCAGTAGGTGTCCAGGTGGGTCTTGAATATCTCCACAGAAGAAGACTCCACAACCTCGCTGGGCAACCTGTTCAGGAGCTCTGTCACCTTTACCATAAAGAAGGTTTTCTGTGTGCTGGTATGGGACTTGCGTGTTCAAGTTTTAAGCCATTGCTCCTTGTCTTAACACTACACACCACTGAGAAGAGCCTGACTTAATGCATTTGCCTCCCACCTCCCTTTAGATATTTATAAACATTTATCAGATTCCCTCTCTGTCTTCTCTGCAGCCTGAACAGACCCAGGTTACCTGGCCTTTCCTTATCCAAGAGATGCTCCAGGCCCTTAATTGTCTTAGTGGCCCTCCAGTGGACTTCTTCCTGGAGATCCCTGTCTTCCTTGAACTGGGGAGACCAGAACTGGACGCTGTATTTTTTAAAGGTGGGCTCACCAGGGCAGTGTAGAGGGGGAGGATCACCTCCCTCGACCTGCTGGCCACGCTCGTTCTAAGGCACCCCAGGATCCCGTTGGCATTCTTGGCCACCAGGGCACACTGCTGGCTCATGACCAACCTGTCATCCACCAGGACACCCAGGTCCTTCTCCACAGAGCTCCTTTCCAGCAGGTCATCCCCTAACCTGTACTGATCTGTGCTGTTATTCCTCCCCAGGTGCAAGACTACACTTGCTCTTGTTAAACCTCCTCAGGTTCCTCCCTGCCCAACTCTCCAGCCTGTCCGTGTCATGCTGAATGGCAGCACAGCCTTCAGGTGTGTCAGCCAATCCACCTAGCTTTGAATCATTAGCAAAGTTGCTGAGGGTGGACTCTATCTCTTCATCCAGGTTGTTGGTGAAGGTGTTGAACAAAGACATCCAAAAAAGCCACTACTTGTGGGGTGATGTGCCTGGGGGAAATACTGAATGCAGGGCTAGGTCTGATTCCTTGCCTCTCTCCAGAACTCCAGTGTGGAAGACTGGGGAGAGCACTGCTGTCTGCTCTGAGAGAACTAAGGACCTCATGGCTGTGCTTTGGAGATGGGGATTTTATTCCTTTCATGCTTCTGGGGGAGACCATTGTGATTTATCAGTGCTTTTGTTGTGTCCTAGGTAAAGCATTTGATAGTCCTTGGTGTCATGACCAAAATGTTAAATGTCTGCTAAGGTATGAGGCTGGACAGTTAGTGCTGGGGCAGCTTGGGCTTGGACAGAAGCAAAGCACAGGGGAACATTCTGTTGCAATGTGGATGTAATGCACTCATTTGATATTTCTTTTTGCCATTGTTTTAGAAGTGGATGTACACTTCTAAATGTCTAGGTTATTTTGGCTGTACTGGCCTCGACTATTTCTCCACCCCAAAACTAGAATTGGTACCATGAATGATGCAGGGCATGTCAGGGAATGTCAGTTTGCCTGCTGCAGACATCACTTTAAGAAGAGAAATCTGTCTGTGTCGGTCGGTAGCGCTGATAAAGTTTGTGCTCCTGTGCCCTAACTTGGTGTGCTGCAATCTGAGTGTGCTGAGCATCTGTATCTGCAGGGGTAGCAGGGTGTGGGAGGGATGGGCCAAACCCCACTCGCCGTGTGCTAGATATTTTGCTTTGTGGTGCTTTGTTTGTTGAATGAAGGCTGTCTGTGGAGAACATGAGATTAATGTTAAAATAGGCCAGCATAGGATGAGTATAAAGCTGCAAAAAATCGCTTTGAGCCACTGGGTTGTCTTTATTTTAACTGGGATTTTTATTTATTTATTTTAAAGAGATTTTGGTGCAGTGATTTCACTTTAAAAAGGTTATTATCAAGAGCATGCTTAAGTGTTTTTCTGAGGAGTGGAACACTTAGTTGGTAATAGGAATTGTGTTGTAAGGCTGTGAACTGAGAGTGCCTAGGAGAGAGAGGGAAGGAGGTTGAGGCTTTTCTAAATTAAAAGTCACTCAGGCATATGCTGTTCCAAGTTTTCTGTGATACTGATGGTGTCTCTAAACGTTCTTTAGTATGCCTGGACTTCAGGATCTGATCAGCACTTTCTAGGCTTAGCTATAAACATGGTACTCACTGAGTGGTGTTTTTGGGAACTGGGATAGGAGTTTCACCTCAGGCTCTCCAAGAAGAAAGGCGCTGACTCTACAGACACATGAGACTGGGACATGGCTGTTGTGCTTGGTTGTCCTCTTCTTTCTGCTCAGTCTGTCCCCTGTGCAGCTGAGAAGTGAGGGGCAGTGCCTCCTGGAGAGGGCTCCCAGCTGCAGGGGGAATGGAGCTGCTCTGCTCAAGCAGTGCACAGGGCATTCAAGAGCCCTGCTAGGGGATGGGACAGCAGAGCACAGGGAGGATCCTGTTTCTCTGCCTGGCCAAGTCTTGTTTCCTTCCTTTTGAGATCCTGTTCTTGTCAATCTGCATTTTAATGCCTTCTGTGCCCTCCTGGACATCATTGGGTTCTTACAGTGAAAGCCCTGCCTGGCATATTCACTACTGGGGAAATGAAATGCAATACCAGAGCAAATGGCTCTCACAAGGATCAGAGAAGACCCCAGTTTCTGTTTTCTGGCGTGTATTTTTTCTGTTTTAATTAAATCCCTATTTTAAAGCCTATTTTAAAGCAAAAGGCTGCCTAGCAGCTTTAACATCTGCAAGAGGAACTGACTTCTCCCGAGTCAGTGAGAGTGCTTTATCTGAAATGCTTGAGGAGGGCAGGAGCTTAAAAGACAGTTGTAATGATCGTTTGGGTCTGAAGAATAGAAACTAGGGAGGAAGCTATTATTAGGAAACCAGTACTAAATTGTTGCTTTCCCATTTCTTCCCCTTGTGCACCTCTCTCCCTCCCACAGCAGAGCTTGTTGAGATGCTTCCTGTCCTTCTGCAGGTTTTCACCCCAATTTATCGCCTTCTGTAAGCTGGCAGCAATGGGAATCCTAGCACTGAGCTACCATGTAGAGGTACCAATCCAGATGTAGGGCATTGTTTTGTATGAGGGTAAGACTTGTACTGCAGCTTCTCTTCTGCTTCTGTGGAGTCTGAAAGGAGCAGAGAAGCCTGCTATAACCTTGATAACAAATCCGTCTTCTAGCTGCTTAATTTTCTGAAGAACTCCTGGTCACTTAGCAAGCAGGAGGCTTCTTCCAGCTGAGTTTTGTCACACAGCTCCTTTTTCCCATTGGACTGCTGTGAGCTCAGGCAGCTGCAGATCACAGCTGGCCTCAAGCTGAGGCTTCAGTGCCTGAGGGCTGGGGGAGAGCTGGTGCTCAGGGCCCTGGGACCTCTGTTGTTGCCATAAGGGCTTGTCTGGGCTGGTGTTTCTCTAATAAAACTTTGCAGTTCCTCATCCTGGGGTAGCTGTGGTGGGAATCCTAAAGGGTGAAAAGAAGAAGTGCAGCTGCAATAACAGAAAACGGGGCAGGCTGTTTTGTAATGCTGACTGTGGCAATAAAACGCATCCTGTGTGCTGGGGGAGCCAACCTCCAACCGTGATTCTCGAAGTCGCTGTGACTTGCTTTGTGCGGAGAGTATTTCCACAGCTATTTGTGGTTAAGAGGGGGTGTGGGAGGCACTAGCTATTAGGTAGCTATTGCTGCAGTATATAACGATGATTGCTAATTGGACTGTTGGGATGGAAAGCAAATAAATTCTCTTGAAGCCCCCCTAACCTTTTGCAGCTGTGTTTTGTCCCTTTATTCATCTACTTGGCTAATAGCTAGCTCTCATTCTGTGACATTTTTAGTGATTTATTCTTCTTCCCTTTTTCTGTGGTTTGAAAACCATGTCCGATTTTGTGAAGTTTCTGGTGCGCGTTCTTAACTTCTCCCTGGGCTGTGGCAAGCCTGCTCTTACATCATGTCAGCACCATTCTCTTGATTAGCTGAAGGGAACTATCAGTGTAATGTTCCTTTTGTTTCCTTTCTCTTTCTCTCTCCCCTGTCCCAGACAGAAAGTCATAAGGACTTTGTAGACCTTCCAGTGGTACGTCAATTAGAGCTGTACTGTAGGAGTTCCTGCAGCAGGCAGAAGGGCTGTGTGCAGCTGCAGAAATTACCTTCTCAGCTCCACCTGTGGTTCTCCTGGGCTTGGGGTGAAAGGGTTCTGTCTACGTGAGTTTCCTGCTGCTTGAGGGGAAGGCAGTTCGTCTTGGTCCCTGTAATGCTCCGCTTCCATGGAAGGGTGAACAATGACAAGTGTTTTATACGTAGACATGCAGTGCCTCGGTCTTCCTCTTTAATTCTCCCCAGTTGAAAGAGCTAGAAGAATGAAGAACTTATCCGCGTGAATCTTTTTATATTTTTTTATTAAGATGATCAATAACTCATTCACGATGTTTTAAGTTGTAGACTGAGTGCCTGCTGTGGAAGATTCTGTTGTTCTCTTAAGATGCACACGAAGCCTGCACTAGGCAGCTGTAGCAATTCCTTGCAGCAAGCATTGCTGTGTATCTAAAGTTATCTTGCTTGTGTAAGAGTAGGGTGATGACAGGGAATCAAGTTAAGCAAAGAAGATGACAGAGCAGTTGTGGGGGAAAGCTTTTCACAGTCACTGTATGAAGAATGTGGAAGAGGATCTCACTAAACCAAGAAGCAAGGAGAGTGAATTCAAAGCGTACAGTCAGTTATCATGTGTTCCTTCCCAGAGTGCCTTTCCTGTCAGTACTGGCGTTTATGAGAGCGTTTTCACTGCAGTGTAGTGCTGATTCTGGCACTGCCTGAGTTGGATGAGGTACCCTGAGCTGGAGGATGCATCAAGGAGGTGGAAGTGGAGAGAAGTCGACACGCTTATCTGGTTAAGTGGCTTTTTCCTTCCTGCTGGGAAGACTACAGAGCTGTGCTATCTATTCAGCAGACATCTTCTGTTGGGTGTGAACTATCTGTAATTTGCACTTCTGAGTGATAAGTGAGAGAGCTTTATTAGAGATAGCCCATATGATACAGGTAGTTGTCATCAAGCATCACTAATGGGGATCTGTCAGGAGAGCAAAGGAATGAGGAAGGAAGCTTGCTGTGCCCCATCACTTTTCTTTTGAATGTAGGTTTGACTTACAACATTACCTCTGCTTCTAGAAGAAAACAAGGTAGAGTCTGCGCTTAGGATTAGGAAGATGGCTTCTAGTTTACAAGTCAGATCTTAGATAAATGTGTTTACATCTACTTTGCATTTACAAAGGGGAACAAGCTAAAGGAAGAGGTACCACTTAAACTGGTCTGGAGTGGGACTGGAACTGGGGAATGGAAGTCACAACATCCCTTTGAGTTCTGCAGCTAGCAAACGAATGGTGATTTGTTGGTTTTTAAATCTGTAATGCGGAATTGAGTCGACTTTGTCTAGGCGTGCCAGCAGGAGTTACACAACTCCGTTGGAATGGCAGCCTGTGCTGGACAGAGGATATCCCGTGAATTTGAGAATGAAGCCTGTGGATGATAAATGCCAACGCAAGAGTTAATTTAATACGCGCTTTCCATAAATAGAAGAAATTGATTCATACAGTCACAGCTAGGGAATACGTGAGCGTGTCTGTCTGAGACTTCACTGTCTTCTTACTTGAGATCACAAATACACTGGATAAAGTGCTGGTCAGGTTGCAAAATCTGATCATCTTTTGCCTCTAGAATGCAGGTCAGAAAGACAAAGTGGTGTGGGAGGAAATGTCTTTGTTTCTGCCATTGTTCTCTTCACTGCTTGGATTTTAATGCTTCAGAAACTTAGGCTATTCTAGACACTAAGCATTTTCTAGTGCAAAATGTGAAGGTTACCACCATATGATATTTGATATTGCTGGTAGAAGGAAAAACCTGTGGCTCAGTTAAAGCTGTATGCAGAAGAAGCGAAATAGGTTCTGTCAAAAATGAAACTGAAGTTGTTGAAATGTGCTGCACGGAGCTTCAGAGTTTGAAGTTGCTTGAAAGTTGTATGGGGGTTTTATGGATCTCTGTATAATTTATGCCGTATTTAAATATTAAGTATGCTATATTATAATTACATAATTGTAGTATATAATCAGGTAGGTAGTTATATAAATGTAGTACATCTTGTTATTATATGCAGTGTATAATAAAATATATGTGCTGATGCGTATGTATATCACCCAACCTGAAGCTCCACAGTTTTGAGGTGTACTGGCTCAAAACTACTGCAGAAATCATAGCTTGAGTCACACTAGTAATGATATGGTCAAGTTTCCCCAGAGAAGAGTTACAGATGATCTCCGTTTCTAAATGTGCTAGCCATCTGGAATGTAGTAGGGGGTGGGTTTTGTTTTGTTTTCTTTCTTTCTTTCCTTAGGGTTGAATAGTTATGTGTAGTTATTTCTGAGACACAGTGTACCCACAAAATGATGAACTGTAGTTGTGTTTCCCTTACTGCTCTCCCATGTATGGTACTGAGACTTACAACTTGGGCTGGTAGTACAGGGCTCTACTAATGCCATACCTCAAGGCTAAGAGTGGGGGGAAGGGAAACCTTTCACACTCCCCTAAACTTTGTGTTTCTTTGAAGGGTGTGCTGAGGAGCACAGCTTCTGTTCCTGTCCGGAGTGTTCTTTTTTTTGTCTTATTCTTCAGTTGGTCCTGTGAAAGGAGCAACCAGTAGAGTTTACTCACGGCTGCCTGTCAAGAAATACCACTGTTTTGGTGGGAATTTTTAGAAACTTTTCAACAGTTGTTTCAACATGTGGTAGCTCAGTAATATGTGGTCTCCCTCAGCCTGAGTTTAAAATGTAATAGGGATGTATTTATAGTTTCTTTGGTTCTGCTCTTCAGGAATGCGTGTGAAATGCAGTTGTTGGGCTGCCAGACTGACGCAAGTAAAATCCCCTCGTTATGTTCGCAAGGATAATTAGTGCGGCTTTAAATGTTTTTCATGCTGCTCTCCGTTCTTATGCATCATGATTGAAGTTGCAAATAAACACTGAAAAGAACACACCCATCTTTTCCACACCCATCTTAGGCTCCATAGGTGTTTGAGAGAGGTGATAAACTACGTCCAGAGTGTTTTTGTAGGGAATCTGGAGCGACAGCTTTGTGATCTAAGGTTCTGTGCAACCCGCAATTTTTTTTCTGTGCAATTTGATGTATTCTTTGTTCTGCCCTTGTTTTTAGTATGTTAATTATGCTATCAAGCTGTTATATATTCTACTAGCAAAATAACATTTGGCAGCAGTTTTTTTTATTTTATTTTTACTATCCCATTTGGAGATGCCCGAGTGGAAGAAATCCTGTACAAGTGCCATGTTTTAGAGTTAATTTTTTAAAATTATCTAGCTCTTGTTATTTTGCCATCTGCTTTCCTCTAGCCTGAAGAGGAAACAGCTGTTGTGAATAATCTCAAGACAGTATTTTTAATAAAGTCTAATAGGTCTGCCTACCTTCAGCTTGCCTGTGTACCAGGATGAATAAATGCTTCCATTTAGGAAGAAAAGTGGTTTTATGGTAAGAACCGTTCTGTGTTTTGGTTTGGCAGAGCAGTGGTTCTGGTGTGCGTCCTCCAGAGCTGGGTTTCAATACAGCTGGAGAGCTCTGGCAAAATAGAGCGTGCATGCAGAGGGCTGCTCTGTGCTGCTTCTGCCCCTTGGGTGCTGTGCTGGGGGCAGCTGGAGAGAAACTCAGAGAAAATACCATTCTGAGGAAAATGCTTCGTTCTCAGATGGAGAATGAGTGCTGCTGGCAGTGAGTGGGATTTAAGCTCCCTTGATGTGGCCAGCAGATGATTCCCTTGTGGGTTTTCTGGTTGTATTTTAGTCTTCGTTTTAGTAAGCAGTGAAGGATCCGAGGAAAGATGCTGCACATCATAATCTGCAGTCAAAGTGATAATGTGATTCAGCTGAATTAAAGGGAAGGCCAAATGAATGTATATGAGTCGGCTGTCAAAGGAAGCCTTGTGAAATCATATTTAAAGCAGCTTGTTTGAGCTTCAGCATTGCAGTATGAACAAGACTCAGTATTGTTTTGCACAGATAGGTTTCCTTCAGTACTTCCTGTCTAAATGTATTACTGGGTTTGGAGACCTTTGGTGGATAATTAGTTACTTGAAGTGAGAGGGCTCAGCAGTGATGAGAGTGGTGGAGGCTGACTGGCAGAGAGCATCAAGTGGTGCCCAGGTGGTGTACAGCTATAGTAAGAAGGACGCTGGTTGATTTGGACCTGTTTGTAAGTAGAGTGGCTTCTTGTTTTGTGCTAAACTGAACAGGCTAGAGACTTGGCTGTTTTTGAGTCCTTAGGTGACGGCATTATGGAACAATGCTAGTAAGAATAGCCATGAAAGTGAGCCTGTAGTCCAAGTTGCTGTGAGACAGCAACCTCACATTTTTTTCAAGAGCACACATACCATAAACCTGTTAGAAATGTGTGTCTAATAGTGTCTAATACTATGTGGTCACACAAGCTCTTTATGTTCTGTCCCGTGTGCTCTCCCTACAGCCCTCCTCATGTGACAAGGCAGATATATGTGGCATGACTTCATTAGGAACCTCTCCTGAGCTAGAGCTAACGGGTGCAGAAGTTCTGTTCTGGCCCAATCTGCTCTGCAACATGAGTTCATCTAGCATGTGCAAAGATGTAAGAGGAAGATGGGTGAGTGCATCAGCTGGATAATGGTGGATTCAAGTGGCTGTGAAACTGCACTGTTAGTGAAGCAGGTGTGGAAGTGCCTGCTGTTATCCCTTTTAGCTTTTTTGTCTTTTGGGGCAGAATGAGGATTGGAATTCTAGCATTTAAGAGACTGCAGTGCAATCTGACTTGTCGTTCAGTTAATATTAAAAATTAGGCACAATACTTGCCTTTGAGATTTCCTGCCAATTTTATGCTATTAAATAGCATTTGCTGTCTTCCTCCAGAGGAGTATCGTATATGTGCCAAGAACATACTATTACACAAACCCATTCTGCTTTATTTGGCTTTCAAAGGAGAGGAATTCAGATTAATGAAAACTCTCAAGGACATGTACAAATATCAGTGATCCAGAATGCTATCACCTAAGTGAATATATACATATATAATTTTTTAAAGAGTGTTATTTTTGCTCATCTTAATGGGCAATTTCAAGTAGCAAACTTGGGCTTGTTCTCCCATGTACAGCTGTATCCTCGACTTCACTTGGGAAATTGCAGTGGGAGTGCTTCAATTTCAGACAAAGTTAGATCTGGAGCTATGAAAAAAAGAAGTTTCCCTGTGCTGAAGGTTTTTAATATTTGTATTCACAAATAGTTTGCTTTCTAGAAGGGCAGTGATCTGCAGACCTGCTGACAACAGGGTGGGGGGTTATGGCTATTACAGTGCTGGAGAATTTAGAGGTGAACTTAGACCTTGATGGAGCTGTTGGGATTGTGTTGTCCTGTGCTTCTGTTCTTTGTGCCCATTAGCTTGGAGTCTCTGTGCCCCAGTGTTTTGGTGCGGCATGCTTCGGGCACCTTTCCATGAGGGAAAAGACAAATGCTGTTAAAGTGATTGCTGTCATAAAGCTTTTCTGGTCAATTTGCTTTCCAACTCCTGTAGTACCTTTCTCATATCTGAATCATTGTGATTTGTACAGTAAAGCCTCTGGGAGCTGTTTCACCTCCCTGTGCATGTAGCAGTGCTGCTAGGAGGTGTATCCTGCAAGCAGTAAGATATTTCTTCTTTTGGTTACTGGAAGCCATTTGTCTGCCTTATCCTTTTGTTCAAAGGGCCCAGATGCTTTGGCTCCCCGTGCTCTGTGTTGGTAAATCCTAATTTGTGTCTGATTTTTCTCCTCATGTGCTGTCACATGAGTTGGCAAGAGGCTTCTGAGCCCCAGTGAGTGTAGTCGATCTTTTCTTGCTGCTCAGCAGCATCTGTTTGGGTGGGCTATTTCCACAGGCCTCTTTGTAGCTAGCCCTCACCTGCATTTTCTGCAATGCGTTGTGCAGTTGCATTAGCAGGTACTGTAATGCAACTCTCCGGAGCAGTTTTTCCTCTGAGTAACTCAAGTTGTGTTTCGAATATGAAGTGTTACAGAGGGAGGTATTTTGAGTACAGGAGTTAGCTGTCTGCCTTATTATGCACAAGCACAGATGGAGTCTGCAGCAGAACTGGGATGGAGTCCAGATCTTTAACTGAAAGAGCTAACGTCTTGCTTGGGGATACAAACTTCTTGCACAGAAGAACTCTGCTATCTGGTATTGCTTTGCAAAGACAAGTAGGACAATTTCTGAAACGATGTGGACATGAGGAAGGGATTAACAGTGTCTGAACAGCTTTTGAGTCTTGGTGATTTTTCTAAAGAAGCATTGATCTTCTCCCTTAGCCAAATAGCTGGCGTATGCATCCCCCAGCATTAAAAATACTCACTACGCATGCACACAGGTTTGCATCTGTGGTCTCTAAGTCTGTTCTACCCTAAAAGGTAAAACTGGCATCATTTTATCCAGCAAATGGCCTTTGGTTATGCATGCCTATTTGCACACTTTAAGTTTTGCAGCTGCTTATTGTAAATGTCGGTGCGAAACTATCCTACTGTCCGTGAAAGTGTGTGACACAATCCAGAAGCTGGCTTCATCGGACACGTGACTGTCAGGAGTGCTCCCTGACTGCAGTCTGTGATTCTTTGGTGAGCCGTGAATTCACATAGGGAAGTTGCTTAAAATTTAATGGATGTTGCACAGGTATAACTCGGCCAGTGGGTGCTTACCGACACTGACTGTGTGAGTTCACCCTTTGAATAAATGTGAGGGACTTGTTGCTTTTGATTTTTAAGCCGGTGCTAGAACTAGTACATGCTGCATCTGCAAGAAACGTGGCAGGCAATGTTAGTGGTCAAAGCATTGCCACTGGTTAGCTGTGTCTCCTTGGAACTGTGAAGTGGGACCTTGGTTAGATAGGGAAATGCTTTCAGTGTTAGATTTATTAACTGAGATTAGCATAACATTTCTGAATCTATTTTGCATTTATATTTCCACCCTATTGCTTCCCCTCCCTCCTTTTTAAGTTTATTCCCACCTTTTTCTGGATGAACATTTGTTTGGGCTCACTCATTTTGAGAAGGTGTGTCATCTTCATCCCTTCAGTTGGACCATTGCTAATGAAGCCATCTGAGCATGTTTGTGGCGTGTTAGGCAGAGTTAGGAGATAATTGTGCTAATAAAAATAGAAGTTTGAGTATGTATTTCAAAGCAATTGCCAGTTGTCCCTCTTGTGTGCATTCGTTAATTCCCTCACTTTGTACAAGTAGCTGAATGCAGCTTTGTCACTAGTTGGAAGTACGCAGAGCACTTAACAGATCCAGAATGCTTAACAGACAGTAAGTTTTGCTTACTCCCTCTTCTGCAGCTCATATGACTAACGGATAAGCTAGAACTATAAGAAAATGAGAAAAATAACATTGATTGAGTTTCATGACGTCAACACTTTGTGTAGCTTAGAAAAAGTAGGTCACTTTCCATTTTTAATATCCTGTTCTATACTTTGCATATAAAAAACAACAGCTGGATTGTGGACATTTCATGGAAGGCTATAAATTTCTATGTAAATATGGATTTTAATCATATTAGCATCTTTAGGAATTATAGGGGGAAATTGTATTTTTGGCTGAGGTGTTTCTTGAAAATCTCAACAGTTTGTACCTGTAGCGTTTTCATGTACTCACATCTACACATCTAAGTAACTCCAGAACCCTGTGGTTTTGATCACTGTTTTTAAAAGAAATGATGAGGCTCAACTCAGCCTCTTCTTGCTTGTTTTTCTTCACTGCTGTGCCTGCGTTATCTATCCTCGAGGCTGAGGAGTGAAGAAGTAAACACTTCTTTCCTCTTCCTGCAGTTATTGAAGTTGGACAGTCCTGCATTTGGTTCTCATCACATTGCCTGCACAGTGAGTCATTCGTTCTTGGTTTTATTCCTCAGACCAAGATTCATGTGATACTTCTGCTCTCAGGGAGATCAGATTAGTCACCGTTTGAAATCTTGTTTAAAAAAGAAATTGTTCCGCAGGTTGATGCCTTGCTGACCAGTTATGAGGTGGTTATTCTTTCTTTCCTTTTCTTCCCTTGCCTCTGCTTGCTGGTTGAGATCAGAATAATTCTATTTAGAAATGTTTTAGTCCTGGTAACCAATGCATGGTTGGAGTCCCACTGAAATCAGCGTGTTCTTAAATTCAGGACTCTTGGAGTCAACAGTAATGCAGGTAAGTTCCTAATAGTGCAGTGTGCTAAAATAAATCAAGCTGAAAATTGGACTTCCTTCACTGTACTGCTGAGGAGAACAACAACAACAACAAAACCAACATTGAAATTCTGGCAGTGGCAGTGAACTTTGTGAAATATATGCGTTTTGGTTTTTTTAAATTATTTTTATTGAGAACAATACGTGATTTTTATCAAACTTGTAGTGTTATTTGAGAAAGAAACTCACCCAGTGGAGTTGCTACCTGGAAATGCTTGATGGAGCTGAAATCAGATGGACATTTCAAATGATGCTAGGACAGTGCTGTCGGTTTCCAGTCCCTACTGTGACATGTGTTATTATGAAGGCTCTTGAAGTTCTCTATTTTGGCAGTGTAAGATTTCATGGGTGCTGGTTCACTGTGAGGAATGGCACCTGAAAGACTGCCCATGCAAAAAGTGTGAGGTGGTTATCAGAAGTAAGAAGAGCCAGGAGAACTTGTGTACTCTGTGTCTGCAAGCGCTTTGCCTGGGCAGGGCCGGCAGCTGGCTGTGCTTGCTGTCTAGTCAATGGACAGCAAGAGGAACTTCTTCAAATAGTAATTCAGAAAAACAAAACTGTGTTTGTGCTTCCTCTTAGGGGGAAGCCTGCATGAACAGTAGATGCTAATGCAGGCACCTAAGTAGTGCATCATGTTGAAGTGGAAGCAATGACTGTTTTGTGCCTTGGAAAGTAGGGGAGTACTGGAAGTTGCTGAAATGAAGTAAACGCTGTCGCAGTTCATAGATGAAAGCCTGAGTGGAAGGGAAGATGAATTAATGTTCCGCATTAAATTTTGATTATGGCTCTTTTGAACAGCAATATTTTCCATCTTTTAAGTTGTTAACAGTATTTTGATAAGAAAATGCTCATAAATCAGGCAGAGGTGCAGACCAACGAGGTAGAAAATGAGATTATGTGCAGGAAGTTCAAACAGGCATTCTTTTGCTTACGGAGCTTTTTGTGGAGTTATTGTTCTGCCCCCAGTTTGCAGTTGAACTCTGCAGCTATCAGGCACTCAGAACCGTTGGATGTATTCATTCACGTTGCTTGTTTTTCTGTCATTCTCTGTGAAACAGATGCACGTAGTATCTAAACAGACATTAAAAAATTCAACTTTGGATGAACTTTGTGGGTGTGCATGAGCAACTTGCAGGGAATGCCCAGCTTCCAAAAATTATTGGCAGTTTTGAAAAATGCTTACCCTCTGGATGAGTACCAACGAGCTCTGCTTCTTCACGGGTTCTCTTTGAATCTTGCTCCCTTTTCTGTATAACTGCTGAAATGAAACAAACCTGTATTTCTTTGAAATTCATTTGCCTGTATTACACAGGATTATTCTGAAGGAGAATCTGATCCTGTATTTTGGCAGTTATTTTTTGGTGCAGTGTGTTGAGGTATCGCTGAAGTGAATTGCTTTGAGATGGAGCTCTGACCCTGGGACTTCAGGTCAAGCAGGAATGACTGACCACTTAGGTATTCTCTTGTATGTCAGCTTACTTTACCTGAAAGGTTCTCCCCTAGGGAACCGCCATCCAGGAGACTGGGACCTTAGGGTGGGCTTTTGTGGTTTTTTTTCCACAGTTTTGCTTGACACCTGTCAGCTAGTTCCACACACTGCACGAGACTTGTGGGTGAAATCATATAGCTCATATTGAAAAGTAAGCAGGTACCCTATCAGCTTGGAAGCCTGACATTTTCAATGACTTAAACTCAGGCTGGTCCATGCTCATGTATTTTAGGCTGATATGGACAATGGGTGATGCTGGAAAGGGGAAACAAATCACTCCGTTACGCTAACTCATAAGCAAAGGACATTAATGATACTTTTCAATTTGTATGAATCTGAAATAAACAGTTCTAATGTTTTTGAGAGTAGGCTGCAAAAATGGTAAGAGATTAGCTGGATGTTATATATATTATTCTTGGAAGGTGGGATGGTGTCATTGATTTATGAAAAAAAGGTACTTTATTGAAGTTGTGCCAAAATATACCCATTTTTCTTGAAGTATACTTAAGCTAGCAAAGCACTTTTGTCTTCTGAAAGCAAGAAACAATTAGGAAATGGGGGAGATAGAATTACACAGAAACGTTTGCCCTTTGGAAATGAGTTACTGCTTCAAGTTTTGTCAGAGTACTTGATCTTCATGCAGAACTCCCAGCGTGTCCCTGGGCCCCATTAGACTTGATGGAATGTGCTGGTGGGCATGTGGGGTCTGGCAGAACTTTTGGAAGATGTCTGCGAAGAGCAGACACAGAAGACAGGTAGCTGGCATTGTCATTTCCTTCCTACGTGTAGCTTACCCTGACTCAATACAGTTAAGAAACTGTATTTTCTTACTGACAATTCTGTTTCAGCAACAAGTTAGGAATCTTACTGTTTAAAAATAAGTCTCTATGGAGTCTGCTGACATGCCAAATTGAACGTTTGAGGTCTTGGATGGCCACGGTCCAGTTCTGTCAGTGTGTGGCTGTTCTGTATCTAGCTGTTTTTAGAAATACGTGTGGTAAACTGTGGTAGTGGTAGCTAAGGCAGCCGGGACTTTAGAGTGGAGCCATGTCGTCTGCTTTCTCTCCACAGTTAGTTCAATAGGTCTGCAAATCAGTTCCGATGGTTCCTTGCCAATTTGCAGTCTTAACGTTTAATTGTGCAGCATTTCAAACTGGCATGTGATCGATTTGTTCATCAAGCTCAAATACTTGTTTGCTGCTCAAAATGTAATGAGGAGAGTAAGGACTGCAAACTAGCGGGAAGAAATTAGCAGCATCTACATAAAATCTTGTGTGTTGTCAGCATGCATCTGTGCAGTACAGGCTTCTCAACAGCAAAATAAATCTTACTTTTACTGGAAAAAAACGTGATTGTAAATGAGGATCCAGCAACTGAGGCCAAACCAATATTGTGAATGATTTATGTAATGCCTTAATCTGAGTACTGTGTTCAGTACCAGGGCATCTTTGCAGTATAGCGTTTGTCAGCCAAAGTGACAACTAGAAAATCTAGATTTTTCTTGAATTATTCATTTTTTCATTCAACTCCCCTCAACAAGCATATGATCTTAGAACTGTTGATTATTTCCTTTTTTTTTTTTTAATAGTGAAGGATTTGTTGTTAATTTTTTCTTTAGTACATAAAATGCTCATTGTGTACAAGGGAATGCATGATGTGTAGGTGGACTGGCACAGTACTAAGGCCATGTCAAGCTTTTATTAGTTAAAGTCTTGCCTGGCTTTACAGGAAGTTATTAATTACTTCAAGTTTGGAGATTTCTGGGTTTGAATCTTCGTGTGGAAAAATGAGTTTGACCTTCTTGCAGGAAGGCACCTGTTTTCACTCTGAAGAAAGGCGAGGCCAAAGCAGGCTGGGGAGGTTTCAAAAGCTTTCTCCTTAGTGATGACAAATATTGTAATAGGAGGTATTCTGTGTATGAAGGAAGGTGCTTTGTGCTCAATTAATCCCTAACTTTTGGGGGCTTTTCAGTATTGCCTCAAGCTGCTGTGCTCTGAGTCACTGTTTCTCAATAGTTAGGTTTTGTTTTGAATGCTGTGGGATCAGATGGCCAAAATGAACTTGACCTAAACTTGATGCTGTGAAACTTTGGTTAGTGAAGGCAGTTCTAAGAGTAGCTCTAAAGCAAGAGCAATTATGGACAACAGAGTCATTCATTAGATGAAAGTTACAGTTTCCTAACGTTGCTGGTACAGCTTCAACTTTCCAGCAGTTACATCTTTTGTTATTAGCTTTTAATCTAAGCAAAAGACAACCATTGACAGATTCCTATTTTTCATGTTACTGTAAAAGCTTTTAGTTGCTTGCTGTTGGTGATAGAAGTGATTAATGTCCTGGAAGAGTGGGGGCATTATTCCTTTTTCATTGCTTGCTTTTATTCCCACACAGCTGTGGCTTTTTGATCTACATTAAAAAAAAAAAAGGGGGGGGGGGAAGGAGTGAGGGAGGATATATGCAGATGTATAAAATTACCTTTTTTTGTCATGTGGATTTTGGTTTTGTGTGTGCTAGGAGAAAACAGATACTTACTTTCACATAAACTTTCACTGATGTGGATGTCCTTGAGAACATTACTTTTGGTTTTCAGTGATGACTAGGCACCTCGCTCAAAAGCAACTGCCTGAAGATAGTTATACCAGAGCACAGAAACTCTCAGAAGGGAGCAGTTGAACTGATGTTGGATTTTGGTCACGTTTTGCTTGAAGTTGTAAATCACTGGCTTATGTTTCCTGCCTCATACTGTTCTTCCAAAAATAGCTGAAAGTGCTAGCTGTTTGCCCGTGACGGAGTGGCCTGTTTAAAGTTACTTCCTCTGCCCCTCGTTCTCTCCCTCATGGCCTCCCACAACAGATGTTCAGTGACTTCAGCTGTGCTGAGAGATGGTCCTTAGAAACGCTGGGAAACTGATTTTTTTTTCTATTTAAAAATATAAGAATAATAAAAAAAAACCCTTGTGCACAACCCACCAGCCAACGTGAAGGTCACGATGCAGAGGCACAGAACAACCTGTATCTAATCCTTACTTTACTGCAACTGGTAGGAAAAACCTCAAGAGTCTCTGTTGAATGCAGCTGGAAAGTCACATGAGATGCATTCTGATCCGAAGTATCATCTTCAAAATACAAGCTGGGTTGAAAAGTAGTACATGGCAAACTATCTCTAATACTGTATCAATGCTGATAAAGAGTCAGTTTGGTTAATTCATCAGCTCTTCTGCAGAAATAGAAGAAAGTCACATCAAAGAAACTTGGAATGCTTACCTCAGCGTGCTGCAGGAAAGCTGTGAATTGAGATCAAAACTCCTTCAGACCACCTCTTTCCTGGCAATATCCTCCTTTAAAGTGATCTCTTCAAGTGTTCTTTTACACAGATTAGCTTCTATTTTGTAAAGAGCGCAGCTGGACTTGTATATTTTTTTTGTTTTGTAGAGTTAAGTTACTGTCCCGAGGGAATCTTTAGAGAAACTCGATTCCCCATGCTAAACATATATTGGCGAGTAGCATGCAACCAGTTACATTAATCAGTTGAAGGAGAATTGTTCTTCTCCTGTCGTACAAAATCAAATTATCTTACAGCTCCTCATTTCGAGAGCATCTCTCATGGAGCTTGCTGCATAGATCTTTCCTGCCCAGCTCTGGGATTTGATTAACAGCCCTTGTGCTGTGAGCAATTATCATTACACATCATTACAGGATCTTTTGAGTTTCCTCTGTGTTCACTGCTTCATATGGGAAAAGTAAGAATGCCAGCTTGGAGCTACTCATTGCTCTACAATAAAAAAATATCCTCAGCTGTTTTTATGACATCCAGAAAAGTAAAGGCTAGCTGTTTGGATGGTGTAATGGGCTTTCAGGGATGTAGTAGGCCTGGAAATCAGTGATGCAGGAGAACTAGTGTATTTACAACCATGCAGGAAAAAGGGAATGCAGCTACTAGCCATTCAGATGGTAGGTCCAAGTCTATCTGCTGTGTTGGCTATCATTGATTAGGCTTAGTTTTGGTTGCAGATTATAGAAAGGCCTGTACTCTTCTGTCTCAGTACATGTTTTGGATCAGAGGAAGACCTAGATGAAGATTCCTAACTAATGTAGAGTAAGTTCAGGAAAGTAATTGTCCCCTTGTACGCAGCACTGGTAAAACAACATCTTGAGTATTGTGTTCAGTTTTGGGCCTGTCACTACAAGGGCATTGAGCTGATTGCATGTGTGCAGTAACCAAACTGTTGAAAGGACTAGGAAACAAGTGTGTGGGGAGCAGCTGAGGGAACTGGGGCTCGGGAGACCTTGTCACACTCTACATCCTCCTGAAAGGAGGTTGCAGCAAAGAGGGTGTCAGGCTCTTGTGTGACAAGTGACAGCACAGGAGGAGTTGACCTCAAGTTGTGCTGGGGGAGATATAGATTGAATACCAGAGAAAATTTCTTCATGGGGAGAATGGTTAGACTGTGGAGTGGTCTGCCCAGCAAGGTGGTGGGGTCACCATCCCCAGAGCTATTTAAGAGACGTGTGGTTGTGGTGCTCAGAGACATGGCTTAGTGACGGGGTTTGTTAGGTCGAAGTGACTGTTGGACTTGGTGATCTTGAAGGTCTTTTCCAACCTAAATTGTTCCTTGATTATTAGGTTTACTTGTGTGAGTGGGCAGGGTGGCAGTATAGCAGTATGACACTGTAATGCTGAAGCGGATTGTGCGAAAGGCATCTTAGTGGATGCCAAATGTTTCTGTCTATGATCTGAGATGGAGCTAGAACTTCTGTATAAGTACTACATCTAAATAGGTGTAAGTAGTTTCTGGTGATGAGGTATCATCCAGCATTAGTACTGTAATGGTCTTCAGTTTAGCGCCAGAGGGTCTGGGGTTGATGCTAGGAGGTTCTCAGGTGATGCTCTTGTCTAAAACCTACTAAATAATATGCCGTGGTTTGTTTCCTTGCTGGTTACTTGTTGAAACGGTATCAAGTTGTTCTGGGGCAGTTGTGAGGGCCCAGCTCATCTCTATTGTTTTGTTGAGGAAGTGCTTTCTCCTAAGTTCTGTAACATAGTAATCATTTCACATGGAAAGAGGCTGGCAGGCAAGGGCTTACATTAAGAACAGGTCATCTAAAAATCTCATTTTCCAGATCATCGAAATCTGTTCACAGATGGCTATTTTTGACCTGGTTTAGAAATCTAATGCCATCTGTCTCTTCATGAGAGCAAAGTGTATGCCTGCGTAAATGTCCACAGTTTAAGCAAAGAGGGATTGTTGAGCAGATAGGCTGTTTCTAATCACAGCTGTTTTAAAACAAATCTCTCTTTTTTTTTTTAATGCAAATATCTGGTGAAGCAGTGATGAATTCTCTGGTTTTATTGCATTTTCAGGCTGAATGACCTATATAGTTTCAACGCTTAACATATATTGCCTGAAAAGCATGTACTGATTTTTAACTTATTACAGAAGTACAGTAGAGAGGACTTACATAACTCCGTAGTAGCACTGTGTTCTTTCAGGCTTCAAACTGTGGTTGGTTTTTTTTCATTGCTTTTTCCTCTTTGAAAAGGCAGAAATAAATTGCATGTTTCCCCTTAGAGTTATAAGCACTTTACCAACTTGTTGGAATTATGTGCGAGTATAAGTGCATACTAGGCTTTCAAACATTATGTTAATTTCAGGTAATTACCACATTAACTATTTGGTATCAAAAGTGGTTTCCCACTTTCCAGCTATGGCCATTTTAATATCAAAAGGAATTATTTTTCAGCACAACAGCTTCTGATCATTTTAAATCCATATGTAGTCCCTGAAATTGAAGTGCAGCCAGGTATTTCTGCATGCTTTAATTACTGTTGAGTGGTACTATATTTTCAGTTTTAATTAAACTTAATGTAAGCATTAACGATGATTTTGTAGCATCCTAATTTTTACATGTATGCTGGGGTTTGTGCATGAAGAATTTTTTAGGCATAAATTCTGGTAGAGAATCAGATCCATTGGTATGTACACATTTTCTTTTTTTGTTTCTGTATGATTTCTGGCTGTTGAAGGAATAAGGCTTTTTCAGAGGAGTAAGAACTTCAAAGGAGTTTGAGATTCTGCTATGGGTTTTTGCCGTTTTGTTTTCCAGGTGCCAGCATCTGTATCAGTGTAGAGAGCCTGGCAGAAGACAGGAGCAGCTTTTCATTCTTGTTGCAAATCATTGCTCTGTTTTTCTTCTTGACATGCTTACCCAAGAGCTTGTTTGGAGAGAGCTTCCCGAACAAGGCAGCAGCAAAATGAATTGTTGTTGCTGGTTTGGATATCTTGCCCTTTTCAGACTTCTTTATTTTTTTTCCTGTACTCAAACCTTTCTGTGTACTCTCTGAAGTGAAACGCTGCGCTAATGGAAGCTCAGCTGCTTTTACTGAGTTTCTTTTTTGGATGTGAGGTTTCTGTTTGTTTGCTTGATTGATTGCTGTTTATTTAAAATAGTTAGGGAAGCGATGCTATTCTGAAAAAATCAAGTATATGGCTGTTAAGAGACAGCAAGGTAAATTTGTTGACACAAAGTTTTTGTGAATGTGCTTAGATTGGCGGGTATGTGGAGATGACCTAATACTTAGAAGCATGGGACGAGCAAACTTCATTCCAGAAGGTTAGGAATGATGTCTGGCAGTCAGGCATTCTCTGCTCTCCAGAAAATTGCACCTGAGGAAATATTTAAAAGTGTAGATGAGACGATGCCAAGTATCTACATTCAGTGAAAAATACCTGGCACTTCTAAGAGTTTAAGGTTGCGAAACCATACAGAAATGCGTACATACGTGTACCGATATATTTGTTTCTTTGCATAAATATCTTCAGAGATTTTCTTGTTTTCATCAGTCACGCTCGCAAGCGTCCAAGCAGTGCTCTTTTCTATGGTATTTACAGGAGAGCCTTTTTTTCCTTCTTTTCCTTCCCTTCTTTTTATTGCCAGTGTCTTGCTAGAACAAGAACGTGTGACACTGGAAAGAACAAGGAAGCTGAGTTTGTTTCTTCCTCTTGTTGCAGCCTGTTGCGTGCCCTGTGCCTAGCTCAGTCTAAGCTGTCTGTGCTGCCACAGTAGTCCATTTTTAGACTGTAGTAACCCATTCATGAGGAGAAAATAGTAGGTCAGTGAGGAATTCAGTATTGGATAGTCTATTTTTTTTTAGATACTTATCCAAAACACCTAATGAGAGCTATTTGCATAGCTGAACTTAGTTTGGCTAAGTTTAGCTACTCAGTGCTAAGCTGAGTGCATTACTCAGATCAATTAGGATCACCTATATTAAAAGTGTGCAGGGATAGAGGGAAAAACCATTGCAAACTTATATCAAGTATTCTACTTTGCAGGGAGCAAATGGGAGCCTTACACTCCAGAACAAAGTGTATCCATGTTAAATTGTCAAGTCTTAGACATATTAAGAAACACTCTTTTTCTTATTAGCCGAAGAAGAAAGCAGAAGGTCTTAACGGTGAGTGTTCTGACCTTTTGTCTGCAAACTCTCTAAAATCTGTCATGCTGGTGCCTCCCAAATACGGAGAGAGAAAAAGAGTGGAGCTGTGTCTTAAAAATATTACCGATGAAAAATCCTACCTTATATAGATAGGTTAAACTATGAAATTCTTGCCCACATCAGTTGATCTCATTAGATCTGGAATGTAGAAATGGTGTGCAACTGTTTGGCTGTATCAAGTGATTTGTGCTTGCTTTCTTTTCTCTAAAAAAATACTGACCCAACTGTTCAGCTTCATTGGGGGTAGTGAAGCAGCACTCTAGAGGAACATTTTTGTCTTGGAGGAATCCGAAGAGCAACTGAAGCTCTTACAGAGCACATTTGTTGACATAAAATGTCTGGCTGGAGAGTTGAATTTTTAGCTGTGCTTGAAAGCTTGACAGATTTTTCATTCTCAGCTAGTCAGTGCTAGAGGAATCTAAACAGCCTTTGATTGCTGGCAGTGTTGGGAATAAACTGCATTTCTTTTTTTGCAAGCTCCTTCTCAAGTCAGTAACATGATTAATCCATTGAGTTGGTCAATTCATCCCTTGTTCTGACCTCAGTGGCTTTTTGGTGCCTTTTACAGTAATTTCTTTCTTCACATGGGAGGAATACCTGCATGTCTTATTTTGTAATGTTGTGATGGTGGTCTTTCCTCTGCAGACTGCAGGCATTGGCTAATGCTGCTGGTTTTTCTCCTTCGCGTTGCAGGTTTTAATATTGGTGGGCTTTCTTCTCTGAGTGTACTAACAATGAGAATCGAGTTTTAAAATATGGTTCTTAGATACGATGTGTCTGATATGATTAAGTCTTAGCATCAAGTCCTTAAATGACTGTTGTGCACATCAGAAAGCTGCCTAGGAATCAAGCACATGGAACCCAGAAGTAATTTTGTGTGTGCATTTGTGTTGGAACGGAGAGCGGGAAAAGTGCAGAAAAAGAGGAATTACTTCTTTTCCTCTTCAGTTTTGAGCGTGACGAGTTTTGTCTTGTTCTCTTGGAAGAGCTGTGAGAATAGCATGGCAGCCCCTGGGGGTGAAGATCTCCTGATTGTATGTGTATTGAAACTCATAATGTCACCACGTGCTCTCTCCCTGGGGAACTTCACTCGGTCATCCAGAGTAGAGGCTGGTTTCACGTGGTTTCACAGAGAGCACAGAGCTTTATGAGCCTAGTGCATTTGAAGCCTGACTTCAGATTGAGAAAAGTAAAAGTTGGAGTTTTATCACAGCAGAACAGACTTCAGTGCAGGTTGTATATGTATTTTTGGCTGGAGCTGCTGCAGTTCAACCATTGCTAACACTGTGGCTTAATTCAGAGCCATGCTGGGTATGCTAACAGATGTTCTAGTCACACCTGTGAATTACTGTGAAGCCAGCTTTTTTAATACTGTGTCTCACAGCTCCAGAGGAAGTCAGAAGAAAGCTAGCAAGTTGCATCAGCTGAGTTGAGAGTGAACTTAGATGGAGGAAAACCAAAGTGAGGGATTGATACATGAAATATGTGTTACTTCATGCTTTTCCTACCAGCCAAAGGTACTGCTTGGCTTAATATTTCTTTGCAGTAGTTCTTCAGTAGTTACATGCACTCTGCATCAGATTTGCTGTTGAACAATCCTGCAGAAGGGAGAAAGTAAGCTTTTATTGAAGATGGGCTTGAAATATGCAAGGTGATTCTGTTAATAGTAAAGCTATTTGGGATCTGGAGACTGGGAAAAGCACATGCCTAGCAAAGTACTCTGAAGCTGAACTGCAGACATCTAATGAAAAGTTATAGTTGTTACTGTCATTTTAGAGTTCCTTTCCCTACTAGCAAACAAACTTTTGTTCCCTTGGTCTGTACTTCTGTGCTTTATTCCTCGTATTTTTTCCAGGAAAAAACAACCTAGTCACCACACGCATTGTGGCCTTATCTCTAGGTTTTGTCCTTCACATTCAAAGCACTCATCCAGGTAGTGCTAAGGTGCTTTAGCAAAGCCCTGGGGAGCAATACCCACTTTCCTGGCAGAGAGTTTTGATCTCATCAGTCTGCCAAGGAAATTTAATATCCAGCTTTGTTTTTTAATAACTACATAGAGGATGAACTTGTTTTATTCTTGATTTTTTTGCTCATATGTTTTGTCGTCTCTTGCTTACCCTTAGCTCCTCCTCTTCTTGTTTTTGTTTGTTGTGGTATAGGATACACACGTTTCCTGTTGCAGTTTTGAAACAAACATTCAATATGAAGAGTATTAGTGACTTGCATGGTACCTTTGTGTGAGGATCTGAGGCAGCTTCTGAAGTGCTGGATGCTTTATCCAAGTGCTTGAAAGTCTGATGTGTGGCATAAGACTGACTGAAGTGTCTTGTTTCCATCTGAGCATCTGGGCAATCAGTAGTGCTGAGGGTCAGTCCTCGTTTGCCAGGTTCTAATAATGTCTTTAAGATCAAATCAGCAGGCTGTATTGTGCTGCTGGCATCTTATGGGTGGACTGATGAAAACAGAAGTTTGGAAGGAAGCAATATGCTCCCAAATACATGCGAACAGATCGGAGGCAACAAGCTGAATTGTTGCTGATCCTAGCTGCTGCTGAACTCTGAACTTGGGGGCTGTCAGGAGCTGCTGCCATGGAAACAGAATGCTGCTGCTCAATTAATAGGGACTTACCACTTGGGAAACATTTTGCTTCAGCCTTTTTCCTGATTCTGCATTATTTGATAGCTGACTAATACACAGGCAACTTCTTAAAAATATATTATCTTTTTTTTTTCTTCTTTCTTGTCTGTAGGTGAAGCCAAAAATCTTCCTACATACCCGGGGCCAAACAAGATGAGGGATTGCTACTGTACTGTAAACCTGGACCAGGAGGAGGTTTTCAGGACCAAAATTGTGGAAAAGTCATTATGGTAACAAATACATGTGTATATGTGTTCTGTTAACTCTTCTCAATACTCTAAACTACTTTTCTGCTTACTGTGTTTGTCTAATGTTCCACAGACACTTTTTTTGGGGGGGTAAAGGGTATGCATGATCTTCCTTCCTGTTTTAAGAGCACTGTATTGGTAAAAGTATTAGTGCTGTGATTTTTGTTTGTATATATAGGAAAGCATCTCCATCAAGGCAAGCCACATAAAAGAATGCACAGCCAATGCTCCTTTCTTTCTGGAGTATTTTTTGGAGCTTCCCTAAACTTTCTGGTTCTGAACTCCATTTTGCAGCTGTCTGTGCATAGTTTTGCACTGCCACCCAGATGTCTGGAATTAGGAATTCATTTTTTTTTTTTATCATGGAGCTGCAACTAATTGAGACCAGCATCTGATGTTCAGGCCTCTCCTTTATCTTGTGTGCTTCCTGTGAGGTTATAGTAGCCAAGTGCAGAATGAAATAGAATAAGAAGAAGCATATAGCAAAAGTGAGAACACTTTCTCCTGGAAATCCCCAAATGTCAGTAATTAAAAAGAAAGGCTGGGTGTAGATGTATACTTTGGCAAGTGCAGCTTTTTTTTATATATTTTCTTATATCTTTATATTGTCAGCAAAGGAAAGTCAAACATAAAACTTTTATCTTAAGATATAAAGTGGGAAAAGAGAGTAATGTAGTTGGGAATCTGCTATTTGCCTTGTTGTAATTGCTTGCTCTGAGAAATAGCTGTAATTCCTCTCCCCACCCCCAAGTACCATATACATATAAGAAAGAGTCTGAGTAGCCTGAAGTGGGATTTATTCCCTTAAATCACTCTAATTGTTCTCATAATTTTTTAAGTCTTTTTTTCCCCAGTTTGTCTTCTGATGGGATGCACTGGGGTCCATAATTAAGACTGTTGATTTTTAAGGCATTTAGATCAGCTAAACACAATTAGAGGAAGTGTTTTTTTTATGACAGTGTTGGCAGTGTATCTAACTTAATTAAAAAAAAAAAAGAGAAAAGGCAAAAAGCCCCTGCCTAATCAGTGTGCTTTTTTACAATAACTGATGAACAATGTCCCTGGACCAGCTGTTTCTCTAGAAGAGATCTTGTCACTGGTTTAAATGTGGTCCTGAGTCAAGCAGTTGCAGCTTGATGGCTCACAACTAGACATCGCACGGGTGGTGTTTTTGCTAGGTGATTGTTGAAGTCCTTAACAGGGAAGACGAAGGAAGAGGAATGTGGGATGTATGGTAATAGCTGATGTCATTTTGATTTAATTTCCTTGAACTAATCTGATTATTCTTTTCTTTGGAGAGAATAACTGTTAGTAGTAAGGTGTAAGCAACATGTGTCATTCTTTTAGTAGGAAAAATTCCATCTGTCTATCATTATATCAAGTATCATTATAGAGCTAAAGAGGTATACTGAGTCTGTGCAGAAACTGGAAGGTTTCTGTTTCCTGTGGAGCTGAGTTCTTTTCATCTTTTGAGGTAAATTTGGAGCAAAGCAACACAATGGTCAGAGACCAGGAAAACATAACTGATAAGGAGAGATTAAAAGACATGACTTGTTTAGTATGGAGAAGAGGGCTGCCTGGGCACATAAATCTGTAAATAAATAAAAAATTGAGAGAGAGGGAATAGTTCTTTATGTCTAGTACGGATACTGCAACTAATAGATTTAAATTGCAGTGGGAAATGTATGGGGAATGTTATGAAGGAAAGCTTCCTTTTACTGAAGATTCTGAAGTGCTGGAGTAGATTCCCATCTTTAGTACTGATATGTTGTATGTAACTGGTGCTGACCAGAATATTGGGAAATTGCTACTGTGGGACAATGGTAGACCAGATGACCTCTCAAAATCCTTTACAGCCTTTTTTCCCTGATGTAAGGGTTGAGTAAAGGTGATCTTTATGTTGATTGTCCCAGTGAATTTCTCTCCCATAGTTGTCTGTCTTTCTGTCTGTAGGGCTGTATTTGCATGTCCCTGAATACCCACTTAAATACACTATTAACACTTCGATTTTGCATTTATCCAGATAAAAGTTTCTTTGGCCTTGTTTTTCTTCCATGAAAACAAACAAATGAGCCAATGAAAGCGCAGACAAAAATCCCAAATACATCAGAGGTAAAATTGGGATGTACTCCCAATCTGTTGATGGTGATTACTCTTATTTATTGAGGCACACTCAAACAGCTGCATAACCTTTTATGTGATTATGTGTAAGTATATTTGAACAAGTGCATAGACTTCCAGAGGAGGTCGTTTTTGAGATCAGACAGTGCAGTGTGGTGCTAGGCTCTTGTTTTTTGTAAGACTCAGATGAACACAAAACTGAGAAGCCAGTCACGTTATTACATTCTTTAATGCTTGTTTGTTAATTGATTCAACTCATTGGCTAACCATAAATTATTGAGCAGGCAAAATTTATGTGCCCTAAGGCCCATGTAATTTGCATGCAGCAGATAAATCCTTGCTTTTGTATATAGTGTTTGACGGGCACTTGCCAATGTAGTAAGGAAGCATGTGCTGGGTGCCTCTTTCAGAGGTATTGCTGCTGTAATCCATGACGTTAGATGGAAGTGGGGACATGGAGCTGGGCCAGAGTATGGCTAAAATAGCTGACCATCCATGTGGCTGGCATAGAGAGCCAAGCTGTTCATGCCTATTTTCTATTCCCTACCACTTCACTAATGACATGAGGTTGGGTTACTGTGGTCATAGGTAGCAAAAAAGGTTATATTTTCACTTCTACTGGTTATTCCTCTACCTTTTATTTATTTATTTGTTTAGTAGTTTATGAAGTTGTTTTTCTTGTAGTTTATGAAAAGATCTTCGTGAATCTCTGAATTGAGAGGTGTTTCATATGCAGCTCTACCAATTTCAAAACAGTGTCTTCTCATACAAAAATGTGTGTCCTGGAGAATCCTATCTTTTCCCGCGCCTCTGCATAAAGTGACTTTTTTTTTTGTATCTCCATGAGAAGACTCGTAATTACAAGTTGCATTGAAACACTGCTTTGTGTACTTGGGAATTCAATGAGCGCATGATAGTGGCTTGTTTTTGTGTGTGTGTTGTGTTTCTTGTGACCAGTTCTGGCATGCTTGGGGCATCTGTGGCAGAGCCTTCACACTCTGACTCATGATCTCCTGTGTTTTGAGTTTAGTCTGTAAAAAGCTATCTCCCTGAGCTCTGCCCTAATCTTCTGCAGCAGATTTGTATTTTATCAGGCTGTGGCGGATGCATAGGAAGACAGCTGAGATCTGTAACCTCTTAAATCAACAGAAAATAAATCATTCAGAGCGTTAAGAACTGAACCAGCTCATCCTGTTGCCCAGTCCACTGCTCTTGAGAGACTTTCCGTGAGCCTGGTGCCCTTTATCTAAGTTTGCATCATAAAAACTGAGAGCAGCCAGCATGGTGAACCTTACTACCTCTGTTCAGCTGTCAGGTGGGACTCATAGATTACAAGCAGGAATTTAAGTTATTCCTGCCATGTTGCCCCTCTTGGCTCTGGTTAAGCTGGGTGGTGTCACCGGTGCCTTGTGAGGGCTGCTGTGGGGATTACTGGTAGTGTCTGACCAAAACAAGTCAGGGGTTATGACGTGGGCTGGTCTTTCTATGAAACTGCAGGGAAATGCAAAAATCCTGTTCATGTGGGGTGGCTCAGAGTCATTTGACTTCTCTGGGGATCCTTGGACAGGCTAGATTCGAGTGTGAGTTGATTGGAGAAAGCTCTCCAGGTTCCCAGGAAGAGAATCTTGAACTCTTCAAACAGCGCTGTTTTTGTAAACTCCTTGGCACGAGTTTTTAGTAGATTCTGAGTAGGTCCCACGCAAGTCATAAGATTTGAGGGAGAGGGCAGTTAGAGTTGGGATCTAATAAACTTCTCTGTTTAAGTGTTTGTTTTTCAGTATTTATATTACTGTCATAGAGAATGGCACTGAATATAGTTGGATCTACTCCATTAAACCTAGCAGAGATGTATGTGAAGCCACTTAGGTATTTTGTGTCTGAAAAAATGTGCAAGGTTGTTGTTTGTTATTTTTCTCAGTGCATAGATTTACAGTTCTTTTTAGGTCTGAGCTACAGATAAGCAACCTGACTTTAGTTTTGCTGGTATATCTCCTTTGCTGAACAAACTCTTACCTTCCCCATGAGCAGTTCAGACACCACTGTCAGGGGCTTGTTCTAAGAGCAGATCTTCCCAAAGGATAAACTTTCTTGGCTTGTTGGCATTAAGACTGACTTTGCCTTGGCTGTTTCCATCAAATGTTTCCATTCACTTAAAGGGCAGTGTCAGCTGCAACAGGAAATCAAGGCAGCTTCTCAAATCATAGGTGAAGAATGGAAGGAATGTGACATCTCTAAATTTGTTTCAAGGATATGAATAAAAGCAAAAACTGTCACACATTAAGAATCAAATGGCTGACGCTGTGTGCTTTAGAGAGATGAGCCAAGCATCTTGAGTCTGTCATTATTTAGTTCTCCACTATTTCACTGAGGAATTTTTCACGTGCTAAACATAGTGATCAAAGCCTGAATGAAACAGAAAATAAAGCCAGAAGCACTTTCTCCACCCACAGTCTCTCTGTTTTTTTTCCCTAGTAGTTTCCAGTGAAAGAAACAGTGTGCTCGTGAGTGTGTAGTGAAATGTACTGTAAATTCAGTTATGGCTGTGTTCCCTTCAACAGGAGTTAATTGTCTTTGTTTTAGTATCAGGTCTGTTAACAAATCCAATTGACAGCTCTCAGAACTTTCTCTAAATAATTCTGGTATCATATTTTATATTTTGTGGGTGTTTTTTTGTGGGGTTTTTTTTTATCTTCTTAAATTGTAGGCTTGCTTAGACACTCCGTTTTCCTATGTTTGGAGTTCATGGCGGCGTAGCTAAACTTCTCTTGTGTTCTGATAACATCTTGGATGCAGGCCAGTCCTCAAATTGTAAGCACACAGTTGTTTCCCTTAGCTGGACTGTTGCCAGAATTAGCTCAGCTAGCCACTTCCACGTGCTTAGGTTGCCGGCTCACCTCCTTGAAGTAACAGCTTGCCCCAGCCCAGAGGCCTCGAGTACAGAATACTCAGTAGGACTGGATGCTGAAGCATGTCTTCTGCTGTCCGCACGTTGTGTAGCTTCTCTCTCACCCACTCCCAGCTCACTACTTGGTGTGCTGGCAGTTTCTGGGCTCTGCCGTCTTCTGCGTTTAACTGTATCTAACCATGGCTTTAATTCCTATTAAGAGTGGATTTCAATTCTGAAGCATCCCAAGCCTCTAAGGGAAGGGATAAGATGGCTGTGGCTACAACTTCAGCCTGGTCAGGGTTATTATTGAAGGCAAGGACTGCATGGTCATGTAGGGAAGTAATACAGCTGGGAAGGGTGCCAGGAGAGGAAGCAGGACTTAATGGAAGGAGGAGAATGAAGTGAGCCTTGAGACCAAGGCAGGGTTTATGAATGAGAGCGTTTATTCACACGAAAAGCCACCCATATGAGTAACAATTGTTGGTGTTGTAGGCTGCTTTGAGCCATTAAAAAAAAAAATAAAAAAAGCAACAATGCAGCTGTAATGTGACTTCTGTTGTTTGTGTGTGTCATCTTACAGAATATTTTGGGAGGTGACTAGGGGCCAAACGGCTGCGACTTAAAGTTATCATAATCCCTGTAAGCCTCATTGAGCCAAACCAGCAACTGTCAAGTGAGGACGGTAACTATAGCTCGTGTGTCTGTCTCTGTGCTCTGATATTAGGGCAGAGAAAATGCACACCACTTTATTTTTTTCTCTGTGTACCAGGGGTGGTTGTGGCTCTGATGCAGCGCTGCCATTTGGGTGTCTGCATGGCGACACGAGAAAAAAATTGCTTAGGCTTAGCGGATGTCTGGAAGACTGCAGTCTGCACTCTAACAATGGGCATAGGTGGTATGTTTGGATTTAGATGTTGCCTTGTGTGCCATGTACTTCCTGTTGTGTGTACTCTGCCAAATCTGTGCTTGAGATATAATACTGGGTATTTTTAATAAGCTGTGTAAGGAAATGACCATGACATCTGCCGACTTCGGCTTCTAAAGATCCTGTCTGTCTCATTTGCCTGTCTTCTTGTAGCTCTGTGTCCAGTAGGAGACTGAAGTGTATTCACATTTTATTTGGCTGGCTGTTCCTGCTTTGAATAAACCTTCTCTTCTCTTCTTCCCCTCCTCACCCCCAACCCTTTACATATGCTGCTAAGCATGGCATAAAACATATTAGCCAAGCAATAGAAGAAGCTTAGCGGTAGAAAGAAGCGAGCGTACTCCTTTGTACAGACTGATTTTGCTTTCAGCTCACACTGAGATGTGAACTCTGCTCTTCAGTTCATGCAGCGGGTTGAATCCAGTATTTCCAAACCATTTAAAATAGTCAGAGGATGTGGAGTTGTCTGTGGCATGTTAATAGTCTTTACTTCCAAGTAAAAAAAAACAAACACTTTAAACAGAATCGATACACAAAGAATTTTGGTTTGAGGGGTTTCATTATTATTCATCATGCAACTCTTTCACTTCATCCACTGAACTGTTAGTGCCAAAACAAAAACAAAACTGCTTTAGTGAGTCTCAAGATACTGAGAAATGAGCACGAGGTGGTTTTTCAGCACAGCCTAAAACTAAATAAATGTTTCTGCTGTGAGATTAACTGACGGGAAGAGACTTCATCAAGTCAGTACTGTGTGCAGCAATTTTAGTACACATCCTTGGGTATGGAAGTTGCAGTATGCCTCTGGAGTTCTGTAAAACATGTAAAAATGAGCAAAAAAAAAAAAGTCACCATCTCTGGAGATGTTCAAGGAATATTTAGGTGGGGACATGGTTTGACTGAGGGACATGGTTTAGTAGGGAAGTATTGGTGGTAGGTGGATGGTTGGACTGGATGATCTTGGAGGTCTTTTCCAACCTTGGTGCTTCCGTAATTTTAAGCTAGGTGGTAAGACAGCCCTGCACTTTCTGAGAAAGGTCCTGCTGAGGTTAACTTCCCTCCTTCAGAGTATAGTAAGGTGTGATGGCCTTTGTGTGCCTGAAAGCTCTTAGTTTAAACATTCATAATCTTCCTCTGTAGTCTCAGATCCTATCAGGAACATAAGAGCCAGTGACTTAGGAACAGCCTCATTTCTTAAGTAAATAGTAACAGATAACCTGCACTGCCACTCTTTTCATCACCATGATAACAGAACTAAAAAGAAACGAGTACTAGTTTAAAGCTTAAAGAGGGTAGATTTAGGTTAGATATAAGGAAAAAGTCTTTTACAGTGAGGGTGGTGAGGCACTGGCACAGGTTGTTCAGAGAGGTGGTTGATGCCCCATCCCTAAAGACATTCAAGGCATCAGGATCTGGGCTTCCTGGTCAAACTGTGGATATCCCTGTTCATTGCAGGGGAGCTGGACTAGATGACCTTTAAAGGTCCTTCCAACTCAAAGCATTCGATGATTCTGTGAGTAGTGTTTGTTTTTAAATGTAGCAGTCCTTAGCAAAGATGCTGTATTTGAAAACACTTCTATGTTCAGCATGGGAGGAGGCTGTTCAGCCCCTTGCGGTGGACATCCTCTACTTCACTCCTTGTAAAATCCTGTTCTTAGCAGCTCCCTTTATCTGTTTGCTTGAAGTCTAGAAGAACCTGAAATGATGGCAATGCTACTCTTGTCCTTCAGCTGTGACCATATTGATGTGCAAACCATGCTGTAAGGTTAAGGGAGGGCACCCTCATTATTTCTCCTTGAACGAATAGTATTTCTCATGAGCATACGTTTAGTCTCCAAAGAAAGCTGAACTCAGAACTTGGAGGTTGAATCTGAACTCATTTGGTTCTGCAAGATTCCTGAGTTTTCAGCGGGGTTAGTTCTAGTATTTGTTTTGGAGGATCTTGTCAGACTCCTGAGGGCTGCGTGAGCAGATGCTGCTGCTTTTTATTAATTGCCACGTCAAAATAAAAGTACTCACTGAAGCTGTCTGACTAACTAGCTGTTGGGGGACAGAGGGAGTCATTTATCTGTTCTCTTGGAAAAAAAAAAACAAAAAACAACCAACATTCTGGAGCCCTGGGGCTCATGCTGGCAATAATGTGGCTTGGGAAATAAATGATGGGGTTCACCTGCTGCAACCTCATACTCTTCAGGTCTGGGTGGGAGATAGCAATGGTACTGTTCTGAGGGAGAGCATGGAGGATAAGTACACAGTGAACTGGAAGCTCAAAACATTTGTGCGGTTACTTTAGATTCCCTCAGAAAGAAGATATCATTACTACAAAGCTCCACAAATCGGGATGGGTGAGGTTCAGGTTTATCTTTGTTTCCTTACAGTCAAAACCTTCCTGGCTAATTATCCAAGGGAGAATGAGTGTACTTGGGCTGGAGACCAGCTTGCTTTTATTGGGAATGCAGTGTAACTCAGGGATGTAACCTGAGTGATGGAAGTCTGGGAAGGGCTATGGGATCTTGGAGGGGTTAAGCCAAGTGACAAGTTGTGATCTGTGCAGGGCTAAGTCAGTCTTCATAGCATTTCTTCTATTAGTTAATCCCACATACTGGACTAGGAACTTCCTGTTATCCAGTCTGCTTTTCTGAAAGTGGAGTGTGTTATGCTTCATTATGGTCTTAGATATCTTCTGCCTCTGATCAGCACTCGTGATAATGATTAATAGAGGACCTGCTAAAAAACCCAGCTGTTGTCTGTTCCCTGCTCTTTCCTCCCCAGAATCAGCTGAGCTGAATTAAAGTAAGCTTTATAGTGTATGTGTGTGTATATTTCCAGTTATCTGAAGCTTCTCTAATATTCTTAATAGAGAAATGTGTATATAATCCACAGTTCATTAACTATCATTTCATGCTAAGATCATTAGTGAATAAGTTCATCTGTCATATTCTTCCAGTGGAAAGGGCAATTTTATGGATGAACAGAGTATTAGAGCTGGGAACGATGCAAGTGTTTTGCATGTGTAATGCCCTAAATATCTGGGTGATGTTTAGGCATTTCTGTCACCCCTTTGGGTTAAGCCTGTGCATAAAAGTGTGCACCATATGCATAGAACAAGGAATTTGGGGCTGCCTGAAGCGTGACCTCTGGGGATAGTTGGGCTAGCTCTCAGTTTAGAAGAAGCTTTTTGTTTCAGAGTATTTAGGTATTTTGTACCTGGAACAGTGGCCGTTGAAATCTTGTTTCCAAATGAAATCTCCAAGCAGAATGAGTGAAGATGACTTAACTGAGAGCACTGAATTGGAGGTGGTAGATGGGATGGATGTATAACATTCAGCTGCCATTTCCAACCATTAGGTTTTTCCTTCCCCTCTTTACCGCAGGGATGACTAAGTGGGTCACAGTGCCTTGACTTACAGCTGGATGCATTGATTTCAAGGAATGGGAGACTGTTTCAGTGGGGAAGTTTTGAGTTGTGGGTGCATCATTGACTTTGTTTATCCAACATGTTTTTCCTTGCGGCTGATGTAGTAACTCCACCTAAATGTTCTTACTCTGTCTTGAGAGATGCCTCTGGATGTTATGACATGCATCTGTCTCTTCATACTCAATGATGAGCTTATTTGAGATGTGATGTTTGGCACTTTGAATGATATTTGCCAGCTAACTTGTGAGATGATTAGGGAATTTTGGCATAGTATATTTTCTCTGTTGGCAGAAGTATAAACAAAAGTGTTCTAGTGATGTAAGATACCTGTGCTTTGGTAACCTGAAAGACATTGAGGGAATAACATCTGCTGACAAACAAGAGGCTGAAAAATCAAAACATAAAAAGTTTTCTGTAATGATTAAATCTACAGCATGGTTTCGTCTCCTATCTTTGTGCTTAGCCAAGCCAATATAGAGGTCTGTATTTGAACGGGGAAGAAAAAGCCTGCTGGCTTTGAGCCTGTTAGAATGAGAGATTTATTTTTAAGTTTACCTCTGCCATACTTGCTGTATTTGTCTGTATGACTCAAATTGTGTCCACCAATTTAGATCTACTGAAGCATGAGTGACTTGAAATTAAAAATCTCTGGTAAAATAGTAGACCTGTCGATGAACAAATAAAGTTGACATACACTTATAGTTCTTAGAAATAATTCCTCAACCATATAATTGGATAGAAAGAAACTGAAAAGACTGCTTATAGGAGTCTGAGGTTTTTTTTTTCATTTAAAATGGTACAGTCTGAAGAAAGCATCCCAAGTCTCTTTAAAAGAGGTTTTCATGCTGAGATAGTGCTTTTTATTTCTATGTTTTTTAAATCTTGTCTTACTATAAAAGAACTTATTCTGTAAAATCCAACAAGCAATAATAGATCTGCAGGTCTACCAGGTAACAAGCATCAAGTCAGCTGCAAGGCTTAGCTAGTACCAGTTGACTGAACTCATCTTTAAATTTGGAAGTTTGGAGGGTTTGAAAAAAAGGCAGGGGCTGCAGATATTTAAGTAAACAAAATCCTTTAAAAAGTGTGTATGCATTCCTTGATCCGTGCTTTATTTTGCATATCCTGTTCATCTGCGTGCTTCTGTGATCTCTGTTGTAGTAGTCTCTTGTAAGCCTTGTGTGGCAGCAGGGACCTCCATATTCAACCAACTGTCTGTAAACAAATCATAGGGTCTCTGCCCTCCTTCTGTTAGGGCCTCTTGTTTGAGTAAAGTAAAATCAAGAACTTGCTCTTGTTTTCACATTAGAATGTCTTGTTCTGTGGGCGTTTTAAGATAGGTGGGAAGAGTAAAAATGGAATGGTGCTGGAAGGTGTAGAGCATTCACAGGAGGGAGCGACCATCACGATCCAGCGTGATGATCTAGGTATGAAATGTAAGGATGCTGGCACCTCCAGGATACCAACACTAATTTCTTTCTTTTTGTGTGTGTGTGTGTGTTTATGTGTATGTTGTTTTTGTTTTTGTTTTTTCTTACCCAGCCCCTTCTATGGAGAAGACTTTTACTGTGAAATTCCTCGGACCTTTCGCCATCTGTCATTTTATATTTTTGACAGAGATGTTTTTCGAAGGGATTCCATCATAGGTATGTGACCATATACATTATTATTTTCTGTAAAAGCTTGCTTCTCTTGGACTTTTAACTATTAGATCATATATAGTCTTAAGAGCTGGGATCTTGCAGTCTGACCTTGACAGTGGTAAGTAATGCTCAGTGTTCTCATTTTTGTCAGATGACAAAAGCGCCTTGGAAATTACACATAAAGAAGGGTAAGAGATAAATGCTGTTTGTTACAACAGCAGATGCAGATTGCAGCTTAATCAAAATAGTCAATGAAGCACCACATAATGGTTGCAACATCATTTTTTACTGCATACATTTCTGAATGGAGAGTCTTCAGTCTTGCAGTCCTCTAGGGCTCACAGTAGTTACGTGCATGAAATGTTGTTACACTATGGCTGCACTAATGAGATGCAGAGTAATGGATACTGGTCATAGGTGCATGCGACACAACGGGGACAGACTTTTATAAGCAGTGTTAGAGCAACATTTTGCTTACTTTGGGCAGGGTGTCTGCCGGATATTATTTGCCATGCATTTCACACGCAGCAAACTAGATAAGACTAAATGTATCTCTTTAGGGATAAAAGTCTTGTAAAAACCTCTAGAAGTTTAGTAACTATCTCTGGGAAAGAGCAGTTTCCATTTCAAGTAATTTTAACTGGTTTTCCTTGCTTTACCTCTCTGAATATATCTATACATTACACTAGTATGTCATGCAGTTGCTAGCTTCTTTTTTGTTTAATTTTTAGTTTTATATTTTACGTACAAACTAAGGAGGTCTTTATCTCTAATTGGGATCATCTGTGTATAGAATCTATAAAGTATAGAAGCTGGTAAGAGCCTTAGCTCCGAATTCTTCTTTTTGCGGATTTTGCATTTTACAGTGAGACTTCTGGTGATATTCACTGCCCTGCATCAGGGATATCACAGAGTCACAGAATTGTAGGGGTTGGAAGGGACCTCTAGAGATCATCTCATCCAACCCCCTGCCAAAGCAGCTCCCTAGCCCAGGTTGCACAGGTAGGGGTCCAGGTGGGTCTGGAACGTCTCCAGAGAAGGAGACTCCACCACCTCTCTGTGCAGCTGTGCCACTGCTCCGTCACTGCACTGGGAAGAAGTTCCCACACACATTTGCACAGAACCTCCTATTGCTTCAGTTTGTGTCCATTTCCCCTCATCCTATCACCACACACTGCTGAGAAGAGCCCGGCCTCATCCCTTTGCCTTCAGTTCCTTAGATATTTATAGACGTGGTCAGATTGTGAAGCCTAGTTCAAAGCTCAGTAAAGTTAGTGGGAACTGTTTGAATTAATCTTCATTAAAGGAATTCTTAGACAAGAAGTTGTTCTCTGTTTTGTATAACATGTTAATCTACTGTTAGGTATTCTGTTATTTTCAGATATATTAAGTTACTTTAAACTGAGACTTTATTTAAGCTGTGTATTGTTGATGCTTATATGTATTTAAAACAAGTAGATATGCATTTCTCTCAGTCACAAACGAGTATCAATTGCTTTTACTGCTTTTATTTGAATTTAAGGACTTTCTTGTTTCTTGAGCTGTTTTAGATTCTGCTGAATTTCCAAAGTAAAACTTGACAGTTAAACTTAATTGAAGTGTAGAATATCCCAAGTTGGAAGGGACCTACATGCACCATTGAGTCCAGCTCCTGGCTCCACAGCGAACCACCCAACATTCAAACCCCGTGTCAGTGGGTGCTATCCAAACGCTCCTTGAACTCTGGCACTAGAGGCTGTGCCTGCTGCCCTGTGCAGCCCGTTCCGCGCCCACCGCGCTGTGGTGCAGCACGGTCCCTAACCCCCAGCTGCCCCTCCCCTGACAGCTCCATGCCGTTCCCTCGGGCCCTGTCGCTGTCACACAGAGCAGAGCTCAGCGCTGCCCCTCCGCTCCCTGGGAGAGCTGCAGCCGCCATCAGGCCTCAGCTTGTCTGAGCTGAGCACACCCAGGGGCCTCAGCTGCTCTTTGTATCTCTTTCCCTCCATACCCTTCGTCCTCTTTGTAGCCGTCCTGTGGACACTCTCTAACAGCATCATGTCCTTAAGCTGAGGGTCCAGAGCACTTCTCTTAAGAAGCAAGAATTTGATCTTTCAGATATCGTGAAATGTCAGTTTTACTCTGCAGAACTATGTGGTAGCAACTTAAACTCCCTGTTCCTGAGAAAATGCTTTTGCACAGGAAGAATTCTGATTTGTGTCCAGACATGCATGTTTTTTGCAGAAAAAGCATTAGGTAAAATATTAGGGTGGAGGTGAGATAATTGAAAATTAATGTTTAGCTCTGGCATATGCATCCTAGGGAGAAAGGAGGTCAGTTCATGATTTTTGAGTGAGGTTTGTGAAAGCTTTTTAGTCTCTGATCTCCAGTTTTCTTCTTATAACATGAAGGCGATGCTGTCTGTATTTCAACTTCTCAGTTTCTCATTGTTGAAGTCTTGTGTGTAACTAGTTTTCTGCAGCTGCAGTGGCCCATGAGCTGGCAGGCCATGGGCTGGTATTTTTCTTGCAAATAATCTTATATTTCTCTCAGAAAAAGGGTTTTTGTACACTAGACACAAGCCAGACCCACGAAATTGCCAATAGAGAAGTGCAAATTGTTTCCTTTTCTCCATGTTCCCTTAGTTCCTGTTTTAATTATCAAGCTCTGACACTGAAGGGCAATTCTTCAGGAGTTTCTGAAGTAATATTCTCTGAAAGCTGCTGAGAGCAGCTTGTGAAAAGGAAAACTTTCAGAAGATACAGAGAGACCTTTGTTTGGATTCTTGAAAGATTGATTGGGTTATATTTTTTTTTTACTTTTTTAATTTTTGAGTTTTAATACCTCTTGAGGAAAGTGAGGTAGTATTCCTTGTTCTTGCAATGTGTAACTTTTTTTTTCTGTATGCATTCATATGCAGAATCCAAATCTAGGCAGACTGATGCCTTTCTCTATTCATCTAGCACTAAAATGCAAACGTCCAGTATTGCTGATTTACATTGAGATTTTACAGTACATAAGAAGCTACTGCAGTCTGAGTTTTCCCTCTTCTTCTCCATCTTTTGTTCTCCTTCCCTGTTATAGGCACGTTGTGAAGAGCATTTCAAAGGTGTGGAAATGTTGCAAATATCTGAAAAGCATTGTGAAGAAGAATCCACAATTACTGTCACCTTCTGATACTAATTCTATAACTTTTGCTTGTAATTGGAAAGATGTGCAAGGAGAGCATTGCTCTGAAGTAACTGCATGGGGTTATTTTCTCATTATTTAATGAACAGGAAAGCTAAGTAGTGGAGGGCTTTTTTTTTTGTTTGTTTGTTTTTGGATGACCGAATTATTTTATAGGACCAAACCATGTAATATTTAAAAGGCAGTGCAACTCAATATGAATTTTTAGGTTAGCCTTAGGAGACTTGAGCAAGGGAGATTAGGAAGAGGTCCCTACTGAAAGAGTTTGGTTAGCTTAATGCTGGAATAAGCTCTTCTCCACTGAAATGCTGAATAGGGGCCCTTTGTTTGCATTACAGAGATTGATTGTTGTATAATGTCATCATGAGACATTTCTGCTGAAGAAAATGTGGTTACCCGTGCTCATCTAGCTGTGAACTTTCTCAAAGAAGGGAATTGGGGGTTATGTCTTCTATCTAGAGAGACTAGTTTTAAGTTCAGATTTTTTTTAGCTTGTAAATTTGCCTGTGTTTCCTGTGTGATATGGTATGTAGAAAACATCTGCTTGCATTGTTGTTTTTTTTTTGTCTGGTTTTGAGTGGGTTTCAATAGGGAAAGAGAGAATGTCTGTGTGTGTTACAGTGGGTCAGAATGTAAGTATTTTTATGTTTTAAGGTGGCTGGCTAGCAAAGTTCCTTTTGAATCACTGTTTAATTTTGCTGGAACTTTCACTTGATGCTACAGTACTGCTTTCCAGGGTGACTGGAGCTCAGAGTAGGCATGATCTTATTTGTTCAAATACGAAGTGCAAGCTTGTGATGATAAGTTCTCTGACGTCCAAAATGCAAGTCTCTGTGTGACAGATGAGAATGCTTAAGCTACCAAAACCGGAAGGAGTGGGGGCAAGAAAATGAAAAACAAGAACCTCCTGAGACCTCCGATAGAAACTTCCGAGGAGAAACACATATTCAGAAACTGGAACACGTGTAGCAGATATGTTTTTGGAACATAATGATGTGTTTTGGCATACAGGATGGGAGGATTGTTGAGATACAAGATATCTTTGAGTTTGCATGTTTGTTTGTTACATTTGTGTTTCCCTAATGATTATTTGCTAAGTCGTATAGGATTTTGTTAGCTAAAAATACAGCTCTGGAACAACTGTGTCTTGGAAGAATTTTGGATACCGGTTGAAATGCAAATATAAGGAAGAAATGCACATCTCAGAGGATATGAAATATGATTTGTCTTTTTTTTTTTTTTATAAAATGTAAAGTGTACAGTTACTGTGGAGATAAAATAGTCTTGTCTGTTGATAATGTGCGCCTTGACTGATGTGTATGGAATGCTGAGATGCCTTGAGTAGGAAATATGCTATTGAAAGTAAAGGTAAAATCCATTTAAATTTAGATAGACTTTTGGTTTGTTTTTAAATCATGGAGTAGGAGTAGCAGCTCCCTGCTCCCCAGCACTTCATTTAATTTGGTAACAGATGCATGTAACTGACTTGCTGACATCTATATAGAGCATGATCCTGAGCAGAATAAAATGGAGTTACTGTGAAGCTCTGAAGGAAAGAAAGAAATTCACTGGATCAAATCATGGCCCTGTTACTGCACTGGGGAGTGTGAACTTTCTTTCATACCTCTGGGTTACTCCTGACTGAGGGGAAGGTTTGGTTGCAGTCCTACTGGATTTTACTGAAAAAAACCATGGATGTCACATACCTAAGCTCTTCAGTGAAGGGGTGGAAGGCTAACAGAGAGAAGATTAATAAGTCATTCTGTGAATTACATTTACTACAACTCACTGCTGTAAGTCACTTTTATAGAGGTTATTACGTCTGCTGTGCAACATATTGAAAGTCTTGGGGCCACTGTATTCTGGCAGGCTGTAACTGTTTTCCTTGCTTAATACTATTTGAAGTGAAGCAAGTAAGGCAATAGAAAAAAGAACGCCTGCAGAGGTAATTAAACTTAGATACTCTGGACTAAATTAGATGAAACCAAATTGCACCTGATAGACATTCTCACAGAACGAGAACACCCTGGAACTGAAAATTGTTTGAGGTTTGCATGTTAGAGGTGACTGTGTCTTTGTTAATAAGTACTTCCAAAGATGAGGAGGTGTATTTGTAGAGTTGCCACCTCGAGCAAGCTATCTGTTGCTTGTAGGTAGTTGTTGCCAACTGTAGCTGAAACATCATTATTTGAATATATATTTTTTTATTTAAAGGAAAATTGGAAAAGAGTCCTCTTGCTAACGTATGCTTCTTGATAGGTCAGTGAGGAAGATCTTCAAATACAACACAAAGTTGAGATCAGTGTCATAGTAGAAAACTGTTCTTTATCCTCCATGTAGGCAGAAGTCAAAACTTGGTTTACTATTTCTGTGGTGTACTGTTGGATGACATGGGAATGATATCTACTCAATGTGGTATAAATATAGCTACCAATGAAATAAAGGAAACAGATGACTGTGTCCCACAATGACAAGTCTTAAAAAAAATGTAAACTGGAATTATCCTCAAATGGTGCTCTACAGTTGTATAGAAAGCCTAAAATAAATACTTTCTGCAGAGAATAATTTGTTAGGGTGCATTCACAATATCTTTTAGTGTAACAGATGATCATAAAGCAGGAAAACAAAATTGAGCTTTCAAAAATGCATGTTTTTCCATTTTCCTCCTGCAAGTGCATATTATGAACAGAACTTAGAACATGGACTGTCCTTTTACACAGTCCCCCATTCTTACCACGTGATAGTGTTCATAATGCCTGATTTGAGATATCATCATAGATTTATCCTTCCATCCCAGGTGTACTCCTAGCTAGCATAGTTTGAGCTGGACTTGCTGTGTTTCTATGTTTTCTTCAGTACATATCTCAGAATGAGGAGATGTTCAGCAGCCTCTGTTGGGTTTATGTCTTGCTTGAACTAAGAGAAGGCTGAACTTGTGAAGATAACTCAGTAGCAGTGGCTGCTGGTGGGAGTACCTGAAAGAGGCTGATGCTGGAGGAATTGGTTGTGCAGTGCAAGCAGTATGCTCAGGGACTTGAGTTCCTGCTGGAGGCAAGGTGAATGACAGTGACTGCACTTGCAGGAGGTAAGCCGTATCACGTTTCTCAAATGTAGATGTGTTTGAAGGACCCAGACAGCAGTTGGCAGAGAGCTTATCCAATATGCAGGTAGCTCTTTAAGGAGGTGAAGGGGAGTGTAGAAATGGTGGTATGAGGCACCAAAGGGTCGTCCATGCAGTGCAACACTTTTTAAAAAGTTTAGAAGCAATGTTTTCATCACAAGTGTACTGATCTCTGCCTTATTATTCAAGACAAATCCCAAGCAGGGGAAAAATGGGTATCAGAAGTCATATATTTTTATATTTGCTCTAATCAAATGAAACCAAGGTTACGAGTGTAGTCTACCTTAATCCTCTGTGGAGGCTGTGCCACTGCAGTGCTGGAAGTGTCCTGCCGTTGTCACCATTCTCACCGATGGAAGGTGGCCCAGTAGTACTCATTCTTCATGGTGCACAGCACAGGAGCAAGGAAGGAGCCATTCTGCTGCTTCTAAGGCTCTATGACCTTTTGTTGCCTTTAATTCCTGTTACTACCCTTCTAATCCTCAACTAGAGAGATGACTTTTTTCTGTATTCTTCCATGTTGTGATAAGCAAATTTGTAGAGTTCTTGAACAGTGCAAGCATACACCTCTTTTTGTCTTAAATATTTTCTATTTCATGACAAATAATCTTTTATAAGGATAATTATAAAATTCCACATAGTCTGGAATAGGTAGCAGTGCTTTTTGGCTGGAGATCTCAAGGTTATGGAAGCCTTTCGCAGCCTAAAATGTTGATCAAAATCAATTCAGATTTGTCCTTAGTCTTTCCAGCCGATGAAAGTGTTTCTCTTTGTGCACCTTTTTGCACAGTATCAATTATTTTAAACGAATTCAGTGATATAGTGGGTCTGTGTGCTTAGCAGGAGGCAAGTTCTGAACTGGCCCCTGTGACCTCTTACTGCCTGATATTGCAGCACATGGGAGGTGAAGTAGTCATCTACTCAGACCTGAGAAAAGATTAAATTAATTAGGCATTTGTGACCTCTTAACATGTGACTCAGACCTAAGCCTTTGCTATAAATTATATATAGTGTATATAATTGACAGTACTACGGACAGTGTTAATGGAAGATACTGTATTAAAAATAAACACATTGCATTTTGTTGCTTCAGCTTGCTTGGCAGCCATATGAAAAGATTCATTATTTTCAGAGTATAACTCTCGAGATAATCTAAAGAGAAGATTCTGGAGCTCTTGAAATGCTGCCTTTTCAAGGTTCTGTAAAATAAATGTCAGGTGGTTTTTCAGATAGGGCCTTGTGCCCTTTTAAAGTGACAAACTCCAGTCCTATTGCAGTCTGACTTCTCTTTTGTAAAGGAATGCATCTTTTATTAGTCTAGAAGCTGACTTAAGTGTTCAGATCTCAGCTGTGAGGCAAACACTCTGCAGATCAGTAAAAGTGTATTGAAAAGGTGAAGTGTAATTCTCAAGTTATTGCTTAGTCCTTTTGTCACCAGCCCGTAGTCCAGAGAGGAGGTTGCTATGGCTGGATGGAGAGTGCTGGAGCTGAGTTACAAACTCCACACTCGTCTGTGTATGGAAATGTTAAGCTTTCAGTGAAGCCCAGAGAAGTGCGAGGGAGAGCTATTGGCCTACATTGACTTGCTTGGGAAGAGCACTTGAAACTCCAGTAAGGGACAAGCATGGGGGGTGCAGTGTGTTCACAATACTTTCTCAGGAAGTGAGGCCAGAAATCTGTACCTGTCTCTGCTGCATGCCTCTGTGCCCAAATTACTTATTTCCCACCACCTATCTTCCCACTGTGTCAATATGTCTGAGTTGTCAAGCAGGTCAGTTGAAATGATCTATGTGTTAGCCCACACATGACTGCTGTAACTTATTTGTTCCTACTTTATACTCCTCCAAAATGTTTATTTTTGTTGTTTGAAGATTTTAAAGTTCAGTTGGTTTCCTCAGCAGTCCAGCATGTTGGACAAAAGTGCACGATAGTGAAAGCAGGAGTCTTTGCACCCTTACATCCACTCCTGAATACTGCCTTCATTGACAGTGTGCTGGCTGTATGTTTGGAAGAACAGGTTGCTGCTGCTTTGTTTTTTCCTCTGAAGAGATTCTTAGGAGGAGGGTGTCAAGGGTGGGATGTCACATCTTCGTTTTGAATGCAGTGCTTAGGATTTAAACATGCCTGTGAAGATCTGTTGTGTGCATTTGGGGAATATAGAGAAGTGACTGCCATGCAAGGGAAGAGCACGCAGAAGTGTGTGTGGATTGCCCCGTGCTCCCCCAGCCTGAGGTCCTGATGAATATTGGATATTGGGAAGTGAATTAGTTCTGATTAGATGAGTGCTTTTACCTAATCTCTGTTGGTTGTGAAGATTACTTTCTTTGAAAACCGTATAAATGAAGTGACTAAATATCACTCAGCATGCTCTTCTGTCTTCTGCCTTCTTCCATGCAGTGTCTAAAAGCTTGAGCTAACGTAGGCAGGCTTCCTGCAGCCCTGGGTGGCTCCAAGAAAACCAGCATACATGATGGGTTGCCTCAGAGACAACATTTGGAGTCTGTCACTACTGTCTGGCAGCAGCCCAGACTTTGGGAAAGAGTGTTGTGCAATAGGGTTGAGTTTGGGAGTGTGCTGAGGAATCTCAAAGAGGAAAAGTCCTCTGAGTGGCAGTAAACCTTTTGGACTTCTGGCATCAGATTTATCTTCAAGGAGAATCACAGGCCTTTACCATGTAGTATCAGTGCAAATGACAGGTGCCGACAGCTTGTGCTTGTTCATCTACAGTTAATACAGTTCTTCTGAGCCCAGAAGTCGTTTGGGCTGCTGCGTTGGCCAACTGGAAACCAAGCAAGGCTGTAGGGGATGGGGCAGCACCCAACTGTCCTCACTGCTGGCTCTGGGCCTCAGAGAGCCTTGTGGTGCCAGAGCATGACTTGGGTGGGCGTGTAGATGTGGCTTCTACAGACTGGGAGTTATAAATAGACATTCTGTAGGCTGCTGCTGTACAGACAGTCATTAAACAGGGCAGGTTAAACAGTCCACCCTGTCAGTAACATACTTTTATGTATGTTTAGACTAGCTGAAGTATAGGTCCTTTCTTTACTGTCCCCAACCCTCCACCAACACACATTTTTCCCACTACATTTTTCTTCTTTGTGGATCACTTGGTATATACAGCAGAAAGCCCTGGATTCCATCCAGTCTGGCCAGTAAGTTTCACTCATTAATAAGAATTGCATGTGTGTAGAGCAAACAGTACTCTTCAAAGAGTTTCCTAATGAAAACAGTTGTGCTGCCTTGTTAACCCTCTTGGAGCTGAAGGCACAGGTTGCTGTGCTGCCTACCTGCTGGTCATGCAGTCAGACCTGCCTAGTTTGGCTTTGCCATCCTGGATTCAGGAAGCTCATACTAGAAGAGGGGACAGTGGTCATACCTTTTCAGCTCTGTACAGGTGCTGATGTTGCTGAAATCATCCCTGAGCTTTCCACGAGGAATGTCCCTTTGCAGGAGGTGATGGAATGAAAGTGATTGAAAGATAATGGCAGTGTAAACTGTGAAGTGTGTGTTATCCTGTAGTCAGGTGAAGGGATTTTTTCATGAGAGTAAAGGGTACAGCAGGGGTAGCGAGCAATGAAAGCAAACACTCCCTGATGAAGTCCACAGCAGTTACTGAAAAGTGGTGCCTTTAAATGTATTCCTCTGACCGAGTGTTTTAGAGAAACTGGGTTATACACATAACTGCTGTAGTTGGAGAATACAAGCAATAGCTGTGAAAACACACAGCCATCATTACAAAGGTTCTCAGCAGCATACCTTCATGTCTTCCCTTCAGCACATTTCACCTTTCTGCCATTTTGCTTTGTAGGTCTGTATAATTTGCTATTTTTCTAAGTAATTTCAATCACTAGTTCTGTGTTTGCGATGCACTTAATCGGCTATAGTAATCTCTTGTGTAAAGCTGACTAGGAGATGGATCTGGTAATCTGCAAAGGATGAGAAGGAGAGGAGCGTGCTGAGGGCAGAGTGAGCAAGGAATGGGAGAAGGGATGCGGAAGCTTTGTGGAAGGTAGAGCAGAAACCATGTCAGATGCTGTGGAGGGCAGCTGTGTTAGGGTGGCAGAGCTGTTTAGAAACTGGGACTGAAAGTCTGGAAACTGTTACCAAAAGTAGCCTGAGTGTGACAGAAGAATGCAGCAGCAGCTGCCTCAGAGAGCATGGGAGCAGCCCAGCAGATGGAAGGGCCAGGGGGAACTCTCAGATTCACAGAATGGCCCAGGTTGGAAGGGACCTCAGAGATCATGAATCTCCAACCCCCCTGCCACAGGCAGGGCCACCAACCTCCCCATTTAGTACTAGACCAGGCTGCCCAAGGCCCCATCCAATCTGGTCTTGAACACCTCTAGGGATGGGGCATCCACAACCTCTCCAGGCAGCCCATTCCAGCTCTTCACCACTCTCGTCATAAAGAACTTCCCCCTGACATCCAACCTAAATCTTCCCTCCTTCAACTTAGAGCCATTTCCCCTTGTCCTGCTGTTATCTACCCTTTCAAAGAGTTTACTCCCCTCCTGTTTATAGGCTCCCTTTAGGTTCTGCAATTAGGTCACTCTGCAGCCTTCTTTTCTCCAGGCTGAACAAGCCCAGCTCCCTCAGCCTGTCTTCATAGGCAGGTGCTCCAGCCCCCTGATTGTCTTCTCAGCTCTCCTCTGGACCCTCTCCAACAGCTCTCTGTCTTTCTTGTACTGGGGGCTTCAGGCCTGGATGCAGTACTCCAGATGGGGCCTCATAAGAGCAGAATAGAGAGGGATGATCACCTCCCTGTCCCTGCTGGCCACCTGTCTCGCCTGATGGAGCCCAGGATACCATTTGCTTTTCGAGCTGCAAGAGCACACTGCTGGCTCATGTTAAGTTTTTCATCCATCAGGACCCCCAGGTCCTTCTCTATAGGGCTGCTCTCAAGGACTGCTCCTTCCAGTCCCTATAGATGCCTGGGATTCCTCTGGCAAACTCTCCAAGACAAAGGCTAAGATTTGAGGGGAAAGAGGAGCATAATATCACAGTTACTTTGGGACTTAGAAAAACTTTGAGATTTCAGACCCTCAATCAAGCTGCATGGATTTGGGGAGCTTTGGAAACCTGTCTTTTACTACATAGAAGCTTAGAAAAAGTTTTGTTATCCCTCTGAGAGTGCTTTACATAATGCTGGAGAGGCTGGACAATATGCAAGTTCCAGCTTTATATATGTAGTAGTCCCTAGCTTGTATATACATTAATTCACTGTGTGACACTGGCTTCTGTTGCCTTAACTTCCAAAAAAGCAAATCAGGTGGCAGAAAGGGGTTTTTAAAAAGGTAAAGCTCCACCATGTTTTCTCTCTCAACAAGTAGAATGTGAGTGGTAGTACTTAGTAGGCCCTGGTGCTGTGGGATATGAGGCCTGCAAGGCTTGAGTGAGCACAGTTGATACCTTTTTTACTGCTTAGAGTGGCAAAGTGACTGGGCCTCAGATGCAAATCTGGGAGTCAGCCATGACTTGGCATCTCTAATTGCTGCACCTCTCCTACAGAATTCAGTAAAATGTTTTCAGTAATCACATGCTTGGAACTTTATTTTGAGATTCCATTCTTACAGGCATCTGCATCAAAAATCTCAAACAAATACAAAAAAACCCATCAACATCCATCAATTTTTGATCTTTTTCCACAAAAAAGATCATGTAAAAGAAATAATAATATTTTTACTATAAGAATGCTTGCAAACTCATCCACACAGCACAGTGCTTCAGTCTGTTATGTGAGTATGATTCTAATTCTAAAGACATTCACAATATGAAGTGGAAAAAGCTGTTCATCAGAAATAATTCTGTATTGTTAAAAAAAAAATGCCCTGAAGTCTTGCCTTGTTCTGAAGCATTTTTTAAGTAGCCCATTAATCAGTGTTTTTGATGGAAATGTACATTCGGGGAGCTATAGCATATCTTAATCCATGCTTCTGGTTTGTTTTATTTACAGGAAAGGTAGCTATTCAGAAAGAAGATTTGCAGAAGTATCATAACAGAGACACCTGGTTTCAACTCCAGCATGTTGATGCTGATTCAGAAGTACAGGTGAGATGACCTTGGCAAAGGAGTGTTTGTAACAGGGCCACCACACTGCAAAAGACAAGTGTTGCTCATTAGTATAGTTTGTGTTTCATTGGTATTTGCAGCTTGTGTGGGGTGTCTGTGCTGAATTACGAGTGTGCTTAAGTCAGTGGGGCCAGGATTCTGCTCACAGAAATAATTAAAACTCCATGAACTCCTGGGATTACTAATACAAGGAAGTGGTTATCTGCTAAATATCAAATAACTCCAAAATTTTATGAATAACTGTTGATTCCTCAGCGAGTTGAGTCAACTTGAAGATAGTTATCTATGCTGGTACTGTTTTAAAGGGTTATATAGGCAGGTTGTCACAGGAGTGGCAACAAGTAAGACACACGCACACACACAAAAAAAAAAAAAGCAAAAAAAAAAAAAGCCCAACAAAACCTTACTCCTTGCTAGATTTCTCACCCTGCTCTAAACTGTTGGAGTGCTGGTGATAATATCACTTTAGCTCTACATAGAGTTTGGTACTTACAGACACTGATGTACAGCACAGCTCTTCTTTTTTGCTTTGTAACCTCTTTTGAAAACGATTCTGATTTCTATTACAGTGTTAGGTCTTGTGAACACAGTCATTACAACAAAACAAGAAGTTGAAGTGGTGTAGCAGGATATTAAGTGGGTATAATTCAGTTACTTAACTATTTTTTTTCTATTTAAAAATAACAGCAAAATAATAAAAATCAAACCAACCAACCAAACCCACTTTTGAACCACAGTGTTCACTTAAGAGCTTAGACATTGTCTGACCTGTGCAACAATCTCCAATAAATTTAGTGGAAAATGCTGCTTAGGTAACTGTGTGCTAGGGTTAGAAATAACATAAGGGCTTTTCAGTTTGCACTCTGGTCTGCCCATATTAGGTCAGAAAATGACACTTACATTGCACAGTCTTTCCAATATGTAGTGTGGTTATGTATAGTGAAACATATGCAGTAACATATTCAGGGGTAGGTTTTCTGTTTATTTGGTGTGACAGATAGTAAACTGTTGTGCACATGATGCAGAGGAAGCCTCATGACAGCCTGTTCAGTTTGTAACATTCTCTTGTAGAGTATCGATCCTCTTTAATGCCACATTTCGATGCCAATGATGATGGAAAGGCTTCTAATAGCCTTTTAACATTGAAGTCTATTTTGTTTACCCTTGCCTCCCTTTCTTCTTACCCCAAAGCCTCTTGTGACAGTGACTTTAAAACAATAGATTTAGTGTTTATTTCCTGCCGGATATAAAAAATTTCCCTTTATAATGTATCAGTTGAAAAATGCTGATATTTGGATAATCTTCTGCATAGTTTATTTTGGTATGATATTTATGCAGAATGAGCTTGGGGAATCTTTTTAGACCCAAGGTCCCTGGGTACTTTCTAGGACAGCGTATGCAATTTAGACTGTGAACTGAAATGTTTGCCATCAGTTCTAGCTTCTTGGAGAGAAGAGGAGCACAACGTTTGCTGGAAAGCATATTCCATGTTTGTAATTGTGCAGTTTATCACTTGCACTGTTCCTTTACAAGAGCCCAAGGGTTTAAAACGATTTCTGCTCTCTGTGATAAACATTTATTACGAATAGTTCAAAAATGAATAGCACTCTGATGGTTTTACCATTTACTTAATTTTTCCACAGTCTTTATATTGAGTAGCCTATATCCAGGGCTTTGCGCTCAATGGAACAGTGGGAGCAAATTTGTAAATACTTCGTAGAAATTCTTATGTATGGGGAGACAGCCAAATGAATGACTGTTTTTGTTAGTATTTTTTATACTTGTGGTATGTCACTATATATCCTTTTCCTAAACGCTTACTTTTGCATTTATAAGAGAAAAAAAGAGTATTTGTATTGTTAATATTGCAGTGTTTGTTTTTTTTTTTCTCCAGTTTTAAGGAAAATCTCTTAAGACATTTTAGGTGTTTAATGCTTGTAATGAATCATACTAACACTAATAATCAAAAAGTTATTTCAGTGTGGCCACTATAGGTTTATTATTCTAGCATTTATCCCCATTGGCCACATATCTAGGGGATAAACACTGAAACATGTGCCAGGAAATGCCTGAACCTTACTTCTCTTTTAGTCAGTCAGTGGCCTTAATACTATTTTCCGTGTCATAGAGCACTTTATGGCTGTTTAGTTATGCATCAGAGCACTGCATTGAGGCAAGCTACTGTCACTCCCACACATTGAATAGAGTGAGAACTAAGTGTCAATGAGAGTGTGACCTGCTTGAGGTCATACAAGTCAGAATAGTGAATTTAAAAAAAAGAAAAGAAAACAAAGAAGACTGGTTTCTAATTCTTTCTAATCATTGAGCCATGATATGAAGGAAACTAGGCATTAAGTTCGTTTAGAATTGTTCTTTGCCAAGCTTGAAAATATCCAGGTTTTAAGCGCACCAATTGGCACAGTCAGAAATTGCAAACCAGTGGATTATTGAAGTATTAATGCAATATTAATGGTTTTGGGTGCCTTGGTTCTCAGATGCCCTGCTCTGGGACATGTTCAGCCTTATTTTTGAGAACAGAAAGATCAACTTGAAATTGTAGATAACAGCATTTCTAATGTGAAACAGATATTTTTAGCTGGCTATCTGCAATTTAATATGTATAATGAAAATCTTGTTATTGACACGGTTTGGACTTCACTTCTGTGAATTACAGAAGTGATACAAATTCTCAAATGGAAATACTTCTCTCTATTTTCATATATAGAGACTGATATGTGATACGAAAGTCGCTTTTTGGCAAATGTAAATGAGTAGCAGTGTTGAATTCTAGTCCTAATGGAAGTTTAGTGCATTTTTTTAGGAGTCACCATCCTTGGAGGTGTTCAAGAACTGTGTAGGTGTGTCCCTGAGGGACATGGTTAGTGGGCATGGTGGTGATAGAGTGACCATCACCACCCTGATGGTGGAGTTGACGATGTTAGCGGTCTTTTCCAACCTTAATGACTCTGTGGTACTATTTCCTCAAATTTTTCTCAGAAGTTTCCACTTGAGTTATTCTGATGCTGTAACCAGAATGTCAGTGATAATGTATAACAGCATCAGACATAGTTGCTGAGATATTTAGCTTGAGGCTTTGCTATCGGTCTTACGGTTTTCCAACACTGCAAATTCTTACTGACTTATAAAGACGTTTTGTATTGTCAGGAGTCAAGCTAAGACTGATAAACTTCATTGTAGAGGAGAATGTTACTGACAATAGGATTGCTTTAATCATCAACTTGCACAGTTACGAGCACTGTTGTCAGATGCTTTAATGCCATATCCATTCCTTGCTTGACAGGAAGACATACCTAAGTTCTGCATGATTGCTCATCTCAAAGGAGAAAAGAGGGCATTGTCCATCCGGCAAAGAGCAGCTAAAAGGCTGGTTGTCTCAGCACCTGCCACTGTTCAGTGTGCTGTACAGTCCCATGCCAGGTGGCAGAGGTGCTGTGCAGCTACTCAGTCTGCAGGTGCAGATTGGACATTACCTACCCACATGTCTTTTGTGCCTTTGGTTCATCCTTTGTTTTAACATTCATTGTATAGTCAGCAAACTAGCTAGTTCAGTGGGAGCAGCATAAATTCACCTGAATTTCCCTTCGTTAGAGTAGGTATCTAGCAACAGCCACTGGAACAAATTTGTGTACTTGTGTGTTGCCCTTTGGGGTCAACGGGTTCTTGTTCTATTGGTAAATTAGTGCCCTACAGCTTACTAGTTGGTTTAACTTCTTATAGCTTTTTAATATCATACTGAATTTCCTTCCATAGTCCTGTTAGTGTATATTCCAAGTGCAGTTCAGATATAACCTGCATGATAAGTCTGTTGTGCTGTAAGGAGTTTAAGTTTAAGCTCCTCTGTGAAACGAATTATTAACCAAAATTATAATGATCATGTGAGTATGAAATCACACAGTTTCTGAATATTTACTTTTTAAATGTACTGAACAAGCGCAGTATGGCAGAGTTGCTATGAGTGCAAATTGAAACTCAACAGGAGCATGCTTAATTCATGGCTTAAGTTTCCAGACTTGAGAACTTGTTCTGAAAATATGAAGTTGTACCCAGATGGGTTTGTACAGATTTAGCTGAAGGAGTTTTAAGTGCCCATCATCTGATGGAGCCTGCTAGCTCCTCAATGGGACACTACAATGCCTAGAGCTGAGTATGTAGTGTCTCACAGTGCAAGTGCTCAAATGTTTCAGGGGCAAGTAAAGCAGGACTTGGACCATTACTGAAAACATTCATATTCTGTCTCAGTGTAGTAATTAAACCAATTGGGCAGCCTCAGGTGAGGATGGAGGGATTAGCAGCAGAAGACAGATTTTAATAAGCTGCTTGAACTCAGTAGAAGCATGGTCTTGTGCATTTTGCGTAGGATGTGTCTCTTCTCTACTAGCCATTTGTTTTCAGGTCTTGCCATTTTCACATTGTCACGCATTTTGAGAACTGGAAGCAAAAATTTCTGTGCTGCTGTCTGTACATCTCTCCTGATCCGTAAGTGATTGTCTTTCCTTCACATGCAGAACTTTACATGACAGTAACTGATTCAGTATTTGCCTGGGGCAGTGGATGACAGGTGCTCCCAGTGGTCCATACATTCTCAGTGGATTCTAATCCCAAGCACACATCTGACCTTTCAAAACTAGAAAAGGTCTCTTAGCAGTTTTCTTTTTTTTTTCATGGTAACTTCAGCCCTTCACAGTTAAATCTGTTTTGTGAAGCTTTATCTCTGCAGCCCAAATACCCTTTGTCCATATGCAATCAGTGAAATGATTACCCCACCTGTGGCAGTTGGGTTGGAACTAGATGATCTTTGAGGTCCTTTCCAACCCAAGCCGTTCTGTGGTATGATTGTATGATTAGAGCCAGAGACATTCAAATATCAAAATGCACTAGCATATTCCAAACAATATAGTCAGTATGGATAAAAGAGGGAGAAGTACAAGTAGAGTTGCATTCTGGCATGTTTTCCTGTGCAGGCTCTTGCTTTAAAAAGATACTCAGTGTCCTTTGAGTTGCTTCCTCCACAGCAATGACAAATGTAAAATGGTCATATTCTCTTGCAACGAAGTTCTCCATATTAAATGACAGAGTGCTTTTCTAAAGCCAGTCATACTCATTATGTAAAGTTCATTTTGGTGTAGAGGAGGACCAAAAGAAAACACACACACAAAAAAACTGACATAAAAACTTGAAAATTGCTTATTTCCCTTTCCTACTCATAAGAACTTTGATGTGTCTGAAATGTGTCTGTTGAGTTATCAAAAGCATGTAAAAGGCAGAAAACCAACACTGAGGAAGCAAAGTGTCTCACATCTTAACCTTCTGTATTCAGAGCCTTGTGTGAAAAAATTAATGATGTTAAGAAATACTTTCTTCAGACACCAAAAGTCCTTTCTTCAACTACTCCATTAGCATTTTGTTTATCCAGGCCTTTCATTCTGTTGAAGCATGCCTGCTCTTGAGTGTGGAGCGATGTAAGCATCAGTTGGTAGGCTGCACATTGTGAGTGGAAAATATTGCATATTTGGAGAGTATACCTGTTATACTTCTCTAGGTGGAAATCACTGGAAATCACTTTTGTTGCTGGAAATCACTGTTGGCTCTGAAATTCTTCCTGTATTTTAACTGGAAGAATGTATTCAGGGCACTGTTTGCTGCTCAGAAAAGCTCTGCTCCTTTGTCAGCACCTTCCCATTGAAAGCAGCATCTGTATTCCACACATTGGGCTTCATGAATGAAATCCCGGCCTTGCCAGGGTGGGAGGCTTGCCATGACTTCAGCAGAGCCAGGATTTCACCACAAGCTTTTGAATTAGCTCTGCTAAATTCATTCCTGTTTGACAGTTGAAGAAGTTGATCCCAGATCATGAGAGGAAGCTGGGAATGTGTTACTATTACTTTCTTTTGCCCTACTTTCATAATACTGTGGAAGTTGTCATGGTCTTTCCCTGTGTCTGTTTCCTGCTCTATAAAAAGCTTTAATTTATATATGCAGAGAGCAAACTGTACTGAACTCGAATGGTTCTGATGTTACTTGTTACTTTTTCTAATGAGGTTAAGCAAATTGTCTTTAGTAGCAGCTGTATTAGGGTGATAGCACTCCAGTGACTGATAGAAATGTCTGCTCTGTTGAACAGTTAAGAACATCGCATGCCCACTGCCCAGCACTGAAATCAACAATGTCTGTGTAGGTATTTAAATTCTTCTAGCATGAGGATGAGTCACCGACACATTTTCTGTAACCCCACTGTAAGCATGTCTGCATTCACATTTAAAAAGAAGAAGCTGCTTCCAGATTTGGTATCAGCTTTCCACCACAGACAGGAAATAAATGGGTGTTACCCTCTTTTTTAATGAACAGTAGGTTTTAGGTTTCCCCTCTTTCAGTTGTTTTGAAAAGATGTGAAATCTCTGTTTTGATAAAGTAGAAAGATTCTCAAGGCTACGTGCCTACCAATACAATTATTTCAGAGACCTGAATTGTCTACTGGCGTTTAAATGTGATAATAAAGAAGAGGATTTATTAACCTTATTCTGTTTTGTTGGTGTATTGAGTTTAATGGTAGCTGTGAGCAGAGCCCAGCACTGCCCCATGGCTCCAAAGGGACCTGCCACTGCCAGAGCTGAGCCACGAGCAGCACTGGGTGTGCTCTGGGAGAGCAGAGTAAGGAAGGGAAAGGTGCTATTCTGCAGAGTGGGGAGAGGAATGAGAAATGTGAGAGAAATGGCCCTGCAGGCACCCAGGTCAGTGCAGGAGGAGGGCAGGAGGTGCTCCAGGTGTGGAGCAGAAGCTTCTGCAGCCCAGGAGAGGCCCATGGAGGAGCAGGCTGATCCCCTGAAGCCCATGGGCACCATGCAGAGCAGGTCTCCGTGTGCAGCCATGGAGGAGCCCACAGGACAGCCGTGGATGGGGCCTGGAGGAGATACAGCCCAGAGAGCCCCACAGGAGCAGCCCTGGGCCAGAGCTGCAACCCTATTGAGGGGCTCACAGTGGGGCAGGAGGGCTGGGGGAGCTGCTGCCCATGGGAACCCGTGTGGAGTGGTGTCTTAAGAGTGGGCCTCATGGTGTGGAGCCATGTTGGGGCAGTGTTGGGAGGGCTGTAGCCTGTGGGAAGCCCATGGGGATCCATTGAGGAAGGATGGCATTGTGGGAAGCCCATGTGGAGCAAGGGCTCAGAGTGACCATGGAGGAGTGGCAGAGAAAGTGTTGCAGGCTGATGGCAGCCTCCATTTCTTGTTCCTCTGGACTGCTTGAGGGGACAAGGTAAAGGAGGCTGGATGGAGGGAAGATGTTTTTAGTCTGCTTTATAGTTCTCACTCTTCTAGTCTGTTAGGAATAGAAAGTGAAGTATCTTAATCTCCCTGTGGTAATTCTGTTTTCCCTTTGGTGATAACAGATGAGCAATTTCCCATGTCCTTATCCCAAACCTTAACCCCTTTTCTTCCTTCTTTTCTCTCCCTATTCTTTTGAAGAGGGGGAGTGAGAATGATGTGGCAGAGTTTAGCTGCCCATTAGGGTGAAACCACTATGGTGACAAGACTTCCTCCTTGTGTGAATGTGAGAGCACTAAGTTCAGACTTAACAGCACAGACAGGCGAGACAGCCTTTCTGGTTTTACTCTGTTACTTCTCAAATGCTAGCCAAGAAACATGGCATGTGGTACAGAGCACCTACTGATGAATAATAAATTTGCATTGTTTCAAAATAACATACCTGGATTCTCCATCTGCAGAACACAATTTGGGGAAACAAAAGCAGGTGGCTCACAATTACATCATTCATCATATCGAAGTATTTGCGAGGGACACATGTCAAGTTTCAGGGCTGACAAGTTACAAGGATTTTGAAGTGTTCTTTAGGAAATTCTAAGGGTTGACACTGTGCCATGGGAAGGAGCTTTGTCAGTTACTGAGTTTGTTACTTAGCACATATGGAGACTGAGCACACATCAGTTCTGCTCTGCGTAACAGTTACAAATCCATACAGTGTTCATTAGATCTGTAATGCTTTCATTAGCAACAGGCTGGATTTTGTTCCAGATCTTTGTGTGCAGCACTGTGGTCCAACAATCCATCTGAGGTGATCTGGAGTCTGATCTTTACACCTTTCCCAGCTGCCTGCTGCTCTCTGCTAAAGGAAAGAAGAATTTTTACAGCAGCAAATGTAGGCAGTAAGCAGACAAGCTCACCCTTCTGACTCAGACTTGCCATTGTTTTGTGACCTTATGTGGGGCTGCTGTTCATACTGCAGAGCTGGATTTACTTAAAGCACAAGCTGCACCCTTACTCTTTCCTCTCCCATTCCCTCACAGACAGCATTAATGAGCCCTTAGAAATTGGGCAGGTTTTATTGTTTGTTTTTAAGCTTTACCAGTGCCAGGAAGTGACACCTCAGAAAGTTGCCCAAGAGGGTATCAAAATAGACTGGATCTAATTACTTCTGCATGAAACAAGATTTGGAAAGACAGATACAGAAACAACACAGCCCATCCCGTGGTTTCCAGTGGTCTCTGTTCAAAAGTAAGTTTTTCCAAGGCTCTTTTCTGCAAACTGCTTTCAGTGAAATGCTAAGCAGTGATTTTCCTGTAGCGAGGGAAAGTAAACCAACATCACAGGGGATATTACAATCCTCAATTTATGAGATTCCAAAATAATGAGATGCTGGTATTGGCCATGGGCCAGTTCATGTCATCTGCTTTGCCTAGCCATCTCCCACAACCCGTCCCTGCTCCATCTCTTCCCTTCTTTCAGAGCTGATACTGCTTGCAGACATTCTGTACCAGCAGGAGAAAGAGTGAAGAGCCAAAGGCGGGTCCCAATCCCTCTTCCCACACTTCGGAGCAATGAGCAGGGTTGTACTGAGCTGCAGAGCTGATGTGGTTGAGCTGTGCTAGGATAAGGGTCCCCATGTGGGACAATGCTTTCAAAACTTCCATGCACACACACTCTCACCTTAGTGGTGAAAAGTCTGCAGCAAAGGTTGGCTAGTGAGAACTGGAATGTTGGGTGACCATCAGCCTGTAGTCCAGCAGGCTTGATGGTGGACTGGTACTTCTTCTACAAGTCTTCTGGTATCTTCTGTTGTTACTTTGCATATGACCCTCAGAAGTTGTCTTGGTATTTGATATTCATTCAAGCAGATTAGGATATTTTATATATTCTATTTAAATATATTTTATATATTTTAACAACACAGATGTTATTAACATCTTTGCTTTTTGAAAGTGAAGTATTTTTAAAACATGTTACACAGTACAAAAAGAAAATGTACTTAGTGGAGATGTAGTTGATACTTTCTTGAAGCTATGACTGAATGTATTAGGTTAGCTCTTGTTTTTCAAACTTAAGCAGACTGTCAAGAGTTCTTTGCACATTTGCTTGAGCTTAGGAAACAGCTTAGAGATTCTGCTGTTTGTCAGTGTTGGCTTTTTTTCCTTTTTCCCTGGATCATAAAGATTGGACCCAGGGAAAAAAAATGGATAATTTGAATTGACTCTTTATCAGTGATTTGTGGGATGTGTGTTAAATTTCAGCCCAAAATATGTGCTTACAACTGCACTAAGAAATGTGGTGTCCAAAGTCCAGCGTCACAGTGTCTTTTAGACTGTGGAGATGCTGCCTCTAAGGCTCATCCTTTGTTAAAAATGTTAAAAGTGATTCTTACCAGCATGGTAGATCTCTGTCAAAACAATAGCCTTAGGATCACTTGCAGTTATGTGGTTTTATTTTCCTCTTTCGACATACTGTGTTTAAATTAAACCTCAAATTTGCAACTGCTGGATATGTGATACAGGTAACTAGTGTCTGTCTGTATACTTTTATGTACTGTACAGCTGTCTTCTGGTGTTTCAGTCTTCAACAACTTACAGTTACATTCCAAGGAGAAATGAAATTGTGTAGACAAGCTTTTCCCATCCGAGTAAAAACAGAACTTGGGTACTGCTTTTCTTTCCTTTGCAAGATTATGATTAGCTTCAGTTCATTTTTCAGTCATATGTGTGGTGTAGTTCTTGATACCTGGTAGCACTAACAAGACTGGTGTTAACAAGACTAGAACTAGATTCTATTATTTTCTTAGGAAACACAGTACTTAATAAGCATGTATTTTTTCTTAGGATGGCATTTTAAATGTTTTGTTCATTACTGATTTCCATTTGAGTATTCCTTACTTGCCTGCAAGAAATTCAGTCTACTGATGACTTCTTTCATCAGGAACCGGAAAATGGAACCTGGCTGGTCCCATTATGGTGTTTTGGATGTGATTAGGAAGGACATTCGACCTATCAACCCACCCGTCTGTATCACCTTGAGTTTATGAAAAATGAAGTGTTGTTCAGCAATTGAGTTGATAGCCCTTCAGCAGCTCGTTCCTTGAACAAATCCTACTTTTCCAAATGTGAAGTGTATGCTAATGAATGTAGTTGCTTCTAGGAACATCCTGTTTTAGTAATCAATACATTCTACTTCAAAGTTGTCAAACCTTCAGATTCTTCTGTGAGTTTGTTCACTGTAATGAAGGAAAAAAAACAACTCATTGTGATAGGACACAGACTTGGGACCGATCCTGGATTTAATCCCTGGCTCCATAACAGAGATTTTCACTGACCAGAACCAAGGCATGGTGCTTCAGCTTCAGCACTGTACTTTTAATCCTCCTTATCTGATTGTTCCTGCTTATAAATGCTGTCATCAGCTGTGGGCACCTAACACAATTGAAGGTTCTACTTACTATTGCAGTAGTTCTTATGATAATAAAAATAAAAAATATATTTGATATCCTAAGTACTATTGTTCTGTTGAGTTTTGTTAAGTTGTTTGTAAATGCATCCTCACCTTTCTGTCTGTTACATTGAGTGCAGTATAGATTGGTTGACCTTCTGTTGGTTAGATTAAGTCTTGATTTTTATAATACTGATTTATTGCATGGTTTTCTGTCTTCTCTTTGAAACCAGTGTGTTATCTGATATTTTGTAAACTGACAACTACTGTTGCAAAGGAGTAAATTTACGTATGTTTTGGCAAACAGTACTGTTAATTTGGGAAAAAGCATTCTGTTTACGTGGAAGTAATATTTTCTATGAATTAAACTTACAAGTTAAGTTACTTATTTAAATATATATAATAAACCTTATTTAAATATTTTTATATATTTGAGTTTTTAACTGAAGGTAAGGAAGTAGTCTGGGAATAGTTGTAAGGCTTCCAGCCCTGGTGATCTTATGACCTTTGTTTTGCTGTTTGTAGCTTTGGGTCACTTTCTCAGCAGCTGGCCATTTTCTTAGTCTTCACAAGAGGAAAATGAGAGCTACAAGAAACACTGGCTTTCAGCCTAAAGGAGGTTGTGCTGTAGATTTTCATAATGTAGCCAGGAAAATGTGTGAAGTACTGCTTATTCAAGAGCATTTTTGGAGCTTAATTTTGGAAATAGGCAGCTTCTGTTGTAATTACTTAATTTGAGCAGTGTCTAGCAAATTGGAACCATAAACTAAGTTTACATTCAGGCTCACTTAAGTGTATGGAAGCATTTATTTCCTTAGAGAGATCAGTCTTGCCTTTGTTTAAGTTCAGCAGATGTATCTCTATAAGAATACTGTGTCTCTTTAAAAACACTTTACCTTCTTGGTGTTCTTCTACAAAAGGATATTGCCTCTAGAGTTCCTAAATCTCTTTTCCTGTCACTCAACTCCTTCAGAGCTCATTGTTGATGTCTCTGATAAAGGTAATATGTAGGGTATGAACAAAGGTGGCAGGAGTGTTGTCCAGGTTCATAATCTAAATTTGTTCTCTAGAGCCCCATATAGTTTATCTCCAGTAATAAAATATGTGGAAGTGAAAACAGTGAAAAACAAGGGATAACACTATAAAATAAAGCCAGAAAGCTGTCCTGCGTAATCCAAGCATTCATCCAGCTGTGCTTAGCCCAGATACATGTATGTATGGTTGTCACTGCAGCAGGAAGAAGTTTTAAAGAGGTGGGTCTAGAAGTGGTCATATCCATTTGTACAGGGAATGCTTCCCTTGTTCACGAGGACAGGCTTGAGATTAGGAAAGAAATGACATATGTTCAAGTTCGTGTATGGTGAAATGATAAAGTAGTGGATTAATTTCTTTGGTAAAACAGACATGAAAAATCAGAAGTATGAGACACAAACTGTATGGGATTTCATTTACATAGCTTGGAGGGACCATTTTTATTGTTTCCTGGATGAACAGCAGTGTCATTTGCCACGGGACAGCAAGGAAGTTTGAAGTGAATTCAAGATTGTGCAATAAGACTTATCTCTAGAAAGGAGTGTATGGAAGGAAAGGGGAAGAGACTATTGCAGTAATAAATGTTGTCATTCACTGATTTCTTCAGGACAAGCATTCAGGCACTGGCTTCACAGAGGGAGTGTGAGGCATTGGCACAGGCTGCCCAGAGAAGTGGTGGAGTTGTGATCCCTGGAAGTGTTCAAGAAACATGGATACAGAATCATAGAGTCACATGGTTGGAAAAGACCTACAAGATCATCTAGTCCAACTGTCCACCCATTACCATTGCGACCACAAGCTAATAAACCATATCTCCTAGCTCCTCATCGAGACGCCTCTTGAACACTGCCAGGGATGGTGACTGCACCACCTCCCTGGGCAGGCCATTCCAGTGCCTGACCACTCTCTGAGAGAAAAAGGTTTTCCTTACATCCAGTCTAAACCTCCTCTGGTACAATTTGTGGCCATTTTCTCGGATCCTGTCCGTTGCCTGGGAGAAGAGGCCGAACCCCTCTTCACCCCAACCTCCCTTCTGGAAGTTGTAGAGTGCAGTGAGGTCTCCTCTGAGACTTCTCCAGACTAAACAATCCCAGCTCCCTCAGCTTCTCCTTATAAGACTTGTGCTCCAGACCCCAACATGGCACTGAGTGACATGGTAGTGAGTATGGTGGTGATGAGCTGACAATTGGACTAGATGAGTTGAGGGTTTTTTTTCAGTCTTTATGATTCTATGATTCAGAGTTTGTTTATACTGATAAAACATAGGAGGGCTGGGAAATGAGCTTGAACTTAACTTCTGAGTGTCTGTGCCATTTGTTAGTGCATTCCCCATTATACTTTCAGCTGCTTTCCCCAGCTTTCTTCCAGACAAATCTGTAAAGGAAGTAGATCTTAACGACATAGTAAGTAGGGGTCAGGGTTTGATCTTCAGTCTTCTGTTAAGCAGGGTAGGCATCCTTTGGCAGGAGTTCTGGTGATGTGAAAAAAGAGGAAAAGTCAAATCTGGAAGATATTACAAAAGGGCTGGCGGCAGAAGTTTGTATGAGTTGAGATAAAACTGAGTCAACAATTCCACCTCCATTAGAGCTAGTGGGGTAGATTTTCGGGCGGTTTGGTAACAGGGGTGGAGGGAAGTAGTTTTAAAGATGAATGACTCAGTTTTGGCCATCATAATTTAAAAAAGGTGATCAGACAGCACTAGCATGTCAGAATAGATTAACAACAAAATATATTTTCAATTGACTCTATCCATATATAGTAATAGTTTTTGCCAGTAGTACCAGATTCACATGTTTTGAAATGTAACAGACCAGTTGAGAGCAGCGCAGTCTGTATTCATGATTTGACTTTATTTTCTTGGCATGTTAGAGCATCAGGTTTTGGCCAAGATGCAATAAATTCATTGTGATGGTATGGAGGTGAAGACTGTGTAGCAGTTGATGCTATGAATGCTAGTGTTGTGTTTGACTTTTTTTTTCTTTAGTTGCGCAGTGTAGTTTTACTGGAACTTGTCTCACAGTTTATCTTATTTCATAACTTTTAGACCCTTCAGTTTCCAAATGTTTAAACCATGGAGGTATTTATTTATAACACACTGATCTGATATCTTTTCAGTGGTTGTGTTGGAGATCTTTGATATTTAAAATGCGAAATACAAATAAAGCTACAACAAAATATTTTTACTTCAGTCCACAGATATTTAATTTCCATCAGTTAATAAAACACAGAAGTAAGGTAAGGAGGATGGGGTGGAAATGAAGGATAACACACTGAAATCTAGTGAAGTGGCTGTTAAACTGGATTCCTTGAGATGTAAAATATGTCACCAGCACAACTGTTAACTAATCTTTAAACTCCTCCTGGAATTGCTCGTGTTAACCTACTTGCTTTGTTTTTAAGTTGGGATGGTGTGGCTGGGTATTGCACAGCACTGATTTTCCATGCATTGTTTTTTGTCGATTACAGGGAAAGGTCCACCTTGAGCTGAGGCTGAGTGAAGTCATAACAGACACAGGCGTCGTCTGCCATAAGCTCGCAACACGGTAGGACTTAAAGTTATGAGGAAATACAGTTACAGTATGCAGTGCTTCATTTTAAAATCGTTTGAGGAGTCCTTACACTGACTAAAATTTGAAGATTCTTATGCTCTGAACTTAGTTACAGTTGTTCTTAAACAGCAATTCATATGAATTTACAGGATGAGATGGTTTTTTGTTCTCCTTTTCTCCATATAATTTACATAATTTTCTTCCTAATACTTTAAATGTTAATAAATCAGTTAGTCATCGTAGAAATACTAAAAACACATCCAAGGATAATGTCCTTCTGATTTGCATTTTAAGGGTGTTGCTAGTTAAGAGAAGTAGCATTGCTTATGTGGTGACAGGGCGTTACAAAGCTGACTCTACAAACAAATGTCTGCCATCAGTTAGTTATTAAAGCAGTCTCAGAATCTCACTTAGTTAACTGAAACCTTGAAGTCCCAGCACTCAAATAGACATCAAGATTTTGCCTTCACGTGAGGATTCATTGCCCAGTGACCACAACAGTCTTTCAGGTGGCTATTTCAGGAGGAGTAGCAGTACTATTTGACTGTGGTCAGGAATCTGTGTCTGGCAGAACAGTCATCAAAATTGGAATGTTAATATTTTACATTTCTAGCTGGTTGGTAATTGTTTCAATAGAAAAATGCCCTCTAGTAAAATTGTGACCAACCTTATTTTCAGACCGATATTCAACATTGTTTTGTTGCTGTCACTGCAAAGGCTTTGTTTAAAAAGCTATCGTGATAGTCTTTGCAGATGCATCAATTAACAAATGCAGATGAGCCATGAGGTTGATCTCTGTCCTTCTAGGCACATGTGAACATGCAGGACTTGTGATCTTGTGTGCCTGTATATATATTTTGTAAATGCCCAGTCCCTACCAAAGCTCTGTGAGTAGGTATCTTTGAAATCTTTAGCTCTGCAGTCTGACAGTTAAAAAAAAAAAAGTAATCTGATGAGGCATACCTACTAGCAGGCATGGTGTGAGTTGCTGTGTGGGTTCTGATCTCCAGCAATTTTGCAAACACATGCCACTTCAACAGAGCTGTACCCCTTTAAGGTCTAAAGTTGTCATGTCAGTATAACTGTGCAACACATGGAAGGCCCAACCTTTGTTTAGCTGCTGCTCAAGGATCTTTTTTGTATTTGCCACTGTGTAATTTGAATATGACCAAGTGAGGGTATTTCTGAGAAACTGGGTTTCAAACCTGAAGCCACCAAATCATTGGCTGACATCTTTTGCTGAAGTGTTATTCTGTTGCCATAGGTCCTAGGGCTTTGCAGGAAAGGGGTAAGTAAAAAGATAACAGCACTTTAGAACAGTGGGTTTATCACTATGCTTGGACTGTTTCTTGGAGCAGTCCCAGAGACTATTGTGCTTAGAGAGGGAAAAGGAGCAGAATTGTCCCAAATATCAGCTTCATTAGTCTTTCTGGAAGTGAGCAGTGCCATCCTGAGTGGTGCAATACAGCAAGAAAGGCCTCTGTCTTTATCCTTTGAACTCCAGTTGTGAGGTAAAACCATGGGCTTTCTGATTCTGTGCCAACACTGATTACGGGTGATATGCTGAAGGACTTTCAGAAGTGTTTTTCTCACTTTGTTTTTGTTTTGAGGGAATGTGCCATACCATGGCCAGATTTTGTCTTCAGTTAAATAAGGTCTGGTAATGTAGTAATCCCAATGCTTTTCTCAGTGATATTCCTGAAGTGCTAGAAATTGAAGTCCAAAAAGGTCCTTAAAGTCTTCAACATACAGCTTTTAGCTTTGTGGAGAGCAATAAGGCAATGTCAACTTTTATTTGGAGCGTTTTTTTTCTATCTTTCTCTTCATTTGACCAGTCAGATTTTAAATCAGATTCTTGCCTTTGTGGCCTTGCTTTGAAGACTATTCCTTTCAATCTGTCCAATACAAAGGAAATACTTTGAATAGCTTATGAAGCATTCTGTAACTTTGATTTTGAATGTATTGTTCAGTAAATACAATGTATTCACTTAAATGTGTGTAAAAATTCCAGGGTTTTTACCACTGACTTGTAATGCTCAGAAGTTTACATATTTTTATTTAAATCTAGCTCTTGGGTCTTAAAATGTGAAAATCAGATGCCAAGCAAACCTTTGTCTGTTGAAGGTATCTTTCCCGGAGTCTTCCTGCAGTAAGTCAACCTGAGCACTCTCTTTGGCTCTGGCTAGATTCCACAGCTATGTATTATTTGGGTGGTAGTTCAGAGCAGAGCTAAGATGTACATAAAAGAATTCAGAAATAAAATATTTCTAGAGTATGTAGTTCTATTGGTGCAGGTTTTTATGGCAGTATGTCTTATGAATGAGAAAGACGAAAGGGATAGTATAGAAAATGAAAGGGGGGTGATTGCATCAGGAAGAAAATCACAGAATGTCATTTGGCATTTTCTTCATGGTGCACATTTTTATTAGGGAGGTATACAGCAAACTGCAGCTTTATACTGCTTTTCAGCACTGTCTGAATTCTCTTTCAGGTTTGTTCATAGATATTTTGGTTATAGTGCTAGACATGCAAGAAAGGAGAACAGTAATTAAGTAATCCTTGACTGAATGGATGTGGAGCCAGAAGTCGCCAAGTGGGAAGAATGGCAAAGACAGGAGGCAGAATCTTTGTTAAAAGTCATTCATTGAGGGAAAAGTTGAGTCTGGGTGAATTAGTAGAGTGCAGCTACCAGATGAATGTTATGAAAATAACTGTTTATGTTTTTTGGGTTTTTTTTTTGAACAGCTTATGTGTTTGTTGCAGTGTACAAGCAAGACAAAGCTGTAAAACTGTGACAACTGTGAGGTTGTCATCCTGTGAACCTCCTTGACTTACTATATTTTTTCCTTTTTTTTTTTCTCCTTAAATGAATTTTGAAACTCATAGTGGCAGAAAGGTGAACACCCTCAGCAAGTTTGCTGATGATACAAAGCTGGGAGGAATGGCTGACACGCCAGAAGGCTGTGCTGCCATTCAGCAAGACCTGGACAGGCTGGAGAGCTGGGCAGAGAGGAATCAGTTGAGATTTAACAAGAGCAGGAGTAGAGTCCTGCACCTGAGGAGGAATAACTGCATGCACTGGCACACGTTGGGGGATGACCTGCTGGAGAGGAGCTGAGGAGGGGAACTGGGGGTCCTGGTGGATGACAGGCTGGCGTGAGCCAGAAGTGTGTGCTGGTGGCCATGAAGGCCATTGGCATCCTGAGGTGCATTAAAAAGAATGTGGCCAGCAGGTCGAGGGAGGTCATCCTCCCCCTCTACTCTGCCCTGATGAGGCTTCGCCTGGAGTACTGTGTCCAGTTCTGGGTTCCCTGGTACAATTAAGACAGGGATCTCCTGGAAAGAGTCCATCAGAGAGCTACAAAGATGATAAAGGGTGTGGAACATCTCTCTTATGAGGAAAGGCTGAAAGACCTGGGTCTGTTCAGCCTTGAGAAAAGAAGACTCAGAGCGGATCTGATCCACATCTATAAATATCTAAGGAGAGGGAGGCAAAGAGACGGGGCTGGACTCTTCTCAGCAGTGTGTGGTGATAGGATGAGGGGAAATGGCCACAAACTGAAGCATAGGAGGTTCTGCACAAATGTGTGTGGGAACTTCTTCCCAGTGCAGTGACGGAGCAGTGGCACAGCTGCACAGAGAGGTGGTGGAGTCTCCTTCTCTGGAGACGTTCCAGACCCGCCTGGACGCCTACCTGTGCAACCTGGGCTAGGGAGCTGCTTTGGCAGGGGGTTGGACTCAGTGATCTCTAGATCTAGATCTAGATCTAGGTCTTCCAGCCCATACAGTTCTGTGATTCTTTGATTGTCCTGCAAACTACCACATAGCTGATTAAACAATTCAGGTGAATGAAAACTGCTTCCAATGGGCAACTATTTAAAAATCCTTAAAGACTCATGCTTTTTTAAACCGCAGCATTACACTTGTATTTTACAGACACATACATGGGCTGAATGAAAACTAGTACTAATTGGAAAACTTCTTTTTACCTATTTAGATAATAAATAAACATGAGCTTTCTTTCCAGCTCACCCGTAGGTCGTATCTTCACTGTTGTGCCCTCTGTGCCTGTGTGCATTGCCACTACCTCTGTATTCCAGAATATCTTGACAGCAGCTGGGCATTTGCTCAGCAGTCTGTGGCCCTGTGGAGCATGCTGTGAACAATTAGCTCAGTGAGAGGATGGCAAAATTCATCTGAATGGAAAGGCAAATTAAAATTGCTAAGTACTGAGCTCTTGAGCATTAAATAGTAGATTATTTAAAATGTGAAAGGTATGTGAGATTCCTTAGCCTCTGCAGAGGAAGCTAAAAAATGAGTTCAAAACTGTTACCTAATAGCTTCTCCCTAGGAAGCATTCAGTACTTTCATTTATCCCTAAACCACTAAGCTGTTGTGCTTCATTAGAACCCTTCAGAGGCCCTAGTCTCCGCCAGCTGCTACAGCAGTCTCTCGTACTGAATCTCTGTAAAAGAGATTATAAGGAGAAGCCTTAGAGGATTTAAAAGTTACACTGACAGTACAGATGCATCCACCATACTCAGACTCCTTGTGTCCCCAGGTGTCTCCTGATGTCATCCTCAGTGAAAACCAGAGCTCTCGCTTCCTGTGTGCTCCTTCAGGGAGCACTTTGCTACTCTTGGTTTCCCTCTGTGGAATTGCTGTAAACCTTGGTGATCCTAGTCAGTGAGTTGGGCAGGGAATCAGCTGGGTCTTTGGAGGTCCCTGATGTCCCTGTTACAGGACTCAGAATGCAGTGTTTCGATAGAATAGTTCAGTTAGAAGGTAAGGTCGAAGATCATCCAATTCAATTGATGTGTTGTATGTTCATGCCATACAGAGAGAGGATGCCTTCAGTCTATGAACACAGACTTTTGTGCAAGTGCTTTATCAAGTAAAAGAAGATATGTCTGGACTTTGCAGCCTGGTATCTTTGCGTAGCTGCATTTATACTAACTACAATTGTGCCATGAAATGAGCCATCATGAGTACAAAGTATGCTAGGAAAAAGTCTTAATCTGTAGAGTCTGGTTTCTTCACTCACAGATCAGCTCAGGTGGTCTTTTTCCACGCTGTTTAGAACTACAGCTTTCCTGGACCTCTGCACAGCCAGCTGCTGCTTCTTGTTGCTGCCAGCATCTGCTTTCCCTTTCAGTGGCTGTTAAGCAAAGGCAATCTCTTACCTGTCAAGTGCTTTGTCATATGCCAGGGATGCATGGTTTTGTGAATGTTTTAAGGTAGTAAGTGCTCAAAACTCCTGTACCTTCTTGCTTGTGTCCATACGCTATCGTTTGTATTGACATAAGGTTCATGACAGCTTGAGCAGTGGTATATATATATATATATATTTCCCCTCATGTTTTTTTGAGTTGAATCAGGCCTTAGTCCTGTATATCCAAGGAGCTGCACCATTCTCCAGTGCAGGAGACAGAAAATGAGCAGCAGGTAACAGGAATGGATGCTCCCACAGCCGTGCCTGCTTGAAGTATTTGGACTAAGTTGTGAGCAGTTTGTGTGTATCTGTATTCCATGATTACATCTGAAAAACAATGGCTTGTGCTTCTCCTTAAGTTTTTTTTCAGTCACCACTTTCCATATGCGGATACCCTTCCAGTTTCACAACACTAGTGCTCAGAAAGGAGCCCTAGACCTTTTATAAAACTTTCCCCACCACCTTTAAGGAAGAACCTGTGTAGCATGTTTGTGTTCAGCACATAAGGGTGGTCTCCTGAACGCTTTAAGACCTCTGAGCTGCTCCAACTTTCTGTCATCTCCCATCACAAAGTAGGCTAGGATCGGTAGGTGTGTGCATTTTTGTTTTTAACAAAGAGAAGAGCTCAATGTACACTATTTAATAAAGCAAAGGGTTCCTGCAGATAACTTTATAGAAAGTCTGTAGGCTTTGCTTTGATTCCACTACCAGAGACATTTAGAAGCAGTGTTCTGTATTTAGCAAGATGACGTCTAACTTCCAGAATGCCTAGAGGAGCAGGCCACTGAACTCCTGTTGAAAGTCAGTGTGAGCTGGGAGTCTGGCTTCCTGATATTCCTCTGAGAATTCCAGCATGTGTATGTAATTAGTCACATTTAAATGTCTGTATTTATTCAGTGTCCCCAGCTGCTCCTTCAAGTGTTGTCCTATGTCTTGTCTCTCTCCTAGGTTTAAAAAAGCTAGGAAACATCACTTTGGAGAACTTTTCCTCCCTCTGCTCCTCCATTTGTTCTTTCTTCCTGTCATGGTAAATCTATACAGTTGAAGCAGCCACTGTCTTTCATGTGTAGTGACACAATTTTCCAGTGAACGGTTCACAAGTCTGCAAATACATGAATGATGCCAAAGTTTTAATTAATAAATGAAGCATTTGTAGTCACGGTGTGGAGGATTTGGCTGCTCTGCATTAATTTATGAATTAAACTTTTAAATGCTGTGCAGCTCTTGAGAGCTGTCTGAGATGCATTCTGACCATATGGAACGAAGTTAAGGGCCGTGCTTGCAAGGGCAAGCAGGAAAGGAAACAATAAGTAGATACAGCATCTCTAAGATAAACACTTCAGAGGTCATTAAGAGAACAGTGACTGAGCTGTGGGTATTGAGGAGCTTTAAAAGCTCTTCTGAAGAGGAAAGGGGGAAGGTAAGAAGGGAGTAATTTGACAAGTGTCTTTGAAGCAGGTCTCTGCTTAGCATTGGGTGTGCTGAGACACGGTGACTGTAGCCCAGCCTTGGCTGCCATGAGGATAGAGCACAGGCCATGCAGTGGGCAGCATCTGCTTTCTGACTGCTCATACGAGCTTTGCTGGAACATGGTGTTGGGAGCACATTGCTCACTGTTCTCAGCCAGTGAGCTAAAAACAGTCTGGCTTTCTATAACTTAAAATTATCTTAGCACAACGTGGTATTTCTTAGATTAAGATAAATGATACTCTATTTTGAAAAATTTAAGTGATCAGCCTCTGTGTTTCAAGTCTGGTTGGAAGGGCTGAGATAAAGGCTATTCCTGTTCATGGATTAGCAGTCTGAATCCTAATTTAAGAATTAGAGGAAAACCTGATCCCATCTTGACTAGTGAAGGTTTGCTGAAGGTTTGCTCTTTCAACTATAGAATAGATTTTAATGCTTTTGTATAAAATAAAAACAGATCATCATCTTTGAGTCATCTTTGAGCTGAACATTTTCCTTTACTAATTAAGTTTCTTCCTGCTTTTCTTGTTTATGGTGGAGCAAGTTTACTTTCCTTTAGACAGTGATCTTCATCAGATCCCAGAAATTGGTTAAGAAAGTGTTGGATTAGTGAGAGAACTCTGAAATGCATTACTATATTGTATCTGTGATGCAGAACAGCAAAATGTGTCTGTTTTCTGTTACGGCTGTATTTCTGATGCTGATAAGAGTGGAAAACAGGAGTTCAGAAAGGGTAGGCACTGAAGTTTTAAATTATGCTTTTCTGTGCTGTTTTTGTTGTTTTGTTGTTGTTAGTTTTGTTCCATTGTTTGTTTTGCATGCTGTTTCAATGCTGAAAACTCTGGGGCCCTTTATCGCCATGAGATAATTCAATCTCTCCCAGGATTCCAGTTTGCTGTAATCGGGTAAATATGAATCTCAGTTTTGAAATGGAGAGCTCTAGTTATTTGTCAGTTCTCTATAGGGCAGTGTTTGGCCCTCCCTCGAGGGTGCTGCACCATCCAGTATTTTTCTTTTCCAAATTAGAAGTGGCATTCACATTCAGTCCATGAACCACCTTGCCACGTGGGTTTGGTGATTCTTGGTTTAGGGAACATAACGTTTGTATGCTGCTTTAGATAAATTTCTACTCCATTGCGCAGAAAGGCAGCCTACAGCCAGGTTTGAACTTGCTTCAGGATCAAATGAAGCTTATGTTCCTGCCCGAAATATGAGCTGAATCAGGGAAGAAATGGTATTGCTGACTACAAGCAGGCAGTTTTAATGTATGCGTCTATCGGTTTATGTCATGGCATTTTGAAAAAAAATCAACTTTTTGTTTGCTGCTGGTGAGAAATACTAATGAGGTCATATAGTAGTTTCAAGGCTTAATTTTCAGTAAATGTATGCATCCATTAAAATGCATCACAGCCTCTTCTCTCTAGAGAGCAAACCCTGCATCATGTTATGCGTTTTCTTGCAGGATTGCATCCTGGTTGTGCTTTTAATCTTGCATGTGTTTCATAACAAATTCATGGGGGAAAATTGCTCACAGATGAAATCACACAGTATCTGCTATTTTAGTGCTGCAATGCTGTGGGTTTTGGGGAATAGGCAAGGGAATGGAGAAGGAATGGATATGTCTCTCTGTCCAAGGTTTTAACACAGTACATGGGTTTTCCTTTCTCCCAGCTCTGGTGCTGCTGAGGATAGAATGCCTGCCATCTAAGAAGTTCTCTCCCTTTTGCTTCTCTGTTCCACCAAAACTTTTCTGGACTGTTTTGTAGTCTAAATGGAGTTAAAATTGCTCACTCTCCATCAAACCTCCCCATACCTATATCACCTTTTCCTGATGCTCAATTTCCCACTAACTCAAGTATCTGTTTCACCCTTCTTTGTTTTTGTATTCAGTGTTGCTTTGGTACTTCTTCTCTGTTCCTGAAATGCCTTCTGTTTGTTCAAGTCACAAGCAAGTGTCTTGTTATTTCTAGCGCTAATTAAGAGCATCTTTTTTTTTTTTTTTAACTAGGCCTTTTGGCTGTAGTCCAAGCATTAAAACTAAACAAAACAAACAAACAAAAAACCAATCCTCACCATTTTGAGACTGAATCGACGCCTGTCTGTGGAATAAATATAAGGCTTATTTTGTAATGCAGGACTGGAATGTAGCTATTCTAGGCCAGTCTATTTCAACAATAGGTGCCACTGTTTAAATAACGCGACGGCACTTCCTGTTTTAGCCAGAGTAAACATCGTCTGGGATTATACATTGAAGCAAAGTATTCAAGCATAAATCCTTCTAATAAATGATTTTTAACTTCTAGCTCTACTTGGGGTCACAGTGTTAGTGTAGAAAGAGAGTGTCAAAGAACATTCCTGTGGGACCCATATTTGTAAGAGGCACATGAATTTTGAGATCTGTGACTTGTTATCACCTTGAGATACTGGCAGTATCCCAAGTGTCAGCCTTTCCTATCTCAGTGATGTCCCCCGATGGCTATTGTCTGGAGCAGTTAGTTACTTTTGAGGTAAGTCCCTAGGAGAAAAGAGTGGCCTGTATCAAAAAGCTCTTTGACGTTCGCAGTATTTAGTGTAACGTAAAGGTAGATTTCTGTGCTGTTCCATTCTGAATGATTGCTGGAATTCCTGTAGCTTCCATGACAGTTACCAACCAAACCCAGTGTTAATGAAGCTTCTGGAGTAACACTGCAATGGGATGTAATGGAACTTAAAATTGCACTTCTCTTTGAGAGTGTTATCTATTGCTGCAAGAACAGTGCTTTCCAAGGTGATGCTTAGATAGCAGCAGAGGAAGCTTGGGAGCATAAGAGTATGGTAGGAATAGAGGAAACTGCAGGGTAAAGGAGAAGTCAAAGGACCCCAGGTGTTGAAGTTGGGTTTTTTATATTTTCATTTTTTTATTTTATTTTTTATTAGGAAAGCTGAGACATGGCACACAATGCACAGGAAACGCTCTTCATTAACTCTATTGTTCACAGAACTATTTGTTGAGAGGAAGTGATGGCAAAAAGTCTGCCTGTGTATGTGACAATAATGAGAAAATATCTCTCCCAACACAGTCACGATGAGCTGGAAATCATATTGTCATTGCTGAGTACGTTGTGGTACTAGAGCTTAGCTAGTTAGGAGCAAGTGGTTTGCAGAGTTCACATAGCTAAAATCATCAGACATCTCCTCATATTTCTGTTATTGTTGCTTTCTTTTTTTTGGTGTAGATATCTGACTTGGATGCCACACCCTTTGTGTACTGATGTACTTTGGTTACAGGCTATACAGAGTTGCCAGGCCACTATCAACTGCAGCCCTTCCTTCTTGAGAGATGTCCAGTAGTGCTCTCTTCTCTTCACAGCTAATGGATTTACCAGAATGCAGGACCAGAGTATCTTCTGACATCCCTACCACTCTTTTAGGTTTTGTGGAAACCACTGACTAAAAACTGTTGGGGGAGATTGGCAAAATGTAAACAAATAGAGTCTGTATCTTTAGGAGGTCAGGCTATGAAGAATGCTGTTAGACTTGAAAACATTCACAGAAGAGCTACGGGAGGAGCTGAAGACCTGGTAAATGTGTCTTAGGGTGAGAGCATGTTTGATTTATGCAAGAAAAACCTCAAAGTGATGAAACCTTAGCATGTATTATACTCAGAGAAGGGACCATCTGATTGTTTGATTACTTATTCTTACCACAGTGACACCTAATGATTGGAAGCTAAAGGCTAATCTAGTGGGAAACAAGTGGTAAAGCACTTTTTGTTGTTGTTCATTATCATTAATCAGTGAACAGTTTCCTGTAAAACGCTGTGAAGATGTTTTTCATCTTTGTGAGTCCTTTGGTCTTGGTCTGGATTTCTTTCAAGAAGGTGCTCAGAGGATGCAGAGAATATTACAAGCTCAGCTTAACTAGTTGGCAGATTTAATCACTGTAATGAAAGAGGTCAGACTGTGCAGTTCTGGTGGTTCCCAAATACAAGGAGACACCTAATGCAAGAATGAACTGTTTGTGTAATAACTGAAATTATAAAGTCGATGTGGGCTACTAATTACATCTGGTTATACCAGAATGCCTACCTGACCAGGCCCTCATTTGTGTCTTGTTTTTCACTGAGAAGTTCTAAAGGGACAGTGCACTAAGCTTTTTCTAAAGAGAGCATGCTTTGCATCGTTTCTCATCAACAAAGATCTTAGTGTTGTATCGACAACTGCATAATTTTGCGAGGTTGCCTTCTTTGGGATGGAATATCACGGGTTTTTTCTGTGCGTAGGACACATGACTGGGCTTTCAAGGTAGAACACAAAATGAGACAGTGTGCAGTCAGAAACACAATATGCTTAATGCATTGTTTCTGCTGGGAGACCAGGTTTGCCATTCCAGTGTGCTTTGAGTGTGCAGGAAACCTCACTTGGTGCTGTACACCATCCATCTAGTCGGAGTATTTTGCCTTCCATTAAAATCCCGTGCTGCCTTCTCCAGACTTCCTGTTATTACTCTGTGATGATTCAGGTGTAGGCCCTCAGTTGGAAAAATCTAAACTATTGAATGCTTTGAAATACTATCTATAAGAACAATATATGTATGCGTTTTTAAACACATCCGACAGGATCATTGCAGGTAGCTATTTTCCTTATGTCTTAATAATACTGCAGAGTCTGAGGAGTTCAGTGGCAGTTGGTCTGGAAAAGTGTTACAGCAGCTCTGAAGAGCTGCACGTGTATTGCCTTACATGTGTGCTGTTTCAGTGCATCTGAATTTTAGTAATTTTGGCATAATCAAGTGTCACAATGAAGTAAGTGGCCTTGTGAGACCAAGGGAGTAATTCATATTAAGTCAACATTTTGTGACAGCTGTTTTTTACATGAATGGTTTATGAATTTCATTTAGTCTCTCCTCTTGCCAAATCAGAGACATCAAGGAATATCTTTTTCAGTTAATTCCATGGAAAAGCTTATTACAGACTTTGTCTTTTGATGGCTATGTTGTTTGTGCATCTTGGAATGAATAACTCTATCTGCCTTGCTGGAAAAATTGAGATAAATTGAACTTACCAAGTCTGATCTATCATGCTGTTTGGATAACAAGAAAAGACTCTACAGCTGTGCTTCTTGGCTGCCTCTCACAAATTTGGTGTACCTGAATACTGATCTAAATTTAACACTTCTAATGTGTTTTGTCTTTTAATAAAAAATAGCTTATCAGAATAGAATGCCGTGATTTCACAGTTAAGTATGTGATACCATATGAGTTCTGCATAAGTTTGTTGTTTTTGTGTTGTGTTTTTTTCTTCTCTCTGTTTGGTTACTGCACTGTCTGTAATCACAGTAAGTTAAGGCTTTTTATTTTTTAGCTAACTAAATCTGGACAGCATCAAGTTATCAGTAATATATCTAGAATTCTACTTAGAAGAGAGCATTTTCATGAGAGCTGTTAGAAAAATTACATAACCTTAGTCCAGTTCTCTTATCAAAATGAATTCAGGGCATCAACATTACTTTGGGACCTGATTGGCAACTTGACTGACATCAGATTTCAGTAGAGGTGATGAATCAGCTTAATTTCGACTCCCTAATGCAAGTACTACATCTGGAAGGAAGATCAAAACCCTTTAATTGGAGGTACTGTTAATCAAGATCACAAATCATCTGATTATTCATATAAATGAAGTTGGAAGTTGTTCTGACCTGTTTCAAGTTATGGTTTTAAAGTATTAGAAGTCATACCTATCTCAGATGAGCCAAGGCATGACAAATACAGAAGGTAGTAGCCTCCAAGTGGATTGAATAAGTACTGCTTAATTTGTTTGGACCTGTGAGTTTATTTGATCTCTTCATTTAGATAGGTGTATTTGCTGCTATAATATGAATACATACATTTAATTAGATAGAAAAATGTTTTCAGAGTCAGCATAAAAGAGTCATTAAAGATCTGTTTAGTTGAAAAAAAACCAAACGTTTTTGGACTAGATAGTACTGAGAGGGAACTTGCTGGGCATTCATTCTGTCAGTGCCCTTGTTGAAGTCATCTCATTCCCATCCCTTGCTTTCCCATGATCTTCCTTGTGCCCCACTGGCACCTTAAGAGTTGTTGAGATTTAATCCAGTAGGATTACTGCACCCTATGGCCAAAGAGTGTTGTTGGCATGAAATTTCTGATCTTAGTCTCTCACCTCGACACTTTTTACCTCCCACATAACCAGATCTCTGTCAGTAGCCTCAGAAAGCTCTTCCTCTGAGTGATACCTGAATTGTTTTTTTGGTAACTTTTGCTCTGCCTTGTATTACATTGTCTCTGAATTAATTTCAGTCATTCCAAAACTAGCTTCTTCATTTTGTCGTCATTCTTTTTGTATCATTATCAATTTGTATAATGTTCGGAGATGTTTGTGGCCTCAGATGACTGGTGGAGGGGAAAATCAGGACATGCTCATGCAGCTTATTTTGTTTGCTTATGAACTCATGCATGTACATGGGGACATCCGAGTGTCCTGAAAGGTGTTTATGTCAAATGCAAGTAGTTCCTTCCTGGATGCATCTTAAACTTGAGCAGACCTCAAGTCTGGTCACTGCAGTTTGCTTTCCATAAACCCTGCATATCCCATACAGCACACAGTACATCGTCTCAAGGCCAACTGGTGTTACCAAGCGAAAGAAAAGGACATGGGAGACTTTGGTGTCACTAGCCAGCTTCATTAAGGAGGCTATGATGGCCTTCCTATGTCTCAGACTTGCATGCTGTGTTTTGGTCTTTGGTCTTCTTTCCTTCCTTATCTGCTGTACAGACAGTATCTCACTTCTTCCATTTCGTATTGCCTTAGGCTACAGTCAGCTGAGCTGAAGCTGTTGTTGAGGCTCTAATAGTTGTCAAGGCTGCATATCATAGTTGTTAACATTCTGTGCTTTCCTCTTTTTGCATTCCTCACCATGCTGCTTTCACACAAATGCTTCTGCAGCTGCCTTGGTGTGTTAACCTGTTCTTTGGCTTTCTGCCTTACTGTAAAAAATCGATTTTTCTCCTTTCCTTACAAGAACCCATGCAGTTCTGTCATTAAGCAAATTCATCCTTTCCTGTTAGCACCTACTCTTCCGTGTTGCTCTTCCCTTATAATTTTTACTCACTAACTGCTTTGCAGCAACTTACGTTGGAGACTTCTGTCTCCTCTGAAAATCAGTGTGTGCTACAAAATTCTCCTCCTCCTTACTTACCATTTCTCTTTACTCTCCCATAGCTGAGCTCTTGCTCCCTGTTAATAACTGAGGCTGAAAGCTGGAGAACAAGGCAGGAGGAAATGCTGATGTCAGTGCCAGTAACAGTCACTAAATCAATGCAATTCAGAATTTTGGCAAGCTTGTGTCTTTGCTGAAGCCCTCAGGGTACTGTCACTGAAGATATGTTGGTTTTTTTTTCTTTAATATATGAACCTAACTAAAAACGTTTCTGAAGGTGCTTTTAGGGAACTTGCAGTTCTTCTGTAATTGTCTCATAAACCGGATGAACTGCTAATGACTTAACTCCTTGTCCTGTGAGAACAGTAGGACTAACACCCACTTTTTATTCTCTTTTCTTCATTTAGCACAGAGTACAGATGGTGCTCTGCAAATGTATGGTTTCAGAAGTCTTTCTAGAACTGATATTGGGAAGCAGTTTTGATGGTTCAAATTGTGGTACAGCTTCCATACTAATAGCAGAGAAATGTGATTTTAAACTGTTAAGAAATGTTTAGACTTACACTGACATGGTATAGTTTTTGCAGTTTATTTGAAGTGATCATGATTTAAGCAATACATATATATCAACAGTGTTTCTTCGTTAATGAAATGAATTTTTGCAGTGCCTGTATTTTTTTCTGTAGTATTGTTATTCACTTCAGCTTGTGGAAACAGGGGCTGCCGTCACTACTTTTTCTTTGTGTTCTGGATGTTATTAGATGGCCTTGTATGAGTATTTGTTCCTGTTTTGCTTTAAAATGTCCCCAGTAAATATCTTGGAAATAAATTGTAGCTCAAGCCTGAACAATTAAATCCTCTTCCTCTGCTCTGCCTGAGGGAAGTCACCATTAACAGTCTTGTGTTAGCAAGAATTTTGTGTGCATGACAGAATTGCTGCACATAGAGTTTTCCAGTTAAAACCTAAAGCTCACCGGGGTGCTGCAAAGACAGTTTCAAGGTTTCTGTTGTGCTTTTGCTGTGAAGGCTTTGGAGGGTATTTTAGGGAGGAAAACCAGAGTAGTTACCTGCACAAACAGAGTAGTTACCTGCACAGCCTGTTCCTGTGTCCTGGATAAGCTCTGTCAAGATTTCAGGAGCTGAAATAGAGGTGAGTTTGAACATACAATATGTTAGCTATAAATGTTTGAGCCAATGCAGCAAAGGCAGGACAGCATTTATTTTAAGCAGATACACACTGAGTGAAATGCTTGTCACAAGTACAGTTTTGCCATATATTTGAGAAGGGCAAGATTTTGTTACCTCAGATCTGTGTGGCAAAGTGAAACATCACATGAATGGCAAAAAGTAGCTCCAATTAAGCTCCTATTAACTCTCACAGAGGTTAAGGGGATGGCATGTATTTTATTGCTTGTAAGCCAGAATATATTTGTTCCTTAAAAAATAGAAACAACAAAACTCCCTAAAGGAGAGTGGTTTTCCTGGAGGGGCAGTAAAAGAGATGGAGGGGCATCCTCAAGAGAAGCAGTGTGCCTGAGGATTCATTAAAGGCTCTGACTTCAGATTTATTGGAGAAATGGAGAACTGTAGCACAAAGGTGGCTTGAGGAGTTACAATTATAAAAGTGAGTAATTATGTGTTTTGTTCAGTATTTCTGTATCTGTTTGGGACTTTGTCCCACTGTTTCCCAAATTCACTCTAGCAAGCACAGCCAGTGATTGTGTAGTACTGTAGCATGCTGTGTTGGAGCAAGACATAAGATGAAGGTGCACCAGGACACATAACTGGGCTGTAGATAATTTCTGATATGTTAGAACCACTTCCAAAGGCAGCCGGTCGATTTCCAGTGAGAAAAGCAGACAGGTGAAAACCATACTAAGAAACTGTGTTTGAAATGAACTTCAGTAGAAGCAGATCACTTCCAAAAGAACGGGTACTTTTGAAGTCATCTCTTACTAGCATTAACTTAGCAGGGGTGGACATGACCTTTTGGCTTCATGTGTTCATCCAGAGGCTATAAGGCTGGACTCATTCATCGATGCTGTACTGTTACCATCCTTGTTCCCCAGGGACATGGTCAAAGCATTGCCCATGTATGGATTGATATAGAAATTTTCAGGACATTGAGACATAGTTGCTATAGTGTTTTAGATGGTGTATGCAGAGTGTAATTTATCAGCTGTATTGAGAAAATTATGAAGATGTATGCCTTGTTGCAGAAACCATAGGGTGCTCAGTTAGTGTAGTGTCAGAAAAGGTTGTGTGTTTGTTCTGCCCTGAGGTCAGATCCAGCAGATTACTATTCAGAAGCAAACAGTTCAAGATAGAACGGTTGGTCAGACCAAAAACCCAGGGAGTTCTGAGTATGTCTGATAAAGAATTACAAGTGCAGTCATGCTGTGATACACTCTCCAGGCCTCCAGAAATTTATGATTCTGGGAATTCCTGAGCTAGATGTAGTGTCTTTGTGCATAGTGTGGAGGCAGATGCATCCTGGTAGAGCCACTTTAAAACGCATGAATATGTCTGGCTTGGCAAGGTCTTGGTCCTGTACAGATCAAGGGAGTAAGGAGGAGGCATTGGAACAGTTCCTGCTTGCAGTGCAAGAAGGAAGGTGATTCACAGACCTAAGAGCAGCAGCCGTATACCAGCATAGCTATGAGATCGGCTGAGGTATGCCTGGAAGTCTGTCATGCAGTGATAACTTCTAAGTTGTCATGCACATCTGTGCTGAAAGAAGGACATTCAAAAATGAACCGAGTGTGACATGTTTGGTTCCCCCAGAAAAAGTACTCAGAGTAGTTTGTATGTTGAAAAATGATCCTGTGGTTGGTAGGAAAAAAAAAAAAAAGAAATCTAGAGAGACGTAAGAAAGTAAGTCACATACCCTGAACTTTGGAATGTCCCTTACCAAGTAAATACCTAACCATAAGCCAAAGATGCATTATTTGAGTCACAGTTATGACAAATCTGTCACAAAGTCTTCTTTTAAGTTGATAATTCTGTCTAGTCAGGCTTGCCACACAAAGCACTGAGTGTTCAAGTTTTGACTAGGTCCCTAGAGAAGCAAGGAGGAGGGAGTCTTTTGACCTCAGAATGATTCAGAGAAGAATGTAAGTATAACCAAAAAACACTCAGATGAGACAAAGCATTGAGATAAAGGAACTCTTTATCTCAGTCACATGAAGTGGCGGAACCAGCAGATGCTCCGAATTAAAAATAATAAAATTTGCTGAGCGTTAAGATTTATCTTAGGAATCTTGTATGTATGTGAAAGCAAGTAAAGTGCATGGATTATGTTCACTGATAGACTGTGTGGAAAAAGTATATTTCCTGCTGAGGAATCACAGTGAGAAAACAGTCTGATTTGAGATAAGGGAATGGGAATACTGTAGTGTTCCTCAGGTTGAAGCTGAGGGAAGAGCTGAGCTGACTAGGTAGACTGGAAGTCCCTTGTGGTGCTGTTTCCTGGGGAAGTGGTTTGATCTGGAAAGCTGTCTAAGTGCAGCTGTATCCCTTCTCATTCCTCTTCTCTGTGTCTGGCTTTGCATCAGTTGCACATCCTGATTCCCAAAGACACTGATGACACATGTGCATCCCTGACTAATCAGAAAGCCTATAATTTTCAAATAATTTCTGTGATTCCAAGAAAGGGGTGTGGAACTCCCACAGACTTGGACCGCTCTGCTGTTGCTTGCCGGTGTTAGGCCTGATCTTGCGGTATGATCATGTAGAGGCTCTCAGAGACTGCAGCCTTCAGCTCTTAGTTGGCAACCCAGAGGCAGGAATGCCTGAGCGTTCAGCTGTGAGTTTCTTAGTCTTTGATGAAAAATCTTCTCTTTTCTCAGAAACGTCTGCCCCTGCCTCTCTCTTGACTTCTATAATCATATAATTCAAAGGCAAGGGGACATGCTTATGATGTGTTTGGGTTTGAGGTTTTCTTTTACCCTCTGGGAATTTTCCAAAGCATATTTAGTCTTGTGAAGGTTTGGTCATGAACCACATTGAAAACTGAAATCTCTTGTTCCTTGAAACCTGTTAATTTTATAAACCACAAGTAAAATATAGCAGGCAGCTGCGTTAAGAGTTTTCCCATATGACCTGCCAGTAACCTTAGCCTAGCCCAAGCACACACTAGCTGCAGGGGATTGTTAACCATATCCCAGCTGGGCTCTATGCAACTAATGAGCAGAAACTACGAGTCGTATGGAAAAGGGTCCAGCAGCCACTGGGCATTTTTGCTCTGGGGGCTGATGAGTCAACTTGTAATTTGTGAATAAGCTTGATTGCCTAGACTTTTTTCAGTATCTTGGCACTTATATATTAAACTAGTTCTGCAGATGATTTGAGCTGTCATTTTTACTGTCTTTTTGCACTGCTTCCTGGTCTATCCACTGCTTTAGTAGAGAAAGTATTATACTTCTTTTTTTTTTTCCATGTAATTCAGGTATCAGTATTAATAATATGATGCCAGTGTGGGAGAATTGGAACTCTGTTTTATTTTGTCTGTGAGTAGCTGTCATTTTCTTCTAGCTTTTCTCATTCTTGTACATTAAAGCAAGTATTTTGGTAACAGATTGGGAGAGAAGGAATGTTAATTTACCTAACAACTTTCCCATGACTGAAGAAAACGGCCATAACAAAAGCAAGTGTAGAATTACAACTACTCGTTCCTTACAACTAATGAGAGCATGTTTGTGTTTTGCTGACTTTTATTGCCTTTCCTCACAGTATTTAGTAAGACATAAGAACCAAAATGAATTTTCTCCAGACGTGGCCTTCCTTCGTCAATGTCCTGTCTTCAGTCTTTTGCCTGCTTTCTCCAACATCCTTAAACAATAACTCTTTTTAAAATTACCTGGAAAGGCTTTGAATACCATTCATGTCAGCGTCTGTTTCCTGTTTTTCCACACTTTGTTTCTTTCAAGGTTGTTTTTGCTTTTCTTATTCCCACTGCACACAGAGAAACATTGTACTCTAAGTCATCGTGACTTCAAGAGAATATGTGTGTATTCTGATTTATTTGGTTGGTTGGTTTGGTTTCTTGGTGTTTTTTTTTTTCTCCAGAGAACACAAAAACCTACCCTACTGTTTTAAACACATCTCTGGTCTAACCTAGAGCTGTTTTTAGTATTTACTGCAGAATGATGTTTCAAATATGGCATGGTTGTTCCAGTGTTACACCCTTTTTGATCAGCAGTTTGTGCATTCCCAAGCAGGAGGAGGCCTCTGGACCGTTATACTTTCATAGCTCCCTGCAAACCTGCACTTCGTTATTTGTATAATCTCACTTTGAAGCCCTGTATTCTTTTGGCCTCTGTGACATCCTGTGACAATATGTTTCACAATCTCATTATGCATTGTGTGGAAAAAGAACTTCCTTTTATTTATTTTAAACCTGCTGCCTGCTCATTTCATTGTTTGCACCCTAATTCTTGTTTTGTGAGGAAATGTTCTTCACATCATTCATGATTTTATGAGCTGTTTATGAATGGATAACTTCTGTCTTCTGAGATTAGTCATATTAACGTGGAGAGCTCATGGAATCAGGAATCATTGTGTTGTTCTGCTTAGTTTTTGAGCACACCTGATTCAAGATGCCTGTGCCCAACGTGACTGTGTTCACTCTGACCAGCTAATGATGCTGCTTGTTAACCATGAGTGACAGCTGAAGTGATGATGTCAGAGTACCATCCACAAAAGCCATGAAGGTGTTTTCTAGGTGATGGTATGAGAGTAGAGTACGCTTGTGTGTATGGATAACTTTATGCTTTCCAGCATTCAAATGCATCTCTGATTTTACTGTGTAGTGCTCTATGTGTCCTCAAGTTTAGATCACGCTGCCTGGGATCCTTTTCTATTGTCCACATATTCTGAAAGGACTGCTTTTATAAAAACAGGAATCATTCTATCTCTGAACATGCTTTCATTGTGTAACTCAAATAACTCTTCCTGTATGGATGAGAGCTGGCTTGGAAACCATTCATGAACAGCAGAAAATTGGCTGACTGCTAGAAAGCCATTGAGCTAATGTTTCATTTCAAGGAATCCAAGGGCTGCCTTAAAGAAACAGTGGAAGGGGGTTTGGTTTTGATGCTGCCACATAGTGTGCAGTTCTGTTCACATATGAATGTGTCCAAACCATCCAGAAGACCAGCAGGCATGCTCACAGAGTGTTCCTGCTGTGAATACAGTGATGCTCGGATAAAGATTACTGGCAAAGAAGTGACCTCTCCTGCACTCACAAGAAAAATCCACCTGGACCTGACTCTTCTTAAAGACTTTCTGCTTGTAATTTTGGGTTTTCCACCTGTACTTCTTGCTACTCTGCTTGATGGCTGCAGTGTGGTGTTCCCTGTAAATGTTCATACTATTCATGCTTACCTTCTTTGAATTCAAAAAGTAACGTTTTCCTCTCAAATTGGAATACCTGGGGACTGTATTAAGCCAATTATTTAGCCTTTATCTTCTATCATAGGTCAGAGAATCCAACTGTAAATATAATGTACTACTTCCTCTGTCTGTGTGTGGCAACTTAAAGTGATCTTCAGGCTTTTTGTACTTGCTGTGTGAATTTATCTAGATTGGATTAGGGCAAAGCTTCCTCTGGTAAAAGTAGACGTCTGTACTGAATCCATCACTGCAGTCATCCCTTTATGCAGAGTAAGTAAAAGTTCTGTGGTTAAGCTGCCTATGAAGTCCACACCATATGTTACAAAATATTTCCTTTGTGGATAAAATTGTGGAACAGTGTTACTGAATTTTGTCTGCTGATATTTTTTTTAAATCAAAGTTGTTGTCATTGAAAGCAGTAAAACAGATCGTAGTTTTTTGCTGATTTTATTGTACGCATAAGTGTGCCAGGTATTTCACTCTTCAAGGGTAGTGCTACTCCTCTGGTTTAAGTAGAACCTGTTACAGGAGGGAGAGCCCTGACACTAACCTCTCTGCTTTTATTTTCAGTTTATGCTGCATTCTTCAACAGGTTTTAGCTTTATGGAATATTTTTTAATTGGTTTTGTGTGAGTATTTTTTTTTTCCAAAGAGATGTTGAAATCAGAGTGCAAAAGTGCAGGTTTCTCACCTTGGCTTGCAAGAGAAACCCATTTGTTCTGTTTTGTCCCTGCAGTGTCTGACTTCTTCAGTGGAAAGCTGCTGAATGTGTTTATTTTTTTCTATTTTGTTATTTAAAAGTTTAATGGATAAGACATGCTGTCTCTGGGGCTACAGTTAACACAGCCTGTGCCGGATCTTGTCCAAAGAGTGGAGGCCTTTGTGGATGTGATTCTGATAAATTATTTGACTACTACAGGGATATGTGTGTGATTTTTCTTTTTAATCCTTTGTTACAGAAATAAATTCTGGCTATTACTGTTTCTTGTGAATAAATTGCTAGAGAATTTCCAAGTGTTGACAGTTCCCATCTTGACAGCATACTCTTTTTTTTCATGAACCTTAAGCTGTTCTACTTGAACAGTAAAGAGTCCTTCATGTTAAGGTTTCTTTGTAATTTAGTATTATCCATGTTAAAGTTACTATTTAAGACCAAAATGTGTTCTCAAGTTTTAGGTATAAATTAGAGGCTTGTGTTTAGCTACATTTCAATTATTTAGTAAAAGATATTGTGAAAATGGATCAGGATAAACATGAATTGCTTTTATTTTCATTCCAGTCTCCTGTTTTATTGATCTGTTTGTCTGCATTTTTTGTCTTCTTTTTACAGAGTTCTAGAATGCCAAGGTCTGCCCATTGTGAATGGGCAATGTGATCCCTATGCCACCGTTACTTTAGCAGGACCCTCCAGGCAAGTATTGCTCATACAGAAACTTCCATTTCATAAGGATATTTTCTGTTCCCTTTGTCTAGAAATCTCTGTTCTCAGGTGGACAGAATGTTTAGACAACACTGAAATCAAGCATTTGTGTGTATATGTATGAACTACTAAGGAATACTCGAGTAAGTAATTTGAGGCTTACTTGAGTTTTGTTTTACGTAAAGGTCTGAATAATCTCTGAACAATTTGAATATATTGGAGTATGTAGTTTGTGGTTACGTTTAATTATGCATCTTCTCAGCTCACAGTCGGAGGCCATTTTTTTAACAAATTTATTGCCTGATTTTGAGCAAGAAGAGAAGAGAAAGCTGAATACATCAACATCTTGCAGAACATGCACATTTGTATGTGAATATTTAGGGTATTTTATGCTCTTGGGGTGTGGCAAATTACAGTTTATGTAGAAAACCCTAAGTAGCTCAGTCCTGTAATTTGATATGTGTGGATACAATAGCACGGATAAAATTTTAGATTCTGCATATTATTATTCAGTTTAAATACTGGATTCAGTTTTCCTGTTCTTTTACAGAATTCCTCATGCTGTTGGATGTCACAGTTTTGTATCTGTTTGTTTAGAGAGTCACCTTTAATGTCTGTGAAATATTAGAAAAAAATCACAGCTCTCCTCTGAACTTAAAGATTTGGCATATATGCATATATATATTTTTACAATAATGTATTAAAATCAACGTAAGTGATACGCATTCTTAACAAATGCCTTACATGCAGAAGAGGCTTTGAGGCTGGTCTGTATTCCTCGTTTTTCCTTGGTGTCCTATGTCATGTATTTTAATGAGCCATGTATTTGATGTACACTTTGACTCTTTAAGGATATAATTTGTTTCGGATGGCACTGGGTGCTAATACTGAAATCATGTGGAGATCTCTTGAATAACTGTAGTATCTCTTGAATAACTGTAGTATCTTTGAATGTCCAAACTTGCCTCTCTTCCTCTGCTCCCCCTCCCCTGCCAGTCTGGATAACATACAACAGCCGATAACATATTTCGCTTTAGAATAAGGAGCACAGCTCCATCTTGTTCCTATCTGTTTTTGTTTCATTTTCTGCTGGGGAGAGAAGGCTTGCCTCCTATCTTCAGCAAGCAGCATACAGCTTATTCCTCTCCAGTGCTTTAATTGCCCAATAATTGTGCCTGCCTTAATCGTCCCCCGTTCTACATCCTGCTTCCCAGTCCCCTCCCTGATGGGCTTATCAGTAAAGAGGTTGATTGGCAAGTGTGACTGATGAGATGGGATAGGCAATCAGCCCCATGTCCTGCAGGCGATTAGTCTCTTATCTCTCATCTCCTCCTAGGAACAGTGAGGTATTTTTAATCTGTGTATCATTCTCTTCTCTGGCTTTTTTGCTCCCTCCCCTTTTAGGAGAGGGAGAGCTGCTTTTGCCTACTGTATTTTATGCAGTACCAAGCATTAAAACATCAGCAAATGCACTGTTGTTTATTCTGTAGTTTGTACTTACAGAGCCGACAGATCTCTCAGCTGGAACTGGTTCTGGGAAAGCATTGTATACATGTGGGCTGGACCTTTCAAATCTCGCCAGAAATGTGTATTGGCACTAGAAATTTAACCCAGCTTTGCTTGCCCACTGTATGTGTATACGTCCAGTTATTAAAAACTGTTACAAGCTTCCTAAGCAGCTTTGCTGCACGAGAAATGAGGGATAGATTCTGGAATAAAATGATTAGTAGGTCAGTTCTCCACTTGGTTGGTGCAGATCTCCATCTGTGTCTGTTTTATCTGTGCCTTGTTGTCACTGGAGAGCTTTAGGGGAAGATGTGACACAGGGCAATAAAGTTTCTCGCTTGCATGTAGCTAGAACTAATTAAGTATAGGTTTGTAACATTTGGTAATTATCAGACAGCCATTGACTGGCTGATGTGGGATACACTGACTGTTTCTAGCCCATTACCAACCAGATAGATGTTCATATTCTAAAATGCAGATACAGGTGGATGATGCTGCCTAGAGACAAATGAATGAGCTGTGTTAAACTTTGCCAGGCCTATGGTTTGACCCAGTGGTTTGAGGGAGGTTTGCCATGAATTGTTCCTACTCAGTAGTAGAAATTAGAGACTTTGCGCAGCACTGCTTACTGTAATTCAACAACATACCATTTACTAGGGGCTGTTGTGGCTGCAGGGAAGAGAGTGGCATATACCAATTAGAATCTGACTTTTCAAGTTTAAAAAAGTCAGGCTTTAAAAAGAAGCCTGAAGACCTTCTGTGCTCTGCTGTTCCTTTGAAAAACTTCTTCATTCTTGCAAGAAAATGGTTTTTCGATTGTTTAACACCCCTGTAAAGCATTCACTGATTCCTCAGGCTAAGGTTATAAAACACAGAAATGTTGATATCAGTCCTCCTGACTCCTGTGCTCTTAGGGTATGAGAAATTCTTGAGTTGACTCTCCCCTCAAATATTGCTGTTCAAAGCTCCATTCCTGCAAGTCTTTTTGTTCAGATGTAATGTGCTGCTGGATCAAGAAAGTAGGATCATTGGGGTTCAAGGACTCAGTTTAAGAAAAGATAGCAAACTGTAATTACTGCCACTTGAGAGAAATAGGCTGCAGTGAATCCTCTCTTAAACATGTGGATGTTTGTATGCCTTACTGTGCTGGAGCCATGTGGCCCGCCAGTTTTACCAAATGAGTGACCATTTGTTTCTCAGTGGCTCTGTTCTAAGATCACACTTCTGCTGATGTTTTCTTACACTTTTTTTCTTTTCTTTATTCAGGTCGGAAGCCAAAAAGACTAAAGTCAAAAAGAAGACCAACAATCCACATTTTGATGAAGTGTTTTATTTTGAGGTTGGTATTTCAAAGGAATGGGTGATAAGCTGAAACACTATACTCTAGATAGTTGGCACAGCATCCTGCTCCATGTTGTGCCAGCTGTCCTCTTTGAAGGCTGTTTCAAAGCAAAGTGCAGGGGAAAGAAGTATCCAGGGTCAGACTAGATGTCTGCTGAGGCAGCAGTATGTTGCTCAGGTGATCTGAAGGAGAAGCTTCAAGTTGGGCACTTCTGAGTAACAGGCTTTATTCAATCCAGGTATAACTCAACCCAGATGAGTTTTGAGAGAGTTAAGAACGGGCTTTTATACATGTATATTTTTTTTAGCTTGTGGTTTTACAGCAGCTCCACCCTTCTCCAGTCAATGGGAGGAAGGTTGTCTCAGAGGAGCAGTGAAAACCATAGCGGAAAGATACTTTTTAAAAAGTATGTTTCAGCAGTCTACCAGTCTACTGTAATACTAACATATGGAGCCTCTACAACTTTGTCTAATGCAGCACATTTTCAACAAGTCCAGTTAAGATAAATTATAACTCCTAAAAAAAGTGCTGGTTTTGGTTCTTTTTTGGCATAAGTAGCAGTATTTGTAATGTATCCTTATGTATACGTGCATGTGTTTATAATATGGATGCCTCTTGAAACTTTTTGTTCTGTCTAAAGTATGTGACTCTTTCTCTTTTATTTTTCCCTTGGACATTTTAGACTTGATCTACAATTAATTGTTCTATTTCAGTAGATACTTCAAAAACCTATCTGGTGTAATTTAATCAGTGAAAAGCCAAAATAACGTGGCGTAGTTGGCATAATAGTGGAAAGCCCTGTTTATTCCTATGTCTTGCTTCACCCAGGTGGCATCTGCATCAGAAGCTGCTGGCATAGGAATGGTACTAGGGATGTGATTCTGAGGATTAGTCCTGGGGTACAGGCAGCCATGTTAGAGAGGAGATGTGAGGAGAAAGGAACCAGACAAGCACATCATGCAGGTACAAAGTGCAGTGCCTGTGATGGGCCTTACTGCTGCTATCCACCCACTCTGCACACTACTGTCTTTGCTTAGAAGCTGACAGTTGTACCAGCTGATCTAAAGTCAGTCATACCAACAGCAGTGTGCTCTTGTTGATGTATTTGAGGAACAGATACTCAAGTTCTTTATTGGCACTTTCTTGCTGCCCAAATGAGTGGAAGCCCTGAGACTTGGTCAGGATAATCTTTCCTTCAATAATCCATCAAATCTCTTCCTAGGGTGTAAGTTCACTGCAGCCTTACCTTTGGCTAGCACTGAGCCCTTTTGGGGGTGACCTAACTCGTGACTGTGCAGGTACTGCACTGAGTGGGGAGGAGAGATCCCATGGTATTGAATACTGAAACTGCACTGTGGTGTCTGTATTCAGGATTTCAGTCTGTCACCTGTCCCAGAGCTGCAGCCTTTGGCACTGAAACAGGAGTAATGTTCTGTGTTAATAAACTAGAATGGGCTTCCTAATTCTTAACATAGGCAGTTCTGGAGGAGTCTGACAGTGAGAGCTTTTTAATGAGCCTGATCAAGGAATTCAACTTTTACACCACAAAACTTTGCCTGTCTGATTCCTCTGCCCGCTGTGTGCTGCAGAAACAGCGAACATTTGGCGTTTAAACACTGAACTTGACAGGTGGTGCCAAATGAGGAAAGAGAGGAGCAGAAAGCACCTTCCAACTGGAGCTGTGGAAGGGGGCTGGTGGCTTGCTTTGCTTGCATTTATGCTAAAAGCTGAGTATCTTGCAATATCTGCAAAAGCAAAACTTGAACTGGAACCCATACCCTCACTCTTCTGCTAACTCAGAGCAAAGGGTTTTCTGTGTGGGTAAGGACAATGCTTGGACAATGTCTGAATCAGACAGAATAAACATACCCTCAGAGCTGACAGAGCCATCATAAATTTATGTCATTTTGAGTAGTTAGTATATACCAGGCTAAATGTCTCCAAGGAACAAGGTTCAGTAGCACTGCTAGGACAGGGAAATGCATTCACTAATGAGACGTGGGCAGACCTGTAGCTAACCTGATTCCTGTGGAGCTGCACAGATTCATGCTGTTGACAGACGTATCATTTATTGCTTCCGAACAGTTTCATCAGCTTTCCTGCAGTCTGCTAGCACAGCAATTGGCCGTGGCTCTAAGGAAGAAGAAAATCTGTGAAAGTCAGTGAAGACATGTTCCTTTCTGCAGCAAAATAGATTTAATTAGATAAATGGAAAAGAGCTTATCATTGGTTTGGAAGATCTAAGGGCTTACTTAAGGTTGCTGTGAGTGAAACTTGCACCTGATGGTTTGGAACCATTTTCACCACCACTTCAGCTGCAACAGTGAAGGGGCTTAGAGTTCTGTATACAGCTACAGGGAAATCTCCCACTCATGAAGGAGGTAGTGCTGGGAGCCTGTTAGTAAACATGATTCTGCTGAAAGAAATGAGAAGCTGATAAACAGCTTGTCAACTTGCAGTCTGGGCTGAAATTTCCCTAATATGTAATTCCATCCTTGAAACTGATGGACTTCATGGGGCTCTCTTTTTAGCATTTCAATTAATCTGCATACTGAGCAGTCATGCAGATGAACAGAGGGACCTCATGCATGCAGACTTCAGCAAAGCTTCTTAGAAAAGTGTTTACTTGAAAGGAGTTTGCCATAAGCAACATCTCTGCTGTTACTTTTTGTTATTCAGGTCTGAACAGGTTATAAAACAGTACAGATCTTATTCAGAGCAACACCATTAGCTTCACAATGCTAACGGAATACACATAATTTTCAGTTTTGTAGGATGACTTTTGGAAGCCACAGTGAAGACGGTTCCAAGGACAGAGGGAGAAAATTTGTTCTGAGCTGCTGACATTGTAGGGTGCATTTAAATCATCATGATCCTGGGCTTGCAGGTGCATTTCATTTGGTTATGGACTAAAGCATTTGGTCTCCAGTGCTGCTACAGTACCTTTGGGTTTATGTGTATCACCTTGAAGATGGAGCCCCCTCTTAAGCACACGAAAGACTGTTGGGTGTCCAGTCTGAAAACTCTTTCTCCTTTCCCTCTGTGCAGCTACATATTTGACTCTCTTGTTTGTTCTGTCTGCATCTGAAGTAACAAGAAGTCAAGTTTACAATAAAAAACAGTTTTTGTGAGTGGGAAGCATTAAGCCGCACAAGCATTTAAACATACAATAAAGCTGAGCTTCTGTGTGCAGCCAAGAACTAAACCCACACATCATATGCACTTGTGTTTGATCAGTTCCTGCTGTGGTTTCGGCTGGGTGGGGTAGCCTTTTTCTCAAGTTTCTGACACACTATGAAAAAAACAAAAATATCAAAGGCTTTTTTAGATCACACTAGAAAAGAAATTTTAAGAAATGTTTGTACAGAAGCTTTCTTTTGCTAATGCTCTACCCTTGCAGCTTATCTTCCCATTCTTTTCTACCCATGCTTTCCTCTATCAGCATTACAAATGTGATTGCTGAACTGTGCACCTGGTTCTAAATTCTGACATGCATAGCACAGTGTAGCGTCGCTTGGACAATTGATCTGCTCGGTACATTTTGTGGGGGTGTGATAAATCGAGTTCCAGGATATCTTGACAGGCTGAACTTCCCAGTTTTAATTGCATCCATTGTAAAATGTTTTTAATGGTGGTTTTGCTTTTCACCTCTCTCCTCTTCAGAATGCCTCAGGCATCCGTTGTACAGCTGTACTTAAGACATGAGTATTAATTGCCCTTTTATTTCCCTTGATGGATTGTAAAAGTGGTATTCATTTGCATGATTTTTTTCTTTTGACAATGTAAAATCAAAGTACTGCAGTAATATTAAAGACATCCTTTCTCTAGTAAAGAAAGTGTGCAGTATTTAGTTACCCTTGAGTAAGATTCTTACAGCATCTGTATAGTGAGGAATCTGTGGTCAACAAGTTTATTGCCATGCTTGAATGTTTTCAGAATCAGGGATTAATTTACTGCTGATAGTCAAAGGCCACAGTCTTCCAGAGCTTTGTAGAAGTAATGCAGAAATGCTTTTGTATCAGTTTAATTTGTTAAAGATTCCTCCTTTTTATTAGGTTACAAGACCGAGTAGCTACAACAAGAAGTCCCAGTTTGATATTGAAGATGTTGATGAAGTTGACAAGATGGAGATTAGGTAATACAAAATTCTTTCTACTAATATTCTTCCAAAGTTGTATACTTCGTAGTAGACTGTTCTTTCAGAATGGCAAGCATAATTTCATTGTTGGTGGCTCAAGGAGGGTTCTTTGTCACTGTGTCTGTTCCTTTACCTGCATGATCCTGTAGATCCTATATGAATTTGTGACAGTTCTGCTGCGGGAGACATCCTCATTATTTTCCTCAGTGTCCTTTCTCTGTGTGTATAATGTGCATGCATGTATGCTAATGTGCATTTATCATGAAATGCAGCCTTTTATGGATGGTCTCCCCTTTCAACCTTCCCTCCCCCAGTTTCCCAAGAGAACCCAAGAGTGTTGTGATGCTCTTTGTTAAAGGATCTGTTTTCTTTTGTCACTTAATTTTAGCAACCCAGATAAGGTCCTCCTTCACTGAAAGGAAACTCTTAAGCTGAAATTTTCTCTGGGTCTGAGGCAGTTTCTCTTCTCTTTTTCCTGCCAGAATGTAACCCCTTCTTGTGAGGCTGGGTATGATCCATTGCACAGGAAAGAAGTAACTCTGATTTCAAAAACAAAACAACCCCACCCACCCACTTGTGCTATTTTAAAACTTGCAGAGGCCTGTCAACAGTGTCTGTGGGGATGGGTGAACAGTTAGAGTGGGGAGGAAGCAGTAGAGGTTGCAAAGCCTTGAGGTATCTCATGTGTGAGGTACTGTTATGTGTGTGAAACAAAGATTTAGTCCATCTGGTGATCTGGATGCACAGTAGGTGAAAACTGCTGTGTCCACATACCCACGGTGTGTGATATTTCATAGGTTCATAGGTTCATAGGTACATTAGGTTGGAAAGGACTGTAGGATTTAGAGAAAGAAAAGTTGAGGAAGAAAGGTGGCATCCCTTCCACTCCTTCCTCTCCAGGTGTTCCCACTGGAAAGGCACTGAGGACTTCTCTCTCAAAACATTCTCTAGTCACTTCAGAAGCACAACTAGCAGCAAGGAAAATAGAGGGGACCAGGCAAGGGTAATAGTACTTATTCCCACCAGTCAAGATTTGTTTATGTTAATAAATGGATGAGGGCTGCTGCCATGGAATATCAGGGTCCAATCTGGGTCATGTTACCCTCTACTTTGCCTGTCAGCTGCTGCTTCATGTAGCCCGTTACTGCAGTATCATGGCATTGCATGACCATCAGTAGCCTTGTGCTTGCCAGGACTCTGTGAGACAAGAAAGGAAGATTATTTGTATGCAAGAGACACAAGGGATGTAGATGAGTTTCAAAAAAGTCTTGCATTCCTTAACAACAACACATCACAATGTGATGTGAAAAACTTGTAAAATAGTTGGGAAAAAATTAAGCACTTAAATAATAAGTGAAAATAGATAAAGGATTGGTTTTGGCTGGGTAAACTCTTTGCTCAGTTTGTCCCATATAGGACAGAGTGTTTTTGTTTCCATCTCGGGTTCTCCTCCCACCCCCTTCACTTCCTTTGCTCTGTTTTCTCAGAGTTAGATTGCCCCCGTGCCCTCTGGATGGATCATACAATTAATGGGTTTGGGGGTTTGTTTTCTTTTCCTCTCCTGAGAAAATACCATTCCACAGGGTACAGAAGCAACTCAGTCTCTCATGGTTTTTCCCTAAAGCTATGAAAGTTTCTCTATTTGAGTGGGTGTAGGAAGTTGCAGGCAGAGCATATCAGCACTGAAGGACCAGATGTTCTGGTGACATTCATTGTTTCTCCTCCTCCTCTCTGTTGTTCTTTTTCTCTCTGTGACCAGTGTCTGACCATTTTAGAATAACACTTATCTTACTTTTGCCTTTTAAAAAGATTGGGAAGCAGTAATCTTTTAGACTCTGGGGTCTTGTGTATAATATTTTTATTTTTTATGCTTTAAGCACACGAAGCAATAATGTCAGAATTTGCATGTTTGCTTTGCTTATTGTACAGTTTGAGATCTACCTTGAGTTTGAGTTCCTCTCCTGAAGAGCCATTTTACTGATTCTTTTTTTATATAACTTAAGTTGCTGTAGGGCACACCCTCGGGAAGTGTGTGAGGCTGTGTGTTTAAAAGTGTTATTGCCAGTGAGCATGAGAAGGCATTTGTATATAGAAGCCATTAGCCTGTAAATACTTCATAAGTGCAAAGTTGGACTATGTGTAAATAACCTCAAAAGATTCATGCCCTCCTGAAGCTGCATTTAGCCATTTGAATTAGTTTCTAAGACAGTAATCAACTGAATATGGAGAAAAAATAGAGAAGGTAGAATTTTCAAAGACTTTTTTCTGTTGGGTCATTTTTGCTCTACAGAAACATATTGTTAAAATATTAGAGTTTGAAGAACTTAAACCAGCAGGCACTTAACATGAGCTTCTATCTTGTCTGGCATATGAAACTTGATGCATGAGACAGTGGTGAGAGATCCAAGGCTCAGGGGATTTATAAGTGACATGCACTTGCATAAGGTAGGATAAACCTCTAGCAGAACTATCAGTCCTCATTCCTTGACAGCCTACTGTGTCTTGCTTGAGGCTAGGAAGGTGGTGTAAATATGTCCACAATCAGATGACTTTGCACCTTATGCAGATTGCAGTTACAGTTCTAAAAATCTTAATTATTCAAAAACCTGTATTTTTCACTGTACAGCCTTTTTACCCCAGTGTTGAAGGCACATTCACTTAGCTGAGAAATTCTTAGCTGTGCTTCTTTTAAAATAAAAGTGCCTCTCAGAGGAAGCCGTAAAGTATTTACAGAAACATCTGTTCTGGAGTTTTAAACCCTTGCTCTGAGGTGGGTATTGTAGCATTTATCCTCAAATGCCAGGTTAGACACCAGTACTTCTACTTCGAATCTGAGAGCAATTGTTTTACATCCTGAATGTTAAAGAGCACATAAAAGGCAAGGAAGCATCATCTAACAGAACTTCCATGTATGAGGGACTAAGTGACAGAAATTGCATGGATTACAGATAATACACACATGATACTGTGTGATAGAACAATCTTAATATCTGTACAGAACAACTTTAGGTGCAAGAAATTAGTAAGCATGACATGGTAAATCTTCCCAGAAGATAGAGGCTGTGTAGAAATTCCGCCTCAGGCTTTAAACTGCCTCTTAGACTGCTGGTAGATCCAAATTAGTCTGAGGCTGAAGGTCTCTGCACTTTTTCGCCATTGTATTCATTTTATCTGTATTTTTTCCTTTATCTGGGACATACAGAGAGCCCCTGGATCTTTATCAATATGGACTGTGGAAGCAATACAGATGAGGAAAAGGTATTCTAGATGATTTTTCACTGTTTCATGGAGATGAGGTGTAAGGCTTCAGAAGTCTAACTTTGCCTCTTAACTGTTTGAAAGCGAATATTGTACAGTTTTGGAACTTTCTAGCTCCTGGGCTTGAGGGGAAAAACAATAAAATTGAAACCAAAGTTTTATTTATTCATTATGAATCTTTTAAAATTACTTGTTTTTATTACAGAGTTGATCTCTGGAATGCCAGTAACTTGAAGTTTGGAGATGAGTTTCTAGGAGAACTGAGACTTCCTTTGAAATTTCTCCGACAGTCTAGTTCTTATGAAGCATGGTACTTGACATTTTTCTTTTGGAGTATAAGTAGAAACATATGTTTGCTGTGAAGTCTTTGAATAATTACTGTGATAAAGTTTAAATTGATTTAATTTGTATCTTTTTTTTTGTAAGTAAGCCAAAATAATCTTAGCAAATGTAAGAACAAGAAGTTTTGATAATATCATTAGAGAATCAAAGATTCTGCCTTTGTGTTGCATGTGGGAATTTTAATACATTGAGTTTATAATGTTATTTACTGCATTTCAATAGCAATGCCATAATTATATGAAAATGTGTTTTTTTATGTTACATCAACATAAATTTTGATCATCAGAACTTTCCATGTTGAAGTTGGCATAAAATACACTAGCAAATGATTAAAAATTCTTATTCAGAACTCTCAAGAAATTTTATAAGAAATTTAATAATAAAGATTATTTGCATCTTTTATCTATAGATTTTGTAAGTGATTATGTATAGCCTGAGATAATCTTGTTTCAGCACAAACTTTATCTTTTTTTTTTTTTTTTTTGCATTTCAGGTATTTCCTGCAGCCCAGAGACAATGGTAACAAGTCACTGAAACCTGATGACCTTGGTTCCTTAAGGTTAAATGTGGTTTACACTGAGGACCATGTTTTTTCCTCAGACTATTACAGTCCACTTAGAGACCTCCTGCTCAAATCTGCAGATGTTGAGGTGATTTGCTTGTGCTGTTTGTTGTTTACCTGTAATTCGTCCTCACAGGGGCCTCCCTGAGTGTTAGATACAAACATGGTAGCGCAGCACCATAATTGTATAAATACCAGAGTCTTCAGCTTCTTCCGTCTTACACCCAAGGATCCTGTTAATCTCTGCATATCCTTCATGTTTGTTTTCCGTCCTTACAGAAAAGATCTTTATCTGCATATAGTATGATGGGTGGAGGCACACCCAGGAACACCAGTGGTTTTAACAGCAGCATATTCTCTGTGGCTTTCTAATTTTATGTGTGAAAATGCAAAGTAAACTTCGGTTTGACCAATTGGTTTTCTTTTATTGGAGAGGAACAAGTTTGCTTTGATAATTTAAAAACAAAACAAAACGAGAAAACAAAACAACCTCAAATGGAGAGCCAACTCTGAAACGTCAGAAGTATGGACTACATCTGCCATTGTGAATAGTTTTAGCATTTGCCTCGTGTCTGGGATTTGAGAGTTGCTTTTTCAGCTCAAGGGCTGGTTTCTGTTGTTACTGTAGTCCGAAAATGAGAAGGCTTGTAGTTCATCTTCTTCAATTGCTTCCCAGGCAACAATCATATTCAGTGAAAAATCAGCTGTTAAAAATGCATGAAAAAGACTGCACTGCAATAGTTTTTAAATTGCTGCCCTCTTCTGATCAAAACTTAAAGCCAACAAAAACTGAAATGTGAGGCCAAACCATGTTATACTTAGGCATGTTTAGGTAACTGACCACTGCAATTGTTATGTGGGTTTATGCACTAAGGATCTAAGGGGAAGAAAAAGAAATGATGCTTGTCCTATAAAGATCTCTGAAAGTTTTTATTTCTTTTCACTCTTCAGCCTGTCTCAGCATCAGCTGCACACATTTTGGGTGAAGTTTGCAGAGAAAAACAGGAAGCAGCCATACCTCTTGTCAGGCTGTTCTTACACTATGGCAGAATTGTGCCTTTCATAAGTGCCATTGCAAGTGCTGAAGTGAAGAGAACCCAGTAAGTACCAACAAACTAATTGCTAGCAAAGTCTGTGTTGGCTTGTGTTAGGATCCTACACTCAGTTTCTGAAGCTAAATGCAATTTCGAAAGAAACTATTGAAGTTGCTCGTTTTCCTCCCAGCTAAGATAGAAAGCCATTGTACAGCAGGCAGACTATGACTTAGCTGCTGTTACAGAAACATGGTGGTATTGCTCCCATGTCTGGAGTGTGGAATGGATGGCTATTAGCTCTTTAGAAGGGGTAGGCAAGAAAGGATGAGTGGTATGACTCTGTATGTTAGAGAGTGTTTTGACGTTGTTGAGTCTGGGGCTGGGAATAAGGTTGAATCTCTATGGGTGAGGACCAGAGGGAGAGCCAACAAAATGGGCATCCTGAAGGAGGTCTGTTACAGACAACCTAACCAGGATGAAGAGACAGATGAGATGTTCTGAGAACAGCTGGTAGAAGTTGAACTGTCACCAGCCCTTGTTCTCATGAGGGACTTCAGACCAGTTATCCTCAGGGTGCCCTACCCACTGACCTGGAAGTCTCAAATGGGGAGCAGAGTAAACCTCCCCATGACTCAGGTGGAAGCAGTTAGAGACCTGCTACTCCATCTGGACTGACAAATCCATGGGGCCAAAAGGAATCGACCCAAGGGTGCTGAGGGAGCTGATAGAGGTGGTAGCCAAGCCACTTTCCATCATCTGTTGGTGTTCCTGGTCAATCGGTCCTAGGGGATTAGAGGTTTGCTAATGTGACAACCATCTGCAAGTGCTGTTGTAAGGAAGATCCAGAGAACTACAGGCCTGGCAGCCTCACCTCTGTGCCAAGTAAGATTATGGAGCAGATAATCTTGAGAGAGATCACACAGCATGTGCAGGATTAGGCCTAGCATACATGGGTTCATGACTAACACGATCTTGTTCTATGATCAAGTGACCCAGCTGATGGCTGAGGGAAAGGCTGTTAAAATAGTCTGCCTAGACTTTAGCAAAGCCTTTGACACTGTCTCCCACAGTATTCTTGGGAAACTGTCAGCCTGTGGATAGATAACGCTCTTTGCTGGGTAAAGAACTGGCTGGTTGGCCGGGCTCAGAGGTTGTTGGTGAATGGAGTTAAATCCAGCTGGCGACTGGTCACAAGTTCCCCAGGTATCAGTACTGGGGACTGTTATTTCAGTATCTTTACTGATGATCTGGAGAAGGCTGTTGAGTACATCCTCAGTGAGTTTGTAGATGACACCAAGGTGGGAGGAAGTGTTGATCTGCCTGGGGTTAGAAAGGCTCTACAGAGGGATCTGGACAGGCTGGACAGCTGGGCTAAGGCCAGTGGGATGACATTAAACAAGACTAAGTGCTGGGTCCTGCACTTTGGCCACAACAATATCAGGCAACGCTATAGGCTTGGGGTAGAGTGGCTGGAAGACTGTGTAAAGGAAGTGGACCTGGGGGTATTGGTTGACGCTTGGCTGAACTTGAGCCAGCAGTGTACCCTGGTGACCAAGACCAATGGTATGCTGGCTTGTATCAGAAATAGAGTTGGCAGCAGAAGCTATGCTCTGGTGAGGCTGCACCTCAAGTATTGTATTCAGTTTTGGCCCCTCACTACAAGAAAGACATTGAGGCCTTGTGGCGTGCCCAGAGAAGGTCAGTGAAGCTGTGAGGGGAGCAGCTGAGGGAGGTGGGATTGTTCAGTCTGGAGAAGAGGAGGTTCAGGGGACACCTGACGAACTCAATGACCTGAAGGAAGTTTGTGGTGAGGTGGGGATCAGCCTCTTCTCCCATGTAACTAGGACTAGAGGGAATGGCTTCAGGTTACACCAGAGGAAATTCAGGTTGGTTGTTAGGAAATACTTCTCTGGGAGAGCAGTCAGGCACTGGAATGGGCTGCCCAGGGAGGTGGTGAAGTCACCATCCCTGTAGGTGTTCAAGAACCATTTAGGTGTTGTACTGACGGACACGGTTTAGAGAAATATTGGTAGTAGCTGAACAGTTGGATTGGATGATCATAGAGGTCTTTTCCAACCTTGGTGATTCTATAATTCTAATGTCAGAATTCTTTATAAAATATCTGAAGAACTGGTGAGTTTCATTTGAGGAGGAATGCCCATCATGTTTTGCAAAGTTTACCTGGGAAACTGTATTATGGTGTGAGAGTAGGGGTTTTCACTCTGTTCTCCATATTGATAGTTTGATATTAACTGCAAAAATTTACATTACCTTCAGCTGTTCATGTGAAATCATTTCATTTTCAGAGTGTGATGATAAATTATTTTGCACTTACTCAGTGCAAACACTTTTACTCAAAGTGTTTGCTGGATTTGTTCTAAACAAAAAGCAAATTTCTTCCTAAATTTCTTTCCAATATTTAAGGCAACTTGTGCATCAAATCTTTCAAAATAGAGGGCTGAGGAACAAAGACAAAGATTGGATCTGGCACTGGATAGTAGAAAACAGAATCTTTTTTCTGGTTGCTATTTGTGAGTCACTTACTAGTGTTCTGGCAGTTTAGTGGTATAAGATAGTGTGTTCACACCAGTCAAATCTCAAAGAACAGATACTGCTACAAGCCTTGTGCCTACATAATCATGCTCTTGGCTGACAATAGAAGAGCCAGTTAATAGTCAAGGAGAATGACAGACTTTGGCTCCTCATTACAGCTCCTCAGTACAAAATAAAGACTTTGTCTGAGTTGCCTTTCTTTCAGTGTGACTAGGTTAGAGTGTTTTTCTTCTTGTAGGTCAGTGTATTTTTCCATGCTTTGGGTTGGCTGGAACTGCGTGGTTGATGCAGCATGAGGAAATTTGCTGCTGCTCCCTAGACAGCCATGTTCCTGAGATATAATGGCGAAGATGTTTGTTTTCATGTCTTTTTGGACATTTGTAACAGACAGGGAGCTTACTTCTTTAATTATAAAAACAAAACAAAACAAACAAAAAACGAATCCTGTTATTCATTGCTTGTAAATGAGTAGAACTGATCTTTAACAAATTGCAGTGGCCCTATGTCTCGTGCAGGACGAATTCTGTGAAGGTGGCCTTTCACAAAAATGTGAGAGTCTGCGTGGTATCAGCCCGTACACAGTTTAGAATTGGAATCTGCACTACATTTAGTAGTGTTGTCATGGGAAAGTGCTGTGGGTCACTTAAAAGTGGTGACTGTCATTGAAGCTGGTAATTTCATCTCCCTCCCAGTTTACAACCACTTATTTGGTAGAAGAAGGTCATTTGTGATGTCCAGTGTTGTTACAAAACTGAAATTACTCTCTTCCTTCCCTTACTCAAATAAATGGTGTTCAGTAGCGTGTGAAAACAGGTGCAGTTTCCTCATTTGTATTGTAAACCCCCCTGAGCCTACATTGTTGCCATGTGTTTGGATGGTGCACTGAGGCTTCTGCACACTGTGTAAATGCACCAAAAATCTTTAGTCCCTCAGGATTTAACATGATTGCTGCTTTTCTGTTACAGACTGGAAGTGACTACATGACTGCATTTAATGGCAGGCTTGTGTCAAAAGGAATTTTTGTTTATGTGTTCAGAACATATTTCCATCACCTTTTACTGCTGCTTGTATTTCCATATTATTACAAAGAGACTAAATGCAAAAAATTGTTCACTCCTAGAGATCCAAACACCATTTTCAGAGGAAACTCGTTAACTTCCAAGTGCATTGATGAGACAATGAAACTGGCAGGGATGCATTATCTGCAAGTTACACTAAAGCCCATTATAGATGAGGTAAGAGCATTTAAAAATTCCTTATATATATTTTTTTTTAATTAAAATGTCATTTCAGAAGGCCTTCAGGGAACAGGTGCTGTTTTTCCTTCTAATGTTAAGGTGATTTGTAGGAAAAGTTGTTAAGAACCTGTTTCTACATACATTGAAATCTTTTGTGTTAGTTTAGCTTAGCCACAGTTGAGTTACCCAGCTCTGAAATTGTTGGATTGTATTAAAGGAGATTGAAAGTTTCCACTTGTCTAACTGAATTAAATTATGTCATTTTATAAAATCTACCATGTATTGTTTCTGAGAAATAAATAAAGTAATAACTATAATGGATAAAGGTTATATACAGCAGAAAGCTGCTGGGGAAGCTGTAGCTGAGACATTTCATCTAGTGGATTTAAAGAAATCAAATTATTCTTAAATAACTGTGTATGTGATGTATATATTGTAGCAATGGTTTATTATTTGTCCAGTCCAGATTGGTGGCTGTGTGGCTCTTAGTGCAGTAATTGAGCAATACTTCCAGATTACAGACTTCCTTCATATGGTTTGACAATTTCTTCAGCAGTTGGTTTACTGTTTCATCAAAAACATGTTCCGTTTTTAAAGAATATAGATATACATGGAAGTTGATTATTTTAGCAAAATAGGTCTTTTCTTGAACAATCTGGCATGAGAGTATCTGAACAATTTTTCATCTCAGTTGAAAATAAAAATAGAACAAATTAATGATCCTTTTTGGAAAAGAAAATAAGGGTCACTGGTAATTTGCCTTCAGTGTTTTGTCAATAAAAAAGTACAAATTATACACTCAGCTTTTTACACGAAAAGTGAGTGAGACTTCTTACAAAGCTTTTTCTTCTTGAAAAGTTTACTTGAAGGTAAACTAATATGTTAACTGCGCACTGTATCTTTTTTTCTAGATCTGCCAGGTACATAAACCTTGTGAAATCGATCCTGTGAAATTGAAAGATGGTGAAAACCTGGAAAATAACAGGGTATGCATTAGATTTTGGAGATAGAATGTCTGTTTACACTGCATTGCATAACTTAGGCCCTCAGACATTAAATGTTGCAAATAAAACTGTCATTTATTAGAATACATTGGAAGCTCTTAACATCACAAACTGCATATACTTATTTTCTGTCAGTCTTACATTATACTATAAATGCAGTATCTGTTGAATATTACATGTATCCAACCACCCTACCCCCTCCAACACTCTCCCAAGAAAATATTAGGGCATGATGACAAATGATTGAATATTCAACATTAACATTGGGAGCAAGGATAACTTAGCCTGTGTCTGTTGTCACAGCATCACATAAAACAGTGCTGTGAAAAGAAATAATGTCATACTAGTGTATAATTTGATGTTTGTCTTTTTTGTGGATAACATTTTCACTCTTAAATACGAATGTTCATTGAAGAGAGTATTGCTGAGTGTGAGGTTGTTTTACAGGTATATAATGTTGGAAGTGAGAATGTCTTATTAATGATTCCATTACCAATAAAACCAGGAATAATACTGCTTTCCAAAACAGAAAATAAATTTGTCATAATTGTTTTTTCAGGAAAATCTGAGGCAGTATGTTGATCGCATTTTTACTGTCATTACGAAGTCTGGTGTAAGCTGTCCTACGGTGATGTGTGATATTTTCTTTTCTCTGAGAGAATCAGCTGCCAAGCGTTTTCAAGGTGAGTTTCGATATATTTTTTTAGTTTTTATATCTCTGACAGGTAGGTGTAGTCTAGAAGTCTCTGTGATCTGTGACAGTTTTACTAATTGAACAACATATTATCCCAAATATGGTTTGGGGTGTGCATTGATTCTGTTTTTTCTTCCCTAATTATTAATTCTGCAAAGAACATGACTCTTGGTGATCACGTGCTTTCTTTAGAAGTCTTTTGAATGATAGCATTTTAAAAGAGCATTTTGTTGGTACATGTTTATGGTTTCGGTATTTACAGTTTATGCTGAGTTTTCAAATGTTTGTGTTTTTGTGATGGCTCATTCTGCAGATTCCATGCAGCTGAATTATTTTCTGCTCATACATCAACTTGTAACAATGACCAATCATAAATTAGAGGAGTCGTTGCAATCTCATTGTCCTAGGAGACCAAGTGCTCCAGAAGTTTTCTGGCTGTTGAGAGAGCACTTTTCCACTCTCTAATAGTTGTTTTAGTTCTGTGAGAATGAACAGGCAGTGCCAAACCAGAATCAAGCAAAACAACTAATGTATATAATTTCATGAAGGGCAGCAAATTATAGTAGTGAAGATTCAATTTGTAGATTATATGTATTTCCAGCAAAGGTTTGAATTAACTTTCTGAAAGCATTCTGGTAGTTTTAGAATGTTTTAAAGGAAATACCATTGGAATATTGAAGTGTTTTTGTTTTGTTTCACATAGGTGACCCAGATGTGAGGTATACAGCTGTCAGCAGCTTTATTTTCTTGAGATTCTTCGCTCCTGCCATTCTTTCTCCAAACCTCTTTCAGCTTACACCACACCATCCAGTAAGTACTGCATCACTTTTTCTAGCAATGTTCTGCCTAGCAAGATTCTTTTTAAAATTATTTCAGTAATCCCTAGGAGAAATAGCTTTGTTAGTTCAAAGTTCTTCTATGTCTGTCTTGCATATGGGAGCCTATGTTGGGTGACTTGTGTGAAAACTTGAGCAGTATGGAAGTAACAGTGAACTTTAAGGTCAAACAAGGTAAATAGTCTAAGTTACTTTTAAAATATGATCACTGCTTCATTTTGCTGTCTTACAGTAATGCTAGATTGATTGTCAGCAACAATTTGAGATGTTTTTACTGTTAACCAACTTATCCAAACTCTTCAGTAGTTGTTCTTACTGGGAACAGAGAGGAAGTGAAGAGTTTTCAAGGATGTCTCTTCAGTTTGCATGTCATTACTCTTCAGAGGGCCAAAGGCAATAGCTATGAAGCATGATGACAGGAGTTAAAAAACTTTGAAAGAAACAGTTCTTTTCCTATAGTGTTTTATTGAATCTTTTTCAATTTTATGTTAATTTTCTACAAGAGGAAAAGAAATAGGAAATATTTGAAATATCCAATCTGTACAATACTGCTGTTATCTTTCCTAGGATCCACAGACTTCTCGAACTTTGACTCTTATCTCTAAAACCATTCAAACCCTGGGCAGCCTGTCAAAATCTAAATCTGTAAGTATATCATTTTCATTTGAAGGTTCAGTTTAAGAAAGTGATTATTTTTAAGCTTTTATCACCCATTGTAATTAAGCTTTGAAAATTCTGGAATCTCACTAGTCTTACACAAAGCTCTTTTTGTCTGTTTTGGTAGTCAGCCTCATGCTCATGGCAGAAATAAACTTGTCTTAATCTGGACTACATTTTAGTAAAGCAAAATTGTATGACTGACTTAGAAGACTGTTCCAGGGCTTTGCATTCCTTAATTGAGAGGAATCTCCCATTGAGAGAAATGACTGTGCTTTCCTTTTCATACCAATTCAGTTTCCATCCAGTCAGTGCTGAAATTAGATTTAGATGCCCATGCTCTGGATTTCTCATCAGAGTAAAACTTGTATGCTTAAGGCACCAAACTGCTATATCAGGTGACAGATTGGAGTTCCTGGTGGGCTAGTTACCATTCGTATGGGCAATTATAGATGAATCTGTACCTTAACTGTGTGAATCCTTTTAGACTATAGAATTCCTTCTCCTGCAGTTTTTCAGCTTTTAGGACCAGGATCAAAAACCAAAGCAGAAGCTTGAAGCTTTTGAATAGTACATTAATTATAGTAAACTAGCATTTGGAATGTGTTCTGCCACTTTTTTGAAATAAAACTTCGGTAATACTGAATGTGTTCTGTACAATAGGAAGTAGATTTTCATTTATTTTACCTCTGGACAGGAAAAAACTCTTCTCTGTGGTGATTTTTGTCATGATCTGCTGTTGAAAATAATAATACAAGGTACAAATCATATTATGACATGCATGATTTTGGTTTTGTATTTCAGGCAAATTTCAAGGAATCCTACATGGCTACTTTTTATGACTATTTTAATGAACAGAAATATGCAGATGCAGTAAAAAATGTACGTAATGCTTGTGAATGTTCTGAATAATCCTTAGGTGTTGTTGAGATGGAAGCTCGAAATCCTATCATGTACTGTTTGTAAACAAGGAATTGTGTGCTAGAGAAAGCAGACTCCTGGTAATTGTAGTTTTTGAGAAATTTGTATTGAATTGTGTGCATGCAGGATTAGAATCTCTTTAGATCTGCTTCTGTTTAATCATTAGATTGGATCAGTAAGGCTTAGAGCTTAAGTCATACTTCATAGAGTGCTGCAGATCTGTGATGAAAATTGCTTAGTACAAAAGAAATTGGAAGATACGTATTACAAAGAAAAGGTTGGGAAAAGAAGCATTGGTCATCTGCAGTTTGTGCACTTAGTAATATTTGTGCTATTTTTAGTTTATAACACAGGAAAAGCTCCCAAATTCGTTAAATATCTGCCAGTACCTTTCGGTTTAACTACTTTAGCAGTATTTCCTTGCAATGATGTGTTGTAAAAATGTTTAAGATTTTAGTTTCCCTACTGCTGTGCTGTCATTTTATCTGTGCTTTTTGTTCACCTTCTAGTTTCTAGATTTAATTTCATCTTCAGGAAGGAGAGATCACAAGAGCATAGAGCAACCTATATTGCTTAAAGAAGGGTAAGCATGCATGTGCAACAACGTCTTCTAAATGTGTGCTTGCTACCATTCTAAGGCAGCTGTCTTTTTCCCCACCCCTATTCCATCTGTATGTTCAGAAAAGATCGTAGGAAGAATGCTGTACTGCTGTACTGCTGTTTCTACTCTCTGTGGCTGCTATAATTGATTTCAACATCCTTTCATTTAATTTAAACATCTTAAATTTAAGTGTGTTTTGAAATGTATGGAGGAAAAAGAAGCCTGTACACCTTAATTAATGCAGCTAAGGCAGAATGAATTTAAATCAGTGCTGTATTAAGATCAAGTTCAATTTTCTTTCTTAAACCACTGTGAACAAAAGCTGTGAAATTTTGCTGTGAATGCAGATACTGCATATCTTAGTGAGGGCAAAGCCTGCAAATGGAATTTGCTTCTGCTGCCCTATTAAATCCGTATGCTAATCAGTTTCAGGGCCATTTTGAGGAAAATTTGTCATACATTTGGAAGTTTCTGGTTATAGTATCCTTCTGTTTCATGGAACCATGTTACGTATACCATGCTAGTTTTACGGACTAATTATTGGGATAATAAGTTAGAAAAATGAGTTTTTAACATCATCTGTGTGCACTGTGAAAGCAATTTCTTTGTATTAAGAGGAAGAAAGTAAAAATCCAAATTCTTCCTGTCAGACGTTAGTAAGCTGAACTGCTGCTAAGGGTAAGCTTTCATGGTAGTTTCAAGTCATGCAAAAGTTAGGTTTTCAGTGAAAAGGTGACCCCTTCCAGTTACCCTCTGCAATTCCTTTCACTTCTCTGATGAGGATCTGTCCCTAGAAGCAAGTTTGTCTGTTTTAATTCTGTACATTTATCATTCTTTTGTTTTTGAAAATTGAATGTATAGTTTGTAACATTTTCCCTCTAACTCTAAAACATGATTTTTTTTCTGCCTCTGTCTTTCTTTTGCTCCTGTCTGATTTTTTTCTGTCTTTTCTTGCTCGGCCTGTGGCTGCTGTTGTAAGGACTCTTAAACTAACAGTAAAGAAAGTTGATGGTAATAGTTCATGCAGGTAAGATGGTAGGGGCAGTTGGTGCTTTGCTGTAGCTACTGGCTGACAGCATGTCCTTCCTTTACAGCAGTAGACTTGTCTGACTTAACTTTGGGAAGGAAGTCCTCTGTTTAACAATCCTGAAACGCCTGCATAAAAGTAGCAGCGAAACACTGTTATTTATTTCTTAACGCTGTCTAAATGCTTTTTTTTTCCTTCTTCCTTAAAACAAAAACCCGCTGAAAGTAGAGAGTTATGGACTTTCATCTGTAGGCAGAGGCTCCAAAAAGCACTGAGATTTGCTTAATATTCACTGTATACATCCTGATGAACTCAATGGAAGTAGTTAAGAGGTTGCACTTCAAGGCACTTCTTAAACAGTAATCTCATAAATTGTTCTCAGGGTTACAGAGTGGGCTTCAGCTCTCTGTTTTTCCCAATGTTTTGCGTTGTTGCCATACTGTGTCTTGGAGAATGGGTGGGAATTTTTCTCCAGATTGATTGGCTGGTTAGTGGGGTTTCTGCTTGTCTTTACAATGTTGTTATTTCATTTCCTTTTTTTTTTTTTCTTCCAAATCTATCCTTCTATTAAGAATATCTAAATGAAAAGCTGTAGCGTATGTACCATTGAATGAATGCACAGTACCAAAAATTTTAGTCACTGGCACTTGGGTTTGCTGGCATGGATCATGCCATCACTGCTTGATAGCTGTCTGTCTGATTCTTCCCAAAAGGAAGAGAACCAAAAGGAGAATTAGTCTTGCCTTTCTTGTGGGTAACAGTTGCATGCTGATGCTTCTAAGCAAAGCTGAGGCAGATCCAAACTCAGGTCTGCCATAACCACAAGAAGAAAAGGTTTCTTCAGCCACTCAGCACTGGAATTAATTTTATCTTAGACTGTGGGTTTTGTTTTTTTCCTTTGTACTTCTGAATATTTGCTCTGACTTCTCACAGATTCTGAAATACTGGAAACAAACCCTATTAAATTGACCTTGAAACTTCAGTGGTTTTGAATGCTGGTCACCTATCTATGGGAAATAAAAGCACATTCTTCCCACAACTATGTTAGCAATGAAGAATTGAATTAGAAATTTGCTCTTAGCTCTGCAGTATGGAGTTTGCTTTTCTTAAACAGGGAGGCTTAGTAGGCATCTACAGTTTTGGGTAGCGTTTTAAGTTTTGGCATGAAAAGAAACTGACCTGAAGAGCATATTGTCCAGCCCAAGGATATTTGCTCTTTCCTTGAAATTTGCCTTAACCTTGAAATACGAAGTCTACTACCCATCCAGTCAGCCTTGTGATGACTTGAATCATACGGTTGCATTAAATCTTTCTTAAGGAATTCAAGAACAAGGAGTGAGACAGTAACAGACCATTTTAAAAATGGAACTGGTGTGTGACTATGAATGATTAACAGAGAATATATGTATCTTTTGCTCTGTACATTGTTGTCAGCTTTTGCCCACACAACTAAGATTGGGCAGGAGGCACCAGCCCAGCTGGTCACAAAACAGTTAAAGTCTGAAGGAACTTGGGCTTCTGTTAGAGCTTTAAACAGCTCTGCTGTTTAGTTGGATGCAATGTAATTGTTTCTGACTGAACAGAAACAAGAAATAGGATTGGCTGGTCTAACCATTTTATCTCTGTTATTGAAAGTCTTCGTCCAAATCACTCCCTATTCTCTGTACGCTCTTTCTGCTGTGTAGTGCCTTCCTACCTGATTAAAAGTAAACTACTCTATACTGAGTAGTTTTTGTCGGCTCCACTGTACAATTATTTATTTTGCACAATAGGTAATTTAATGTAATATGTGGAGTAGCCATTAACAACTCCCTACTGCTTACACATCTCACACCAAAAGTGAGGTTGAGCAGTATGAAGTCACCAGGCTTTTCAAGGTCACCTTGAAGCTTTTGGATTGATTTAGTGGTTAGGAAGGTGGGAGATGCATCGCAGTTCCTTGCAAGCTAATTCACGTTTGAAATTAATTAAAACTGATGACTCACTAAATGAACATCCTTCATCTGCAAAAAAAAGAAGGAAGTTATACCTTTTAATCATCAAATTGCTTTGTATGTGACTGAATATCCATTTCTAACTGCAGCATCAATATGCAATTGCAAATGGCATTGTGAAACATGGTGATTTTTTCTAGAGCATGAGAGTGACTAAAGCATGTAAGCACAGACCCTGTGCTCCAGAAGCCTTACACCACTTTTTAATTGCTAAACATACTTAAAACTTTTTGAGCTCAAAAAGAAAAAAAAAAGAAAAAAAGAAAGAAGACTTACAGAGACCTGTGTTGTCCAGCTTAACAGATCCTTTTTTCTGCTGCATTAGGAAATCTTGTAGCTGCATTTGTAACTGCAGAAAGAGCACATGCTGCAGTTTAGCTAATTAACTAGAGTCCCTGTGTGCACTACAAATCAACCTATGTGTTTGCCCATACTGAGATCTGGAAAAAGGACAGGTTTAACTAACAGATGCACTAAACCTATCCAAATGTGACTTTCCTTTCCTTGTCAAGACAAGGCCTCAATAATGAGAAAACACTGTGTCCCCTCCTAAAGCTTTGCAAGTGCCATTGTGTGCGTGTGTATATATGTATATATGTGTATATCTATATACATAAATACATATTTTATATGTATGAATATATATCTGCATAGGTGTAAAATCTGGTTTATTGTTGTAACAGCAGTTGTCCTGTTTTATAGGTTCATGATCAAGAGAGCACAGGGAAGAAAACGATTTGGTATGAAAAACTTCAAGAAGAGATGGTTTCGCCTAACTAATCATGAGTTTACATATCAGAAAAGCAAAGGTAACAGAGCCAGTCTGTTTTTACCATTTAAGTTTCTTGTAGGAACTGGACACTGAAATCTAGGTCTGTAACCAGAGAAGGCTCAGTACAGAGAAGTCTTGTCAGCCTGTATGTTCTTGCCCTTTCTTTAATATTTCTCCACTGATTGCTAGAGAAGATTCTTGGATAACACGGGACTATATAAATAAGCAGAATTTTTCATAGTATTTGTTTAATATTAGATATTGAACACCATCTGTAGGTTTCAGTTACCTAGTAAATAGTCAGGAAACACAACTCAGGAGCTCAAATGCCTTGCACTGGTTTTGTGGGGTTTTTTTGTATTGAATGTTGTCAGATGCATTTCTTATGATTTTTATAAATTCTGTAGGATTGACATAACTGACTGCAGTAGGCTTGGGGTTTGACTGCAAGCTTTGAGCCTGCAAACATTTGCTCTCTTAATACTGCCTATTAATTCCATTGATTCAGTAGTACACAACAAATACCACTTCTATCTATCAAATAAATAAATCTTTTTTCAGATAAAGAAATATTTTTTCGAAAAAGATGTTCAGATATTGACAGTCATTGTCTCACTCTCAACTTTGAGATCTTATGTCACCACCATAAACCTAATGCAGCTGAGCGGACAGGAATGATTTCTTTCACCTCCTCAGGAAATATACAGTGTCTTGCTGCAGTAGTCAATTTCTCAGAGATTTGCTAGCATAACATAGTGCTGCTGAAAGCAGAAATTAAATTAAGGTAATGCTTCAAGACCATGCTGGTAAATCCCTGCTGAGTGAAAGGTTTTTTCTGTGCAGTCAAAATGAACTTCAAAGGAACTGAATCAGCCTTCAGAATAAGGGCATAGGGTGAAGTTGAGTTGTGAATAAGTTGCTCAGCCTCTGTGTATGTGCTCTGCAGGTGATCACCCTCTGTGCAGCATTCCAATTGAAAACATTTTGGCAGTGGAAAGACTGGAAGAGGAATCCTTTAAAATGAAAAATGTAAGTAGGTCATCTTTGTTAACTTCCTTGTTAGGCTGGTCTGGATCCACCAGACTAATCACCTTTTTCCCTTTTGTAACCCGTATTGGGTTTCTATTGAAAGATGTACAACCACAGCTGCTTGTTCTATATATAGTAGCAGGAGTTTCCAAAAGTCCAGCCCATTCAGATTCTTAACAGCGCAGTCAGCAGTCCTTGGGTTTCGTGATCCACAGCACACTCAGTACTGACCACTGCTGATCAGCTGTCTGGGCTCCATAGTGTTGGACACAGGTATGGTAATCAAGTCCCTGCCCTTTCTGTCAGACCTCTCTGTTGTGAAGGAACTGACTGCTGCTGTTTGTGAAGGATCACAGACATACAGCTGAGATAAAACTTACTGTGTATTGAGAGGAGCTGAGCTGCAATTCTGATTAACTCTTCAGTCAAGGCAGTCTTTAGCTTACGCTGAGTTTCCTGGGCTGAGATGCATTCAGAATATCCCTTTATTTAAAAGATTTGTTATGGGAAAAATATCCCTTTATTGCTAACAATAGAAGATATTACTGTGAGCATGAACTGAAACCACGAGTTGCTTTGGATTCTTAAATTCCTTATGAAAAAAATACATCTATTCAAGAAAGTGAGATTCAGAATCTTTCCAACAGCAGTAAAAAAAAAACATTATCACCTTCCCATAGTGTATTTGTATTTTTGTATTCCCATGCAATAAATAGAATACTGCAGTGAGAGAAGAATTCTCAAAAATCCACAGCAGGTATATTTGCAACACATAGTCTATCACAGGTGCTAAGTGTGATTAAAGATGCACATTTTCTATAAATATTCTGCATGTATTTATGCTCTGAGTTGTAAATTAATTTTCAAATCTTCAAATTTTCCAAATCTTCAAATCTTTCAAATTTTCAAATTAATTTTCATCACTCCTGATAAAGCAGCATGTCTGGCACAAAAGCCAGTAAGTCTGTGTATTGCCTTTCAAGCAGCCTTCCTTTTCCTTAAGAACACTGCAGGCTGTAGAGTGTGGATCTAAGTACTGTTCAGGTCTTCTGTGTTGTTTGAGAATCAGCTGGTGGTTTTGTCAGTTTAAAGACCTTGGCAACTACTTGAAATTCTTAACTTAGTTGTTGGCTTCTCATTAACATTTGCCATGTGCTAGTTCACCTAGGTTGGCATCCCTTTCACGAAGCCATACCCCTTAAATCTTTTCCTTTGTTCAAGTGCAGAAGGCTCCATTTACACCTGCAGAACACTGAAATTCTCTTTCCTGTCATCTTGTGTCAGCAGAACTTGAGCTATGCACTCTTTCCTTCCCATCTTCCTCTTTCCTTTTCTCCTCATTCTCCAAACTTAGATTGTCAGTTATGGCCTGAAAGGTTTTATTAAAAGGACTCTCTTTTCCAGTATTTTGGCAGCGCTGGACTGACCTTAGCAAATCTTTCACTGCTGATATGTTAGTCTTTGTGCCTTTGGGGTTTATAAAGATACTGAATTGTTTGGGGTTTATAAAGATACTAAATCCAGGCAAATTATTGTTGTAGCTTCTGTTTCATGCTGGAATGACATTATAATTACAAGAAAGCTGTTCGTTCACAAATTAGCAAGTATATTTTGAAATTTGAAAATGTACAAAATTTCAAAATACATTTTGAATGATCCCAAGAGAAGAAAAGATTGTGCCTGTTATAATCCTGCAACATTCTCCCCAAGTGACAGCAGCAGTGGACAAAGGAACTGATGTTGTCTACCTGGACTTACGCAAGGCCTTTGACGTAGTCCCACACCACATCTTTACATCTGAAGATAGATGGATTGTTGTTATTATTACATACGGAGATAGATGGTTCGAAGATTCGACTGCTTGGTAGATAAAGAATTGGTTGGATGGTTGTAGCCAGAGGGTTGTTGACAACAGCTCAGTGTCCAGGTGGAGGCCAATCATGAGTGCTGCAGAGTCTGTCTTGAAACCAGTGCTCTTCAACATGTTTATCAGTGACGTAGACACAGGGATTGAGCATACCCTCAGCAAATTTACTGACGACATCAAGCTTATTGGTGCAGTTGACACAATAAAATGGAGGGCACTATCCAGAGGGACCTGGACACACTCAAAAAGTGGGACCACAACAATCTAATGAAGTTTAACAAGGACAGAGTACGTGGTGTTGCCCTTGGATTGAGGCAATCCTGGATATGAGCACAAAGAAGAACTCATTGAGAGCAGCTCTGTGGAGAAAAACTGGGTGGAGAAAGACTGGGTGGTCCTGATGGACAGAAAGCTGGACATGAGCCAGTAGTGTGCTTGTGCAGCCCAGAAGGCCAACAGGATCCTGGGCTGCATCAACAGAGGGGTGGGTGGCCAGCAGGGAGAGGGAAGTTGTTGTCCTCCTCTACACTATCCTTGAGAAGCACCAGCTGGAGTGCTACGTACAAGTGTGGTGCTCCCAGTACGAGAATGATGTGGAGCTGTTGGAGCGGGTCCAGAGGAGGGACACTAAAAGAGGGGAGATTTAGATTAGATGTTAGGAAGAAATTTTTTACTTGGAGGGTGTGGAGGGTCTGGAATAGGCTGCCCAGAGAAGTTGTGAATGCCCCATCCTAGGAAGCATTCAAGGCCAGCTTGGATGGAATTCTGGGCAACCTGATCTAGCGGTTGGCAACCTTGCCCACAGCAAAGTGTTGCAACTAGATGATCTTCAGTGTCTCCTCCAATCTAAGCCATTCTGTGATTCTATGACCTGCCAGGTGCAGAATTCAGACTAATATTTTGAACCTTCGTAATACACAGAAATGAATTTCTATTTTCTTAGAAACAGAATATTCTGAGTAGGAAGAGCCCCACAGGGATCACTGGATCTGACTCCTGGCTCCACACAGGACCACCAAAAGAAAATTGTATATAGAGAGATATATTTATGTATGTATACATAAATATAATATATATTTCTTTCTGTTGCATCTTTATTTCTTCAGAAGTACCACAGAGAAATCAACTGTTTGGAAAATAATATTCAATGTGATACCATCAGTGCAGTGTCAAATGGTTTCAGTAAGCAAATGGAAAAGTAGAGTGGGAAAAGGATAGTTTAGGAATACTTGATAGAGGAATTCCCTTTAAAATGAAGTAGTTGCTGAAGGTGGAGGAAAGGATCAGTGTGTGAGACTGGATGAGTGTAATCAAGCAATAAGGCTTGAAACTATGTCTTCAAGGGGAAGGAAATAAAGGCAGTTGTGCCATCTTGGAGCAGAAGCTTTTTTGGACAGGCATGGGAGCTCTTTTTTAAATTTTGAGTGCCCAAACTCTACCAAATGCAGAATTAATGTGAAATTGTTTGAACCAGGCAATTAAAGAGAAGCAGAAAACTGCATTACTGTGATCTGCATCTGTAACTGTGGAAGTTAGTAATAAAAAAACCCAACATGTTGAAATAAGTGTTAAAAATATTAGAAATACGTCAGTTAGAGCAAAGCTGCCCCAAAGGCTGGATTTAGACTCTCATTATTTCTCTTTTCTGTCTCCTGCTGACTAGCATTTCCTTTCAGCCCTATGTTGGTTCCTTCTTCCAGCCATCCAAAATTTGGAGCTGCAGCATTACTAAAATTGCATCCCTGAAGCTGAAAGCAAATCTTGCTGAGGCCCAACCAGAAAGTTGATACTAGCTGCTTGTAAATCATCTCCTTCAGGAACAGTATCTTATTCCTTGTACCAGGTGAAAAGTCGTGTTTCAAGGGCACATTTGTTTCTTGATTTTGTGTTGAAATATTTATTGGTACATTCTTCTAGTATGCTTTGTTTTTACTGTAATAAATTGATTGGTCTGAGTCCAGTGCCAGGCTCAGCAACTCATTCTGGTAGTTTATTCTGTGGTTTACTTCTGTGTTTGCAGATGTTCCAGGTGATCCAGCCTGAAAGAAGAGTCTTGTATATTCAAGCAAACAACTGTGTGGAGGCCAAGGACTGGATCGATATACTCACCAAAGTTAGCCAATGCAACAAGAAGCGTCTCACAGTCTACCATCCCTCTGCCTATCTTAATGGCCACTGGCTTTGCTGTAAAGCTACTGCAGATAATACTCCTGGCTGCACACCTTGCACAGGGTAAGGATTGATAACAAGCAGGTCTGTATATTGCCAAGAGAAGGTGGATCACTGCAGTGTGGCAGAAATGCAGGTACCAAGATGTGCCAGATATGCAGGCATTGCGGTGTTCACAGAGATCATCTTTGCTGTCACTTCTGATGCTGTTGGTGTCTGCGTGTGCTAGTCAAAATGCTGAAATGTTTAGAGTTCAAAACATTGATAGGAGTTGACTGTGGGATATTTCGAATCTGACCATCTGCTATTAGAAAATAAGCCAGAAATCCATTCAGTGTTCTGCTTGTAAATTTCTCAAACAGACAAGCATCTGCTTCTGCTCTTTTCTGAGCAGGTTACTTGTGGTCTGCTAAATGAAGACGTACTGTCTTGTTTCTAGGACGTTTATTTTCATCTAAACTGAGGAAAGCAACAAGTCTGTAGTGGTAGTTTTTTTCTCAGAATGTAAAACCCAGATAGCTGGGAATACAGTGCTTTGGCTCCTCCATCTGGTTATAACAGATGAATTCATCAGAACGTCTGGATGCTGAGTCTTCTCTTTCAAGTCAGAGTGAAAACATGCTGGTTAAATCTGGACATAGAGAAGTTTGAATTTGTATTCCTTTTCTCTTGGGAAAATTAGGAGGTTTTGTGCTGTGTTGCATACAGTTTGTTGGCTTTCATGAATACTACTATCATCCTTTCTGGGTGCTTCTTATGCCGTAACGCGCTGTTTAACATCTAACTCCTACCTCTCTTCCTGATCCCTTGCAGAGGGCTACCAGCAAATATACAACTGGATATAGATGGAGATAGAGAAACTGAGCGCATCTACTCTCTCTTCAATTTATATATGCCAAAATTGGAGAAAATGCAAGGTGAGGCTGAAAGTTCTTTGCTACTCTGACACATTTAGCAAGGCAAAAATATCTTTGAAAAATTGCTTGTTTCAGTTACACCAGACTTGCAGATCAAATCCTCTTTAGCCATTGTTTCCCCTTCTGCTGTCTCGAGGCAGTTGTGTGAATTATTTTTGGTGCAGCGTGCAGCCTCATAGACTGTGCAGAGTATTTTACATAAAAAAACAGTTGTTTGAAATACAGTCTTAACCATCCTAAAATATCATAGGCACAGAGCATAGCCTGGATGCTCTGAATTGACAAATCACTTTGTGGACTAAACCAGAAGTTTGCTGATGCTCAAAAGAAGCACCAGCAAAGTTGAGGTTTCAGTGGAACATGGTTTTATATTACCAGAAGCCACGTGCACATTCCTTGATTCAGATCCTCAGAACAGGCTGGATCCAAATGGATTTTCTAGACAGGCTCTTTCAGAATCATCAACAAAAGCTCACCTTTGGATGTCTGTGGAATGATGAGAAATAGTGTTTGGGCTGAGAAATCCTTAAGGGCAGTTGGAAACGAAGATGTAACATGAAGGACGAAAGAAAGAAGAAACAGCAGAGGAAGTCAGCACTGATAGACATGCCAAGAAAAGTATCCGGTGTACATGGTGCCAGACTTGAAACCCCAGTTTAGCACAGGGAGTGGCAGGGAAGCCTTCACTGGGGCACTGATCTTTAAATAGCACTTGATTTTATAATATGAGATAAGCTAGTGGTGTCAAACACACAGATTGGAAAGCACTTTAATCCAGTCCTGGCCGCCGCGCAATTGCGAACTTAAGATCTCCCACCACTTCCGAGCTGTCTGAACCAATGCCCAGCCTTTCCCTGTTCCAAATCCCTGCTGCCAGAACCAGCATCGAGTGTCAGTGTCAGGGAAAAGGACGCAGGTTTGGCACAGGCAGCACAGCAAGGGGAAGGTAACTGGACTGCTGAGAGTGAAAGAGCAGTAGAGCTGGAAAGCTGAGGAAAAAGAGTAAAACACTCTCTCCCTTTCTGATATGCTCACCTTTGATGACTAAATAGGTCACGTGATGGATGTGATGCACATGTCCATGTAAGCAGTGTCTTGATATAGCCAGGAAGGCTTCCTGGGTAGGATAAGAATGTGATATTACTTATGACTTACGCTTAGAATATTTCCTTAAGAAAGCAGTAGTCATGACACACTCTGCTTGTGCTTGTTGTATGTATCTTTTGCAGAGTGATGTTGTAAAGTATCTTCCATGTCTACTGCAACCTGTAATTGTTTAGAATTCAGTCTGTTGTGAAGTGCCATACTTAATGCTACATATGATAGTAACCCATCCTTCTGACAAGTAAACTTGATTTCATGCAGCCCAAACCTGCAGCAACCTGGCAAATAGCTCCCAAGTTCTGTCAGATTTCCCAAAATGTGTGTGTAGTAGTGCTAGTTATAATGCAGGTGGAAGCATTGCCTGTACAGCGTAGGACAAAGCCAGGAGCTGCCTTTTCTTTATGAGACTGGGAGGAAGGAATGGGCATAAGCCAGGCACTGTGCCTTCAAACAGCCCAGCAAACAGCAGGGAACTGCTCCTTCTGCTGTTGGTGTTGGCCACAGTTCTGTGGTAGTTACGATGTTAATAAAGCAGAACTGTGGGCCTGTATGAATCCTAGACTGAGTGTTTTTAGTCTGCTTGTCCCTATTTTATTTTCTCCTGCCCATCTGATACTTATTCCTGTACTTCCGTTGTTTCTGTAGAGGCCTGTGGCAGCAAATCTGTGTATGATGGACCTGAGGAGGAAGAATATTCTACATTCATCATTGATGACCCTAAAGAGACATATAAAACACTAAAGCTGATTATTGAAGGTGTTGGAACTTTGGAGCAGGAGCATGCTCAATATAAGAGGGATAAGTTTAAGAAGACAAAGTATGGAAGCCAGTAAGTATGGGTTGTCCCAACAGGTCAACATTTCTGGAAATTGTATTTCCTTTGCTTGTGTTCTGGCCTTCACCATCTTCATATTCAAAAAGATGCTGAAAATACTCAAGAAGTAAGATTTTGACTTAGTATTGCTATCACAACATTTTAAATATTTAAAGCACTAGGAATTTCCAAACGTTTGTTTTTAATTCATGAAAGTAATTCATAAAAATAAACTATGCCTGATTATGTTTAATTTTGAGCCTGCGCACATAAAATGAGCAATAAATACCAGGATCAATTCAGCAGTCAGTCGGTTCTTCCACTGTGTGGAAGTTGCAGTATATAATTACAATTTCAGTTTTCAAAAATCAAACTTAGGCAGAATGTTGTGTATATTCACTTCTTGTTCTGGTGTTGTGATGTCCTGGCAGAAAATTCTACCTGTAATAGTTGTGTTTTATTTTATTTTTAATTTTAGAGAACATCCTATTGGTGACAAGAGCTTCCAGACGTACATTAGGCAGCAGTCAGAGATCTCAGCACATTCCATATGAAGTGTGAAGGATGTCACAGACAGTGCTGAAGGACGCTAAGCAGCAAAATAAAGGGAAGCCACACATGTAGCAGAACGTATGGATAAGTGTCAAGCTTACAAACTTTGAGGCTTGCTAAACGTATCGTCTTTTCAAGAAACTGTTACGATAGTTGCTATGCACTTTATTCATCTGGTTATTGACAGATGATAAAACTCTGCCTTCTAGGCAGTTGTTCTCTTGTGTATTTTTAAATTTGCTTTGGTTTCTTGGAATCTAGTGATCAGTTCAATGATCAAGGTGTGTGGACTTCATCTTGACAACTCCCGTGCAGTTCCTAACGTTTTGGAAACCAAGCGTGCTGCCAGTCTGCAGCATTTTCTAGAATTGTTGTTTGTAACTGTTTTTGTTCCCCATTAATGTATATTATGCCACACCTCTGCGTGCTCTCTTAGGAAAAGCTTAGCAACACTTTGCCTTTAATGGCCGCGTTTAGTTAAGCAGAGAAAAAAGCTCCTAGTGTAATCTCTTGCGTTGTAGCTTGTATTATGAGCGGGCCAAGGTGCAGGCCTTTTGTTTTTACAGCAGCATAATTTTTTGCTAAACGTGCACAGTTTTTAATAGAAATTCAGATCTGAATGGTACTTTTGATATTTTTGAGATACAAAGTCATTTCTCCAGGCACATTCAGCAGACTTCAGTTTTGATGATGAGATCTCGGTGGTGTCACGAAACTGACTCTCACGGATGTGAGCAGGAAATGGACTGAGGTCTAAGCTACGAATCCCTTTTTATACAGACTGGTAATGGTAACATTTGAAAGTCTGCCAAGCTGGTTTTGATGACCTTGTACCACCACAGCAACGAAGATGAAATAGAACACATCTGGCAGATGAGACACGCTGAGTCCCAGGCACAAAAACCATCAAGATGACTTTTATGTGGGAGGATGTTTTAAGTGCTGGAGTCTGTGCTATCCTAGTACCACATGCTTTTCTGGAAGATAAGATTTCTACTTTTCCAAAACTGTTTTTAAGTACTTTTTTTAAGAGACCTGCTAAAGGATATTTAGTATATTAACACGTGTATGGTAACTTGTTAATGTTCTGAGTGTAGTAAAAAATGGAATGAGCTGTGTATCTCACTAATACCAACAAAAGTCATTAAGGAGGGGAATAAAGATCTGCTAAATATTAGATATATATTTATGTATGCTATTTAGTTGTACTCGGTAACTTTCCTCTGTATAAGGGTCTGATTTACAAAACGTCTAGCTTTGATGGCACAGAAGCCTGCATGATGGACTTTATGCTTCTGTGGGGTAGAAGCTAGTTTTGGTGTTAGGCTGAATTGGAACAGAAAACATTGAACTGTTGGTTTAATGTGAAGGTGTCAGTATCTTTGCTTAAAAGTGTTACAGAGTAACTCTCAACGGTGTCCCCATTGCATCCCACATGAGTTAAGATGGCTGAATTACTTTGCCTCTGTTTCTTAGTGATGCTCTTAGGAATGAGGTTTTCTTTTTGTTTGAGTATATAGTAGACCACCTCCTAGTAGACAGTAGATGATCTTTTATTCATCTTCACCCAGCAGACTGGGGAAAGGGAAATAATGACGTGTTGCAGAGATGCATTTTGGACTCAAAGCTTTTAGCTGCCATGAACTGCAATTTTTAACATGTATTTGTAACTTAATATTGTTTATAAAATACTAATGACCTGTTATGTGTGTTCTACTTGCCAATTAAAAGAAATGTTTTATTTCTGAAAACTGTGTGTACATTTTGAGTCTGTTTAGATTCACCGTGGTCACCAGGGGTGGCTGTTGGAAGAGCATCAGCTGATCAAGTATGCCTGTGGATGGAGATCCTTGTGAGTGCACAGCAATCTCTTTTGGGGCTGCTGTGTCTCACACTCGCTCTTTTTTCTCTCACTGCTCCTTTCCTTGGGTCGGTATGGCCAAACTGAGCACCTGAGGCAGCTATAATCTAATGCAGCAAAGACAGCAGTTACTGCTCAACTATAGATCAGCCTTTTCAACTGGTTCCTTGTGTTACTACGTAGTTGCTGTTAGGGACCATGCTAGAGGGACAGGAGGGAAGAGTGGGAGTGTCGTGCCCTGCATTTAGATTGGCCCACCACCTGTCTGAACAGGACTTGTTCTGTAACACAAAATGTGGGTACACCTTGGTTTTCACAAGTCATCCTCTTCTGTGGTTGCTTTCTTCAGTATCTGGAGGGTTTATAGAGCTTAAAAGTCCTCCCTGCAGAATCAAGTGAATGAAGCTTTAGCTCTGAGATGTTCTGGGACACGCTGCACTCACTGTTCTGCTGGGGACGTTTGCAGGAAGGCTCATGAGCAGCACTGCTGGGGGAGAAGGTTGTGTGGACTGGTTCATTCAAGAGCATGTATTGATGTAGCTCCTGTTCAAGGTAACTCCTGCTGCTGTATAGGATATCTCCAGCTGTCACTAGAACAGAGATGTGCATTGATGAGAAACAGAAGCCCCTGGAGAAGGGCTTCTGCAGACACACGCCAGCTGATTGACAATAGTGGAGATAGACCACAGCTGAGAAAGAAGAGCAACACACTGGTGGACAACACACCACCAGTTGTCTTCATGAAGACGAACAATATGCAAGTCCGTGTTTCTGCTGAGGAATTGTCAACCTTTCTGTGAAAATGAGGTTTTAAAGTAAATGTAGTAGTAAACTGACACAGGATTTGTGAGAAATTTGAAGATGCCATGGGCATGGCATGCAATGAAGGGCAGCCTCTCTGACCTCTGCAGAGGCTCTCAGAAGTCAGCACCAGTGACTACTTCTTAATAAATGACAAATCAGTGGGAACTTCTGTCTGTACAACACACTGATTTGGGGCTGAGAGGTCTGGCTGTGTGATGAGGCTGTCAGAGACACCTTCCAGGATGTGATTCTTGGCTCCACCCCTTCTCAGCAATACTCCACACTGTTTAGAGGTCACTTCAACTTCTGATCCTGTAAGCAAGCTTATGACAACGAGCTGTGTAAGAGGACTGCAGTGGGAGACATAAGGCAATGTGCCACCAGAGGCTGGGATGCTGCGCAATACTTGGAGATACAGGACAGCATCTTTCCAAGAGCCACCACCTGCGTTCACTTCTGCTGGAGACAGAGCTTAGCAAGCTGACTGAACAAGCAAACAAGACTGCTTCTGACTCTGAGCTAATGCTGTTAAACGGTAAATGAGTCATTTCAAGGCTTAAGTGGGCATCAAGTTAAAAAAAGGGTTTAAAGACAAGCACTAATGTGGGCTGTGTAAGAAAAGCCTGGAAGAAGCCATTGTAAGCAAAGAACTGTTTTGGGTTCTTAGCACAGCCCCAAATAAAATAGGATTCTAGGAGGGTCATTCCGAGGCTAGAGATCAGCCCTCCTGACTGAACAATAAACTTGTGAACAGGAACTCTTCACTTGAACACAGAAACTGCAAAAAAAAAAGCTACTTCTTGAAATTCTTTGTGTTTTGCTTTTTTCAGCAAGGTTTTCTGTGTTATAATTCAGATACAAGTCCTACTTCTCATCCTGCCCAGAGGCCACACATCAGCCATTGCATTAAAAGGAAGAAGGCATTGAAGCCTGCGTGGGGATAGATGATGACCCTACAGGAAACAAGCTCTGTGTTCCCAATCAACTCCATAACAGCCGTGAGACGAAGAAGATGGGATCCATCTCTCCAAACGCAGATGATTATCATGGAGATGCTTGCATTTCATGTTGTAACTCCACCTCCTTCGATAGTCAGGAGAGAGCTAGGCCTCTCTGAAGAGTGACTCCGTTTCAGATAGCAACCTGAGGATGAAGTTAATCACACTGCAGTGAGGAACCTAGCGTGATCGCCTTCAGTGTTTGAGTTTATGGTAAAGACATCTAAAGCCGGTGAGGCAAAATCCACCCAAGGGTGATAGGAGAGAAACCCCACTGCCACAATGGGCATTATCACTTTTCTCGTTCTCATTTTGCAGTGGTGATCTTACAAGCCCCCCGTTCTCACACCTCCCTTTCCCCTCTGCCCTCGGTGCCACAGGGACGGCTCAGACCACTAGGTGGGAGTGCTCTCATGCAGGATCTGTCCCACAGCATTGCTCAGCACTGAGCTCTTTTGCAACTATTCCAACCTGGAGAATGTCGTGATCGCTCCTCAGTGGTCTCCTCCCCCCACTGTCCCTCACTCGCTGCAGATCAGATTTCTTTCTGTTTGTGCTGCCTGCTTTTCCCTGGGAAGGCACGTGATGTTTGAGCTGCAGATATCCCTTCCTAAGGAATATTTGCCTGAGTTTGGAGCCAGCACTGGGCCTTGGGAGCATAGTGCTTCTCAGCCAGCCCCTCTGCCATGCCACTACTGAAGCACAGCGTCCTGTGTCACCCTGGGAGCCCTCATGCCTGGGCAGGGCTCTGCTTATGGTGCTGAGGCCCATGCCAGGGGCTGAACTTGCACATTGTCTGGCCGCTTGCACTGGATTGCCCAACTTTGGCTGTGAGGGCTGGAGAGGAACAGCTGATGCTAATTAAAACAGAAAAGCAAGAACTTCAGCTTGCTTTGTTCTTACGGGTTGCCTGCTTCACCTGGAGGAGTGACACCTGTTATATGATGCAGCGCTCGGTGAGAATGGAGGGCCTCTTGACTGTAACAGTTATTTCCAAAGGGTTTCCATTCTCCTCTTCCTCACACTTCTTTGGTGTTTTATCAACTTCACTCCAAACTGCTTTGTGAGTTCCTACTGCTCTTAGAGGACCTGGCTGTCCTGGTGGGCAACAGTGTGCCCTGGTGGCCAAGAAGGGCAATGGAATTCTGGGGTGTATTACAAAGAGTGTGGCCAGCAGGTCGAGGGAGGTGATCCTCCCCCTCTACTCCACCCCGGTGAGGTCACATCTGGAGCTCTGTGTCCAGTTCTGGGCTCCTCAGTTCAAGAAGGAGGGAACTGCTGGAGAGAGTCCAGCACAGGGCCACGAAGATGATTAGAGGCCTGGAGCATCTCCCATACGAAGAAGGCTAAGAGACCTGGGGCTATTCTGAGATCATTTTTACCGGAGCAAATATATCATTTACAGCATTGGGCTTACAGGCAGCAGCCAGGCGTCTCTGCAAGCTGGATTTCTTCACCCTATCTGACCAACCAATGTGCTTGGCAACAGAAGGCAAAAACAACACTAGAGGCTGCCATGGAGAAACATGGATGTGCTGTAGGCCATTATCTGATGTTTTTCAGACAAAGCCTCTGTCTGGCAGCAGACTGCACACTTCTCAGATTATTCAATGTCTTCAAAAGACAGATAATGTATTCAAATCCAACCATTCAGGGATAGATTTGCCAGTTCTTTCCTGTTTCTGACTATTTCTTCACGGATCTAACCGAAAACCACATTAACCCTTTTGGCTACAGCTTGGAGCTAGAAGTTCCTGTTCTTGTTTCAATTCAAGCTTGTACATTTGTTTAGAACCCTGCTTTCCACTCCCTTTGTTCTAGCTGGGGGGTTGGACTAGATGACCTCCAGAGGTCCCTTTCACCCCCTACAGTGGTTCTGTGAGCATCACCATCCTTCCATGTCTACCCTCTCTGCTCAGGGTGTTGCATGGTGCAGTTGGGCCCTGCTCAGCCCAGGTAGGGTCAGCACTCACCAGGGCCCAGAGGCACTGTAATCAGCATCATAGATTCATAGAATCATTAAGGTCAGAAAAGATCTTTAAGATCACCTAGTCCAGCCACCAGCCCATCCCCACCATGCCCACTAAACAACGTCCCTCAGTGCCACATCCACACGGTTCTTGCACACCTCCAGGAACAGTGACTCCACCACCTCCCTGGGCAGCCTGTGCCACTGCCTCACCGCTCCAATGAAAGGCACAATATGAGCATCAGCACTGAAACATCATATTTCATGTCAGAAGTTGGGAAGTCTAAAGGGAAAAAAAAGGGACCACAGCTTGGTGCAGTAGTTAACCTAATCTCTTATTCTGGTCAATGTGAAATGACAGAAGGCTTGTGCCTTCAGAAATGCTATCTGAGAAACTGAGGCAGGTAAGCATTGGATTGTGCTGTGTATAGCTCAATGGCTGGTGAGAAAACTGTTTTGTCCTCTCTCTCACTCAGGACCTCTCAATATACTGTTAGTGGACACCTGATTACTTTCTTTTTTTCCTCTGTTTGATGACTCTTGACTTCTTTTCCTTTCAACACAACCTAGAAAAACTTTATAAAACCCTTTTACTTTTATAAAGTAAAAGAGAGTCTAGTGTCTCAGAAATTTGGTCTGGAAACCTCTGATTCTCTTTCACCAGCATGTTTACAGTTCCCCTGCAGGATATTTCTATACTGCTCAATAAAACATGGCTAGAAAACCATAATGAGGTGGGGCCTCTTTGGCCCAAAGCTATGTTTTTGTGTTGCTAGCTTTCAGCACAAAGGGCCACAATCAAAGTGAGGCCCCAAGGTGCAAGCCCACCAGCTGAGTGCTGTACAGAAGCAAGGAGTCATGGAAGCATTAAGGTTGGAAAAGACCACTAAGATCATCGTGTCCGCCAGCACATCCCCACCATGCCCACAAACCATGTCCATTGGTGCCACATCTCCACATTACTTGAGCACCTCAAGGGATGGTGACTCCACCACCCCCCTGGGCAGCCTGTGCTACTGCCTCACTGCTCTTTCTGAGAAGAAATATTTCCTAATATCCAGCATGAATCTCCCCTGGCACAATTTAAGGCCATTCCCTCTCATTCTATTGCTGCTACCTGGGAGAAGAGGCCGACTCCCAGCACACCACAACCTCCCTTCAGGTTGTTGTAGAGAGCAGTAAGTTCTCCCCTTGCCTCCTCTTCTCCATACTGAACAGTCCCAGTACCCTCAGCTGCTCCCCATAAGACTTGTGCTCCGGACCCCTCACAGCTTCACTGCTCTTCCCTGGACACACTCCAGGACCTCAGTGTGTTTCTTGTAGTGAGGGGCCCAGAACTGAAAGGAAGAATATGCCCCCCTGTTCCGTGCCTTTATGATTTAGCTGGGGTTGCTGCAAAGAGAAGAAAGCCTGCGGCCACTGGGGATCTTAAACCTGCAAAGCAAAGCCTGACATGGCTGCCCGCCAACTGGGGATTGCTCTTCTGGGTGTAAACATCATCTCCTCCACCCAACTGCCTGGTGTGAGACCCCTGCCAAGAGAGCTTCTCCCAAGGAAGGAGACAAAACAATCAGTGTTCACCTTGCACACAAAAATGGGCTCTGGTGGCTGGAAGCCACCTCAGAGGGTCCTGTAAAAGAGCAGAGCAGCACATTGCAAAACCAGCCTTGTACACCCAACACTGGGTCTTCTGCAGTGAAAGATTTTGTGTGGCAAAGACAGGTCAGTGCCAGAAGGCAAGAGCTATGGAGGAGAGGGATGGGCATCCTGCTGGCTAAACTTGAATGGAGGTTTATTCAGCCTGGCAGCTGCTTAAGGGACCTCAAAGAAACCCTCAGTGACCTACAGGAAAATTTACACAATGTCCCAGTACTGTTTACTTCCTGCTGGTGGGGACACAGGGTTTCCAAGAATCCTACAAGTGCGTGACATGCACTGAAGCTGCTGGGCAGCAGAGTGCTGGCTCTGCAAGTGTGAAGGCAGTGGGACAGAGAAGCTTGGCCAAAGTGCTTCATTGGCACGTTGTTCTTTCAAAAAACAATCAGAAACTTAAAAAGTTGAAGTCACAAGAAAGCCCCATGGAACAGTGTCAGTATTGCTCACACGGGCTTGATATTTGGTGTAGAGCACTTTGTTAGCTTGACTTCTTTTATTTGAAGGTGTGGATGTGTAGAGACATGTAAATTGCAATGCTTTGTCACAAGTGCAAAATTCTGACAGCCTCGGCTTGAGGAAATAAAACGTTAAACTTCAGCTTGAAGAATGGGATCCAGCTGCTGTTAGTATAAAGTAATCTCCAAGATAATAAAGTTGAGAAAGGATCCTTCCTGTTTTCTCTATTCATCTATGTCCATATGTTCATGGCTACTGAAAGAACAGAGAGAACAGGGAATAACAAAACTGATAAACGTAGAAGTGTAAGTCCATTGTCAGTGGTAACATTTCTCTGATCTCTGCACTTTGTGGGAGGTCTGGGTCTCCAAGGATGAAAAGATCATGCAGAGGGCGTTTCCTGTGACTGTGTGTCAGCAAGTTTCCTGGGGGTACACACACCTCTCTGTCCCAGCAGGGCCTGGCACACCCTCAGCCAAGTGGTAGTGTGTGATATTGCATGAAACAAGAAAAAAAGAAGCCATCCTGGCAAAGCCACACAGCACAAGCATCCAGAAATACAAGCCGTGCGTTCTCCAGCACTGCTTGCCAATGTTTCCAATATCTCCAACTCCTGAAGTGTGGGTTCTCTGTTTCTTTCCACTTCTTTTATTACTTCCCTTCTTTTCTTAGCTGTCTTTCATGGATCCTTCAAAGTTGGTCATCGTCTGAAACCATCATCCTCTGGAAGAGACCAACTTTGGCAGGAGCAGTTCTTAGTACAAGCTGCAGTACTGCCAAATGAAGCTCTCACCAATGGGAGCTGGGAATCCCATTTTTCAACAGTGTCCTAGCTACTATCTGAACTAGCAGCTTCCACAGAAGAAAGCGAATAGCTTTTATATATTTTCTCTGAATTCTTTTGTGAATCAGAAAAGCCTGTGTCAGAGTCAGCAAGTAAAGAGACTTCTCTTGTTGTATTCCCTGTGTTGTGATGTGTTTGTGCATGGTGCTGCTCAAGGACAGATCCAAGTCTTGGATGCATTCCTCTAAGCATACAGTACAGCCTCAGTAGGGACAGCCTTTGGAGGCTCTTGGGCACTTTGGATAAGGATCAGTGGGTTACAGTCTGATCTCTTTGGGCTGTTGCCCCTGCATTCCCAAATGAGGAAAACCCCTCTTAGAGCCTCCAGCCTACTTTACAGGCCCATCTGTTGTGCTTTGGTGAGCAGTGTTTTCACCAGACCATTGGCTGGGTTTGAGGTATTCTCCTGCTAGTGTGAGAGCTGATATCTTGCTAAACTTCTTCCTATGGACACTACACTTCATGTGTGCTAATCATTTTGAGATGCCATCCCAGCTCCCAGCTCATGTTCCATATTTATTGTAGATATTCAAAATCAGCAGATTTCACAGCCTAAATCTCCAAAATGCTGCCCTCCTGTCAGGTAGTGCTCTGACATGAATCCCTTGATGAGCTCACTCAGACTGGGGCACCTACATTCTGATGAAAAAATTGAACATCAAGAACTCCTTCAGCCACACTAACTTATGAAGTGAGAGGGACTGACTGGCACATTAAATAGGCTAAAGAATATAAGAAAAAGCCATCAGTTAGCCTTCATCCAAAGTACATGACAGTACCCAAGACAGATGAAGAACATTTTTTTTAGAAATATAAAATAAAAAAACCTATTGAGTCAACAGTCTCTACCAACAGCAGCTGCGTTAGACACCCTGCCAAACCTATCTTCCTACTGTACTTCCATTTATCATCCACCACTGCTTTAATTTTTTATCCTTCTGCCAGATGTGCTTTGCATTACTTAAAGACACTGGCAGTACTGTGACCCACCCCTTGCTCTCCCTATGCAAATCTCCATCCTGCCTGTGCATTCTGTTTGGTTTCACGTTTCCAGAAGTTCCTCCAGTCCTGCTGGCAGAGTGCTTCGTTTAGGTCCTCAGCAACAGTCTTAGGATAGGAGGGTCCTTGGCTCTGCGTGCATTTATATGAGTTGGGGGCACTAACATTGAATAGGAGATCCAACATGTGGAGTGCACTTCACATCCTGTGTGTGTAAATCAGGGGCTTGCTTCTTGGAGCACCATCCTTGCTGGAATTTCATATGAATTCAGAAACAGACTGGGGAAAACCATGGCCAAGAAGAAACGTGTGAATAGAAAGACCTCCACCTCAGTAAATCGTTTGCCAAATGCTGCAGGGAAGTGTACTCACCTGTTCCTATGCTCTTTTCCCTCTCTTTTCCCTCATCTACCCATGGCTGAGTTGGAAATGGTATTGGTCTGAACGGACCTTGATTTGGCATGTTTCAACCATTCTGACATACCAAGAACAATGTGGATATCCGGACCCTTTCTTGTTCATGCTAATTCCATCTTCCTCAGAGCCACAGTACATGGCCTCTCCTGGTTCAGGAGTCCCTTGGGAAAGGACATGCCATTGGCAGGAGCTTTTGTCAGCTTTCACAATTGGGACAGCCTTGTAGACTGCCCATTCTTCAGCCTGATTGCTTTAAAGTCTCAAACTACTTCTCTGGGTATTTTGCATTTGAATATTTTCAAATTACTGCCAGTTTGAAAGCTATTGCTTCACTCACTCTTTGAAATACTGTGAGAGTTAAGGGAATATCAATGATGCAAAGGAGTTACTGAGCCAGAGGCAGTTCAGTCATAGACCAAGTTCGCAAAATCTTCAAGACTGAGGGCAAAAAGTGCTCCGTACAAAGCTCTCTGCTTCCTCCCTTTGCCAGGATCCTCATTGCTGTAAGGAGTTGTTTAATGTCCATCCTTGGCACATCTGGATCTGCTCTTTCTACTCAGTTCCCTGGTTCTACAGTCTTGAGAAGGTCTGTTTTTAGGAACATTTCCAATATGGCGTCCTCTGAAGAGGGCCTCCTGCAACTGTATTCAGAGCTGGTTTTTTACCACACAGATTCTTCATCAAGAATAAGGGAAAAACCGAAAATAAGGACATGTGCAACATGTGCAACATGTAAATGTATTTGTATCTTCAGCAACTGTATTGAGTACGGTCATTAATCTTCAGCAGATTTTATCAGGAGTAAGCTGTCTTCTATGAAAATTTTGTTTGCCTTTCTCCTGTTCATTTACTACACGCAATATGTGGCAAAATTCCCTCCATACCTGTGGGTTGGCAGCTCCAGTGGACTGTGTTCCCCTCCATCTGCATGACTTCTGGGTCATTTGGCAGATTTTAAGCCTTAGCCCTTACAAAGAGGAAGAAAAAAAAGAAAAAGCATTTAGGAACGGGAATTCCTGATTTTCCATTGTCAGGCTTTCACCTTTACTTTTGGCACTGTGAGCAGGACTGATCACAACCCACAGCCCAGGCTGCATTTTGCAATGTCCCTGAAGAATCAATCACTCTAAAACAGGTTTTCTTTTTTAGGTCCTGGGGCTTTTGAGGCTGAACATCAAAGCCTGGCAAAATGGAAAGAGGTTATTAAGGAATCTTTAGAAATTTAGGAATTATTTAGGTCCTGGGGGCACTCAGAACCAGTTGATGCTCAGCTGTCACCTCTAATGGGCAGTTAGGGTAAATACCCTCATCTTCACATTGTACACCTGTGCTTCTTCACAGAATCACAGAGTGGTAGGGGATGGAAGGAATCTCTGGAGATCATCTCGTCCAGTGCTCTGTTAAACCAAATTCCCTACAGGAGGTTGCAGATAGGACCTCTGTGTTGACACACATGGAGAGCCAGCTTTAAGCATACAGGGTACTTTCACACACTGCCAGAGAACAGTTTTTTGGCACCTAAAATGCATATGGGAGCTCACTACCAAAAATTAGGCAATATGGGTCCCACCCTTCTCCTGTGCTTTCTTCAGCAGATGTTTTCTTTAGAGCAGCCTCAGAGCACTGAGAAACAGTGAGGTGACTTGTGTGGTTCTCTTTGCTGGAAATCATAAGGTTAAATGCGTAAACTGTTGGCCAAAGCAGGCCAGAGTGTCCTGTGGGATTAATCCTGCCCCTGCCGAAGTCGGTGGGAACTTTGATTTTGCTGGCTGTTGTGAATTATTGTTTAAATTATTGCATCATTCATATCAAATCCATAAAAAGTTTATTATCCTGTATTGGCATGACAATGATCATATTTTCTATTCCCTTTATCATTGCACCACTAGGCTTTTAAAATTAAACCTGTCATCTCCTGTGCGTAGGAACATCTTGCCTTTCATTACAGTAAATTCATGATCTCAATCATATTTGAGCACTAAGAATTCTCAGAAAGCCTGATCTCAAATTGCAGTTCAAGCCTTGCCGTTTAAGACTCTACCAGCTTGGACCTTGTGTATACACTAAGAAAACCTGAGATGTATGTATGACCATCTCACCCCACTGGAATAATATTTCCTATTATAAAGGAAATAGAAAATATGATTGCTGGCATTAAAGTGTGACCCAAATGAGGAAGGTGCTACTTATGGAGAAGGTATCTGCCTTGTCTGACCCAACTTTGTGAGTAGTGTTTGGTAGTTTGGTGTTTATCTCATCTTCAGTGTTTTCCAGAAACCAAGTGTAGTGATTTGGAAGGGTTCATCCCTGAACTGTATGCATCTGCATGTATAAGAATGCTGTGGAAAATGAGATACAGGCACTTGGTCCTCTCATGAGCTCTTGTTGAGAAGTATCTCATCCATGCCTCTTTAAACTCTGACGTTGAATTGCCTGATCCAAAAACCTCATTGGAAGGACTCAGCGGGATTTCACTGGGCTTGGAAAAAGGCTTCTAGTAAGAGTGTAACCTTCTTGAAAGACTGAACAGAAATCCATCATTTTGTCTAAATGAGGGTTGTCCCACCAGGCACTCTGAGCTAGAAATCCACACTGGGCAGGACCCAACACCAGAACACCTCCTGAGGGTGTGGTTCTCCCATACAGTACCTCTGTTTTGTGGGTGTTTAATTTTTGTGGTATTTGCTCATATTTTGGCATTGATGCAAAAGCTTCCCTGGCCTTTGAAATGTGAAGATTTTTACCACACAAAGAATAAATCAATAATCTGAGTTGAGACTCATCACAGGCTGGGCCTGTCTGGAGTTGCCTCCTGGCAACCATTGAAATTAACTTCTTTTAGCATTTCTGTCATTGCACTTTATAGAGTCCAGAAAACCATACACAAACACAATGATGTGCAACCTTCAGCTACTTCACACCTGACACTTCCTTTGAGTGTCAAGAAAACTTATGAGCAGCAGATCCTGCTTCCCATGTGCTCAACATTGCTTGGAAGCATTTTGTGACTGCAAAGCTAAGACCTGGAAGGCTACTGGGAGAAAACCCGGGTGGGTTATTTCTAAGACTCCTACTTTGGAGGAAGGGCACACAGAAACATGGCAGCAATGGTATGGCTTATGGGAGATGTCACTTCTCACCTGTATGTCCAAGGCATCAATCTCTAATCAAGGAGGGCAACACCAGGCACTTGCCATTCGCCTCTTCTCTTGGAGATCAGTACTCGCAGTATCATGAGTGGCACATCTGGGAAGTAGCAAGCACCCATACTTAGCAAAAAGAGGATGTTTCCTGACAGAATTATAGCTTAAGCTCAGCAAATATATTCAGATTTTCAGTTTCTGTGGTTACGGACAAAGTTTCTTCACATGATCACATCAGCTCAAGCACACAAGTCCTGCCAGGAAGGGTTTTGTGCTGAAATTTTTGGCTCCCTCAAATTGAAAACTGACTGAAGTTCCCCAAGGATATGGAGCTTTTCACTCTACTTTGCCGTTCATTCTGGCAGAGATCTTCAGCACCTTGTTTCTTTAAAAGTCAAGCACATCATGGTCAAGCATATGTTCATGCAAACTGGACTTTGGTGAGTTCCAAAAGAAGAGAAGCTATGGATGGAAAACTTTGAGAACAAAGAGCACAAGATATAATTTCCAAGAGTTACCTACTGTGGTAGGTGCCTCTGGAGACTATTGCAACAGGATGAGCCAAACTGTACAACTGGGATGTAGGTTGCTATTGACTCCAACCAAAGCTCAGCACTGTTTGGGCTACAGCTTTTTGTCTTGCTCATCTTAATTTATTACTCTAGAAAAATGCAATTAAATGCTCTAAGATAGTTTTAAAATAGCGCAAGTGTGACTCCAACAAAAGCATGTCTTTTTTAGGCCTAAAGTGTTTCATCCTTAACTGGCTCTGTAATGCTCAAATCTGCAAAATGGGGTGCTATTTGCACACAAATACCATGCCCCTCCTGGGCATCAGTCAGGAGCAAATGTAGGTTTCCATAGGCAGGCTCAGAGTCCAGCAATTAATTTCTTCAGCATTCGCTCTGAGGCCAAGCCAAAGCATGGAGGAAGCAATGTGCAGCTGGACAAGATGTGCAGCCCTATCACCCCATTTCAGCAATCTGCAGTGCCATTTTTGGTCTTGTCCCTGAGTGCTAATGAAAGCCAAAGGTTATATGATACCCAAAGCTCTCAACTTGACCAGAGCTTGGCAGCAGCCATGGGCAGCTTAGCCAGACCTCTTGCCTCAAACACTTTGTTTACTACAACACTGTAACCCAGGCTCTGTGTAGGGCTTGGTCTCCTCTCCTTCTGGACCTACACATGGGCTGCCCTCAGCTGCATCAGACCAAGACCAAGCTAGCAAGTCACCGTCCCTGGAGGTGTTCAAGAAACCTGTGGATGTGGCACTGAAGGATATGGTCAGTGTGCTTGGTGGAAATGGGCTGGTGGTTGGACTAGATGATCTTAAAAGTCTTTTCCAAACTGAATGATTCTATGATTCTAAGCCATTGCAGTATAGCTGTTTGGAAATTGGATGTCTGCAGTCCACGATCAGAAGTCTAGATGAGTGTTAATTTTGGAAACAGAGGAGCAATTTAATGAATGATGGCTCTTTCCCCTCCTGAGAGGTTAACAGTGTTCAGAACAGCTTAGAGAAGACAATTTGTAAACACAGCCCAAGCAGACTGGCACAAGCTGGGCACAGGGGCATAGAGGCGATCACTGTGACACTGGTTAACAAACATGACCAATCACCATCATATGTTTCCTCTGGGCAGCCAAGAGACTTCCACGAAGAGTCTTTTACAGTCTCCCTAAAGGGTAATTAGCAGCAATAAAAATATTTTTGAAATTACTGCCTGGTTTATAGCATGCAAAACAGAAGAGCTTTGAATCCCAGCATCAGCTATGATGATGAGGCATGAAATGCCTCACAACCCATTAGTAGTCCAAAACAAGGGAGTGTTTTGCCTCAGCATCATACAGCAGCAGCAGCAGCCTGTGACATGCCATGGAGGCATTGCTGCAGGCAGGACAAAACAAAACAAAAAAACCAACAAACATTGTATTTAACCACTTTTCAAAATAAAAGAAACAGGAATCTCTCTCGTGGGAACTCAATTCAGAGCTGTGCTCCCACATGGAGATGGTTGGAGTCAGCAGAAGATAGTCATTCTGCATCTTTGCTTATCTGAAGAAACTGGAAAGGAGATGCTCATTGTGATGGTGTTTTACTGATCAGCCTTGTGTCTTCTCCTGAACCCCTCAGTTGCCTCTTCATGTTTACATTTCAAAATGTTTCTGGTCAGTTCATAGATTCCTTCCATGAGCCAGAAGGGAAAAGCTTGGAAGGGGTGTGAGCTGGTGGGCATGCAGTGGGCTCTCTGCTGAACCCTGAGGATTACAGAGTTTCCAGCCGTGTTGGAGCCCTGTGCTTGTGCTGCTGGGAACTTCAGCTCATGGGGACAGTATTTTTCCTTCCAGATGGATCAAAAAATAAAGAGCAATAGGAAATCCCAAGAACTATATTGTAACTGGAGATGCAGGGCAGACAGTAGTGAACATGCAAGAGTTAGCATAGATGTGGCAAGTGGTGATCCCAAATGAACTCCAGGTGTTCCTTTTTCCTTCCTCTTTCCATTGAGTTTTGAGCCTTGCACATAACACCTCATCTCAGACATCTTCAATCCTGCCTCCTGCATATTACAGACAGCACATTGCCGCTGTCACCTCAACAATGAAAATAAATGTAATCTGCAAGAGCGCTGTGACTGTTAGTGAAACAGTCGTTGTTTCTAAAGGATTACACCAAGATCTTTTCCTTTTACTGTAGCTTTAAACCGCACAACATTTAACAATAGGTACATGAGCAGTCTGACATAGCCAACACATCAACACTGATTAGTGGAGAGTTGGTCAGACTGCTCAGACTTAAGTCATCAGGCATCAAAGTCCATATGAGAAATCACTAGTGTGGTACAGTGATAGTCTTAACCTATAAATCAATTGGGGCACTAGAAAATACCATGCTTAAAGACTTTTTGCTCAAGATTATTCTTTACTGCATTGTTCTTCACATCAGTTAAGGCCATACATAGATAGAAAAGAAATCAGGTGCAATTTTCTGGGATCAGAAAATATTTGCCCATAAAATCATCGTCAAAATTATCCACCGTTCAATGACAAGCATCTCATAAAACTGACTACTGGTTTGGCTCAGAAGGATACAGTAAATCTTGTAATCAAGTGCATAAACATAGAGTTATGAGATCCTGCTTGTGTTATGAATGACTAAAAGACTTAATTTTTATTCCTTCAATTAGTGGCTAGAGCTAGTTTTTTAAAAAAGGGCTTTTTTGTTTTAAACATTATATTTTAATAGTAGTCAGTAATAAATTTTACACTCAAAGACTGCGAAGTTATAGAGGGGATATTTTTCAGAACACATACTATGCCTAAACAATTTTCACAAGAGCGCTGCGGATGAAAATAAATTTCTGCAAGGAAAATATTTAGACAAATGAATTGGTCCAGGTTATTTGGCTTCAACTCCAATACAATATTCAAGTTCTTTAAGAGCTGTGATGTGTTCTTGGTTGGCATTAAAAGCTAAACATCAAATGGCTTGTGAATGAAAAAGTGTGCAAGAGGTTTTGATGTTGACTGCAAAGATGTTACCTCTCTTTGGCTCATTACCAGCAAAATGTAGTTCTACAGATACTGTTAGGCTAGCAGATCAAGTCTTGCTTTACTGGAATGATGCTTTGTCATCTAGCTATAGCAATCATTTAACAGTATTTAGATTTGACGAGTTTCTAGCCCTACCTGTGCTGGCACTGGAAGGGACAGGACCTGACACCGAAGAGGAAGTGCTTTCCTCAGGACCACCAGAAGCATACCCACCACTGTCCTTTCAAGGCACATGACCACAGAAGCAGCAAGGAAATTGGGGTTGTAAGGATCTGAGGAATACTTAACATCCAGAAAGCTTTGGACAGACCTCAACTGCTTTCCAGTCAAGTGTGCATGCATAGGGCTAATGCAGTATGCAAGAGCTTCAGGGAAAGAGTACCTTCGTCAGTTTGATGAGAGATTAAGATGTGAAATAAGATGTGAATAAGTGAAAGTAGGTCAAGAAGTGTTGCCAGAAAGATCCAAAAGCATGCTGTTATTAAATACAAACCGCCACCAAAGCACTACAATGTTTGGTATGCACGAATGATGAGAAAGTCATTGCTGCTTGGCAGTATCAGAGTTTGGAAGCTATCAGATGATGCTCTCTTTTTCCAAAGGCATTTCTCATTGTGGGATGCAAGCCATGCTCATAAAGTAAATAGCTGCAGACCAGCTCAGAATTCTGGGAGCCAGATCCTGCCCATTTTCCTCATGATTATTACATGAAAAACAAAGGGACATATCCTGCCATTGATACCTTTTCCATAACTATTAATGGCCAAAGCTTTGAGCCCCTGATATAGATCAATGGCAGGATACAGCCACCACGTCCCAAACTGAGCTAAAAGAATGGTGTCTTTCAGCTTAACGTGAGGTAGCATGGAATGAGGACCAGACTGTTATTTTGAACAAGCTGTCAAAGTATCTACTGAGTCTTGATGAAGGAATTCTTGAAATAGCAAATCCCAAACTCAGCATTTCAACAAAACTATCAAATGAGTTATACTACACCACACTGAGAAGCCTCTCCAGATCCTTTTAGTTCAGCCTTTACAGGTTTAAAATCTTGATGGAGACCACAACAGGAGTTGTTACCAATAAAATAAGACAACTGAAAAGATGATCACAGAATCACAGAGTCATTAATGCTGGAAAAAACCACTAAGGCCATCTAATCTAACCAATCTAGTCCAATGATAGAGAATACTTCTCCGTAGCACTCAGCAGGAGCTTTGCCCTGTCTTTCAGTTTATGCAGACCAAAACCTGTGCAATGAAACTGTATTTTGGAGCTTTCTAGCTACCTACTGAGTGACTGAATGTCTTCTTTTTTTTATAGTGTGTACATTACCACATGGATCAGTAAAACTGTCAGCCACAGACATCTCAGATGAACAATATTTTTGGAAGTTGGCTTATTATTCAACAAGTGGTTATCAGTCCAAACTCCTCATGACAGCTACATTTCTCTTTAAACTTTTCCTGCCTCACAGTTGGAGGTAACATTTCAAAAAATCTGGAAAGGCGCTATTTGTTTTTCTTCCCCAAGTCTCCACAAAGATGTTGTGGATAACCACGAAAGCATCATCCACATTCCTTTATGGTAGTACACGGAGAGACGGTTTATTCAAAACCAGAGTGCACTTTAAACACTTTCCAAGCCAAAGTGCGCTGAGCCCCAGAGCTCCACGCCGGCTGCTGACAACCCTGGCTCTGAAAAGCAGTGTCTGCGCTGTCCAATACTAACAGGGTCTGTGATAGTGCTGCGAGAAGCTACAGAGGCTGAGGCGAAACAACAGGGCCATCTGGGGCTATTTAGCTGTGATACAGTATCTTGGCATGAGGGGCTGGAGCACCCAGCAAATCAGACATGACAAAGTTTTCTGAGTTTAGTCAGAAACAATCATTATTCTTTTCTCTGCAAAGAAGCAGAAATCACTCACTTTTGCATAGCTGAGAGCAGTTTGACATAGAGGAGCAGCTGGAGAGCAATGTCTTTTGCTGCTCATCACCTGGACAATGTGAAATGCTGAGAAAGGAAGAGCTCGTTAGGCTTTGCTGCACTGCAGATGTTTACAGCTATGATGTTAGTGCTTGCTCCTATAAATGAGGACAAATCTACATCCAGGGCCAGCTACTGGCACAGCCATCAGTCAGAATCAGGGCCTCACCTCCAGTGCCACTTGGCTTTCCTTCAGGTCCCCCCCACATAGGCCTGCCTTCTCCCAGGAGGAGCTGGCATACGTGAGCACATAATATCCCAATGATCAGACTTCTCCCTCTATGGAGGCAAACTGTGAACTGGAGAGTCAGCCAGCTGACATTTCAGAGATGCTCCTCTCATTTGCTGGGTTGAGCTTGCTCCTGGTGCTGCTGCTGATGTGATACAGACAAACAGGAGCATCAGCCCAGCTGCCATAGCCACAGCCCAGTGGTGCACACCTGGGCAGCTGCCCCACACCAACAGCATTACAGAGCCACTTCCAAGGGAGGAAATACGGGGACCAGCTGCCCTGTGTGATGCAATCTCCAGGGCATGAGATGACAGTTCCTGTAAACTAGGCCTGCTGTGATCGCCTGTGCCTGAGGGAATAGAGATGTTTGAGTTGCACAGTGGGGTCACCTGAGGTAAAGCTGAACACACGTTTTCCTGGTTCACTGAAGGATAAAGGTTTGGGGACCTCAGGAGAAAGCTGAGTGGAGTGTGTCAAAATTGGTTTGAAATGAAGTTACAGACAGATGGGCACTTGGCTGCACAGGTAACATTGCATGTGGAAATCAGGCTAATATGTACTTTAATAGTTGTGCGTGAGAGAGCTTTTGTCTTTAAATAGCTGCTGTTTTAGAATTTTATTTTCTTCAGCTGTTTTAATTATAGCACTGCAGATTTGTCTTCACCTTGTCCAAACTCTTTTGTTTACTAAGTTGGAGTCCCTCGTGTATGCAGAATAGCATGTATACTCTAGCTGCCAAAAGACTGTCCATTGAATTAACAGATATCCTTGATTTGTAAACTTACCTTATCATTAAGGACTGATCCACAGGATTTATGCAGAGCTGGACTGCTGGAAGAAAAGTTTTCCATCTCATCACCATGAAATCTGCTGAATACCTTGTAAGATCAAATCCTGTGCTCATTCTTAAAGGCCAGAAGTTAATACAAGGTGAAATACCAGTTCATGCATACAGTAGAGCTCACTGTTCTCTTTAAAAACCCATATCAAAGCATTCAAATGAAATAAGGATATTTGTATGCCTAACTGCCATGAATATGTCATGAGACATGCATGTAGATGCACAGCTTTTCCAGAGAAGTAGAACTTGCAAAGCAGCTCTTTGCAGATCAACAAAAAAGAGCCATGCCTCAACTTCAAGAAGTAATGCAAAGCTCATATTTGTGCCACTCAAGTCAGGCTCTAGCTGACTCCACAGCACTTTTCTCTTCCCTTCTTTCTTTGTTGAGCAGAATAAATATTATTCTTATAACACCTCAAGATGAAGATTCTATGAGTGACAAGATAAAATCATAAGATACTGTTAGGGAAAGAAAAAAGATGTTGATACTTGTAGTTTTTAATAGTATTGGAGTCTTTCCACTTGACAGCAGAGATATGGATAAGAAATGTATACCCTTCAAGAGTAACAGTTGGCCATGTGCTTCATTAGTGGACAAACCTTTTCGTACAAATTGAACTTGGACAATGTTTTGCACTGAGTGATTTCCAGAAAATCTTCTACACCCTGCTGGAATTTTTGAGGAGATACTTGCCCAGCTGAGTGCCTCATGTAACATTTGATCCTTTGGAGAACAATCATGGATGAAATCACACGAAATGTTGTGCAACTCTGTTCTTTTCAATTAGGAGCTTGGAAGTAACAAGTAAACTGGAATGTGATCTTGATCCATTGCTTTTTTTCTTTGACTACCCATCAAGAAGAAATAATATATTCATCTTCTGGAATACAGAAGCTTTGTCAGACAGTACATTAACACATTTGTGGAACATACAGGATTGCTTCAAAACAGCAACATCTTTCAGAAAGGAAATCACAGTGAATTTCTTCTTAAGTCATTGGACTGGAATGATGGGAGCTCATCCTGCTTTTCAACGGACCTCTGCAGCTTTTCAGCCGACTGCCCTCGTGCTGCACACCCCTTTAGTGTCTCTGTGGACACTCAGCCCGAGTGCCTGATTTCTCCTACTCCCCCCCACAGCTTTGTTGCTGCCTGACAGCCCAGACAGAAATCATGCCAGGTTCTGACAAAGCCAGACCTGACACATCTCCACCCCAGCTACTTCAAATGACCTCCCTGAGCACCGAGAGCTTGTACCTCTGCCAACCCCTGCTCTTCTGGTGGCCCTGCAAGGACCAGGATGCCCATCAGCCCTGGGACTCCTTGGAGAGCCAAATCTCTCCCAGTCTGCATCATCCCTTCAGCTGGGACCTGCTGCTGCTGCTTTGAACCCAAGAGCCCATGTGGCCAAAGAATTCTCATATGGTCTACCTGCACCCCCTCCTAGGTGGTATTCTAAACTTCCCACGAGATGTCCCTCCATATGGGAGCACTGCTTGAAGCAACGACAGGTCCCCCATTGGGTACTCAGCAAGCTCACCAGCCTGCAGCACCTCACACCATAGCCACACAGACAGCAGCCCCCTCAGCTCTGAAGAAAGTACCTCCAGCCCCACTTTCTTATATTATTACCAACAGTGCTTTATTTCAGACGTGCTCCTCCTCACTTTCCTTTTGCTGCTGTGGAAATTTGTTACCTGAGTCAAATGGCACAAAGAAATGAATAGCTGCGACATTTGGACCATCGCATGGGGATTCCTTGCTCATTTGAAAGGATGCACAGGCAGTCACTGCTGAGGCATGTCAGGAATGGAGAACTGAGGAGGAGGCAGGAGGACTGTGTCTAGACAATTGATGATGATATTTGGCTTGCTGATTTTCAGTTGTCTTTATAAAGGACCTCCGGACTCCGCACTGGGGTTTTTCAAAGCTCATGGAGGCCATATTTAGTCTATGGCTGCTTTATTTCCAGTGCTCAGTTTGCTTATAAAACAACAGTACATTAAAAACCATTTAATCTTTTGTGAGGTCTCCTCCTCCTTCCATTTAAAACACATTCTCAAAGAGCCACAGTCTGGTTCTTAATGATCACACTGGGAAAATGTTTCTGTTGCTAATATCTTACTTTGTCTGCTGAATAATGAAATAGAAATTGTGCCTGCATAAGGTAAGAATTTAAAATAAATCCAAATAGACAAGCCACATCTGTAGCCAAGATGTTTATTGACTCCTGGATTCCTGGGAAAAGGGGTTTCATCACCAGTTTGATTTTCAGCAGAAAAATATGCCTACAGCTCATTATAAGGCTATTTTGAAGCACTAGCTTTTTCAAAAGCCCATGTGCTAGCAGACAAAAATGGAGAGGAAATAACCAAGAGAAGAACCACAGCTGCCTGTGTACACAATTCATCCACCCTAATCAGCCTCTCTGCTAGATCAGTGCACAGGAGCTGATGTAATTGTCCTGTAATCTACCATGGATGTAATTGAAACCTGCTGCAAAACTGGGCTTTTCTTATGGAGTGCTTGGGGATTGTAACCATGGAGCTTCAAAAATTTATAGTACTTTCTATTACTTGTCCTGTATAGTAAATAAAATGTTGAAAAACTGGCTTTCTTCTCAGGTTTATTGTTTTTGTAATGATTCCAGTAACTACCACATCACTTTATATCTTTTAATACACTTGCACAGGCATGAAAATTTATGGTAAACAGATGAATCTGAAGGAAAAAGTACAAATGCAGTAACTCACAGCCTTGTCTTTTCATGTTCAGCTGTATCTTTTTTTCTTACTATTCTCAATATGCTTTTTTCCAGCTGCCTGACTACATGCTCCTAAAGAAACACATTTTTTCAACTTGGAACCATGGAAGTGTTGCAAGTAACCTAATAGGAACATATAGGTCACAGTATTACAGAACTCACTGTGCTCTGATTCCGTGACTTGTGCTCTTTTTTGGTTACTTCATTACCACTAGATGCTGTTGAAGGAGCCAAAATGAATATAAATTATTATGGTTTGAAATAACAAAAAAGAAAGGCATTTTTTCATTATTTAAACATCTATTTTTGATTCACTTCTTAAGATACTGTTCCCATTTATTCTTGGAAGGAAAATACATTTATTTTGGTTTTGTTAAGTGAAATAAATAAGCTACGCTCACTTGCTACAAGAGGAGTACTTCATATTTAGTTCTCTTCAAGTCAAAAATAGGCTCACAGTGACCTTACAGAAGGGAACACTTCACTGTTCAACAAAATATGGTAATTTTTCCAGCTCTGATGGATGTAGGCAAAATATGTCTATCTTCAGGGATGACCCATGCAAAATAAAGGGTTCTTGCTCTCAAGAGTTCTACTTTGAGGTCCAGAAAAGGAGCAACATTCCAGGTGGTATAACCTGGATTCCCTTCCAGTCTGAGACACTTCTACTCAAAGCAACTTCTTTAAAACAAGGGAGAACTGTTCTAAAGCTGCTCTTATCCCATTCTTGTGTTTCTCCCCTTCATCCAACTTTATAATTCAATTATCAGTGACTTAAGGTTGCTCAAAATGGAAACATACTTGATCCAAATACCTGTCACTCACTCCATCCCTCCCTAATGTGTCATTCAGGAAGGATAAAGTTATTTGTGTAGAGGTCCAATGTCATATAATAACTTATCTACTGGAAAGTGCATAGAGACCATCTTGCTGATTTTGCACAGTTTGCTCAATTCACCTGTTTTAGAGCTTTCTATTTATTTCTGAGTGGTTTTGAATTGGGAACTTCATTGGCTCATGGAAGGCTTTATAGCCAGATGCAAACCAGCCAGCTGTAAACCTCAGGGAAAAACAAACAAAACCAAAGCAAGGACAGAAGTATGACTTATCACAGATTTGGCAAGAGCAGGTCATACCGATGTCCTTCCATGAGACGGAAAAAGATTTATTCAATTTTTATAACAGATCTATAGATAGAGGAAGAGCAATGTCTCTTCAGTTTAGCAAAATATGGCTACCAGTTCACATGATGTCCTCATCCAGATCACATACAATCAAGGAAAGTAAAAAAGTGACTGGAAAACTGTAGTCAGAATATCGTTATCAGTAATTCATGACCAGAATAGAAGGATGTGTGAACTAGACATTTCAAAGGCTGGAGTCTCAGACTATTCAATGCTTTTAAGAATAACTTCAACTATGTACTGAAAAGTGTACTTAGTACTTGCTACTCTGTAGACCAGGGAATGAAAGCAAACCCTTTGCTGAACGGGATGGGCATTCAAAAAGATCTTGAGAAATGAATATTATAATCTGAAAAAAATAATTCAGCAAACAGAATGTTAAGTATCACAGTTAGGTTTGCAACTTTTAGTATCTCTTAACATGCAATGGCTCAATATTATCAAGCTGTTGTGCAAAACATAACATCAGCTTTAAAACAAGAAGCAAACACAAAACAAAACAAAACAAAACAAAAAAGTTTACGCAGCAGTTCAAATTGAAGGGCTAGATTTAATCTCTTTGACTACTCTAAGGTGTGCCAGATTTCCCTGACCTCTGCCATAGAGGCAATAGACTCGCAACATCCTGTCTGAAATGTAGAACGCCTTCAAAATTTGACTACATGACCACAGCTCTGACAAGCAACTTTCTTACTGATGTAAAGCCTCACAGTAAAGTACTCGTGTCTGTGGTGGAAGGGGGAGCTGGAAATCAGTCACTGTATATGAGTGTTCAGGAGACTCTGAAGACACAAACAGCTGTTGGAAATGTCCCAAACATTACAGTTTCCCCCAACAACAACAAATTGCGTAATCAGTAGAGAGCTTCCTGGAGGACTTAAGGATTTTCCCTTCATATCATTCTTTAGGAAAGAAAATTATCTGAATAATCCCAGACAGACACAGTTATCTTCTCTGGATATAGCTGACATAACAGTTATTGGTTTGGTTGTTGTTTTTTTAATTTCTTTTTCAAATACTCTACAGTCACAAAGACAAAACAAAAAGGATGCATGAATACAAAAGGAACAGTTTTCAACCAGACAGGAATGTATAAATATAAACAGTGCTGCTGAACAGCTCAGTCAGTCCCATTTGCAGTTGCAGGGAGCCATTAGGTCTTTTGAGTCAAGATAGCCTGCCTGTAAAAACAACCCTGGATGTGCTACTATTACTGATAACGGGAATATCTTCCCTAGATTCTGAAATCTTGGTCAGTGTATATTTGTACCCCATGGCTGTCCCATGAGCCTTTCTGCTTTAAGATATTTCTTTGCTAACTCTAATCCCAAAGTCACAGATAATGAAGAAAAAAAGAAAAAGGAGTTGCTGTAAACAAAGTTGAAGTCTTTGGAACTGATCAACTTCCCTTGGGCTTTTTTATAGTCCTCATTGTAAACCCTTTGATTCCAATTGCAAGCCTTTGTGAACTTCCCATAAATGTTGAAATGAGAGTAAAAACTGTCTCAATTTGGGTTATCTACTACCATCACTCGAAGCAACATTAAGCCAGTGGATGAGGGCAGTTATGCTGCTGGGAGCAGCGCAAGCAGGCTTGTGCTGGCACTAGTGTTCTAAAGTTTATGGTATTAACTGAACATCTACAAGCACTCTAGGAAAATGACCACGCAGCTATCCATGTACTATTTATCCTACCTTGTCCTGTTCTGATGAGCCCCAAGACAGCCTACTGCACACCAACAAATTCCTGTGGGACTTGGAGCCTTTATACTGAAAGGGTTTATTCTAACCTAAATTCTTTGCCAGCTAAAGTGGCCGAGCAGAGATTGCTTAAACTAAGATTTTATGTTGTTGAGTTCATTTCTGAATGAGATGTCAGAAATTCAGGCACGTGGGCACTTCACAGATTTCACCATACTTTCCATTTTTTGATGAAAGAAGTGTTTGCTAAGCTCACGAGACTGCATCAGTATTAACAGTTTGTTTCTTTTTTCTTTTTTTTTCTTTTTATGCTCTGGGAGTTGTCTAGAAGAAAGAGTTCTCTGAGAGGATCAATTTCAGGAAGGAATAGAAGTTCTCAGTTCTCATTTAGGATCTGGGTCCTACCTATAAATCTGGACTTCGAGCTCCATATTGTGAAAGCACGTAAGCATAAGCAACTTGACTCAAATGACAAAGGACGGTAAGTAACACACACTTGAGAGCTTTTCTGGAATGATCTTACTTCAGAAAACCTGATAAGGTGTAACTCAATACCACTGTGGGACAATGTAATGAAATACAAAGTACTGTGTCCACATAAACGCTTATATACATCTGTTATTTATAAAATTCCCTTAGATTTATATATAGGCTACCAAGATTCTGTGCACTGATTTGCAGTCTCAACACACAAATATCAGCATGTGCTTCTCTTGCTAATTCTCCATTCCAACAAAACTGGACTTGAGGAGCCACTGTTAACTCTGGATGATGTCCAGGGACTGCTGGTAGGTAATGGGGTACCTCTGTCACCCTCTGTTCAGCCTTGTGATCCCTTGGGAGCATCTGCAGAATGTCTGATTGCTATCAGCACCTGTTTGATGTGCAGATAGCTCAGAAAACATGTTTTTTGCTGCTGTGCTAGTGGTTGTGAGAGCTTATTGGCCAGTATGTGCTATCGGACAGGGCTGTGTGTCAACCTACCCAACATAAATGGAAAGGTATAGGCAGGAGTTAGGGCACATGCTGAAGTACATTTTTATGTGCAAACAAGGCCCTAGGCATAGGGAAGAAGGAACATCTCAGGTCATGGCTCAGCCTACAGGCAATACAATGGATGAGAAGGTGGTACCATGGCCTTACAAAGCCAATCCTGAGGTCAACTGAGCCTTCATTCCACTCTGCATAAACATGCCACAATCCAGATCTGGTTCTGGATATTCAGACAAAGATCTTCTTTCATAACCCCACACAATTCACCATCCACACATTGCACTAAACCATAAGGAACATACAACAGTGTCATAAGAAATCATAAATAAATGAAATCAGTCACAGCCTCTCTGGTGGGGAGGACAAGGGCCTCCTCACTTCAAAGCACACTTTCTACCTGTTGGGGTAATTCCTGTTACTCATAAGTTCATAAGTTCATAAGTTCATAAGGTTGGAAAGGACCTATAAGATCATCTAGTCCAACCATCCTCCTATCACTATCTCTACCCAACTACTAAATTAAGTCCTTTAGCACCTCATCTAAACGCTTCTTGAACAGCGCTAGGGATGGTGCCTCAACCACCTCCCTAGGCAGGCCATTCCAGTGCCTGACCACTCTTTCAGAAAAGAAATGCTTCCTCAGGTCTAATCTAAATCTTCCCCGGCGCAACTTGTGGCCATTCCCTCTCGTCCTGTCATTACTTATCAGGGACTCTTCTCGTTGCAGGACAGCTTTACACTCTTGCTTTGGAGGGTTAGGATCTTGAACATGGGAAGGAAGTCTTCTAGTTTCCAGCTCTCCCTTTGTCAAAGGGAGTTCCCAGTAGCCAAAGACAACAGCTGACAGAATTTCCATAGGGAGCTCTTGTGCTGACCTGTGGATTTTTGTGATGAAATGCTGATGTTTATATCATGGACACCTGCCATGAGCAAACTCTTTTCAGTTGATAAACGTATATTCAAGAAGTGAATACCTTCCTTCCAAAGCAGATGCGTGACATATCTCAGAGGAACTGCACGCCTAAAGATATCTACAACCCTCAATATGCTACAGAAAAAGCCAGAGTTGAGGGTTCATACACAAGCATCTGCCCCAAGCACATCAGAAGCCAGGTGAGCTGATTGCCTCCTCAGGGATGTGTCTCCCTGAACCACTCATCACAGCCTGCAGAGGGTGCCCACTTTGCAACAAACCCAGATTCTGTGCGAGCTTTGTGCTTTCTTCCTTGCTTTAGGAAATCCCGGCACAGAAAGCATTAGTTTGTCATTTTGAGGAATACTCAATTCTGCCTTTTCCTCCACCCTTGCTCCCCACCACGGTAAGCAAAAATAGTTAAATGTTTGGGTTTGGTTGCACGCATTGTTTATCCACGCTCGCTCCTGCTTCTATGTCTAGCAGAGGAAATAACTTGCTACAATAAAGCATCACCCCATGAGGTAACATCAGATAAGCGAAGCTGGACAAAAATGTTTGCTTTGGCAATTCTCCACTTTCTTTAATTTGGCTGGAGAATCGATTTGCTTTTGGAAATGTGAAGTCCCTGGTTACACTTGCCTGTAACACAAAGAGTTTCAGGGCTTTCTTGGTGGGGTCCCTGTAAGGCAAGGAGGGCAATCCTGCCATTTCTGCCCCTCATGCACAATGGGGCTGATAAGCATCGAGCCACACATAGCAAAAAATAACACAACCAATGTTTACATTCATTTTCCGCCTTTCCAGAAAAATTAGCCTTTGAAACCTGCTTATCCTTCTGCAACAGGGAGCTGCACAATGCCACAGCCATACACAATTCTGGTTTAACACAGGGAGCACATTTTGGGGCGGGGGCAGCCTCATCTCCTCCAGTGCCCTGTGCAGTCAGTGCCGGGGGGGCACAGCCAAGAGAACCGGCTGCCACACCAGTGGCACTGTCACAGCCTCTTACTTTTACCCTTTGCACCTAACAGAAAGCTTTTCTAGTTCAGACACACTTCCAGGCAGAAAGTGCACCTGGCAGAGCGCAAACATTGTCCCCACACCTCATCTATAATCTGGAAGTCATAAAAAGCCTGGGTTCAGTTGTTGGTTTCTTCTCCCACCCTCCTCTTCCTCCTTCAACAACAACATCTGCGTGGTAACAATATTTCTAGATCATAGTGTTAAAACAATGCACACCCAATGACAATAGAAATAACAGCTGGAAAACTTAAGTAAGAAACATTAAACCTAATTTTCTAAGTAAGTAATAACTGGAGGGAATTTCTCAGGTTCTGAGGTGATTTCACTTGTGTTAGATCAGCTTACTCGGGAGCTTTCTGTTTAACAATGAGAATTTGACAGGATACCTGACATTTATCCTTAGCAATAACTAGCGTGTAATCTCTGGGGCTTAAAATCTGAATTTCTGGGTAAATGACACAGAAACAAACTATAATTTCACAGAGTCATATATTTTTTGTGGTGCTGCAGGTGACAAATCAGAGATGAAAGCAAAGCGATGACAGGCAAAGGGAACCTGCTGGCTCACTGGGTGGCTGGCTTTGTCTGGAGGGGATCGGTACAAATCACGCGTCAGCAAATGGAGAGTGGAACTGCAGCAAAGTCCAATATAGGTTCTACACAAGGCTCAGGGAACATCATGTTGCACATCAGTGGGTGAACCTGCCCACACACTGCAGCATCACCGTCTCATCTCTGATAGATCCAGCTGCAAGGGATAAGGGAGGGGAAAGAATCTCTCTCAAAAGGAAAGCACAATTCCCTCTTTGTATTTTTGTGTTGTTCTACTCATCATCCCCCCTCTTCACCAGAGAATTTGGAGATGGAGTCAAACATTGGAAAGAAAAGATGGCATTGTAAACCTCAGACTTAAAGAACCACAGACTTTAAAAAAATAAAGCCAACTTTAGCTCTTCCTGCGTCTTACATCTGAACTTCCCCACCTCCAGGCTTCAGCTTTCTAGTCTGTAAACAGGAATAATCCTTTCCTGTCCCAGAGCAGTATTGTAAGAAGATAAAGTGATTCATGGTTGTAGGGTGCCATGACATGGCAATATGGAGATACACACACACGTTTGTACGTAGTTTCGGGTGGACACATGGACTTTTTACATTTTATTTTTGTGTACACCTGCTGTTTTTCTCTTTGCTTTATTACTGTCTTCCTAAACACAAAGCTTTCTGATAAGCAAGAGGAGCTTGATTTGTTTAAGTGAAGACTGGCTTGCACAGGAATTAAATACTGCACTTCCTTTATATATAAGCTTCATGCATCTTCCACATGTCAATGTCAGAAAGTTTCGATATTTGACAATAAAGACAGAACATGGGCTCAAAACAAGGTTTCATTTGCAACGTACTGTCACATTATCAGGTTTTTCAGAGCAACCTAGAACTGAAAAGTGAGTGAAGCAATGCATCATCTGGATACACCTCCCATAACTTTGCTGGTTCAAATAACATGTTACTGAACTATATATTGAATTTAAGCAAAAAAGGAATTTATCTCTGCTGCCAGCACCCTCAGACATAGGTCATACAAGCTCCATGAGAAGCTCTTTGTTCTCTTGACTCCCACATAACAAACCACATCAATAACACCTTTTGTTCCACGTTCTAGTGAACCCTTCTGTATATCCCAGACTTCAGTCTCGTTTGCCTTCGTTGTTGTTTTTTAATAGAATCATAGAATCATTTGAGTCGGAAGGGATTCTTAAAGGTCATCTGGTCCAAATCCCCAGCAATGAACAGGGACACCTACAGCTGGATCAGGTTGCTCCGAGTCTGGCTCTCCTTTCCTCTAGCTTTGATGGAGATCTTGCAGCAGTCAGACTGACAAACAACATCACATCTGGGAAAACACTTTTCTCACTGATGGCAAGCTAGCAGCATGATAGCTCTGGCCCAACCTCCACTTCCATGTCACTGTTTGAGGCACGATTCACTTTTTAGTTCCTTCCAACCTGGACAGCAAGGATTTCCCTTCCAGAAGCACAACAAAGCAAACCAAAACACAGCACACCACCAATCTATTTTAAAACTAAACTCAGAACTTCTGCTTTACTTAGCCTATACAAATCTCCATTTTGTTATTAACAACAAAAGAGAAATCCGTTTCTTGGTCACATCTATGGTTTGCCTTGCTCTGGTGCACTCCCCTCCACTGTTTCCCTTTCCCCAGTCTTCACTGAAGGGTGCAGTACCATGTGGACAAACCTTGCTGGGGCAAGTACCTCACTGATAAAATGCTACAGGAAGTCCTGTTGTCATTTTGCAACATGGATCTAATGCAACTGTGCTGCAAAGACAAAATAATAAAGATTTTGTCCAGTGGGCAAAATGCCTTCCTCGTTGTATTTAATAAATACACTTTCAGCCACTGAATGCGTGTCTGTACATACACACAAAAAGGATGGTAGCAATCTGTGCATGTACATGTAATACGGCAAGCAGCAACTTACTTTTGCTTTACATTTGTGTAATTTCATTTAGGCTACCCCTTTTGTTCACCTTTTCATTAGGGACAAATATAGAAGGGTCACATTTGGCTTCAATAAGGAGATAAGTATTTCCTGCTGCCATTAGGAAAAAGGTGAGACAAAAATAGTGTTACAGCACGGATGCCCATGGATGACCTATTGGCATTTTTACCTGCTTAAAATAAAACACAACCACAGGAGAAATATTAATTATGACAAAAGATCGAAGAGTTTTTGCTTACTTTGCCAGTAAAGAGCGGAGATCCTAATTTAGACTAGCCTTTAAAGGACTCCTATTTTGTTACGTTAAACCCAACAAATGTTAAGCTTCATTTCTGCCCTGCTGCTATTCAGCTCATTCAGAACATTCTGGCAGCTGGAGAGGGGAAAGAGGCAGCTCTGAGAGCTCAGAGCATTTGCACTGCCACATCTCAGGGAAACCACAGGCTCATTTTTCACCACCCCTTCACATCATGTCACAGCTGGGAGGTTAGCCAGTGCCTTCCAATAAGCCAATCTTGTTTCCATCTACAAGCCATTTTTGAGTTAACATCCTTATTGCTTCGTGCTGATGAGCACAATAAGGAATGTATCATGCTCTTCAGATAAGAAGCCCATTTCAAAGGCAGTCCTGGACATACCAGCACACTCCCTCTTGCCTCAGGGGCTGTTTGCATATGCATTATCTCTCAGTTCATCCATTCGCCAGCTTAGTGCTTGTATCACCCCTGCTGATGTTTTGCCGGGCATAATGCACTGTGCAGGCTTGTATTTGTTCTGACAATTTGGCTGCAGTTTTCTTTGGCACCTCATGTCACATTTGAATTTATTTATATTTATTTTAGGCTTTATTCAATCAACTTAAGTCCCCTAGAAGACAAGAGCGACCTCATATGGGACTGAACACTTTAATACTGAGCTGATGATATAATTACCGTAAAATCACTTCTACTCACAGTGTTTGTGAAATACTTTACACCACTCACAAGTTCATTCACATTCAGGGAGCCTGGTTTGGGATTCAGGCCTGCTGAGCCTGAGTCTTCGCACTAGGTCAGGAATGAGTCCATATGCGCACGCCACTATTTCTCTTCCCTCTTAGTTTTGTTCAGTTTTTGAAGAGAGATACCAACTGAGGAATCTGTTACGAAGTTTACTTTTGAGCAAATTATCTGCAGAAGATAACTCACTTTCCTCCCATATCTTTTTCCACACATCCAACTCCATTTCTTTATCACACAGTTTTTTTTTTCTCTTGAGCCTATACTTGCTTCTTTTTTCTCATCTACTTCTTCTAGTAAAACTATGTGTATTTTGAAAATCAGCATGCTATTTGCTTCAAGAGTTAAGTGGTGTAATCAGACCTTTCCTGTGTTTGTTTTTCTTAGGAAACGTTTGATTCTAGCATGGATGAGAGGTATTTTGTAACATTAACATTACTAGAGATCTCCTGAAATTTCACATCCTCCCACAAAACATTGGCTTAATGCAAACACGCATAAACGGTCCTGTGGTGTCAGGAAAGATACATATCTGGAAGAGGAAAGGTGAGAGCATTTTTTCATACCGATCCAGGGAGAGGTTCCAGCCTTCTCCACCACACGGCCTTCCCAGACAGCAGATGCATCGGCACTATGAAAGGTTCCTGTACTGTAGTCTGGGTTTAATTCATATTGGACGACAAGAAGAAATCTTCACTCCTTAGAATGGGAACCCTTACTTATTTTTTTCTCAAAAAAATAAGTGTCTGGGGAAGCTCCATGCACTGCTACAGGAATTCCTATCTTAGTGAAGCGGGAATGCAAATCTTCAGTCACTTCAGTATGGATTTTGTATGTAATTTTTCCACCTAGTTCAATATACTCTGTCGGTGTGCTAAGAAAGCGGGATATTTGAGATGCTTTTTTTAGTGCGAAGTCATTGTCTGGGACCTCCACTAACCCTTCTGCCCCCTGTGATTCCAGTTCGTGGGCACCCCTCTCTGCCTACTCACATATGGGTGAAAATCAACACGTTTCTCAACCTCTACAGAATTTTAGTGCCCAGAAGCAACAAAAGGAGATGTGACAGGAGCATGGTATGACAGACACATCATCCTCAAGCAATAAGTACTTTATGCCTTATTTCCTTAAGCGGAGAGCACACCTGTAAAAGCTGGTTTGTGGAGCATGGGGCAGGAGGTTAACTCCTTTAGCTCAGTGCTGTTCAGCACGGTGAACAGGGGTTTGCACATTTCCCCACTCCCAGCAGACAGAATGCCACTGCCTGGGTTAGCATTTAGGTTTGCTGGTGCACAAAGCCATTTTTGGACATCAGTTCATAATTCTGACCTCTAACAAAGGGAAATCCCATTGAGCTGGCACCAAGGGTGACATAGGTGGGATGACAGTGCAGAGCTTCCCGTCCTTGAAAGTTCTCATTTATTTTCTGGCATCAGGCTGCAAATTATAGTTCACACATTCAAGGAGCAACTCCCAGGACTTAATGTGCCAAGCATATTTGACACATGCCTGGCCTGAGGCACATTCTGGCCAAAGAATATGGAATCAGCTTTCTTACTCCCACAGGGATTTGCTGGTTAAGTACACTGCCTTCCACAACCATCTATTTTTTAAAAATATTCTGATGTAATCTCACATTCCTTTACTCCTCCCACCTTGCAGAAAAGCAAAGGAAAAAAAAAACAACAAAACAAAACAAAAAACCCCACAGAATATCATCTTTGTGGCACTTTTGAAGGAAAATAAAGGAAGAAATAAATGTGGAAGGCGTATGTCACACCATCACTTACCTGTAAAATTGTAGATAACTTTGTCGTTGTGAGAAAATTTACAATACATAGGTCTGACCAATTTGTCCTTGGGGTCAAGCAAGTATGTTATATGAACAAGGTGACACCAGATATAGTCAACAAGAAACACCATCCCATAATGCCCCAGGCTTAGGAAATGATATATGGGTAGATGTTTTGACGGAAAGATGGCTGGATGGATGAGTGAGTAAGTGAACAGAAGGAAGCAAGGTCACATCTGGGAGTCCCTTCCTCTTCTCCATAACTCAATATCTATAAACTCTGAAGATGTAAGGCTGCTTTTCCAGGACATTTTATCTTCATCCTACAATTCTGTATAGGCAGTTACAAATAGTTGCAGGAATTTTGCTTGTCTATACCAGATTCCACTACACTCTATGGCAGTGACTTCTGTCTATACATTATTTCTCATTCAAAAGCAAATGCTACTTTGTTGTTGAGTTTGGAGCCAGGTAAGGAAGACAAGCTTATCAACACACACAGGATTTGGAATAGCTGACCCAGGATCTGTTACCTAGCAAACCATTTTTTATTTTTTGGTCTTTAACACCTTGTGATATTTTTAATGATTTTTTTTTTCAAGCGATATATTAAATATATTACATTTTGCACATATTTCTTACATTATCAGTGTCTACTACCGTATAGAATCTACAAATACCTACCTACCCTAAAGTTCCAGATATACATCTGGAAATCTCTGCCTAGGTATTTTTTAAGTCAAAAGAGAGACATACATTTGTTTCAGTATTTTCTGCAGCATTTTTCTGTCTTGATTCTTATGTTCCCTGAGACCTCACTGTAACAGCTGAAATCAGATGGTATGAGCACATGAATTCTGAAGAAAAAGAAACTCTGTTTTATGCAACTAACTGCTTAAATCTGCCTTAAATTCTACAGTGCCTGAAGAATGGAAGGTGGAAAACGTGACTGTTAAAAGAACCTTGGGGCTCACCCAAGTCAGTGTCTGAGGTCTGTGCCAGGCAACTTACTGGAAGTTGTAATGAGGAATAGAATTAGTGGACTCAGTGACACACTGGAGAAAAATCAGCATTGCATATCAAGTAGAGATCGTATTTTTGCAAATCCGTTAGATTTTCAAGCAGTGATTTTGTTTTGATGTAGAGAAGGACGATTCTGATCATACTATTTACCCTTAGATTTGTCTTTTACCATAGGCTCCTGAAGCGTGTTCTTATGAATAAAAGGATAAAACACTGTCTGAAAGGAAACCAGCCACTAAATTACATAATATAAAGTAGTTTCCAGAGCCTGCAAAAATCTCTGCTTCTCAACATAATCAGAAATGTTATGGAGAAGCATAATGCCACGATGATAGTTGCAGATACAGAAGGGAAGTGGAGGGCAGCACTGTGGCAGCCACCTCACAGATTTGTTGGGTTGCTCTGGTTAGGTTTATGGTTGGGTTGGGTTTCTTGTGCATGCCAGCACAAGAAGCAGACGTGACTAGAGGGTGGGAACAAGAAACAGTGGGACTGCTGCTTGGAGCAATGCTGGAACCTACAGCCCAAATGGCTCAAAGCTTTGGAAAAGAGCTGGTGGTACAGGCCGGATATGGCAGGGTCTATGTGTGCAGACAAAAAGAGCATGATCGTTCACTCCTAGAAGACAGGAATTCAAGGCATTACCAGGCACTGAACGCAGGGCTCAGGAAAGACAAGAATCATAGAATCATTAGGGATGGAAAAGACCTCTCAGATCACCCAGTCCAACCACCAGCCCACCCCCACCATGCACACTGACCACGTCACTCAGTGCCACATTCATATGGCTCTTGAACGCTTCCAGGGACGGCGACTTCACCACCTCCCTGGGCAGCCTGTGCCACCGAGAATAAATGCTTCCTAATATCCAACGTGGTACACATGTAATATATATTGTTTACGTTAGTTACACTGTATATGCTGTAGATTATTGTGGAGACCTGAGTGTCTGTTAGATATCGCAACATAAACGACATCCAGTGATGTGCCACATTCACCTGTCTGAAAGCGGCAGCAATAAACCTCGGAGGACACCGGGTCTGGTGGGGAGCTCTGACTCACAGCTCTGCGTTTCACAGAATCACAGAGGTTGGAAGGGACCATGGGTCTTTCAAGGGAAGCTGAGACGAACTCCCTGCAGCAGGTTTCCTACGCAGAACGCGTGCCGCGTGGATGGAAAAAGGTACGGACGGTACCAACCTCTTTCCTCACGAGCAGAACAAACTGGAACGTGAGCGTCGGACAGCACAAGCCCCGACCGGATGAGAAACCCCCTCCCGCAGAGCTCTGCGGCCGGACGCCCCTCCCCACGCGGGGGCAGCCCCGCAGGCAGGTGGGCGGCGGGGGGCGGGCAGGGGGCGTGCGGCCGAGCCCGGTGCCCCGCCGCGAGGTGTGTCCCATCGGGTGGGATGGGCGAGCGGCTCCCCCGGCGGGCTCGGCAGGCTCCGCGCTCCCCGCCCGCCCCGCGCCGCTCCGCTCCGCTCCGCTCCGCTCCGCCGCACCATGCCGCAGCCCCTCGGGGCCGCCCTGCTGCTGGCGCTGCTGGCGGCGGACTGCTCGCAGGGTGAGTACCGAGCCGGGCCGGGAAGCGCAGCATCTCCCGGGGAGGCGGCGGCGGTGGGGGGCGGCTGGGAGCGGGGCTGCGCTGCTCATGGGTTCGGTCGCTCAGCGCTGCCCCTGCCCTTGTTCCTCCTGCAGCTGTGCTGCTGCGAGCCCCGGAGGCTGCCCAGTTCCTGCGGCAGAGGCAGCGGCGAGCCTACCAGATCTTCGAGGAGACCAAGCAAGGGCATCTGGAGAGGGAGTGCGTGGAGGAGCGCTGCAACAAGGAGGAGGCCCGGGAGGTCTTCGAGAACGACCCCGAGACGGTAAGGATCGCGCAGGTTGGCGGGTCGCCGCCCCGCGGGGATTGCGCGGATGGAGGATGAAGAGTTGGAGGAAGAGGCTGGGACCCCCGCGGCACAGCCAGCACGCAGTGCCGGGCCCGGTGGAAGTGCCTCTGTGCGGAGGATGCTGCGGGTACGCGGGCAGGGCGTGCCGGCAGGATGCTGGCTCAGGGAAGGGCCCTGCGCAGCCCTGCCGCGAGAGCGCTGCAAGGTGACGCCGTGCCTCCTGGGCACCTCGCTGCCCTGAGGTTGCGCATGAACGCGCGCTGTCTGGTCAGCTTCAGCTGGCCGAGCGTTTTGGAGCAGGCAGGTTCAGGAGCTGTCACCATGGAGGCACCTCTGTCGGCACCCACTGCTGCTATGCTACCCCAGCCTAAAGGCACCCAGTGTGAAGGGCTGGCCTTGCTGGGCTCCCTGTTGCAGGCTGTCACGTCTGCTGTCTGCTGTCTCTGCGCAGCGTGTGCATGCGGCTGTGCTGCTTCACTGAGCTTGGCTCGCCTGCCCCATTCCTTCCTCTCCATGCCGTTTGGAAGCGGCCGCTCCCGTTGCAGAGCTGATCTGGCATCGAGTAGCAGCAGGAGGTGTTTTTCTCAGCCTGGTGTTGCACAGTGTGTTCCTGCTAATAGCTCGGTGCTTCGAGGAGATAGGGAGCCTGTGTATGTGTGCATGTGTAGGTGTTTGTACACAGCACACGCACCAGAGGCGAGGGAGGGACAGAGGAGCTGTTCTATGTCTCCTTGGGACAAGCCTTGACATGTGTGCTCAGTCAGGCACTGGCTGTTGTTACAAAGCAGCATTAAGGGCAGTGGAGAGGTTGGCTCTGCTTTCCGCCAAGCTTTAATTTAGAGGTTAATGCAGAGCTGCTGCCCAGGCAGTGCTTAGTGGAGCGCCAGTTCTGTGTGTATCTCATTGTCAGCTTCTGCCTTCAGATGGGGTGCATTAAAAAGCGCATGGCCAGCAGGTTGTGGGAGGTGATCCTCTCTCTGCTGTGCCCTGGCAAAGCCACGTTTAGAACACTGTGTCCAGTTCTGGTCTCCCCAGTTCAAAAAAGACAGACATCTCGCAGAAGGAGTCCAGCAGAAGGCCACAAAGGTGGGTAAGGGCCTGGAGCATCTCCTGTATGAGGAAAAACTGAGTATAGAGTGTGGGGAGTTTGTAACAATATTTGATGCTTTGTGTACTGAAAAAAAGCATAGGATTCTCTTACTGTAATAAAAAGAGTGAAAACAGTGAAATCATTTGGGTTTCAAGTCTGTCAGTGTGCAACATAAGAGCAAGTCACAACATTCAAGCATGTTCCACAGGGCATACAATATGTTCAATAGGGCAAACAGAACTTTCTGTCCTTATAAAGGATTTTAATTTTATTTATTTATTTATTTTGCATTCCCTTCATTACTACTGCTAAGTCTAGTTTTGGAAACCTCTGAAGAAATACCACTGAGGCTGAGTGAGTTCCTAATATCTGTGCCCCCTTGCTGATTTCACACATACTTCGTCAGTGACCTGGATAAAAGGATAGAGTGCACCCTCAGCAAGGGAGGAGGGGCTAATGCACCAGAAGGCTGTGCTGCCATTCAGTGAAACCTGGAAAGGTTGCTGAGTTGGGAAAGGAACCATAAGAATTTCAGCAAGAACAAATGTGGAGTCCAACACCTGGAGAGAAATAATGGCGTGCATCAGTACAGGTTGGGGGCTGACCTGCTGGAAAAGAACTCTGGTGAAGGATACGGGTGTCCTGGTGGATGGCAGGTTGGCCATGAGCCAGAAGTGTGTCCTGGTGGACAAGAAGGGCAATGAGGTCCTTGGGTGTATTACAAAGAGTGTGGCCAGCAGGTCGAGGGAGGTGATCCTTCCCCTTTACTCGACCCTGGTGTAGCCACATCTGGAGCTCTGTGTCCAGTTCTGGGCTCCTCAGTTGAAGAAAGACAAGAAACTGCTGGAGAGAGTCCAGCACAGGGCCACGAAGATGATTAGAGGCCTGGAGCATCTTCCATATGAGGAAAGGCTGAGATGCCTAGGGATGTTCAGCCTGGGGAAGAGCTTATCAATATCTAGAGGGCAGGAGTCAAGTGGATAGGTCCAGGCTCCTTTTGTTGGTGCCTGATGATGGGACAAGGGGCAGTGCGCACAAACTGGAACACAGAAAGTTCCATCTGAACATGAGAAATAGCTTCTTTGAAGGCTACAGAGCATGGGAACAGGCTGCCCAGAGCAGCTGTGGAGTCTCCTTCTCTGGAAATACTAAGAATCCACCTGGATGCTTTCCTATGTTTCCTGTTACTGTAGGGAACCTGCTTTAGCAAGGGGTTGGACTCAATGATCTCCAGAGGTCCCTTCCAATCCCTACAAGTCTGTGATTCTGCAGCAAAACACTGTATTTTATCATGAGAAACTTTCTGGCTGCTCTTCTGACTCAGAGCTCCCAAGAGCTGTGAATTTCCTTGCTCTGGGCAGCATGTCCTTGCTCTTCTCTGCCCCACTGCTGCTCCTCTCTGCTCCATTGCTTGAATTTGACTGAGAAGCAGCCATGGCACCTCTGATTAGGTGGATTTGTGGTCTCCCCTATCTTTTCAAACTAGCAAATGACACAAGGCAGCAGTGGCTGTTCATTAGCTGGCTTCTGATGCACCAAGCCTGGAGACATATGTGTAAGCTGTTATTACTACCAATATTGGAAGCTACCTGTTCTTTCTAAGGCATAGGTGACTTCTGGCAGTGCCTAAGGATGTGATGGGCAGAGTATTTTCCTCACCTGCCCTTCCATCTGGCTTGATCTTGTCATATCTTCTTGCTATGCACCTGAGGTAGCAGAGCTATCTCTTGAACACTGGAAATCGTTGTGCTGCCATTTCCTTGATGCTGCATTTACATCCAGTCCTGTTGGCTCATAGGAGAAAGAAGCTAGCTGGGAAAGGTGCTGGCTGGGGAAAGGTGAAAACTGTTCCACAAACATTGCCTTGCAGTTTGTGAGTTGCAACAACTGCTGCTACAGTTCAGCATATTTAATAGCATGAGGACCTCTAGTTGACTGGGGAAATATACTGTTGACAGCTGATGATTTCTTTTATGTAGGAAGGCTGAAGTATTTGTCTCTGAAGGTTGAATGTGGTCACAGAGGACAGTTGCTTAGGTCATGTCAGAAAGAAAAATCCGCAGCATTTCTTTAGGTTGGATATTAGGAAAAATTTCTTCTCAGAAAGTGTGGTGATCCATGGGAATGGGCTGCCCCAGGATGGTGGTGGAGTCACTGTCCCTGGAGGTGTTCAAGAACCATATGATGTGGCACTGAGGGATGTGGTCAGTGAGCATGGTGGGGATGGACTGGTGGTTGGACTAGATGCTCTGAGAGATCTTTTTCAACCTTTATGATTCTTGCCTAAGCTCTGTGGGGATCCTCATGGTGGGCCTGCCATTGGGAACACATCTGTGCATTGCTCAGGCTGTCATGTCTGTCCACGTCTGCCCAGTTTTGCGCTGTAAAAATCCAGAAGAGCATAAATGTAGCCCCATGGGTGCTCACTGTGTTGTGGCCATGACAGTTGAAGGTTCCTTAGTGATTAGTCAGAACTTGCTCTGCATCTCACTCTTCCCTAGCCCAGTGAACAGGCTGGGGGTGTGCAGGAAACAAGGCTGGTGACCTAAAACAACCAAAGAGCCATTCCATGCTGTGTAGCACCATGCTCAGCAGTGAAAAGAGAGAAATGGGGCTTGGTTGGACATCTTTTGCTTGGCATCTGGCTGGGCACCAGTCTACCTGCAGGTGGTGAGTGGCTGCCTTTGTATCACTTGCCTTGTTTTGTTTTCTTTCTCTCTTATTCCACTTCTCTTTTGCTTATTATGAACTTTTTACCTTCTCCCATGAGGTTTCTTGCTTTTGCTCTTCCTTTTCTCTCTCCCTGTCCTATTGCAGGCAGTCCAAATGGGTGGCTGTATGGTCCTTCACTGCCTACCAGGGTCAACCCACCACAGAGACCTATGATTTAAAGCTGAGGAGTGAAATTACATTAAATAGTTCAGTTGAACTGCTCCAGATGTTTAGACAAGATGGAGCAAGGCTGTCACGTAGCTTCCTTGATGCTTCCCAGCCATCCAGGCGATGGAAACATCTAGCCAAGGATAATGATATGGAAAGATAACCATTTGCTTGACAGGGCAGTAAACAGGAATGGAATTGCATCTTCCTGTAACAGAGCACACTTGTTCTTTGTCAGCCCTTCATTATTTCAGTGATCAGCTTTTCAAAGAAACTGTGAGCAGTCGGCAGAAGATTGGCATTCCCTGAAACGTGTGTGCGGGTGTTGCCACATGTGCGATTACTTACATCAGGTGCTAATAATAGCATATTAGGTGGGGCTAAAAAGCCATTCATTAGCAGGCCAGCACAGCTTTTGTCTTTTAAATCATGGAAAATATAAATATCAGCTTGCCCAGACTGGAGGAAAGAAGATCAATTGAAACATTTTTAGATTGTGAGGTTTCTTTAGCAGGCAGAACAAAACTCGGTCTGTGAATTTTGTATGACTATACATGGTAAAAACAAGAGTGTGCCTAGGTTAATGCATCTCGCAGCCTTTTTTCATGGAGCTGGTGGTAACATCCTTAGATGTTACTGCAGAATTCTAGGAAGGATTTTGTGTTACAATTTCAGTTAGGCTAGGGATACCGAACAGGAAAATGTAAAAATGATATGGTGGGGAAAAAATAAAGGTAGAAAGCATGACCATGGGAGTTGTGAACCAAAATGCAAATGCAGTGTATGTTTGTAAATGGAATCTATTGAATAGATATGCTAACAGTGATGGATGGGTGAAGTTACAAAATATTTTGGATGTGGAGATAAGAATGTTATCTCATTTTAAATGTTGATGAGGCCTTATAAAAAAAAACTGCTGCAGAAATATTTGACCTTGGTATGCAGTCAATGTATTACAGCTTGTTAACTGACTGATAAACTGTTCTGGAATTTAGTTGACCTGTTCTAAAAATGTGACTATCCAAGCATACAAAATCAAGGGCAGAAGGTAACATGGCTGCTGGTGTTCTTGGATACATTGGAAAGTAAATACAGCAAAGCAGGTTTATTGTGCAAACTGTTCCTCTGTTTAAAAAGGCTCAACATAGTGAAGGTGTGTGAAGCCTCAACATTTCAAATCACAGTGTTTGTCACTGCTCGTTCGATTTGCTGTTGTTGCTGTGGAAGAGCTGCAGCAGGGAGGTGGTGGAGCAACTGATCCTGGACGTGTTCCAGAGATGTAAGGATGTGGCACTGAGGAACATGGTTAGTGGGCACAGTGAGGATGGGTTAGGGTTGGTCTTAGTGGTCTTTTCTGACTTGATTCTACGCATCCATGTTTCTACATAGCACAGACCTGCAGAATAACTTGGATGGAAGGCATGTGGGAAGCATCTTGTACAGTCCTCCACTCACAGTAAAGTCAGCAGTGACTGCACCAGGGTACTTGGGGCATTTTGGTTTCATGGCTTGAAAACTGCTGATCCTAACAAAACATCTAGCGATGCCAGCATTCTTCTAGGATGGGTTTAGCAAGAATCTGAAATGCAGATGAAGCAATGTGTAGGGTATGATAGCAGTTGGTTTGGTAGGTTTTCATAATGTTGCAGAGTCAGTATTTTTATTTCTTCATTTGCTCCCTTACACAACATTATCACAGTAACACAGATGTGCCTGCATGGACTAGAATCATCCACACTTCACTCTGGTCTTGTAGGAAGAATGAGTGGGAGATAATATTTCTAAGAGTATCAAAGATAGACGCGTGTTTGTAAATACTAACAGAAAAAGTATGAGGGCATGTTGGACAAGAATTAAGTGGGAAAGTTAAGCAGTGTAAAATTTATTTGAGTAATTCAGTGAATGTTGTGTATCTAGAAGTGAATAATGCTGTCATCATCTTTAAACAGATGTGTCATCATCTATGTGTAGAATATTCATCTCTAGATCCAGGCAAAAATCTGGTTTTATTTGCAGAGAAAATTCTTCTCAGTGCATCAATTTGCTATGGCATTTTGGCAGAGTGTTGAGGAAGAGCTAGATTTATAATTGGTATAAATTTTTATATGTGTTCCTATTGGTCCAGAATTCTTTCTCAGAATTTATCTGAGAAAGGGAGATAGTTTTGCCAATGCCAATGGCACTCTGGGATGCATTAAAAAGAGCCATCCAGTCAAGGGAGGTGATCTTCCCTCTCTACTCTGCCCTAGTGAGGCCTCATCTGGAGTACTGTGTCCAGTTCTGGGCTCCCCAGTATAAAAAAGACAGGGATCTCTTGGTAAGAGTCCAGCAGAGGGCCACAGAGATGGTGAAGGGCCTGGAGGATCTCCCCTATGAAGAAAGGCTAAGTGAGCTGAGTCTCTTTAGCCTTGAGAAAAGAAGACTGAGAGGGGACCTGATCCAGGTTTATAAATATCTGAGGTGTGGGGGACAAAGTGGCGAGGCCAGACTCTTTTTCAGCAGTGTGTGGAGACAGGACAAGGGGGAACGGACAGAAACTGCAGCACAGGAGGTTCTGCACAAATGTGCGCAAGAACTTCTTTACGGTGAGGGTGACGGAGCAGTGGCACAGGCTGCACGGGGGGGTTGTGGAGTCTCCTTCTCTGGAGATACTCAAGACCCGCCTGGACGCCTACCTGTGCGACCTGGTGTAGGGAACCTGCTTTGGCAGGGGGGTTGGGCTCGATGATTTCTTGAGATCCCTTCCAACCCCTGTGATTCTATGATAGTTTTGATCAGTTTGGATTAAATATGTGGAAGAATAGATTCCCAGGCACAGGTACTACCTGCTTAAAAGATTTTGAGACAGAAAATAGGCGGAGATCTAGACTTTTGTCCAGAAATATCTTGAAGGACAGAAGGAAGTTGAGAAGTTTGACTATCAAGCTTTCTGACACAGTGACATGAAGAATCCCAGTTGGAGTAATATCTAAATGTTCACCAGGTTCGCCCTTCCCTTTCTTTTTTTCTCCCTGTAGGGTGGGAGACAATCACGCCAAACTCCACTACTTGATCTGGAAAACAAACTGATAAAGACAGTGGTGCAGGATGTATCTATATACTTGGCAGAATGGATTGCCATATGCTTGAGGTAGTAGACTATAGCTGCAGGAAGGTGACAAAAATACTCTTGCCTGCCTTATAAGGCAGCTTGTACATTCGTTAGCTGAATGCTTCATTATCAGAGGTTATTGAAAAGGGTGTCAAGTTTGCCGCTGGTCAAAGCAGACAAACTTCCACCAACTCTGCCGGACTCAGGCCCACCTGGTCCTTATCTGTTTCCACTCCTGTGAATTAAGCCCAAGTTTTCAGAACATAGTTGGAAATACTGAAGCAGCCCTTCGTGGAAGCATTCCATGCTACATTCCTGTAAAGCATGAGGCAAGGAGCTAGGGAAGACAAAAGTGGCTGATATTACACCAAGGGGTTGTTTAAAGGTAGAATGGAAAAAGATGTTAAGAATGGCAAATTGAAGCAGGGGATTATGCAGATCTGGGACAAGGAGGAGGATAATGGAAGAAACAGATAACATTTAGTTGGAGAGGTTTTTTTATCAGAATATTTTAGGTTTTAATAGTTATGTGAGAGGAGAAGAAAGCCATTTAAATAAATGAAGAAAGCAGTGTTGTGGTTATGGGTGCATTTTGTTTTCTTTCTAAAATAATAATAAAAAAAAGAGCCTACTGAGAATTAATACAGACTAAGTTAGGAGAGCTGCTTGAGAATCAGGTAAGAGAAACATTGAATATGTATAAATTGATGGTTGTGGTTCATGTGCACTCTGAACTCTAGATGAACTTAATGCATTACAAGCAATTACTTTCTGATAGGTATGAAAGACAAGGATGGAGCCAGCACTGGGGGTTTAGACAAGGGACATAGCAAGGAGGGTGCAGGCAGCATGAATGGAGGCTGTGGGATGTGGGGCTGGGGTGGGAAGAGGGGAAAGCATTGTGGCAGGACAGCTACAAAAGCAGCAGCAAGAATGTTCATTATCTCATAGTTAGTCCATGGTGAAGTAATTCAGCAACCGCTAAATGACCCAAATTGCCAATTTAAAAGCAGAACCAGTGGCAAGAGTGGGAAGGGATTCTCCCAGCTCACTTATCCTCCACTCGCATTACTTTTTAGTAACTTTGGATTTACGTTTGTGAGCTCAGCTGATCCAGTTGGTTTAAGCATACCCCTTGCCTATTGTGTCTGCCTGTACAACAGCTTGTGTGCCTGCAGGGTCTGATTTAAGGAACTGAACTGAAGGAACATAATCTGGAGGGGAAAAGGATCATTTTGCGACTGGGTTGGTTCCACAGTCCCATTCACCCCACAAAGGGTTGTACCAGCACAGTGGATAAGGATAGTATGTTTTTAGGAAGGGAAGGCCAGGTGCTGAGGAGAAGCAAAAAGATGGTCATAGCACATGCTGTTGAAGAAATGAAGAACCAAGTTATGAAGAATGATGACAGGTCTGCCTTTCATATTTGTACCTTTATCACTATTTTGTTGTGACTTGCTGTTCCACAGGCTCTTTGTGCATGCACAAAGTCTGTTGGGAAGTTTCCTTATTTGTTGTGTGGGGTTTTCTTCCTGTTCCTTTGAGCAGTAGAACCAAGAGGAAGACTAAAGTTGCAAAACAAGCTGGATACCAAGGAAAAGAGAAGAGGCAAGTGTTGCCGTTGTGTTTACTCTGCATCATTTTACACTACTGGTCAGTGGGATGCATAAAGGAAGAGATAAAAGGAGAAGCTTTCATGGTTGCACTGTACAAAGTCACGTGCATCTGAAGAGCTGCTGCACTTGGCTGACTCCTGAGTCCTAGGTTCAATTCCAGAAAATGTGTGGGGCAGGAAGGAAAATGCAAAAGTGACTTAGTTATTAAAGTAATGAACAGGGAAGTGTAAGGTTGGATTCTGTCACAAGGGCATGGTGTTGTCTTAAATGTACTTCCTCATTCCTGATTGCCTGTCCACACTGTGGCAAAATGTAGTGCCTTAAAGTGACCAAACATTGCTGCTCTGAGAGCTGCACTTAAGCAAAATCCTACGAGACAACTTGCAGAATCGTTAGATTACAAGAAAAGGGAAATACAATTTTGTCTCACTTCAGTGGATAAAATATTACAGAACCTGTAGAAGAGATCATAAACATTCAAGCTGCATTTAGTGGGGTGTATTATCTATTCTATTTTAAATTTGACTTAAATAACAGGAGAGCAGTGACACAATATGGGATGTTAAGTGGAGATAGTTTTTTCTTTTTTTTTCTCATGTGCAATGTTTTGTTAGATCCAGTTTCCCTGAATTTGCCTGAAGTATTTAACTGACAATTAAACCACAATTGCCAGTGTTATTTCAGGCTTGTTTATCCGAGGCCTCACTTTTCAGACTGTGAGGAGTTTGTTCTTTGCATAGAGAGTGCATGTTGTTCCATAGTAAGATAGATAGAAAACTGACCTGGCTGAGCACAGAGCTCCTCACACAGAGGAGGAAAGATTTCACTAGCCATATGGCATTGATTGAAGATTAACTTCTATGCCTATAGTTTCTATGGAGTTTAAGCTCAGAATTGTAGCAGTGTTCAGTTACACTGTACAGGAGAGAGACTCAGTTGTTCTGCATGAGGTTTGCTGTGCAACAGAAGCCCAGTTTAAAAAGCAACACAGAGTTTCCTTCAGCATTAATGAAATTTGCATTCCCAAGTTATACAGTTAAACAACGGTTGGTGTAAATACACACCCAAGTCAAACAATAACTCGCAGCCATTTATGGTTATTAGTGCCATTGCTCTGCAGGCCTGCGGAGTGGAAACATGAAATGTGTTTATAAACAAGGAGGTCACAGCGTGCCCAAGGCAAACAGTCCTGAAAGTAGAAAAAAGGAGACACTAGGTGGAGATGAGAAAAGGGCATGATGAGGCAACAGATGAAATGCATGTCTGTTATGGGTTACTCAGCAAATACAGCCCTATAGAGTCATCAGTTGTGTTGAAGATGAGTTTTTTTGCTGACAGGCAGAGCTGTGTGTTCTGATACAGGATTTTTTTATTCTGCATTTTATTTCTGGTGGTAAATTTTGTCTCCTAAGCAGAACTGTGAAGGCAAAGTTAATTGGACTTGTGCCCTATCATGCTGCTCTACAGTGTCTGAATTTGATGTTGCTTTTGTTTGCTTTATTCTTCGTAATCTTAGCATCTTGGAAGCTGCCAGAGACAGTAGCCTGTCTGCACTAAGAAAATGCTTTTCAGAAATTCCTGCTGCTCATGCAAGTCAGTGAGGTCCCTCAGTGATGACAGTATTGCAGTCTTGCTGTAGATTTTCATCTGCTGCTGTCGCGTCTCAGACATGGGGGTGGTTGGGTTCAGTGCTGAGCAGGATTACCTGACCCTGGTACTCAAACAAGCAAACAGAAGCAGCTGGCAGGCTCTTCTGGCTGAGGTTCTCGGTGCTGCCAATTACTTTAAGCAATAGTGAGAACATTTTCCTGGTGTAGACATGGTCATTGTTATGTTTGCAGAAGGACTATTTATACACAGTGACTCATGGAAGGGCTGTTCTGATGTGGTGCTCTTCCATCATCTCTTAAAAAGCAGCAGGAAGAATGCATGCCCTGTATAATTTCAGTAACTTCTGAATCTTAGTGCTAAGCAAGAGTTTGGCTGTGGAGGTGAAAAGAAGTTGTGAGCGTAGGAACATTGTAGGTTTTCCCTGAATTGCCTAGGTCGTACACAGCTGTTGCATGTTGGAAACCAATAATTGAGTTTACTGCATCAGAAGGTGCTTCTATACCATGCATGTGTTTGTGTGGCAAAGGTAGGGGCTGTAGTGCTTAAATCTCTGCTAAAGCACAACTTGTCTCTAGGCCAGCAGAGAAAAGGCCGCTTGAGCTGAACTGCAGCCAGCCTGCAAGAACCTGTCTGAAGGACGGGCATACTGCCATGTTTTCCATGTGGCTGGAAGGGTGGAGGCCTGCAGACACGGGGCACATCTTTGTCTCTCCCCTATTTCTCCCTCTCTGTGTGAGAGCTGTGCTGAGTTGTACTGCTGAGGGCTGAGGGCAGATAGCGTGGCATGCATTAACACTGGTTGACATGTCAGAACCAGGCAGAGTGTGTGTTGGGTCATAAGAGGCAGGGCTGGGAGACATTTTGGTGGATTTCTCAGGGGCAGACCTGGTTGTGAAACCATCTGTTGTGAGGGCTGATCCCTTGTGGAGTTTGGTGCACCTCTGAGGCCTTGGCTGGAGCATCTCTGTCTTCCTTTGTATGCACTGCAATGTTATCACCCAACAGTGAGGTCAGAGAGCTGGGTGAGGTCAGCCTCTATCCAGCAGCCACAGTGGTCAGGGTTAGCTGACCTGCATTTGGATCCTGGGAATCCTGAGTGGCTTTCTGGGCGCTGAGATGTTGGTGAGCCTGAAGTGACCAGAGGTGACTAGTTGAGAAATCAGCAAGGTAGCAACATGGAATCTTCTTACTAACAAGCCTCGGAGCATTTCTCCTGACATTCTTGTTGGATCCCAAAAGTAGAACTGAAGACTTCTGGTGGAGGGATGATGAGTTTGAGGCTTCTCTTAGGGACACGATGTACATAGGGCTGAGGGATTTCATCTTCCCCAACATCTGGGGGTCATGAAGACATTGTAGCACCGAAGTCTGACAAGGCATTGTAGAACTGAGTGTTCTGTGTTTTTCTTGGACCCTCAAAATAGAACTGAAGTCTTCTGGTGGAAGGAAAATGAGTATGAGACTTCTATCAGAGATGTGATCTGTACAGGGCTGAGGGATTTCATCTTCCTCAACACTTATGGGTCATTAAAACATTACAGAAGACTGAGAAGGCATTATGGAATTGAGTGCTCACACTGGAAACAATGCATGTCTGTCTGTCCTGTGCAAGTTAGACACAAGATGAATCTTTAACTTGACAAACTTCTGAGCAATTTGGTTTTCACTTTTGTTGGTGGTGTTTTTACGCCTTTGCTTTCACTGATTTCAAACACTTAAGCTCACGGCCATGCATATGAAGGCTCCTAATTCATGTCCCATGAGTGCAGAAAATATAGTCTTGACAGTGTCTGGATTATCCTAGTAGTAGTGGTTAAATGCATCTGCACATTTTTGTGATTCATATTGAATTAAGGGAAAATAATAAATATATATGTGGCATATTTCATCACTTGCAGCTATCTTTTTCTCTTTGAGTGCAGGCTGAAGTTCAATTTGTGGCTATAGCTTAGCTGGATGCTTATCTGAATAATTGGAATATTTAGACTATATAGATGTACTTTTCTTTTGACTTTATTTCTTGATTTGTCTTTTCTAAACCTAAGCCCTAAAAAAAAAAAAAAAACATAAAAAATAAAGGGTTGGGAAATGTAGTGAGTTCTGAGCTCCTTTCTCAGTTTCTTAACCCAAAGAGATATTACAAAGCTCAGCTTCAAAAGATGCTAAGCCTATTTCCTTTGTATTGAAATTGAAAATGAGATTAAGTGTGGGCTGTTTCTTTATTGAGGCTTGAATGATTTAAACTGAATGTTTACATGGCACATTTCAGAAACTGGAACATATTTTCCAGAAATGATTGATTTTTTTCTGGAGGATGACAGCAATGAAAAGCTCTTCATTCATATGACCTTGACAACCAATTGATTCCATTAGATAGTCCAGTCAAACTGAATCACAGTGTGGGCCTGTCACTGTTCTATGTACATGTTTGCATACAGGCATGACCTTATCCAAAGATCTGTAATAAGAGGAGAAAATAAAATATGTAGTTTCTGATCTTGCACATTGTATGGTCCAAATTAATTTTGTGGAATATATGACATTTACTGTCCCAGTCTCTCTGTCAGTACAGTGTGATATGGAAATGGCTCATGCTGTGTAAAAGAGAATTATAGTATGCATACGATTTCGTGGTTAGCTGAGAAATTAAACACTATTACAATCAGTTTTCCCTCAATTACATTTCAACTTCAACAGTGCTCCAACTAGTGGCTTAAATGTACCTCACAAAATACAGTATGAAGTTGGAAAGATGCCTGTTCCAAAGTGGTAAATGTTATACATTTTTTAAGAATGCAGTTTAACTATCTGCTTAGACCAATTTCCTACCTTTCCGTGCAGCCCAGATGCATTTTCCTGCTTGTGCATCGTGTTGGTGCAAGCAGTAATGCAGTTGGGAAGGTCTCACCAAGCTGAGTATTTTCTAATGCACAAAGTCAGATCAGCAAAGTGCTGGCCTTGCCATGTGGTTGCACTTTGTTGACACAAAGTAGAGAGTGATGACATGTGGCCATGTACTGTCAGAAAAGTGGGAGAGCCTTTGGCAGTCTACTTGTACATCAGTGAAATCCTTCTTAGGCAGTTTTTGACCATATTAAATACTTCTGAGATACATTTGCACCTATCCTAAATGAGCAGCTGTGATCACAGAATCATGGAATATCCCGAGTTGAAAGGGACCCACAAGGATCATGAAGTGCATGTAGCTCCTGGCTCCACGCGGCATCATCGAGCATTCAAACCCTATGTCTGAGAGCACTGTCCAAACACTCCTTGAACTCCAGCACATGGGGCTGTGCCCTGTGCCCTGTACAGCCCATTCCATGCTCACCACCCTCTGGTGCAGGACCTTTTCTTAACCCCCAGCCTGACTCTCCCCTGACAGCTCCATGCGTTCCCTGTGTTATTCTCCATGTTCTTCTTTGTATGGATGTTGTTGGAGTTGTAGGATATTCACTGTTATAAAAGCGAGATGTACCCTTTTATTTTTGTGGCTACTATGTCATGTGCTGTGAATCAGCAGAGGACTCTGAGGAGGCACAGGGTGACTAAGTTGTTGTGTACTTGCCCTCTGATTTTCATCCCTAGATCCACTATTCTCTCTACCTTAAGGAGAGAACCTTTTCCCCTGAGATAGTGACAGAGTGGCTTAATGCTCAGTCAACTACCATTGGCACATCAGCTGTCCAACCATGCACTGAGATAGGAGCTAATGTTTCTCACTATCCTCATGAGACAGAATGCATCTATGATCATGTGTTTCTTCTGGCTTTGAATGAAAGAAATGAGGATGTTTATGTTTGTATCTTGTTTAGCAGCTGCTGTGAAAGACCACCAAACTAAGAGCAGCTATTAAACACTAGTAAAATGACAATAGAAGCAAGTATCATTCAATAAATCTTTGCTTTTTTTCCCTCCTACAGGAATATTTTTACCCGAAATACTTGGGTGAGTCGCAGCTTTTACTTTGTTACCGTGTTGTTATGTGGTGCCTAACACAGGAGTGCGTCACTGCTGAAGCTCTTCTAAGGAAAGTGATGGAAATAACTGCAATAAGCATGACTTTCCAACTGTTAAGACTGACTCTGCATTTGTATGAGATTTTAAGGGCTTTTTTTTTTTAATTTATACTTGCATAGACTGTGTGTTTTCTATGTGTTAAAGTGTTGATGTTGCATTTATTATTGGTAGCCTCCAGAACTGGTAAATTTAGTCTTCCACCTTCATCCCTTTTAATTATCTTAACTATTAATTAACCTCCATATTTTAAAATTTTACTGATAGATCTACTGACGTTTTCTACAGACTGCATCATCATACTGCTTTCTGTTTGTGTTTAACCTGTAGTACTTAAAATCACATATTCCAACAATTTGAGAAAACTCCACATGTCTTTTCAATTCAAAATTTACTAGGCCAGATTTGTGTAGTTAATAATATGCATTTAGAGTCATAGTATCATCTGGTAAAATGATCATTCTCTTCAGATGGCTTATAGCTCTACTGTGCATCAGAGCTAAAAAAATGTTTATGAACTTAAGAAGTCTAAGACGTCTGGGAGATTATACTATTACATAGGTTTTGCATCCACTCTCCTAAACCTTGCTTAATGAAATATCAGCTGGCTAGATATCATCTTACATGCTTTGAACAGCTGCCATGTAATCATTGTAATAATACCAATTTCATTTTCTCTTCTTCAGCTTGTATTGATAAATACGGATCGCCGTATACAAGAAGCCCAGACTTCCTTACATGCGTTCATAGTAAGCATTTTTGTTTTGTATATTGTAGTTAAATGCTCTCATGCTCCCTGAAATAGTGAAACCAGGTCAGTTACCTACATTTTTAACTAGTATTTTAGTACTGTTCTTCCCATTTTCTATGCTTGACCCTCCATACTGGCTGACTAAACTGAGCAACAGAACAAGGCTCTTTTAGAACCTTTTGCCTTTTCTCACTCATTACTCAGGTTTGATATTTTATGATCCAGAACATTTCTTTCCTACCAGTTTCCCGATGTCTGAATGAACTGAGAAGCAAGAGGTACAAGTAGTAGGATTTACCGTAAGGTTGTACTTGATGTTTGACCTTTAATTTTTTTTTTCTTGAATGCTAACTTCAGCTTTCCCCTTTTAAGTAGCCTTAAAAAATCTTACAGTCAAACCCAGGCTTATGTGTTACGAGTTTTGACAGCTTTGAGTAGGAGATCCTTTGCACTCATAACGTCATTATGTTTTAGGTTTTACAACCTTTAAATCTTCAAATCAATCTGGAAGTCAATCTGATCTTGGTGTAGAAGGGAGAGAGGTGTTTGCTCATTGCTAACACTGGGGGTTGGAATAACTTGTGAGATCTTTCCAGTTCCTTCTTGAGCTTAGCAGTGCTAAACTGTGTAAATATTCTCTAAAAGATTATAAATATGCTATGGGAACAGATTGGCTAAAATGGTAAGAAATCCATGAGTACATGTATTTATTTTCATTCTTGCCTCTTTGGTTTGTTCTCTTACTGTGGCCAAGTTGGATCAGTCTTGTGTTCACACCAGTGTTACTAAAGCAGGATCAGGATTTTATCGAGCTTTCATTTTTATAGCTATCTTTTCTGAAGAGTGAATTCCGAAGTTAGTAAGTGGTGTGTCTAGACTTGTCCTCATGCAGTGCCCTCACGTATCAGTCAGAGAAGTTGGAGCCATCTGAATGGAAACTCTCAGACCTAAGGAACCTCTGCACCGTGCAAACTAATTCAGTGTGGGATGTGAGGCTGGGTGCCTCCCTTTGCTCCTGAGCATAGCACACCAAGGAGGTGGGAGCTGCTGCTGCAAATGGTGCCATCAGTTGGGAACATTGGTTCTGAATAGCTGATCAGTGCTTCAGGGACAGAAGTCTGAAGAGTGAGGATGTTTTCCATGTTCTAGAAAAAATGAAAGCTGAGTAATTGTTTTTAGGGATTCAGTTCACTGGAGATGTGGTGGTTTGGCAATAAAATGACAACATTTTCCCCCATTAAAATACTAAAATATTTTTAAGTGGCTGAGTTTTGGCTAGTCATTGATAATTCACAGAAAAGGAGCCTGAAATGCACTTGGAAAAATGACAGACCTTGTGCTTAGCTGATTCCAGCGTGTCTCTTGTTTTTCCTAGATGCTGCCAAAAGGCTATGTAGCTCTCTGGGGCTGTACCTGTGGGACACATTTGAATGTGCTGTTTCTTAACAGTCTCCTCCTCTTCTCAAAACAAGGTAGTGGAAGGCTCTTTTAATCTGACATGCAAAGACCCTGCACAATCCAACAGCTGGAGGATGACTAGCTTATGGTAGAAATAAGGTACACATTTTAATTGTGGTAGCGAATAGGCAGCTTACTGGGGCATTTGAATACTCTGTCTCGTAGGATCTTTAGACTGGGGCTGCAGGTAGGGTTCAGCTCCAGATTCAAACAGGTAGATGCAGGTACTTCCTGTGCAGGTGCCCACGGTTGTGTAGGTCCCATTATAAGTCAGTGGAGAATTGGTCTGTATTCAGTGGCTGTACAGTGATGCCACTGACCAAATTGTTTCTACTCTCAGGAATGCCAGCCAAATCACCGTATGGACTCCATAGTACTGGCTAGATCTCCACTGACTGTAGTCAGGACTTAGAGGCTTGTTTCACACATAGATACTTGCTTTACGCATGGATATCTATATTTTGATCTACAGAGATGGCTTTTTTTCTAAAGGAGGTATTGTGGGTCAGCTAGGATTTAGGGATTTGATTCTGCAAGAGTTTGGAAAATGCTGCAAGATTTTTTGGAAACCAAATCACATCTGACCTTAAAAAAAAAAATAAGATTTTTGTTGTGTGTTGAGTGTCGTAATCTTCATAACCTAGCATTTTCCAAATGACATTTTAATTTGTATCATTTATTAATATCAAAATACAAGTTCAGAATGCAGAGTTATGAACTGGAAGCAGCAATGACTGTACTCAAAGTCTTGTTTCCATGTGTACTTGAGAAGTGGAAACGACATTTGTATTCTCTGTCTGCATTTATGAACTATATGTGTGTTATCAGACATAGACCAAAGCACACAAAAAGTCACTTGTTTATTACTTTTAATACTTTTACTGAAGTCTGACGTGTAAATTAATGGGAACAAGAGCTCTTTTTTTCTCTTGTAATGGTGTAAATTAACTTCAGTGAAGTTGGTGGAATTACACAGCTGTAAAGCCACAAGGAGCACATAGGACTGTCTCATGTTTTCAAATGCTCATGAGAAGAGGAGCAGGCTATCAGCATATTGTTGATGAGATAGAAAGACTTGATTATTATGCAGCATTATTTCCAGCTGGCTCTGCAAGATGCATGAGAATCCAGTTTGAGATAAAGAGTTGAAGCTCAAGATAAGCCCTGTTGACCTGTGTTGGCGACCAACACAGGTTACTTTGAAAACATTGCCATCTCTGGGAGAATTAGTTGGTGCTGCTTCAAAAAGACTTGGCTTACCATCTTAATGGTATTGTGATGCACCCAAGAAATGGATGGTTCATCCCCACCTTAACCTCTACCCCCAGTGGTATGTCTCTGGACAGGGGGTTTACTTGAGGTATTCTGATGGACATGTGCTGGAGGCAGCCCACATGACTGTTGTATTTGTGTGGCACATCTTCTGTCTCATCTGTGGCTTTGCCTGAGCTCTGCACAGCTAGAGTGGTAAGGAAGAAAGGTAATGTGGCCTTGCTTGTGGTGAGGGGATGATTGTTTCTGTGAGGCTCTTAAGAGTTGTGTTCGTATGCTTTTCCTGTAGGGCTACTCAGGCTCTAGTTTCTGAGCATAAAGAAGAAATACTGAAAATACATATATTTGGCAGGATTCTAGTCATATTCCATCTCAGATCAACCCTCTGGTTCTCTCCTCCCTTGTCCTCTAAAGCATTTTGCTGAGGTTTCAGATGAGTTCTTACCTGCTCAGTGACATTGCCTCCAGCTAGGGGCTGAAGCGGTGCTAGTTACAGAGGAGGAAAACCTGAAGGGAGGGAGTGGCTAGAGCTGAGTTTTGGTAGAGGTGGATGAAATCATGAAGCTGAGTTAAATGCCCTACAGAAAAAGGAATGGTGAACACTTATATTGTTCGTTGTGATAGATGAAGAATGGACAGTGAATAAGAAATCAATACTCCACAATAACCTGGATAAATTGCAACACTAATGTGTGGCTAACTTCAACCTTCAGGTAATTCAGTGCCTGCAGGGTTTAGAACCAGTGTAGGTTGGTGTAGTGTAGAGAGGGATGGCCACTGGGGCTTGCATTAATGAGGAATGTGCAGTGTAGCCCATGCTAAGAATCTGACGTTTTTTTCCTGGCACATATAATACAAATGCTGTCCAACCCTAGAGCTTATTCACTTAACTTATTTTTCTGCCTAGCATAGCACCAGCCTTAGCAGCTGTCCAAAACACAGCCCAAAAGTCCAAAAGGCCCATGGGCATAGTGGTGAACAGAGAACAGTAGGAAGAAGTGTGTAGGTTTGCCCATGTTGCACCTAAATAATACTTTTAAAATACTGTTTTGACTGTATATGGCGCCTCTCATGAAGTGTCTCTAATAATTTTTACATCAGAATGAGTCAGATGTCTGTACTTTGTCATTTAAATCAATGTATTTTGTCTAAGTGGCAGACAGGGTTCTTGGCCTTCTGCAGAGGGCTGCTGCTGATTAGGTGGTATCCCTTGAGTAATGGTGAATCCCATTCTTTGCTCAACTGTGTAATGATTTTATGCTTCTTCCTTTGATCCTTCCCAAAATATGGGAAGTACTTTCTTTCTGTGGCCTTGCAGAGAACATCCATTGCTGACTCTTGGAACTTGGCATAATAATCAGCGTCAGACTTAATTCTGCATTGGCCTGCTAGGAGCATAGCACTGTCTGCAAACCAGAGAATTGGTTTGCAGTTCTGATGCCATAAACACATTGCTGTTTCTTATTTATTTTCATGCTTTGTAACAGAAAAGCCTAAATTGCTCAGCTCTAGCAAAAAAAGATCAGATTATTCTATTAGACTATTCTAGATTGGTTGATCTGTCAACCTTGGTGAAATCTGTGAAGTTACCAAAAGTAAATGAAAAGAGCACCCATCTTCCTTGAGTGCTTAGTTGCTGTCTGCTTTCTATTTTCTCCAGAAGTTGGGATAGTAGAATATCAGGAGGTGCTCTTCAAATATGGGGGTAGCAGCTCATTTCCTTTTGCAATGAAATGAATTCCACCACACGTTCCCGGCACAGCTTGTTTGGCATGTCAGCAATACGGATTAGCTTCCAGTTTTCTCATGTGCAAGTTCTTCTGATAGTGATTCTCTGGTAGTATTTAAGTGTCTTGATTTTTAGTAAGGGCTTTCATTGTTGACCTCAATACATTGTTCTGTGTTTAATTCCTTTTGTAAATCAGATCTGCCAAATCAGTGTTCTCCTGATCCTTGTTACAAAGACGGGACTGTCAGATGTGAAGATCTCAAAGGGGACTTCTATTGTGAATGCAAGCGTGGCTGGCAGGGAAAAACATGTGATAAAGGTAATGCAAGTTTTCTTATCTTTCAGATTTATTGGGTTTTGCTATGTTTTAAAGTAGTCTCTGATAACTGTGATGCCCAATTCAAGAGTCATAGTACTGAACCTGCATTATGCACCACTCATACTTTTGCCCTTCTGGAAGTCATTCAACTCTGCCTGACAGTACTTTTAAAATGATTGCAATGGATTTCTGCTTGGTGTTGACAAGAAAATCTAAGAGGTTATCCCCCTACTTTCTGTTCCACTCCTCTGAAAAGGGCAGCACAGGTGAAGTGGTAGTTGCTTTACAAATGCAGCACCTTCAACTGATGCTATTAATACTGCAGCAGCAGAGGGCAAATTGCAGATGCTGAGAAACTCTCTCATCTTCCCATTTCCTTGCATTGGGAAGATATGCTTTTGACAGACTGTAGTTGTCGTCATTTCTTGCTGTTAGGCAGACTGGTGACATTATTATGATACAGCCCCTTTCAGTGGTGTGGTTTTATTCCAAGTCCACTCATAGAATGGCTTAGCTTGGAAGGGACCTCACAGCCCACACAGCCCCAACACCATGCCATGAGCAGGGCTGCCCCCTCCAGCTCAGGCTGCCCAGGGCCCCATCCAACCTGCCCTTTAGCTCCTCCAGGGATGGGGCACCACAGCTTCTAATACATCTTCTACTCATGTCCCATTGTATATTCCCAGCAACTCCGAAGAGAATATTCAAGCAGAATATTTTTTTATGCAGTATGTCCCAAGCCCAAAGAGAATTTCTGTATTCCTTAATGAACTTCAGAATAATTCCTCCTCTTGTTCTCTGATTCCTGTTTTTCTCTGCCTGTCAGGATGCTGCTGTTCTGCCTGCCAAAATTAAATAGCTGCCAGAAAGCATATCCAGCCAGTCCAGGACTGTGGCCACTAAGCAGCAGATCCAAACCCTGTGTTTCCATTGTGAATATTGTGGTGAAATTACAGGATCGCTCACAAGCAGTTTATTTAAGTATTTGAAACAGTTGACCCATTGGCTCTCAACTGCCTTGAGAGATTAGCAACTGGGCAGTCTGAAGCACATCCCTTCTTTTTCATACAAAACACCTTGAAATTGCTATTCGACTAATCAGCTAACTCTGGATTCTCTTAAGCAGATGGGACAGTGTGAGTAGGTAGGGCATACGAAAGGTTAAACCCGGGCTCTCCTGAATCAAACAGGCCTCTGCTGCTGGTGTATGTGGAGCACAGTAGCTGTGAACTTACTATTTCTTGTTCTGCAGAAGTGAAGATGTCTTTTTGTACCTTATAATACTAAACTCACTAGTCATTGTAGTAAGTGATAGAAGTTAGTTGTAATATATGTTCTGCCAGCAAACTCTTGTTCATCTCTATAGGCTGAAGATATTCTCCTGCACTGTCTGACCTATGGGGAAGGTATTCATTTACAGCTCCTGCTATGTCTTTTCTGTTACCAAATGAACTCAAGCCAATGCACTTGAAGGGCTTGAATGACTCTCTGTGCTTCTTTTAACCATAAGGTTGCAGGTGTGATAGCGTTCCTTGCTTGCTCTTTCCCCTTCCCAGCTCCTACCCTATTCTCACTCCTCAGATTGTGTCAGAGGTGAAAAGCTGACTGCAGTATTTTCTTTTGTACAGATATTGATGAGTGCAAAGATCAGAATGGTGGCTGTAACCAAATCTGCCTCAACAAGCTTGGCAGCTACCGCTGCTCATGCTACAGTGGTTATGCTCTCAAAGACAGCAAAACATGTGAAGGTAAGCCTTCCTGTCCTACCTCCCAGCCAGAAGAAGCTGGGGTCTGGGATGGTACCACGTGCTCATGCAGTCACCATATCCCAGCTTCTCTGTGGTCCCACCACACTGCTCTCCAGTGGCCCAGTACAGGCCGGGTTCTCAGAGTTCTGTAACTGAGGTTGTGCTAAATCAGTGTAACTGATCAGTCCTCGTATCCTGACACTGAGGGGAGAAAGGGCTGCCCAGGTGCATTGTTACAGTCCTTCCCAATCTCAAGACTTGTAGCATATAAGGTGGTTGTTTTTAGTTTGCATATTTACTGTTCTATTTTTCTAAATCTGGGTAAGTGCAGCAGCAAGTAATTAAATGAGATAAAGACAGACAAATGAACTGCCACTGATTGTTAGTAGCTGCAGAAATGTCCTAGTGAAGGTGTGCCACTGTTTGACATGGCAGCTGGAAGCATTATGTGGGGATCTAATTCTATAGTCAAGAGAATCACAGAATTCACAGAATCACAGAATTATAGGGGTAGGAAGAGACCTCTAGAGATCATCAAGTCCAACCCCTCAAATGAAGCAGATATCTGAAGTGGCAGAGTGAATTTACGTAACAGAACTTGAGCAACTGGGATTTTAGATGTGTGTTAAGGAACTGCGTGCTGAGGCACATAGTGATCACAGATAGCTGTTAATGTTTTTTATGTCTTGTGAAAAACAAGCAAGTCTGCATATATTATACCCATATATTATGTGTTATGAATGCAGTGACATAGTTCTCAGGAGTTTGCATACCTGACTAGATCAGTGTATTCATACTAACAGACCGAAAGATCAGGATTTTATTTCCATGTCACTTATGCTGTTTGAAGTGATGATAGATGGCATCCCTTCTAATGTGTGCAGACACTCAAATGAGCTGATGTTACCTTAATTGGAGTGTTCATTAGAACACTGTGAACGTCACTTACAAGCTATGTGTCCATGCCCAGCCGTCACATTGCTGGTGCTAGTAGCAGATGCAGTTAATGCTAACTGGGATTTTTAGTTGCAATTTAATGCTTTTGACAGTTTCCAGCTGTTAATTCCTGTCATTTTGTGCATACAATAAAAGATCAGTTTTTGCTTTTTTATTTATAGACTAGGCTATAGATAGACTACCACAGACTACTTCAAATACACAGGAAAATCACAAAGTATAGTGTGCAATTGCAGTTTTAAACTTGTTAGAAAGCAAAGGTAAATATGAAACTCTATACTTACAGAAGTTCTTCCAGCACCAGGATTTTGCTGGGTATTAGTTACCAAGTTATAAAAACATTTGTTGGTTTTTATGAGCCTCCAGTTCCAGTCCATTGCCTGCCTTTGTAGGCACAACAACCGTACAACATCTCTCAATAAAACTTGCTCTTTGTGACAGTCTGCCTTCCTCAGTTCCCCTTTACTAGTGCAGATCAGCAGATCTGGATCTCAGTTTTGTGAATGTGCTGAAGAAATAAGAACGTTTGCTTGTCTAAGGAAGGAGAACAGAAACGTTGGCTTTTCCACAGACTGAGTGCTGCTTCTACGTTGTATTAAAAATCATACTGTTTTTCCTCGTTTCTTGTTGGCTGCTTTTTATTTTTTTATGTTTCAGCCCCATGGACAGAGTAGGTTTTTTGGTTTTGCATGGGGTTGCTTTGTTTCATTTTTACAATTTTTATCCAGGCTCATTTTGCATTGTTCTTTCCAGTAGTGTTTGGTGGCTTAAAGAAAGAAGCAACAAATGGTTTTGAAAGCCTGATGTCATCTCTTATATCTAGCTGAACCCTGAAGGTAGATTCTTAAAGATACTGGTTTTTCATTTACCAGAACAGAGGGATTGCATGCAAAAATGAAGTGATTTTATTCATCTGATGTAGTGTTGTTTAAATACTTGTTTTGCAGACATAGATGAGTGTGCAGCATCTGCAGACATCTGTGGAGAGGCTCGCTGTAAAAATCTGTTAAGCTCATATGAGTGTGTTTGTGATGCAGGCTACAGGTATGATGAGCAGAGAAAGACTTGTGAAGGTAAGCTCTTGAAATAACACGTTAACATTATCATGTGCTCTAAAGTTATTAAAAAAATAACCAGAAATTGATCATCAGGGTCCAGTAAAAAATTTTTTTAGGTCTTATGCCTTTCACTGGTTGTGAGCAACACACTGAGTTTGCAGTGATTTTTAAGGAAGCATAGTACTGAGATTTCTTGAGCTTACGAGATGTATAAGATCCAGTGGAAGCTCAGAAGCATATGTGCGTGTTGCTACCTATTTTTGTATACTGTGGTATAGGGTAAATACTGGCTATGGATGTGGAGCACTTGGGCACACTCAGATGAAAGATGCTACTAAGTAACACTGCTAACTCACCAATATATATTCACCAAATAATTCATGTTCAGACAAACCCAGTGGCTGTTTTCTCCTCTCTCCTTTGCTGGTCATTGTAGATATAAATGAATGTGAAGAACAGCTCTGTGAACAGATGTGTGTCAACTTGCCGGGGAGTTACACTTGTCATTGTGATGGCAGAGGGGGAGTAAAACTTTCCCAGGACATGAATACATGTGAGGTATGTCAGACTTAATTGGTATAACTGCAGAATGGTTCTTTAATTTATATTGCAATTGAGAGTAACTGATGAAGCACCGGACCAAAGCCACTTGAACTGAGTGACCAGCAGAAGGGAGTCAGAGTGCCAAGGGCACGTGAGCTGGGGACAGTAGCTCACCTGATAAGATAGAAGGGTCTTGTTAGCCCTTTATGGGAGTCTGTTCATTCAAACTCTCTCTTCTTAGACTTCTGCTGTTAGAGTCCAAAATGAAAATGATAATGATCTTAGAATAGAATCTCACATTGATCTAGATTGGAAAAGACCTTCAAGATCACAAAATTCAGCCATCAACCTGACCTGCCAAGTCCAAACAGTAAACCGTGTCCCTTAGTTCTACAACCACACCTCTGTTAATTACTTCTAGGGACAAGGGATCCACCAGTTCCTTTCACAGCCCCTTCCAATACTTGACCAGGACAGCCCAGCCAGCTCTATGTTTGGCTGTGAGTTACCTCTAGCTGCACAAACATATCTGAATTAGGCTCAGTAGGACCGAGGCCTCAGGGTGTACGATGTAACTTGTAAAACAGCCCTGGAAGTTTACACATCCCTGATGCAGGCGTTTGAGGCTTCAGTGGCAGAGGTTCCTTCTGAAGAAATCAGCCAAGAGCTGGTAGTGTTGCAGGCACTGAGTTGCAGTAGGGAACCTTACGCTGTGCCTTGTGAGTACAATTTCATTTCACAACAGGAAAGCATTCCTTCAAGGCGAATAAGAGGAAAGATAAAATGTTCCCAGGGCTGAAACAGATATTTTGAGAATAAAACCGTTAAAGTGCCTTAGCTTGCTACATGTATAGCAACTATGTGTTTGAGAAAAGAAGGCATACTGCTTGATTGACAATTCTGTCATGTGAGAAGAGTAAGTGCTCAAAAAATGTGTTTTGATTATAGAACATAATACCATGTGTGCCTTTTGCTGTTGCAAAAAGTGTTAAATCCTTATACCTGGGGAGGATGTTCAGTGGGATTCCTGTCATCAGACTGCGCTTTAAGAGGAAACAGCTGACAAGGTGAGGACAATTTTGAAGGATAGTTGAATGTACTGGCCAGCTTGATGCATGCGGTGGAGTCACTAAAGCACTGATTATTTCTGTGATCATGTTTATTTGTTTGGTTTACGGAGTCATGTTTTGCAAAACGTTATCCAACCCAGTGACTGAGAAAGGTGGTCTTGATCACAGAACTCCTCAGATAATCACTAAAGCACAGTAATGTATTTCTTATTCTTGATGCTGTTTTAAAATCCATCTTCACAGCTTAACTGTTTCAAAAGTGCATTAAAGCTAGTATATTTTAACAGACCATAACTGCTAGAGCTGATGCTATCTGTATGGAAAGTACTCGGTGGTTTTTGAACTCTGCATAACTAATCTATTTCTTGACACCTGTGCGGTCAGACTTGTGGCTGAGTTCGACTTTAGAACCTTTGATCCTGAAGGTATCCTTTTCTTTGCTGGAGGCCATCGAGACAGCAAATGGGTAGTCTTGGCTTTGCGCAAAGGACGATTAGAGCTGCAGCTGAAATACAGTGGAATAGGCCGCGTAACCAGCAGTGGACCTCTCATCAACCATGGCACGTGGCAGACAGTGAGTATGGATCTCTCCTGGGAGCTTACCTTTCTTTGCTCCTTCCTTCTGGGCTCTGTTAAGCATGGCTAGACTCTGTACTCTTTGTGTTTTTGAGAAGATGCCTCTCCAGCCTATCCATTTGAGCTTCTGCTTGCACACACTGTCCACGCAAAGGGTGAAAATGGGATATATTTCCTAACAAGTCACTTTCTGTTATAACTTTTCTTAGCTTTAAAAAACGTAGAACTACACAAAAAATTTTGTTTCTAATGAATAAAGAAGTACATACATTGAGTATACCTTGAGTACATACATTGTCAACTATTGACATTTGATAATATTTCCAGCAGACAAGGTGGTTTTTAATGCAGTTCCTTTACTGCCATTGAAAGAATTTTAAATTCCAAATAGGAGCTGCAGAGGTTCAGCAAAGCTGTAGATAAAATGCGTGACATGCTGTATCTTGACAGGTAGGAATAACCTTGAAGCAGTTATTTCCGAGTTAAAGATTTGTCCTGCTGATTTGCAGTATTGTGAATATAATTGTCTGCACAGGGAGGATGGTGGTAGAAGATGTGAAAAGCAGAACTGATGCCACTCAGATGATTTAGGAGTTACAAAAAGCTGTTATTGCTATAGGTGGGAAGTTAACGGGACCATAACGTACTTGTTAAGTGCCAGACCTCATTATGAAGGAATGACAAACTGTCCTGTACTAGTTTTGGTGGGAGACAGCAGAAGCGTATTTTCTATCTTCAAGTAATGCAAAATGTTCAAACAGTTGGGAATTACAGAGTAAACGGTACAAAGGCTGTGTTTGCTTCCTGCAGGGAGAAAAGGGAATACGATAAAAGCAGTTATCATTTTTAGGCAGCAAGTACAATTGCTGGTCTCCTGCCAGTCTCAGTGCCAAGGCTCTTATATCCATGCACCATCATACCCAAGAAATTGGCTGAGCTGCTGCAGCAGTGTGCTTGGTTTGCATTTCTTTAGAGATCGTAGAATCATGAATATCCCAAGTTGGAAGAGGTCCATAAGGATCATTTATTCCAGCTCCTGGCCCCACACAGAACCACCCACCATTCAAACCCTGTGTCCAAAACCACTGTCCCAGCTCTCTCTGAATGCCTGCAGGTGTGGGTGCTGTGACATCTGTTAGTGACCAACAGCCACACAGTGGTGGGACAGAGCTGCCACTGCAGCCACCAGTACTGCTGTTACCTTGGGCTGAACTGGACCATTTCTCCCTTTTCTTTTGTCTGGCATGGTTTTGAATTTGGGAAATCCTGTTGAGGAAAGGTTATTACTTAAAAAAATTGTCTCCATGTAGCCACATATTTCAAGTGTGGACTCCCCTGCATATTTCAACCTCACCTTCAGTGAAGCACAACCCAGACCTCCATGGTCACAGTCCAGACTCATGTGCAATTTGAGAGCTTCGCTCCGGACTTCAGACTGCATAGATGAAGTCCTTAGAGTTGGTTTGACCTGGATTTTGGGTGTTTGTGGGAACTTTACAGATGTAGTTTGTAGAGGAATCCGTAGTTTCCCTATTTAACTTTCGGCAGATAGAAAAAAAAAAAAAGGTTGTTATCTTATTAGCTATTTCAAAGTGAATCGTATATAAGAAATAAAAAGGCTCTTTGTCTTGAACAAGTTACATCCTTTTATAGGAATATTGAGGCATTTTGAAAACTTCAGGCCAATATTTCTACTTAGGTATACTCTCTGATGTTGATCTGTCGTAATCTGTTTCTGGATGATTATTCTCAGCACTGAAAACACAAACAAGCAGCCTCAGGAAAAGCTTTTAATGCAGTGATGTATGTGTAATCCAGCTGAATGAAGTGGCATTTATGATCTGATAGGAGTAGATAATCTTTTGTTTTGATTTCCCACCCCCAAATCATCATATATTTTCCTATTTGTAGTGTTTAGTTTAGTACTAACATGCGGACAGTGTGGTTGGCACAAATAACAAGATAGCAGATAATCAATCCCAAGCAGATTCACCCTTGGCTGTCACCCTGCAGCTGTCTGTAGCCCAGTCCCTTGCCAAGCTGCCTGCTTGCTTTTGAGCAAGGAGCAGACAGTTAGCCAAGGCAGGATGCCTCATGGCTAAACCTTATGGAAACATCGAGCTATGTGCCCTGCCTGCCTGGCAGTGTCCAAGCAGGCTATCTTAGGGACTCATTGCTCCTTGCAGCAGGGTGAGCCACTACCACAGGCTGTCGGGTGTCAGCCTTGAGCTTCTCCTCCTCCTCTCCCCACAGAGTTGGCAGCTTTGTAGTGTTTCTCTATGCAGCCTGGACTCTTGCTTTGTAAGGAGGTACCTTGTCTTTGTTCCTGTGTGACATCCCACATAAAGCAGTTCCACTCAAATTGCAGCAAGATTTTGACATTTCAGTGAGGACAGACTATTCCTAAAAGCAACTTTTAGGAGGTGTGGAGATGTAACTCACACAGACCTTGTGGCAGAACAGTTCTTGTCTATTGTACTTTTTTCATGGCCCTCAAACGTGACATATTTGATTATTCTTTCTTTGGGGTCAGCACTGTACAACTACATTTAGAGTGGCTGGAAGGCTTCTGTTCTCCTTCACTGGGCCAACAGAAGACGCCCTGTTGTCTCTCTTTCCAGCTTTTCCTTTCATGAGCTGTCACAGTAGGAAGTTTCTCATTAATAACGCATTACTGCATTTAAATTTTGCTTAGAGCAACCTACAGATGTCATGTAGTTAATCTGTTCATTTATTTGTGTTGCTGTTCTGGAGTACCCGGGCTGTTTTTGCCATTATGGGAACTCCAGATTGCTTTAGAGAGAACGTAACTTAGCAGGTAAACAAAGAACCTTGGTGACAAACAATATTTCTGCATCCTGGGGATTTTGCTTGTTGTGTCTGTCCTTTAGTTGAGGCTACAGCTCATTTCATACTGACATTTTCTATTTGCGATTTTACTTCGTCAGATCTCTGTTGAAGAACTTGAGAGAAGTTTGGTTGTAAAGGTCAACAGGGATGCAGTTATGAAAATAGCTGTCTCGGAGGACCTGTTTACCCTAGACAAAGGACTGTATCAGCTCAATCTGACAGTAGGAGGCATTCCCTTCAAAACAAAGGACCTTATTGTGCCGGTAAGAAGAGCACGATTACTTCTGTTGTTTTGTAGGTCTGAAGGGCTTGATTTCATCTTCTGCTGGGGTAATCTACAGTCCTTTTGAAAGCAGTTCAGCCTGCTTTGAAACAGGCAGTATTATCACCTTCTGGATACAGATTTCTCTTCACTGACCTTAGAGAGATCTATAAGCCTGGAGCAGAGCTGAGGCTCCTAAATTTTTGCTTGGTGAGGTCGGGTGACATGTATCCCACCCTGGGCCTGCAGAATCAGGATACCACAGGACTGGAGCACATGGCAAAGCCCTGGGAATTAGCAGTGACCACGCTATCTTGGAGATGGTAGTGGCCCTGGCGTGCCAGCAGACAGACCTGAGCAAGGATAACATTGTGCCCCACACATTCTGAGTTGGCCCTGGGGGCACGTTTTGTATTGTGACCAAAGTTTGAGCTTCATGGGTACTGTATGACAGCTGCGTTGCTCCTGGCTTTTACTCATTTCATACTGTAGGACCCGAGGGAAAACAGGAGCCTGTTTTTCTTCATTTCTTCCTAATTCAAGTTGGTAGAGCCTACAAATAAAAGTTTGGGCACTCTGTAGATGAGACTGGATGATGCTGCACGTCTGCAATAGCTGCTGCTCGGGCTGTCTTGTATGTCCACCACACACAGTGCTGGCACCTTGAAACCCTAATTGGCATCTCCTTATTTTTAAATGAGGTGACAAGCCTGTGGCTTAGGGACAAGCAGTGCAGCAGCTGAGGCAGGCTTCTGTTCCTTGCAAAGAGTCATTCAGGGCCAATGCTTCTTTGAAGCACTAAGCCAGGGGTGTGGTCTATATATATGATTAGCAGCCAAAAACTCCCGAGGCTTTTATCCTGGCTCAGACTCTTAATTCTCTCAGCCTCAGTTAAATGGGGAGAATGGTACCAGTTGAGGGGCTTTGCAGGAGCTTCCTCTTTACATACTACCTCGCATTCTAATGCTAGCATTTGGTCCAGGATAGCAGCATGAGGAGCTGGAGGGAACAAAGTGTGCATGCACAGCCACATCTCCCTTACACCAGAACACAACTTCTGCCGTGATGGGGTCCAACATGATGTGTGTCATGAAGACTGTTTTGCAATGACACAAAGGATTTATTATCACTTCCATTTGGCCTCTAGAGCTCCCAATGCAGAATTATGGGAGTTACAAAGCTCTAGCTATAAAGCTATAGAATTAATTGAAGTAATGACATGCAGTGTGCAGAAGCAACAGAATCAATACAACCAAATCAGTGTCTGTCCTAGCCAATTCCCTTCGGTCCTGAAGAAACAAGCTGTGCCCAGAGCACTTTCGTGGGGAGTACTGACAACATATTTGCTTAGGGATGCAGGGTCAGAGTTGCCACCAGTTGATTTCCACATATTTGGCATGTCAAAGTGATTTATCCTATTTGACATCATAATATCCTCTGCACCTGAAATAGCCATTCTTCACTCAACAGTAGTTTAAGGTGTGAGACAGTTATTTTCTTCCTAGATAAACCCCCGTCTGGATGGCTGCTTGCGGGCATGGAACTGGCTGAATGGGGAGGACAGCACTATCCAAGAGACCATAAAGATGAATGAAAGGATGCAATGCTTTTCTGTAGCAGGACGAGGGTCTTACTATCCTGGCCGAGGTTTTGCTGTATTTAATCTTACTTACAGTAAGTATTTCTGTTTTTTATTCTGACTGTTGCCCTGCCTTTAAACATATATGTGGTTAATAAATTTGAATTTTGTAGGCGTGCCTACCTCAGTGTTGACTGATGCAGAAGAGACTGGCGGCTGAGGAAGATGAGGAAGCAGCTAAACTTGTGATTCACAGCAAAGGCAGGCCTATTAATTGTGGCTAGCCAGTAGGGACATGGCCAGCACGAGTTAGGTTCTTTCTGTATGGCTCCAGCAGTGCATTTCACACTTCGGCTGACTCCAGCTCAGGTGCAACACTGGGGCTTCACAATCCCTCTGTCAGTAGTGAAGCTGCCTCCAGCAGTGGTGTCAGCATTTGTCATAGAATTATAGAATCCTTAGTGTTGGAAGGGACCTCTGAAGGTTATCTAGTCCAGCTCCCCTGCAATGAACAGGGATGTGCACAGCTAGATCATGTTTCCCAGAGCCTGATCCAGCCGTGCCTTGAAAGTCTCCAGGGAGACTTTAATCACAGATGAATCCTTTAATTCACAGATGAATCCTCAGCACCTTCATTTTTATATCCTTTTTTTTCCCATACAAACAATAATCCCCCTATTTTCTCGTGTTTACATTTACATTTGCAAAATCTGATGACCCAGCATAGCTAATACTACCATGTGGGGAGGCTGCAGAGACAGTGGTCTTCATAGCCATCATTAGTTATTGAATTATGGAGCAGTGGGTCAATAGGGAAGGTGCCAGCAATTTTAATTCCAGGTTCAACGGGTGAGATGCAACATCCCACACTTCTGACAAGGTGATGATGAAGTAGTGGTGATTAGTTGGTGGTCAGTGTAGTGGCTTCTTTAGTTTATTACAGGCTTTTGTAGAAGCGAATGTCAGATTTGGACTTAGAAGCCTCAGTGATTTTTTGACAGTCAAGAACAATGCCAGAACACCGTGCCCCATCTTGCAGCAGTTCTCTGAATGTCATGGCTTGACAGCTGTGGGAATTTGAATCTCCCTTTGTGATAAAAAACTAAACTTTGTCTTTTACATTTGGAAAAGTAGCAGATTGCAGAAAGTAAAAAGAAGAAAACAATGACATTTTCTTCTCATTATATGTTCAGGTGCCTTGGCATTTTTTTATTGAACAAATGCAGCAGTCCATCCATGTGCTCACCCATCTGTCCTCCTGACAGACACTGCACGTTCTACCATTTCACTTGTTACTCCTATGTTTGTTTTGCTATTTTTTTTTTAATTTTTCTTTTATTTTTTAAATGTGTGTAGTGCAACCTTCCTCTGGGAATGAAACCAAGACAAGTTGGAAAATAGAAGTAAATGCTGTAATTCAGCCAGCAACGGATACCGGTGTGATGCTTGCTCTGGTTACGGAAGAAGCATCTGTCCCTCTATCACTATCTTTGATCGACTATCACTCCACAAAGAAACTGAAACAACAGGTACAGACTAAGCATTTTTCCAGAGCAGACTTGTTACTGTTTTAGGAGACATGGTAGACATTTTCATGAAACAGCTGTCAGGTTATGCCTGCTTATTTGCACTTGCCAGTTCAGAACATGGTGTGAGGCTGCAGTGCCGAAGTACCCTTAGGGATCTTGGATGGTTCTCACAAACTCTTTGCAAATGTAGTCTCAGTAAAAGATGGAACTGGTTTCTTGAATGCCAGCATTGTTTGTAAAAGTTTTCTGGCATAAAAGCTGTTCAGTGTTGTAAGCAAATGATTTCCATTCTCTGGAGCAGTAATAAAGCAGACAAATTTAGGTGTCGCTCTTGACCCTGTATAAGTGTGGCTGGGTATAATTCAACTCACTGTCTCTTTTCTTTCCCTTACTGTCTAGTTCGTCATCTTGGCAGTGGAGGACACAGTTGTGTCCAGACTGCCACTAAATCTCTGTGATAAGAAGGAACATTCTGTGGACATCCTACTCAAGAAAGACCAGTTATCCCTGAGGGTAGATGGAATGGAAGGACAGAATGAATTAAGCACTTCTGAGTTAGAGGACAGCCTGTCCATCTTGGAGAGCTCTTTGCAGTCAGCAGTGAAGACATACGTGGGAGGATTGCCAGGTGAGCAGCCAGTTTCATAGCAGGGCAGTCGGACTCTCACTTCACCTTGCTGAGCTGGCAGTCAGGAAGACTGTATCAGTTCACTGAAACAGGAGCCTCATTCTATGTTTCTGCTTGAGCAGGCTTTGCCTGCAATACAGGCATCTGCTCTCAGGAGATGTGAGAGTGTACTTGACAGTTTCTTTTTTTCCTGAATGATTGTGTCCTTTGAGAAAGAGCAGGTCTTGGTCAGCAATAGGACTGGCTTTTCTGAAGAGCAGCTGTAAGCAGAATCATTGTCTTAAACATGCTATTGCACATGGCACCTGGCTTCCTAGCTTCTAAAACATATGTGCCAAAGTTTTCTGCTGTTTTATCTGTTGGTCTGCCTCCCAGGTCTGTATGAGCTCCTGGTATAGAGGTTCTCTGATAAAATGACTCATTCCAGTGGCCTCACATTGTCTGAAGCTTGGGAAGCTCAGCGTGGTGATTCCCCCTGGCTGATGTTCTCTTTGAGCTGAGCACAGCAGTCCAACATTAGCATGTTTCCTCCCAGCAGAGGGTACTTAGGGCACAACCAAGGGGCTATCACAATCTGTGGTTTTGCTGGCTTTTCTGCAGCTAAGCTTGTTATCACAGGTCAGTTTGCTCTTCTGCCCTAAACCTGAAAGATCAAACTTTCACCTGAGTCATGAATTTTGGCAGAGCCAAGGGGTTGCCTCTTGCTCTGGATGGACTGGTTTATTGATGCTGAGTCCCCAGCCTTTTCCAGAGCACCGGCGTCCACTATGAGCCAGCCATTGTGCAAACAAGAGATGCAACCTGCTTGATTTCAGGTTGCTCTCTAATACTCAAACCCAGTCCTGTTCTGTAGCTGTTCTGAGTTCTCTGTTGTTAGCTCAGGCTAACCTGGTAAAGCAGATTTAATTACCTATAACTAAGTGGGATCTGTCATAGCTATTGCTCTCAGACCCATTTGGCTCCTGTGGATGTAGCTGCTTTCTCCTTTTGCTCAGTTCTACTCAGGAACAGGAATTCCTGCCTCTGGTCTGCTTTTGCCTTTGAGCAGAACCCAGCACTCGCACTGAGAAACCTTGTCACTTTGCCAGATGAATAAACATTTCAGCGCCGTGGTTGGATTCATCACTGTGGGTTAAATAACTGCATCATATGGTCAGACCTAAGTGAGCTTGGCTCATTCAGAGTTTGATAGCTTTATATTGTTTTTTTTTTCCTGATTCATTACCCAGCGAAAGAAAAAAAAAATCAATGAAGTTCAGTGGTTACACTTAATCTCTTTAGTCCAGTAGCAACGAATAAAGAATCTTGCGTCAAGTTATGCATCATGTCCCATGCAAAGTATGGGTAACATTGTAGATGCAAAAGAAATATTATTTAAAGAGGGAACATGCAGGCATTTATTCTCTTTTCTGTGATATTTTTCAATCCTGATAAATCCTAGATGATGTTAAGTTATACGATACATTGGTGTTTTTCTAGTCAATGATATACTGACCAGGTAAACGGGCCTTTAAACAAGACTTCTTGCTCTTTACAGGACCACATTTCAAACAGATTTTTTTCTAATCGTAACAGAAAATTTGCAACTGTAACATAAAGAAAATCTTTATTCTTGATGGCATCTTTCAAATCCATTTCAAAGGCCCTGCTGTCCTCCAGCTCTGCCACACAGGACAGCAATCTCAGTGATCCCTTTCATGAGTGTTGAAGACATTAAACATGCACTGTCAGATTCTTCTGGCTCAAAATTGAGTTTAAATTCAATACTAGACGAGTAGGAGCACAACTCTCTAAAAGAGAGAGAGGGTGATCACCTGAGCGGAGGTAGGATGGGTGTGTTTGCAGAAGCAGCCCTCAGAGATGCTTGTTTCTCCTTTGGCACAGATGTCAACGTCACCGCCACTCCGGTCACAGCGTCCTACCATGGCTGCATGACGGTGAAGCTGAGGAGCAAGGCGCTGGACTTGGACGAGGCGCTGTACAAGCACAGCGACATCACATCCCACTCTTGCCCTCCAGTTCAGGCAGGTCCGTAGGTACCACTGCAATGCCAAAGTTTTATACTCAGAAACTTCCAATGCTTTCTTTTTCTTTTTATAAGACATAAATTATTCAGACCTACCGCACTGCGTGTATAGTTTCTCTTGAACACTGAAGTTAGAGCTACTGATCGTTATGTCAGATTGATTACTGAAATACTCCCTTTGCTTTGAGGTCTAAAGGTTGTAATATATTTGTAAATAGTTCGGAAGAATAATATTAAATAAGGCAAAAGTACAGAATGCACCTAAAGTGAGCGTTATGTTTAGACTGTAAGAGACAGTTTTATCTGTAATTCGGAAAACCTGGTAATATATGAGTGTGGACTGGAAGAAAAATAATTATTCTGTATTATTTTTATTACCAACCTCGCTTTCTGATTTGCAAAATATGAAAGAATAAAATATTTACATACAAGTTCTTAATTTACCTGTGCTCCAGTTATTCTGTACTCTGCTCTTTGGCAGTGGTATCTCAGGCTATGCCCGACGTGAAGACGAAACCAGTGAGTGTTTCTGTTTCATTTTTTTGTTTGTAGACTGTGGGTTATGTGCTTACGTCAGTATTCCGTGGGCCGGAGAGTAAATGGTTGCTGCTACTACTATTGCTGCAGCTTCTGGTACCGCAGATAGAAGACTCAGTTGTGACCTTTAGAAAAATTCTGGTCAGCAGAGAAAGGGAAACAAAACTGGGTCAGCAGGAAACAGAAGAAAAGGCTCCAGAAGCTGAAAGCCATATGGCTTTTGTGTCAGTAACCACTGAAGCTAATGATGAGGTGTCAAGAACTGGGGATATTATGTGGTGATGACATTTTTTTGCTGCTTGATTTTTAGGTTGGCTCATTCACCCTGAACGTAATGGGAGCACAGAGGCTTGTGATTGTGAGAGCTCGCCAGGTCAAATTGCAGTGCAGTGAGAATATACGTGTGGGTTTGCCCAGGAGAAGCTGTAGCACCATAAAGTGCTCTGAAATTTTCAGCTGTCCTTGTGCAGCTGGGGCAGGCTTTGCCTCGCCTGCCTCAAGACACTTAAACTTGGCTTTATTTGATCCTTGTCTTCCATCACATGAGAGTAACAAACAATGACAGAGAAAGAGATGTTGCGGTGAAAATCTGAATCCTGGGAGGCTAAGGTGACCCAGAGATTGCAGATTAGTCCAATAATCTGCATGTGACAACATCTGTGACCGAGATGGGGAGATACAGCAGCCCCAGAGGAGAGGACAGAGGAGGGGGAAGACTATGCCAAACTTTTCCCAGTGTTCTGCTTTATTTAACAGAGGAAAGTATTCTCTTATTTATTAGGCAGCATGACAGCATAGCTCCATACCGTGAGCGAGTGAAGCAGCAATGATGCAGCAGGGCAGCAAAGACAAGAGCTTTACCACTTTCAGCCAACCTATACTTTTACACTCACAAAAAGGCCTGTCAGAAGGCCTTTTACACTCAGGTATGACCTAATGCCAGTCTGAAAGGGTAACTGCTAACTACACAGCAATAACAGAGGCAGACTTGCTGGCAGACTGCACATGGATAGTAAAACACAGAAGTAGTCCTTTTGCTTTTTGTTGCTAAGCAGGAGAAAGCAAGTTATTCCCAAGGGTGCTTTCTGCTATAGCCAATGATTCTGGATCAGCTGGAGATGTGATGGAGAAGCTAAGAAACATAGGTCTATGATTCCAGTGAGAGCAGGAAATCCTGAAGGTACTGTGGTAAGTAGCCCTTCCTCACTGTGGTGGTTTGTTTTCTGCTTCTTTTTCCTGGTTGTTTCAGAACTTCACCAAAATATGTCTCCTACTCTTTTAACTTGGAGGAGCTCTAATGAAACAGGACAAACTTGGAAGATACGATACCTACTGTTATTTCAAACCGAGTAGATGAAACTTACCATGTTACTTTGTTCTTTAAAGGAAGTGTGTTAGCAACGAAGTCTTAAGTCTACCAATTTTTTTATGTATATTTTGATGTGGTGGTTCCCAATAAAACAATATGTGGGACCAGTGATTCACAAATATGCCTGACCTTTGTGTTAATGTAGGTGGCAATGTTTATGAGGCCAGACACTGGAAACATGAATCCTGTGGTATACACTGTGGTAGTCTGCAGTCTTAGGCTTAATTCTATGAGAAAAAGACTACAATTCCATCTTCTGAATGCAGTATAATTCAGAGCTAAAAATATCTCCAGGACTGTGCATATCTGTGTATGTATGTGAAGATACTTTGCACTAATCACAATAGCCCCCAACCCAAAATGCTTTAGAAGAGAAAGTCCAGACAAGTACAAAAAAAAAAATGTTTTTTATAGCCCAAATAATTTAACCTCTTATATTAATACTGGTTTTTATACAAAAAAAAAAAAAAAAAAAAAAAAGCCATAGAGGTAGAGCACACAAATTCACAGAAGTTCATAAAAGGTGGAAAGTATTATGTAAAAGAACGATCATTCTTTGCTCTATTTTCAGCTGGTCTGATGGTGTCACTTCCTTTCATAGGAAACTGTCAAGTAGGCTGGTTTTGTTTATATAGTGTTTCTTTATATTTCCATAATACAAAGCAGCTGCTTCAAAATCAAGTAAGAAATACCTTCCTTTCCCCACTTTGCTCTTTGGCATTCAGGAAATTTCTGTAGTTTCATTGCTGTCTAGACAGAAGCTACAGAGCAAGCAGCAGCAGCAGCCCTTTTCAGGAGCAAAATGCAGTGGTGGGATGCAGTCATCTGATGGGTTTTCATGCTATAGTAGCTGCTTCTGCCACAAAATAAGAAACCAATGCTGAAGGGTCTCAGCTGATGTGATGCATGAGCATTGAGGGGGATACCAGAAGGCTGTGCTGCCATTCAGTAAGAACAGGACAAGTTGCATTCCCTTCATTACTACTGCTAAGTCTAGTTTTGGAAGCCTCTGAAGAAATGGTTCAGCCTGGGAAAGAGAAGGCTGAGGGGATCTTATCAACAGTGACAAATATCTGATGGGTGGGAGTCAAGAGGATGGGGTCACGCTCTTTTTGTTGCCCAGCAACAGGAGTAGGGGGAACAGGCAAAAACTGGAACATGGGAAGTTCCAATTGAACCTTAGGAAAAGCTTTTCCCTGTGATGGTGACAGAGCACTGGAACAGGCTGCCCAGAGAGGCTACTGAGTCTTCTCTGGAGATATTCAAGACAGGTGTGGACACTTGCATTTGCAACCTGCTTTAGCAGTGGGGTTGAACTCAGTGATATCTAGAAGTCCCTTCCAACCCCTACAATTCAGTGATTTTGTGACAGGGTACAAATGACTCTGTTCCTGTCCGTGACACTGTTGCAAGTATTGCCTTGTGAAAGGGTTTTTAATTTTGTACAACAGGAAGAAAAAAATTGAGGGAATTCTGACCCTTCATCAGCTCTCTTTCAGTGGTTGTAGAATTACTGGACCAGTGCTTGATAAGCTTAAAAATAAATAGCTAGGGTTAACGTAGAGTGATCTCGGTTGTGATCCTCTTTTGACTGGGAAGGAATTCCAGCACTAAAGTGTGGATTAAGTATCTGTCTGGAAACGGCATTTTCAGCACACTGATGTAGCATTTTACTGTGCAGACTAGACTGGCACAAGGTACAGATAAAAAAAAATCACCTTTCTGTTTGAAACCTGAGGGAACTATTCAGTAGAGTGTATTTCCCTCTTTCTTCGGTCTTTATAAATATAACAGCCTTAGGTACAGCATAAATATACACAGTCAATTTTATTGGAAAATAATTGACACACTTCTTTTATTGGTACAACACTTTCACCAGAAAGGGTTCTTAAATAAATACCACAAGCAAACAAACACTTAAGCTCTTCCTACCCAAACCAATTGACTCATAGGGCTCCAGAAAACTCATCCAGACAACACAGACTAAAACCCCTCTATGCTGGTTTATGAAAGCAGAGCACATATTCAGAGTGTCTTCTTCAATTCTCCTCTTGAATAAAACCACTCTGCACTATATGCAGCAGGAAAAAAAGTCATGGTAAGCAGAAAGCAATACTGCATTTGACCACAGGCAAACTGGGTGGTGACCTGTCACCCCGCTGGTGATGAGCCTGCCCTGACATTTCCAGGTTTCTGCTCTGCTTAGTGAGATGTGCCTAAAAGCAGAGTGGCTGTAACACACTCTAGTGGGTTTCTTCTAAGTCCAGTGCCTGCACAGCACAGAGTTTCTAAAGGTTCCTTAAAGACAAAGCCATTTAACTACATAAAGAAAATACTTGGTCCTATGGTGCATACGGTGGAGGCTTTTCTCCAGGCAAGAAGTAGGTCGGTGCATAGAGGGGTGGAGCATTTGGGGGAAGACCGTAGCTGGAGCTGGACTGAGATGAAGGCTGAGTTTCTTCTGATAAAGAAATGTCAGTAGATGATGTTCCTGGAAAATTGCTGGCAGGCTGTATGTAGACAAAAAAAAATACTTTCCTCAATAAAGAATTACGACCCCGTTTTGCAGCTCTGAGTTGTTTGCCATGTAAGTATTATCCTGTATGCCCCATGGTTAAATGTCTCTTGCATTGCAGCACAACACTCTGAACACCTGCTTAAGGGTAGCAAATACAGTTTATAGTGAAAGAAGACAGATTCCATCCATGACCCAAGTCATTTTTAATAGACACTGTGCATACAGCTAAGCAACAGAACAGAACAGGAATTCTTGCAGGTTTCCTGGGTGAGGCATGGCACCCAACTGGCTGAAGTTATGTATAGCTGGTAGTCTTCAGGCATCACTCTGACATTTTAATTATCTCAGAGTTGTAATACTTGCTTAAATGCGGGGTCTTATTGCTGTGACAAATGCAGATTCCTCTTATGAAAAAGTTTAGTTAGGCATGTGTCTCTGTGCAGCTCTTTCAGCTGCCTTAGTTATAATGGAGCTTTGGCTGGAAAGAGCTATAACAAATGACCTTAGGAAACAGCCCGTGTTGAGTAACAACCAGAGTTTGTTAAAACAGAAGGATGCATCCAAGGACTGAAGTTTTGGATACAATCCTACTACTACTTTATACCAAGCTTTGTCACTGATCTGAAGAGGGTCAGGATTTCACTCCTCCCCTCACATGCCAACACATGCCAGTCCATGGGCTTCATCAGAAGAGTTGTGCTCATCTCCCCTCAGGTTCAGGCCTAAAGTGCCTGGAATTTAAAAAAAATAAAAAATAGTAATCATAGATCTATGTCAAGGGAAATGAAAAAATCCAGGCAAGAAAACAGTGCTGTCTTACCATGGCAAAAAAAAATACTAATCATCATCTAGATAGCAGTACTAGGGTTGATACTTGGCTGATGGCACCTCAGAGCTACCCAGGGCTGTCTTAGCCCCTGCCACAGTGCCACTCTCAGTAGGACTTGGAGCTGCTGCCCCTGACCAAAATCCCACAGAGAGAAGTCCTCCATTTGTACCACAGTGCGACTTAGTGAGAAAAGGGATTTTGTGGCTGGAAGGATGCTTATGCACCATCACTATCTAGGAGGCAGTGGAGGTAATACCCAAAGACCTGCTGGCTAGATCAGCTCCAAACACAGTTGTTGGGCTTAATGTGGTTTGGTTTCTGTTATTTTTTTAACGTGGTTGTTGCTTCTCTCTCACCCTCAAACTGCAACTACCATTTCCACACATCTGCTTGGCAGTGCTTCTGTAATGAGTTCTTTGGCCCGCACAGCTGGCACAACCAGGCAGGCATTGGTGTCATCACCCCCGTTCCCCGCACAGATAATCATTTACCTGATGGGCTGGCAGCTCTCTAACACTGGTTGTATCTGAGCTGTTCCAGTAAGGACTGAGTGAATTTGTTATCACATGCCACAGTAAACAAAAGAACTGCTGATTATGACTTCATCAAAATGCACTTCTGTTGTTGTCCCTTTCTTTTTATTTGCATTTTCTGGTTTCTGCTTGTGGACAGAGTGTGAGGTAAACTAAGCATTTATCAACAGCTCAAGGTTTGGTTTATTAATTTATTTTTTAAGACTGTTCATCTTTTCAGCAAGCAGTTACACAGTGAGATACTAGATTCAGCTGAGGACTAGGAGCACAAAATAGCATCAATCGTCGAATCAACAAGGTTGGAAAAGACTTCCAAGATCAACTAGTCTAACCATCCACCTACCATCAGTATTTCCCCATTAGACTAACGGTATCTGATCAGGTGTGAGTCAGCATGGTCTGTAGTCAAAGGGAATGCTGAGAAAGAGAGGTGTCTCTTTGGGGCCTTCCTCACTAGTAACCTTAGGAAGGAGAAGGAATGCCAGCCTCCATCTGGGCTTCCCATGTGTGCAGTAGGCAGGGCTGAGCTCACGGTGCTCAGTGCTGAGGCCATCTGCACCACTTCTACCTGTATGGGGGCTGCATGGCAGGGCTGCCCTGACAGTGCCCCTGGGAACTGGGGCTCTGCCACCCTCCAGGTGCCCAGCCAGGGTAATGTGACTAAGCACTACCAAGGCAGAGGTGGATCCTGGAAGCAAGAATGTTACACCTTCGAGATGCTCATGGACATACATGTGCTGCTCCAAAAGCACATGCAAGGCCTGTGTAAACATGGCCATCAGCCAGTCCTTCAGGGATGTCTAGCAAACATTAAGTCACTTGAGATGTGGTATATTGTTTGGCAACTAACATCTCACAGGATGACACTCAGAGGATACAGGGTACAGCCTTGAATTTTAATGTCTCCATTCAGGGCTCAACAATGTAGCCATCTAAGTGAACAGACCTCATCAGATGGACTCTCCTACACTGCATGCATCTAGAGCTTCATTCAGTTGCCTGCACATGCCTAGTCCTTTTAGGGTACCATGCAAAACACCTGACATCCACACTGATATGATACAGGGATGTTGAGACTTGGACTTAGAACAGCAGCAAGTTCCAGGTGGCTACCTGATCTCATTATCACACAGCACTAGATCTCTATATGCCAACAGTCCCTGCATTTAGCTAGATTAATCACAGTCTCATAGTCTTCAATTGCCTTAAGGACCAGCACCAGCTAAGCAGGGCTTGTGAAGGCCTGAATGCAACAACAGGGCACTGAGAAGGATAATGAAGGCCTCCAGCCCTATCGGTTCAGCTCAGGGCTCTCAGTGCATGCTGTATGAGCATTTGGCTGTTCCAAATCAGGTCTGCTTCTTGCATTCACCCTTCTGTAACTTTGAGTAAGTTTACTGTTATTTTTAACTCTATTGCATTGTACTGAAGCAGAAATTAATTCTCCCCAAAGTACGACATAATTAGCTTGAACATGAAGTAAGACTGCTTGTTTTTTGTTGGTGGTGGTTTTTTGTTTGTTTGTTTTCCAAGAAAAGGATTAAGTGCTTTCCCTTTTGGATCCCCCTACACTTCTTAATACCCTGCCCTGACTTGGGGACAGCTGGTGGTGTTAGGAAGGGGAGAGAAGATAAATGAACACACTTCTTAGAAAAGTAAAATTCTGGGGGGGAAGGGAGAGGGAAGTGTTTAAGTGCTTAGTTTGGAATGCCATTAAGAATTTGGAATGGATATTTCTGTTTGTCAGCGGACACAAGACTGAGCAGTTGCAATTGATCCTCAGGACTACTTACATGCTTTTTTTCAGCTTCATTGCTTGCTTTCATCTGTTTATCCCCTTCTCTCTCTACTCTTGGCTATGTGCTAACTGAACTCTGGTGAACAGCACAGCTTTTCAGCTAAAAGCAAACAAAAAAAAAATCTCTGGGTGCATTCTTTTTCTTCTCTGAACCAACAGTCTGCAAAAGTCTCTCCTCATTATGTTAACAAATAAGATGTGCCAAGGACTTTTTTGGCTGCGAAGACAACTGGCACAGCGCATATCACATCCCTGCAGCTGAACTCTACTACCAAAACAGTGTGAATGTCTGTAGGCACACTTGCACCCAGGAATGGTCCACTGCCCTTGCTGTCTCCTGAGCCCTTCATAGGTGTTGATGGGAGACTGTCAGGTGATCTGGGCCAAACCCACACCAGGAGGATGCTAGCAATTCACCATGTGGTTGGTCACTGGCCCTGAACAGCTGTGACCCAGGAGGATGAAGGGAGCTGTTCCCACTCATACTCAATACATTGTGCTTTCTATTAAGAAGAATTACAGAATGTGGTACCCACTGTTCTACGACTACACAGACAAAGTACAAGTCACTGAGTGAAAACATCAGCCTTATTGCAATATAAAAATATGAAAGTGCTTACAGTTTTCCTAGTGTCTCAGCGCATTCAGCTATTTACCAACTCATCTCTGTGTTCATCTCACTTTGCTCACTCTGTGCTGCATTGTCTGAGCATGACCATGACTGACACCTGTTGTGCCAGGCCCTACACCTTGCCATGGCTGGGTGTCAGCTCTGCAAGGGAGGGACAAAAGGAAGATACATAAACTAGCTTGAATCTGCAGGGCATGTGTCAACTGCCAGAGAACAACCTAAACTCTGGTTATGTACAGACACGTTGTACAATGGAAGAAAGATCTGTCCAAAAAGATAAATTTGAATAATTCTCATGTTTAGCAGGGAGCCACTATAGCATGGGCTACCTTCTACAACAGCCTTCCGAGGATGTGAGGCTTCTGGCTCATGGGACATGCTGCCAAGACCCCCTGTGGAGGGAATTAGTTTTGCTTGTGTTCCACAAATGGTCCCTGGCAGTAGGAATGGTGCATTTTCCACTGAAGTTATTAGGTAGCCAGCTAAAACAGGAGGAGGCCATGAAGGTCCAAACTCCTCTGGTAAAGAAGGGTCAAGAGCCCTCTTGCCACCAGGCTACTATTGCAAAAATCACCCATTTTATCAGACCTCTTATTTGCTCCCCTCCCTTGGTTTCCTTCCATCTGATGAGTCCTCATCTTCTGTTTCCCATACTAAAAGAATTGTAGGCTAAGGTATGTATAACTGATGCAGATGCCTCTACTTCTGCTTTACCCAGACAAACATGAGAACTGTTTTTGCTTTTGTGACTGCAGCAATGTAGCTCTAACCCTGTGCTGGGATTCCAGGTCAACAGGCAGAGTCCATAGGATGAACAGAGAAAACATGAGAAACAGATGAGAGCTAGACCCAGCCTAAATGATCCTAAATGCAAGTCTGTGAGTTGGGATCCAACCCCCTGGCCTTGTCTCAGAGCCTTCAGTAGCCAAGATCTACCACTGCAGAGATTGCACTGCAGGGCAGCTCAAGATTTTCTGATGCAGTACGAAGGTTGCCATTTTGTACTATACCTGAAGGGGCAACGGGTAGGATGGATACGTAGAAATAGTTGCTGCAGAAGGACAAAATCCAGCGTACGTCAGGATCTGCTGGGCAGGGTTGTACAGGATCTGAGGAGGCGGTGCAGCACTGAAAGCAATTTGGGACATGGGTACCTGTTGAGCACAGAAAACAACAATTTAACCAGCACCTTGCAGAGGGGTCTGGAGCGGTAACTGGTCCCAACACCACAAATGACACTGCAATTTAACAGCTCCTGATTTTCCAACGTGAAAACAGTACTACAAAAAATTTAAAAAGTGGCAATCAGAGTGAGAGGAGGGTGTAACTGGAATAAATTTTCTGGCCAGAATTACATAGCTATTTTAATCATCTTTCCTTGGAAAGAAGACAGAGGGTGCTTCCCTAGCAGCAGTTACAGAAGCACTGGAAAAAATTCAGACCACAGACACCCTGAAAAGCATAGTGTACAGCTTGACTGTCTCCTCTTATCCACTCCAGCACCCAGTCCTTCACACTTCACTGCAGATTCTTTCCAATAACAAGATGACTCTCTCAGCTTTCCTACACAGTTCTGAAAAAAACCCTCTCTTTCCACACCACCTGTTTTTCTTTTACAGCTCCCTCTCGCTTGTGAAATGGAGTTCTCGGCTGGCTTTACAGCACCACCCCAGGTATGCTTATCTCATTCCTCAAGAAATCAAGAGAGATACTCATTTGCATCAACGTTCAATTGACTCCTTCATCATATCAATCTATTGGCATGCCCCTTAACTGCAGCATGAGACAAGGTTTGCAGGAAGAAGTAATAGCTCATTGTAAACCAACCAATAAAATTAGGGGGAAAAAATAACATCAACACAAAACCCAACAACAGTAACAAGCAAAATAAAAAGCTGAACATGACAGTGACTTGTGTTCCTAAAACCTTATGCTACATAACCATTTGCTAAGAACAACAGGGCTCTGATAAAGATCTTAATGGCCTTCTGCTTTGCAAAGTGAGACAAATCCAATGGTTTCTCTCCTCTCCTTTATTAGCAAATTCCTTTACAAGAGAGCTTGGAACCTTCTTTTTTATTGAAATAATGAAATACGGTGATTGCAAGACAAATACTGAAAGCAGCAGCCAGGAGCTTTTTGGCATTTCCTTTCAGACTTAACTATGAGAGACATGAAAAACAGCATCCTTCAGAGATAGCATACACACTGTGATTGAGACAGGAAGGGTGCACTGATTCTTATTGTAGATGAAAAACATCATCTAGTTGAGTCATGTACTGCATGAAGTTATTTGGCTCTTTAGAGAAATTTAGCACCCCAGGAGCTGGCAAAGAGAAAGGCTGTCCCCGAAAGCAGAAGACCATTTTACATGAGAAGGCAAGTCTCTCATCTTCAAGATACAAAACATATCCTTTATACAAACCCCGATGGGTGAATATGGTTCCTGCTTCCTGGAACCTCTCTAAATCCTTTTATGTTGTCTCCAACTTTAGCACCAGCATTCTCCACTTGCTAGGGGTGAAGATTACAATAGTCCTAGGGGACAGGCTTGCAGAGTCAACCATCCTTAAATCCACTGACCTTCTTACCAGGCCATCTGCTCAGAGCCATTGATGATTTACAGGTATTGAGGCTGTTTAGATGCTGATATTGAGTATTCTAGTAGCAGTGCTATGATAAATTAGTCACCTAACATACAAGATGTCTTTGTTTTAACCGAGATGGAACTGTTTTAGTGTCTGGTATGATGCTGTGCTTTGGTTTTATGAGAAAAGTGATGCTGATAACACACCAGTGTGTCTAGTTATTGCTGAGTAGTGCTGCACAAGGCCAAGGCCATTCCAATTCCTCAGATCCTACTAGCAAAGGGCTGGGGCAGGGGGGAGAGGAGCTGGGAGGGGACAGGATCAGGACAGCTGACTTAAACTGGCCAAAGGGATATTCCATACCTTATGGCATCATGTAGAAGGAGATTTTGAAGGGGGTGGGAGTGCATCCTTTCTGCTTGCTGTGGGACTAGCTGGACATCCATTCGGGGGGAAGGGGGTGTGAGCAACTGCTTGTACATCACTTATATATATATATACACATACATATAATTGTCATAGCTATTTTTTTTTCCTATCTTCTTTTTCCTCTATCTTTGTAAGCAGTTTTTATCTCAACTGAAGAGTTCTACTTTGTTTTTCTTTCCCATTCTGCCCCCCACACCCATCATTCTGGGAAGGGGGGAAGTGAGCGAATGACTGTGTGATGCTGAGCCACCTGCCAGCTAAATCACAAGACAAGGGTAGGCAGAGATGTTTTAAGCTGAAACAATTCCTTTTAACATCAAAGTGCACTTTTCATTGCAAGACATGAGTGATTAGGGGTTCATTTTGGTTTCCATTTTTGAGCAGGGTGAGGGAAGAGGAGAGGAGTGATAGGAATTATATTTCATCTGTTCAGATTCCCTTAAGGACTCCAAGGAGAATAATTAAAAAAAAAAAAGCCAACACACTCCTCCAGGACCAGAGGTCATTCAGATGAATGCAACCCTGAACTCAAAGCAGGCAGATTCCTTGGCAAGGTGTGTCAGGAAAACATCTCCAAGTCATCAGATGAATACCAGGGCAGGGAAGGGAGATGTTTTAGTTAACTCTTTATAATAGCAGGTAGTTTTCCATGTGTTTCTGTACCTCTGTCAAACATAAGAAATGATCAAAATATTTTACCATTTTGGATGCTCCTATTTACATTAACAAAAGCAAATTAAGACATAAAGACAACTTTAAAGTAACTGCCTGGCCTGAGTCCCATATGCATGCACAAGGTAGACCTAAACAGGAAGGTATTGGCACAACTGCTGTAGGTCCTCCAGCAGATCACAGAAGACAGACCCGGAGTGGCACCGAGGCTATGGGGAGTTGATAAAGTGGCTCAGGAGAGGATAAAGCGTTTCCCACTGTGCCAGCTCAGCTCTCTAGCACACAGCAAAGCCACTGGGAGCACGCCAGGGTCTGCAGAGAACATGTCACAGGAAAGAAAAGCTGCAACAACTAAAAGAATACTTCTTTTCTGTCTGAAATACGATGGGTGTAGAAGCAACTACCCTGTTTTGCAAACTCCCTCCTTGCAGTGTGTTTTGTCTGCCAGCATTCTGAACAGATAAACATGATGTTCTGTTGCAGTGGTCGGTCAGCCTTGTGTTTCCTGGAAGCCAACCTCAGAGCCATGCCCTTAGGCGCTGCAGAGGGCTGCAAGTGACATCCTGAAATACAGACAATTGTCCTCCCACATGTTTTGAAGCCTTTTCTTATTTCAGTCGCATGCTCCTTTCTCTCCCTCTTCTGTTTGATGCTTTCTTGGTCCCCCTACGAGTTACTCCTTCCATAATGAAAGCAAACAGCACATGAGTAAAGCTATTATAGTCTGTATCTCAAATGAACCCTGAAAAAGTACAGTCTGGAGCAAGGAATAGTTATTGTGTTTTTGACTGCTCCTTTAGTAACTCTTTCAGAAAAAAAGCATGCCTCTCGTGCTGGGCTAATGAACATAAATTCTCCTTAAGCTAGCGAGGTGTTTTTTTTCCTGCTACTGCTGCAGAAGAGATACTAAACAGCTTATTCAGATCAAGTTTTTACTTGGAGCCGCAATAGACCTGCTCCAGCTGAGTGCTGAGGGAAATTGCTGCGAATTCCCTTCCTGTCTTCTTGCCACCTGTCTGGAGGACTCAGGGCTAGCCCCAAGCTCTGCTTCCCAGAATAGGGAACAAACCAGACCATGGAGAACATTTCTCCCAGGAATATCTCCTCAGCTTGCTGTCCCTTAGGAGCGGTGCAGTGATACCCCTTCACCTTGCAGCACTGAGATCTGCCTGGACTGGAGCTCAGTCCTGCTACAAAGCCTCAGCCCAAATCCTATTTAGCCCATGAAATCTGCCTTGCATCAGTCCAGGACACAGACTGGCTTTCCACACCTTTCCACATCTCAGGGAAGCACTAATAGCCCTGGCTCAGACTCTTCGGCAAGAAGCACTGAGAAAACTTCTCTCTCAAGCAGCTATAGCTGTTCACATATAGCTAGCTGCACTTTGCTATTAGATCCTTGCAAGGGTCCCTTCACACAGTGGATGCATCAGTTGCACAATGCTTACATGCAAAGGTTCAGTGTGATTGCTCACCATAAGTTAGAGAAAAGTGCAAACATTTGCAAACTTGTAGCAAAGGTGAATTTCAGATAACCCAAATAGCCCTGCTCTATTGCATGTTTTTAAGGCCCTCGTAAGTGGGTCTCTTGCACTTCAGCCTTATCCTCACACCTCCACCTGCTCAATTCAGAAGCTTTTTGGGTGGGGGACCATCTATGCTTCAGAGTGCCCACCCCATTGGGAGCCACTTCACAGGTCCATCCCTCCTCACACACAGCCTCTTCTGAAAGCAGAGGCACATATCAGTGTGGCACAGAGAACAGTTAGAGAGAGGCAGTCTTCAGTGAAACAACAGAGGAAGTTAATGTGATCTGAAAATAATTATTTAAACAAAAACTCATCAGGTCCTTCAGCGTTAAACCCTATTCTTGGGAAAACAAGTATATAAATCATCACACTAAGGACCTGAGTTTTATGTTATCTAGAAACTAGCAACCCTTAACTCTTCTCTTGCTCACATGTTGAATTAGAAAGAAAAAAAGATGTCACAAATGAAGTGCCAGCATCTGTTCATGCAGACGCCTGTTTTTCCCCTTCCACTCATGTATTGACCAGATATGACCTACTTAGCTGTGAGCAGCTGGCATGCTTAGCCTAAACATGTGGCTCCAGACTCCCAGACCACACAGGAAACATGTTTAAAGTGCCTCTTCTGTGTACTTAAGGCTTGGTTTTTAACTCACTTGATAACATCAAAAAGCACAGAAGTCATTACAGAAGGCAAAAAAACTGTAAGCCTTACCATGTCTTTAAATGCTCCAAGAATGGCTGCTGTGATGATCCCCAGAAACAACCCAATGATGTTCAGGACTGTGGAGGACCACAGCAGCCTATACAGGTGAACCACGTCCTGACAGTTGCTCACACCAAGAAATTCGTAGTAGCTGGAGGACTGCTCTGAGCTGAAAGGGAATGCAGGCAGCATCACTGCCGTGTTTTGCACAAAACAAAGAGAACCAGAGGATATGAATCCCTCCTGTTTAATATCCTCTCTGGCAAAGTATTTAATCCACACTCCCACCTACGGATGTTAACACTGCTCAGATTAACTAGAGAAAGCTCTGCTTGGCTCAAATAACCATTAGACATTTAGTTTTATAAATACCAACCTTAGTTTATCTGATCAGTGTTGACATAAGCAAGGTATTCTAATTCCTTGCTAAGGGCCCCTGAACAGAGAGATAACTTGGTTATGGTTACTGCCCTTTGCCACTTTGCTACTAGCTAAAACATCTTCAGCACAGCTTTTTTTTTTTTCCCCAAGTTCACCTGGAAATCAGCTGGCATCTCTAGCAGTGGGGAAGGCAAGTTGCTCAAACATTAATTCAACCACAGGAAGGAAGACTTTGCCAGCTGGCCTCATCTGTTCATGTTCTGCAGTTCCAAATTAACAGATGCTACATAGTACAGTATAAAGATGTCCCTTCAAACTATGGACTATACTATCCAGAAATTTGTTTGTTTGTATTTCTACACTGCAATGGTGCAAAACCTGAAAACATCTCCTGCCATTCTTCTCAGACTTCTCTACTTAATGCTGGGCAAAAGCTACTCTTTCATGCAGAACTCTTGTCTACTACATATTGTGCCAGCCTCGTTGTTACGCACCAAAATTGTACGTGACTGGTGGCATGCTGGACAAAGCTGGCACAGGACTGAGGCTACTCAGGGCTGGTGATATGTGAAAAGAAATTAAAATAATACAAGACAGAACAGGAGACATGGAAAGGAAGAAATATGTGAAATATATAGAGGAAAAGAAAGAAGAGGGACTCTGCGTGAACTGTAGATGGCTACAGTGACATAATAAACACACCATAAGATGATCCTGAGCTGTAGGGAGAATAAATGAAGAAGCTGCACTCCAAGAAATTTTCTTCAGTTTCTTATACGTGGCCAGCCAGTTGTGCAAGTTCACTCCATCTATTCCACATTATAAACCCCTGGATTTGGCTATGATGTAGTTTTCCTAACCATGGCTCTACTCCTGGCAAATGACTGTATGGCAACCCTGTGATAACCTTCTGCTGATCACTGTAAGCATATCCAGATATTTCCTCCCCTCTTCTGGCTTCTCACACTTCAGTAATGATGAAGTCACACGGACAGCTTCAGGAAATGCTCACAAGACTCTCTGTATCTATCCTACGGCAACTTAGTAAAATCCCATGCATACAGAAGCTATTACTAACAAAAGAGCTCTGCATTTGCCTGCAGCATGATCTCCATATATGGCTACCTATGTTTCTGTTCATTTTGTCTTCCCCATTTTGGTAGAAGAAATGATTAATTAAATCTAGTGAGAAAACCACACTGCATGATCACCAGTAAATCCTGACAGAGCTATAACAGAGTGGCTGGATTTGATCACACAGCAAAGAGCTAATTATATAGTTAAGAAAAATGTCTACACCAGCAGATAACCCCTGAGCTCCTATCCACTGACATCTGGACACCAGTGACTGAGAAAGTGACTCACTCAGCACACAAGCCTCCTGCATTGCATCTGCAGGCCTAAGGGGAAAATTCCCCATCACTGATGTGGAAGGACAAAACAACCAGAGATTTCGCAGAGGTTCTCAACTGCACACAGGTACTCACTTCTCACAGTTGTACAGGTCACAGCAATAGCATGTGTTACTCTTTATTTTCAGCTGGCACTTGGTGTTTAAGGTATAACACGTCACCTGCCAAAAAAGAAGAGATCAACTTTTAATTTCAGGTGTTTCAGTGCAATATTCAAGTCACCATACTGACCTCCAAGAAGCAGGTATGACAGTGTCAGATGTTACTTACCGTTAAGCAGAAGGATGGTGTGTCAGGGCTTGGCTGAGTTTTCAGTCACTGTTACAGTACTCCACACTACTTTGTTAAAACCCAGAGTTTCCAGTGATCCCTACAGCACTGACACAGCAACGATGTGCACTGAAAGATACACTGTGGTAAGCCACCACAGTGGGTAAGAATACCATCCTTTATTTTGGGGAAACGGGCAAAAATGCCAGTTTCTCTGAACAGCTTCTAGTAAATGGAACTCTTGCCTGCCCACCCAAAGAAGGAAATAATTAAGATTAACAATAGCAACGATCTCCAAACCCACAAACAAAACCACTCACAGAAGTTCCAAGCTCTTCAGCAAATAACCAACATTCACAGCAGACTCCTGAACATAAAACCAAAAGGATTTATTTTGCAGGCTCCTGAACATAAAGCTGAAAAGATTTATTTCTGTGAGCAGGAATTGAATGGACTGGGCAGATGTTAGTACAATAAAGGCAGACACAAATAAAACATTCCCAAAGTAGACAAGAAATCCTTTCAATTAATCCTTAAGTACAGTAAGTATATATCTTTTATTCAGCTCCACAGACCAATTTAAATATTTTATATGCAAGGCTTTATTTTTTTTCCTGAGATCTTTATTTTGAAATCCTTGAGAACTGTTACATTCTAAAAACTAGGAGGGCAGAAAATACTTTTTCCTATAGTTCTTATAGGAAGAAAAACACTCTAACAGCTGAGAAGCATTTTGTTTACAAAATGCATATAGAATACATTATTGAACAGAAGATTCCTCATAATGATAGAGCAGAAATATCTTGCTGAGGAATACATGCCTGCTTTCAAGAAGGATGTGTCAGACAGTCTCTCATTCCTGCTTAGCCATGAGTATGTTCCTTCATGAGATAATCTTTGCAGATGTTACCCCATGTTTCTCAGCTCCTGAGTTCTGGATCAGTACATCCTTCTTAGTGTGAAAACTGTCATTGTCGATGAGTCTATAGTCTTTATGTGTTTGCTCCTGACAGAAAGGAAGGTCCTACACAGCAATCAGCACCAGAGAAAGTTCACCTTGCTGCTGATCTCAGACTTCCCAACTTGTTCTTAGCACAGTTTGAACAGTGAAGTTAGAAGGGTGATACAATGATGCCTTGGGATTGGTTTGCTGCCCAGCATGAGGCTATATGTACGATTAACCTTCAGTACAAACCAGTTGTTCTAATCCAAAATGGAAGTTAGATTATAAAAGGACGGATCCAGTTTGAGTTGCAACCCAGAAATGAAGATCACAGCCTAATACATGACCCATTTGTCACAAGAGAGTCTCACCCTGAGACATCACTTCATTTTAATAACTTTATTCTGTTGTGATCCAACTTATCAGAATTCCATACAAGCACTTTGCTGCCCTGAAGACATTATCCGCTGTAGCCCTCTGCAGCCCAAGCTGCAATTTATGGCAGGAGAATAGGGCATTAGTGTCAATGACTATCTCAGATTAACCGAGATCCACCTCAGAAGTAACTGAAATATCACATGGCTATTTCTCAAAGCGTTTTGAAAACCAGTCCTGGAGTAGACCATACCAATATATCTACTACCCAAGCCATTTTGTTGGAAGGCTCTAATACTTCTGCACTGAGTGGAACATAAGACTTTGGCTTTGAGCCCTCATCCACAGCCAAAATGGCCTTGGACTCACATAGCTAAAATACTGTTGTTCCATCACACATGTGACTGGGATCAGAGTATACTGTAGGGATGCTAAAATGTGTTTTTTTTTTTCTCTGATACATGGCTTTGGGTAAAAAAAAAAAAAAAAAGTAGTAGTTTCCCCCATTCCAGTTTGCCCCTTCTGACTGGGAAAGGCTGAAAGGACAAAAGGGAGATTGGCAAGATCTTAAGATGCATTTTAGCTACTTCTAGGCTGCAAGACATATTATATTTTTGGCCAACGGAGTTATTGTAGTTGTCTATTTTTATCACTGCATTTTTACAACATGCAAAGAGCAAGACAATCCTTTTTAGGAGATCAGTAGATAAACCAAAATAGACAAATTTCTGTGTGGTGTGAGCAGGGGTGGTGGAAACAGGCCATCTGTGAGTATCCTGCATGTCAAACCTATTTTTCCATTTCAGTGACCAGACATTTAGCTTTTTTCACATTCTGGCTGTTTTTGCATGTCTATCCCCACAGCACAACTGAAGAGATGTTCCCACCTCAGAAATTTGCGTGAAAAACTTATGATTTTCGCTTTGAGCAAATAAAATAAATGTATCCTCCAGACTTCATGAGCTGGAGACCACTCAAAAGCTAGAGATGGCGATCAAAAGGGAACTCACTCCCAGAAAACAATCTGTCTTTCTGGTTTGGTGTTCGCCTGGAATGTTAAGCATGTCTCTGGCTCACCAGCTGGCTAACTTCAGGAAAGCAAAAGCCAAGTTCAAATGCCATGAATCAGTAACTGAATTAGCACATGCTGATTCTAGCTCGGTAGACAACCAGACAAGAATGTTATTACAAACTAACCACACTCTTAAAAAGATATGTCTGGGGGGGGACTTCTTGGTAGAACAGAGGTAGGAGTTCAGGGTGGCCTAAACTGAGATATTCCCAATATCTGTGCAGCTAAGGAAATCTGTCTAGGCAGAAGCCTGGGGTCACCTGCAGGGAGTTGAGGTCAACATGACCTGAGCTACACACTTAAAGGAATCAGAAGCATTTTGTGGGACATGTCTGCCTGAATGTGCATGGATATGTTGGAAGAGGATAGAGTTTCTCTGGGTAGCTCTTGAAACAAGGAGGTCACTTAAACATGTTTGTCATAATTTTCCTGGAAAAAACAGCTGAATGCCCTAGTAGTAAAATTTAAGGAATATTAACTGCTTAGGTTAGTAATAGACTTCGCTAACCTATCTAGAATTATCAACAGTAGCATTCTGTGTACCTTTTTTTCACAACCACAGGACAAATGGTTATGAATATCTGGCATCTTGTGAGTTTCTTTTCTATCCTGCTCTGACTGATTTTCTTTTCATTCCCATCTATTTACCATTAAAATTACCTTAAAATGAGAAATAGGAAAAGAAACTAAATCCAGATTTCTCCAGAGGCTAGCCCTTTGGGTATAGGCACTTTTCATATCATTTTAATGCCCTTGAGACAATAAGAACTGCATACAAACAACGGATATCCTTGGCCCGTGCTGGATAAATACAGAGAATATAAGTCTTCAGGACAATGCAAGTCAACAAAAAGTGACTTTGTTTACCTCTGTCTGGTAGGCATCATATAGGAATCCTACTCCACTTGAATAAAACTGGCATCTTCTGTTGTATAAAGGTCTAGGTTCCTGTAAAGAGAAAAAATAAGAAAAGTATTCAGTCTGGAGGAAGTCTGAAAGCACTGCATCCCATGTCCCCATGACAAATGTTAATAGCTTAAGCTGGAACCAAAACATACAGTTGGGTAAGCAGTTCACATACCCCAGTGTTGACTTCTTTCTGGAATACATCTCCTCAGTGTTACATTTTCCTTCCTCAGTTTGCCACTAAGCTATATGAGTATTATTTACTTATTATTTACACTGTCCCAGTCAACTATCTTGAGAGGACATTACCTGAGATTAAAATATTTCCTTCCCCTATGTCAAACAGCACTACTCTGCAAGAATGGTCCAGCCACTCCTTTTTGTGGTAGTTTCTTATCCAGGACAAAGAATTACTTTGCTGTATGTCTTCAAAATATATGACTTTCTTTAAAGGGATTTCAGCAATTTCCATAGCGAAACAAAGAAGGATACCTAAAACTTTAAGTATTCCATTTACTTCATCCACTTCAAAATCTCCAAACAAAACAAAACAAAAATAACAACAATAAAGAAAAATGAAAAAAATGAAAGCATTCAGGGGAAGTAATTCACAATACATTTTCTTTTCTCTTCTTTTCCATTTATGCCTATTGTAAAAGATATATTTGCTGTTCATAATTTCTGTTTTGCCTGTGACAGCTCCCACAAGCTGATACAAGGATATTTCTTTGTGTCCCTCCTTTAGCTACGTGAAAGACATGTTTCTGAACTTGCCAAAAGGCCACTTGAAGGCTGGGGGTGCATGCCTCAGCCAGTTTCAGGACAGGAACATATTTGCCTAGGGAGCATTTGGCAGCTGAAGAGTTCTGTGTGATCAGGTATATCCCTCAAACCAAAGCATGAGAATGACTTCTGTTATCATAAAAAAAACAAACAAACAAAAAAAAAAACCTTCAACTTTTTATCACTTACCTAGTCCCAAGTCATAATCTGGACCTTCAAAGCACTCAAATGCTATCACCAATGTCAGTCAGATCACTTCCAAGAGAGAAGATGGGAACTTGCTATCTGCTTCCTCTTTCCATTCTAACTTTCAAACAAAAGACCACTTTGGTTTTTAGCAGAAATTAGTGTCAGTTAACTTTCACTGCATTGGCCTGGACTTTAAAGCTTCTTGACCCTTTCAGGACTAACCCAGGAATTGCAGTAAGAGCTTTGCTCTTCATGATCCCTTTTCTCAGTAGTCCATATTTGTTAGATATAGAAGCATGAACTGTATACATCTGCCAACCCAAAATAAGTACCAGTAAAAATGCAGAGCTAGGCAGGAATGCAGACAGGTCAATGAATAAAGCTAATCCAACAACATGCTGGCTTTTCTGATTACTTTGGCAAACCTAAGAAAGTTTGGACTCCTAAGGGTTAGGGAAAGGTTAACTTCCTGCATCAAAAATTATTTATTAATAGCACACAAGTGTAAGAAAAAATGCATTAGTAACTATTACTTTCTCAAGAGGAAATGTAAACACCACACAAACAGCATGCCATGTTTTGAACTAGGACAACATTCTTCCATAGGCCTGGAAAAGCTTCACTCTGAATTAACACCTGTTGGATTTTATGGGCCTCTTCCAACACAAAGGCAAATTGGACATATTTCAAAGCTATTACATTATTCTCGATGGACTGCTCATAAAATACTTTGGCCTTTTGTATTGTTCACTGTCCACTGTGTATGAAAATGGGAGAGCCACTACTGTTTACAGAACACTGGTAGAGACAGAGCTATTACGCACTTAAATATATAAATAAAACAATACATATATACACACACGTACATGCTATTAATAGTGGGTTTGATGTATATAGCAACAATATCCTATTGATTACATATATCCTATTATACATATATCCTATTGAAACAACATTTTCTAAACTCAGACTGATGGCAATCTAGCCATTCTGCCTGTCATACATATGAACACCCATACATGAAGTGAAAATGGTATCAGTGCATAACAAAAAGACCTCAGTATGCAGGCACAAGGCAGCAATGGTGACTAGCACTTTTTATAAATACCAGTATACAAATTCAAGCACACAGCTACAACTTTGTATGGACTTCTCCCCCTTCTGGCCAGCCTGCTGGTGTTTATCCCCTATATACTTCAGGGGGACTCTAATTAGCAGATCTTAAAATTTTCAGTGGTGTCAAAAAAAAAAAAATTGCACAGCTAGCAGTTTCATTTATCTTCAGGCAAATCAGAGTTGTTCAGAATTGAACCCTATGAATAAAAATAGCTCTCTCTGATCTTCTTATACCGTTTTTATTTTCATATTTTGCATACATGTGCACTAGAACCCATGAAAGATGAACACCTAAGAAAGATAAAAGGCTTTACACCAAGAAAGATAAGATTGGGCCCAAATACAGAGAGCTTTGTTTTGGTTGGTTGCATATACCAATTAAACAAAACAAAACAAACCAACACATTCTCTTTGACAGCAGGAGCATTGCGATAGATGATTTGTGTAAGGAGAGTACTCTTTGAATAGTATCTTTGAATTTGAGATTTTGTCTTCAGAGGATGGCTTTGTGTGGCTTTTAACTGAGGTATGGAAATTACATTTTTCTACTCCAGTTTTTGTTGCCTTGGAGAACGTATATTTTGGATAACATAGGGAAAATTCCACCTCCTGTACACTGAGGTCCACTTTCTGAAAATGCAGATGTAGCATAAACGGTATTGACTGAAATTTATGCCACGCTTTAAAGACATAAAACAATGTTGCTAATAATTTACTGAAATAATTATATTGTGAGGGCTATTTTTTTCCAATTACAGTATTTATTCAGTCTTAGCTTCCCTGGCTGCATCAGTAGAAATATAGTTTAAAGAGGGCCAGGAACTGTTCCCAGGCCTGAAACTTGATTATCCAGCCCATTAGGTTGTTAGAATTGTGCCTGTGATAGGTTTGGCCTCGGCAAGCTATTGCTCTTCCAAATTAATTTTGGTGCCTGGTTTGAAATAGTATAGACCAAAAATCATTCCCATTACGTGATCTGGACATTGCCATGCTGTTTATCACTCTTAAGAGATGTTAACAATAACAACCTGGGCATTTCCACACCAGTTGCCCTGGGGACCAAAAAACAGATGCAGGCACATCTGAAAGACTAATATAAATAAAACTGAGGAGTCTAAAATCAGACTAATGTTTTTAGTGGCTCATTAACTTGAAGTGTTTTATTTTCAATTTGTTTTCCCCTATTACATTTTTGTAGGTCTTTTTTATCTACAGCATAGATGGCAGTGAATAGCAGGTGGAGCTGCCAAGATTTTTAAAGTTTAATCCTAATAGCAAACTGAAGCACAATTCTTCAGTGCCAGCTCAGCCTTGTGCCAGCAGCTCAGCATTCCAGAGATTATCACTCCTTTCAAGATCAGTCTCTCTGTGAATGTAATGCTATAACAGCATGGAAAGTACCACGATAATAGCAGGGTGGCAAAGTCTTCAGCTACTGCAAATGAGAACAATTCCAAACGCAGCAGCCACAGATGGAGAAACAAAGAAAAGGAGCTGCTTACCTTCAGAAGGCCTCAGGTTAGCAGGGATCTCCAACAAGAGATGCCCTTGCCTCCACTTGCCAACCCATAAATGAGGTCTGGGAAGGGGTGGATCCTGGCTCCAACCCTTCCAGTTACTCAAGCACTCTTCATGCACCTGAACCCCCATAGGTTAGCCCTGCCTTCCCACCAGGTGCTTAATCACTGGTTCAAACTGTGATTTAGCATTTCTGCTACAGTGAACTTTAGCAAAGCAGGCATGGAGATAGGAACAAATACATGTTCTTAGCAGACAGCTTTTATGCTTTTCTAGAGAGACAGATGAAAGGGTGACATGGTTTGGTGGCCATGGTGGTGATGGGTTGGTGGTTGGACCAGACGGTCTTAGTGGCCTTTTCCAGCTTTAATAATTCTGTGAAGCATAGGTATCTGCCTCACGCTGACACTCTGTAGCTGGAGGCATGAGGCAGTACACAGCACATGGGAGTATACAGACCAAAGAGCCTTCAGACAAAGAATCTCATTAAACAAGGTGCCAGCATAATAGCAATCTGGGAAAGCAGACAGAGAGAATCGCAGTCTTGGGACCTGAACTGCAGTAGATAAGCTCCCACCTTGTACAAGTAATATACAGATCTTTTGTCATATCTGTATCTCTCTGGCCAAGAAATTTTTCTCAGTCCTTCAACATCCTTCCAAAAGAATTTTTGAGTATTTTTAAAATGTTATGAACAGCTTCCATACAGGCTGTGACAAGGTGGGCATTAAGGAACATTTAAGTATAACGTATGCATTAGTGTCCTCAACACCACAGTAAGAAAGTTTTGTACATGAAAAAAATAACTACCATGTGCCCCCAAGATTTGTATCTCTGGCATGAAGCACACAATTATGCCTCCTGAAATCAGAAGCAAGGTGTTGTTTTTTTTTACTGTTGCTTTCAATGTTTACTCACGCTAACCATGCATTCAGTTTTCAGTTTGCAATTTCTAGAGTAGGAGAGGTTTTCAGAAACAAATTTATCTCGAAATTTCACTATTTCAAGAAAAGAGCAGAAATAATATCCTTCTCCCTCTCTAGACTCTCCCATTCCAAATACTGAATGCACGTCAGCTGATGGAAAACAGACTAATTACGATAACCATTTAAAACCAGTTAGGTTCTTACAGACCTTGATACAGAATCTTTAATCCCCTGGTAGACCACAGAATGCCTTACCCTTAATTTGGGAGAAGTTGAACTTTGGTACACACTGTTCAAAGATAATTATTAAAATAGTATTCCTCATATGCTGCACTGGAATTTGTGTAATAATGGCATTGTATTCATAACTTCTGTACTTCAGAGAGCACTTGGGAAGGGATGGGAGCCCAACAGCAGGAGCCGTTGGGCAGGATGGAGCATCTTGTGAACGTAAGCTGGGAACTAACCTTCTCACAGAAATGCAAAGCTCCAGTCTAGGGCCTTTCCCTATCTCACCCGCTGTTCAGAAATAATTCAATGCTGAGAATAGGAAAAGCAGGAGGTATGGCTTAAATACTACTTAACTCTCACAAACCAGATTTCTTTCATGTTGTGCTTTCCAGGAGCAATTTTTAGGATTTTTATTTAATTTGAAAGACTTGATCCTACACAGTTCTCTTAATGCTTTGGAGCACGAGATATTCACATTCATTCATTTCAAACCAGCAAGAACAGACAATGCCTATATATTGTCAAGGATGAGATCCACATATGTGTGTTTTATCTCATTTTGCATTTCCTCGGTGATTTTTGTTCCCTCTTGTTTTGTAGAGGTAGCCTCTGTATCACTTTATCCAGGAAGGATTTCAGGGCTGATATTACAGCTGGAGCCAAGAAAAAGCCTCCAGACACAGGAGCTGACCCTGATGTGCCCAGACAGGCCTGTTCCATATGAATAACATTCTGTTAGGAAAGGTTAAGTCCTCTCCAAATAGTTGTTCTTTTTTCCCCAATGACTTTTGTCAATACTCTGCCTGGCACGAACGTGAGAGATAGGCCCATCAGTCTTCACAAGCACATGGAGACAAGTTAAAGAAGCAAGAGTTGCCTTCACATCTCCATGTAGGTTCAGCAAGCCAGCACCTTCAGCTGCTGCAGGCATGGGTGGTAGCAGGCAGCACAGAGGTATTGAGTGAGGCTGCTGAGAGACGCTGCTTGCCTGAGGGTTGCTGTGCTGCAAACAGGATGCCATCAGAGGTGCGTGCTTTGGCTGTGCTGGATTGCTGGGGCCACACAAGACTCCAAGGAGGAAGACTACTCCTGCTTTAATGCATCAGACACGCACTAAATCCAAGCCTGACACTAGAATAACACTTGCTTTTCTTTAATTATGTTGTGCTATCTGATATCTTTCAGAATGAGGTGTGAACCTTTCAGCAATACCTGGACTAGCTATTTTGTGTAGTGAAAAATCTGAATAAAAGCCACTGGTAAACCTAAGTTTCTAACAATGTAATTACTGATATTATTGAAGTCTGTAATTTTAGTTATTGCTTGATGCAGTTATATATTTAATTGCTTATTATAGCTGATTACTTATGTTGATTGCATTACCTCGATTATAAGGTTTGTAATCTGAACTGATTGCTGTCTTGATTAAAATGATGTTGCACCACATGTTAACTTTTTCACAAGAATACAAGAACCGTTTATCTTGTTTTTGATAATGCAGTTCAAATATATGAAACTCTTCTCCTCTTTGCCTTAAAACTCATAGAATATAAACGAATCTTCAAGAATACTACTGCATGTCATCTTGCAAAACACTAACCCCCATGCATCTGAAATACTGAATGACTTGCTGACTGAAATGTAGGTTTTTCACATTTATCATGCTCTTGTGGAATTTTTTACCTTATAGAGAAGGAAAAGAGATTGTATGAAATGCACTAGTTGAGCAGTGTATATATTGAATATGTATATATTCAAATAAGATGCCTGAGGCTTTAATGTTGCAGTGGAAATGTTGTTGCTTATCATTTTCAGGGCATGACACACCACTGATAGGGACCTCTAAATAACCCCACTATAATCTGAGTAATGCACTAACAAATTTGTGTCTCATTTTTTTTATGCTGGATATTGAACAGAAAACACATGAACTAGCTGCTTACACCCAGCAATTTGTCATCAAACTCCCTCTCATTCCTGTAAAGGAAGTCCCCCTGCCTGGCACTCATCACGGCACACAGAGGGGTCAGGTTGATAAGGTCTATCCAAATAGAAGGGATTGCCACATGAGGCCTCTGAAATGTAAGAGGGCTGAAAGACTACAGGAGAAGGCCCAGAAGGAACAGAAAAACAGAAGTTACAAAATCAAGATGATCTGAACAAATAGTGAAATGTTTCATGCATATCCTGATCCACCTTCATGTGCTCGAACTTGTTTCAGAAGGGAAGAGGTTCCTGGAAGCATTCAAGGCTGGGTTGGGGCTTTGAGCCTCCCGGTCTAGAGGGATGTGTCCCTGCCTAGAGCAGGGGGGTTGGAACTAGAGGATCTTAAAGGTCCCTTCCAACCCAAGCTATTCTAAGATTCTAGGTGTCTTCCTTTATTACACCCTATTCATTTGTTCACAGGGCAAGTCAAAGTACTGATCTTCCTTAGACAAAGGATGGGAAAAAATGTCAAATATTATTGCTCCAGTCTGAGATTGGCAGGTAGTTACTACCTCCCCCGGACCCGTATCTTTGTTTCTATTGTACAGTAAAAAATGCAAAGCTGGTACATCTGCTGAGTCATTTCTGAGAAAAGGAAACAATGAAAGGAATTCTCTTCTGCTGACAGTCCAAGAGAAGAAAGTAATGGCACTTTTCAGAGCAGACCATGCCCCAGTCACCACCTTTCTTAGGACTGAATTGTAACTAATATGCTTTGTATAAATTCCACCATAGCTAGTGTTCTGTACAGAAGGTTAAAGATGGAAGTAGACAGTAAATCTCCCTGGATCCAATCAAACAACTGACAATTACCCCCAACAATTGATTCTTGGATTTCTATGAGACACAGAGAGAACTCTACAGATGCAGACTATGCATGATCTATGGGATCTAGAACAGCAGTGTCATTTTACATATAGATTAAATCCTGCTCACACTCCCTCTATGGTTACAGTACAATTATTTGTGCAGAATACACAATCTCCCTCCTTATCTCTAGAGCTTATTTACAACATAGCCTGTGCAGTTAGCATCTAATTACACTAAAACAAAGCTAAAAGAAAATAGTATAATTTTTAAGGCCGAAGGAATTAGAAGTGCCAGATTCACTATTATCCCAGTACACTGAAAATTCTACTGTGGTATGCACTGACATTGCGCTCACTGTGAGACAGGATCATGTAATTAAACAGAAATGACACTTAATCATTTGCTTTCATGTACTCAAATGTATATCATTCTCTTAATATTTTCTCCAAATGGAAACTTCAAATTAGTAAAAGAGTAGTCTTTCTCCCTCACTATTACAATTGTACTAAGAGATTATTTATTGTACCTTCAAGTAATTCTCATGTCAATGCTGTTTTACTGCAGCTCGAACGACTAAACTCATGACATTAAAGAGGGATGAGCCCATCTCAGTGTGGGCTGTTAGATCTCAACAAGGGGAGCCAGTGGAGCAATGTCTGCGTCCCCTGGGGGCTAGACCAGCCCTTGTTTTCCCCAACTGTGAAAGCTCTGATGCTATACTGTCTTGAAGAGCCAGGAGGCCTAGGACAGCTTTCTACTGGCCCTGTCCCAGAGGCTGCAAAAATAGGGAGTATATAGTAAATCTAGAGAGATGCTACTAGGAAAGAAACCAAGAATCTCTCAATTTTCTTTGCCATTGACAAGAGATTCACTCTTTGGCATCCAAACAACAGCATGTGTGCTGCCTAATGGTTCAAATATTTGTGCTTGGTTGACACAATGCCAACCAGTTACAACAGGAAAGAAAATTTATTTTTTTTTTTTTAAGAATTTTCAACTTAGCTAAACCTGGAAGGAACTTTATGAAAAAAAATAAAAGAAAAAGGAACTGTATAACCAGAAGGCTCTGCTTGTGCTAATATGAGAGGCTCTGCAAACTCATGGGAGTCCTCCATGGAAAGTACTGCAATTATTTTTCTTACTGAAAAATATCTGGCAATCAAATTGGAGTAGTCTCACAGGTCCTCTGTAATAGCAATAAACTCAAGCTATACGTACTGTACTTAGCTGGCCAAAAATAGAGGAAGAGGAACATCAGACTACAGATTCTTTATAAAAATACCCTGAAGCCTTCCTGTACCCCCTTATACAGCATAAATTTCATTTCTTCTAGCCTAGAAAATATTAGCCAGATGACAGTTTTGCTGTCAAGCCCTTAGATGCATCCAAAAATTCATCATGGGGTTGTCTTGTGTGTTACCTGATAGCTGAGGAATGGAGTTTTTAGTAGAGAATATTTCAGTTGTGGTCATGTTAAAGATTGTATTTCCTTCACAGATTTCAAGCCCAGAAGACATGCATTAGAAATTCTAACAGTTTTCTACATTTTTAATCTGAGAACCCTGAAACAACTTCCAGTGGGGAACACATTCCAGCAATAAGATTTAACCTGACCATAAAAGCAGTTCACAGGGCTTTTCTTTAGATACCCTACTTTAGAAAGGCTCTCTGAATAACAAAGCTAAATATTTTCACCTCAAGACTTCTGCATTAAGTTCATAACTTCTGGATACATTTCATGAGATTATGTAAAAAGTAACCTGAGATTTGAAGATGTCAGTGATTGAGAACCATCCATATCCTTGACAAAGCTGATCTTATTGTTTACTGTCATCAAAGCTGTGTTCACTTCATGGTTTCAACTTGTTTAGCATTGACTTCAACTCACTGCACTTGTACTCTTCTGCAAGACTGAAGAGCCCTGTTATCAGGCAGCCTTTCATTATGCCAAGACCAACTCCTTCCCAGGCTGATAATGTTTGTTGTGAAGCAGAAAGAAACATAAGAGCTAGAGTCAGCAATCCAGCAGTAGTCATACAGGCTATATACATGCACTGCCAAATAAAATTCTGGGACTCATTTTCAGTCCTGACTCCAAACTGCCCCATCCACACTGCTAACATCCATACAGCCTGATGTTACCCCTTTACTGCAGATTTCAGGAGAGCTTGCAGGGATGGTCAGAGTGGAAGTGGCAGCTATCCACTCTTGTTAAAGGGATACAATGCTTGAGTCTATTCCATAGCAACACAGAAGACATGGATACTAATACCTTACAAAATACCCACGATTATAGGTAAACCAGCTTCTTTTTGCAAGTGGGCATTAGTGTTCACTAATTCCAGGGTTATGTTAGCCCAGTTAGCTACATCTCCCTGGTAGAGGACTTCCAATTTAGATTCTTTACTATATTTATGCTTAATTCCTCCTTAGGCCTGTTGCTTTCCACTTTTCTAGTGGTTGTAGCCTAGAGCTAGGATGTTTTTTCCTCTGTTCTTTTCACATCAGCTGGAAGTATTCACAAGATGAAAAAGGCATCCCCAAAACCCTTTTTCAGCCCAGGGAAGAGTTTCTGAGCACTGGTGTAACTGTGGTTACTGTGAGAAAGATCTCTACCTGAAAGGTTTTGCTTGTTGAGAGTGTGTCAAAGCAGACAGCAACGCAGAGCTTCATTGATCTAAAATGGCTGAAAGCACCTGATGTACTGACATCTGTAGATACCTGTAAACTCCTTCCAAGGCTCTTCAAATTAGGCTAGATGTCTATCCAAAAGGAGCTCTAACATCTGGATTATGATGTTCAAAGAAGAATATTCATCCTTTGGCTTCAAGTATATTCAATCACATTTGGACACATGAACCATCATATAAGCATGGTCATAGAATCTTGCAGTACAGTTCAAAAGGAAAATCTTGGAAGAACGACTTAGTCTGGATGCAAGAGTCTTCCTTTGCTCCAATATTTAGATAAAGTCTATAAAAAAAAAAAAGAATCAATTCCCTCCTGTAACTAACTGGCACTCAAGGAACACAGTCTGTGCTTCCCATCTCAGTGTAAGATGCGAGGTCTAATACTAGTAATGCTGTGTGATAGCTGGCTATTGACTTCAAAGTGCACAGAATACAAACTTATGCACTTTGTATTGAAGAATTTTGTCAGTAAAACCCTTTTCATCCTGGTGGACCAACAACATAGACATAATTACCAGACTACTGCTTGTTTTCAGTCAGAAATAACCAGAGGTCACTGAACTAAAGAAAAAAAAAACAAAACTTTTATAATATATGTTATACATTGTTATTATATTAACGAGTCATACAGGATGGAAATGGAATTTAAAGTAATTAGCTGTAATTTGGCTTGATGTAGAAGCATACAGAATGCAAAACACATTTTGTACTCTTCTCCAGTGAGGCTAGCTAACTTGAGAAATTAGTTATTCCTTGAGATGAGAATTCTACCACCAGTTGTCAATGTAACACTGTAGTAAAATGCAGAACTTTCCAGTGAAGCTGCTGGGCACTTGTGTTGCAATTCTTGACCAAGTTTCTGTGATCTGCACAAAATACTTTAAAGATGGGGAAAGGACAGACATTCTCAGCCAACCTAGCAGGAAGATGAACACAGATTTGCCTTCATGTAGGCTCTTAAGTCTTAGAACAAAGTGGGAGACAGAAACATGAAAGCAGGGGAAGAAGAGTGCATCTTTTTGGCAGCCACTTACTTAAATTTCATAATTTTTTAATCTTGAACAGCTGAATTGAGCAACAGTACTTGGTAATCTATAAAAGACAAAATATGCTAATATTTGTTGAAGCTGATAAACCTCAGAGTGCTAATACTGCTTCTTTGTTCTTCTCAAGAGCTTCTCTGCCTGGAAGGGAAGCTACAGCATCAAATACTCAGTATCCTACCAAGTCCATTCATTTGGCCTCTGATCTTCTGAGTTTCCAGTCTAATTCTGGATCCTACCTTTGTACATCCGAGCCTGATGTTTTCCCAAGCAGCACCAATCTTGGTCCAGAAGAGGTAGATCTGGTTGATACATTATTCCACCAGCTTTGAAACTCCCTGATCTGGCTTTCTGACCAGTGCCTGGCGAGTCTGGATCCTGATGCTTTCCTGCATGCTCTTTCTATACAGTAACACAATCACAGTGCTTCCTGTTGGGACCATTGTTCTCACAGGTCACTCCGCTTTTTAGCCTTTAGAAGAGGGTTGTGCTTACAACCCCAGACACTAAACAAGAACTAAACTAAACAAGATAGCTGGAGGCTTGACAATATACAGCCTACCTTGCTGCAACTGAAAGCTGAGCTGATCCCATCTCATTGTCACTCATTGTTCTTCATGGCCATGGTGATTCAGCCCCAAGGTGTAAAAATCCACACAACACTATTTTACACATGCTTTCTGTGAGGAAAACAACAACAAACAATGCTCATCTCCCTTATGTAGGTATGTGGCTGTAGTGCTGAAGCCAGAGGGAACATGCCAGGCATCAATACGTATGCGTCCAGACCCACAGCTGGAGCTCAGCACTTCCAGGTGGCTCATGCCAAGCCACAGAGATGTGCAGAGACAGCCAATGAATTCCAGAGAGATCAAGACTGCCTGACTCCAAAAGGACAGCCAACACACCAAGGAAGAAGGGCTGTATTTATAGTATTTCAGCCAGAAGAGGGAGTTACAATGCAAACTAACCCTGATCTACATCCTTTGGTCAAGCTGAAGGAAGTAAAATCCACAACCAGATGAACACCCCTTTTTTGCAGGGGCTGCAGTTGTACAATACAGTTTTTTTCTTCACTGGATGGGGGCTGTCATGTTACTATTACTTAGTATGGCAGCTAATTAACATTAGCATCACTCAGATGAAAGACTCCATTTTCCCATCCTGGAAAGTAAGTTAACAGAATGTCACTCTTACTAAATAGCATTTTGAGTTAACACCCATAAGGAGAAGACATATCTGAAGTTTAATTTCTAAGCCCTCAAATCTATATGTAGTTACCCTGTTGATATGCTTCAGCAGTCAACTGATTTCAGCTGCACTTAAATCACTTTACTGAAGATCTTATGTTAGGAATACATATTTTAGTCTTCACTGCTTCAACTGCAGGTTCAGGGCTTAGTGCTATCATGGTCTGCTTCAATTTGACTAACCCCTATTAAGAGGAAGAAGCCAGATCAGCAAAAAATGAAAGGGAGTAAACGAGACAGCGAAGAGAAAAGTATGATGCTTTGAAGGAGAGAGGAATCCAAGGCACATTTTAGCACTGCCTGGCCTGGTTTGATGCACATTGTAGATTTCATGGCAGAAGAGCAACTCTGCCTTTCTACAGCACTCTCCTTTATACACCTATTCCTCAAATATCTGTAAAAGTTTTGATAACTTCAGTGGAAAAGAGCGATACCTACGGTAAATGTAAAACCGGCACACAGATCAAGTCAGAAAGAGTACAAGAAGGGAGCCCAGGACTGGAGTCAGCCTCTCTCTTTTTCTGTTCGATTTCCTGCACATTTGAAGTGTTGAGAACAGCTTGTAAGAATCTGCTGTTGTAAATCAAGAATTCACGTGCTAGCTCTGTTTCTAGTCGAGATTGGAAATTAAACCTTTGCTTGAAATGAGTGATGCCATGCCTGAGCCACCTTGAAGTCCCTCTTCTGTGTAACTGCAGTCATGTCAAAATACTTCAGCCAGACAAAATTACTTATAACATGTAAATACAATATATGATTTTCAAGCTACTGCATCACACATCACATTTTTATCACACAGGCTCTACAGTGGTTAACAGAATTTCTTATCCAGCATTATGAAAAGCCTACGCATGATCTCTTATTCCTCCATCACTTCACTGCTGCATCCCAGGGAAGTCCGAAGCAAGAATAAAAAAAGGTCCCAGATCTATTAACAATGAACAAACCAAAAAAACCCTCAAAATTTTGTGCCTTACAGTGAAGTTCACAAATCCCCACTTCTCTCTGGACCAGTTTTCCCAACATTTTGTTTCCCAGAGCTTTCTCAGTTTCTTGTTTGTGGTAACTTAAGAGAATTCTTGAACTGATTATAAAAACAGAGTCCAGGAATCACAAGTTATTTTTCTCCTCAAGCTCTTACTTGGGTTCCCTATACAAACAGCCCACTTCAGACTTCATTTCTAATATGGTGTCTTATCGTAGTGTTTCCTCAAATTTCTGGTAATTAAGTAAGTTGTACTACGTTATTGACTGCCTATAAGAACTGACCTGAAGTGCATCTGATTATGGTGCCAGTTTGTCATAAGAAACTTAAAATCCTTTGAAGAGTCACTAACCATTACACTTCTTACACATTCTTTCAAAGACATGTTCCAACCCACCCAGCTAAGAAATTTAGAGGCTGATGTTAGAAGGCCTGTATGGGAATTGCTAGGTTATGGCCTGAACCAATGGTTGAGCACCAGGTGAAAAGGTGTGGCTAACCCAGGGAACTCAGGTGAGTAACAGGAAGGGGTGACCCTGGGTCCACCCCCGCTCACTCTCATTTAAAGGTTAGCAGCTGAGGGAGCAGCATCTTTATTCAGATATTGTGCTTTTCGCCAGCCTTTGGAAAGGGGGAGACTTTTTTTCTGCACTGATTTCTAAATAAAAACATTTGTCAAGATTTTAGAAGCATGCTCCAATCCCAGTAGAAGGCACTACCATCACCTTCCATTGCTGCACAAGGCCCCTGAAATAATGATTTCATAGGAACACCATGGAAGTACTTATAAGACAGCTTATCAATACAGTCAAGGTTCAAGGCTTTTACTGGACCTTACAGGTGTCTGTGGTAGAGGAACCTAACTCCAATAACAAGGAGACAGCACATGTGCAGCAGTTCTGAGTTGTCAGTTTACATCCCTTCATTGCACCACATAAAAATCAGACTCTTGAAAAAAAAAATCACACTTAAAAACGCTTCCTATTAAAGCACTTCATGCCTAACTATAAACCACATTAAACCAGAACTTCAGCTAAGAGGATGTAGCGATAATTAACTATAGGGTACATAAGGGTCATCATCAAAGACTGAAGATTTATAAACAGAGAAAGTTCATCCCAGTTCACCCTTAGAGCCAAAAACAGTAATGAAACACAAGTTAACAGAGCATCCAAACCTCTTTACTCCTTTCTGTTGGGGACAAAAATTTAGAAAAGAAATCTAATACACCTTTTAGCTTTAGGTTCTTTAGCTTTAGGTTCAGCTGTGTTTAAATTTTTGACTACATTTTGTCAGTGTAAAATCCTACATAAAAGCTGGAATAAACCCAAGCAACAAGTTCAGGCTGGCTATGTAACAGTTTGGCAAAACAACCCGAGGTGTCTGAAGACAAGTTGGACACATGTTGGCAAGGGTGACCTCACAGAATTTATGGCCAACTATGTGGCAGATAGCATTAGCAAAAACATCCCTGGTAGGCTGGAGAAAGAGGTGAATTACTTTTGGACAGATGCTCATAAGGCCACATCCAAATATGGTGTCTCTATTCCCTGCCCAATTTAAAAAAAAAAAAGACACGCAAATTGTAGTTAAAACCAATGGAGGACCACTAGACAACAAGAGAACTGCAGGACAAAATATACCAGGACAGGATGAAGATGTGTTTTAGGAGAAAACACCTGCTTACGATACTGAGAGGACTGGCTGACACACCAGAAGGCTGTGCTGCCATTCAGCAAGAGCTGGACAAGCTGGATGGCTGGGCAGAGCGGAACCAGATGTGGTTTAACAAGAGCAAGAGTCAAGTCTTGCACCTGGGGAGGAATAACCACATGCACTGGTACTGGTTGGGGGATGACCTGCTGGAGAGGAGCTCTGAGGAGAGGAACCTGGGTGTCCTGGTGGATGACAGGCTAGCCATGAGCCAGCAGTGTGCCCTGGTGGCCAAGAAGGCCAAAGGGATCCTGGGGGGCAATAAAAAGAGCATGGCCAGCAGGTTGAGGGAGGTGATCCTCCCCCTCTACTCTGTCCTGGTGAGGCCTCACCTGGAGTATTATGTCCAGTTCTGGGCTCCTCAGTACAGAAAAGACCAAGATCTCCTGGAAAGGGTCCAGCGGAGGGCTACAAAGATGATAAAGGATGTGGAACACCTCTCTTATGAGGAAAGGCTGAGAGACCTGGGTCTGTTCAGTCTTGAGAAAAGAAGACTCAGAGGGGATCTGATCCATGTCTATAAATATCTAAGGAGCGGGAGGCAAAGAGATGAGGCTGGATTCTTCTCAGCAGTGTGTGGTGATAGGATGAGGGGAAACGTCCACAAACTGATGAACTCAACGATCCCTGGAAGTCCCTTCCAACCCCTACAACTCTGCGATTCTGAGAAGAAGAAAAACCTTAGGAGGATATTTATTGCTATATTAACTACCTGAAAAATTGTCATACAAAAGATAAAACCAAACAAGTCTAGAGAACAGACAATGACAACAATCCCAAGTTGCAACATCACTAGTATATGTTTTTCTTGCTGGTGGTATCTCAAGGTCTTCATCTCTGCTGTTGTTTTTTAGTTAATTCTCTGAATACATATGCCATGTGGTCTATAAATTCCACTGAACAAGATCAGCTTTGAATAGTCAAGCAGAGAGGACTTATCCTTCCCGAGTCTCTAGTTTCTCCTAGAGCTTTTGGCCACATCAGAGTTCCTTTTTATCTCATGCTTCAAGAAAAAAGATTTGACATGTTGGTATTGATATTCCATGATTTCAAGAAGTGTGTGTAAAAAAAAAAAAAAAGATAAAAAGTATCTGTCTCTACAACTTAAGTTGTTTGCCCATGGCTTTGCTGCCCTTCATTTACCTGACCTTCTCAGGAAGCCCTTGGAGGAAGTTACCTCACTTCTTAACTGAATTTCTTGCTGTTGGCTATATTAGCGTCTGCCTGGGGGATAACTGCAAAGTTAAGGATCAGTTGTCAAGGCTTACAGTCACTGTAGGAGAGGAGCAGATACTGCAGGGAATGTACATGCAAAGTGGGAGACCAAGTCTCCTGGTGACAAGAAGTTGCTGAGTCATCCATATTAGCTACTGCACAACCAGGCTATTTTCATCTGCAGAATAACGAAGTGTCTCAATGAAATGCTAGCAAAGATAATGGAGTCCTGTGATCACCATAATTTTCTGAAATAACATCACTGCACATTAATTCTAACTTTGATTTTGTCCATTTGCTTCTGGCTTTTTTAATTATTCTTTTTTTACTTCTTAAGGGTAAAAGTGCAGCTGAAGGGTGAAATTATACAATAAATTACATCTGGGTTTAATAAATTACCACTTTAAAAGTCAAGCTACTTTTCCTTCCATTTTTTAATTTTCTGAGTACTGTGCTCCAGATCTTTCTATTAAGCAAAGTGTTTTCATCTGAGTCTTAAATAATTTAAATATCTCTTTTCTGAAATACATTCCTTTCCAGGCAGAATTTGTCAATTTTATGCCCTCTTGAAAAGAAAATAAAACAAAAAACATCTTCTTATTCCATCCTTATTGCGACAACAGCAGCAAAAAAACCAACAACCTATGCAGCAATAATAGCCTCCATTTGACAGCAGGCACACTCTGAGAAAAAATCTGTAATATCATTATTTATCTTCTTAGCATTCCTCATAACTCAAGTGAAGTTAAAAATAAAGTGATAAATGGGAGACATTTCTTATTCCAAACTGATGTGAAGGAGGATGTTATACTTGTTGATGTCTGAAGGTAACCTGTCTTCAGCTAGCACTTATTTCCTCAGGAGAAAAGGGACCTGGAGCCCTGGTATCAGCACCCTAACACTGGAGACAAAAGTGAACATTGTGGTTATGTTTTCCATGTGAATACTCCTTAGTTTTAATGTAGGACCAGGTACCTACCCTGACATGATAGTAGTTTGTCCAGCTTAATGGTAGCACTGATTATTTCTTCATGCTATAAAATGTGGAGGAGATCAGCAGAGATGGACCAAACGTAAACATTTGGAAACAAATGTAAACAGATGGAAATGAATTTCTATGAAGCATATCATGCCATGACTCCATCAGCTCCGTGTCATTGGCTTGTACATATTCAGCACACTGAGGAATGTGTGGGTGGCAAGCAGCCCCTTCCAGTCTCCCGTCCTGCACAGATGATCCAATTGTGCCCACTCACTGACTTTACCAGATGCAGAACTACTCCTAGGACGGCAAGATACCTTCTTGTTGGGCCAGTGGGATGACCTTGTGTCTTCGTGTTCTATTTTGATGACTATCTAGCCCATACTCTCTCTGGAAAGCACTGCAATGAACTGAATCACTTTCGGTCCACAATGACACATCAAGAGTGTGACAAAAAAAAATAAGAAATGCCATGCAGCTATTGATGCTCCAATAAGGAGACAAATACCATCTCTAGGTATTACATAAGAGATTCTGTTTCTTCATGTAGACGGACATGATAATGTTCTAGTATTATATTGACGCTTCATTTCATTAGGAAGTAATGCTATTTCTAGAATAGTTAAATATTTAACGTTAAAGATCGTAAACTTTCTGCCAGAGGAGTAAAAACTGAGTTTTCAGGCCATGATAACATGGGTCTGTTTAGCACAAAACGCGATTACAGAGAAGATGGATTGGGTTTGGAAGACATATTGGAAGTATTAGTCACTCTAAGTAAAGGACCCAACCTTTGATGTCAGACAGAGGTGAAGTCTGGATCATTTGTAACTCAGTAGGTGTTCCTGCACGCTATCTCTAACAAAAGCCTGCCACCTCCTCAGCTTCCTGTATTCCAACAGGATGTTCCATTTGTGCTTCCACAATCTACTTTCCTACTAAAACTTCCAATGGAACTTCTGGTTCTCATTACCATTTGGTACTTTCCAAATTCTGACCATGCTCACAAACCCTACGTGCAAAAGGAAACAGAAGCTAGTAGTGGTTGAAGTATCTTCCATTTGTAATCGGGTATGCATTTTAATCACACTTATCGTTACACCATTTTACAAAACCTCAGTGTTTGGAGCTCCCTGAGAGATGAATAAGCAGTGGGCACCATCTCTAGATATTAGCACGATAGGCTTCCCTGTTGATTTTTGCCAAAAGATCTTTCTCCAACAAATTATCAAGAAAGATCATACTGCTGGACATAAACCAAAATAAAACGTTTTCCTGCTAAAAGGACGTAAGTTATAAAAAATGAAAGATGACAAAATGACTGTACTTACTATATGCCGTGCTGCAAACACTCCATCAACTATTGCACAACAGAATGCTGCTACCACGCCAAAGCTGATAAACACGATGGAGGCTACTAACTGGGAAGAGAAAAACAGAATGAGTAATGTTTGCAATATAATTATTTAAGTAGGAAAACTTACTATTTTTTCTTTTAAAAAAGCTCTTCTTATTCCACCCTGTGTACAATACCACGACAAAACCAGAGCTGGCTTTATTACACAACTCAGACTTCTAGAACTAACACGTCCAGAAGGGCTGTACTTCTTAGTCTGTCATTTTCAGAGTTGACACAGCACAGTCCACCAAAGCTTAGCCCTATGCCACAACTACAGAACAAACACCACACCATCCATATTAATCAGCCAACTCAGTTCATTAAGCATTACTAACTCTTTACCAATGTGACTTCAGATGATTTAACACTTGACCTCTCCCTTACCAACAGCCAATAGGTTTACAGCATGTTAGTGCCTCAACAGGTGTTCTCCCATTAAAACCTTGAGGCTCTCAAGTCCATAATTCATTGCAGGTGAACACAAAGGGCTTGAAAGTACTTCAGCAGTCACAGACAGCCTTAGCACAGCTCTAGCCTGAGCGTTAAGAGCATGTACAAAACTCTTATCTGCATTACCTAAGTACTGTTTTTGCATGCCTAGGCCCTGTAACATACCACAAAACCTTGCAAAAAAAAAAAAAAAAAAGGGGGACTCTTTTGCATATGTTATGCTAAAAAAACAGTATAAATTCAGCGTCAGTAAGGGATGTGGCACTGGTTTATCCCTTAAAAAATATGCATTTTATCCTTGGTAAAATGCATGTTAGGCAAATAAGCAATTACAACTGTAGAAACCCATAACATTAGGCATACAGGTCAAAGCAATGTTAGCATTGGATGTAGGAGCTTTCAGTAAATCAGCAAAAAAGTACAACTTAAAAGCAGAAGGCTAAAAATTTCACAGCTTCTGAATGCTTTCTGATGAATTATTTTATTCTTTTGTTTGTTCAAGGCCATAGTTTGTATACAGGTAGGACAGAGTGATCACAGGTGTTGCTCTGTGATCTGAATCCACATCATGGGGAAGAAACAGGCAAGCAGAAGTGCCCGAAGCTGAAAGCATTGCCTGATGTTGAGAACCTGCTGCACGCTGCCTGCAGCCAGCTCCATCCTGCAGTAGTAAGGCTGAAGCCTGCATCACCTCTCAACCTCTGCTATCCCTAGGCTCTTTAGCGTGGTAGAACATGTGTAAAGATCTTGGCATGAAACATCTAAGATCAATAAGGGTGTGGTGCTCTCTGGCATCTGTCAGAAAGCTATTAGCACTGCAGACTCAAGGGCTCTGAGGCAGGATCATGCTACAGAACCTGACTAAAAAATCTACACTCTTTAAAGTCCAAATTAAGTTACTATTGTCTGATATTCCTATCTTGTTTTTCAAGTCACAGCAGTCAGTCAAATAATTAGTGGGCTTAGCCAGCTATTTTCACACTACCTGATTTCAGGAAAAATTTGCCAGAAATTGACCTCCAGATGGCTTTTCATTTCACACATGAGTAACTTACTGATGATTTGCCATCCCCAAACCAACATTTTGAGGTAGCTTATATCACCTAATGAGAGTATGCTGGCCTTTCAGTTTCACTATATAGCTGCAAGAGAACACATACAAAGGTGCATGTTAAATTGTAACATGTACAGAAACTACAGTTGACTTTGCCCTCCTTGATGAGCATTTCTCCATTCAAGGAGCTGCACAGAAGTCAGAGATGTTCATGTCAGATTCTTATTCATGCCTGCCAACAACCACTTCAGTGAGTGATCTCTTTGGAATTAAGAGGCTCACTTAATGCTGGAAGCAATATTTATTACAAGGCAGAAGAAGCAGAATGTGCCTGCATCTCAGCTGAGGTACTTCTGACTTACGTATGTTTCAGATAGATAAAATAAGTACAATTACAACACAATTCCTTGAAATAAAATTTATATTCTTCCTCAAGCCTTCTGTTGCTCACTGAGAGTGCAAGAAACACATAAACAAATTAAAAATTGAGTTTCTTCTCAAAACTGCAGCCAAAACAGCCAAATGGAGAGCTGTTGTAAATTCAAAAGCTAATTTTCCTGAGTAGTGGGTAATTGCTGGAGCTGTGAGTTTACCAAGCCTATCTGTGTCAAGAAAGAAAAGCAGCACACTCCACTAATATACACAGAATTTTGTTAGATAGGGTAGCACTTTTAAAAAATAAATACTGATCCATCACATCATTACATCTCCATTTTTAACAGCAGTATGCTTTGTCAGGAAAACTATTCATTATTCATAACAATATATTCTAGCAGTTGTTCAAGATACAGTTTAGCTCTTGCTGTTACTTTGCTGTGCAGTCAGGCTTCTCTATGCCTGTCAGTACCAGAACATGTCTGCTCTTGATCCTGGTACACAATTCAATAATATGGTTACTTACAAGGGAAACATGAAATCAGTTACTAAACAGTGAAAATTGTTCTTCAGCAGACATAGCGCGTTCATTCACTGTCTTGTGCAAATAAGCCTGCTGAAGAACCTGTGCCAGGGACAGCCCCTGGATGTGGCCACACTGGCTGCAGCCAGGTACCCACTTGACTCATACACTTCAAGTACCCATGCCCTTTGTATGCTGAATCAGACCTGGCTGGCATGCTGTCACCTATGTCATACAATGAGACATGCAGCAGACACAGAAAATGATGTCAACCCTCAGAACAATCTAGAGGCTGTAACCTCACCAGTTGTTTTCAATATTCCTGTGAAACATTTCCATGAGTTTCACTAGGTCCCAGGTAGCTCTGGCAGATACCTGGTATCTTGGTGGCTCTGTCAGCCCTTATTTGCTTTCAGATAACAAAGCATGACTGTTCAAATAGTGTAAATTCCTTCTACCATCAGATGCCTTCTGAGGTGCCTCATCTTCTCAATTTAGACTAAGTAGATCTGAAACTTTAGAAAATGTATGGATTTTTGTTTTCCAAATCACTCTGGTAGCAAATATAAGTTATATTAAATCTAACAGACCCGCTTTGTTCATTCTAAATAACTTTTCCATTGCACAGCCTTCAATCTCTCCAAGCATTCTGCTCTTCATCAAGTCTATCTGGGACTTTTTTCCAGACAATTATCCTCATCAATGTAAACTGAGAAGCGTTGTTACTCAATGTGTTTTTCTCTGAGAAGTGAGAGCTTTCAAAAGGCTTTGTACAGGTTATGCCATGTGCAGGTTCTAACAAACATATCAGGAAAAGACAGACACAGGCCAGTTTGTTGTAGGCTGGCAGTACATTCCCAAAAATAAAGCTTATTTCATGGAGCTTTTTACTGGTTTGATTTCCCTATGTCTCCAAACTCAGAACATAGTAGAGGCTTAATAAATGACAATGACTTCACATGCAGCGCAATCTCAGCCAGGAACTGCATCTGTTATGACACCTTAATAGGGCTGTAGATTAATATCTTGCAAAGCTAAGACAAGAAAATTCGTTGCCTTGCATTTGAGATGCTGCTAGCAACTAAATACTCCCTGTGTTGTGAGAAGCCATGAAAGTACTTTCAATTATGAATTAATTTTCTCTAATTTGGAAAATCCTCTTCTTTGTAGCTCATCCCTTCCCACAATGGGTACTTTTTCCCCTTGCCCTTAGGAAAGAAGCTTTGATTCTGTGATCAAAATTGAGCTCAAGTAAGGCTCCTACACTGGTTTTCACAACTGGTCCAATTAGATTTCTCACTACAGGAGGTGATGTGCTTCACAAATTATGGCCTGCCAACCTATTATTTCCAAAGATTGATTCCTCAATAATAGCACCGCTGTAATTCAGGATCACCTGGAGGACTGTCACACCACAGGAGATAGGACTATCATGTTCATTATTCATCAATGCCACTTCCAGTCATAGCACTAGTTACAATGACACAAATTCCTAATGATGACAGATTTTTCTGACTGTCTAAATAACAGCTGAAGAACTATTTCTCAGATTGGCTGGAAGATGAAGGAGGGGAGAAAAAGAACACAGTAAATATCTGTGGCTTAAGAGCACCGGTGCTGTTACAGTTCTGGAAGACAAGGGCTGGGGCTTGGATCTCATAAATGAACATCACTTGCTTCCAGAGGTGAGACACCTAATAACATGGTGAATGAAACTGCATGGCAATTCACTCTCTAGGCAGAAAGCTGTTCCCCAAAGTGAGTTAAATCAGGTTACTGTAAGAGGAGAAAAGCATTAGACCCAGTGCAAATGAGAGGGTGGGACTAAGTGGCCAAGGCAGAAGGGAGGAAAGCAGAAGTACTGGCAGAAACCATTAGGTTATCTCACCTCTTTTGTGTAATTTGCATTCCTGGGAATTATTGAAATAGAAGGTAGGTTTTAGCTGTAGTGAATCAATTATAAGGGCTGGATTTATTGTGCTGTTTGTGATCAAGGAGACTTTTGTTTTTCTGCCCGAGAAGAAATTCACTGTTTTCCAGTATTGTGTCAGGGATAATTAGGAAAAACAGCACTGTGAAAGGCCAGTTGGTGGAACACAGGCAAGGGAAAGGTCCCATGAGAAATTTAAGCAAATTCACATGCACAAAAGGGCAGAATTAATTAGATAAACAAATGTTGGTTCAGAACACAGAAATCACATTAGGGATATCAGTTATGCTAAGGAGAAAAAAAAACAAACAAGATCAAAACCCACTTTCAAAATAAAGCCAACACTTCAATTCAGAAAATGTCTCCTATTTTCCTTGCCCCACATCCTAAAGAGCAGAATGGTAAAAGACAGAATTCTTGGTCTTGGCATCTTCTTTTACGCCTTTGATACAGTCAATTTATGCCCTATGCGGGCACAGTTAATGCATACTGCTGTTTTTTTTTTTAATCTCCTCCAGTGATCTTGTTGCCCAGCTTGTGCAGATAATTCATTAATTACTCAAGTCACAGTCACAAAGGACTTACAGGAGTGTACAAGGAGGGAAATGTGCAAGAAAGTTATTTAATCCCAGTTCTCCTCTAGCCCATGAGAGCTTGTGTAGCACAGCTGAGTAACACCAAGGGAGCACAGACATCTGAATCTGCTTACTCCAGCTCCTCCTAGCACACAGAAAGATCTTGAGGACAGGGCAAGTTTCTTTACTGGTCAGGTAAACAAATTCCTTGAGTTACTGGGAACTTATGACATTTGCTGTGACAGTTATGGGGATGAGAGAAATTAGCATCTGATCATATTGACAACATGCGCTGCATTGTGTGACGGATGTGCCAGGTCCCATGGCAGGAGGTGTCTCACACAGCTCAGCTGCATGGAGCAATGTACCTCATGACTGAGTGTTTTGGCTGCCACAGAAATTCCTATCCCTCTGAGATCTAGGACACTTCATGCTGGACATAGCCAAACAACACAACACTACATAGTACCAGCACCTGGGCCCTTAGGGACAGGAGAAAGAGAGACATGCCATGCTGCATGATGTGGAAATTGAGATAGCAACCACACAGGGAAGCGTCCACACAATATTCTTGCTAAGTGTGTGCACACATCCTCCCTAGGTCCGCGGATATTTACAGTTACCTGAGTCACTAGGCAGCACTACTGCTGTTTTACATCTGCTTCTACTACTGACACTGGATTCTCTGCTGTACGTTCTCATGGATACCTCTGCTCATGCTCAGTGACTTCTTCCTAGCAAATCTCCCTGCACACTTTGTTTTACTAAGTGTTTAACTGGCTTTGGTTCAGTTTCCTTCAGCTACATGCTTTCTAAACAAGCATTTTATTATTATGCAACTTCTTTTTCCATCACTTTTGACATAATAGTTTTTACCATCTATCATACTGGCACCCCTGTTTGAGAAGCACCCGTTTATTATTACTTCTACATCCCTCATCATGTTCCTTGCTGTCTCCTTGTCACCACTAATCTTAAATTCTTGCTTTTATTTTGAAATAAAAGAACTCTCTTTTATGGTGTCTTCACCACTGCTTTGTCAAATAGGATTAAATGACATCACCACAAACATATCAGCCATTCCCAAGCAGCTCTCTTTGCTTGGCATTTCTCTTTAGGGCATCAAAGCCCATTGATCAAACCCACCCCTTAACACTACTGTTAAGCTTCTTCACAAAGCTTTCCCAGCCATCTGTGCACACAGCACCTCTCCCATTCTCCCATCCCCTCCCTGGCAGCCAGAGGTTGCTGTGCCACTCTCATAGTTTTTGGGAAGAGCACTTTTAACTATTTTGTAACTCCAGTCGTGTAGAAAAGCATAACAGAAACATTTTGCCTTAACACTGTATTGTCCAAATAAAAACTCTGTATGACTAACTCGGTTCCCTAGTCTAGGTCTCTCACATGGTTTCACCCTCCAGAAATGCTTTCTTGAACTAAGCCATTATTTATATTGATCCACTTTCTCCTTATCTTTCTGTAATGTATCCTGTCTTTTCTTTTAGTTTTAGTTTGAAGATACAGTTTCTGTGAAAAATGCTATACAAAGATGATTAAGAGAATAGTGGGAATTCAATAACTAGCCATTATGAAACATGAAACACGAAAAGTTATCGATGTATTTTTCCTTCTCTCAGAATCTAATGACAGCTACAAATCAGATCTAGAACAGCCAGACAACTATTTCAAATTGTTTTATGGGTGAATATTTACCAGAATGACCAAGCAAATGAATGAAATCAACCTCCATCAAAGCAATTTACATGCACTTAGACTTTAAAACTGGAGTCACTGTTACACTGCAATCAGAGAATGATTTTGATGTATGTGTAAATAAAGAGCACATAATAAATTCAAGATAATTTGTTCATAATGAATAAATGCTTGTCTTAGCTCAGTTAAAATTACCATCACTGCTGATGCAATATCTTTCATGTCTGCTGAAGACTCAGGACAGTCCCAGCTATTGGACTCCAGCAGATCTTGCTAAACCAGAGTCAGATGAAAGGCTGAACTGCACTTGTTTCACATTTCCCAAGACAAAAAACAGAAGGCAACCTAAAGTAGTATTTTTAATCTCAATGTGGGGTTAGGTTTTATTCTTGGTACTCCTTTATTCCCCCAGAGCATATGAAGATCACTGTTCACACAGGGTGTGAAGTCTCAGTACATACTTCTGAAAGATGAATGTTGCAGTGCACCATGCAAGATGAAGTGCTAGTTCTTACACAGTCAACTGGGTGGAACCAAGAGCATTGTTTATATGTGGTACAGCTTCTATGAAAATTCCCCTTAGTGATGGATTTCATCATTCCTAACTCCAGCTACTTAAAAGGTAAGTACTTATCTCAGCTGCCCATCTCTGCTTCTCTGTAGCCAACAGGGGGCCAAGCACTTCCAGAAACTTTCTACATCTTTTACAGGATGTGATTAATCACCTTTTGAAGGTATGACTTTCTTCCACAGGCTAGAGAGGAAGCCTAGATGAGGAAGTATACATGCTGCCAAAATCAATATCTTGTCAATACTTCCTCCATTCCCTCGATGTTGGTTGCTCTGATTCGTATTGTCTTTTCTCCACATCACTACTTTCCCTCAGTCATTTGCCTAGGACAGGGGAGCAAGAAGGGCAGTGTGGAAGGAGAGGAGGATGCCTTAGATTTGATGATGACAGAATAATATAATACAGAAAACAACAACATAAACACAATGGTTTGGGAAACAGCCTAAGCAAGCCTTATTCCAATAAGAGCTTCAGAGCTGTAAGAATGCAAGCATCAGCTAAAGCACTTATTTAAGTGGCTTAAAAGGGTTGCAAATTTAGGAATATCAAACACATAGATAAGGAGCAGAAATTAAATACACCATTAAAATAGATGGGGATAAAAGTGAAACAAATGTAGATCCACTGGTCAGCTGTGCTGACTTTGTAGGAATCCGTCCCATATTTCCTTACCTGGATGCTCCTCATTACTGATACTCATTAAAGAGTAACATTTCATCACTTAAACAGAGGCAGCTGTTCAGAGTCGTATGAAAACAATAAAACAGAAATAAATAGAATGCTGCATGTCATGACCTTGTGCTCCCTGGTGAAATGTGGTGGAATTCATATGGATGAAGACTACTTATACACTATTTAGCAGCATGTACTTAACACCAAAATCTGTTTATATAAATCCTCTTTCACATTACCATGACTGCATTGTTTTCTAAGACATGCATGCTGTTTATAAAAAATGCATTACAGTCAAATTACAAATTTTCATGCAGTGGTGTTTTGCCTGCTGTGTCTGGAAGATCTCATCTGGCCAACTGGGGTACTCATCTTTTTAATTCTGCAAACAGAGGATCAGAAACTGCTTTTTTTTCTGGACATAATCCCATCTCACCTTATCATCCATGCACATGTGAACATTTATCCAGTATTCCTTACGAAGATTCTTTTTATCCTGTCTCCCGCTTGCTTGGGAAATTAATCTATTTTCCTATTGTTCCACAAACACATTTAATGGGTCGTAAAGTTTACTTTTGTTCTCAGCTGCATGACTATAATGCTTTTATTACATAAACAGCATGAGAAGACAAACTAGTAAAGAAAAAAAAAAAACAAACATCCCATTATGCCCTTAATTCTCCATACTGTTTCTAAGCACAGATCTTAAAGGACTACATCCTTAAAGACTTCCATTTAACAAGATGGGAGATTTAAACTGAATTTGTTTCTTAAGTCTCAGACTCAATAAAACAGTGCAAACCTTAAAAAATTGCAGTGTTGAGAATAAACTGTGCTGGTGCATGTATATATATACATATATACACACATACAAACACACATACATGTATATGTACATACCTGTATTTGTACAATAAAAGCTTCCAGAAGCAAACTGAAGTCATTATGATTGCCAAGAAAGCTCTCAAAATGGAAATGAAAGTCTCTCTTTCCTACAGGTTCCTCCTTTGTAATAAATGTGGCATTTCCTTCTGCTAAAGACAACAGTGAAAACAGGGTGGTTTCTTTTCCAAGTCTGACCTAGCACCATGTTGTGTCACGTGGTACCAAAGGTGGGTAAGACCTGGGACTGGTACAACAAACAGACTGGCATAGAGTCAGATGAGAGGGAAATAACCACCATACTGTGCTGCAGCTAGGTGCAATTGGTGGAATATCTGTAGGTATGCTGTAACTGGTCTGGAGCAGCAATGTAATATCCTGGTCTCTTTCTCCAAGTCTGTGGTTCCTGTTATCAGAAATATGTGGTTAGCATACAAGATAGACTGCCAACAGCCACTGCATAATTGGGCAACTCAGATCAATTACCCATCTTGCCAGGGCTCTTTTTTTATAGCTGCACTGGAGCAAAAGAGATTGTGTGGGTGGAATATAAGATGGCTGGAAAGCAGCTGGGACCACAGACGGTGGTCAGTGGGTGGGCAGTCAGGTGAGATTTGTGTCCCTCAGGGTGCCTCTGTTGGTGCCAGGACTGTTGGATATCTTCATTAAGCCTGAGTAAGGTTTACCCTAATCAAGCTGAGGACATCATGGAAGGGGAGGCAATCAACCACAGCTCTGCAGATATTCAGTCCACGTGAATCAGCAAAACCTGATCTAACTTTGAAGTTGCCCCTGCCTTAAGCAATTATTTGAACCAGAAGCACCTTTGGACTTAAATTCTTACTCTGCAAAAAACACTGCACATGGGGAAAAAAATAGCAGAAAATACCACCACATACTCAACATTCAGAATGAGCAAATACTTCAAACAGTACTCATGTAAACCTTAGAGAAGACAAGAGGTGTGATAAAATGACTTTGATGTCTATACTGTAGTTGTATGTTTGCATTTATTATATATTGGAAATAATGATTTTTTTAATGCACAAGGTCAAAGAATGGCACAAAAAAAATTGAACATATTCAAACTAGATCTGTCATTCATGAAATACTTAATACTAATAGAAAAGTATCTTGTAACATACTAACTAAAATTGAATATAAATAACTTTCCAACTACCTACATTTTTATTGCCTATAAAGTTTTCTTTTTTAGTTTCACTTGCTTTCACTTTGGAAGGTGCTTCCATACACATACATACCTGTCCCCCATCTCTTCAGCTAAAGCAGCTGAGCCTTCAGAATATCTCGAGTTATTTGCCTTGGTTCTACATGTGAATCTTCCTTCATGACAGGGAATAATGCCCAGAACTACCATGGGCATTATTATGCGTTGACCACATGCAAAATTCTCCTCCAAAAGTATTAAAAAAGGGTTTCAGAACAGCCTCTTGCCAAATAAGGGAGCTAACATCCAAGTCTGCACCATGTTTATAGCATAAAAGGAGACTGGACAGTCTACACACAGGCTGCCCTGTTCTAAATCTGTGCAGTTACAGTACAATACCTCTTGTGATCTCCTCAGTATTACAGAAGATAAATATAACTGTCACTTAACATGGGATTATTTTTACCACTCTTTTGCTACCTAAAACTCAATAGTCTAGTCTACATCACCCTTAAAGGCTCCTTATAGAACCTAAGGAGAGGAGATGCCTCTACAGAGCACCTCATGACAACAGTCCAGGAGCTAAACCTAAGAGACCTGGAAGATGTTAGAGCATAGTAATGATCTATGAAAGAAGTTCTCCAAGAATAAGCTGTTTGAATTTATCAGCTAAGAAGACGCTGTTACATTTTGAAAGAAATACAGATAAGTAAAAAGAGTTATGTTTGAGCTCATACAAGTGTCATTGTCAACCTGAACTGTTTACCTGTATATAAATCTCTGAGCCTGCTTATGATATGTGCTGTTAAATCACACCACAAAATCTAGCACACATTTATGACTGAAAATATGGTAATAGGACTTTTCAGCTGTCATCATTTTAAAGGTGCTAAACAAGATAAGGTTGATTACTAATTTATTCTGTTGTTATTATTCCCTGAACAGTGTGAAATATAAGCACACAAAAAAATAATCACTGAAAAATAGAAGTGCTGTTGACTTTCTTGGCAGCTTGAATTCCAGCAAGACTTAGTAACTTAGTAATGAAAACGATTACCTTCACATGATCTGCATTTCCTCTGGTACTACAGCAAGGACTTCTTCCATGTATTTGTGATATCTACAGAATTTTAACAATATTTCTCTTTATGTAAACTTGAGGCTTTAATTAGCTTAATATGTGGTATGAAATCTGTCAATTTATATAGCAATTAGTATTTTTTATGAAAATCTGCACTAAAGCCAATTCCTTTCACTCAATTGGCAAGAAAAACAAGATGAAGTACAATTTGTCTGAATAGAGCAGAGTAGGTATCCTCACTGATCTTTTTTTTTTTTCATATACCTTTTACTAACCACCACCTTCATACAAAATGTCCAGTGGGTATTTTCTGATGAACATAACATAAGCTATTATTTGAATATGACTGAGTTTAAATAGTTGAGAAGGATATGTTCTTATGCCTCCAAAAAATGGCCCACACATATAATTCCTCAGAAAAGCTTTTATTTTACAACGAAGTCCAGTGGCAAGAAAAGATTCAGAAATAACACTGAACTACTACCTTACACACATCTCAGTACTGTCAGATAAGTGCAAACAACTAAGAAGGGAGAATTACTGCTTTGTTTCTCCAACTTCAGCTGTAGCTGCTTCTCATAACTTAATTTGAAGTCTGATTATTGTTGACAGAGAAGCAAGTATATTAAGGCACCTAAACTTAGCATCCCTTGAGAAGTCTGAAGAAATAGTATTGTCTTTTCTGTTTGTATGTAGAGATACATGTTTTAGTCTTGGTTGTGCTTTCCAGTTTTGACAGAAGCATCATGTCCTCAGCTAAAATCACTACAACTCAAGGACCTTGTTCAGTCAGCTGAGCATTACTTTTAATTTGAGTATGTCCTAGACATGTCAGCAAGAAAGCTGTATGTTAGTGTGAGGGGAAAAAAATAAGTTTCAGCAGTGTATAAATACAGGTCTCAGACCTGCTGCAGACTCTTGGAGGCACTGAAATTTCAGCATGCTCATTTTCAGCCTTGTGAACAGTATGGTTTGATGAGATTGGCATGAGAGAGAGGTGTGAGTGGAAAGTGCGAGGCAGTGCTTGATTTTTTCCATTGAGCTATCTAAAAAAATATGTGTGATGTCTCACCAACCTTGAGCATTTAAAGACTGTCTAGTTTCATGGTGATAGCTTGTGCCATCTCCACATTTATCTGACAAGGAACCTCTTACAACACTTTCAACAATCCTGTTGGAAATGCCAAGGACTGTGCTGAAAGAGGTGCCTGTTCAGCACTGCTTAGTGCTTTCAACTCTGCTCTACTGACAAACTCACAGAGTGTTTCAGCCTTCCCTATCTCTGTATCTAATTTTTGCTTCTTGTTTTCTAATCAGAAATACATTGTACTACATTGTGAGAAGATAGCAGGCAAGCAAGCAAATAAGCAAGGATAATTCATGTCATACAATCAGTTGCATTTGATTTAAGCATTGTAATATCTTCCACACACCTATCTGGACTATGTGCCTTTGGAATGTAATGACTTAAAGCTACGCTCTGTTCTTTAAACTATAGCCTATTTTGCAGGGGGCAAGGGAGGAAAAAAGGAACAGCAACACATTATGCTTCAGTTTCTGCTGTCTGCTTGTTATAAACATCCTGAATTGGTGCAAAGGCATCTTATCCTTAGATTTTATTCTGCTGGTGCCAAGGTCTGCATAACAGAGGGAAGCCATAAATGTTGAGTGCTCAAGTGAAATCATGCTAGTCAATGAGGCAGAACCTGATTCTGCAAGTAGCAGTTCCTTTAAAATAAAGGTTATACCTTGGTCAGCACATTGAAGTTCCAGTGTGGACTCTGGGATGCCAAGAACAAGGTCAAAGAAGTGCAACACTATTAATGTTGTGTTTTAAGAACAAGCCATTGTCCATTCTGCCTATGCATACTTTCATTCTTTCTCAAACTCTGTGTTTACATTTATTGAGGGCTGGACAAGCTCTGCTAATCATTAATATTTCATACTGCACTTAGCATTCCATCAACCACGAAAAAAGTCAGACATACAGAGGGCAGATCACAAATAAATACAACTTCAAGATAAAAAGTAAAATAGATCTAAGAAGAAAATATCAATTAAAAACAGGTGCACCATTTTCTTCTAATGTAACTGAACCCGCTTTAATTTTCAATTACAAAAGAAAAAAAAAAAAGAATGAAGTATTGATTCATTACCAAGGCCAAAATACTGTCAGAGATTCATTGGGTTGAATTAAAATTATACAGAAGCAACTGTTCAAAGGAATTCCAGTTAAAACAGAAATTACTGAGTAAATAATTTCTTTTCCTCCGTGCCCTCTTTGTAAAGTCTGTACAATCTTACTGATGCCTGCAAATTTTAAGTTGCTCTAAACCTTTCCAATTGTACATACTCAGCTACAGACCAGGCTGCTTCCCTCAGTTGTAGCATGATGTAAACCCTTGCCAATTCATTTCTGAAACATGTGATAGCAAGCTGCTCAGCCTTAGCATGGACAGCATTAAAGGCTTAGCCTACTGTGGATGATACTCAGAACAAGAAGCAGAATTAAACTTTCTAGTTATTTTCTTGGTCTGTTCATTAACAAAACAGTATTTCAGATCATAACTGTTATTAGTAGAAAGCAGTTTTCCTTGTTTCATGCTGGGAAATGCAAACAGGCTCTAGGACTAACAATACTGAATTTATTCACTATCCTTGTGCAAATGATACAACACATCGAGTCTTACAAGCTTTGGCAGCATCTCATCACCTTATCTCTTTTTATCAGCCATTTCATTTTCTGGTAAAGACATTAGCAATGGAAAACTAAGAGGCAGTACAGAGGAAAACTGAAAAATAAAATAACCCTAAAGTATTATGGTTGTTAGTAAACTAGCATGAATGCTGTGGAAGACAATGCTATCTACCCTCCCCCTTTAGTTTGCAACTTGGAACCTTGGAATTCATCTTTGTCTCCAATTTAGAAACAGAGACAATAGTTCTTAGAAAACAAATTACCTATTTTGTTACCAGCAAAATTAATGAGGCCTGATCTGTTGCAGATTTATGTCTCACAGATCACATCCCATTTGGAATCCTTAGTTTTCCAGGGTGGTGAGCTGACACCATAGCATTTACCATCACAGGGTAATTTACACTTTTCTCTACCCACTTGCACATTTTCATGAAATTTGAAGGATCTGTGCATCTCTGAGGTCTCTACCTCCCTGCTGAATTGGCCTGAAATTGGTCAACACATTCAAAAATGTGGAACAGAGAAAGATACAGACAAACCTCATGGCTTTATCAATTTCATTTCTTTGGGAAGCACAGCTAGAAATCTAAGTTGCAAAGTAGAGTGGTATACATGAAAGTATACAGCTTAATAAAAAAAGCAAAAAAAAAAAACCCAACTGATATTATGAAATAAATTTGCCTACAAATAATGAAATCAAGATGAGAGTTACTAAGAAGAAAACAGGAAATCACAACAGAGTACTTAAAAATTGCTTGTAAAATGTAGAAGGTACATCAATCATTTCCTTCTCTAAGCTTAACACCTCTCATCTGATTTATACCTATGAAGGCTCTGCATTATTAAATGAATTGTACTTCATAATGCTTAGCTATAATCAGTGTACTGTAAAGTACACGTTGGACATGATTTCATTCAACCAAGACAGTACTATTTTTTCACTGAGAGCAAGGAAACTCCAAGACTTTCTACAAACCCAGTCCCGTATACCTTCCTTTACCCAGGTGGTCCCAAGGACTTTATACAACTTACTCGTATTAATAAAAGCAAGGGGTTTGCAAAGCCAAGCTAAATCTAAAAATAAACCAACAGAGCAATATCAGATCCTGTCTGATTTAGCCAAGGAACCTTGAGAGCAAGATTCTCCTTTTTAACATGTAGATTTTGGGGAAAGTATTGTTGACTGAAACTTCTGTAGGATGAGATCACCTGTTATAACAGAGCTGATCCCTGGCACATTGATGCCCAAACTGGCACATTACACGCATTCTGCCTCCCTCCCCTCCCTTTTCCCTGCTACATAGTCTTGGCCAAACATCTGACTCTCCTCTGGGTCAACTCACTAAATCAGCTGAAATTAATTTAGTTAAAAAAACAAACAAACAAGATTTTATTGTCAGAAGTGATGACCCCATAAATCATCCCTTGCCCTATACAGACAGAATTGCTGGCCACTTCATACTTCTCAGGAACTTTTCAGAAAACATGAAAAAAAAAGACTAATATTTTGGAGCATGTGGAGCAGTTTTAAGTCAACTGAAAATCTCTATTTTTTGTGTTTTTAAGACATCATGATACAAAAAATTAAAACAAAAATGATGTTGCTTACCATTTGTCTTCTGTTCTCTACCAGGTGGATGCCAACAATCCCTAGGAAAGATCCAAAGCCAAGCTAAGGTAAAGAACAAAACCAACAGAAATATGTGAGGTCAGCTTATTTAGTCAACATATCAAACCACAGCAGTGATATCTGAGCAGGTCAATCATACCACTATTTGGGGTGGGTCAGGGGAAAAGATGAATATTATCACCGGCCATAAATCATATAATGCAATAGGGAGCGAACAGAATTCCAACTCTTCAATATTTCAGAGTAAAACTTGTAATCTAATAAAAGAAAGTCTATGGAAATATATGGCTGTTGTTACCATAATCATTTGTCTTACAAATTGTAAAGTAAAAATTAAGTGAAGCAAGAGGAAAGAACACTGACATTTAGTCCACACATCATTACTTTGGAAAAATGTAGAGCTTCAGGCAACTGCAAAGAGTTTTCCTCAAAAAACAGATGACCCAAGTTCATTCCTCTACAGTTGCATTTGTTTTGTTTTAATGTCCAAACACTATCACACAGAAAAAGTCCCTGCTAAAATGCCAAAAAGACAAGTACCACTAGTTTCAACAGTTGCAACCATAACAGGAGAGAGGAGGAAAGAAAGCTGGAGTAAAGTAGCATTGGTTCTTGACAGTGCTGCTTCAGAACAAGGCTGGCAGGAAAATGTTGCTCTGTATTAGCGGCCTGTGAAAGTTTGGAGAGGTGGAAACCCCTTGGATTCTTGTCCAGCAGGAGGTAAAGTGGGAAACCAATCTTTCATTCTAGCTTTCTGGCATCAGGATTCCCACCAGGCTCATGTTTATTTGAATAAAAGGAGTCTCTTTTGTGCCCCACAACCAAGAGTTAACTGCTTAGAGATTTAAAAACAGCCACAGCAGTGCTGGTGTCATCCGTCTTTCTCCAAAGTGCTCTCTCCCTGCCTTAACTGACTATATAACTCTGCCACCACCTCACTTCCACATTCCTGGCTTCCCTCTTTGCTACAACTGGCGCTCCTCTCCTAGGAGAAGCCCTCAGCCAACCCCTTAGCTCCTACACAACCCACTCCATGGATGGAGCATGACTTTTCTGTCAAGGAATCTAAACCCCTTCCTGGAGCAAGGTTCATAGTCTCTTTTACAAGCCCAATTAAGGTTTTAGGGGCTAAGTATCCCAGACAAGAGCTTGAGTGAGGCCCCTGAACTCCTTGCTCTTAAGCACAACTGCTCACATCAGAAAGTAAATCTCTTATAAGCACTGTAATTGCTCAATATCACATCAGGCACCCACAATTCCTTCTCAAAAAGGCAAACATAGGAAAAGGAATTTGCTATTGAGTGATTTGGGGAGATTTATGTGAAAGGGAGGCACAAGTATGAAAAGCAGAGACTAAAAGAGCGTGGAAGCATGTCTGTGCTGACTGCTGAACAGGAGAGAGACTTGGAACTGTGAGCAAGGACTCTGTGTTCAGGGGACAGCGACTTTGCAAATCAACACAACTGCATCAAAATGACAGCTGGCTCCAACCCCGATTTTTCATCCCAAGTACAGCAACTCATGCAGTCCCATTTAAGGATTATACAGTGGCGAGAGTGGAGCAATATTATCCACATCTAGGAAAAAGAACAAACATGACAGTAAATAAAGAACAATAGCAATTAAATCAGAAGGCACAGAACCACAGATAGAGATCATACCGCAAAACCACAGCATTACTGAGATTGGTTTAGTGTTGGATGTGCTGCTTTTCTTGTCTGTTAAGATAATAAGCTACTCGGGTTGAGAACTCTGGGAATTAGAGCCATTATGATGACTGGGATATATGGACTCTGTAGTCTCCTTGTTGTAAGATTGAAAATAGAAAATTAAAAAACGTAAGCAGTAGTCACACAAGTGATATGAAGTATTTAAGTACAAACAGTATTTATAAGGAAGTGAGGTTGAAGAAGCTCCAACTTCCAGCCTGAAAGTTGTTTTCTTATGGTTAAATTCTACGAGAACTAGATCTTATTTTTTATTGTAACTGACACTGTCTGACCTCCTAAACTTCTTTGAGCCCAAATAGGTAATGTGAATTCACTTACCAAGCTCTAGCTATTTAGAAGTTTGGGATCAGTGCTATACCAGTTTTCTAAGCTCCCTCTACTGCCCGTGGAGAAGAGGAGCACCTTTTGAGGGTTACCGGGCTCTGAAAGTTCTTCCCAGAGTCATCTGTCAGTGCTGCACTGGAGTTAGCCATCTCAAAAAACAGGGCAGGAACAGCAGAGCTTCTCTGATTGGGATAGATATCATATATGGTTTGCAAAATATTTATACCAATTAATCAGCACTCTTTCTCAGTTACTTCAATCAGACAGCGTGTGCAGAAAAAGAACTCTGTATTTTAGGAACATCAACAATCTTTTCAAAGGAAAAATTAGTAATAAAGGCTTTGTTTCCAAAGCATTCTGATATATTCTAGCTATTTTGATTATTAATGGTTAATATTGAAAAAAATATTCGAATAATTTATTTTTCAGAATGAACAGATACTGTTTCCTTCCTAAAAGAAACTAAACACTGAAATAGATTTTTCTGAGCACGAGTTTATGGCTTATTACACTGTCTCAACACAAGTTTCCAAAAGAGATTCCTTTCAAGGGAACAAATGCAGAAAATGTGGCCTTCTAAAATACTTTAATTCAATGTACAGAAGATTTTTTATCAGTATTAATATATCTATTTTAGTTTAATGAAAGGAAGAGTCATTCTTTTAAGATTTTATTCTTGGAACTACTTTTTGTTCTATTTTTAAAACACCACCCCTTATAGATCATTATCCCAAAATTATCTTTCTGAAAGACCTGTTTCTCAACATTACAGTAAGATGCAAGAGGACTCGATTAGGAGGAACAGTTCTAACTCTTAAGTTATTAACGGCAATGCAAAATGTATTTAGAGTATTAAAGGATGAAATGCCCACTTCTGTGGGCATTTCATTTCACAGAGAGCAAGAATTAACAGCATCTTACAACACATTTGATAACTCTTTGGTATCTACATCTTTTCTTTCTTATCTACCTCTTTTCTTTCTTTTACCTTTCATCCTTTACCTCCTCTTGGCTGTCTAGAGGAAACCAAATAAGGGAGCGTGACTATTTGGTGCCCTTATTTTTTCTTTTTTTCTAAAATTCAGTTCATTCATCTAAAAAAGCTTTTCATCTCCCAAAGTTTTCCACTCTTCTGGACATGTCTGACCACTTCTGAGATTGGAAAAAGCCATAGGGGCTGAACCAGCAAGGCCTCCCCAGAAGACACAGGTGCACTACAGAGTTAAACAGATGCAGCAAGAGCCTCATGTCCAGCACAGGTATATGTTTAGGTGGTCTGTTCCAAAAGTGGAAACAAGACCAAGGATTTGGAAGGGGAACTTGTACAAGAGGACAGATACCAAAACTGTACAGGAGGATGTAGAATTATTGGTAGACTCTAGGGAGAAGCTTCTATATGCCCATCAATATCATTTTCCCTGCACTGGACCCAGCAGAATTCCTGGCATGCATACAGAAGAGCAGAGTGACTCTTTGCACCACCAAAAGTGTAGTAAAAAAGCAGTAAAAAAGGTCGTTTAACTCTATCCCATGTCTGTGGTGCAGTCAATTGTATGCCCACATTTGTAACAAATGGGAATTCATGAACAGGCTCCAGCATAGGCCCATGAGTTGAACATATTGATTTTTGGTACAAACTTGGTCCCTCTGTGCCCCCTAAGAGCCCCCCTTCAGGGCAGTTCAGAGTTTACTCCCCTACATAATCACACACTACGTCTAGATCAAAACAAATGAGCATCGTTTTGTGAAATGCAACACAACTGATTTTTCTTTGTTTTGTTTTTATAAGTTAGAGCTCTTCCTGTATCCAGCTAATATAGTTATCTAGTAAGTTTCTTAACTCACAATGATTCCTGGATAGTAGCCTCCCACAGTAACATTTTCTGTTCTTGTTGTAGCTGCCAGACCTATGGTCAGTATGAAAATGGACACCACCAGTAAAGAGACTGTGAACCAAAGTGAAGTCTTCTTCCTTTTTGCAAATTGCCCTGTAAAAAGTGGAAGGGGGTTGGGGGGGGGGGAGGGAGGAGAAGATGAAGAAAAGAGTTTTGAATTGCAAAAATTGCAGGACAAAATAATCAACTGTTTTCTTTTGTTAAACTCTTCTGTTGTTAACCCACCGTTGTTCCCCCATTAATGAAAACTGCTGGCAAACAACAGAGAGATTTAGGAAACACAGAGTTAGCTGGAACCGCACACACATCAGGCACATGTACGAGCTTTTATTAAGCTGAACCGAATGTCAGTGACAACAATGATTATGCCTTATCTTCTGAAATAATCAAGTTGTTGTTAATATCTGTAAGCCAAATCCTGCAAACCTTGAACAGTGCTTACCTTTGTGAAGTTCCAGTTTAACTCTATCTTGGCAGAATATACAAATTTATATTTTAAACAAGATGAATGTGAGCTCTACGCACTATCGCAAAAAAAAAATGAATGTGGTGTTCACATTACTACTAAGACAAGCAAAACAAACTATATCACTGAAACACGTCTGTAATATAACTCATCAGATAATGATGTATGGGGACACCCTTTCAAGTAGTAGCTGCTCAATTAAGTACATTCACTGTAACTAGGATTTGGATTCAAGCACTCAGAAGTGAAAATCAGCAGGCTCATTTACTGATTTCATTATGCTTCAAGCCACTTACTTTTGTTAACTTGGTGGTATATCTGAACAGCAGGCACAGATTGTTGATATCAGAGCACCAGTCCACAGCACAGACTTAGGTAAACAGCAATCAGTATGTTACACAAATTAACAAAATGCACCTAAAGGAATAATACTGAGGGAGCCTGCAGTCCCCCTTTCAGGCTCCTTTTGCTCCAAAAGGCAAGATCATGCAGGATCACCCCTGGAGCATTGAGTCATGCAATGCTGTGCTACACCAGGCTGCAACTGGGTAGCACAGACCTGCAGCAAGACCACAGCCTGCCCACAGCACAGAAGCAATTTCTCTCCTTCTGTGGTCTCACAAAGCAGTTTGCACACTTGGGATTCACCTGAAGGTGAGGCAGAAGTTGGCACTGTGTTGAATGCTGGGGGCAACAGCACAAACCAGGGAGGGGAAGGTGTGAGAGAGGTATGCTTGTTTGTTTTGGACTCTGGGAGTGAGACAAGATAGTTCTGCTGCAAACCAAAACACAGGAAATGAAGGAAGTCAAAGAGCAAACAGAAGCCATTTCCAATTTGTCATTTTAGTTATGCATCCAATTTAAAGTTACCCAGTTTAAAAGGCAGGCTTGCAAACCAAATCAAACAATTTCAATGAATAAATAGGCACATTTATAAGAAAAATCTGTGTGTTTGCTGTCTTTTCTCCACTGGAGAAAACAGACAAATGGAGTCCAGGCCTTTAGAATGAAATCCAAGTAACTTTACTGAAAACAAATATCACCTATTGAGCATATGTGTGTCTCTTTCATCTGCATGTGTTAGGTGTTCCCAATAAAGATCAAGAAATAATTCATTGGACTCTCCAGTAATTCTCTGGCATCACTCCTCCAGCCTGTGTCCCAGCTGTTCACCTCTGGCAATTCTCCATTAATTCATGGAGGGTCTGAGAGGACATGGAAATTCTTCATTATCTATCCATTCTTCACTAGGTGTATGGGTTTAAATAATGCCAGTTCCGTTTCAACAAAGCCAGTTCAGAATGGAAAAGCCAGCTTCACATGTAACTCCATAAGTCAGCTACCCTTCTCACAAAGTAAAATTATTAATTCAGTACATCAGATAAAATACCTGATTCAATGCAATTTCAGACTTCCAGATAATATCCAAACTAGATGCTCATTGTAATTCATAGTTGCATTACTGCTGTATTCATTTGTCCAACCTACTGCCTATCTGTACAGCCTACAATAAGGGACACCTAAGATACAGTATGGCCCAAAAGATTTAGGATTTGATGTTTGGCCATCCTCACCATCTTTATGAAAAACAAGAAAAGTTATTGGAAAGAGAAGTAGGGAGAAGTTAAAAAAATAAGTATCTTTTATTATGTATATGTCTGGATGCTGCTGAGTCTCCATGACGCCTTGTCCAAGCATGCACTGGAAGCTATCACTTCAGCAGCACAGCTGTTGCATACACCAGCCCAGCCTACTGTACCAGGGAACTTCTGTTGACTATTCCATTTACACCACAGAAATGTTTTTCAGTGGAAAACCAATGGGATTTCCTATTTTTTCTCTCCACTTATATATAAAGTTTCACTATTCTGTCCAATGAGTCATTTTTCTAACCTACAGAAAAGTAGATGTAGAAAAGAGGCTGGCTTTTCCAAATCCATTCAATTCTCTTCAAATCTCCTGAGCAGTTAGGGGACTCTTTGGCAGTGATGAATTTCCTGCTAGCATAAAAGACTCAAATCATTCGTTTTCCTTATGCCTAGAATAGAAATCAAGTTATAAGATAGAGGACTGTGCTGGTAGTGGTGACAGGTTCCTGCAGTGCACCAGAGCAGAGCTCTGTTCTTCTTTAGTAATACCTGAAATGTGATTCTTCTTACACACAAACAGACACCCTTTAATCTGAGCAGTGCATTCTAGACCCGGGTTGAACCTGGGCTCCTTATTTGACAAACCAAAATTCTTCTCATTCAACCAAACACAGGGAAATAAATCTAAAATGACTTAGAGAAATAAAACAAATTTATACTTCTAAACTTAACATAAACCAGTGGTCATAAGTAAAAGGAAATGAAGGAAAATAGATGGAAATTAACTAGCTCTGTCTCCACATTTTTAGTGAAAAATGAACTCAGAAAAACTTTAAAACGTTGATCAATATTACTTACCACACCATCATACAGAAAACCCTCTACACAGATAGCAGCAACTGAGACATGGCAGAGCATGTGAGGAACAGAAGGGCTGGAACGTAGGTTTACTCCTGAACCTTTGAACTTGCTTTCCCACCTTCACAGTACATGTACCTTTGCTTCAGCCTCTGCTTATGTATGGGGATGCTCGGGGCACATGGGAGTAATGATTTACATTCGAGTATCGAAGAGATACAATTATCTCATATGTAGATAATACACATAATAACGCAGTGATGCATACAGATGTGTAATATATAAGGGAACTACAGTGACATACAGCAAAAACTGAAGATGAAAGAAGGTCTTAGATCAAGAGTGCTGCCTTTGTAGAACACTCTCTGGCAAAGCTTTCTCAGTGAATGACCCTTCTTGAGCAAATCAGATAAGTTCAAAGGGAAAAGGAGACTGCGGCATGGTTGAAGGCGAGACCAACATTCACTTGACTGACTACATCCATGGCTACCAAGAGAATTGACTGATGTCCTTGCTGCTCTTTATCATCTTTGAAAAGTCACAGACAGAAGAAACACAAATGCATTGCTTGTCTTAAAAAAGGGCCAAAACAATGATTCAGGGAATCACAAGCTGATCAGACTCATGTTGGTTCCTGGGAGTCTGGAACCAAAAATTATGAAGCACGTCCTCTTGGAAGACATTTCTGGGCACATAAGTAAAAGGAAACTGGAAACAGTCACAACTGATCAACTCAACTGCCTACCACGACAAAAAATTTATCACTGTGGAGCAGAAGATGTCACTCACCTCAAACATGGCAAAGATATTAATACTGCATCCTACAGTATTCTCAAAACCAAGTTGGGACACCGTGGTCTGCATGAATAGATAAGCCAATGTTTAAAAAACTGGCTGAATGATTGGCTTCAGAGAGAGTGGTTAACGTATAGTGCTCTACAGGGAGGTCAGTAACAAATGAAATACCATGGGGGTCTGTTTGGGAGAATGGTCCCTTTAACTGTATCCATTAATGCCCTGCAGAAAGTGGTAAGAGTGCACGCTCTTCAAGCTGGCAGATGACAACTAGGGACCAGACAATACTATGAAGGGCAGGACTGCCATTCAGGGACCATCAGAAAACTTAAAGAATCCAACTGGCAGAGATAAAGTTGAAGGCACAACAAGCTATGCCTTGCAATGATACTTGCTGAGGACTGCTAGGCTGGGGAGCAGCCCTGCTGAACAACAACTGGGGGTGCTGGCAGACAATGAGCTGAACATCAGCCAGTACTGTGCTCTGGCAGCAAAGGTGAGCAGAAGGCTGTTTTAACAAGAGCATCACCTGTAGATCAGAGAGGTAACTATGTCCTTTTATTCAGCTCCTGTTGGATCATATATTATTTTCAATTTTAGGTCCCCAGTACAGGTAAGACATCAATTGGCTGCAGCAAGTTCAGCAGGAGAGCCCTGAGAAGCTGGAAGTGGCTAGAGTACATACTGTGTAAGAAGAACCTGACAGAACAAGGCTAGTTTGATCTGGAGAAGTGAGAGCCTTTGGCAGTGCTAGCAGCAGTCTTCCAATACCTACAAGGTGGTCATCAAGAGGACAGAGGCAGGCTTTTCCTAGTGGTACACAGCAGGAGGACAGAAGTCAGTGAACCTAAACTGAAATATAAGTGTCTCAGGTGAGGTATAAGGAAAAAATAATAATAATTTGGACAGGGAAGCACTGGATCAGGTCTCTCAAAGAGGCTGTGCTGTTGACATCCTTGGAAGTTTTGAAGGTCCAATCAGAAAAAGCCCTGAGCAACCTGGTCTGACCTCACCACTGACCCTGCCTTCAGCAGGAGGCTCAACTAACAGCTTCCTAAGGTACTTTCCCACGTGAGTTACCTTGATTCTATGATTTTACAACAGTCAAGACAGCTAGATTAAAGGTGGTCTGGGTATGTGTGCTTATATTTACTGTTCCAAAACTCCAGCTTTTTGTAGTGTACTCTAAAGGGATGTAGGAAAGCAAACCTTCTGAAGGTCAGTGGATCAGATGATCCACAGCCAAGTGTTTCTGAAAACACTGAATGTCAGCTTTTGTGAGTGCCAAGGAGCAAAGCTACTGCAATTTCAAAGTAACACCTGTACTGGCAAAAGCTAATCAGATTGCATGGAGATAAAGCACATGTCCAAGCTGCCTTATGAAGTTTTGATTATACTGTATTGATGATACCAATAACGATACGCAAAGAAGAAAGACACGAGTTTGATAGCCCAGATAAAGCTTGCTGGAAAGTATTTTCAGAAAAGGCATGCTCTTATTTGTAAGTGTAGCAAATGTGGGATAAAACAGAAAAGGATCTCATTATTTATAAGGTCATTTTTTTCTGACTGAGCTACATTTTAACTTTGATATTTACAGCTGCCAAGAACCATAATCAATTTATGCATGCGATACCCTTCAATCTTCAGACTCTTTGATCTTCTACCAGCTACATCTCAAACTGGATGCTAATATCCAATCATACCTTCTTTTTTATATTCTACACTAGAAGCTCTCACAACTACCTGTAGCCAGCTACAGACTCCAGCCTTGGCAGAGATAACTTAGAGGTGTAGAGAGAGGCCCCTTCCACAGCAGACACTGGCACACAAAATCACCTGTTCTCAAGGAATTGTACAACTAGGTGGGAAGAAACTGGCTTCTAAATTGGTTTCTGCTGGTTGTCTGTGTTTCTTTAGTCACATGAAAAAAAATTTTGGTGCCCCTATCAAAAAGTGTATAAATTATACATATATACCTCACCAGCTTATTGTGAGAACTAAGTAATATTTGTAAAGCATCCTATCTTCAGATGGAAAGGGCTGCAAATGGTTCTACTTCTGCTATTTCAGTCACACTCCCTCCCAAGATTTTTCAAATCTTTATTTACTGCTGTTTGTACCAGTTGCCATGCAGTTTTTGGATCTGCTTTTACTACCTTCCCATGGGTCTATACAGCCAAAAAGCAATGCCAGTCTGTTCCCAAAGGCCTGGCACTGTCCATAGCACAGACACATGGCCTGATTCTTCCTAACAATTTCCGTGGCAAGCGCTGGACTAAAGGCTGACCATTTAAAAGAAAAGCCATTTAGAGGCAGAGGAAGAGTTGCTGTCAGTATTTCTAGGTTGTTTTTTTTCTTTTCTAGGGGAGTTTTTTTATTTTTATTTTCTTTTCCCCTAGACCCAACATTCCTGTGGTGTAGGAAACAGTTAATGAAGGCTATTGACCTTACAAGTTTTTAACACTGAAGCAACTCTCAAAATAATTTTGAGTTATCCCCTTAAACTTCTTTAACAATGATGCACTGTGTACTCTTAGTCTGAGCCTCACTCCAATTTGCTTAACACATCAAATTAATATCTCAGCATGCCAAAAATCAAGTGTGTGGAAAGAAATCTTCTCATCATATTCTCATTAGCTTGAGACCTGGTCAATAGAGAGTGTGTACATTATTATCTCATCCTCTGGAGTAGAAAGAAGTGCTCACTGACACAGCAACAAAATACAGCAAAACTTTCTTGTTCACCAGTGGCAGAAAGCAAAATTATTTACAGTGCTCTGCTTAAAATGACCAGGGGGAGAAATTCAATTTGCCAGACAATCATGGAAAATGAGTGGTTTTGTGGGGAGGGTATAGACAAGATTTCTGGTAAAATGCAAAGCATTATGTCCTTTAATGAACAGCACGCTCTGTATTAAAGAAAAGTAAGAATTTAAAAGGAGAATGAATTAATGATGAAACATGTCCATGGTATAGAAAGCAGGCAATGGCCAAGGAAGGGGAAAATAGAGTGAAACAGTATCTCCCAACTCTGGAAAATTTGCAAGTGATCTCCAAATAAACTCAAAAAAGTCTAAATTTAGACTGAGATGACTCTATTTCGCTAACTTCACAATTCCTTTTAAAATCCAGCTCCAGACATCACAAAGTCTACAAAATGAGTGAAACAATTTTTTGCAAGGAAAGAAGCACTGCAGGATGTAGCAATTTGCTCGGACCACAATCACATTTGCTGGATATTAGTACCACAAAATTTCATACATTCCTCTTTGATCTAGTTAGGGAGATCTGAATGGAAACGCTTATTTGAAATAATGCTCCAGCCAAATATGTATTAGCATCCTAATACCAGAAAAGATAAGTGAGGAAAGTTTTGGTAGCAAAAAGAAAAGGTATATCTTCATTACCTAATGAAAGAATTACAATTTAGTGCTTTGGACAGGGTAGCATTGATCATAGATAACAAGATCATTGAAGCTGAAAGTCACCACAGACAGAGTACAGTATCAAAGCAGCAATGCAAATTCTGTATCCGCTGCCTTAGCAAATACTTAAGGGAAGATCTTCGGAGCTAAATTAATAATTCTTAATTACTGCAGCGTTCTCTACAGTGCCATCTCTCTCCTGGCTATAGCTTTCATTGTGTATTTTCCAAAATGGTTTGCCAGCAAATGAATCCTACGTCGCCTCAGAAAGCTAAATGTGATAGAATGCGATGCTTAAAAGGGATACTCACACCTACCGCTGGCAGTTGCTTTCCCTTTCCTGATTAAATGCTTGACTTGTCCAGAGTGCTGAAGTAATTAAAGCAGATGCAACAGCACTCATTTCAAGCCACAAGACAGCAGCGTGTATCACGTCTGACTCTTTAATTTGTGAGGAAGAATCCATCAGTGTGATGTATACCTTCAACTCCTTCAGAAACACATAAATAGTTCTATTATTAAAAAACAAACAAACACCCACCCAAACTCACTGTGCTTTCGTTGTGTGGCGACAGTGCTACCACGCAGTACTGACGTGACCTCATGGCTTTGGCAGCAATGGCTTCGCTAATCAATAATTGAAGGAGCAGCTCGTCGTTTGTTTAAGGACAGCCTTAAGATTTCCACTGCTCGCCTGAGAACATCTGTCAAATTACGTTACGGCACATCTTCCCCTGTCATCTTTTCAGCACCGAGACCGCTCTCCTTCCACGTGCAAGGAGAAGTTTAACGTCCACGGCAGCCGGCGCTTTAGGACCCCCATGTGCCGCGGTCCCTTAGAGCTCCCACCTGCTCCAGCACAGCGGAGCTCCTCTCCTCACACAGAATAAAGCTACTCGTCTCAACGCTATCACACCGGCACCGCTCGGTGATAAGCACGCCGAGAAGACAGAAGGCTGTTTGTAAACCCCGCAGCCCCGCCGCCCACCCCGCCGCCCAGCTCCGATGGACACGGGCGGACACGCCTTCGCTCCTCCGTCCCCGCCGGCCACCACGGCAGCGAAGCGCCGCTCCCCTCGAGGCTCGGAGCCCCAAGCGGGCCCAGCGGGAGCCGGGGCTCACCTGTGGGGTCCAGCAGGGCCAGCGGGCCCGCCACCGCGGAGGAGGTCGCCGGCGCCATCATCCTCCGCGGACGGCTGCGGCCGGAGCTGGCCGCGGGGTGCGGGCGGCAGGGCGGCGGCGGGCCCGCCCCGTGGGGAGCGGGGCGGGGCGGGCGGGCATTCGGCGGTCCTTGCGGAGGTACCAACGGGCGAGGGGAGGACGGCGTGTGGCAGCCTCCGAGCCGCGGCAAGCCGTCCCTCCGGTGCCCTCGGGCTCTGCTCGGTCCTGTCCCCAGCCACCCTGCCCGGTGGAGACGGCTGGCTAGGAGCCGGCACAAACTTCTGTACGTCTTTTCCAAGTGTGTTCCAACAGCCGCTGCATCCTCTAGGTGCCCGCCGATCCTTCTGCGGGACTTCTCCCTAGCAGAGAACAGAAGAACATGTTTTTGTGGACAGTAATTTTGGTAGGGTGCCAACCAATTTGCTTATATTAAGGTGTTCTTCAGCTTGTAATAAACTTAAGCCTCTGTTTTTAATGTGTTTAATGTCTTTTTGTTTTGTTTTTGTTTTAGTGAAAGTTAGAAGCATAAGAGCTAGTTTAACTCCTCAGGTTCAAGGATGACTATAGACAGGGATTTCCTGTCCATAAACAACAGGGAAGATTGTGGAAGATTTTAATGTCTCAGACAGAATTTAGAAAACAAGTAATTGAATGTATCATGTGTTGTTGGCTGCAATGGGCAGTAAGTATTTTCTACCAGCAGTCACCAAACAGACACAGTTGAAACAACTGAATGTACAAAAATCATGGACTCTACATACAGATTGAAAAATCTCATGCAGCTCTCTCATCTCAGATGATAAGGTACCTCAGGTTCCTGGCCCTTGTCTCCTAAAAAAGGATAGCACAAATTGAGAACAATAGATATAGACCACTTTGAATTCTAAGCCTGTCTACCAGTATACTTCCTCCAACATACTGAACAGTTTCTCCCAACTTTATGCCCTCTGCAAATTTAATATGCCCTGTATCTGATCAAGGCCATCAGTGACAATAGATAGTACCAGTCAAAGGAAGGACCTCAGCACTTTCCATCTTTCAGGACATGAAACTCCAGCGACTTTTTCCATCCCTTCTATAGTGTTGTCATTTACACTGTTTCTCTGTAGGAAGGTCTGGCCTGGTACTAAGAACCCCTGTATCAGTTCTTTTAACTTGTGAGAACTATTTTCTCATTAACCCCTTTTGAAAACCCCTGTGGGCTTTTGTTGGTGGTGGCAGTGCTTTTTGGGAGAGGTTTATTCCAAATTTTTCTCCACAACGTCTACTCTCAGCAGGAGTTATCCCAATTCTCCTCATTCTTCATATTTGGTGGTGCTTTTGTACTCATCAAAAAGTTTAGGGTTTGTCTCCTCCTCCCATTGTTTGAACTCCAAACTGAAAACCAATAAACCAGTCAGTGCTGAGGTTAAACTCAGGACTCTTAATTATCCAGATCTCCCAGTGACACAGGATTTGGACAATAGGGTAAGAAGAATTCCTTTGTTCATAATTTATAAATAGTATTTATTGGCATGGTTACTGGTGCTATTCCTCAAGGAATACATTGCTCTAATTCAGCTGGACATTCTAAGGAAATCATGCAGGAAGTGAAAAAAGTAAAAGATAAGTAACCATGAGGTAGTCACCGGCTATTAAAAGACAATTGGTGGACAAATCACTTCAAAAATTCTGCTTCCTGGCTCCAGCCAGTTTCCAAGGTGCATTTTGTTTGGCTGTGTTGTAGGGTTTTTTGTTTCTTTTTTTCACTGTTTTCTTTCTATCAGAAAAGATTTGAAAGAATGTGCCAGCTAAAAGGGGGACTCAAGAATGTATAGCGATGAATAACAGTGCTTGGAGGTATCCAAGATGATAGATAAATTACACACAGCTACCTATGTGTCAGAAGTGGGTTTAATTGCCTTCAAAAAGCTTTTCACTCATTAATTTATGCAATCAGCTTTTGAACTCTGTAAACTTTTAGGATTTACAGCATCTTGTGACATGTGCGTCAAGAGAAGAAGTAGTATGTCCCCATGGAGAAGCAAACTGAAAAGAACTAGAAAAATGTTAAATGTCAGGTGTATTTAGAGCCATAGTAAAGTATACCTGAGGAAAGGCGCTGTGCAGAGAAAAACAACTGCTACACAATACCAAAAGCTGTTGGATGTGTACCTCTGCAAGACAGTTTGTTGAAGTATGTTTACAATGCAGCAACAGTGCAACACCAACAAACAGGACCAAGCAAAACAACAACAAAAAGCCACCTTAGTTTGTGTTGTGGACACATTTGCACACGGGTAAAAATGAATGTATATGGTGTATCTCTGTCAGTTCAAAAAGTAACAGATGCTCAGTTTTTGGAATGCATGTTGCAGAAACTCCTCTAGAAAATGTGACTTACATTTCCAAATTAACTACGCTATTGCAAAAAGAATAAATCAGTCAGAAATGTGAATGTGACACTGATATTGTTTTAACAGGTACAATTTCAATTACACTTCTAAGTAGCAAATTTAAATGTCTAAATATTTAATTATTTTGCCTGTCTTAAAACATTTTCAAAAATTCCTTTAACTGTACAGTGCATTATACTATCCACTTAAATTATTATTTTTTTTAAAGCCCAAAAGTAAGTGAGGCATCCTGTACCTTTCCTCATATCAGCTGCTGCCTAATTTAGCCAAGGTGCCCTTCATTTCTACTGTGGTAGACACTGTTAAAGTCACAGACAATGTATAATGCATTCTCAGTGATGAAAAAGAACTCCTTGCACCCTCTCTCTTCTCATGCAAGGTTGTTTCCTCTAGGATGTGCTCAACTTTGCTCCGTTCAGATTTAAAGTCTCAGTTATGTGGTTCTGTTCTTTAGCAGACTGTTTTACAATTGAATTGCAACCAAGGAGAGCCAGGAGGTAAACTGCAACCAAGAAGCTCCTTGAGAGTCTTAATCTACTCCAGGATTTGTCAAACTGATCTCATACTTGCTTTGTAAACTCCTTATGCTTCTATAATGCACACTATTCCTCAGAAACTCTGGACAATAAGACATGAAACTGGAGTGATATTCTGACATACATTGCAGTTTCCACTGTGTATTAAACACTTATTGGCAAGGGGAACAGCAAAGTTTGGAGAATGTGGTGGTTTGGTCAGCTGTGATAGTTTGATCAACTAGGAAGAAGATGGCAGAGGGAGAAAGTGAGCAGAGGCAAGTGGGTCAGCCCTTGATGCTCATTGTAGAGGCACTTCACCAGCCTTGGAGAGGTATTGCAAAGGTAGAAAATGGGTCTCTTTCTCCCTCCCAAAGGTTCTTATAAACCACTCAGGTAAACTGTTTAGAGCAGAGTAAGATGATGGGCACATACTGTAGTACAGTCTCAATATTTTTCTAGTGTACAGGTCCATTGAAAAATCAGAACTGCAGCATTTACTTCACACAGGAGAGGAGAATCTTGCCAATTTTTAAAATATTGTGTTTAGGATTAAATAAAAACTTGAAGATGTCGCAGAAAAAAGGACATAAAACCTGAAGTAGAAGTTGGGTCCTTATGGAGGATATGAAGCATGATCTAGCTGGAGAGATGAGGGTTGGCAAAGTTAGGGCAGTGAAGTCACATTTAGACGAAGACAGTGAGAAGTACATGAACAGCAAGTGGGCTCTGGGAACCAGAGCCAAGGTGGCTCTCTGCCAGCAACACAGTAACTTAGTGACTTGTGCCAGCACAATGACTTAGACCGACCTGCTTTAGCTAAGTTGCACCTCTCAGCCTCCTTCCACATCACCCTAGAAAGGGCCATCTTCACACCACCCCACTTGTGATGGCATACATGCTGATTAAAACAAAGCTGAAAAACTTGGCCTTTCATTTTAAAAGGAAAGATGATGCTGTATTCTCTGTTGATACCTCTGTGAGGAAGAAAGCATTCAATGAAAAATTAGAATGTCAGTTTTTTATCTTTCAGATTCCTAGCTTGCTTTATTATGGTAGTGCAAAGGAAGGGCCACAGCTTGGTTTATTCTTTCTGCTTGATTTGAAAGTACCAGAATTAATGGTGCATGTGGTGACATGGGCTGCCTGTGGAGATAAGGAGAGATGTTGAAATAAAAAATGGTGACAGGTTTTAAAACCCATTCTCTATCTTCGGGGCCAAGACACTTTCAGCAGCACTTTAGAGCTTTCCAGACACTTTGTTTTTTAAAATACTAAATTATCAATAACAGAAGGAGAGTTAAAAGTAGCTGGTGGACCATGACTTGCTACCGGGGAGGTTTAACCACTCAGAAGATAGACTACTGCTTGCTGCCGTGGAAGTTTAGACATGCAGATAGAGGACATAAGTTTCAAAGCCACTGCAGCCCAAAACATTTTACAAAGGAAAAACTGTATAGAAGAAATAAAAATAATAAAAGCTCAGAATGGATTAGAATGACCAAGAGTCAGACTCATATTTGATGTATGCAAGGCCTTCATCCCTGATGACAAATCTCTTGTGTTTCCCTAAGACACAAATACAAGGGGCTGGCAGAAATGAAGAGGATGTTCCTGAAGGGTTCTGCTGATCCCACTGAACTGAAATGGTAGAAGGAGGACAAAATCAAAGCCCTTCTGTCTCACTTGCTTTCTTTTATGCAGAACTGCCTGTTACCCTGGAAGAAAGCCCTCCCAGTTTTGGCAGTGCTGCAAAGGAGCTGAAGAGTGACGGTCCAGTGCTGCAGTTCAAAAGGTGACAAAATGACTGGAGAACTGCAGTTGCTCAGGTGGAATTTCCAACCAAGTGCAGCTACTGAAGACAGACATCTTTTATCTGCTGTATTCTTCCTCTTCAGAAAGCATGCTACAGCACTGGATAGAAAAAACATTTAATGCATTTTTTTGCCTAGCATAGCTGAAAGCAAATAAGAAAATTGGAATAAGAGCAGGAAACCAGTCCCTCTATCATGCAGGTTTTTCTTCTCTCTCCTCTTCCCTTCCTCTCCCCTCCTCTCCCCTCCTGTCCTCTTTTCTCCACTTCTATAAAATGGAATAAAGCTTTCAATGGTAGTGGTGTTGCATGTTGACATTTCAGGTCTTAAATTAGACTATTTTGGGAAAGAATACATTTCTTCAATACGAGGGTCATTGGGAAGGGTGGTGAAGGGCAGAAGGACTGGAGGGAAAGCCCTGTGGAGATGGAGTAGGTGAAAGATTCATCTTCAGAAAAGGGATGTTTGTTGAGAGTTGGTGCTGGCGGGAATGTCTCACTTATTCATTCTCTATCAGCAGAAATCTGAAAGTATTGGGGGTTTATAATGTAAAAACTGAGCCCAAAGAATACAGGGTGCAAGTGAGATGTTAAAAATACCTGTTGAATAAGTGTAATCTTGCATAGCTAACACTGTCACACTGCCATAGCCCCCAAATGTGAGCATCTTATGAGAGTATGTTTTTGGATTCCTAAAGACACAATCTGTATCATGAGTACCATTGGGGCTAATTGAAAAACAATTTGACATGCCCTTTATACTGCTGTTTACTCATCAGTGTGTGATTTTATACAGAGATCATCCATTTCTTGAACGTTCACGCTAACAAAATCTCACCCACACAAAGGTTGTGAACAACTTACAGTAAAAGTTACACAATCAGCACATCCTAGATGTTCAGTTATAAAGAATAAATGTTTGCAAATCTGGTTTAATATTGGGCTCATTCTAATAAAAAAAATCTTGAAATGAGAACTTTGCATTAGATCTGAATTGCATCAGCATTCACAAAAGAGAAAGGCTGGCTTCAGAGAGGGAAATAGTTTTGTGGCTCCATATACCTGCTGGGCTCCACAAGATAAAAAAGAGGCAGAGGACCTAGTTGGAAATAGCTGCTTGCATTTGGGTAACCAGCTTGCCATGTGCTATGTATGTGTTTCATTTTAAATAACACTTAACCAGGGTTCAAATGAATCAGTAGATGTGATCAGGCATACCACTATCTAGCATCGTATTTCAAGTGCTAATGGTGATTATTGCTTTCTCCTGTAATAACACTTTCAAAAGAGCTTTCATTTGGCTGTTAAGTTTTAATTTAGGTTCCTTCAAGTAAAGGCACTCTTCTCTCAACACAACTCCTTTAGTAATAACTAAGTTTACTGATCCAATTTATAATCCCTGGAGGGCTTTTTGAGCAGAGATTACCGATGTACATTTCCAAAGCTACATTTTAGTCACTTGGGAGTATTTATATCCTAAAACAAGTCTGCTTTTATGGACCTTGATTTTACATTTCCTCTGCATCCAAATTCCTGCTGAGCATAATGCCTGCCTGGCATGCACAAGGGACATGGCATGAGACTTAAGGGCTCTCTACTATGACAATACACAATAATTTAAGATCTAGAGTCTGGCTCTTCTTACGTCTGTAGAAAGCTTCTGTACATGATGTCAGACTCTGGCACAGCTCAGATTAGCAAAGTCAGATGAGCTACAATGAAGTCACAATCTTTGGGAAACAGAAATTCAGTTAAGAGTAAAAAAAAACCCAACACATGCACACACAAAACAAAAACAAAAACAAAACAAAAAAAAAAAAAAAAAAACAACACCAAACGAACCTACATAGAAAAAACCAAAAACCAACCAAACAATGGATGTATTCAAGGTATTCAGGGTTCAAATTAAACACAAGTTTCTCAACCACATTGGCTAACCTAGCACACAACAGAAGTCACTCATAAACTGCAGTACAAATATCAGAGTTATTTAATATCAACATGCAAGAAATAATGTGATGTTTATAAAGACCTGGGTTTGGAAAACCTGCTTTCCCATGCATTGTTTCATACCCGTATACTGACTCTCTTCACAGGTTCCTGGCAATTATTCCCTCAGATCCTGTACACATCTTTTAGAAGCAGATAGCTATGTCACAGGGCTGCCCAGGGATACCCACCACCACTGATGGGTGTACCATTAATCCAGGACCGCAGCAGCCCTTGACTATGCTAGGGTACATAATTATATATCTTCTCTCCTGTGGGTGTCTTTGCAATAAGTCTCAGGCCCTAAACTCCCTGAGCAGAAATTCAGACCCTTGGTTCATTTATTGTAGAAGGTAGAAGAAATATCACTGGGTTTGTTACCTGTCGTATCTGAGAAAGTGACTACAAAACCCAGCCTACAAATCCAAATTCTTCCTGTGCCCTAAGAAGGAGAATTGAATGGACAGAGCCATCTGCCTGTAGCCATTTGGGATGTATCAAAATATTAGAGTAGGAGGATTGCTATAAAGCACTGTTCATGGACTTCCTCAAAGTGCCTGACGTATGGGATTCCATGTGAGAAGGCCTCGTTGTATATAGTGTTACCTGCCCCCAGGCTGCCTCTGTAGCAGAGGTCTGAATTCAACTTGGGCACAAGATGTAGGATCTTCAGCTTATGGGCAAACACCCATATTAATATGGGTAGAAATAGTGTTTAAATTCGATACATATCAGCTTTCTGCTATGCTCATCTGCATGGTATTTGTCCACAATGAACACAAAGCCACTTTCCACCTCACTGGAAAAAGAATGTTAAATTTGAATAATGATAATGAAACACTAAGACATGGAAGTAAAACATGAGCTCAGACCTACAATCTTGCTAAATGAAATATAATATTTTGAAAGTGGTCAAATAAAAATGTCCATCATTCTTGTTTCTGATGTATTTAGGTTGCTCTTTCTGTATGCAAGCACAAATAATTTTAATTACTAAAGAAACCTCATCAATCTAGAGAACATTCACACAGTTGAATGAAACTGTTTTAATCAATCTGGAAAATAATGGCCACCTGTTGACAACAAAACAGTCTTACCCAGCTATCAGAGACTTTTAATTATCAGCAAGTCATTCATATGCATGTGAATGAGCTCTGAGGAGAGGGACCTGGGTGTCCTGGTGGATGTCAGGTTGGCCATGAGCCAGCAGTGTGCCCTGGGGACCAAGAAGGCCAAGGGGATCCTGGGGTGCATTAAGAAGAACATGGCCAGCAGGTCGAGGGAGGTGATCCTCCCCCTCTACTCTGCCCTGGTGAGGCCTCACCCAGAGTTTTATGTCCAGTTCTGGGCTCCCTGGTACAAAAAAGACAGGGATCTCCTGGAAAGGGTCCAGTGGAGGGCTACAAAGATGATAAAGGACATGGAACACCTCTCTTCTGAGGAAAGGCAAATCCTTTCCTGTCATAAATCCTCAAGAGAGAGCTGGGTCTGTTCTGCCTTGAGAAAAGAAGACTCAGAAGGGATGTGATCCATGTCTATAAATATCCAAGGAGCAGGAGGCAAAGGGACAGGGCCGGACTCTTCTCAGCAGTGTGTGGTGATAGGACGAGGGGAAATGGCCACAAACTGAAGCGTAGGAAGTTCCGCACAAATGTGATGGGAACTTCTTCCCAGTGCAGTGACGGAGCAGTGGCACAGCTGCACAGAGAGGTGGTGGAGTCTCCTTCTCTGGAGACGTTCCAGACCCGCCTGGACGCCTACCTGTGCAACCTGGGCTAGGGAGCTGCTCTGGCAGGGGGTTGGATGAGATGATCTCTAGAGGTCCCTTCCAACCCCTACATTTCTGTGATTATGTGAGTGTTCAGTTCTGGTGTGGAAATAATTTCTTTTGCCCTTTTAACTACAGTGCACCATAAATAAACACTAAACATTTCCTTCCTAGAGCATTTTTTTCCATTTTTTACTTCTTACTTATATATTTTTTTAACTATAAGATACTTGATTTATGAGCTACAGTTTTGTTTCTGTTTAAAATTTCCTGCTGTACAGCACCCTACAAAAGGTATCAAGTGTTTAATCTCAATATAAAGAGCTCATGTATTCATATATGAAAGTTGCTTCTGGAAACTTCTACCCTTTCCATTTTGATGAATGGCACCTTTAGGGGAATGGGCACATTCTTCAGCATATGTGCTGTTCATGCAGCACACAGCATGTCCTGGCTTCTCAGATGGAGATAGAAGAAATATGGTGCCTGCTTTTTAGAGGTCTTAAAAAAATGCAGAAGGAATGGGACATAAACACCTCAATGGGACCTCGGGTTGGGGGCAATTGCTGAGAAGTGTCATATGAGATCAAGGGCCAAGGATGGAGAATGCCAGAGGGAGGATTTAGGGAGAGCAGGGAGGGAGATAGGCAGTAAATCCTGAAGCTTTTTAACTCCTCAGACAGCAACAGTGCTTTCGGCAAGACATAAATTGACCCCAACCTTGTGGTGACTTTACAAATAAAAGATGATTTTTTAATGAATTGCGCAGTGAACAAGAGAGAAATGAAAGCTTCTTTACTATAATGATGATTTGCGTTTGGGAGTGCTCTCCTGCAGCACAAACAAATGGCAGGCAGAGTGCTGTGCTGCTCTGGCAGTGCTTCTGGAATTGGATTAGGCCCCCTCCTCCACCCTGTATTGCAGAACAGTTGCTCCTAATTGTGCATCCTATCTGATTACTGACTGCTGCTTCTGATCACGCTCCATCTTTTCCCTTTACCTGCTTTTCATCTTTTGCTTTGCTTCTCTATAATTGCATCAGACTTGCCTCAAGGTCCCAAATTATTTTCTATCAGCTTTGGGTTGCAATAGTTTGTCTGGAGGATTTGGGCAGTTCCACTTGTCCTAGCACCATTCATCTGTTGCCTGAAACTCTGGCTTAGTGAGATCTGTCAGTGGCCAAGAGCCCGAGCAGTTCCTACAGGTGCTGGTGGTCTGAGCTCTACCTCAGAGGATGAAGACCTCAAACCAGCATGGCCTATGTGTGATGACACTCTCCAAATGGCTCAGCAGGACCCCATAGCAGCCAACTCTGAGATGTGGTTTGGAATACAGCAACACTGGAAATTTCAGAAAGGGAAACTGAACACCGAGCTTGTATTGCAGCTATCGATTACTTTGCTTTCATTTATAAATAATGCGTGGTTGCTTAGGTTGCCAGTAAGGAGCCCTAAGACTGCCTGAGGTGATATCTTATTTCTTTAGAAAGAGTTGGTTTAATACATTGTACACTCTGAGTGGTGCCATTGCAGAAGGAGGTAATGCAGCCTCAAAGCAAGATTCACTCACATGAAAGAAATGTGTTCTCATTCCATATCAGGAGGAAACAGATCTTGTTTCCTTTATCCTGGGTGAAAATACGGACACCTATCTCCAAAGCAGCTAATTACAAAGAGGATGAAAGAGGTTACCTATGGAGATGCTGAAGTTTTGGGCTCTGGTTCCAGAGTCACTTTCACTAAATCGAGAAAGCAAACTCATATATCTTGATGAGGTCTGATACAGGAGCTGGTGCTTGATGCAAGTACATATTTGATGTAGGAACATACAGGACACCTGCATCTCCGTGTGCACACATATGTGCAGCGAGCTTCGACTATAGGAAGGAAATTAAGCACTCTGTGTGCTCTGACTAATTTTAAGATCCTTTTGTTTTGAAGTTACTGCTAGCAAATATGCAGATAACATCTAACATATAACAGATAACATGTATGTCCATACAGTATCAAACTGAGTCATTAGATTCAGCAGCATGTGATGACTGTATCTGCCCTGTAGGGTTATTCTTTCATTTGCTTATGAGGAAAAGTGTTGCCTAGAAAGGCCCTTCTTGATCTGTGTTTTACCCAATGAATGAATTGAGGTTTCTGAAATCAAGTGATCTCTCTCTGGAGGATTTTATCCTTGTTTTGTCCAAGCTGAGACTTGTGCCATTGTTCTGCCTATCAATCCCCTGTAATAACATTTGAATCCAGCAGCCAACTTAATGCCTTTGGCAGAGGGACAGACTTCTTCAGGACAATCCAGCTGGAGGAGGGGGCAACCATATAGTGTAGGGAGAAGGCGTGCAAGGGTTGCAAGGAGAGACACCTATGAACCTATGAACAAACCACACCAGAATTTATACAGGAGAGATGAATGCAGGAAACAGTTTGTGCTGACTCTGCTAATCGTGTAGCAGTTTGTCTAGAGTTAGCTTCAAAAACACAGATGGGCTCTTCACACTGACAAGAATTTGTCCATGTGGAGATGAACTGCCTCTCTGTCTTTCCACTTTCACAAAATTCACAAATATACAAGGTGTGTTGGTCTAGCTCAGTCCAGCTCAGTCTTATTGTAGCTATGAGACCAGAATTGTACTCCTTTTGTAGAAGACTTTAATATACAGTGTTCAGGAGGCACCACTGGCTCTCTTCCCTTCAGAAGTCAATTGCTGAGTGCTTACAGAGAACCACTTACAGAAAAGGAATGTCTAGTAAACACTGGAAAAGGTAAGTCAGCTTTCTTCCTCTCTTTCCATGGATTTGCTTCTCTAAAGAGGACAGCATTTCTTCTCCACATAGTCCATATGCTATAGGCACATAAGATAGAAGTGATGGTGTACCAGCTTGTTTCCAAACTTCAAAGCAAATCTACTGATTTTGTGTTACAATACCTTATCAATAACCTGGAAAAAAAGTGCATTGAAGGAAGTTATGAAGGACTGCAGCCACAGGGACGAGAGCCCAAGTGATGCAAACATCAGAACCCATTGAAGTGGCATGCAGCAGCTGGTAATTCCTCCCCAGGCAGGTCGTGCCGCTTGCAAGGAGCATCCTACCAGCAGGAAACAAGGCCTGACACTTCCTTATTATGAAAGGACATCTGATAGCCCAGATCGCTCTACCAGGCAATCTATCATTCATTTATTGGGCTCTAATGAAATTGGATAGCTGTTTGCCCCTGCTGGATGCATCCTGCTTTCTTCTCTGTAAGTGACTGATAAGCATCCTAAATATTGCAGTGGACAGCTACAATGATTTTAAAAGGAGAAGACAGTTCTGAAGTTGAATACTGCATGCTCCTCCCCATGTCTAGGAAGATGGAACTGGAAGAGATGCAGAGATACATCAGCAGACAGGATTATCAAAGGTACTGCTTGGCCTCTGCACCAAAACCTCTAGATCAAGGAGGGCCCTTCTGCTTGAAAGGGAGATGAACAGGGTTGGGAAGAGGCTTGCAGGGCCACCAAGGAGCTCCATGGCTTCCCACAAGCCCTGAGAGCAGGGATGCTCTTGAACCTCCATGAGAGAGGGGCTCATGTCTTGCTGGGACAGTGGTCTCAGGACACAGAGCAGCTCAACAAGTGGGTGATAAATTAAGGGCCCCCACAGGACTCAGCCCCTGAGATGACACCCACACCATAGCTTTTATTTTGTGCTGTCCTGTAAGCACTTTGTATAAACATAATAAAGCCACTTATTGTAAAGCACGTGTGCAGGGAAGAGTGTTCTCACCTCCAGCCTCCCAGTCCTTCTGCTGGGGCCTTATGCATGCATGACTGTCTTTGGCTCATGTGCCACTCCACGTGTGCCCTGATGACACCTTATATGCTCTCCTCATGTTGCTCCTCAGTCAGATTTACATTATTTAAGTATGTCATCAGTTCTGTTAGGTAGGAGACCAACCTGAAGGCCAAAAGAGACTCAATTTTAACACACGTGACTTGAAGGCAGCTGCCACATCCAGAAGCAAGGTTAGATGCCCTTCCAGAAGCATCCCACGGCCAGCAGCAGGCTCTGAACAAGATGGACAAAGCTGGAGAGAGGCAAATAGTAGTAGAAAAAGACACCAGTATCTTCACAGCAACTGGAAAAGCAATGCAAAGTGGAAAGGAACTAGAAGGTAAAATGCAGGATGGAAAGAAAGAGAGCAGCAGATAGAGAAGGCGGCTTTCTAATCATAAAGTATCTTGTTGCCTGTCATAGATATTACATCTTCTCTTATTGTGCTTGTTTCCCTCTGGTTCTGTTGTGCATCATTCCACTAATTCTTTTTTTAGATGAGCATAGTTACATGAGGCACTTCCCAAATGATATCTCATTACCAAGCTGCTTTTCAAGTGCAAAGACAGACTTTGCTTGAAATGGGATTGCAAAGAGAAGTACAAAGGGAGGGGAAAAAACACAAATTGTTAAACTCAAGTTTTAAGAAGGGCATCCTTTGCATACATGGCAGTGATTTTGAGCAGTCAGACCAAAGTCCCTATGCTGTTATTCTTCTCATGAAAACATATGGCACTGTTGAGATCAGTAATCTACATTTCCTACTCACTTTTCTTCATACAGAAATAGTATTTATTATGAGAAGCTATCATCCCATCTTTAACATCTGATTCACTATCATGTTATGCCCTGAAGTCTTCATTTCAGACTTGTATTTGCAGGATATTTTTATTTACTCTAGGTATGTCCTGGAATATAAAGTACAACTACCCATGTAAACAGAAAAGCCTGTAAAAATGTTATCTCTGCTCAGTGCCTCTCACTGAGCAAATAAATATACAAAGTAAATAAAAGATTATCTTTGAGGTCTCTTCCAATCCAATAGATTCTATGTAATATTCCCTGTAGTAGACTCATTTCAGACAGACAGTACAGTGTCCAAATGAAGCCCAAAAGTCTCTACTAATGAAAGTCCCTGTATCAGCAGGTAGAATGGGACACGGGGAGCAGATTCAGGCAGGGGAAGCAGCCTGCAGGCAATTGAAGGTAGCGTTTCTGGAGGGTAAAATGTAATGCCTTGGCACAGGCTGCCCAGGGAGGTGGTGGAGTCACCGTCCCTGGAGGTGTTCAAGAATCATGCGGATGTGGCACTGAGAGATGTGGTCAGTGGGAGTGGTGGGGAGGGCTGGTGGTTGGAATAGATGATCTTAGTGGTCTTTCCCAATCTTCATAATTGTAGGATTCCAAAGAGTAGAAAATATGGTTAAACTGGGGGAGGGCTAGGGCTGGAGAGCAGAACCTGGGAGGGAGCTAGAGTGGGACGCTGCATGTAGGAGAGGGCGAAGGGCTGATGCTTGGGCAGGGGTGGCATCACTAAGTGCTACCCAACATATGTGACGTGATGAGAGCCCACACGCCTCTGAGCTGCGCTTGCTTCTGCTTCTCTCGCAGAGCTGTCCACACACAAAAAAAACTGAGCTACGACCTGCTGGACCACAACATGGCTACTTGGCGCCTCACAAATTCCCACCCAAAAATAAATAAATAAATAAGTAGATAGATAGATAGATAGATAGATAGATAGATAGATAGATAGATAGATAGATAGATAGATAGATAAATGCATACCGGGCAAACAGACAGAAAAATAAGCACTTAAATCATTCACTTCAGGAAAGAAAACATGGCGCTGCCGCGGTACTTCAGCCGAGCTGGGGTTGGGGGGTGTGGAGCAGGCGGTCCGGGCGCGGGGCCGAGGCCGCCTTGCGTTGCGCGCTGCTGCCGCCCGCCGTGCCGCCGGGGCCGTGCAGTGGGACGGGGAGCAGCCCGCAGAGCTGCCTGGGGAGGTGGTGGAGTCACCGTCCCTGGAGGTGTTCAGGAAACATACGTGGTACTGAGGGAGATGGTTGAGAGGGGAAGCACCAGTGGTAGGTGGATGTTTGCACTAGATGATCTTAGGGGTCTTTTCCAACCTTCGTGATTCTATGATTCTGTAACGTTGGGAAAAGTTTAAAAAGTGTGTGTGCAGCTTGGACAACACCGTTAGTCTTTCTTTTCTGTAACTGATTTGAAACGATAGTGATTTCACTCCCAAGATGCCAATTATACCAAACGTATGTTCTTTGCTTTACTTGATGAGAACAATATTTTGTGTATAACAGAGGCAAGGAGCAGCACTGACTGAGTAATGTGTCTTGTTTCCTTGCAACACCACATGAACACCATAAGCTGTGCAGATGGAAAAAAAAAATCCCTTTAGCAAAAGTTGATGAGGCCAGAACTGCTGGAGATGTTTTGCAGCATGCTTAGTGTTCCCAAGGACCTCATTACTCTCTCCATCACCCAAAAGGCACAGCAAGCAGTAATATGCCACCCCACAACACCAGGCTTTAGCACTCACTTGCTGGCCATCTGAAAGGAACATGGCTGGGTTTTGGTAGTTATTTTTGCACTCAGTTTAGCAGTAGCTTCCCTTAGCTCCTCAGTAAGAGTGGAGGGAGATGGCTAGGTTCATGATGGGGCCTTGTCAGCAGCCCTCAGACAAACAAGCAGGCCAGAAAAGCAGAGGCCAGCCATGCTGCTGTGGAAAACAACACTAAGTGGTAGGTCAGCCCTGAAGAGAAACTGCTTTGCACTTTCCACAGCCCTGGTCAAGCTGCTATCATAAACCCAGCATCGCAATTTCACCTAAAACCGTGCTCTTATCAATTGCCCTGGGGCTAGAAACACTGGGAACATCAACACAGTTCAGCTCAAAGATATTTTCACTGGTTTCTTGCCCTGAGTTCCTCAGGCTGCGGATTTGATGCCTTTATTCTCAAATGCAGAATTGTTCTCCTCAAATCTTAAAAATGCCAACATGCTGTGTCTTGTCAACTTGCAATATGCAGGAGAAAAGCAAACAATAGAAATAAAAAATGCTCTTTACTCTCCCCACTAGAAAGGCACAGCAAACCTAACATATCTGATTGACTCCTGACCATTTAGTACGGAAAACAACCATGAATCAAACAGAAAGACATGAAGCTCGTTTCTGCCAGTGGATATGAACCCCAAACACCAACTCTCCCATCAGCCCTGAGGCAACCTCTACACACAGAGGGAGGGAGACAAGCAAATGCCTCCGCCCAGGACCTACCACACCAGGACAGATTTCCCTCCTTGCCTGCCCTTATCATGAGCGAATGATGTTTAATGTTTTACTAACATTGACACTGAGCTCCCATGCTGACCTACAGCAGCCCCAGCAGCTCATTGCAGTGAGCATTCAGCAGGGTGAGCCACCCCTGTGCATGCTGTGCCATCATCCATTCCTACCGAGGAGAACATATCAGAAGGATAGCATTTCAAGCTAGAGTAAACTTTTAAGGTACGGTGCTCCAGAAAGCAGCTGAATTAAATTTAAAGCTCATTACTCCAGCTTATAAACTCTACAAATCCTCTTTGCAGGTTCACATCCAGCTACTTCTGATCACAGCAGCACAGCTCTCCTGAACGTGTTCTCCCTTACTCTTTTGAAGAACATGGGCCTCCCTCAGGCCAAGCTTTGTCTTGCTCACACTGAGGTCAGCAGGAGCACACAGCATCCCCACCTGCCCTGGGCAGGGCAGCCCGAAGCAACCATTAAAACTGCAAAACAGTTGCTAGAACTGCTGCCTGCTGGAAGAGGAAACAGGGCTGTGGTCTCACCTCTGCTTCTGTGGCATAATCCTGTGTGACCCTGCTGCTTGGCTGTCCTTCAGCTGAGCAGCCAGACCAAGGTCGGAGATGCAGACATTAAATACCAGCAGGGGTAAGCAAACATTGGTCCCTGTTCGTGCAGCTGAGTACAAGAAGTATCTCGCTGCTCTCCAGATGCAGTGTGTGTGCATGCCCACCATGCCCATGGCCCTGCAACCAAAGGACAAAAGGCTGCAGGATTTGGAGAGAATAGAGCTGGCTGCAAGGCCAGGGCAGTGCACTCAGTGCTGATGGCTAGCCCTGTATGACTGGATGAAGAAAATGGGCATGGATTGAATCCTAAAGGACTACAGCAAGGAGGTGCTCATACCAGCAACCTCTCTTGGAGACAAGGAGAGGTGTCCACTGGTTGGTGACAAATGTCCTGACAAATGATCCCAGCAGTGGCTGGGAGCCCTTCAACAGAGCCCTCAGAATAGTCATATGTCCATCCTACCTTAATGAACATCTTCAGACAGGCAGTGCATATTCCCATTCCCATGCACGAATTCTCCATGAAGATTCCTTATTTGTCACAGCTCCATGTTGGTCTGTGCCACGTGGCTGTCGTGTTGTGACAGCTCTGAATTCAGCTCTGTGGGCACCAGTGCTTCCTGACTCCAGCTTTCAGCAGGTTGCTTAACCCTGTGCTCCTTTACCTCCACCCACAGGTATCAGTGCCCTCTGCACACAGCTTTCCATCTCCAGGTTTTCCTCCACTAAATTTGGCTGCACGGTTTGGAGGTATCAGCTAATTAATTAAGGTAAGGCCCCGTGTCAGCTCCCTGAAGGCAGATTTCACTCACTGCATGGAAAAACCCTCTGAGGAAAAATCTATCTTCACAAATCTTTTCATTCCAAAATTTGTCCCCCAGCCTTTCACAGGAAACACTGAATTCTGAGTCACTTTGTCTGAAGAGAGGTGGAAAACCTCCAGGCTCCTGCTGGGATATTTCTAAACTGAAGTGTGAGAGGAGGTGTGACCCTGGCTGGGCCTTCCTTGTCACGGTCTTGGCTGCAACTTGGCAAGAGGATGGGGGATGAAGGTGACGTGGCTCTGCTTGGCCAGGAGCATCCATGACACGTAGCAACAGCCCCACTGAAGATATTATTGATATTCATGCTTGCTTTGATTTTCACTGACAATTCCAAATATGGAAGAGAGAAGCCATGTTAATTTAGCCACCCGCTGTCAATGGGACTTTGATGCTTTGTTTTTTCTACTGCTGATTACTTGTGTAAACACGTGTTTGTAGTTTATTGTTCTTAATATATTTATTTTATTTATTCATGTTAAAATTAGGTACTTAGCTCATTATAAAATAAGGATATAATTAACTTATAGTAATTTTATTTATGCTGTTGTATTAGTGTGGTTAATGAGCTCATGCAATTTGTATTTCTGGAGCTTCCAGTCTGGGCTGATTTCTGCCTGTAATATTTTTCCCCTTGACTCTCGCCTTTTATTGTAGATAGTGCTGCTACTTTTTCTTGAAATGAAAAGCATATTTTCATTTGCAGTTTTCAGCAAGCTTTTCTAACTCCCACATAGAAATAAGGAAATTTAATCTGAATCCTCCACTTAAGCCACTGAGCATCCTTGCAGCACCCCAGTGTCTCAAGGCCCTTCCCTGCCATCCCAATTCTCAGCCTCTGTCATGCTGTGCACTGCACCTGTGCAACTATCCTCCTTGGATCTTGGGGCTCTCCACCCAGGAACAGAAACAGACAAACAAGATACAACACAGGAGGGAAGATGACCACATGAAATCTTTGTCCTGGGCCTCACGGAGTGCACTGCCAGCTTTCCACATGGCAGAACACAAACTCCTGAATGCAGGCAGGCGTGGCTCTGCCTTCTGCAGAGACACTTTGCCTCCAGCTCTGCGTTTTCTTTTCGAACATGATGTGGGTGTCATTTCATTACAAACAGTGAAGTAGTTTGTTGTTTAGAATAGTTGTATACTTAAGATTTATATTGCTGAATAACCTTCTTTTGCAAGCAGCATGAAGATTTAAGTTTCCTTTTTGTTTCTGTTTTTATTTTTTGGTGTTTTGTGGTTTTTTTTATTTTCAGAAAAGAGGAGGCTCTGGGGAGACCTCATTGCGGCCTTCCAGTACTTAGAGGGAGACAGAAGGGAGAGCAGGTTTTACATTGGAAGATAGAGAAAGGACAAGGGGAAATGGCTTTAAACTAAAGCAGGAGAAATTTAGGTTTGATCTTAGGCAGAAATCCTTTCTTTAGAGGGCAGTGAGGCACTGGCACAGCTGCCCAGAGAAGCTGTGGTGCCCCATACCTGGAGGCGCTCGAGGCCAGGTTGGATGGGGCCCTGGGCTGGTGGGCTTTGAAGTCCCTTCCAACTCACTCTGTCCTGTTATTCTATGATTCTATTATTGCTTTTCTTAGTAAATTTTCTAATTCTGTGTGGTTACTCCTTTCCATTTTTATGCTCTATGCAGACATTTTAAATCCCACTGAGGACCTGCTGCTTTCCTGTCTACTTTGCCTCCTTCGCATCTCCGCTATCATTTCTGGATGATATATCCCATTAACTTCTGTCTAGCTGCCTCATTTTCATCGTTTTCAGGCTGCTGCCCAGTCTCCTCATCTCCTTTTAACATCTTTGGTCAGCACGTGGTATGATGACTGCACGTACCGTTCTGTTCATCCTTCTCTTTCCATGGGGATACAAACTGGAAGAATGGTGGTAGATCATAGTTTTGTTTCACTTAGCCTCATTCCTATTTTATCATCTGAGAACAGGTAAAATCACCCCAGACCAGTGTCTGTTACAGTAAACCATCATGCTGCCTGACCTGAGGCAGAAAAGCAATATAAATCTGTATCGCTTGTCAGAAATTCACCATTATTTAGCTGGCAGAATTCCCTGCCACGTCACAGGGATCAACTACATCTGTCTCAGTGCCCAGATAACCAAAACCCTGCCCATTAATCTTGCCAGATGTTCCCATTTTAAGGATTTTGCCACCGTAACGTGTACTGTGAAGCAGGTGAATGGCAGGGCATGCTGCTGTTTAAAAGGCGATGAAATCCCATCTCTCTGAACAGAATTCGACAGGCTGTAGTGGGAGTATTGCAATCGGTATTTGCAGGTTAACTGGAAAGAAGGAAATAAAGGAGGGAGGAAATGAGGGTGGGTGGGAAGGATGGAAGGAGGGAAGGAAGGAGGGAGGGAAAAACAAAGAAAAAACAGAGAGAAAAGGTTCTCCTTCTCTTTATCTGTTTTGATAACCACTATCACACTGAGCATATCACAAGCCCTAAGCCACTCTGCGAAGTGCGTAATCCTACCAATCTCTCTGCGGCCATTTACCTGGGAAGGGCATTTGATAGAAGCTGACTTTCCTTTGCCAGCCTCGGCACTGAGTGTTATCAGCACTGCCTATAAAGCACTGCAACTTCTGTGGGTCAGTAATCAGCGTAGGGGCTTTTGTTGGTATAGGCAGTGATCTCCTTGACCTTTAGTGGAGGGGAAAGTATAAAAACCAAAGCAGTTTGCTTGAGCAACTCTTTGAGCCCCCGTTGAATTTCTCTGTTTCTGAGGAAGACGCTTTTTGGGGAAATTTTGTGGCAAAATGGCAACTTTAAACGAAAAGAAGACCTGCAGTGAACGGATGGAAGATTTCCGTCGTTTCGTCTGGAATCCAGAAACGAAGCTGTTTATGGGAAGGACCTTGATTAACTGGGGTATGTTTCTGTGCACAAGGGTCTCTTCTTCCTCCTGACGCCCTCAGAAATCTTGAAGGGTCAGGGGTTGCTCTGATCAATGGGAGGTAGTGAGAGGGTTGGAATTTTTTATAACTGTTGAGAACCTCAATTCTCAGATGTGCTCCTGATCCTCTTGCAGTTGACTCCTGTATAGAGTCAGCTAGGTCAAAACATCAATCCAAGAAACTCCTGCAAATATTCTAAAGCATTTCTGGCCCAAATGTTTGATAAGGACAACATGTGAGGTATAGAATCATAGAATCAGAATGGCTTGGATTGGAAGGGATCTTTAAGATCATATAGTTCCAACTCCCCCATTATAGGCAGGGACAACTCCCACTAGACATCTTATTAACATCTTATTAATAACATCTTATTAATAGCTAAGGGTTTTGGCTATGACACTGACAAGTGCAACCTGGTCCAGGGAGCTGCTCTGGCAGGGGGGTTGTGCTTGATGATCTCTAGTGGTCCCTTCCAGCCCATGGAGTTCTGTGATTCTGTGATTCTGTGACAGTGCTGACTATAGGGGCTTCTGCTGCAGGGGAATCCGGCCTTGCTCTGTGTTGGTGTTGCTCAGCCCTGGGGATGCCAGGCTGATGGAGCCATACAATGGCAGCACAATGCAGACCTTGTGCCGATGCTCTCCTCATTAGAGCTAGCTGGGGAAGTATGGAAAAATATTTTCTGTCCTATTCTTGGGAACCACGGTTTGCTTTCTGGATTTCCTTTTTAAATTACTGCATGTTGAATAGAGCTTCTCATTTACCATTGAACTAATGCCCGTTTCAGCTGAGGCTCCCTATTTGTAGCCAAGCTTTCGTCTGCCACAACGTGTTTGGTGATCATTATGATCTCTGTTCTGGGAACTGCAGCTCGGAACATTTGTGAGAGGGTTCCTGCACTTCCTGCAGGTTTTAATCACAGAATCACAGAACTGTAGGGCTTGGAAGGGACCTCTACAGATCATTGAGTCCAGCCCCCCTGCCAAGCATAGCTGCAAGCTTCCAGGTTTTCTTCTGATGGGAAACGTGTAACTGCAGCCTATTAGCTGTTCCTATAAACAAAAAGCAAACCAAAGTGTGAATCTTTCCCAGTTGTGTATACATTATGGACACGTGCACAAAAACCAGAGCATTATTGTGAATCTCACGCCATAATGACACAGCAAGATGGTGCGTTGTGCTGGAGGCGATTTCAGATGTAAGAGGCAGTGGAGATATGGGTCTAAAACCAGCATACCTGGAACGGTGAGCTCTGTGGTGCATGCGATACAAGCAGCAGCTTGCTTGTGTCGGTGAAATCCATTGGGTCTTTTGCTCAGTCCTTGTGTGATAAGCAGCTGAATGGCCTTCATGTGTGAAGCTGCTCCGTGAAGCCACACAAATACCCTCAAGCTTTAAACAACCCAAGTGCCAGCTACCTCTGAGCTCATTCCCTCTTTGCTGACACAATGCCATGGGCTGCAGTGCTCACGCAGCATGAGCCCAAGGACCCCTCACCTCTCCTCTTTCTCCCCCAGTGTGGATCAGCCTGTACTACGTGGCCTTCTACGTGGTGATGACCGGGATCTTCGCCCTCTCCATATACTGCCTAATGAGGACAGTGAATCCCTACGAGCCAGATTACCAAGACCAGCTCAAGTCCCCAGGTACAGCTACTACCTTAACCATCCCTTTTAACCTCAGCCTAAAAGCACTTATAAAATGTAATGTGTAATACTGAGCACGGCGTCTTCAAGAGCTGTTTCTCACCTGGCAGGACAGCCCATTTCCTTATTGTAAATGTTGTATTTAACAAGTCCTGGGGAAATCTTCCACAATCACTGGGATTATTTTGTGATCTGCTCTGATAACAGCATGGATCTGCAGCCTGGGCATCATAAACGCTCGCAATACTTAGCACAGTGCAAACAATGCAGTCAATTTAAACATTAATTGGTGCCCAGCACCTCTCTCCTACTTTGCCTTCCCCTCTCCTCCCTCTTGAAGGTGTAACCTTACGACCAGACGTGTATGGGCGCAGAGGGCTACAAATCTACTACAACGTATCTGACAACAAGACCTGGGAGGGGCTGGTCACAATACTCCAGACGTTTCTGACAGGTAAAAAAGATGATAAGGTCACCTGCAGAATACTGGAGAAATGCGCTGTCACCTCTCCCTTACTACAGCTGAGAACCTTCAGGTCTTCCTTTTTCTGCTTGTCCTTCTGAAATCAGAGATTTAGAGTGGGAAAGACATTTCCTGAAAAGCAGGAGCAAATCTTTGTGAATCTCTAAATCAAACGTCTATCAAAGTATATTAAAAGCAGAGGCCAACTTCACGGCTCTTCCTTTTCTTCTCATTTTACTTTTTTGTAACTTTAGTACAATAGGCTATTAGAGAGTGAAGAAATGGGAGGAAAAAGGTCTTCAGAACTACTGTCTAAATCTAATCATATTTGTGACAGCAAATATTGAAGTACCACAGTAAGTCCCGTGGAGCCAGCACATACTGTCATCAAAGAGCGCAGCCAAAATAGGCCATGTGCTCCATTTACACTCATACTTCAATACATTTATATTCCTAGTGAGCCTTATTTTCTGTTTCTTATACACTCACTGAGAAAATCTGTACTTGAATTTGCTTTTTTTAGAGCTTGCAACACAAACTGCTGGCCTTAACTCAATTTTCTATTCCCCCCCCCCTCGGTATTCTTGAAGTAAATAAATAAGCCTTCCTCCCTCCATCTAATCCCAATTTCACTTCAAGTGCACCCTCCAACCGTAGTACATGTGACCTTATGTTGGGATAGAATCCCAGAATCGCTTGAGTTGGAAGGGACCCATAAAGGCCATGTAGTCTAACCCCCCCACCCCCGCCATAAGCAGACACCCACAGCTCGATTAGTGCTCAGAGCCCCGTCCTGCCTCACCTTGGATATCTCCAGGGATGGGGCACCATCACCTCTCAGGGCAACCTGTGCCAGTGCCTCATCACGCTTACTATGAAGAACTTCTCCCTTACATGTAACCTAAATCTCACAGATGTATAACTTCTCTCTGAGAGGCTTCACAGAGGAATTTTCTTTCTCCTTTCACGAACCCAGCATACAGTCCGGCTGCTCAGCACCAGAACATCAACTGCACAAGCAACACATATTTCATCCAGAACACCTTTGATGGCCCTAATAACACAAAACTGTCCTGCAAGTTTACAGCAGATATGCTTCAAAACTGCTCTGGCATCACAGATCCTACTTTTGGATTTCCAGAAGGAAAACCTTGCTTTATTGTAAAGATGAACAGGGTAAGTGCAATGCCAGGCTACAGAGCAGCAAGGAATTAGTTGGGAAACACTGGGTCTCAGAATTCTCAGCTAGGGAACTCATCTCTGCTTCACAGTGGACAGACAAATCACTGCTTTCCCCAAGGGTGACTGGAGAAACACTGGGACTTTGTCACCACCCCTAGGAAAGTAACAAGAACTGAATCTCTGAAGCTTTGGGGCAAATTGTTAGCATCTCTGTAGTGCTGCTTCCAGAAAAACTAGTTTGTAAAAGCTTCTCTTTTGCAGTACTGAGAGCCTTCTGTTAAGTGTTTAGATAGGGCTCTAGGGAAGGTGAGTTCAGAGATGTGCTTCTTGCACTCTATTTCTCCAAGCTGCAAAGAAAACTCTGAATGAATGAACTTTTTTTTTAATTCCTCCCTCCCCCCCAGTAAAATGCTGAGCATTACTGTTCAATTTCAGTACAAAATGAAGCGTTTGTATTCCCCATCAGTTCCTGATGGACAAAATCCCTTCGTTTTTGATTGGTTTGCACACCAGGCTTGGGGTGTTGAACATTTTAGGGAACCCAAAAATGAGATCTAACTGCGAGGGCAGAACCACGCACCTGATTTTTACAGGCAAAGTCTGAGTTGCTTCCTGAGGAAGTCCTTTGATTTCCTCAGCAAGGCTGTGTGTAGGGTGGGAGAAAGGCAGTTAAGAGAGCCCAGGGGACTTCAGTTCCTTCCGCCTTTGCTGCTGCAGGGTTATCCTACTACTGGGTAGGACAAAAAGGGCTTCTGCCAAAGCAGAGGCTTCCTTAGTGAGATGTGCTCAGTGCTGCTTTCTGAGCACCTCCCAGGCAATATCTCCCCCACTCCCTAAGTGAGGCGTGGTCTGACTGCCAGGGCCTTATGCAGGAACACATTCAGCAGCATCCGAAGCTCAGTTCATCCTTTGCTCCCTTTTGTCTCAAAATCTGATGACTAAACGTGTGCTTTCTATTTCAGATTATCAAATTTTATCCTGGCAACGGCACCGCACCGAGAGTGGACTGCACCTACGTAGTAAGTGTGTGAGGGCCGAGCCGAAAGGTGCCGAGCACCACAGCTCTGACCGCCAACAAACCTCTCTTATGTTCCCAACAGGGTGACGAGTCCCGCCCGCTGGAGGTAGAATACTACCCGGTGAATGGCACCTTCAACCTGCACTACTTCCCCTACTACGGAAAGAAGGCACAGGTGGGTGCTCACATATTTCAGTTCTCATTTACTTCATCGGCTTCAGAGATGGGACAAAGGGCTGTGGCTTTAAGCTAAACAGCAGAAATTCAGGTCAGATACTGGGAGGAAATCCTTTCCTCAGAGGGCAGTGAGGTGCTGGCACAGCTGCCCAGAGAAGCTGTGGTGCCGCATCCCTGGAGGAGCTCAAGGCCAGGTTGGACGGGGCCCTGGGCAGCCTGAGCTGGGGGGGGGCAGCCCTGCTCATGGCAGGGAGTGGGGTTGGCTGCTCTGTGAGGTCCCTTCCAATCCAAACCATTCTGCGATTCTATAGTGATGATCTTTTGCATAAATGAAATGGCTACAGCTTTCCAGTCATTTTATGTGAATTAGAAGGGTTTGTTTTAAGATTTTGAAACTGGAAATGTTAAGTTAAATGTTTTTTTGCTTGTTTTTCTCTTAGCCCTCTTACACTAATCCTTTGGTAGCTGTGAAATTTCTCAACATTACAAAGAATGAAGAAGTCAAGATAGTGTGCAAAATCATTGGAGCCGGGATCACCTTTGATAACGTTTATGACCCATATGAAGGAAAAGTGGAATTTAAACTGAAAATAGAAGACTGAGCAGCAAGAGATGCCTCTGAAAAGCACGTGTGAAGAACGACTTACCTGTCATCACACTGACTGATATTTATTTTCTATGATAGTCATGTAAATGTACTCAAATTAGAGTATGAGTATAGAGTATTATAAATGTACTCAAATGAGAGGTGACCTGTATAACTAAAAACAAGTACATCACTCAGTGTGTGGAGGAGATGGGAATTATCTCCAATGTACAGAGATTACTGTTCCGTGGCTGCATTGTGTGTACAGCTCCGTGCCAGCCCTCGTACAAAACATGCCTCCTCTATCCCAAGTAGGCATGCCTTCCATGTATGGGATCAAAACATTGTTTCTGGTCATTTTTCAAACTCAAATAATTGATGTATAATACTAAATACTGGGTAGTGTAGAAGCCATTAGGATAGGTAGAAAAATAAGCAGTTTGAAATACTCTGAGATAACACCCGACTCCATCTGCCTTGTACAGGATGTTTAAGCTTTAAAGGGACAGCAAAATGATCCGTGCACCAATGCATCGCTTTGTGCACAAGCTAGCCAACTCCAGCTTCAGCCAACAAATCAATAATTGCAAAAGAAGAACCTGAAAGAGGCCCTGCAGCCTACAGCCTTTGTTATGCCTAGCGCCTGCAATTCCTTTCTAACAATAAAAAGGCTGTGACCATAAATACACTGCAACAGCCAGCTGGATCCAGAACTGTGCTCACTGTGCTGGAAGGGTTTGCTGCTTTCTAGGTTGGTCAGTCATGGGGGTGGGGGGGTTTATGTTTTGTTTTGCTTTTCCCCCCACAGAAGAACGGCCATATACAGCAATGAGTTCTGGGTTACCTGGAATAATCTGGAAAATTGAAGACATTAAACTAAAACTTTAAATGAACCAGAACTTTGAGGAGTCCAGCCCTCCCACAAACATGCTGTGTACATATGGTACATTCACCGCTCTCACTTACCAACCTTCTAAGCACTCCTACTGCAAGTCTCTATTTCCCTATATATATATGCATACATATACACACATAGGTATGCATACACACGTATATAAACAGATACATACAGTCACAACGTTATAGAAAACCGGTCCACCATCCAGTACAAATGATAAAACCTGTCACACTGCACCAACCTTTCTTTGACCAACACACTGAAGCAGTGCATTTCAGAACAATAACATCATATGAAAAGTGTTAATTGACTGCATTTTTAAAATCTATATCCAATACGATGATTTCTTTATATCCAATAGCTTCCAGTTTCCAGACTTTTTTCTTAAAGGTGTTAAATCTCATATTGAAGGTCAATGCAGAGCTTTGAATCACTGAGGTTGGAAAAGACCACTAAGATCACCCAGTCCAAACGCCAGCCCATCCCCACCATGCCCACTGACCACGACCCTCAGTGCCACATCCACACGGTTCTTGAACACCTCCAGGGATGGTGACTCCACCACCATACTGGGCAGCCTGTGCCACTGCCTCAACCACTTTCTCTGAGAAGTGCTTCCCCATATCCAGCCTGAATCTCCTCTGAAGATGAGATGTATCTTCCTACTGTATCCACTCACATCCAGCTGCCAATCCAGTAGTTGAAGCATAAAGTCTAATAATTAAATTCATATGGAAATATTAACAAGGAAGAAAAATACCAGTACAAACTCTTTGATGCCTAAAGGAGGTTCTTTGCTGTGACTATCAGCAAATTCAAACCATTTGCTCTCCAGCTTTCACAATTGCTAAGTACTGTACATCAAGTCTTTGCTTAATGGTCTCACGTGATGACCAGTGTCACTGCAATTACCCTTGGGAATTCCTCATCACTTTAGCTAACTTTTTCCACCTCTTTCTGGTAATAAAAGACAAGACACTGACCAATCTGCAGCAAATAAAGGTGTCTGTGTGCTACTTGCAGTAACTGGATGGCAAACAACAATCACAACTTGCATGCCTGCAAAAGACATGGCATGCTTTGCAGCACACACACATCCTCTTCATAAGCTTCATCTTTTTTAGACACAAAACGTTCCATCACGGACAAGATCCTAGAGACCCTGACCTTTGATTTCAAGTAACAAGGCAAGGGTTTTTTCACTCTCCTCCAATTGTTCCAACAACCTTTTCAAATGGTGAGGCCAACAAGGACACAGTTGCTCAACGCTGGTCGCACTGTGCATACCCAGATGTAAAATCACCTTACAATTTGTGATTGGTTCTACCTACGCATCCAAATATCAGATTAGCACAGAATCATCGAAGCCCCAAGGTTGGGAAAAACCCACAAGATCATCCAGTCCACCTATCAAATTGTTCTCCCTAAACCACGTTCCTCAACACAACGCCCAAATGTTCCTTGAACGCCTCCAGGGTCAGTGACTCCCCCACCTCCCTGGGCAGCCCATCCAGCACCTGACCACTCTAAAGCACCTACTTAAAATCAGAACACAACAACACTGAAATATATCCGTTGTTTCCTTAACCAGCTAAAAGTTGCAGCATTATATCATATTCATTTGTTCAACTCTGTAGTTAATCTTCCAAGCTTTTAGTTAAACCTTAACCAAATCCTTCAACGCTTTTTCTAGAACAATGTTCACTGCTGATCTGGCACTCTCCAGACCATATTCACAGAGGTCTTTCTCGCATCACTTCTGAAAAAAGGAATTCTGAAGTTCTTTCCTTCTTCAGGCATTTACTCACAATTTCAAGGTTCATTAAAAATCACCATCAGAAATGTAGAGATGTGCTCCACCTAGAACAAATTGCTGGGGCTGCAGTTCTTTTTAAGAGCAATGCTTTAAGTATTCGCTTGCAAGTTCTGCTTCATTTTTAGTGAATCCTCTCACATTCCCATGCTAAAAGAACGCAACCCTTGCCAAGGACTCCAACTTTGCTGTCTTCCAACATGCTGCAAAAGCAAAAACTTTACCTTCTGTTCTGTCAGGACCGGTATGATTGCAATACAGTGATGCACCACGATGCACCCACGGTGAGTATACTGACAGAACTGAATGCTTGAGCCTAGGTTTGGATTTCAACCTGCTTGAATTGTCCAAACACCAAATCAACAGAAGAGGTGATTGCAGAACACAGAAAAGCACTGGCGATTTTCAGCTAACACCACTCTCTCTTGTTTATTCTCTGCCACATCAGTGCATTCTGCCTTTATGACCACAAAGATGTTTAGCAACGATCTCGATTTTCCCTGGTTCTCGCACTGCTTGTTGGGGTTGGCATACTTTGAATGTCTCTCTGAAGACAGCAGCTCTCTTAATTTTTGCTGAGGCAGATGTGGCCAGATGAGCAGCACCCTAACATCAGATGAGGACTACCGTGGAAACAACTGTTGCAAGCAGAAAATGCCTGTGCACGTTTGCTGTCCTTCACCTTGCCCTCAGCATCACCTGTACTTCTGCTTAGAAACCCCATCCTAAGGAAGGCAGCCTTCTCCCTGCTCAACTGACCACCTTTTTTCTTCACAGAAGCCTAGCCACTTCTGAGGGCTTCTGAACGTCAGCTGAGCTTCCATTCTTTTTCTGCTGAGTCCTCATTACGCAGGCAAGCCAGGTGATCCATTTGTGAGACTGCTCAGGAGACTGATACACGGTATTTTGTAACTTCTTTTTCTTCTCCCTTAAGGGATCATTTGATAACTCAGGCCAACAGGCACCTCAGACGACCCCTAGTTCGAGTCCTGCTTAACGCAGGGTCAGCTGTCAGGGTTTAAGCGCACGGAGGAGCCCTCACCACAGAGCAGTTATCCCAGTCTTTGCAGCGACTCCCTTTGTGCAAGCAACAAACCCTGACCTCAGGCAGTGTCCTGAGGGTGACTGAGCCATTTCAGAAACCCGTGCTTCTAGGTCACAGCAGAGAATGTGACGTATCTAAAAGGTTTAAGGTGGAAGTGCACAAACGCCGTTAGGAAGACCTGCCTTGAGGATGTGGGAACGTATGACAGAAAGTGAGGACTGGGGAATATCGGATGAGAAGTTAGGAGAGTAAATGTGGGATTTTAAACCGAAGAGCTAGATTGGAGTACAAAGACTGGCCTGACATTCTGAAGAGCAACAGGACTGAAACAAGGAGACGTGAGAGAACATGGTACACAGTGTGTGATGTCACTGTTTGCATCGTATGGTATCACGACTTACGAGGAAAAGTTATCAAATTAAAACAAGAAATCTGAGCCCTCTGTAGTGCAGTTGCAGTATGCTGAGAGAGTCAGTTCTAGGCCTGGTGATGAGAAGTGACATGTTCTAGAATAACCCTAAAATTAGAAAAACCACAGAGCTTGTTAAAAATGCCCATGCGCGTTTTATTAATAAAAACTAACAGTGCCAAGGTTAAACAAGTCAAACAATTATAGTCTCTTTATATTCCATAAAATATTACAGAAAAGTTTATTTGTGTTTCAATAAAAAGACTACTGTCTTAGAATAGGCAGCTGACAGTATTTGTGCAGTTAATTGTTTGTGAATAAATTTTAAAAGACTACCACCTGCCCTGAAATTCCTTTTATAAAAATGAACTATTAAAAATGATTGACAAATTTTGAGTTAAAAAACTTAAAACATTCTCTATATTTAATTTCAACTTTATAATAGATTACAGGAAGATGCTTATGAAACAAATACAAACATTTGTTTCAGTACATGTCTTTATATGATAGACTTATAAGTATGTAAACAACTATATAATAAAAAGTTTCCAAAGTCTGCCTGTAAGAAATCAGGCAAATTTCACCATAAGCAATAAATCATTCCAAACCTTCAAGACATTTGATATAGCTGCACCAGCTGGCAGTAAACATTTGCCAAAAAGTTTGTAGTTCTTATGTCCCGACATACAGCGACAAGTATATCAGCTTGATGGAATCATGTTAGATATAATTTAAGGGAAAATAAGTTCACAACAACATTTCTGGAATTTAACATGTAAAAAAGTAGGACGTATCTTTCCTGTTTGGTTCTTTGGACACTGCATGGTTAACAAAAAACACACTACTACATTAGCTCACTATCCCTCAAAAAGTGGTATAATCAAAATACACTCCAAATAAATTGCCATTCAGTGTATTCATTTTCCACAGAAGGACAGCATTTTATTTCTCAATTATGTGTCTACATTTTTTTTTTTTTAGCAAACTTAGCAAGAACATTTGGGGGCAAAATCCATTTTCCTTCAAGTAAAAAAACCAAAAACAAATTAAAACAATAAACCAAAAACCCCTAAACCAAGAGTAAATGAAGGCTCTGCATTAACACACTGGTATCAAAAACACACATCCACACCACATTTAAAAATATCCTACATAAAACAATCCTCGCTTGCTTATCAGAGGTGCATTTCTAAACTCAGAACTGCTTACCAACATTTTCCTTGAGGGATGGGGCAAAGTAATTTGAGACTTCTCTCCCTAGAACAATTTATTCCTGAAGCTTGCTGAACGTTAACAAGTCTACAAGCAAAGGGCATCAGTCGTCATCATCGTTTTCATTAAAATCGTCGTCGTCATCATCGTCATCCCCCACGTAAGAAACTGGTGTTTCAACTCTGGAGCCACTGTACTGAGATCCATTGGAACTTGTAGCCAACATCCCATCTCCACCATTGGAAAAGTCACTAGAAAAAGAAAAGCCACGTTGACAATGCTTAATGATAGTTCCCAGCTTACGGGGCTTACCATCACACGTCTTCTCCATTCCTTTAATGCCACTGCTACTTTGCAAATTAACAGACAAAGTAAATGACTGAAACTGTTCCCACTGTGTTTCCTCCACAGGTTTTAAAATGATGATGAAATGTTTTCAGAAGTGATTTCATAAACATCCTACCAAGATTTCATTTCATTTCATTTCAATTCATATTTTCATATATAATACCAAACAGCTATCTAAGGCCCAACATTTGTGGCACCTAACACTAGCATCCTATGTGAATCGTATGTCTTCCAGAAGCACTCATCTTGATTAAAGAACTTGAAAGAGGAAGAATTCACAGCTTCTCTTGGCTAATTCTTTGTTATAACATGGTCAGCTATCACTGCTATATACATCCTATAGTTTTAATTGGAAGTTCCTTGTTCCTAGATGAATTACCTGTAACCAGAAGTATTCTACTTTAATACCAGAACATTACTTGCTATTTTTCTCAAGTTTTTCTCAAGGGAAGGAAATGGAGCACACCACAGAAGCTTGCAAAAAATATATACCCAATATGACACTTCCAAGTCATACATTTCCTTTTCTGAACATATCCCATCAGTACAGGACTTCTTTCCATTAACACAAATGGCTTAAAAACAGACATAAAACTAAGATTTCCCTAAGAATTTAAATAATACAGCAATTTCCAACAAGGCACTGCTATGAAAAGATCCTACATAATCTTTAACTTGAGCTTACCCCATTTTAAATTGCCCAGACTGGATTAGTTACATGACACATAGGACAAATTCAAGTGACCTTTCATATAAAGCTAACGTTCCATACACCATCGAATGAATATTTGTCAGAGAATGAACACTTACACAGATAATTTGCTCAGCTAATGAAAAAGGTTTCTTTACTGACATTGTTCAGAAGCACTAATAGTCAAGTAAAAGCAACATCTGAGGACAAACTCATGCACACAACATTTAATCGAATCATAACTAGTTTCACAAAGTATTTCAGTTCATTTTTCCTCGTGCTCACAGATTTAAAAGATGAATCAATAATCCCACCTTACCTGGCTGAAAATCTTGTGCCATTTGATGCAGAACCTGACGAAGATGTGACATATACACTGCTGATTGATCCCTGAGCCATTTCTGTAAAAACAAACATACGTATCTCAACGCTGCTCCGAAACGCACTCATCTAATTCAGTAAAAATGCTTTATTCTTTTTGGAGACCAGAGAACGAGTCTTGCAAGCAACACAACAAAACATATTGATGCCCTACACCCAACATTTCTTAATTAACAAGCTAGTGACTGCAACATTTCAAAATACACATGATTTTGAAGAGAACAATCCAGATGTCTTCAGTATTCCTGTAACTGGAAAATGAATACATAAAATGAAGCTGTGACTACCTTTTCCCTCTGCACATTAATCAACTACAAGTAATGTCCTCAATTAAATAATGAAAAGATGGCACAGGGCAATGCAAAATGTGGTTCTGTAAACAGCAACAGTCCATTCTCTAAGACTGTTATTTGTTCCCCAAAGTACATCAAAAAGCACAAACACTTGAAAACTTATTAAAAGCCTACAGCACAAACCAGTGGAAATTAGCTGAAACATTTTCATGAGTTTTGGCCATTAAAAAAAAAAAAAAAAGGAAAGGAAACCAAAAAGGAAGGTAAACAAAACAATTCTTCTTACACTAACTAACCTGTCACATATGGTTCCAAAGCTTTGGGAACCAAACTCCTTGCAATTTTTAGGTCCTCTGCTGAACAGCTTCCAGATTCTAGCCCACAAGCCATTCCCATTCGTTTTAGTACTTCTATATCATCATGAATTTCAAAAGTATTGTCAAAATTAAATAGATACTCAAACCTGTAGAGGAAAAATGTCTCGATTAGCTTGAATTGCTTTAACTATCTTACCAGACATTTCTAGTTTCAGGAACTGCAGAACTTTGAAAGCTTAACACAGTGTTAAGTGACACGTCTCAAGTTGTCGCAGTTTTCAAGATACACGTATTTGACAGCAAGTAATTAAAAATACACACTAACCTTAAATTAAAACTTAAGCGAAAATTAAACTTAAGCTCAACTAAAATTCAGATTATACATACTATATATGTCTTCAACACGTTTAACAGACTTTGAAAGTTTCAGTTAAACGAATGTTTTGCACACTGATTTCCTTTCAACTGCAACAGCTGAATGTCTACCATGCAATGTTTGGCATATTTCAGCTTTACAGTAAGCTAACAGTCAAGCAGAAACCACTACTACACTCACTCTTAGATGAGAAACCTAAATTTTTGAACCAAAAGCAAGGCATGGCAGTTCTAAAAACAAAATACATTTTCAAGTCTGCTGGCTCTATTTTATGTTAGGGCCAAGCTGACACTCCTTGCTAATGCAGAATTGTATACAACTTAAGCAGAGCTGCCTTACCTTGCTTTTAAAATTTCTAAGTTGTTCACAAATCATAGTAGATCTGAAAACCATTATTCTGTCTATTAAAAAGCTTTACCAAACTCTATTTAACATTATTAACTTGCACAAACTTCATGCTGGCGATCTATAAAAGGCACAGTTTATTTGTATTCTATTTATAACAAATGTAGATAAACTCTTCAGTACAGACACAGAACTCATAGCCGTACCACAAGCCAGAAAGAAAACTTTATGAACTCACTTGTCATTTGAAATACTGCAATCAATCACTGTTTTCTTGCTGGTGTTCACAATGATGAATGGCAAATGGATGACAGAATTGGAAGGTGGCGGTCGATTTGCCTGCTGTTCCGCTTGACGATTTCGCTGAACGAGGTTCTTGAAGGCAATTTGCTACAAAAAGCAATAGTGATACGCAAGTCTGAATTAAAACTTCAAAGATTCAGTTAACCTAAAAAAAATCCCTCAGTGAGTACCAACAGCACAGGAACAGAGAAGTGAAGAAAGGTTCACCACGTTCCTGAGTTTTGAGATGCAAGAAAAAAACATGTAAAAACATGATGAAGCTCAACTGAGGGGGAAAAAAGTATTTTCTGATAACTTCATCACTAAGGATCCTTGAACAGAACTTTGATAAAGAGAAAAGACAGTAACGACTGTAAAAAGCAAGTTTCATACAGCTTCATACTTCCACTCTGTTTAGTGCTCCATGCTAGCTACCACTCTCCACAACAATAGTTGAAGCATTAAGACTCTATTTTTGCTGAAATCGGATGTTTAAAACAATTAAAGTTTGGGATGTGAATGTCTGAAATTACATTTCTGAATCATTCAACTAAGATTAGTAAGCTCACTCCCAAATTTCCTACCAACACTTTTTCAGATTGGAATGTTCATATTTTAGTTTTTATATCCACTTGTCTTCAAAATTACTCCAGTTAAGTATAAAAAGTCAAGTTACATTAACATCTTACACTAAGCCATCGATCTAAAGATAGTGCGTTTCTGGCCATGGAATAAAAGGAAATTAACAGAAATTAAAAAAAAAAAATACAAAGCCAACAGAGGCTGATAAATATCAGACAGTTGTGGAAACTGCAGACCCACAACTGTCCTTTCTTTCTGCATGCTCTTCTCGAGATTCTCATTCTTACTGCATACACAACACAATTACTAAGAGATACCTTCTAGTGAACCACCAGTACAGTGACTTAGGGGATTCCTGCTTCCTACACATTACTAGGTGAAATCTGGGAAGGAGTTCAGTTGCAATTTAGCAATTGTTCCAATCCAATTAAGCCACCTCCACAGCAGTGGCAGCAACATTCAAGAAAGGCAAGACAAAAACAATTACAAGAGATGATTACAGTCAAGGAATTTTATCTGAGGATTACCACAGAAAAACATTCATTGGACAATTCCAAGGAGTACAGTATGAATTAGTGGTCCTGTCAGCATAAATTCTGTTTAAACATACAGCTGCAGGAAGAAAACCATCATAGCTCATAGAAGGTTGCTGCCTTCTCCAGAAGCATCAGTCAACACCGTGGTTCCAGCGCAACCTTTATCCCAAAATGCATCTCTAGCTTTCTCAGAGGTCTCCCATTCCCCACTGGGACAAAACAACAGGAATACAGATGTAAGTTACCTTGCCCTATAGACAAGAGTACCTTGACTGTACCTGTAGAATGAGTTCTTGTAGTTGAGATTGTTTTTGCTTTATTCTTTCAAGTCTTCTCTGTTTCTCCACCTTAGGACAGAATGTACTGATTAGCTTGTAGGTTTTAAACAGTGGTTTTTTTACAACATACTCTCCCCTTAAATAGTTTCAATAACAGAGAAATGAAGGCAACAAGTATGTCAGCCACTAATTTCTGCAGAAGATTCAGAGATCTACCAAGTCTCGCATCAGTACTACTGATGGAAACTGCAGCAAAGAGTTGAGGCACCCAGGAATAAAGAAGAATATCTAAGGGAGAGCAGAAAAACATCTTTGTAGTGTAAGTTATGCCTCAAAGAGTTACCCATATTCCATGAAAGAGGCAAAGGGCATGTGGACCAGAATGATTTACTTGGTATACTCTGCTCATATTGGAGGTATTGGAGAGAAGAAAGATGCTTAAAGAAATGAAACTGCTATGGAATCAAAGGTTACATTCCCACAGAATGAAGCACCACTTAGATCTGCTGTATTTTCTTCATCTAAATAGCAATTACACTGATAACTGAAAGAAAGATAGCAATACCGAAAAACAACATTTCGTAGTATCACCCCCCTCCGCAGACAGATTCAAAAATTCTCACTTGTCTACTTCTATATTGCTTTTAACTTCTACTGAAGAGAACTTACACTTAATAACACAAACATCTCATTCCCTTCAAGTAAAGTACACTGATTTCTTTAAATATCTTCTGTTCACTATTATGCAAATGTGGGGCTCTTAGGATGCTTATAAACACAATGGAAAAATGCAGCCAAAACTCAGGAATGGCTCTCAGTATAAAACATTTAATGCCCCTTCCAAGGACTGTAGTAAGAAAACGTTGATGTATTCATGTGAGACAAGTATCAGAAACAAAAGCTACCTACAGCACTAAACAAGGAGCAAGCACTATTTGCATCTACTGGTTGACATTCAACACCTATTGCTGCAGATGTATTATTTGTAAGGAATACTGTTTTCTCCAGATGCCAGACTCCTGATTACCACTAGTGTAATGTTGGAAATACACATTAATCATTCACTTTGATTAATTTCTAATTAGAAGCACTTGAATTACTTCAAAAAAATATTCAAGCAATCTGGAAACTTAGATGCATGTTCTGTAAACAGAAGTTAAAAAGAAAGTCAGAAGGGACCAAACCATTCTACCTTTTATCACAGAAGATCATATGCACAAGCAGGATAAAAACAAATTCAAGTTTCATTCAACAAATCCACTGTGAATTTACCTCTAAATTCTGACATTCCTGAGCCGAGTTAGTAGGTAGACCAATCCATTTGATTTCCTTCTTCTCCTTAGAGATAATGTTCATGGCCATGAGGACATTTAAGGCATCATAGACACGTCGTCTAATATTCTTCTGGTCATAAGCCTGCTGCAGACATAGCACATTAATCAAAAACATCCCTGACACATGACAAAAACATTTGAAAATAAATACATTACAGTAAATGAATAAACTTGGTTATTATCTGAACTGTTTCATTTAGCAGCAAGAAAAGAAACTAGTCCAACTATGGTTGGACTAGATGATCTTGTAGGTCCTTACCTAATGTATCTATGAATCTATGAAACAGTCTCAAGAGTCTCAAAATAAATGTATGTTCCCCATTCAGTTCACACATAACTGGCCTTCCATGTACTCACTGATTCAATTGGTGAAATGTGATCATCAGGGGTAGTGAATTCTGCAACCAACTCATCTGCGACCTCATTGTATGAGGTGGTTCCTTTCCTTTGTACCTTCTCACAAACCTTCATAGAGAAATGACGTAAACCCGTGCCACTCTTCTCTCCTTTTCTGTTCCGCTTCCTAGATATATGTATAAAACGTTAAGAAGATTTGAACTTTGGAATATTTAACATATCTTTTTCAAATACAGGCACACTGCTGTGAAAAGCCAAGGTCCTCCCTTTTACTCTACTCCTCATCCCTTCCCAACAGTTTTTCATATGATTCCACCCTCTCCCCCTTAAAATTTACAGTAACTAAAGACTATTATCTTCCTGCTCAGTCACACCAGAAGACCATGACTTTATCTTTCCCCCCCAGTCAGGGCTAAGTTCTTAATTCAAATGATAATTCAGGATATACTTATTCAATCTGAAGCATACTGTATACTTTCAGACATATTCCAGCAAAACAGAAATGAGAAACCAAAAACCGAGTCAACTCAGATTAATTCCGACATCCTTTTAGGAGCCGAATTCTTGAAATGTAAGTAATGCAAGAATACCTGTCAGTGTTCACAGAAAACATTCCAGTTGCTTTTATGACACAAGAGGGGATATTCATTCTTGTGCAACTATATATGATTTCAGTACACTACACTTTAACGTTGAAGTGCTCCTGATTTGAAGGTAAACAGACTTGTCTTTCATGCTGTCATGAGGATCATATACATTATCACAGCAAACATTCAGAACAAAAGTTCTAAGTAATTTATTGACCCTTTCTAACTTCTATTTTGCTCACCCAGCAGACCACGGCGAAGAATCTGCAGTCTGGTTTTGTGATACAAAATGTGTGTTAGGTGTATGTGGACTTCCTACCAGGATAGTATTTGGCACTGAAGGTCTCTGAGGTGTACCGATAACCTACAACAAAGATAAAATCATTTAGAAAATAACCACAACTATCCCAAGTTATGCAGATGCTATGTTATCTATGAGGCATTAATGAAGAATAAGAAATGCTTTGTTTCTACACACTTTTATCAGATGCTTTCAACTTAGACACACTAGCACAAATGCCTTCAGATCACACCTTACATGGTTAAAACACTCCTTAAGCAATAACCATTTATAATTCATCCTTCCAAAACCAGCTTTTCATGCTTGCTAGATTTCTTAACAATTGTTTGATGCTCATTTAGACAAGACCAAAGCTAAATAAAACCAAAACACACTGCCAGGCTACATCTAAAGAAGCTGCAGTAAATTACTGTTAAAATATACACGTCTAGAACAAGACTTGAAAATCAGTAAAAGCTGAGAGAAAACAGTGCAGTTGCAAGGTATTTTCTCCTACAGGCAGCCTCTCTCACTGCAGAGCTAAAAATGAGTGCATTAGAAGCAAAGAGAAAGTAAGGGGTATCTTTCTCACTCAGTGAGAAACTACAGCTATACTACAGCTATTTTAATCTCATGTTAGGCCATTTCTGAGAACATTTTTAAGAAGAGCTGAAATAAACATCTTCCAGGCATATTCTACATCTGATCCCACTTGTTTATTTTGCCTGTAGATAACTGGAGTTCCTGTAGCTATACAACTGTGATTTTGTCCACAGCCCTTTCACTGACCTCATGAAAAAACAAAAAGTCTGGTTCACCAACTTCTCAGAATGCCATGGAGACTACCAGTGTGCCATTCACATAACACAGGTAATAGACAGAACAGAGGAAAGCTAATCTTTATTTCTTAGGAAGCAGTTACAGAGGACTGGAAGAGATTACTCAACAGCTTGCTTGCAGAGGACAAAATTAGAAGGTCCCCCTTTTATGCCCAGGTTTCCCATTTCCACAAACAGTCTCACCACCACCACCCTGATGCCACATCTAGAATGCCTAAGATTGTGCAGTACAGTGAGAGGCCAAGCCAGCACACGGGAGGGAGCTCAGAGAAAAAGAAACCAGTTGGCAGCAGCAAATGCTGGAAATGTACTGTGCTCAGTACTATTGTTAAACATCCAGCAGTACAAAGTAAATGGATGGATGGATAACCCCACAGGCTAAAGCAGAAAACTGAAGTCCATTTGGTAAATTCAAAACCTGCTCAGCATTCCTGTTCTGTCTCATGGAAGTCTGCAAACTAGCCAGAATAATGTGCTTTTATTTTCAATGTTTTAAAAGCCCACACTTCCACATCAAGAGTAAGGCTCAGATCTAAGTTCATGTATTACACAAATAATATATTTAAGGGATAGAGAAACTTAGAAATACAGTAAGTATCCTTAAGAAGTGTAATATTTCTCTTGAATATTGGAAAGTCTTCATATAATGAACGATCATATGTTAAGATTATTTTATTTCTCTGCAGAATATAGAGGAACAATATGGGTAAAAATGAACTTCTTCAATGTGTGGTTACTTGCTTTTCTTTTTACATAGCTGTCTGAAATCTAACTATTCAAACAGTGACAACCAGGGAAAAAAGATTGGTGATTTTCTTTTTTTGCTGAACGCTGAATCTCTATCAGTTTCTAAACATGACTGCCACAGAGGCTTAGAATTTGTACTTCTGCATCCAAGGTCATCTATCAATACCTGTAGTACACAGCTTCCAAACATCCAAGATGTTCTTTTCAGTATTTCAAGGACATGAAATGCAGAAATACTTCAGAATTCCAGAAGATTTTGTAAGAATTTCCAGAAGAATTTGTAAGCCTGTACTTGTAACCAAGTGAAGAATCTTTAACAAGGAGGATGTTGGTATCAGTTGTCTTATTCAAAGCTGAACAAGAGTGCAGTGATAATTAAGGAAGACCCCACAGCACAGAGTTTCAGATTCTTCTGAGAATTACTTGGTATTCTTATTGTCTCCTTATAAGAAACGCTGATAACCCTAGGTTTTACTCCCAAGTTCATAGATGATCGTGACTTTGCATTAAAATAACACTAAGAGTTCAGTAGTATTAAGTCACTGGGACCATCCTAAGATGAAGGCTTATGGATGCAATCACAGAGTATAACAGAACAGATACGGATGGAATTTTAGGGAAAACAGGGAGGGGAGAGGCAAAGAATGAAGTCAAATAGAAGTTTGCTGTTTCTAGACATTTTAAAAATACTTTTAGATTCACAAAGATTAAAATTCAGTTCCTTCAGAAACTTTTTCAGAGTGTAGAGGTTTGTGGGTTTCTTGTCATTGTGCTTTTTTTGTTGTTGGCCTGTTGGTTTTGCTCCTCTCCCTCACTGTGCTCTTCCAAAATGACAGTGACACCAGAGCGACTATCTGAGCATGGTAACAATCTCCAAGTACAGGTAATAAGCAGTTATAAAGATGATGAAGGGAGACTACACCTTCCACAACAGCTGTACAGTTGAAGTAGTACAATATACAGATTTAGGCAGCCTTGCTCCTTAAAGCTTAAAAGTTGTGAAAGGGAGATAGTAAATTGCTTTTATATCAAGAAGAAATTCAAATATAAGAAATTAATTTTCAGATGTTTACACATTATAGCTGTTTTCCATAAGATAAATTGAGACTTACTCTTTTCAGACCACCACATTTCAATCTTGATCACTACAGAAGTGGCTTCTTATAACCTGTGTATTATCTATAGCATTATTCAATTCTTTGAATCCTAATTTCACACACCTCACACAAAGCAACAGTACAAGTTAAAGCAAAAGGATACCTAAATTCAGCACTAAAAAAGTAGTATTTCTTTCAGTTTTGTTCTACTTGACTTCAATCTCAGCAAAGTGCTAGAAGAATTTATTTACGTGTCTCTACAACAGATTTCAAACCAGCATGTGAAAGAGCCACTGATTAGAAGCAGTAACACTAACAAAAAAGAAAGCAACCCAAATATTCAGGTGTCTGCCTGCTGATTCGACTGTCATCTTCTCATTTCCTTCTGCAAAAGCACATTTGTTCTAATTTAGAGAGTCTATTAAAACTAGAAACGTTTAGACAATCCGAACATGATAAGCAATACCAAGTATCAATCAACAACTCAGATTTACAGCATGTAAGTAAAAAACAAAACAAAACAAAACAACCCAATTCATCTCCTTACCACTTGTTGTGCAATGTTGACATTAGACCGTCCAAATGTTTTTGGCAGGAGCTGTTTTCCAAGTGTATTTACTGTAGAGGGATGAACAGCCAATAGAGAAACAACTCCTAAAAATAAATAGAAGTAGAAATCTTCGTGTCAGCCATACTGCATTATTTTTAATAATTTCAGTTTTGTAAGCATTACTAAAGCCTACTAACAGGAACTAGTTCTGAGCTCCACAGAGGGACAAAGTGAATGCAGCATTCATGCACTTGAAGCAAAAAGAAATTAATATTCCCAATACATTTTTCTCACCTTCTTTCTGTGTAATCAGCTCAGTGATCTAGTATGTATGCATTTTAACTCCTTATGGTCCACTTATTCTCTCAAAGCACAGGAGTAGAGCTAACAGGCATATGATAAAAGACATATTCCCCTCCTCTTCAATCCCCTTTCCTTAGTGGCTACTGAAGTCTTCTCCCTAACCTCTCAAAAACCATGCTCAATTACCCAGCATGTGACATACCATTCTGAAGCATGCTGGTCTATAAGAGATTTCATTTGGCTAGCAAGGGCCTTCCCAACACAGTAATTCCAACTTTCCTCCTTCTCCTACGTGATCCCTCTAAGCTGAAGAAAAATCAAAGAACAGAAGTCTGCAAGAAGCCAGGAAGGCTGTTATTTTCCAGAGTTTCCATTCCTCTTCCTTTCTTTTTCCCCATTATCTAATGCAGACAGTAATTAAGTATTTTTACCACAGCTGTATTGATAAAGTCTCTGTTCAGCCCATGGTACCCTCTCCACTCTCTAATGAATGCCAGTAAATCAATAGAAGGCTTGAGAGAACTCAAATCTGAAGGACCTGCTTTCCCAAAGGCTTGTACTTCTGAGCTGCCATTACTTCACCGTGACAAACGGACAGCTTTGCACCAGAGTCTACTGTCAGCCCCACACAACCCCACAGGATGCTGCCGTCCAGGCACATCCAACCCGCAGCACAGAGGCCGTCCTCTGCCCCATGGAGCACCCCTGACTTAGGGCAGCTGGCCTGCAACAACTGCCACTCAGCACCACCCCAACATCGGTGTGCTAATAACTCCATTTGGGCTGAATCCGGGGCATGGGATGCAGTGTAGTGCCAGCACAAGTTATGGCAAATAAGTTTGTGGGCTTTGATACACTTGCTGAACACAGTTCTGTGAACAGAGGAAAATACTCAGCTGTGCTTTCCATTGTGATAAATGAATTTGAGAACAGACTTCAAGGTTGCCAAAAAGAGCATCCATTCTTTGGTTTATTTGCAACTCCATTTTTGGTTGATGTAAATATAATGAACGGTGAATTTTCAAATGGAACATACAAAATTACATACAATACAAAATCTGATCATGTCTCTCTACTGGACTTCCATAAGCCCTCTCTTAGCAGAGAGAAATATTCCTCGCTTCAGTCACACCTTATTCATGTCATCCCTTTTGGCAGTACGTATATTTGTGAACAACTGTTCACAAGGATGATGTACAGAAGATTAAATTTTCATCAACAATCTCTGATGATCAGCATTTCCCCTCATCCTTTTGCCACACACTGCTGAGAAGAGTCTGGCCTCGTCCCTTTGCCTCTTGCTCCTTAGATATTTATAGATGTGGATCAGATCCCCTTCAAGTCTTCTTTTCCCAAGGCTGAAGAGATCCAGGTCTCTCCGCTTTTCCCTGTAAGAGAGCTGCTCCAGGCTCTTTATCATCTTTCTGGTGCTGCGCTGGACTCTTTCTAGGAGATCCCAGTCTATTTTGTACCAGGGAGCCCCAAACTGGTCACAGTACTCCAGGTGAGTATACTCTTCACCTAATGCTACCCAGACAAGTCAAAAGTTTGGATACTCATGCTGTAGTCTGTCATTCTCTTATACATTAACCAACTTTCAAATGCTCTTACAAAGTCAGCAGCTATCTAGCTTGTAACAGTCTGTGATGCCCTCCTGTTCCTTCAATGTTCCTATGACTACAGCCACCACTATATCTCTGCCTTTTTTTTTTGCCTTCCTCCTTGCAGAATGTTTGAAAATGATAATTACTCCAGCTACAAGTGCTTGTGTATCTTCTACTCAGCTTCCTGTCAGCATGCCTTTTTTTAAACCTCATTGCCTGAAAAACAAGAGAGCTAAATGGAGATCCCATTTCCAGTGTAACAGCTGTACCGTCTTTCTCAAGTTAAGACTTCTTGTCACCTGGATCTCTAACTACACAGAGCCCTTTCTTTTCCTTTGACAATTCTTGCTGCATGTAAACCTTGAAGCTCTCCTGCATTTTGAGACGTGTTTTCACAGGGGACAGGGACACATTACTTATGAAAAAGGGATGCCATATATTACTATACAGCTCTGCAGCACATTTTCCATTTTATTCTGTGGATTTCTAAACCTTGAAATACAGTTTGCTTGTTCCTCAACAGACACTAATTTCATGTTTCCATAATGTAACTTACTACGACTTTAATAACTTTTCTGGGTGGTAATAGCTCACTTGGGGTCCTCATTGTATCTGGTTTGGTTTTCATCAATTATTAACCCATGGGAGGACCGTCCCATTCTCTGACACCTTAGGTTCTTTAACAGGCTGATTAAAGCACTTGATAACTTTTTTTTTTTTTGGCCACTGCTTTCAACAAATCCAAGGGCATCACACTGATTAGATAATCCTTATCTACATGCTTGTTGATTCTTTAAAAGCATGACTTTGAACAAAGACATAACTTCCTAACTACCCTTTTCCCCTCCTTCTGCAAAAGCATTAGCTCCTGCTCATTATCACATTTATCTGTATGTGTACTAATTACTTTTACATGTTATAATCACACGGGGCTAACATAACAGAAATACCTTCACTAAGTCTTTGTAGAATTCACAGGTGAATATTGTCTGTCAATCTGCTGTGGTTAGAGTACTAGAGTGCATGACATATAAAGAGGAGATGCTGAGGGAGCTTGATGTGTTCAGCCTGAAGATGGTAAAAGTGGGAGAGGATGTGTGTTTGTGGCAATCTAATTGTCACCTTCAAATATCAAATGAGTTACAGAGATGACATAGTAAAAGAAAGAGAGGCAGGTGTCCCCAGAATCTGCACAGGAAATTCAGACTAGATAGTAGGAGAAAAAAAAAAACACAATGAAAATGGCAAGCACAAGACCGGGTTGCCTAGGAAGTTCCCTGGAGTTATTTAAAAATTTCAGTTACTCAAGGCCCCATTCTTTGAAGTTGCCCCTGCTTTGATCATTAGGCTAGATTAGATGGCCTCCAGCTTCCTTATATTATTCATAAAATTCCATGAATACAAATAGTTATCTTGCAACTACAACACCAGCATCAAGGGAAGAGTATACACAATGCTTTTTTAAAAGTTTTTAAGTACATTAACATTTCTGTGGCACTGTGCTATGGAACCAGCCCAGCCCCATACAGGAACTGCAGAGTACATCTGTCTATATGTACAAACTGATTGGCAAGGACATGCAAATACAACTGGAAGAACAGTAAGGCATTCTTCAGCTCTAAGCAAATTCAGAGTCAATCCATTAAAAGGCAGCACATCTAATGCTAAATCATAATTGCCCAATTTTTTATAAAGGATTTTTAGAAAAGGATTACTTTCCATGTGTCTGCTTAGTGTATCCTACTACTTCCTGATTTACCTGATGTGTACTTTTCTAAAACCCAACTGCATTTTTTTCCAAAGGCTCATAATACTCTGGGAGGCCTGGGGAAAGTAAATATACAAGCAGAAATGTTTTTATTAACTTAGCTTTGAAAATGACTGACAGCTCAGTTTCTCAAAGCAATTTTATTAATCACTTGTTAATTACTGTTATATCAATTGCTGCGGTCCAAGTACTCTTGTATTTTATGGCCAAGAGACAGCAATCCATAGCAGCATGTAAAAACTAGAACAGCATGTTAGCAAACAATTTGCCTGGCACTAGCTCTTCTCACATTTCGAATCATATTATTAATACAGCTAGGTCCTCATTGTTTTTATTTTTAAGGAGATAAAGACTTCAAAAACCACAGTAAAGGGCCAGCTAAAGCATAAGAGAAATAATATTGAAAGACAAAACTGTACTACTTAAACTCAGTCTCTCAAACATTGTTGGTATGGAAGAAAACTCTAAGCAACTTACAAGCAAACATTAAGCCCAAATGGAAGTAGAACTTCAGTACTGTAAGTTATCTTACATATAGGAGCATTCTATAATGACACAGATGGGATCAAGGAGTAACATCATATAAAACTTGAACAGCAAAAGCAGCAGCACGCTTCAACAAAACATTTTATTCATCTGTCTACAAATATTTCTAGCTAAGTGCTTTCCACGTAAAGAGGATGTGTTTAATTCTCTGCTTTGATTACTGGTTTTATTTAGGGGAGAACTCTTGAATGGGATCTTTTCTGGCATGCAAAAAAAACCCCAAGAATTCTACCAACTACAGAAATCAACTGAAAAAAAACAGTTTTCTGATAATGCAGTCCTTACCACGTTAAGTCTTTCAAGCCTGTCTTCTAGCAGAGAAGCAGTAATGTGTATGATTTTTTTTTTTAAGACTGTAACTTTGAATGCAATTTCTCAATTAACACATCCCAAGAAATAAAAGATACAGAGTGAGAAAACAGAATGGTTTTTTCCCTACCACTTCCTTCCACAGTCTCAAACGCTGCAGCAGTTTGTAAGTAAACACTCTACATGACTGAAGGTTAGGAGTTGTGCAAAGGGTTATTTAAAGAAAGGTCTAAAGAAAATTAACCTCACAGATGAGGTTTAACCTGCAGATGACATTTTGCAGCACAACTGCTTCAACTGCTCTTAAGAACTTCATAAACTTTTGATTAGATTCCATAAGCTTCGAAATCGATGGCTTTTAACAGCAGATGAATGTAGCTAAGGACAGCTACACAGATTGGAAGATGGCAGTGTCACTAAGCCAATCTCAATTAAAGTCACACAAGCTATTTTTTCAAAAAGCCAGCATTAGTATCAATAACCTGATAAAACTCGAAGCAAAGACAGCATGAGTTAAGAGACTAAAAAAGGCCAGTGAGACCTTCCATGAACCAGCTGGTTCAAAGAAATGACACTGATGACAGTGACTGCCACTTCTGAGAAAGCCATGTGTCATTCAGAGTGTAACACTCCATATTTTTGGAATTACAAATGAATTTATAAGGTGGCAGAGGTACTTCTTAAGATTCAAATTACTGATGCAAGATTGCATGAAAACTGCAAGAGTTAGCTGGAAAATGTTGTAGAACTAGTTTTAGCACCCTTCTTCTGTTCGTGAATTTTTCTTGGTTAGAAGAAAGAGGAGGAAAAAGAGGGAATTCCACAAAATCACTACCAAAATTCCTTATTGGCACCATTTTGCAAAGCAAACACAGACAAAGCTAACTTGAGCTTCAAAGCTGGTCATCAAAATTACAGCTTAGAATAAATGAACAAAAATAAAAAACTTAAAAAGCAAACCAGTCATTAACTGCACATCCTGTTCTTCTCTTTCCAGCACGTCACCCCCCCACTCCCAAGTTGGTCTCTGTTAGAAAACTGTCAGAAAAATTATTAAGTTTGGAAACAAAAAGTGATCAGAGTCTCTTATATGGATGTAAAGTAGCTTAACTCCATTTTCACTCTTTTGCAAAGGTTCTTTTTCCATTTGCAATGCTCTGGGTTATCAGATTACAGATTTTTCTCATGGCCTCTTCAAGTCATGGGACTTACAGCGAATGTTGCTATACTTTTCTGAAAGATTTGATGTTAAAGTCCCTGCTGTGGACTCTACTTGTCTTCATACCTTCAAATAGGTCTCACTTGATGCTTTCCTACTCAGCAAAAGTTGCATCTGGACACTACTGACATGCAGCTGACTGCTCAGTATGTGGTTAGTGGGATCTCCTGCTAATTTCAGTCACAGAAAGCTGGTGACATAAGGCAGTAAGAATACAACCAGGTAACTTCAAGTCCTCTGCTTATTTATATAGTATTACTGCACAGGCAGCAACAAAAAAATAGTCTAAAACAACATCCTGGAGCAACAAGATAGCTCATCAGCAGTGTAAGTTTTTTATATGAATTATAGGGCAGACTTGTTCCTTCTCTCTCCTCCTCGAAGTATCATCAAAGTATCATCATATGGGAAAGCATACTCAAGCCTCAAATCCATAAAGCTGTCTCAATACAATGCAATGTATATAGTGCTTGACAATCTCCTTCAAACTCAATGCCAGATAGAGATAAAGGGGAAATCAAATGCCAGGCAGTTCTCATAAGGACTATTTGCAGTCTTTTCTGCACATTTTGCTTTACAAAAGCAACCCCAAATCACTGGGTCTGAACTGCTACTTTCATAAATGTGAGATTATTGAAAACACAGCTAGGTTAAAAACATGAAAATGTCATGTAAAGAACCATTCATCCAGTCCACATCACTTCAGAAAATCATTCTGTACCACAAAAGCATCAACTTCACTAGGTTTAGGTGATTACAGATCATACTTAAACACAGAGAATAAGCATAAAGGATGTCCTTAGAAGGTCTGGTAATGGAGGCAGGTGACAAGCAGATCCTGGGAGCTGACTCCTCGGGCCTCATTCCTTAGAAGCTGCAGCCTGTAACTTCTCTCTTGCCACCAGATACAACACGATTAATAATATGCTAATTTTCAAGAAACATCAAACTACTTCTGAAGGTTTCAACCTACGCGAAGTTCTGAGAACGCACGCAGATGACTGTCTCTAGTTGTGTACCAACAGTGAGTTTTTTTACTGAGCAAACTGCATTGCCTAAGACAATGTGCTCAAACAGCAGTTCTGAGATCTTTCACAAAGATATCAAATCTTCCCTTATATAATACAAATTATTACTAAGTGCTTCGCAAACTTCTGAGGTCAATTTATGCTATTAGCTCGTTCTTGCCATTCTTAGATATAAGTAATACTCTACTACTTGTCCAACCAACCAGTCTTTCAAAGTCTGCTCAAATAAATGGCATGATCTACTCCTAGACTTCCTTAGGAGTTTCAGGGAGAGTTTGATCTCTCTGTATAAATGAGAAAAGCTTCTTGTCATTTAACAAGACAATGTTTCAGTTAAACAGTGCTGAATAGTAAGAGCTTAACATACACTTTAATAATTGATGTATTTGATTTCAAGATTTAAATTACTAAATTTGAAGTGAAAACCAAACACGAGTTCCTTATGCTGATCTAGCATGAAACCTTATTTTAAAGCATAGGAAACGAAAAGGAGCTAAAGACATCTTTAAGAACACTTGCAGGTTATGTACCAATAATGCCACCTACTGGCACGACAGATTATGCAAATTTTATTTTTCATTAATTTTACAAGTAATTGAAGAGCTTTAACTTCAACATAGGATTAAATACCTACCATTAGTTCTCTTTTTACTTCCACTCACCTGAACCAAATTTTTTCTTTCACCACATATCCTCACAAGTAAGGCGTGGGATTAGCACTGAAATGTGTTCTTTAATACTGACTTTTAATTTGACCCTAACAAGGATCAGAATGCAGTAGTTTTCTTCAAAATACAATCTTATTGAACAGCAACATTTATAGACTTAGAAAGTTAACTGCCAAATAGTTTTTAGAAGGCAGACATGTGATGAAATTTTATTGGTTCAGCTCCTATTAAAAATTCTTTCAATTCCTCCAACACATACATAATTTCTAACTCTCAAAATGAATTCTAATAATCAGTTGAAGCCCATGTACAGGGTGAATTTGAGCAATGAGCCAGGCTGATATTTCAAAACAAACCGAGTAGATGACACAACCATGCATTTTTTTTTATTATTATTATTTTTAATCCCAGAATGGAAACTAATCAGATTATCCTTGCTTCATAACTTGAGAGGTGACGGCCTCAAATTGCACCAGGGGAGGATCACGTTGGGTGTTTGGGAACATTCCTTCTCAGGAGCAGTGAGGCAGTGGCACAGGCTGCCCAGGGAAGGGCTGCAGTCACCACCCCTTCAAGAACCGTGTGGATGAGGCACTGAGGGATGAGGTCTGTGGGCATGGGCTGGCGATTGGACTGCATGATCTCAGAAGTCTTTTCCAGCCTTAATGACCCTGTGACTCTCTAAGCAAGCAATTATTACCAAGTCACTTCAGAACCTAACTCCACAATTAAACTGTTCTCTTATTCTGCTTTGGATAAAGGAATATCTCCCTTTTGATTACCAGCAAAAAAAGGCGGCATAGCTGTAAATTTAGGAGATAAATATAGGAACAATTTATGCAAAACCCACTCCCAAATACAGGATAATAAGCATCTGAGTCTTTAGAGAAAACAAACAAAAAAAGCAACTGGCTATTTTGATATGAGGCAAGGACACTTACATCTCATTTCAAGGAGATTTAGCATTCCTCGTCCCTGTCACAAGCTGACAGGATGTAATACAGCACAGATATAAGATCATCTAGCTTTACAAGCTTATCAACGGAGGATGGCTGGATAACCACTACTTTTTCTGTGTGTTAACTCGCTATCTATCAGAGACACTAAGCAAAGCTGCATTTTAAGGTGCCTAGCACTGTCAGGATTTCCTCAAACGAACACACTTACATCATGTCTTCTTCCCATTAGATTGCTGCTTCTCTTGGGAGCAGGTCTTTAACAGAAAATCATCTTCCTGGCTACCAAGCACACACATCAAAACCTTTCACAGTGACACGTGCCAAATCAAATGCTGCAGACCGGTGTCTGTGGATTTGTGCCATGTAAAACCCTATCAGACTACAAGCTCAACAGACCTGGCACTTAGCAAGAAAGCTGCACTAAGATATAAATTTCATGCCTGGTCTCCCTAAAAACAAGGCTTCCAGGAGAACTTGCACCTTTTCATCAGGACTTCCCAAGAACGACACACTGAAAACATGCATTAACTCTATCTTTTCATCCAGGGACTGGTAGCTTCCTGAATACCAAAGATACTCCACAAAGTGCTGGGTTTTTTTGTGTTTTTTTTTTTTAAGGGCTAATGGGGTGTTACATTTCCTTAATGGAAATACACAAGAGCATCAGCAAACAGAATTGAATTTACAACCATTTTTTAAATAGATAACCTTCCAGCTCATTTCTACCACATACAAAGACCAATACCTCTTTCTGCACAAAGAACATCAACTCCAGAGCATCTTCCAGGATGGTACTTAAAAATCACACGCATCATGAAAAACAGATGTTGTAAAACTAACACTTATTTATCTGGACTATTTTCTTAAAAGAAATAAAGTCAGATGTTGCTTTAAAAACAAAACTTGTTTGTTAAATCAGTGCTGATTGAAATCAGTAGTTTTTCAAGTTGTAAAAAGAAATCTCTAAACGAGTTTGCTGAAATGGGATCCAGAAGTCTAGACCAGAGATCCCTTGAATTGGACTACAGGACAGTATGAGTGTGAAAGCAACCCACCAATGCATGAAGTCAATGGGCTTGTTAACATGAAGGTTTATGAGAACACAGATAAGAAGCAGCCAGTGAGTCAATCCAAATCAATTTCGCCCTACTTAGTACAACTTACTGATGCACTCCATCTGTTGCACACAAATAAACCAGGCTATCAGCATTTGGGTGCAATGAAGGAAAACAGCCATTCCACCAAAATCTACTGTGAGATGACTGTGAAGCACAGGCACAATGTTGCACTAGGAAATACTGAAACCTCCATAAAAATACAGCCAATGCTTCCCTTGGAATTCTATATCCAATTTTGGTCACTTGCATTGAGGAAGGTTGATGAATGCAATAAGAAGCAGTTAGAAGACTGACCATACAGAAAATTCAGAGGACAAAGAGTCCATCTGATGATAAATCTAGAGAACAATTGCTAGCCAGCCCATCAAACCAGAATCTTAAGATACACCACTGCTCTTTATAAAGAAAATGTAAACACATCAGAGAAAAGTATGAAACTGGAAAATACCACCAGCAAAATGCATGAACTGGCAAGAATACACTTAACTGGAAATCTCACTACGGAAACATTCTTATTCCATACAAACACAGTGAAGAAAAATCTGATTTTCTTATATAGCATCATTAGTTTACAAAAGATTATATGACACACTATCTAGAACTGCAGGCAACTGGAACTCAGTGTATTGTTTTTTTCCCCCCAATTACACTAAACGTAATGGACAGCACATAACTCTTTCAAATGTTTATCTATGTTTTTTAAGCCTACATGTCAAACTGAAGTTTATAGCCTGTTTTATAAAACTGCTTGATTACATTACACTATCATACAAGCACAACCACTATGAGCGAGTCCAAAACAGTTGTTCAAAATAATACTTCAGACAGAACTGTGTAAGTGTGAATGCACAGTATCATAAAAATCATCATAACCCCTCTCAATCTACTGCACTCCTATATTTTTCCCAGTTGTTAGAACATACTGCCCCAAAAGATGTGTAAGCCATCACAGCTTGCATGCTTACAAAAAACGCTATTCTAACGTGAAGATCACATACAGAAAGGCAGTAAAACCACAACTGAAACTGCACTTAGTTTAGAGACACTTATAAACTGCAGCAAGATCTATAACTTGTTTGCTGAATATATAAGACATAACTTAAGAAAGGCTTTACTAAAGCTAAGTTTAAAGCCAGTAATAAGCATATATATATACATTAAAAGAAAACAATAAATAGTCTTACTAAAAATTGTACTCTTACCTTTTCCAGGACTTAGGTTTTGGTCTATAAACACCTTAAGCTCTCCATTGGCTTCAATTAGTCCAGCCTATTAAAGAAAGTAACTTTTATTAAATTGGCAAACACTGACAGTACTTTATCATTTATTGGGAAGAAATCACACCAGGAGACTCTGTTGCCACCACTCACATTTCCTCACTGATCTGCCACTATGTAACTGCTCTGCTTGTAGCATAGTATTAGCCAAACTTTAAAATCAGCTCTTTTTTTTATAAATACCATGCTCCTGAAAAGCAAGCAGAAAATCAGTTTACACATACCTTGCTATTTTGTGTTCTAAGTTTACTAGCAGTGTCTTAATAAGTAGCTGAACACCTTGCTAAGTAGAATCAGTAACATCTGAATTTTGCTGTATAGCAACTATTAACTTGCCACCGAAGGTGGTAACATTATGGCAAAACCGACAGAGGTGCTAAGAAGTGCCTTACACCATGCTAAGCAGAAAAACTGCATTAAAAACAAACTTCTTTAAGGATAAGAATGCAGAGCTTTTAAGTGAAGGATTTCATCCAAGTCTACCAAGTAATCAGCATCCTTTGAAAAAGCTCATAGAAGCTATTAAAATATATATATACTATTAATTCTGAATAGAAAATGCATGATGCAGTAATTCCTTGTTATCTCCAGACAAAGTAGTCTGGAAGGAATAACGAATGCAGGAGACACAGCCTGTTCCCATTTAGAAAGAACAGTAAGAAATTCAACATTCGTACTCACCACAGTACAGCAAGTAGCATTACAGAAGCTCAAAAGTCCCTAAACTGTATTTTGTGCATTGTCAGTACTAGAGAGCTACTGCAGATGTTTAAGAGACAAGTGCTCTGCTGTCAGCCAGCAGCAAAATTTCCCCCTCAGAGGCTACCTGAAGAACCCTGCTGGCAATTACAAGTTCAGCAAACCAAGCGGACCACTAGAGGATGCTGTGGTGCTTCACAGGTGTTCAACAGCTATCAATTTAGAAGACAACTTCACAAGGTGGAAAACCATTGAAGATTTTCTCTCCTCACTGAAATGGAATAGGGAAAACGAAGATGACAGAGCAGCGAGGGCAGGCTGGGAGGTGAGCAGAAGAGAACGTTTGCTAAGGAAGCATTAAGAGCACAGTTCTGTGATAGTGTAGCTGAGACGAGGACCCAGTGGCATAGAGGAAACCTGAGTAGATACAGAAGCAAAGGGTAACATGAAGAATCTGTAGTATTTGTCCATCCTTTCTTCCCACAATTTCCCCCCACAAAATAATGAAATAACCTGGTTTAATGAGACTGCAACAACTTACCAAGACACAAACAATGCCTGCTCTCCGCCTTGCCCACAGCAGGGATTCAAAGGTCAGCTTTGAATGACAACAAATGATACCTCTCCTGCCCTATTTCCAGGCACCAGACCTTCACAACCCTGCAGGCCAACAGACTATAGCTGACCCTTCCAAAGAAAGACGTTATCTGCTACACAAAATTGCTAACGTATACAAAAGCATTAAAAAACAGGCTCTATGACAATATAGTCTTCTAGAACACTGAAACTCAATGTACTAAAGCAAATTGGATATGAAGACAAATGTGGAAGTATTACATTATACTCCCAACCCTACCTCAGTTACACAACAGAAGTGTTAAACCACAAAGGAAGTGCAGTATCACTGTCCCAATTCTTCTAAATGCAATCCTTCAGTTTCTATTCAACAGCAGAAGAGAAGGTTTGTGCTCCTAGGGTACCCAATGGCTTTCTCTTCACAAGAATTAGAAATACACCAGTGAGAATGGAAAGATTTTTAATATGCAAAAGAAAGGCAAAACTCACATCAAGTTTGCCTATCAGTCACAGCGATAAGCCATATACAAATATTTACACTGTGAGCTTACTCAGGAATTCAAGTAAAAAAGGAAAGTCACTACTGAATACTATTTCAATAACTAGAAATTCAGTAATTCAGTAATCAATTATCCTTCCCCTCATCTTCTTTTTTTTTTATTATTATTTTATTTGGAATAATCGCCAATATAACCTCTTCTATTACTTCATTTTATCCTTAAGTATGCAATCAACCCATACATTTCATCATCTAATAAGTCTTGTATTTCCTTCTACATAATTGAGCTACATCGTGATAAACTACCAAACCCAATGGTCAACTCTAGGAACACAACCCAGCATTACAACAGGTGAGGTTAGTGCCACATGCCCTGGATCACATTTCTGAGTGACTGAAAGCATGCAAACCAAAGGCAAACTGGAAAACATTCAGGAAAAACACTGCATTTCAGTCAACAGCAGAACACCATTTTGGAAAACTCAGAGAACGACAGTCACCAAATAACAAGAACCCTCAGGAGCCAGCAAACTGATGAAGACTACAGCAGATACAGTTCCACCACCCTGCACACCAGTGTCTCGTCAAAGGTTCAGTTCTGGCAGTTACAGGGCTGGTAAATATTCAACTCGAAAGCATCTGTCTAGGAAAGGCTCCAAGAAACCAGACTGGGAAGAACATTACCAAATTCAATAGCAAACAGCACCCTCAGCTGCTATGATTCGTTATGAAAGTTCATTTCATTTCTAGTGAAAATCTTCCTTCTCCAGGCTCAGCATGCATACAACATCTGACTATAAGATCATCAAAATTGTCACTATCTTTCAGCTTCCTCAAAGTCACTTGTTTTTAGTGACACAGAACTGAAAAAGCAAAACTTCCATCCCATATAAAAATTCATCATCTTTGTTCCACAACAGAACTACTAAGGAAAACACTCTCAGTGGATACTACAAAGAAATTCCCACTGTTTCACAGGGAAGTTATTGTGGAGGAGTCCAGGATTACTCTTTCATAACCTACCCAGCACAGAGCAGTGCCCGAAAGAAAGAATTAAAGTTGAACTCAGAAATGGGACCATAGCTCCCATTTGGTATATCCCAGTCACAGATCCATTATGAATGTAAGTACTTGTTTTTTGTTTTCCCCAACAGAAAAGTAACTTTCTACCAAGATACAAACCTTTTCTGGTGCAAAATATTTTCAGGCCTTATCGAGCTACTTATATCAAGGTATTTTGAATTTTTTTCTATCTGATAACAGAATAAAAAGAAAACGTTTTCTTCTCATGATTCTCAGCTTCACAATGCATAACTTCCTTTGATGATAATGTCAGCACTGCCTGGAGCAATATCACCATCTTAATATTTGATTCTGAAGGCTTTATTAACTGTCTGCAACTTCACGGTTTAGTGTTGCTTTCCTCTTCAAAGAGGCATGTTAGGTACACAAACTCTGCAAAGATATGCAAAGGAACTTTTTCTGTTGGAAACAGGTAGCGGATATATTACCCTATATGCTTTTCACATTTTAACAACATCAACAATGATGTAAAAAGAAAAAAAGCAAATAGCTCTTGACACTCAACATCTAACTCTAGCAACTGTTCTCCACAAAGACTTTGATCTCCTTTCTGCTAAACACAAGTAGAAGATTAAAGACCAACGGACACATCAGTACATCTGCTCACTTTAATTGTGGAAGCTATGCTTGAGCAGAGAACTCAACCACAACCTATGATCCACCTCAACTCATTGTTCGGAACTTCCAAGGAAAAGAAAACAACTGATGGGCTTAACATATCAAAGGTTCATATGAAGTTAGCCTGCTGGAAGATCATCAGCTGCCAAAAGGACTAGGAAGCCAGTTTTTGCTTTGTTTAGAAGGAAAAGCTGAAAAACTGTACGTGGTCTCCATCTGAAAGACAGTAAATAGAGAAATAATATTTTTTCTTGGACTGAAGTAAATCTGAAATGAAATTTGCTAAAAATGCCAAGAATTTAACTTATTTAAAAAAATAAAAATCCCATACTGCAGACTGAGCAAACTCTCAGATACCAGCTGGCTAGTATTTGTAATCTCTGAAGTTACGCAGTAGAAATTCAACCCTTACAAACAATGAAAGTACCATTTCCACAGCTTTCCAGACTTGCAACTCTCTCAATAAAAAGCGGCATACAATTATTCATCAAAGCTTTAAACAGAAGTGTTTCATGTTGAATTTGGACTGAAGAATAACTGGAGAGGTGCATGTTCAATGTCTGTCATGCTTAACCTGAGAGGAAGATCCACCCACTACAGTGAGATAAGCAAATACAAAGAGAAAGCTGCTTCTGTGCCATATAAATACCTTTTCTATCTTGCTTCTACATAATGAGCCCAACTTTATGTAAGCTCCATGAGAAAGAGATGAAAAAAGAGGGAAAAAAAAAAAGATGGAGATAACTGGAAACAAAGGCATTTGCCAAAAGGAGTTTCTCAGAATTTTTTCAGTTGCTAACAGCAGAAGACCACTAAAATAAGAACTGGACTTGACAACAAAACAAGAGAGGTAGGTCAAAATTCTCAATTTTGCTTGAAGAATGGGAGTCAGAATGGAACAGAGAAACAAGCAGACAACGTCAGCACTGGCTGAGAAAGAAAGAAAAAGAACTAGAAAAATCAAATGTAAGATGACAGATGATGAGTGTAGGTTAGAGTAATGGGAGTCTCTTAAAAAGTGCAGGAAACAAGTAATGGGAATCAAAAAGAATTTTACAAGACCAAGGAGACTGGATACTGAGCAGAGAGGAAGAACATAGGAATTGGGAGAGTGAACACATTCTATGCTAAATTAAGCCATGATTGAGAGAGTATATAAACTGGGAGTCACACTGAGAAGTAGTGAAGACACAAGTAGGAAATGGAGAAATGGCAAAGTATTCCAACTAGAGCAGATTTCCTCCTGGAGCTCGTCAAAGGCAACAGGAGGATGCTTCTACTGTCTACAGGCACTTGCAAAGTCAACTGGCAAAAACCCACACATCTGGAGCAAACTACTTAATCTGATCAGTACAGAGTACCAATTTCTAGAATTTCACACTTTAAAGGTAAGCAATAAACGTAGGGTCACCATGCCATGCAATTTTACTGTGCGCCTCCTTAATGACAACGTAGGGGTCTGGGATTTATTTCATCATCATGAGGCAACAAACACAATGGAACATGAGCACAGCTACAAAATGGAGAAAAGCTAACAATCAGACATAATTCTGCCTAAACAATCTTAGTTTTACTTTCACTCCTAGTGACATGCAGATGTCATTTGTAACAAGATGACCACACTACTTTTCCCCATTGGACTCTCATCTCATTCAGGAACCAGAGCAAACATGCCTTTGAAATGAATCATCACATAAATACAGGAGGCTCTCCCATAAAGATAGCCTATTCATTTTTCATAGAAATTAAAAGGCAATTAAGGAATACAGTAGAGACCTACAGGAAAGGAAAGGAGGTTCTTAAGTTTAAAACATTTATAAGTTCATAAGTTCATAAGTTCATAAGGTTGGAAAGGACCTATAAGATCATCTAGTCCAACCATCCTCCTATCACTATCTCTACCCAACTACTAAATTAAGTCCTTTAGCACCTCATCTAAACGCTTCTTGAACAGCGCTAGGGATGGTGCCTCAACCACCTCCCTAGGCAGGCCATTCCAGTGCCTGACCACTCTTTCAGAAAAGAAATGCTTCCTGAGGTCTAATCTAAATCTTCCCTGGCGCAACTTGTGGCCATTCCCTCTCGTCCTGTCATTACTTATCAGGGAGAAGAGGCCTATCCCCTCCTCACCACAACCCCCCTTCAGGAAGTGGTAGAGTGCAATAAGGTCTCCTCTGAGCCTCCTCTTCTCCAGACTGAACAATCCCAGCTCCCTCAGCCGCTCCTCATAAGACTTGTGCTCCAGACCCCTCACCAGTTTTGTTGCCCTTCTCTGAACACGCTCCAGGGCCTCAATGTCCTTCTTGAAGTGAGGGGCCCAAAACTGAACACAGTACTCGAGGTGCGGCCGTACCAGAGCTGAGTACAGGGGGATGATCACCTCCCTGCTCCTGCTGGCTACACTATTTCTAATACAGGCCAGGATGCTGTTGGCCTTCTTAGCCACCTGGGCACACTGCCAGCTCATGTTGAGCCGAGCATCAACCAACACCCCCAGGTCCTTTTCCTCTTTACATTCTTCAAGCCATTCTGCCCCAAGCCTATAGCATTGCATGGGGTTATTGTGGCCAAAGTGCAGGACCCGGCACTTGGTCTTATTGAACCTCATCCCATTTTGCTCAGCCCAGCTGTTCAGCCTATCCAAATCCCTCTGAAGGGCCTCCCTACCCTCAGGCAGTTTGACACATCCTCCCAACTTTGTGTCATCTGCAAACTTACTGAGCATACACTCAATTCCCTCGTCTAGGTCATCAATAAAGATATTAAACAAGATGGGCCCCAAAACTGACCCTTGGGGGACACCACTCGTTACAGGACGCCAGCTGGACTTAACTCCATTAACCACTACCCTCTGGGCACGGCCCTCCAGCCAGTTCTCCACCCAGAGAAGAGTGAACCTGTCCACACCACGGGCTGCCAGTTTCCTTAGGAGAATACTGTGGGAGACCGTGTCAAAGGCCTTGCTGAAGTCCAGGTAGACTACATCAACAGCCTTTCCCTCATCTACCTGTCTGGTCACCCAGTCATAGAAGGAGATGAGGTTGGACAAGCACGACCTGCCCCTGGTGAACCCGTGCTGGCTGGGTCTGATCCCTTTATTGCCATGCACGTGTCGTGTGATCTCCCTCAATATCATCTGTTCCATAACTTTCCCTGATACCGAGGTCAGGCTGACAGGCCTGTAGTTCCCCGGGTCTTCCTTACGGCCTTTCTTGAAGATGGGAGTCACATCGGCAAGCCTCCAATCTTGTGGGACCTCTCCAGATAACCAGGAATGCTGATAGATGGCAGAAAGTGGCTCGGCAATCACCTCTGCTAGCTCCCTCAGCACCCTTGGGTGGATCCCATCTGGCCCCATGGACTTGTGGCAGTTCAGATGGAGGAGAAGATCTCTGACCGTCTCTGCTTGAATCACAGGGGGTGCATTATGCACCCCGTCCCGGACTTCCAGGTCAGGGCAAGTACCATGTGGATAACTGTCCTGTCTATTAAAGACAGATGTGAAGAAGGCATTGAGAACCTCAGCCTTTTCCTTATCGTCTGTGGTTATATTGCCTGCCTCGTTGAGTAAAGGAGGGAAATTTTCCTTAGTTTTTCTCCTGCTGTTAATATATTTGTAAAAGGGTTTCCTGTTCTCCTTTACAGCAGTAGCCAGCCTAATTTCAAGCTGGGCTTTAGCATTTCTAATTTTCTGCCTGCAGATCTTGGCCAGTTCTCTGTAGTCACCCCAAGTAGCCTGACCCATCTTCCAGAGGACATAGACTCTCTTTTTCTCTCGGAGTCTCAACAAAAGATCCCGGTTCATCCACACTGGTCTTTTGCTCCTCTGGCTTGACTTACAGGACTCCGGGACTGCCTGCTCCTGTGCCTTTAAGATTTCCATCTTGAGGAGCATCCAGGCTTCCTGGACCCCTTTACCTTTCAGGAGCAAGTCCCAAGGGACCCTTGCAACAAGCGTCCTGAACAGGTCAAAGTCTGCCCTCTGGAAGTCCAAGGTAATAGTTTTGCTAGTCACCCTCTTGACGGCACCCAGAATAGCAAACTCCACCATTTCATGGTCACTCCGGCCAAGACAATCTCCAACCTTCACATCCCCTACTAGTCCTTCCCTGTTAGTGAAAAGTAGGTCAAGCAAGGCATCTCCCCTGGTAGGCTCTTGCACCAGCTGAGTCAGGAAGCAATCATCCACACATTCTAGAAATCTCAAGGACTGCTTCCTCTGCGCAGTATTGTATTTCCAGCATATATCAGGGAAGTTGAAGTCCCCCATGAGAACGAGTGCTGGCCATTGTGCAACATCTACGAGTTGTTTATAGAACATCTCATCTATTTCTTCATCCTGACTGGGTGGTCTATAACAGACCCCCACCACGATGTCACTCCTAAAGACTATCCCCCTGATCCTTATCCATAGACACTCTACTTTGTCATTTCCAACCACTAGTTCTTCAACATCAAAACATTCTTTGATATAGAGAGCTATGCCACCACCCTTTCTTCCCTGTCTATCCCTTCTGAAGAGCTTGTAGCCATCAATCCCAGTATTCCAGTCATGGGAGAGGTCCCACCATGTTTCTGTAATAGCTTCAAGGTCATTTGAATTTCATTTTGTGAATGAAGTGACAGCTATGCCTCACTGTATAAAGTAAGGCAAAAGATCTTCTAAAGTCAGGCTACAGGACACTGATCCTACACAATTCTGAGACGTGTTACTTTACTGTGTCCCAGTAACCTTCGTCTAAAGCAGACACACCACATCCTCAGTTCATAGCACCAAGATTAACGTGCTTGATTATCACTGGGCAATGACCTAAACCAAAGTAAAAAGCTTCCCAAAGAGTAAACCAAACTATTAGCCCCTTAACCTAAGCAAGGTGCAATCAAAACACTAGACATTAAAAGATCTGAACCACACAGAAGCCTGTGAAGATTAAAAAAAACCAATAACCACAGGTTAGCAGCTTAGTCAAGCATGGTCAATCTCTTCTCTGAATATATGCTCCACTGGTACTGCATATACACTGGACACTCATACACAGAACAGCATTTAAGGTGTTCTCTTCACTGTGGAATATTTCAAGGCCATTAACTTTGCTGGTTCTTTTTCTAAATAGAGTAACACATCTGGAATTCAGCAAAGATTACAAGAACTTACTTTGGAGACAAGTCAAACAGCGATCCAGCCTAAGAGGTCACACTGATCAAAAATATGAGTTAAAATTAATATACTGGATTGTTTCTTACAGTGACCGAACTGCCCAAGCGACACAGTCTCTGCAAATGTTAATGTTGGTGCCCCCAAAACTCCCAACCTGTAGGAAGCAATGCAAATATGACCAAAGCACTAGTTCACCATCTCTACCACAAACCAATTGGGAAAGGAAATCCTGAGTTCACAGAATCACAGAGGTTGGAAGGGATCCCAAGATACTGTCAAGTCCAACCCTCCTGCTAAAGCAGGTACCCAACAGTAGGTTGCAGAGGTAGGCATCTAAATGGGTCTTGAGTATCTCCATAGAAGATGACTCCACAACCTCTCTGGGCAGCCTGTTTCTGTACTCTGTGACCCTTACTGTGAAGGTCTTCTACACATTTGAATGGAACTTCCTGAGTTCAAGTCTTAGGCCACTGCTCCTTGCCCTATTGTTACACACCACCAAGGAGACCCTGGCCTCATCATTTGCCTCCCACCTCTCTTTAGGTATTCATAAACATTTATCAGATTCCCCCCTCAGTCTTCTTTTCCGCAGGCTGAACAGAGTGAGGTTACTCAGTCTTTTGAGTTGTGTCCTCCAGACCTCAACGCTACCACGCAGAGCGGCAGCAGCAGCTGCTGTTCCCACAACTAGCTCCCAGTGCTGTTCTAGGTTTGATTTTACTAGACTTTTCTTCTTCCAATCAAACCAAATCTTTAGAAGAAATGTGTCCAACAGCATTGGAATTCAACAGGTTCTGTTAAGATTCACATGCCTCAGCAAGTTCTTTATTGGTGTATTATAAGGCCACAGCAGCTCACAACATTATTTCCTCCCAAGTCTGTGTAACCATGTGCACAGTATCAGAGGGCTGTAACATAATGCAACATAAGACACATAGCCAGCAGCATTCCTTGGGATATGGACAACTGACCACGTTTAAAATCAAGCTGTTCATCCTCTGAGAACCACTCTGACATTGAGAATGTTTAGATAACACTGGCCCATTTTTTCCTCCCACTTTCAATTAGACACAATAAATCTCTGCTAAGTGATATTCAAGCAAGCAAACAGAAGGATTGAAATAAGTAATCCCTAGTGTAATCTAACTTCTGAAACCTGGCATTTTTGTTGAGTGTGTTAAGTTGTCAGCACACACTGTATTTACTTAGTAATGCTACAAATAAACATACGCAGCCGCTACCGTTAACTACACATAAAATTAATTAAGAAGTAAAGCTCAAGAGAAAACAAATCAGCAAGGTGACAGGTAATTTCTGATTGCTGTTCTCTATTTAAAAAATAAAAACTAACACAGAAAACAAGTATTATGTACGTGCAACGCAAAAAGGAGAGCTTAAATTTCTTTTCCCTTCTGCACTCTTCTAAAAGGCGTATTTAAAAATGTTCTAACAGCATTTGAAAACCTAGACTGAGATGTGTTTTCATAAGACCCGATTTCATAATACTATTTCACCTCCAGTTTACAAAGTTCTGAACGTGTTAGAACTGACGAAAGGCAGATAGAAATAAGTTGAGCTACTGAGTAGTCACTGGGCTAAAACGATATCAAAAAAGGTGTGCAAACCTCTTGAGATCCACTGACTGATTCTCCAAGCTGCCTCACTGAAAGTCCCAGGACATAATCAAAAATAAACGTACTAAGGGAAATACTTTAAAAGGAATGTGCAAAATGTTTTGTAGTCTCTTCAATACTTCCTAGATACTCATAGTACTTCATGTAAAAGTCTTCTCCCTATTTCCAATAGCATCTTGTTTTAAGTCTACTCCAAACATGACCTTACCTTGCCATGAAGACTTGCTCATGTTTGATGTAAAAGTATCACACAAAAGCAATTAAAAAGTTCAATTTTGGGGATGTTCCAGCAAAATAACCTGTATAGAAGCACAGATCTACTTCCTTCCCCCAAAACTAGCACACCTATTGACCTATTAAGTGACACTGTTGTAAGCAAGGAGCTTGCTGGTTTCTATTCTTTTGTTGCTTCTTAATATAAGTATTCTTGTAGCAAAATGTAAGTATTATCATGAGAGGAATTCATTGGATGAAACTACATACACAAACATCTTCTCAATATGCAATTAAAATAAGCCATCTATCTGTGTCTGTAAGGGCTCTGAAATGGTGCTCACAGACCACGTGCTGAACTTTGCAGCAGCAGAACTTCTACCACAGCATCTTCGGGATTTACACATACGCAGAGGGCTTCCTTTGCCAACTTAGATACATGGGCTGTATCTGGTATTCGGTGACATTAACAAAAGCACCATGAAATACTAAGGTCAGACAATATGTTTTAAGCAAGATAAAAATCCTCCAAAGTAACTCAACAAAAAGATGGCAGTAGAATACACCATAAAGGTAAATATCCATATAATCTTAGAACCAGTGATCCTCAAATCAATGCCGTCAAGTGCAATTCATGAAACTGTAAAATGTATGAGCATTCCAGATGAACAGCTCTCCAGAAAGGTATTTCAACCCATGAGAAGTTCTGAGAGCTAACAGTGGTGTGACAGTTTAAGAAGTATGAAACACCAAAGTAGCTTTCAACTGCCCATTCTTACCCATTTTTTTGCCCAGGGAGGTGTTTGAGAACCGTGCAGATGTGGCACTGAGGGATGTGGGTTAGTGGCATGGTAAGGTTGGGTTGGTGGTTGGACTGGATGATCTTAGTGGTCTTTTCCAATCCTTATGATTCTATACACAACTTTCAAGATCTGAAATTTGATTCATGACTTTTGTCTACCTCTCACCCTCCTGCAATATCATGCACAGGGCTACCCTCCCTAATGGCTCCAGCACCTAGAAGTGAGTCCTGCTGCTTATTCTTAACAATGGGTCTTACAAAAGAGAACCACAAGCTTCTCTTAATAGCTGCTTGAGTGGCTCAACAGCTCATCTGCAACAGAAGTAATTGAAAGAAGAACTTGGGTCACACCTTAACTTGGATCTTCTGCCACAGGGTAGAAACTGTTAATTGAGAGATGGGGAGAATACTGACACTAAGAAATATTTATCACCTTGTTAATTTTAATAGATAAGTAAATATAAATAAGGCCAGCAAGTGGCCTTCACTTACACTGGAAGAAAAAAATTAAGGTACCAAATGTACTTTAAGTCTCCTACTGACACTGTGTGCTACCTAGTTTTAAGCGTGCCATGGGTGACAGGAAAGGTCAGCATTTCACTCAGGAAACCTCTACCTAACTACTCCACAAATCCCATGAGCAGCACAAGTCAGCTGAGGACCTTTGCTCCTCCAGGTCCTGCCTGCAAGCTACATCTGTAAAAGCAGTTGAAGAGTTTAGAGTAGACTCAGTAGTCTTAGAGAATGATGGTTACTAACCAGAAAGGGGTTGTTGCTAAGCTGGAGTTTCTGGAGATGCTACTTTTGTTTCAGCAAAGAGATTTCCGACACGTTGTTGTTCACTGCTCTCAAAGATGAACAGCGTGCAAACACTATCAGACTACACCCAATTCTACTGCCCTCAACTGAACGCAGTCTGTCATTCTGCCTCTGAAACTCAGTAGACTGATCCTGCTTACACAGTGCATGCGTTCTGAAGACACTGCAGTTGGCATTCCTTCACCATGCATCTTTTTTTTTTCCTGTTGTTTCTTTAAATTTCAAAAAAGTTAAGACTTTTTAGTAACTCAGCTCTTCGGAACTGAATGCAATACTTCATGGCCTGTCTGGTTCTATTAGAACTGATTTCAGCTCCATACAGTGCTCACATGCCTAAAGCAAAAAATGGCTATGCTCATTACTACGACTAGATCATGCTGGAAAATGAGTTTCTTCTTTCTTTTTCCTTCTACATTTATAGCATTCCTGATCTCTAACCTTTATATAACCATTCCAAAACATAAAACTTGGAATGCCCGCAGATACTTTAACCTTCACAAGTTGCTACCTTTTTTTACATCATATTTCAGTTTAACCTAGCTACAGGATTAGTTGTGATTTTGCTCTTAGACTCAACCTACAGGCTTTTAATTAAAGTGCATCTTTGTTTTTCTCCCCTCATAGCTTACTGAACACAGCAAAGGAGATGAAAGTATTCTGCCCCAAAACAATGCTTTGTTGCTTATTTTCTCTTTACTGTACACTATGAAAAGCATTAGAGGGATACATTTTAATGTAATATTTAACAGAATTTAGACTTTGGTCAAATATCTTGCAAGCATTATCTTGCCAGCTTACCTGATCAGGTACTTTTGTCATTACTTAGTCCTTTTTAAAAGCATTTTCTTGGACTTGCCAGCATTCCCCATCATGCACCCCATTTCCTCAATTCCCCTATAAAGTCTTAATCTGCACACTTCCACAGGCATTTAACTTTCCAAGCAGGTATTTTCAAATGTTAGTTTTAATGAAGATGCATCAGCTGAAAAGCTAGAAGTGAGCAACACGAGGAAAAGTATTTTCCTTCAGCAGGAGGGAGGAGGGGTTAAGCAGGAGTGTGTTATCTAGTGCAGCCCTGGCTCCACACCTTCCCCTTCTGCAGGGCTGACTGTTCCAGCAGCTGCCAGCATGGGACCCAGCAGCATGTGCCCTGAGCAGCACGCTGACACAGGCTTGGCCATGGGAATGCCACCTCAAGACTCAGGGGAGAGCAGCACAGACTGTCCTCACCACAGTTGTGCCACTTCAGCCCTACTGAAAAACAAAAAAAAAAGGGAAGGAAGGGGTGGGGGCATTCATCAACTATGCCATCTTCTTCACCACATCTTGCAGTCCGTTTAGAGCACTTGATAGGTGACACAGCAGAACCGCAGGCCGTTAATTGCAGCAGCATTTTCATGTCAGATTGTTTACATATACAGGTCTTTGCAGACCCAGTGCCTGGGAATGCAGTGCTACTCTCTCTACTAGGACTAATTCCACTGTTTCACTAGGGAAAGAACTGAGGTTTTGAATTAAAAAATTGAGAACTGCTATTCTTTTCCCTTTTCAAAGTCAAAAAGATGCGATACCCATTAGCTTCTCTAACATCAGACCTAATAGGTTTGACTCAGAAATTTAAATGTTCCTAGGATTCATTACACGTTTTAGCCAACATGCAATGGTGGGCATGCAACAGCCCGCAAAAAGGCGAGCAGCTCATCCTTCTTCCCTGAAACAGGATTACACTCACAGGTTTCTGAAAACACATTAGGCAGCTCTTCAATTAAGACTTCACATTCTCTCTTCCTACCCTTCCAGTGTTCAAGCGCACTTACAACATCACCTACAACCTGAGATGGATTATGCTCCTCCAAATTCAGCTTATTGCTACTTCATCTACTCTTAGAAGACACTGAAAACACCTATTTATTCCTACCTGTAATGCCTTTTTCCATTTCTGAAGTTTGTTATTGTGTATATTACTCCTTTCAACTACTCCCTTCCTATAGTAAGATAGATCTCTCAAAAATTAGGTTTGCTCTTAAATGCCTTACCCTCATTACGTTCCCACTTTCTGTGACACTGATCTGCACTTCCAGGTGAGTCCTTCACTCAGCCCATCTCCTTCCAAACAGCATTATTAAACAAATGTACCCTAATGTCTGAATTACTCTGAACTGCTGCTATTTCATCTCCTCTTCCACCCCTCCTCTTTCTTTTTTTCCCCTGCTCGTACAGCCAGCCCTTCATTCCCTGAACTCTGCTATCTGTAGTACACTTGAACACCCTTATCTTTTACAGGCAAGCTTGCAGTGACTACGTATTTCTGGTTGCATTTCTGCACATTGAGATACTTTTCATTTGCTTCTGAACCGCTAAAATTCCCTACAAGATTAATTTGTTGAACCAATCACTATTTCACAGCAATTCTTGCTCTTTGAAAGCTGCAACATTTCACGTAGTAGCATAACCCTCTGTTTAGAATTTGAATTATATCACTTTGCAACTTTTTTGCTGTTCTGTTATTTATTTTTTTGTAAGTGGAGATACATTCAAGTTTGAATACATACTGCTCTATTTTCTCATTTTCAATAAAGAAATGTGAAAGTCCAATTACATTAACTATGAACAATGAAAAAGATGTGAAAGGCAGAACCTGTTTCAGTGGTTTTTAAAAGAATGTTGGAACGGATAATAGCAAAGGTGGCTCTGAGGCCTGCCTCAAGGCCACCAGCCTCAGTGCGGATGGCAGCGGAAGTCAATGCTGCATGTTGCCAACATCTGCTTTTACAGACAGTGATCAGCATCTTTGAGTGGATGGGGAAGAAAGAGCGAGGAGATGAGGAGGCTTTGCTACCCGGACCACACCAAATAGCAGAGGCAGCACCAGGCAGCAGTGACGCTCACCTGGTGACTTCTGTCACAGCAGGCGACAATGGGATGGAGCCACCAACCACCCCAGCACCAGAACAGTGTACCCTGGGGCTTTCTGAACCCAACCTAGGATGGTGTCACATCTAATGCCAACGACCCAAGCACTTTTATGAGGATGGTAGATTCTCAGGACTACTCTGAGGAAACTGCTGCAGAGACAAAGCTGGTTTGGGGTTGGACCATCCGTACGGAAGCATAGCCTAGGCTTGGGGTGCAGCAGTGTCAGGTTCATACATTTGCACTGCCAGCTATAGCAGAGCCTGACCTGCTTTGCTTCCGTTAGCAAAAACAAAAGCAAAAATATGCTATTAGCTATGCCCCTGCATGTGATGTGCTATAAATATACTTACATCTTTTGCCATGTTACCCCAGCCTAGCAGGCAATCCTCTTACAATCCTGCTGCCTGCGGGACGCTGGGACGACGATGCTATTTTCTAGAAAGCAAACACAGCCAATGTCAGTCAGTCAGCTCCCCACAACAAGAGCAGGCAAACTTTGCACAGCCCGGATTCCCGACTGCCCCCCGTTTCAGAGGGAAACCCTTTGGGAGAGCATGAACTCTCTCCCCCCACCTCCGTCGAAGCGACAGCCCCCGCTCAGGGGCAGCACGTGGGAGCGGCGCCCCGCCACCCCTCCTCCCCGCACCCGTCCAGCTGCATGGGGAGAGGGGGGGGGGGGCAGCGCGTTCGGGCCTCCTCCCGCCGCCCCCGTGGCGGCGGCGGGCACACGTAGGCCTCGGGGCCGCCCGCACACGGAGGCTGCGGCCGCCGCCCGCCCCGCGCCCCTCCGCCGGGGCCTCCGCTCACAGCGCCGAGGGGCCACGCCGATCGCGGCGCCGGGGGCGCCTCCCATCCTTCCCCCCGCATCCTCGGGCCGCGGCCGCCCGCACCTGAGCGGCCCAAGGCGGAGAGCGCCGGCTCCATCCCCCGCCGCCGCTGCCCCCCAGCCCGGGTCCCGGCGAGCAGCACCCCCCGCCCGGCGCCGCGCTGCCGCTGCGGAGGCGCCCGACTGCACATGTGCGGCGGCGCGCGCGGGCCCGCGAGCTCGGCGGGAGGGGGCAGGGGCGGAGGGAGGGAGCGAGGAAAGGAGGGAGGGAACGGGCGCCGGGCGGGAGGAGGGGGGCAGCGGGCAACCAACGGCCGCTCGGTGGGAAGGGGGGGGAGAAGGGGGAGGGGGGCGGCGGAGTACGCTCCCTGCCGGCGCGGCGGAGCGGGGGGGCCGCCGTGGGCGGGCTGTCACTGCGCGGCCCCCGCGGCACACCTGCCCCGGGAGGGAAAGGGGGGGGGGAGTGGAGTGAGGAGGGGGGGTGGCGGCGGAGCCCCGGGTCCCCGTCGCCTGCCTCCTTTCTTTTAATTTTTATTTTCCCCCCCCGTTGGCAGCGGAGGGAGCGGAGGGTGAGGGGGGGGCAAAAAATTGAAACTTACACTTTTGTGCGTCCCACCGGCGTGACGCTGCGCGCTGACGTCACGGGGTGCAGCGTGCCTTGCACGGGCACACGCGGAGCGGCTAAGCCAACCGTCCGCCCCTCCGTGGGCGGAGGGAGCATGCGCGGGATTTTCGCGCTTTCCGACTCCCCGCCCTGCGGCGCTGCTCGGCGGGCGCGCGGGAAGCTCCGGCGCGAGATTGCTCTTCGGCCGGGCACGTGGCCGCCATGGCGCCGCCAGGGGGCGGGAACGCGCCGCAATGCCCCGCGCCCGCGCCGCCGCCTCACCCGCCCTCCCGCCCCGCTGCGGGGACAGAGGGAGCGGAGGGGCGCGGGGCCGTGCGGTTGGTGCCGCAGCATCCTGCCGCAGCTTGAGGTGGTAGCGGAGCTCCGTGAGGCGGCTGCAGCTTGCCCTACAGCAGCAGAGCTTGGTAACAAGCGGTAACCCCTCTCTGCGCCTGTCCCGCTCGCTGCTGCGGGTACCGCGGCCACCCAGTGCCCCGTGCTGACAGCTGCCATGGGCCCGTCTCCCCATTCTTCCTTCCTGGTGGGGCGCGATGGCGGGGAACAGCTGAGAAAGAAGATAATAGCGAATGCACAAGTTTGTGTAACTTCACAGGAAGAGACTGAGAACCTTCACGCTCAATAAACACCAGGCACCTTAAGCCACGTGCTATACAGAGATACTGTGTGTGTATTTAAACTGTTTGCATGGCTCAAGTCCCTGCCTATAAACCCAGCACCCCATTTACATTAATTTTTCAGAAAAACGTGCTCCCATATCCTAATGACCTGTACTTCTCAGGAGTGCATCCTCAACAGGCACTGGGTGTGTCTGTCCCAGGGAAAAGGGACTACAAAGAAAACAAACAGCTGCTTTTAGAAAATTGGAATTAAATGACTACACTGAGCTACCAGGCAGTTCCTCTTATCCTTTTTTACCTCACAGACCACCGGTGGTGCCCCATCCCTGCAGGTGCACAGGGCCAGCTTGGATGGGGCCCTGGGCACCCTGAGCTGGTAGGGGCAGCCCTGCCCACAGCTATGAGGTCCCTTCCAACCCAAACCAAAGTTCTTCTATTTACTTTTATTTACTATTTATTTTTTATAATCTTGCTGTGTTGCACTGACAGGAAAATCTTCAGCTCTGTGCTCTCTCTTTCTCTTTTCTGCTCCATCAGGCGTTTTGGAGCTATAGGACTTGTGTTTGTATTGCTGGAAGGCTGCTGTGCATTACTGTCTGTGGCCTGCTTCTCCATCTGAAGTATGCTTCAGAATGACAACAGATTACAACTCCAAACATCAGTTTGGAGTCGCATTTGCTGTGCCTCCACAGCAGACACAGAAATGAGGAAAACATGTTTTGAATTAACCGATTTGTAGTCAGAAATCTGCAACATGCCAGAGGACATGCATGGGGACACATTTTGATCTTTGGAAATGGAAGCCAAGCCATCTTAAGCGAGGGACCTGTGAGAGCTCCTTAAATACAGACCTCGTACCAGCTGATAAGCTTGTCAGCATTTGGCCTCCTCAGGAGGTACTATCTCCCAATTCTCAAATTTCTGCTCTATTTTAGGAAATAAAAATACAGTTTGGCACTGCAACTTTGAGAGTTTTGCCATTCTCTGATCTAGGTTTTATTCCCCAAGGCAAGATCAGCTGTCTCTAGGCACTCTGGTCACAGGATTGTCCAGTCTGTCCTTTCTCTACAGAAATGGGGATTCCTTAGTCTCCCTTGGTGGCTTACTGTCTCTACTGTCAAGAAACCTCTCTCAACTGGCAGCGTAGTTACTCACTGGAGTCTGTGGGAAAGCCAAAGGAGCATGCTTCATGAAGCTGGTAGACCCGTATCTTTCTCTTCTGCCTGTTGTTTCCTTCAGGGAAGGGTGAACCAAACAATTCTTAGCCCTTAGAATAACTTGCTGCTTTTCCTTCTCCTTTCACTGGCTTCATTGCCTCCTTGTCTGTCAGATCAGCTCATGGTGGCTGGCTAGTGCTTGCTGCTGTTAATAAGCTATTGCCATTTCCAGCCAAGCTACTAATGCTGCGAGCACAGCTTACCCTTGTCGCTTTGGGGTCCAGTTTCCTCCACATTCCACACTGCCCATGTGCTGGAGCACTGCTAGGATTGCTTACAGAGCAGAGGTACATTCCTTCCCCAGACAAAACCCAGGAGTGCTTTTGTGGTTAATTGTTTTGGGTTCACTCCAGCAGGCAGCAAGACCACACAAGGTTTCTCACATCCTCCATCAAGCATCATCCTATAGCACTGTTCTCTCATGAGAGGCACTCCCATGTGCCTCTCTGCCCACAAAGCAAAGGACGTCCAACTGTAAAACCAGATAACAGGTACCGACGCTGCTTTCTCCTCATCTTTGAAGATGAAAATAGGAATTCTTAAAGCTTTCATAAAGTTCTGTCTAGGCACCTACAGCAGCACTCCTTGAGCTGTCTATGCTAGGACCATATCTGTCACATTGGTAAGTAGTTACCTTGCAGCTCCCATAGATAACTTTCAAATGAGAAACTGAAGCACAGGCTTTATATAGGATGAGCTGTAGATAAGTGATTGCCAGTCAAGATAATGCCAATCTGGGCCTGGGAACAGGGAAATGAATCACAAAGTATAACCGTAGTCCACACCACTAGCTTGCATATTATTCCTGAAGAGCTGTGGTTATTAATTTCTAAGTGAGCCAACTGTCAAACATTCTGTCCCATGACAGATCATTCAGGGAGGGATAAGACCTATTGCTTCTATCACACAACCCAGTTTTGACATGGAATTATGGATGAAGACATTACTTGTACTGCAGCTTTCTATGGGAGAGCCTCAATCATGTAATTGTAAACCAACTTATGCATTTAATTGTTAATTTGGACTTGCATCTACTATACAATCAGGTAATCCAAGGCTGTGTCAATGAAGAGACACAGAATATTAATATTACTACTTCTCTTTCCTCAATCATGACCAAATCAGAACTTATTCAGGAAAGAAATAAAAAAAGATGAGACAGCCCATAGTTCACCTAGATACTCACTCTCTGCTTTGGACAGTGGTACCAAAGGGACTTCTCACTCAAATCCTTTAAAAGGTAACCATGAAAATAATATATATATATTTTTTCTCTTAAGAGATGTAAGCAATCAATATTTCCCACTCTCCTAGCAGGAGTTTTCCAGAGAAGTACAACTAACCACAGTAGTTTATTTAGACAAAAGGTTTACTAAACCACAGATAATACTTTGTATTATAGTTTGAAGGGGCCCACTGGCTAAGAGAAATACTAGAACATGGATAGAGGCCTCTCTCATGGTTTATCATGTTTTTTTTCTTGTTTTTTTTCTGAACAGGTAATATGCTGTGTGTGAGATGAGCATCTTTCAAAACCAAGGCATTGAGAAGTTTATATTTCCAGAGGAAACTACCAACTAGAATGATGGACAGAGTAAGAACTCTTTTCCTAATATAGGTAAGAAACATAGTCAAAGAGTTTAACATAGTAGACTGTTAAAGTATATTGTAAAATTTCTGAGGGATCTCTTTAAGTAGACCAAGTCTCAGAATGCCTCATGAGGCTGAGAGCCAGGTCCTGAAAGAACAGGCTGATGCAGTTGCCAAGCCACTCCATATTTGGGGAGTTGTGGCTGTTGGGCAAAGTTCCTGGTGACTGGAGCTTCAGAGCTTCACTCACCTCTGTGCCTTTAAAAATCATGGAGCAGATCCTCCTGGAAAAGATGTTAAGGAGATGAGGAGGTGATCCAAAACAGTCAGCATGGCTTCACTAAGAGTAGATTGTGCCTGACCAGTCTGGTGGCCTTATATGGAGGAGGGACAAGAGCAGTGAACAAAGGATGGGCAGCTGATGTTATCTACCTAGACTTGTGCAAGGCCTTTGACGCAGTCTCATGTCACATCCTTATCTCTATATTAAAGAGGTATAGATTTGAATGGTGGACCATTCACTAAAGAATTGGCTGGATAGTGGTAGCCAGAGGGTCATTGTAAATGGCTCCATGTCCAGTTGGAGACCAGTGACAAGTGGGGTCCATTGTAGATCTGGTGCTCTTGAACCTCTTTATCAGTAGCATGCAGTGAGATTGAGTGCATGCTTAGCAAGTTTCCAGATTACACCAAGCTGAGCAGTGCAGTTGACAAAACAGAAGGAAGGGATGCTGCCCAAAGGGACTAGACAGGCTTGAAAAGTAGGTCCATGTGAACCTAATGAAGTTCAAAAAGGATGAATGCGAAGTGTTGCACTTAGGTCATACAAGTCCCAGATACGCGTACAGACTGGGAGAAGAACCCATTGAGAGCAGCCCTGCAGAGAAGAACTTGACAGTTCTGGTAGACTAGAAGCTGAATGTGAGCCAGCAGTGTGTGGTTGCAGCTGGGAAGGCCAACAGCATCCCAGGTTGCATCAAAAGAGGGGTAGCCAGCAGGGAGGTGACTGTCTCTCTCTACTTGTCCCCATGAAGTCCCACCTGGAGTACTGTATCTTGGTCTGGGGCCTCCAGCAAGAGAATATCATAGAGCTATAAAGAGCAGGTCCAGAGGAGGGCCACAAAGATCATGTGAGGGCTGCAGCACCTCTCCTATGAAGAAATACACGGGGAGATTGGCTTGTACAACCTGGAGAAGGCTGCTCCAGGGAGACCCCATTACAACCTTCCAGTACTTGAAGTGAGCTTAAAAACAGAAGGAAGACCAACTTCTTATACAGGCAGATGCTGACAGGACAAGGGAAAATGGCTTTAAACTAAAAAAGGGGAGATTTATAGATGTTATGGGCAGTCTTTTCCTTTGCTGGTGAGGCACTGGCACAGCTGCACAGAGGAGTTGTGGTGCCCCATCCCTGGAGGTGCTCAATGCCAGGTTGGATGGGGCCCTGGGCAGCCTGAGCTGGTGGGGCAGCCCTGCCTGCAGCACAGGGGATGCAACTAGCTGGCCTTTAAATCCCTTCTAACCAAAACCATTCTATGAGTCTTCTTTTGACAAACCCAGCACGCGTCAGAGAAAACAGGAGGAAGCTGAGGCTACTACAGTAAAGGAAAGAAGTATAAAACACACAAGTCAATCCAAAGCTTTGTTCAGCTAGTGGAAGGATGACTTTCATTTTAATTGTCAATTTAAACCTATGTAACACACATTTTTCTAGCTATGTGGGGGGTATAGAATTTGTTTCAAATGACAGTATAATACTGACCTAAAGCATTAATATATTTTAATAGCATTATTTTAAACAGATAAACCTCAAGATGACTTTTGAATTGTCAGAGTAGACTACAGTCTATGAATTAAACCCACTCTACGATTTTTGAAGAATAGGCTTTTACAAGGCTCATCCTGTTTGTCTATAATGTTTTAAAGAACAAAGCACATTGAAGATCACATTCAAAACAATGCTTCTTTAAATATCACGATATTTAGACTAACAATTTATTCAATGTAAATGCAAAGTATAAAGTTGTGGAGTTCCAAATACATATTCAAGCTGCCATTTCCAGATCTGTGCAAATTAATTTACTCAAAATAATTTCAAATGCACAGTATTATAAATAACATCCAACCTCTTGATTTTTTTGTTGTTTTGTTTTTTGCTTGAAATTAGACTACCCATATCTGCTAAGTTCATTTCTGATTTAAATCAAACAAAACTGTAAACAATTACTGTAACAGTAGCTAGGAACAGGAATGGATGACCACTGACAGTCTTCAAATATAACTTAAGTTACGCCCTTTCTCACCATCAAATTTTAATCGTGTGTAAATAAATGCAAGAACTAACACAAACAGAAGTTACCACTGTAAAAAAACCCACACATTATATGCTGTAACTTGGAACAAAATGTCATACAATGTTGGCTGCATCATTTGGAATATGTATTTGACTGCTTAAAACAGTTTGATCCTAACAACTTTTTCTTTGTATAGAGGACTAGACTTTTACTCACCATTACAGATTTGTTTTGTGATTGAATTTACACTGGTATACTGAACTCGTTCCTAAATGCGAAAATGTCTCAAGTCATTTAATAGAAGAAGATACCCCAGGCACCATAATACACCCTTTTTTAAACAAAACCTGGTGGTGAACTAACAGTACCAAAAGGAGGGTGAGAATTAAAAGGCACATTCAGGAAAAAACAAACAAACAAACAAAACACACAGTTGCATGATGCTATAGTTAAAAAAATAATTTAGACTCTGCATAATTGATCAGATAAAAAAAAATACTCTGTCAGATTCTGATCTGTCAGAGAAAGCCAGTTTTGTAAGAGGCGTGCAATTAAAACCAAATCATTCTTTAGTGTTGAATTTTGTTTTAAGGTCAGTGTAAGGCTTATTACCAAGTGCATGTTAAGAGGACTACTGAAAACCTCTTGTTTTCCAAGTGCATAGAAATACAATGAGCAATGAGGAAATTCTTTGTTCATGTGCAAGTCTTATCAAGTACTCGAGCGTCTTTCAGGCCTTGGAACACACTTCATAATTGCAGCTCTCCACAGGGCAGGGGCAAGTAAAAGGCTTAGAGTAGTCACACTCAGAATAAGAAGATAGACCTGGAAATCAGAAATAAAAGCTCTCCACAGTTACACGGCAAACTTAGAAACTATTGGAAGTTTGATGAGATCAGACATTTCTCAACAGTATTTTCAGGAGACTTCACCCGTCTCCTTATCCAACTATGCAGGCTGTTAGAAAAACAAACATATTATCTGCTTACCTGGTTTGAACATTCAGTCACTAAAACAACTTATATTAAAATAATTATTTAGATCCTCAGCTAAAAGGTCATCTTTGAAAGCAGAGCCAACAAGTCAAAGGCTAAATGCCACTTTATGAAATAACAAAACCAATTCAGGTTTGCATATATAATTGCAAAATGCCTTACTATTTTAAACACTAAAAAAAATAAAATAAAAAGAAGCCACCAGTAACAATTCCTAATTCCTCTAAGTCATACTTTACATCTTCTGAAATGAGGCCTTGGTTACATATTCTGAAAGAGTCTTACAAAATGGCAGTAGGAAATAGTTTTGAGGTCTCAAACAGAAGACTTTGGGAAATTTCAGTGCTACATAAACCTATGGAGTAGATAATGGCACGAAGGTGGAACGGGAAAAATGAAAGCCAGAAGGCCTCCCTCCAAACACACTGGGTGGGCCCCCTTGGACTGATTCTGTAATCACGTATGGATCTCTTGAAACCCTATACAAACATACAGTATTTATAACTCCTAATTATATGCAGCAGTAAACATGAAAATGAATCACCTTTACATATGCAAGCGAACAGCATTGTGTAAATTTTTCACACTTGCTTAATTTGGAGTTGGTTCCAGCGTTATACAGCCTACTGCTCACACAATGCAAAGCTCAGAGAGCCAGCCAGCAGAGTATTTTTGTGAGCAGAGACATAAAGGAGAACACAGATAGCTATACACAGATAACTATAAAATATATCTTGGTAGCTGTAGTTTACTGAAGTTTGCAAAACAGATCTCATCCAGAGAGAATAATGTTCTTGTAACTTGAATATAAAAGTAAGTTAAAGTTTTCCTTCATAAGAAATATTTTTCAGAATTACTTTAAAAGCTCATTTCTTCTGCAGAGGATTTAAAATTAACAAGCTTCACAGGCAGCGACTACAAGCTTGTTTGCTCCTTTGTTTGTTTAAATATTAAGTCAACTTGCACTTTACCAGACCTTCTCTCTACTTCTAATTTACTGAAGTTTCAATTCCCATGCTCTCAGTTACCTCTTCCTATAGCTCTATCAAAGATTTCAGAAGCATAGGCTTCTAGGCCTTAGCGACTTAGGCCATAGCTACAATTCACTGCTCAGTAACTAAGGAAGCTGTAAGGAGGAACAAAGGAACAATTAAGGAAAAACATTTGTGACAACGCTGTTTTAAATGTTAAATTGCAACTTAAAAGTCCAAGAAGTTTAATGAGTAAAAAACCAAAAAGATCAAACTAAGAATCTTGTCAAGGACAGGCATGTTCCCATTTGTATGGGCTGATTATTTGCTGACAACTTAGAGACGCCACAGAACTGGTGCGTGTTTTAAATACACTGCAAAATAAAATCCCAGTAAGATGTTGAGATGCAAAAAGCAAAGTTAATAACTATAAAATAGCTTACCTCCCGAGATATGATCCCTGCTCTGCGTGCTCTGCTTCCCAGAACAAAAGAGAATTCACTGACTTGTGCCAGTCCTGCTGAGACAATCCACTTGATGTACTGGCTGGTCTTTGGGAGAATCAGAGAAAGGACAAGCACTGCCAAGACAAACTTTGAAAACATTTTTCTTTTTGAGTTGTTGCTGTGCTGTTGTTTCCTTGATTTTTTTTTTAAACAAAGGACATACAATAAATAAAATAGTAATAAAGTGGAAGATACATTGCATCAAATACAATATTGGACTAGAGGACTTCTAAATGTTATCTGTATTAACCTCAGAAGAGTCAAAAGGTACACAGTAGAGTAAAAAGTACCACTTATTTACTATAATAAAACATCTGATAACTTTGTCACAAATCCTAAAATTAGACAAATAAGCATTTCTCCACATATTGGCTTTTACATGAAGAAAGATCCTTCTTTAGGAATACATACATGCATTCTAAGAATGTCATGTCAAACTATTCTATCAGTTAGATTCCTCCAACTGCAGTAAAGATGTAGTATCTATTGCAGTATTGGATGTGCGGTTTCTGTACAGTGTTCCTAGTGGCATGCAGCACTAAGATTATTCAGACTATTTAAAGATAAATAAATATATATACCTTCATTATGACCACAGACAGCGTAAGGAAGAGTAACACTGTGAGTTCATATATTACAAATGTGGGAAAAACATGAAGTCCTAGGAGGAAAAAAAAACCCACCATTATTTCAGTATTTCTTTTAAAACTAACTTTTGCCAAGCATTAAACTCACATCTAAGCCAAGTCTTAATGTCTTATGTTTATTGGAACAGACAAGTAAACAGAAAAACATGTAATGTTTCCAAATGCCAAAACAATATATTTTTATTGTACGCTATTCACAGATTAGTATACTGTGGAGTTGCATTTCATTTACCAGTACTAAACAGGTTTTTGTATTCTATTTCCCCTTTAAAGGTATCTGCTACACTATGGTATGTTTCATTGCTCTTATTTAAAGCATATGCAGTTCGTTGCTGATCACTACTGATGTTTCACAAGAAGTATTTGGAATGGTATTTACAAATAGCATTTCACATTTTCTGGATTTTTGTAACCACTGCTTCGATAAACTTTTAACTTCCAGAATAAAGCTAAGATAAGGAAGTTGTGATCTCACCGAATATATTAACAGCTGATTTGTTATTCTAGATATCCCCGTAGAGAAGTGTTTCAAAGTTTAATGCTGATAGGTAATTGTTATCATTCTCAGAGTGAACAGATTTAATTGCAAGACTGTATTCTAAAAAATAAACAAAATCCCTAGCGTGCCTACCAACACTACCTACTTAATGACTATAACGCTCCTTGCCAGATCTTTGGTTCATCCCTAACAACATTCAAGTTAACATACAAGTTAAATTGTATATGATTGACTCACGAGCACTTTCATTTGTAATGATTACAGCTACAACAGAAAATGGTTTCTATCCCATGACCCTCATACATAATCACTGAAAGTCACCTGACCAAGAAAAATCACTCTGACTGGAATGAGGGAAAGTCATAAACCCCTGAGTATGGTCTACAAGCTAAGGAACTACATGAAGTCACACTGCTACATTTTGTTGTTGCTGTTTTTTTGGGGTTTTTTTGGAAAAGGAATATAAAGAAAGGTGTCAGAACCTTGTGTCTCAGACATCCAAATTTTATTCCCAATAAGCACACATACATTTTCATTAAGCTTATCTGCAGAATCAGTAAAAGGTGAGATCTTGCTCTAGTTTCAGAAAAGCAAGAAGCAAGGTAATGAGAACTGTGAAGAGCACAAAGCTCATAACTACACCTGAGTAGTATTAAAAATCCTAGAAAAACAAATACTTGTTGGGGAAGTCGGTCTTTGAAATCGCTCGGGAAGAATCTTCCAGCTGACTAAGTCCATCACCAACAGTATGAGGAACTTATTTACCTGTACATCTTCAAAGCTCCTTTTTCACAAAAGCCCTTGAAACGGGAACTAAAATAAGGGTGGCATTCTTGGCCCTTCAACCCTTCAGCAGGAGGCAAAGGGCCAAGGCCAGACTCTTCTCAGCAGTGTGTGGCGACAGGATGAGGGGAAATAGTCACAAACTGAAGCATAGGAAGCTCTGCACAAACGTGCATGGGAACTTCTTCCCAGTGCAGTGACGGAGCAGTGGCACAGCTGCACAGAGAGGTGGTGGAGTCTCCTTCTCTGGAGACGTTCCAGACCCACCTGGACGCCTACCTGTGCAACCTGGGCTAGGGAGCTGCTTTGGCAGGGGGTTGGATGAGATGATCTCTAGAGGTCCCTTCCAGCCCCTACAATTCTGTGATTCTAACTGTCTCTGCTGAAGGCTAGGAGACCTGTAAATCAATGCTGTAACTTCTTATTGTCCTGCACGGCACATTTTCACTAATTTTCCCTGCTCTGTAGCATCGCAGAGCCAAAGAAACACATAGAACTAAGATTTGTCTTCTCCTCTTCCTAAATGCAGAAGAGAATATACTTACAGCAACTTCAGTATGTTTTGTCCATATGCGTACTTCACTGTGAGCTCAGAGATTTTTATACAAGTACTACTCTGTCAGCATGCATACACCCTGTTTTATTTCTTAATTTCTGTCTAAGCGCAGAAACACAGATTATCAGAATAAGGAGAGAGATTGCAAAACAAAAGAGATGAACAACACAAAAAATAAATCTCGATGTGTGTGCACACGGAGTGGCAAGTAGCTTCTGTCTCTCTGGTGTTTATCACATGCACGTTGCTTGTTCACTTTTGTCTGGTCTCAGAGATGATGTACATGAAAAGCAGCTAGAGAAACACAGCCTGTAACAACGTCTTGTTTGACAAGAGGGCCAACCAGCATATCTGGAACTGAAGATTTCAAAGGAAGCTGTAAGTATAGCCTAGGGCTCTCATCACTACTGATGGATCAGCTTCCTCAGTTCTGGAGCAGACAGGCAGCCTGAAGTTCATTTGGACTGCCTCCCAACACAGATTATTGCCTTATTCAAAAGAGCTGAAGTACAAACTACCACAGATCTCTACACTAATCCTGTGGAGGTAAGCATCTATAGGTGATAAGTGTCTCTAAGCTAAAGGAAGCCTAAGCCTGTTATGTACACAATTCTGAGAAAATAAATACACAGACCTACATGCACACACATTTTGGAGAAAATAAAGCTCACCATAACAGATTTCATACTTGTTACAGATCTTGGTCCCATGCAAAAACTTCAGATAAGTCCATAAATAAAACCAGGCTGTTCTACAGGCACATCAAGCCTTGCTGACAACACGAAGGCCATCAGAGATTAACTTCACAGACAAGATGCATGACTATGAGCACAGGTTTAATTAGACTATGTGACTAGGCTCAGGAGTCAGTAAGTACTTGTTCTCTAAGATGGAAGAAACACTTCAGTCAACAACTCAAAAACTTCAGCACCATCACCAGGTAGTGTTGGCCTGTCACTAACAGCCAGCATACCAGTTAGGTTTTTAGAGCTGAAAGCAGTCCAGGAGACCTCAGCTCTAAGAAGTGTTGGGTAAATAAATAGGTATAAATTATAAGTATATCCAATGCCAAGACAGGAGGATAGTTTCCCAAAAACAAATAGAAAATTTAACTTCTTTTTCCTTTAAAATTTTAGTTAGCTTTTTAAAATTAACAGTGAAAAAGTTATTAAAACAAAAATATTAAAACAAAATTTAATATCAAAACAAAAATTGCTAGTACAATATGGGAATTCCTTATGAATGCTAATATTTTAAATGCAGTATTAGTTAAGTCAAACCAATCACATCATTTAACGCTTCAGCATACTGAGAAATAAAATCTACCTCCTCCTCCCAGTTTGTAGACACCGATTCTTTTCTTCTTCCCCTGCATTTGTAGGGCAGCACTATTTTTAGTAAGCTTTGTTAGAAATTACCTATGGATGCGAAGAAAATGATGGCAAGAAAGTCACGTATTGGTTCAATACAGGCCATAATCTCCTCAGTAACCATGTGGCCCTGAGAAGAGATCAGAGCTCCAGCTAAGAAGCAGCCCAGCTCCATTGAAACATCCAACAGCTCTGTGATCTGTCAAGGAATAACAGGGAAATCTGTTACTGTTCTCTTGCCCAAAGTGGCCTTATATACCATTTCACTGTGAAATTATAAAACTATACATTGCATTGGATGCAGTAAATACCTATGCAAATTCAACAACAAATAGAATTTTGCTGAATTATTTCTGTTTTCTGCAGCACTGTACTTATCCAAAAGACTCAAAAAAGCAGTTTCCCTCCGTGGTGTTACCTCCTTCCCCACAAAAACAAAAATGATCTTTTTAATCTGGATCATAATGCTCTATGTCACTCTTACGGATGGCATCTGATTTCACAGACTGGAGAGAGTAACAGCTTCAGAGTCAGAATTGCACAATACACCAAGGCTGTAAAAATAAGCCATAAGAACTGCATAATTTCTAACTGTCAAACAAGGGGGAAAAAAAAGAAAAAGCGTATAGTTTGGGAGAATATAGCAGACATAGTAGACATTTTATTACTGTAAATAGGACCTGAATGTGCTTGCATGTTTTACTGAATAGTGATGAATGTGAAGTAAGCTGCTGAAATGAAGCACCTATTCCAAAGAACTCAGACTGCTCTTCATTGTTTTTTCTTTTCTTATTATTATTTGAATAAGGCACTTCAAGGGAGAGATTAAACATGCAAAGAGACTGAACTAAAAACCAAAAAAACTGCTTAAGGCAATGCCTGTAACATTAAAAAAGGAAGCAGCGCTTTTCATAGGAATAAATTACCCTAAAGCCACGCTGCTGAGGACAGTCACCTCACTCAGAAAGGACAATTCTATTAATATTAATGGAATATTTCAACTGAAGACTTATTCCCATAATAATTTAGCTTAAGCAACGATACACCGTGGTACATTAATGGACAGCATTGATCCTATGTCAAATGGCACTACACCCAAGCACGAAGCTAACACTCAAGTGACTCAAAACTGACGGAGGAGAACAAAAGACACGATAAACAAGCAACACATAAAAACCCACTGAAAATTAAATCCAGTCTTCTGTGTATTTCAGTGTTAATGTCTGAATGCACATCACATAATGCCACTTGTGCTACTCGTCTTTAACTTACTGCAAGGTATTTAAGAAAACAAATTGCTTCTGTCAGTGCAAATGGTTGCTGATTGTGCAAAAACAATAAAATAATCAATTCCAGCTACTATGTAAAATATACCACTTTCAGTACACTTGTATCTTAAAACAAAAGGGATTTTTCAGTATGGTTTCAAAGATGCATAGTGATTTTCACAACTACTTGGAAGAGAGAAGAAGAAATGTATGAAATTCATTTAAAGTAACATTCTGAGAAGCATTTTTGAAAGACATAATTCCTGAATATGATAGATGCAGTATAGCTTCCTGAAGTAAAGTTAGAATTATTTCTACTACTCAGCTATAAACTTACACACATTTCAGTTGAAACCTTTTTAGCTAATCTTGTGAGTATTCACTTGCACACGGTTAGGTTACCACTTAAGAAGGGATTTGCCACCTCTTGTACTAGAATTATGTAATCCTATGCTGTTTTAACAATAACTATTCAAACAAGGAACATTTTAAGTGGGAAGCAAACGTACCGAGGCATCAGGTACAACTAGAGCAAACTACATCTGAGTTTGCTCCCACTGCAAAAGAACCAAAAACTGTTTCTTTACTCTAAATCAAGCTAAGTATGAATTCAAGGAGGAAGGAATAGCATAACTGTATTTTTACCTACTAGGTACTACACAACCTCAGGTCTACATTATCTATGTAAGAACTACACATAGAAAAAGGTGGATGAGAAGGCAAGAAAGCATAAACAAGCATGCACAACAAAAGCAAAATGAAGGTATTTTCCTAACCACACCCAACTTCCTCCAGTCTGTTCTTTGGATTTACAGCTAGATTTACACCAACACTACTTTTTTATTCCCATCCTCGTTTCTGGTTGTGCAATAACATTATCAGTATGTGGATAATTTTCCTCAACTAAATATGTAGTGTCAAGGTTTATTATAAATAATGCACACACACAACGAAGAGTGTTTCATCAGCAAAAAGTAGTCTCAACAAAATTTCCAATACAAGCAAAACTTGAAAAGTATTTTGCATTTAGTGTTCCCTCACTGCCTGTGCCATTTTTAATGCTTTGCTTTGCTGAATAGGGCTCTACTGACTACTATTCCCCAAGATGTGTTCTATCCTCTTCTAGACTCCTACATCACAGAAAGCTTTTCCACTCAAAATTAAATGAAAACTTTTGTTAATTTGCATCTTTCTATGTCTGCATAATTTAGCTTTCATTTGTTTTCAAAGGTCCCATTTTACTCCTAATTCAGAGAGGACTGCTTTGCTCTCACGGGAATATAGGATTTTTATGTTCAAATGTTCTACCACAGCAATAAGTGAAGAAATAAACATTACTGCTGTGCCATGTTCCAGTTAAATTTCAGTCATTTGTTCAGCAGTTGCTTTGCCTACGCTCTCTAATATTGCATATCTTATTGCTACTCCTTAATCATCATAGAAGCCTGATGAATGGGGTAAGTTCGTAAAACTAAAGAAATCCCTCAGGGAAATAAATGAATTAATATTTGGGGCATTCATAACTTAAATGTATCCAAGATAAAGAGATGAATACTAAACTTGCACTTTAAAGAAGAAAAGCCTTAATGAGAACTGAAATATTTTTTTGAGTCTTTTAAAATTCCATCTCAGATGTATTTTATGAAATAATTAATTTGAATGTAAGATTACAGTTCTTTCTTAATGTTCCCCCCTTACTTGATAGAAAAGAGTTCAAAAGCAGGTTATGAACTGTTGGGAAGTACTCCAGCACCTAAGGAATTACCTCCCTGGTAGACTGCAGGAAAAAGTACACATTTTCTTATACAAAGCACTACAATAACACAGCTATGTTTTCCACTTCTTGAGATGTAAAGATAGCTGGCCAATTTCTCTCTCCTTGCTGTTGTCATCACAGATGATGTTTTTACACCCCCAGCTAGCCAACACCCTGGTTGACACATGGCACGTTCTTCAGGTCACTGTAGTGCATGTACATCTTGACATAAAAGCACCAGCTTAGCCATCCATCCACTATGACTGTATTTAAAACCAGAAGCAAGCTTCGCTTTCTTTGAAAGCGGAACTGGCATAAATCAAAGCTTAAATATTGAACTTTCAACTTCTCATGTACTGAACTTCTGTTACTGATGATAAGGTATATGATTTAAAGATGCGTATCAAAATTCAGCTAGACTTGTATAGGATTGGCACCTGACACTCTGAGCCCACATGCCCAACTAGTTGAGGAAAAAAGGAGGAAATTTCACTTAGTTCTTTGGAAAGAAAGGAAGAAATAGGTATCTTAATCTATAAAATTTAGTAAAATAGTTCATAATTGAGATGTATTGTATCTCTTTTACTCTAAGTTGGTTTACAAAGATGAGATGTATTTAAGATCTAGTTTCAAACTGTACGAGTTGTAATGTTATCCAAGCGAACCAAGCAGATCAGAAATCAAAAGGAATGCTCAAAGGTCATTTCCCTACAGAAAGTTCTTCAATTGACACGATAATAATATTTTCACTGCAATTGCTTACAAACACTGCCATGCAATAACCTTCTTTGCCCTATCCTCCTTGCTTTCCCATACAGTTGCACAGAATTTGCCCTTACTGGTACAGAAACTACAATTCTCGTTTAATTTGTCATTTGAGATTTCAAAGGATAGGAAATAAGTAAAATGAACTAAATTGTTATATATACATAAAATGTGAATTACACGTGCTAGGGTTACGTGTGAATCCCAACATGAGATAAACTCAGGTGAACTCCAGACACGGTCTTCAATGCAGAAGCACAGAAGTATTTGGATGCATGAAGTACCACCATATAACTACTGTCTCTGCAGTTATGTATTGGGAAGGATGTGGCCTGCAGAATCTCTCATATGTTAGAAAGAAAGCTAAAATACTCTGTTTAAAAACATCCCTCAATTTTTCCTAAATGGAACCACAGAGCTTTCTTTGGTTAAAGCTGCAAAAATATACATTCTCTTACTCTGCCTTTCAAAAGCTTTTTCATAACTATACAGATGTGCAAAATTCCATGTACAGATAATTATACAAATTCTGTCAATATTTCAGTTTGTTTTTTTTTTTTAAGGAGAAAGATCTTTGCAAGCACTATTTCAGTTTAATTGTTTTCCTGCCTGACACCCAAAAACTGAAAAGTTGATACTTTTCAAATTCATGCAACCTTTTCAAATTAGATTGCCCCCCATGCTTTTATTCCTGAAATAATAGGGTGTCTACAACAATTTAGATTTGTTTTCCGGATCTTTTTGGCGAATTTTTCCATAGCACAACCATGTAGTTGGTGGAGGTTTCTTCTTTTTTTCATATTTTTCCCCTTTAAGCTCAAACCACAGCTTGTACTATAAACTGTAATAAATACAACTGTACCAGAGAACATAAAGTGTCTGAAACTGGTCTACCAAGGTTACATGCAGTACCTTTTGTACTAATCCTTTTAATACATTATTTATCAAGTTTAAAAGGAAAGCTGCTTTTGCTTGAAAGCACTGTTTCTTTTTAAACACTTTTCACACTGAAGAAGCATTCAATTTTTTGTGATATGCATCCAATATGCTCAAAAGTATTCTCCCTCAGGTTTGTTTACATACATTACAGCAAGTCACATATACCAACTCCTTCCACATTCAATGTCAGTTTGGGCACAATATACCCAATTCTATCAGATTGATCTACACAGACCGTTTTTTCATCAAAGCAAGATGATGTGCTTCTAGATACCACAGTGTTTAATGTGACTTACATGGAGTTTTGGTTTTATTAAAGCTGTTCTACAAATGTTATGTCTGCTTGTTAGAAAGCAAAAAGGAGAAAATAGTTTTGTTTCTTATTAAACAGCACTTGTGTTTGGAATATGATCAGCTGTTTAAAGGGATGCTGTTTTTAACACACTTAAAAATTAACAAATTGTAAAGGTATGTTCTCACTAACTTCTTTCTCTATTGGCCCCGCAATAACTGAGTAAGCACAACTAGCAAAAAAGGCTCCAAACACTGGAACATTTTTGATACTTTTTCTCAGAAGTTCTCAAGGAAGACATAAAAATCTGCACAAGCAGGATAAAGGAGTTTCAAACCCACAGCATTATCATTGGCTGTCACAGTCTGTTCTCCAACAGAAGAGTTTGTTGAAGGACTGAAATGTGAGACAGAAGCCAGTGTATGGAAGATCCAGACCCAAATAATCCAAACCCAAAAGAGATATCAAAATCAATGGATGTGACCTGTATCCTGGAGAATTACAACTTCTGAAGTTCTAGTTTTCTAGTACAACCCACTTCACGCATAAAAATCTCATACACCTTAGTTCAGGCAAAGTATCTGAACCTTTGGGCATTTCCATACTTTCTCAACTTCAACTATTACCCACAGGAAAAAAAAAGCTATTTTATATTAAAACCTATGTCAAGAATTTGCCATTGAAAATGAACTATTAAGAGTCACCATGAGCCACTATCAGTATCTCAAAACCCATCCTAATTTATTTTCAAATAAATAGCAAGTATCCCCAAATTGAAATTGTAATCATGTTCCTTACAGTAGCTATTTTCTCACAGCATATGAGAAATTACCAGAAGTTCAATCTATTGACATACAAGTTGAAGTAGTTAAGTATTAACTGTGTTGTGACAAATGAATCATCTGTGCATTTGTCTTAAAACATTTTAAAGCCAAATAATTAAACTGCAAAGGTACGTGGAGATGCAATACCAGCAACTGTGATGGCTTTTGTGACACTGATACAGTACACTCTACCACAGGTATCAAAACATTTTATTAATTGAAAAAATTACCGTTAACATTAGGAAGATGAATGCAGATATTCCTAGAATGAGGATTTCCTTATTCCCTTTGCTTTCTGCATGCAACTTGCGATAATATGGTCCTATGAGATAAGTCTTTATAACAAGACACATAAGAAAAACAGCAGCCAGAGAAAAGAGAATTTGGCCAATCAGTATCAGTATTCTCAGTATTTCCTTGAAAATGCTGGAAGAGAAGAACAAACAGAACATTTCTTTCAACTGCTCTCTTGCCTGATCTTTTCCTTGACTGAAAAGATCTCATTCCACAGGTGCTCAAAATTGGCTGCCTACAGTAAGAGTTTACTTCCGTGTTGATTTGAAAAGACTTCTGTTGACTGCTCTTCAGAGTAAACCATCAGGACAAATAATTCTATCCCACAGTCTTTGTAAAAAATGCCTTTACAGAATAAAATCTGAAGAAATCAGTAATATAACTAAGAAATTAGCAACAAAATAACACAGTTTTCTCTACAAATTTCAGGTTACAAGTTAGAGAGGACTAAGGCAGCTAGAGCAGAAAGAATATCCTCATACAACATGACAAACACAGTGAAGGGAACTGAGAGAACAAAGTCCTGTTTTTTAGTGGACTGACACTAAAGGTAACGCTGTTGCATTTGCATTTGCAAACTATATAATAAATTGTAAAGGCCAGGGGGAGGAAAGATTGTTTTTACCTGGAATGCGTGCTCACTCCTGCTTGAATAAGTGTAGGCATAACAGCTATAAATAAACCGAGCTGCACATCCTGCATCACCAACATGCCAAGCAGTACGCTACTGTAGTCAATATCCCCTGCACACCAAACACAGCAGTCATGGAAACATTTATCAGAATCTATTAATGCTTGCAGAAATCTACCGTGCCTTAATCAGGCTACATATAGCTCTCAATGAGGTGAGGTCAAAGTATCATACAAAGCTTGAATCTGTTTTGCAGTTAAGCACTAGTTATGCATTTACTGGTATTTCTTTACAGAAGCTTACAGTCTGCAGAATAACAGGCATAACTAATTTAACATGAGCCAGCATATGGAAAATAAACACTGAATTTTTGGCATTGGAATAGGAGTATTCTGGAAAGAAGGAAAACAATAAAACCTTACAGCACTGCGGATGAGAGAAGTTTAAGGGGAAGAAAGCAGGTTGGCCATACAGTTGAGAGGAAACATTTAGGAGCTTTTTGAGATGCTAGCAATACAACACTTGAAAGTACTTATTTGAAGAGCTGCTATCTTTGAAAGACTAGCAGAGCTGGTCTTAGCCTGCAGGAAAAGAATGTGAATTACTTCAGTTAGCCTTTCTGCCTCAATGTCTGTTAGTATTGGTCTTATCTGGTAGCCTCTTAAAAAGCAGCAGGACCCCAGGAAAGCCAATTCTTTTAACAGATTGTGCTGATTTTAACCCCATTCTTTATCCAAAAAGGCCTGGCTACATAAGAAACAGGAGCACCCCATAACAAGAATACACATAACACTGACTAGTGCTAAAGGAGTACAATCCCTTGCAAACCAGATAATGTCCTGTTTTTGTTTCATTTTTAAACTAGTTTCTCTTATGATATTAAAAAGTCCACTTTGATCAAATTTTAATGTAGATACTATGGTAGCCCATACTTAAATCATACTTACCTTCTTTATCTCCTCGAACAGTACCTGCAAGAAATCTTGACACCAATGGTGTGCTTGATAAAGACAAACAAGTGGAAATGAAGACACTTTGTGTTGGTCTGATTTGGAGCAAGTGCCCCCACAATAAACCAAAGGCAATCATCAGAACAGTCATGTAGCAGGGTCCTTGCAAAGATATTTTCCACACCTCAGGAAGAAAACAAGTTCTTATTACAAAGTTTGACACATTACAGAGATTTTCAGTGCAAATAAGCAGTTAAAATTGCACTATCAGGGGCTGCAGTGCTAGGCTGCAGGCATAACCAGCTCTCATCATACACATCCCAAAACTCTAAAGATATTATGCCTAGGAGATAATTTTCTAGGCCAGGAGGCTCATTACCTCATGAAGGCTCATTAAGTATACTTCCCAGAGCTCATAAAGCAATAAATCAAGGGTCAAAGATCCACCATGGGCTACATTACATTAAAATCAAATGAGAGACAAGTTATTTGGTGTGATTCTAAGGATTAAAAAAAAAAACAAATATAGGGAGTGGTGTAAAGCATTATAAATACCATCAGCCCAATTCAAAACAGTCCATGCATGATTCTGAAGTTGCTTGTAGTCTAGTAACAGTTTGCATAGTACTTATTTAAGAAACTCTGACTTGGTGAGTTTCATTTTTTACTTTGGATGGACTAAAGAGAATAATCTGAATGCTCAGACTTCAACACATTTCAAAGAAAGCTTTTATAGTCTCATGAACTCACAACCATCAATTTAGGAACGAAAGAACTCTTTAAAAACATACAGGCTTCACACCTTCTGTAGTATTTTCCACTATTAACACTATCTTAGATTAACATTATCTATCTATTAGATTAACATTAACTATCTTAGATTAACTTAGATTATTAACACTATTTTTAGATTCTTTTTTCTAATTAAGATCAAAACCAACCTGTACCTTTAACACTGATGATTGTGCTAACATACTTGCAGAATCAGCTTACTAGTCAGTACAACACGTATCATCAATTCAGTATGTAGTATTTAAACAGATTTTTTTAAATTACAGTACTGACAAACATCACTGGTCACTTCATAACAGCAACTGCATGTTAAAATAAAGCAGAGATGGATTGCCATAAGTCATGGGAGATTTTTCTAGCCACTAAGGTATTCCACTAAAACGAAAAGGAATAGTAAAGTTTGTAGGAGACACCAAATAATTAATGCATTCTATTCTTTCCAGAAAGTTAAGACAAGTGTCATATTTGTCTTTTCAGAACTGTACAATAATGAAGTAGTATATCATAGGGAGCACGTAAAATCTGAAATACAACTGGTAACTTAAACATTAGTAGTTAAAACTTGTAATAGAGAAGTATTATAAAGAAATACCTTTCTTAATCTTTCAGGAGAAAATTCCAGGCCAACTAGAAAGAGAGTGAAGAATACACCAAACTCTCCTAATGTCTCCACCTGCACAATAGACTTTTAAAAGATAAAATAAACATCAGTACATAGCAATCTACTTATAAAACAAATCATAAGTATACTTACAAAACAAATATTTTCTCATTATGTTCCCATAGGTAATTCAGTTGCTAGTAATATAAGAACAGAAGTTCCCTCAGCAGTGTAGTTCCCACTTCCTCATATTAAGTCTCTGAAAATCCACGGCTGAATCTTTCTAATGTCAACCACATAAACTTGTTTCTCAATCTAACTGGTCAACCTTCTAATGCAAAAGACATGTACTACATAAAGGTTATTATTTATTTTCAATTTCAGAACATGGAAGTTCGAAAGAGTATATTTTTAGTCTTTTTTTCCTCTAATCTGAGATTGAGGGAAAAAAAAAACCAACAATTTCTACACATTTTACTTTTGAGCCCAAAGTCAATTTCAGTAAGAGTCCATGTAAGAGTTGAGATCATGAAGACAGTAATTTCTAGACAGCTATGAGGATACTTATTTAATACAGATATTTAGCATCTATTTATCTATTTACATTTAATCTGTTGTGCCTGTTGGCTGAACAATTTGTTAATTCACACAAGACCACTACTTGAAACACATGCATTCGAAGTTGGACATACCACTTTTTAAAATTGCTGTAAAGAAATAAACTTCAATAAATGCAACTAGTCAATAAACAACATGCACACTTACCTTAATGCTATTTAACCCTGATGGTCCTAGCAGTACGCCACAGATGATATATCCAAACATAGTTGGCAATCCTATCATTGTGCACAGCCAGCCACATGGCAAAGACAACATTCCTATTGTCACAATATCCTAATATGTAAAATTTACAAGCATGTTAGTATAAAACATACAGAAATTAGTGGTGAAATTAGGGACTATTACTCTTCAAAAGGTAAGTGGTACTGTAAAATTAAATGTAGAATACTGCCTGAGAAAACAAAACACAACTTGAGTAAACTTATCTGAACACAGCTGTAGGTGTAAGCACTACAGTTTGCAGATAAAGCATTCGAGGTACTAACCCTTAAGCAGTAAGTAGTTGGGGGGGAATTCTGATCAACTTCAGTATACAGTTATCTAAGGGCTGCTGGAGAGACTGACAATTTGCATTAAAACAAAACAGTGAAACAGATCCATTTTGTTTAAAAAAAACTCTCAATTCAGTTATTCACCATAAAGAACAAATACAATAACATACTGATGCATTTTGCAGCCTCCATTCATTTACCACAGTATGTGAATATATAAATTCTCTGTAGTGACAACGTGCAAGTGGCTTACCAGTAAACTGGTAGCTTGCTTCAACACTGTGCAGTCAGAGAGAAGGGATGCTGCCCCAAAGGAGCAACAAGTTAAGTCAAATACAGAGAGCATCTATGTGGTATGATCATCAGTCTTGTGAAGACTGTGCTAGGATTAGGAGCATGCTGGCCAGTTCAGAAGGAAAAAGGGAAAATAATGAATGTAAGGGTAGCTTTATAGGGGGAAAAAAAACAAACCTGAAATTGTATTCAGCCCAATAAAACACTATTAGCATACAAACTGATGGGAGTCTTATAAAAAAAATCACAAGAGCATCTCTACAATTATTACCTTTATGAAGTGATGATCAGCACGAGGAATGGTTGAATCTCTGGGCTTGGTAAGGATATACTGATTGTTCTGGGAATCAATAAGCATACTAAGACCCAAGTCATCCTCAACTTCTCTTTTTGAAGCATTTCTTTTGGAGTTGGCTTCATCTTCTTCCACCCTTAAAACTGCTTCAAAGTTAACACCTCTTACCTGTAAGAAAAAAACAAAAACAGACGTGCATCTGTGAAGTCTACACTAACAATGACGAGTATTAGCTGTGCTTGAAGTTGCTCCAGGTGTTCATGTTGACTAAAAATACTGCAGCTTCTTTTTATAGAAATCTTTTCAGCCTTTTTATCAAAACTTGACGTTCATAACTGCGAATGCTGTTTGCTTTTCATTGTAATCAATGAGAGACTTTCCAGACCAATTTTCTATGCCTCTTTCGCCAAGCTGTCTAATAAAAAGAAAAATCTGTATGTATATAAAGATGGGGTTTCAAAGCTGTAGAATTCCAATGTGGGAAATTGAAACAAGTTCTAAAGTCTGCAGAGCTACTCAGAAGTACAATACCTAACCAAGACATCAGCATTTTTCAGTGTTGGAATGAGAGGCTGGTGGCCATTTTCTTTTAATAAGTTATGGAAGTTGTATTTTGCCCGCTTTTCTCCTATGACCTGCCTCTTAATGTCTATTCCACTTTCACCTCCCTAAGCTCCTTACTTACCAGGCTATTTTGCATTGCAGAACCAAGTATCCACTGCCCAGTCTAAAAGACCAAATGAGGTTTTCAGCTGATGAGAGAAAGCAAGAGCAGCTGCATGTCACATACATGCAAACTGTTCTCACAGTATCAGAACAAAGAAGAAAGGCTTCCCTACAGGCAGCATTCACGAAGAACTGTTTCTAATTGGAATACACAACAGGTTCCCAATCCTGTTGCTTTTCTGTTATCTACACTCCCAACCCCTTCCTCCACAACCTCGTTGCCACCACAGTGAAAACAGAGCTCAGAGCACAGTGTTAAATGCTGATTCCACAATTTAAAATACACTGATTTTCACTTAAGAAAATAACTGTTAAGTGCAGTCTCCCGAGATAACTGTGACTCTGCCTGAAAACTGGAACATCAATAAGGCAACATCTGTTCAAGTATCATCTTGAGAATCTGAAGTTATCAGTGATAACATTCACAAAACAAAATTACATTATGAAGTACATCAGCACCAAAGCATCCACTTTGAAGACATGGAATTCTAAATTCATAAAGAGTTTGTTAAATGTTCTTTTGTATCTGGTAGGCATGTAAACAGGACCTAAAACTTTTCTGTATCAAAATTTAAATTATATCAAGGACCTTATAAAAGGTGATGTGATTGGATAAATATATTCATCCACTAGAGAAGTTCAGTCTAGTTCAGAAACAATATTAGGAATACAGAGAAAATGCTGCAAGATTAAGAAAACTACAAAAATCAGCCTTTGTTTCCTGTGTAATGTATTTATAAATCATATATTGTGAAGATATCATGGTGGATTTTTGCTTTCACAAAAGACAGACTCCACAGTGAGAACAAGAAGAGTAGATGGCATAGGTTCACAATGCTTTGAAAAAATACTAACAAATTTGAAGACATGATGTCAAAACAATTACTTTCAGGATTTTATTTCTTAAAACAACTATTCTTGAAGGGGTGTTCTATGCAACAGTGCACAAAAATTGCTGTCTTCTATTAAGTACATTAGCTCATATTCTTTTATTTCCTCCATTTTTATCAGTTATACATCTCTATTAGAATATATTTTTAATAATAATAGTAATCTGTAACAGATTTCTGATGATTCTATTAAAGCTTTTTTTTCATCTTTTAGCTTAAGAGAAAATATGCTACACAGTCCTTACAAAGATAGAGATGTAAACAGCTCTCTAGTTTGAACTTCATTATTCCTTTTATTTATTTCATGACTAGTAATATAAGACAAAAAAACAAAAGAGACACACTGGACAAGAAGAACAAGCTGGTTTTTTTCCCCCCAAATGACCAGCTATTGCAGATGAAACAGTACTCTTTTTATCTCTAAAATCGGCTGCTATATCCCAGCGTTACAGAAGAGGGCACTCTAGCAAAAGCTCTCCCCTAACCCTCTGGCAATCCTGCTAGGTAGGATTACCTGGAGGTATAATTGTGGCTGTCTGTGTAGACAAAAAGCTACTTCCACTTTTCCTTAAGAAAGTACAGTCATAAAGCCCACCTGATTCTCCTGTAGCACAATAGTTTTTCCTCCTCAGCAGATTCATAAGCTACGTTTGTTTTATAAGACAACCTGCAAATCAACAAAAATCTTTAAAATGAAGAAGCCAAATAAAACTGCAACCCATGATTATTTAATAAGGACCAACTGAGGGTCTGCCTCTAGAAAAGCACAGTGGGACACTGGAATAAACTGATGTATCCCCAGCTCAAACTACACACAGCCTTACCTGAGGGACACTGTCCACTGTGCAACACAGAAAACAAAGAAAATGAAAATGGTGGTAAAAACAGAGGAAGTCAGAAGTGGAAGTCCTTACCTTGAACAATACACCTTTTTGCAGGTTGTGAAAACTAACTGCAAGGATTCTTGCTCACCTATAACTTCCTCAACAAAGTGAAAAATAAAAATGGAGACTGCACTTCACACTGCAACTCTATATCCCGTGAAGTCTAAATATTATACCACCATCCCAGAGTTGTAACTCCCATAAGCTGTCTCAGTGAGATGGAATACACTTGTCACTCTAAGTGGTAGCTACAGGGAGTACTTCCAAATCAAAGCAGAGAAATCTATAAGAAAAAGAATAATTATTCCTGTGCACTCGTTCTTAACAAGCAATTATTCTACTACTAAATGCTTTCTCTTCTTGGCAAGTGAAAACAAATGTAGAGCCAAAAGGTGTTTTTTTCTTCCTGTTTGTTTTGTCAAAGTAGTGACTAAAATCCTAACAACTACCTAAGACAAGACAAATACCCCTACAATGCAAATATCAACATAAATCCAAATGCTCATGAATGAAAACAGTCCAAAAATCTCACTTACAGATTTGTTGTCATCAAAAGCATGCTCTTCTATTTCTTCCTCCAGTCTATCAGCTGCCTTCCTGACGTCTTCAAGAATTTCATCGAGCATCGACAGGCTTTTGTTTTGATGCTGCATGTTCTTAAGGGCTTCAACCTGATGCTTTTCTGCTGCTAAGAGTTCAACGTATTCCATTTCTTCCTGTTGAATTTTAAAACACAGATAAAATGCTAGCCAGGCCTTTAAGTAGCAAAACACTGACATTAATGTGTGCTTCTTTTGATGTAAAACATCATACTAGAGATTAAAAAAGTAAATTTAGAGGAGGATGCATCCATGCAGAGCTTGTCTTTTCCATCAATGAACAAGTAGTGGGTAACCAAGAAATCTGAAGCAGATAGAAGGCATGTATGATTTTGCTGCTGCTTCCAGAACCTCCATGCAGTTCCTTGAGCAAAGTCAGGCAGCAGGAGTCTTCAACACTCCCCTGCCACGAATGACTCTGCTGTATTCTTTCCCAGCAGCAGAAGCAGCATGAAATGTATCATATACATACTCACTGATACTAACAATTCTCAAATACCTCAGCTCTACAGAAATAAAGTGAATGAGCAAGACCTGTATCCTCTACGGTCATCTGTGTTTTCCATTTAATTGCTCCTTAGAAAAATATCTTATGAGTAAATCAGAAAAACGTGACAGCAACAAAAACATACATTAGATCCAGTTTTGTTCCAGTGTGTCTTTTGAAAGCAAAAATTAATCCATGTATGTAATTTTCATCTTTGGCATGCACTTGCCCATCATCTCCCCCTTTATTTCACATTCTAAAGCAAACTAGAGCAACAAATACTGCTTAAACAATCATGTAAGTGGCATAAGGAGTGGCATAAAAGACTGCTTGCTTGAGTAAAAATCTCTTTATATACAAAAAAAAAAAGCCTACACAACTCATCTCAACAAAAGTTGAGCTCTGACAGGACACACCTCTAAAACAGCACTATGCACAGAAGCCTCTTTATGCGGGCAACGAAGAAGCAACATTCAAGCTCTACTACAGATCTCTCTCTCTCTGTTTTACACTTTTATTGTTGCCAAGAATTAGGTAAGTGAAACAAAAGATTATGGATGGCTCCACTGCTGCTATGTGAAGAACTCAGAGCAAAAATTTTAAAAGTTGAAAAAAAGAAACGGAGCAATGTCTACTATTTCTACGTACCAGAAGCCGACACTGCTGTTAACTGCCAATATCAAAGTCATCCTGAGTCACTGGAACATACACGAAGCCAAGCTAGTCATTAGCAGATTTATCATAATCCAGTCTTTGTTTGTACAGACTGCTCCAGTTTCCTCAGTCTGCATGCTAAGGTCTACTCTCATCAGCCTTTCCTCTCACTGTTCACTGCACTCTCCTGTATGCAGCAGCCTCTTGCCACCACCTGATAAGGTCTGCATGCATCTCAGACAGCTGCCCTGCCTAGGTTCTTCTCTCTGCTCTCTACGCTGCCTAACTACACTTCCTCCTTTAGCTCCCTTTCACAAGAACAGCCTCTTCTTTAAAAAAATCCCAGTCGTTTATGCAGTACAACTCTGCTGTGTACAACTCACCTCTTGTCTTCTTTCAACACAGCATTTGATGTAGGTTTCACAATTATGCTTTGCTTTGTTTTGAACTATGGGCTGCTACTAAGTTCTTACATTTATTCCAGAACTCTGATTTCACGAACGGGAACAAACACACCTGATTTCATTCATAAACTATTTTAAAATGTAAACCTGCAATTTCATGTAGATCTACTTATCTGTGTAGAATAAAGTATCACAATGAAATTAAAATATTACTATTCTAGTAATAGCCACAGTGGGGGTGGAGAGTAACTAACCTTAATTGCAGCTTCTCTCAAGGCTTCCAGTCTCTGCCTGCTGCTTTCTTTCATATTTACAACGTCTTTGTAATCACCCTGTAGAGCTCTCTGGAGGCCGTGGATTGCTTGAAAGACTGAGTTTTCACTTTCGTTTAGCTCCTTCTGGAAAATTTCAAAGGTATGCACCTGAAAAAGTTTCTCTTCATCTGACAGCCCAGCATCCTTCTCAACCGCTCTTATAGCGTTTTTTAATTTGTTGAGAACAACATTCTTCTGGCGGAGAAGACCAGACAGTTTTCTGCAGCTCTCCATCACCCATTGCTTTCGCTGAGCAATGACAGCTCCTTTCCCACGGTGCAGCTTGATTGCGTGCTTTACTACATCTTCGTGCTCCGCGCCATTTCCTAACTGGCCACAAAGCAGTGAAGCCATCGTCCATAGGGAAATAAATCCAGGCACCTTCATTCTTATCTTCTCACTGCTGTTGGGAGGAACTGATAACACGCAACTGCTCAGAGCTTTCTGCTACATGGTTTCTGCATCTCCAGTACATACACCGTGCTGCAAGACAGTACCAATCATTTATCAAACTTGGTCATGTTGGGCCAGCAGATAAACAAATTATAAAGCAAACCAAAGACCGCATTCTACACTACAATTTTTTATAGAAAATGGAAGGGCTCCTTCAGTCAATGCCAGCAAGTCTGAGGAACAGCCCAAGGTCATTGATGAGATTTTGTTTATTCCTTGCCTCTTTCCTTCTTTTAGAAACACTGAACAGAACGTTTAGCTGTCTCACATGCTATTAATTTGTGCTTCTTCTTAGATTAAATAAAAGTCATTAAAAATATAACACTGTGATGGCACTGGTTGTTGTGCTTCAACCTGGCACCAGAACGCATTCCTCATTTGTGTTAGGTTTCAAAAACCATGAGAGATTCATTATCTAAAAAAACTGTATCTCACTCAATTATTGTTTATGCAGTCTCCCTAGCATCAGCACATTCAATTACACAAAACATAACAAATCTTAACTGGAAGAGATTAAGTTATACTTATACATGTGAAAAAAAAACACTTTTACAGTGAAAAAGGACAAGCTTCAAACTAAAAGGGGAAATTCGGACTGAATATAAAGAAGAAGCTGTTTACAATAAGGATGGTGAGGCACTGGCACAGGTTGCCCTGAGAAGTGTTGGGTGCCCCGTCCCTGGAGATGCTCAAGGTCAGGCTGGATGGGGCTCTGAGCACCCTGACAGAGCTGTAGATGTCCCTGTTCATTGCCAGGGGATTGGATTAGAGGCCCTTTAAAGGTCCCATTCAGCTCAAACCATTCTAGGAGTCTATGAAAAAACACAAGCGGAGCTTCCTGGACTTCTGTACACTGTCAGTTTAGATCACAGACCTCAGTGTGAAAGGCCGAGTGGTCTGCAGGCATTATTTCAACACTAATTGGTCCTCATGATTTTAAAACAGACTTATAAGAACACTTACAGTAAAATCAGTATCATTCATAGGCTTATTTCCCAGAAACGACTTCAACGTCCACATTTAAACTACATAGTTTACCCAAGCAGGGCAGAACACAAGAAGAATCAATTTCCACCTCCCAGCGCCCACAAGACCACTGATGTTACTGCAAAACATCTCACAACATCGAAATATAAGCCAGCTCCCCCTACGCAAAGCCACACGTAACAAAACGCGCATCTGCCACTGAAGCACCGCATTCTAAAAGCGCACAGCAGACGCCGCGCTCAGAACGGAGCGGATAAGATCCACAGAGCTGGAAGGGACCCACAAGGCCCACGGAGCCCAGCTCCCAGCTCCACGCAGCACCACCTAAAATCTGAACCCTGTGCGTGAGAGCGCTGCCCTGCGCGCCCACCGCCCTGCGGTGCAGAACCGCTCCCGGACACCCACGCAGATGAAGCCCCGGAGCCGTCTCGAGGCGGTCTGCTTCCCACTCCACACACGCGGCGGCCCCGTCCCCCGCTCTCCCTCGCACCCCGCGCCCGCACCCACCTGAGCGCGGTTCGGGGCCGCGCAGAGGAAGGGGCCGGCGAGGAGGAGCCGGGCGCGAGGCCGCGCGGGAGATGTAGTCCGTGCGCGGCGGGAGGCGCGGCACAGAGCCGTTACCTCCCCGTGGCGGCAGCTCCCGGCGCGGTGCACGACTGGAGTCGTAGTCCCCGCTCCGGCCGTACCGCTGCCGGTAGGGCCCCGAGCCCCGAGCTCCTCTCCCCGCAGCGCGGCCGCTGATAGGCGGCGCCGGCCTGGCCGCTGCGCGCCTGCGCGGGAGGAGGAGGTGGCGGCGGTGGTGGTGGCGGCGGGCGGTGAAGTTGGTGAAAACGCCGGTGGTAAAATGGTAGGCGGCGGGGGGAGCGGGCGACGGGCAGCACCCCACGCGGCACCCCCTGCTCCCTTCCCGGCTTCTCGAGCGCGTTCCTCTGCTCCCTTCCCCCTTGTGCCTGTTTGGGGTGCTGGGTGCTGCGCCATGCCCGGGCAGCCCAGGCTCGGGGCGGCGGCGATGGGCGAGCGGCCGTCAGCGGGAAGGTCACCCGGGGCGGGCGCTCGGGGCCGCGGCTCCGTGCTGCGTACCTTTACCTTTTTTGGGCTGCGCTGCCCGCTGCCTCCGGGTCCCTCCGCCGCGTCCCCGGGGCCGGGCCGCCCTCGGGCCCCAACGGGAGCAGCGGGCGGACGGCCGCGCGTTCCCCTCGAGTGACCCCGCGTCTCCCCCTGAGACCCCGCTGCGTGGGTTCTGGCCACGGAGCTCTGGCGGCACTGCCCACGCTCGTGTGCACGAGGAGTTCTCTCCGGGTTCACTGGGCTGCCGAGCTCTTAATGAGAACTTAAAGCCAGGTGGAGCCGAGCAAAGGGCTGCTGGGGGTTCTCTTCCCTGCTCTGTAGTTATTTTCCCACTGGGGTTGTTTTTCTTTCCTCCCTGGAAAGCTGCTTTCCATCTTTCTGCTTTGATGAAATTGAGAAGCGATAAGAAGGACCGAAGTCCGTGCCTTGTTCACGTGACACGTTCCTTGTCTCGGGGACCATCTGCAGTGGAGATGTCCCCATCCGTGTGTGTGGCAGAGATAAGAAGGGCGCTGAGAGCTGCCCCAGCCGCTGCTGCTGTGCTCTTCCTCCGATCCTTGCAGTGTCGGGATGCTGATCTTTTCTGCTACATCCCATGGTTTCAGCAGCAGAGCACCTGCAGACAGGTTTCCCTACTTCCTTGTTGCACATGATTGTGTGCGGCTTAACAAAATCAGGAAGTGCCGGAGCGCACTGATTTAAGCTGTCAGAACACACTGATTTATTTCCTCCTCTTTCTGTGTTGACACGTGGTAATAGCAGACTTGCTCCCTATAAAATCCCTGCTCCCATCTCATGGTTTCTCCTGAGGTGTAGGGATGTTGTGTAGATATGGCTTATGGGCTCTTGTATGCTGCTGCAGCAGGCTGCTTTGTTCATTCACATGTTAATTGCATAAATATCATTTTTCAGAGTACATTAAAGGTCTTGTTTTTGAGAAGCTATTAGTCTGACTGTAGCAGTCTTTAAGTCTCTGTCACGTGTGCTTTACTTTCTTTTTGGCCTTCTGTTGCCAGAAGTATTTCTCACATTTTTATGTAACTTCTGGCTTCTCAACTGATCATTTAAAAGGATGAAAGTTTCCATTAGTGCTAGGAAAGTGTCAGGAAAACCACTGAGCAGATTTCTGTTTTCTTCTGTTTACAAAGGACTTGTACAGGGTCTGAGCATCTGTACGTTGGCCCTCAGTGGTTCCTTGTTTATGTAACCAGTGGGCATATTTTCTGAAGATAGCTGTGCTGTTTTATGATGAAATGTGTTTGCTTATGTTACAGAACAGAAAAACACTCTTGCATATGTGAGCAGTAAAGCAGAAATACAAATTGATTACTGCCCGATATTTTGTCGTTAAAAATGTCCATATAGATTCCATCATTTCAATTTGCAGAAGAAAATGCTGTCTTTTTAACTGCAGGAGAGCAAAGCTTTTGTCTTCCTGTAGTTCTGGAGTGAAGGTTGTCATCAATAAGGAAACTAAAACCTTTTAAGTGTAGGCATTAGCAGTAGAATGCTGAAACAAACCTCTGGATTAGCTTCATTGGCTTTCCTGCTTCTTTTGCATCCCAAAGCATAAGCTTAAATCATCTCAGAAGGACAAGGTCCGCCAGTTTATGGCATTTACCCAGGCTGGGGAAAGGACTGCTATATACTGCTTGATGCAGAATGAATGGAAACTAGAAGTGGCAACAGACAACTACTTCCAGAATCCAGACTTGTACTACAAAGAATCCATGAAGAATTCCGTAGACAGGAAGAAATTAGAACAATTGTATAATCGATACAAAGGTAAGGCTTGCTTTTCTTGCAGTGGATTTTGTTGCTCTAATTGTGTCATTTGTCTGCTATTTCTTCAGCTTGTCCCTCTGCCGCTCTGAAGGAGTTCTCAGGAGAGACTGTAAACTTCTGCTTCTCACTTTGTGTGTGGGGCAGTGAGATAAGACTGCAAAAAGTGTAATTCTCCAGTGAGAATTTATTTTGAACTCTCCAGGAATACCTACCAAAGTTGTGTATTGAACACTGAGAGCATTTAATAAACCTACCGTGAGGAAACAGTGTCAGCTGCATATGTGGAAAGGAGAGTAGAGCTTATTATGGAACTTACTTGATTTATTGCTGCTGGCTGCTATAAGATACATGGATGATGTACTTTGTGTGGCAGAATAACATGCACGATCCTGTACTAATATTTGGAGGAGTTTAGTACAAGTACAGTAGTATTTCTACACTTAGAAATCAAAAGCATTTTGGGTAAGTTTACAGCTAGAAATCTTCTGAACAGTAAAATAAAAACTCAGAAACTAGTCTTGAAGCTCCATCCTTGATTTACTCTTTGTGATTGCCTCTTACTGCAAAAATGCTGTGTCTGTTTGAATAGGCTTGGTAGGAAAACAGAGAAGTGGTTTAAAGGCAGAGTCGTTTCTTTGACATTTTACTTCTTTAAAAGAACAGAAAAATAAAAGACAGTCACATAAGAACATATATGATCCAGGTAATGATGCTTTTGGGAATGTGGCCATCTGACATGAACGCGCACACTGTTCTTTACATGTTAGTGCAGAACATGCTGGAAGCATCGTTACAAATGCTGCAAAGAATACAGAAATTCAGTCAAAAAATACAAATAGTATTTATAGGCAATATCCTAGCAGTGGCAATCTGTCCCATTTGTTTCTGTGACAGAAAGCTCAGTCAGTTATCTGTCCCTGTTACAGATAGCAGCATGCCTTTGCAGTTCTAACACACATCACCATAAAATCGTAACCATAAAACTTTCAGAATATTGGAAAGTATGCAATTAAAGGTTTGATTCTTTGATTTCAGCACACACGTTTTGCTTTCAGGTCTTCACAGAATATATAGAAATAGCATTTTACCTGTCTTAGAACTACATCAGGTTTACTTTGAGGCCCTGTTAACACCCAGGCATTGTTTGAGCCATGGTGTGGTGATTTTCCTAACAGACAAAAGCCAGAAATGCTTCAGTTAACTGTTGTCTTTAAACAGTTGCGGTGTGTTTTCATCTACCACTATCAGGAAAAATCTGTGGACTTACTGGGTAGGTTTTTGTTTGTCTGGTTTGTAAGTATAGAACATGCTAGCCAATAAATGCATTGCTTGTTAATGTATTTACCAGCTTTACTGTGTTGTAGATTCAGTCAGGCATTTCCTTGTGTTAATTCGTATCTTGTGCAGAGCATTATGGAGAGAAGACACGTTACCTGAGTAATTTAGGAAAATATCACAAGCCAGTTCTTAGGGAAGCTTGCAGAACACTTGTTTCACCTACTGATGTTCTTCAAGGTACTTAGAAATGAATTTCAAGTGAAGACATTTGCAAAGCCTATATAAAACCAAAATCTTGAGTTTTACAGCATATCAGAACTGTGCTGTTGATGGCTATTTGTAAATACTGTGATGAATAATTATGATAACCCTTCTTATATTTTTGAACTGCAGACCCACAAGATGAAAATAAAATTGGCATTGACGGAATCCAACAGTTCTGTGATGATTTAAGCCTGGACCCTGCCAGTATCAGTGTTCTGGTTGTAGCGTGGAAATTCAGAGCGGCTACTCAGTGTGAATTCAGTAAAAAGGAGTTCGTAGATGGCATGACAGAGCTGGGGTAAGTATCCATTTCTGTTACGTTCAAAATGCAAGGTCTGAGCTCAGTTTCTCATTAGAATATCTGTAGTTGAACCATAGCTGAAGCTTTGAAAAGCTGGTAGTAATGGCACCGAGCAGCTGCTAAAGGCCTGTAGTATCCTGTCGTCCTCACAGTGGTGCTTTAGTGCAAAACCTTAACAATGGGCTCAGGAAGGTAGAAGCAGAATGATTCTTACCAGTACAGCAAGGAGGACAGATCTCATAGAATCATGGAATATCCCACATTGAAAGAGAGCTATAAGTCCACTTCCTGGTTTTACACGGGACCACCCAAAAACCAGTCCATATGTCTGAGAGCATCATCCAGATGCTCCTTGAACTCGGCAGCTTGTGGCTGTGATCACTGCCCTGGAAAACCTGTTCCAGAGCCACACTCCAGCAATGAACTTTTTCCTGATATCCAACATCATATGCTGATCAGGGGGGTTGTGGAATCTCCTTCTCTGGAGATATTCAAGACCCACCCGGATGCCTTCCTGTGCGACCTGGTGTAGGGAACTGCTTTGGCAGGGGGGTTGGACTCGATCATCTCTAGAGGTCCCTTCCAACCCCTATGATTCTGTTATGTTTTCATGTAGTTTATATAAATATATGCATGATTGTGTTATAGTTTTGTTGGATTCTGTGCTGTTAAAAACTGAATATCACTAGAGGAGTTTTCTTTGTTGTGTATAACTCTTCAGAAGAAATACTATATTATGTACATAAAGTATAATTTTGACTCTTCAGTATATATTTCTTTTTCGTAATGCAGTAATTAATAGGTAAGAGGGGAATTAGTTGTGCATACTTCTTCCTAACTAATTTTATTTTATTCAGAACAGTGCCTTATTAATACTTTTCTATGCTACATCAACCTCTAGCAAATGTAGTAGTTTTTTGAGCAGGTATTCTAGCAGACCATTGTTACTGACCTAAGCAGTTACTGACTTCTTTCTAAGCTTTCCTTTCTAAGTAAGGATATTCAATAACTGATAACGTTTTTTAATATCATCTGAACTCCACTGCTTTATTTTGTCACTTTAAGTCTGGCGTTTGGATAGAGATTGTGAGAATAATTATGGCTGTCTAGCCATGGAGAACAATCAAGCACTCATGCTGTTATATTAAAGGCTGCCGGTATCATTAGATATAACCAATTAAAAAACAGTAACAAAAAATATATATGTTTTTAATAGTGTTTTTTAACTTTATTGTCTTGCTGATCATGTGTCCTCATAACGTTCTGTGGTAGGGTTCATGGAGATATGTAGATTTTTATCTTGTTCTGTTCAATGTGCATTCCAGAATTCTTGGAAGCATAAACTGATCGTACGCACTTAACACTGGTATGATGCTTATTAATCACTTGATATATTTTTTGTTATCTATGCGTGGTGCAATGTCAGTGGATTTTAGCACTGAACGTAGATAAAGGTTTGAACATAAGTAAAGGTATACGTAATGAAAAGACATTTCTTGAGACATAATCCACATAGCACTTCCAGAGTTCAGAGGGAAGACAGGTTAAGTGTTTCCTATTGTTAGGTAGATTGTGTCCCCAGGAAGCTGAAGATCTCATTTGAAAACTTAGCTAAATTTCTTATCTTTTTCCTACCAGGTATGGTTGGAAGCAAGAAAGCTATTTCTATCTGTACCTTGCAAGACAGCTAAAACCACATCAACTTTGTATGGATTTTGCTATAATTATCCATTCTTTAATAAAATTATTGTTGAAGCTTTAAAATAAATGCAGTCATTCAGATACTGAGGGGATTTTATCTGCAAGATTTCCATCTCTTTGAGTTTTGAGGTGTAATTCAGAGTATTGGTAATATATCACAGATCACAGAACTGTAGGGGTTGGAAGGGACCTCTAGAGATCATGGAGTCCAACCCCCTGCCAAAGCAGCTCCCTAGCCCAGGTTGCGCAGGTAGGCGTCTAGGTGGATCTTGAATGTCTCCATGGAAGGAGACTCCACCACCTCTCTGTGCAGCTGTGCCACTGCTCCGTCACTGCACTGGGAAGAAGTTCCCATGCACGTTTGTGCAGAGCTTCCTATCTTTCAATTTGTGACTATTTCCCCTCATCCTGTCGCCACACATTGCTGAGAAGAGTCTGGCCTTGTCCCTTTGCCTCCCACATCTTTGATGTTTATAAATGTGGACCAGATCTTCCCTAAGTCTTCTTTTTTCAAGGCTGAACAGACCCAGGTCTCTCAGCTTTTCCTCATTAGTGTGGTGTTCCATACCCTTTATTCTCTTAGTGTCCCTCGGCTGGACTCTTTTGAGGAGATCTCTGTCTTTTTTGTACCAGGGAACTTTTATTGTAAACTTGAAAACCCATTTGATTCCTTGGTGTGAGGAAACCTCTTTTTTCTTTTAAAATTGCATCTTGTCAGCTCACATGCTCTTACAGTAAATATTTCAGTCATGTTAAGGGATGTGTTTCTGTTAGAATCTCGGTGACTTCATTTTATGTTAGTTAGTCTTCAGAGTGTTTTAAAAGGCTTTTTCCTAGGTTTTATCCATGGATGTACAGTAGTAGGAAGAGGATGAAGAAAGTACAGTAGTAAGAAGAGGGTGATTGCAAGTGGTAGTACATTTTGTTGGAAAGTCTACTAATCTTGAGGTTATTTGTAAACGTAATATGCTGGTCTTCGTTTGTGTAGAACAGGTTATAAGTGAAGTGTAACTAGATAAAAACAAAAGGAAAGGATAGTAGATTTCAGTCAGGCTTATAAAGTCAACTTTAAGAACAGAGTAACATCTGTTGTTGAATTCATAAACTCCTGAAGCAGCTGAGAAAGGAATCCTGTTTGAGTTGTATACTTAAAGATCTATATATAGTGTTCCACCTCAGTTTAGTAAAGGTTTGTTTGTTCATTTTTTAAAAAAGTCTTTCCAAAAAGACCTCCTGTTTTTAAGGTAACCGTTACTTTATTTTGTTCTGAAACTAATCCTAACCACCACCACCAACAAAAAACAACCTTTAAGCATTTACATATAATCTCTTTTGCAACAGGTGTGACTCCACAGAAAAACTAAAAGCTCTATTGCCACGACTGGAACAAGAATTGAAGGATCCAACAAAGTTCAAAGATTTTTATCAGTTTACTTTTAACTTTGCAAAAAATCCTGGACAAAAAGGTCTAGGTAAGTAGAAAAAAATGGGGAACAGTCTCCAGGCAGTGAACTGATTTCCTAATGCATTCAGTTATGTAGTTGTGTCATTGATGATACTACACTAAATTTGTTATAGATTGTTTTTCCTGAGTTCTCCTCTCTTCCCTGTTCTCTCAGTTAATCTCTTATTTAATATTCACATGATACAGATAATTTTACAGGGTTTTCTGCTACTTTTGATATTCTCTCCTGTTGTCAAAGCAGGTCTTAGACCCCTGTCATTTTTTTTTTTGTTTGTTAAAAACAACAAAACAAAACTGAGCTAATGAATTTGTCTTTTCTGTTTTGTTCAGGATAAAGCTGAAAGAAAATTTCAATATTAGCTTGAAAAGGAGGAGAAAACTCTGGGCAGAAGTTGTTGTTCTCTTTAAAATTTTTAGCCTACAGCTTTTAAGTGAAGTTTAAAAAAATAAATTAAAAGTTATGGATTTGGTTCAAAGCTAGTGCCTAGAAATAGACATACAGTACAGGAAGTGTCACTTGAATATTTCCTATGTATCCAGATCCATGTCTTGTATTGCTGTAGTAAAATGAATGCGTTATTTAATCTTAAATATTTCATTCTCAAATCAAAAATTCAATATTCATGTTCAAGTGAAAAGTATCTGTAGTTTGTGAATAGACAGATGTGGAAAGGGAATGTAAGATGAAATTTCAAATTGGTATCTACTTCCAAAGGGCGCTGTCTAGAAAGGAATAAAAGCTTTATGTGTAGAATGCAGCATTTCGTCATCACTGTTCTGTGTGTTTAGTGGTTCAGAGGAAGTGGTTGGTTTCTTTTTAGCCTAGCTGCTTTAGTTTTGTGTCTACATCACTTGATATACATGTCGTTAAGTAGTCTTTCTCCAAAATCAATGCAGGAGAAGTGGAGTGGAGGAGCAGAATGCTGATCTAGGCTTTCTCAACCAGTAATGTCTGTTCCACGTGCTTTAATGGGAATCATTTTGAGTAATATTCTTCTGTGTATTTCCTATATCTTTTTTAACTGTGGACAGCTTTTAGTCAGTTTTCAGTCTCCCTTTATCTTGTGCTGCACTTTTTCACATAACACAAAAAGGAGCCGGTCACGCAGTGGTTCTGAGTAGCTGGTTGGAAGTCAGGCTCATCAACTAGTTGTTTGTTTTCTTGCCTGTCTTCGTGGTGTATCAGACTGCAGAGAAAAGTTATGGCGGAGGTTGGAGTTTCTGGAACACCTAAAGAAATATTACAAATAGTTTCCTGTTTTAATTGGCTCTATTCCAGCTTCAAAGTCGTACTTAGGTGAAAAGCTTTTTGGTCTTATTTCCCAAGTCTGTACAAAGAGAGGGGGAGGGAAGGCAGCCCAACCCAGACTATGGAACTGAATGTACTGTTTATTTGACATGAGGAGGAAAAAGGAAATTTACTTGTGTTCCATTACCTCTCTTTATTTGGTACAGAGGCCCTTTTGTTTGTAAGTGTCTTCTCTGTTCTGGAAGAATGATACTTTTCAGCAATAAAACACCAAAATGCCTTCTTGCACTAAAGCTTTAGTGCAATAAACTAAGCAGTTCAGAAAGAAAGTATAAAATACACTGTAGAGAAAGTTGTATATTACTAGTTTCAAGTTTGAGGAATTATTATAAATTCTGGCAATACCTAAAATGTCTTAATTTCACGTGATGCTTTATTCACAGTATTTTGAGGATATTTTTTGTCAGATTGGTGATTGTAGATACTAAATCTAAAAGCTATTTCTCTTATTTCTGCGGAGATGCACTTTTCTGTCCGATGTGAACTCAGGCTGCTGTAGGCTGAGCAGAAAAAAAGAATGCTGAGCAAACATGTTGTATAATATGGCATTTTTGGGTTCTTCAGGTCACAGATAGCTTAGCCAAACAAAAATTGACCCTACATCAGTTTGGAATTGGACTCTTCTGAAAGAATGCCATTACATTCTATGGAGAAGTGGAGGGGAAAAAAAATGAATTGGTGTATACTTGGTACTGCTTTCTCCTATGATTATTCTGATACTGATTCTTGTTCTTTCAGCAAAAAGCTTTTCAGCAAGGAAAATAAGTTCAGTCAGTTGTCTTCTAAGAGCATTTCCATGCGCTAAGAGCTCTAGTTACTTCAGCTGTCTCCAATATAGGATTAGGTACTTTTTTACAGCATGGGATACAGTCTGTACATTGTGCATTTTCTGTTTATCTTTTCTCTTTGCAACAGTATGGAAGCATGCAGTATTTGAGACCCTGTGACTGCAGGGCCTATTGTGAAGGATATGCAGGACCATGTCACATTCATGTGCAAAACCTGCTTCTCTCTTAATCCAGTTTGGAGCAGGTATAAACCTCTAACTAACTCTGTGTAGATCCTTTTGAAGTGCAGATCTCTTCTTCCTTTCTGTATGCAGATGAGATGACATTAAGTCCTAGGTAGGTATAGGATGCTCCTAAGCTATTGTCCTAGCTGCTTGCCTTAATTTTTTCTTCTGATGATGTGCTCCTGTGGTAGTGTTTGCCTACTCATTTTCACGTTTGTTATGCCTTGAAGACTGTAGGCTCAGTAAGCTTACAGAACAAGTAAAAGTGAATAGAATTAGTAAAATGGAAATGACGAAATAAATTATTTCCTGCCTTTCAATTGGGAAATATTTTGATGTGATTTTTCTGAGGCTTGAAGTATCCAGTGCCTCCTTTTACTACACAGGGAACTTAACAGCTACCAGACTTCGTGCTTTGGCACTCATTGCTTTGGGCAGTGATCTGCACATGGAAAGAATTTCTTGATTCTCAGGTGTACACATGACTTGGGAATACTCCTATTTGAAAACTAGTGTCAGCAACGAACTCTAGTAGTGAATCAAGTTCATTGCTTGATTTCTAATGTTCTTTATTATTGTAATAAATAAATAAATACATCAGTTGTTCACTGCGCTCAGTGGTATGCTAGCAAGATAATCCTGCCTTGCCTCTTCAGTTTCAGTAGTTATCTGCAAAATTTGGGGCCTAATTGACGTTGGTCCTCTGGCTGAAAAAGTTTAGCAGCCACTGCCTTTTCTTAATACATTCTTAAATTTCTGACAGCAGGTCTTGTACATGTATAGCAATGGTTTTCTATGGTTAGATTTTTTTTCTATTTTTTCCTATAAATTAAATCTATGTTCCTGAGTTCTGAGGCTCAGTACTTACACACTCAGAATAAATATGTAGAAAAGCATTACCCTACAGTTAGTAAAGCTTCTTAGTGTCTGACATATGTATGTCTTCCCTTTATCTCTAGACTGAGTTAAAACAGATATGCTGATCAGTCATCTTCCAAATCGTCTGTTCTTTCCTTTACAGTCCAATTGATCTAACCTTCTCATCTTGTAGTTAAAAAAAGTGTCAGAATTCTCTGTGCCTTAGATATTTTGCTCCTTGTTCTACAACTGTATTGTATTTTATATTTTAACACTGACAATATTTGCACTTTGTGATGTTATTTTACTTGTTTTCTACAAAACTGCAGTGCACTCTCTTGATCCCAATCTTCAGTTTTTGCCAGTGATTATTCCTGCTAGGTGTATAACTTTGCACTTGCCCTTAATGGGGCACTCCGTATTTCAAGTGTTCTGGGGGGAGATTGTTTTGGTGGTATTTTTTTATATTTTTTCTTTTTTTCATTTTGTTCAGATAACTTTGAATTCTAATCCTGCTTTCTCCTGTGCTACACTTTCTCTAGACTTTGCATGAGTTGCAGGTTTAACAAAGATTTTCTTTGTTTTATCATCTGAGTTACTTACATGTTGGACAGAGTTAGATATAGAACTGGCTCCTGTGTTCCAGTCATGTTTTCCTAGTTTGGTAGAGAACAGCTGATAATCAACACTTCATTGTGGTCTCTAGAAGCTCCTTTGACCTATGTGGAGTCTAAAGTATGGCAGGTAGAATTTTGATGCCACTTCAGTGTGCTGTGATGAATTTTGCCATCTCCAACTTTGTTTTTATCATAAGTGCTTTCAAAACTGAAGTTCTAGAAGTTCTTTGGAAGATTACTGCCAGTTTTCAGTGGAACTTTACCTGGAGCATATCCCTGGGGGAAGAAGAAAACAAGGAAAAATGTTTATATGTCCCCAACGTTTCTTTTTTAAGAGACAGCATCTTTTATTTATTTGTGTTATTTGTAAGAAATTGAGTAGGAAGGAACAGAAGGATTTTTTGGTGATGAATAAAAAGAAGAATTTTAGTGATACCTGACGTGGTTATTTTCATGGTACAGTGAGTTTCAGTGGAGGAAAGCAGTCCTGGCTTTTCCCAGAATAGTTTTGTGTTTGTTTTATTTCTTTTTTAGAACAACCTGTCTTCTACTGCTTTGTCAATTTCTTTTTATTCTATAGTTCCACTCTGAACCAGTGCAAGAAATTCTGCCTCAGCTTTATTAGGTGGGAGGAATCCTCTCTAATAAATTCAGTTACATTGATGCCATCCTGCCCCAAACTAGGTGCAGAGTTCAGCATTCATTCCTAGAGGTAGGACTGCCTTTTATGTAGGTTTTTTTTTCCATTGTTAGTTTGGTGATAACAGGGAATTTTGTTTCTCTTTTTATCTGTAGTGCTTCTGTCTCTGTAGCCTCATCCAACTTGAATTCCATTTATTTTTATTAGCTTAATATTGTCAAGTAGTATGCTTCGGTCTGAACATAAGCTCTTTAAAGAAGTAGAAGTAGTACCAGTCCCCTTAGGTGACAGCTTGTGTAAGTAGTAAGATGCAGGAAGCAGAACAGAAAAACAGTGTTCTGATTACAATGCTTAGAATCCAAATGTCAAGTCTCTTTCAAATCCATCTGAATAGATTTGATTATTGTCTAAGAAAAAGATGGCTGTTTGTGATCATTAAATCTATTGCCCTCTGAGTGGTGGACAGAATTCAGGAAAAGGGAAGCTTCACACAGTAGTGCCATCTCACTGGCTGCATATTGAACCAGCAGACGTAATATTTGGATACATTAAGGTTCATCTGAGTGCTTTGTATTTTTGAGGTAATGTGAGAGACACACTTAATTAAGGTCCAGTTTTCCAGGAGACTTTGACAAAGAGTTACTATGGATAACTGGTTCTGCCTGTTTAGTCTGCTTTCTCATAAGCTTGTTCCTGTATATATTATAATGACACTTGAGCTTTGCCAGGCATAGTTGGAGCTGTTTATCTCACCTTTTGCTCTGAGTTTTAGCTTTTTCTACTACAGTCAATGAAATTTTGCATCCTAGCTCTTGCCTGATAACTGTATTAAAGGATAAGATTACAGATCTTCAGTCATGTATACAGAGCAGTCGAGATTTCCAAGGACATTGTTCAAGCTCAAAACAAGGCCTTAGCTCCATCTTTCTTTTTATTGGTTTGTTTTGTTTTTAAGTTTGGTACTTATTGTGAGTCTCTTAATGGATCTCCCTTTTGAACCTCAACAAGATTTGTTCAAGACATTCCTCATGCTCAGGACTTTAACTACAGTTTGTTTCAGCACAGTGGAGGAACTTAACCCGTTCCTTCATGGTCTTCGACTTTCAACATGGAAACAAAGATTTGGTCCTTCATCGCTCCTTTGTGGTCCCTTCACCTACTTACTGGCTCAAAAGGTTGTGCTTCCTTCTCTCTGCCAGTTTCCTGGGATCAAGCAAGACATGATACATGAAGAGGGCATTCAGACTTGAATCAAATGTTACCTCAAGACCAGAAGAATGACTATCTTTGCATCCGGTATGTGGACTTCAAGGAGGTTGCATCTTCTATGAGCAGATGAGTATAATGTGCTCTTTTTAATTGAAGCAACATCATCTTTAGCTTTCATCATAGCAGTATCTCAAGTTTGAGAGTCTTTAGAGATGCTTAGACATTAGATAAGGATATCATTTTCTTTCTTGCTAGTTATCAACATTTCCTCTTGCTTTCTATGAAGAATTAGATTGATCCATTTGTAGAGTGCTTGTAAGAGTGAGTAGATGAAGAAATTGAGGGAATTCAACAAATTGATTTCATGTTTATTTTGAAAGAGTCTATGAACACTGCATTTTAGGTGTTTGAATAACCTTGGTCTGTCCATGTATTTTATTTTTGTCCTTTTTTTTTCCCCACTCTGAAATCACCAGCGGTTTAAGAGAAGCTTAGTACAGAGCAGGGTGCTCTGATGGAAAAAAGGCTTGTAGCAACACCAAAGATGTGGTATTACTTCCAGTCCTAGTAATGCCTTGTTGATTCTTTTACTCAAATTTGGCTCTTATTTAGGATACGTATATCCAGACAATTTTTAAGTCATCGGTTATTGTTTATTTGAACTGCACGTGGAGATATTTGGAGAGACAGGAAGTTGTTAAGACTGGCTGTAATCAGATTCATTATCCTGCATTCAAACTGACATTCAGATAGTTATCTCCTTCTAAGTGTAGCTCACGTTTAGAAGCAGCTTATCTGCTTTTTTACAGTGATGCTCGAGATGAGCATGAAAGGTTCTGTGTGGAATCAGTCTGCTTCAGCATGGTTGATACTGAGATTGACTTAATAAGCAGTCAGACCCTGACTGATTCCTGCAGAGATCTCCTGAAATCCACATACTGTGATTCACCATGCCTCCCTATCCACCAGAATTAATTCTGATGCTGTGCATTATGTAGGTAATGGTGGTTTTGCTCAAAGTATTCGACCATTTGCTGAAGGGTGTCCATGTTGAATCTTGATGGCGTTTTCTTGCTATTCGATGTGGATTTTATTTGTATGTAGAAGAAAAATGCTATGATTAGGAAATAAACTATTTTTTTGTGTCCATATCCTCAGTAATTTGGAGGCCCAAGAAGACTGTTAAAATCATTCAGAGATGAGGAATCAAGGAATCAAGTAACTCACTGAATCTTGCAAGTATTCATCTGATGTGCTTTGGTGAGGATAGTTTAATAGCCCAGTTCTTTAGATTCACGCTAGAGTTTCCATCATTTCTACATCTGCACTGATTGTTGTTGGTTTGGGTTGGGTTTTTTTTGGCACAGTGCTCAGGAATTTTAAAAGTAAGTAATTATTTGTGCAATGTAGATTTTGTTTTAGCTTTATAGATGTATGATTTTTTTTTTTTTTTGCCTGTGACTACAGTAAGGAAACATGAGGAAAGAAATCAAAGATATTAACCCGATGATCCTTTAGGGCAAATTACATGACTATAAAGAAAACATCTGAAGTTCAGTCTCTTCACAAAGGTTTAATATACTATTAAAAGTCAGCTTAATGATAAATTTGTCTTGCATTCATCCAGATTAATTTTTTATGCCAAGTTGGGTATAGTAGAATTTCATGGCTAGTCTTGTTTTCAAAGCTGTAGATTAAGATTTGGTTAAAGTTGTGAGGAGAGAAAATCACCAAATGAAGGGACTCTTGGCTCTGAAATTTTCATTTCAGATTCTTCTTTGCTTTTTGTTTGTTGGTTTGTTTGTTTTTAAATCTTTATTAACTTATCTAATAGAAGCAACTCTTTCCTCCCACAAGCTTTATGTTATGTTCTTGGCTAATTTTCTGTTTTGTGTCTGTAAATGGGGTAACGCAGCCAGATACTTCCTATTACAAAAAAGTCATGCCCATACAGTGCCCATAGAGTACATTTGGAATAACTGAGCACTGTGGCTTTTTACAAGCTGCTCAGAGTCTTTCACAAAGATGACTAGTACAATGTATGAAAGCTTTATAACATTGATAAGAAGGTAATGATTTGTTTCCAAGCTCTAAGGTATGGTAGACTATACTGTCATAATGTGCAGAAAATAGCATGCCAATTGCAGGTTTTATGAGCAACCGTGCCTAATATTGAAGTATTCCTATAAATTCCTTAATTGTTTTTATACTGGCCTGTAAATTAACTATTATGTTTTTTGCCTGTATTTTCTTCTTATGTCAGTAATTTAAATGAATTGGTTATTGTATTCTGACAGCTTCAAACATAACTGCATAAACAGCTCTGCTGGTAGTACTGTCTGAGAGAGCTGGGAAGCTGTTTGGCAGAGGGATGACAAGTGAGTGCTGCAATCCCAGAGTGCTGTTTTGGCACAGCAGGTCTAAATGAACTTAATTCCATGTCCCTCATAAATCCTACTCTGCAGTCATTTCCTTGCAATCTGATGATTTATCTGTTTTCTTGCTTCCTTGATTGCTTGTGTGCGCAGTGACTTCACTCCCCATGTACAAAATCAGAGCAAAAGAATAAAGAACTGGATCTAATTTCTAGGGTTTGGGGTTTTTTTGCTTTGTATTTTTGTAATTTAAGAATCTAATCATGAACATTCCTGTTAACAAAATATGCATTTGATCAAATCTTGAAAGTAGATAGAATCTAACTGCCAATGTTCTCTCATCTCTGTAAGTTGTACAGTTCGTTATCTCTGGACCTTGCCTAGACATTAGTTTCCAAAGGCTCATAGGTTCATGCAGCTATCCTTTCAATTCCAGTTCTAAAACTTGCGTGCGTTGTTTTTTCTACAAAATGAGCATCCTGTTGCAATTTGATTTTGTCTTTTATAATTGATGCTTTCATAACTGTGCAGCATTGAGATGCATGCTCATAAGACTGCAAAAGAAATTCCCATCTTGCAGAAGCATCTTCCTGTTCAATGCAGAACTCACGGCATGAGGCCCCATGTAGGGTCCCCTCCAGGGGGATCTCCAGCAGCTGCCTGGCCATGGCCCTGGGCACCCTGCTCTGGCTGGCCTTCTGGAGAGGGGGTGGGCCTGATGGACACACAGAGGGTACTGCCATCCTCAGCCATCCTGTGGTTCTGTGAAGGCTTCTTTCCCTTTTGTATTTATGTTTTTGCTTTAATCTTATGGCACTGTGCTCACTGTAGCAGGTAAAGGAACTCCACGGCATTACAGTTAGTTCATTGATACTGCTGTCAGCAGCCTGATGAGGAACTGAGTCTTGTAGCAGAATCTGAAGGCCTGATTTACTCCAGCTACTTTTAAAGATTGGTGCCTAAGCTAGCACCATTACCAAAAGGGATAGTCCATTTGTTCCAGTATCTCTTTGCATTTGTTCATGTGTTTACTTGATTAATATTAGCCAGATAAGGAAGACTGACCTCTCCTTTCCCCCCTTTTTTTTTCATACCTCTGACCATCTTTGCTTCTTTGTCTGCATCTTCTTCCATTTTCCAAGGAGTATTTCATCAGAATATATAAACTCTTGTGCTGTAAAACTGTTTTTTCATCAAAGTGCGTTTTGCTTAATGCTTGCCAGTGCTTGCAAGATCAACTTGGAAAAGCTGAGTCTTCATAATGAAGCCCTAGTGAATGGAATCAAAGTCTGACACTTCACAGTGAAGTTTAGAAACGCATAAGATTGAGTTCTCTCTTCACATTTCATTTGGAATAACAGATATGAATAATTACTTTGTATTTCTAAGCAGAAAGTAAAATAGCCTTTTCTACTTTGTGTGAAAAGTGAGCATGGTAACAAAGACACTTAGGACTGAAACAAGTTTATTAGTGGTTAAAGCTCTGTACTGAAAAGTGCACCCACAGCGCTGTCCATGTGTTGTAGCTTGGTATAGGCATATAGCAGTCCTCTATGTCATCTTAGTCTGGGCCCCACTCTCTGTTGTACAGGCTGTAGGAAACTGGCTTTGTTGAAATCTGGAACTTCCCTTTCAGATGTGAAGCCAGGTGATACTGACTTTTGCTTTGTTTTTAGGATATGCACAGTTCTAAATACCATGCTCCCCTCTTGTAGGTAGGCCAGGATTACTACCGTAATCCTTTCTGTGAAGTTCCATCTTTGGTTTACGTTTAACGTACACTGAAAGCACCAACTGAAATAACTGTGTGGTTTAGGAAAGGATGTGCCTTTATTTTGTTGTTACCTACCGCGGGTGCCACCGTACCTTGAGTCTTCAGTAGTGCGCAGTGCTTGGTGAAAATGGGTGGATGGACAAAACCTGAATCGTTGTACTGAGTGGCAGTATCCCCTGATGTTTCCAAAGTGCACGGTGTTGATTTGTAACGTGAAGCTTGGTAAATTTCAGTGATTCACGATATTCTTCTTGTTTAAGTGAAATAAGGGATAATGAATCATATAGTTTTATTTATCTCTTGGCATTACACAAAGGAAATGTTGGAGGTGCCTACTAGTTCACATGGACTGAAGTGTTGAAGCTCTCTGAAGACACCCTTACCGCGTGTGGGTGTGTCTGGCAGCTTTCTTTTGAGAGAGGCCATTTAGAGCCCCAGAGTGTTCTGTCCAGAGCCTAGATGAGGCCCTCAAGCTAAATCTATCCATGTTCTACAAAGGCAAATTTTTCTTTGTTGGAAGCATGCTAAAAATGAAACTAAATAAAAATGGGCAGTTCCATGTAATCACGTTCTGCTGAGTGCAGCATGTATCTGTGTTGCAGCATAAGCTCCTTGGCATTTCAAATAATACACAAGACTGTAAGTAGTGCAGGAAAGCATTTTATTTTTAAACTTTGGACCTTCTGAAACCGGCCTGCCTTGGCTGGCTGGCATTGTGGCCCCTGCCTTTGTTGGTTGGCTGGCTTGGATCACAATTGCTGTTCTCTTGTTAGGATCCCCGAGTTTGTAGCAGTCGGCAGGGAGGTGGCTTGTGAAATCATATGGCCATGGTGACGTGACACTAAGATTGTCCTGGACAATCTTAAACTTGACTGTGTCAGGTGAGGGGAGGCTATGGCCAGAGAGTTGTCCTACTTATCACCTGTGGGATTCTGTGGGGCTCCATTTTAAGGTCATTTCTCTTTAACATTTTCCCTGTTTATTCCAATAAAGATCTAGCATTTGTGTTAAGTAAATTTGTGGATGATGCTAAGCTGGGAGGAGTGTTGACTCCATTGAGGGTAGAGAGGCCTTGCACGAAGATCTGGACAAACTTGTGGGTAGTCCACATCTATATGAAGAAGAGCAAGTGCTGCGTTCTGCACCTGGGATGGGGTAGAGTGGGGTGCGAGGGGTGGAGAGCAGCCCTGCAAAAAGGGGATCGTATCATTTGGACAAGATGATCTGCAGAGGTCCCTTCCAACCCCTGCAATTCTGTGATTCTGTGTGACTGAGGTTCCTGGTTTTGCTCAGCACAGGGCTGAGGGGAGGCCTGGTGGCGGCTGCAGCTCTCCCAGGGAGCGGAGGGGCAGCGCTGAGCTCTGCTCTGTGTGACAGCGACAGGGCCCGAGGGAACGGCATGGAGCTGTCAGGGGAGGGGCGGCTGGGGGTTAGGGACCGTGCTGCACCACAGCGCGGTGGGCGCGGAACGGGCTGCACAGGGCAGCAGGCACAGCCCCAAGCTGACACAGCACGGGGTCCATTTGAATTTGGTTGGTCCTTTGTGGAGCCAGGGGTTGGATTTGATGATCCTTGCTGGTTCCTTCCTTCTCAGGATATTCTGTGATCTGTGAGACTGGGGCAGAAGCAGTTAGGTATCGTGTTGCTGAGAATGAAACAGACGTTCAAGAAATTATTTTTCTACCCTCATTCCACATCTGACATTGCTCCTCCTTTTCCACTTGAACATGTGGCAGTGCTGCATCCTCCTGTTGGTGTGTGTGAGCTGAGCTCTGCTTTTGGGCTGTCATGTAGAATAGGATCTACTTTATGGACTAACGTTTTCAGCTTTTGTTCTAGGTGTTCTTCTGGTAAAAGATTCTGGAATAAGAAAATTGCATTGTTGTAAGGGCTGATGTAGAATTATTATGCCCAGAGAAATAGTTTTTCCATTCCCTCTTGTCTTTAAAATCCCACTTTAGCCATGTGCGTCTAAAATGTGAGAAACTTATAGTAATTGGCACCTGCAAACTTCAGTGTTTGGGTTTCTGTCAATATGTGCTGCTTTTTTGCTTTGTTTGTGGGCTGGCTTATTGATAACTATTGGGTTTGTTGTTGGTCTTTTTTTTTTTAATGGAGAGATATTGTATCTTTAACCTAGAACTACTGGGTGATAACGATATGACTTTAATCTTTAGGACTGTAATGTTCAGTGTGCAGTGTTTTTCCATTACCAGTCATCTTCTGTCTTTCTGGTCATTGAGTGCCTTTTTTTCTGTCTGCTGTAACAATTGTACAAGAATGTAACTCATTTCTATCATAATGCATTGGGTGTAGCATTGTTTAACAGGTCTGTTGCTTATAATGTAATATAACATTTAATGTTTCTCTTTCTGTCTTACAGATCTAGAAATGGCAATTGCATACTGGAATTTAGTCTTGTCAGGAAGGTTTAAATTTCTAGATCTTTGGAATAAATTCTTGTTGGTAAGTACACAGCTTATTCATCCCTGACTGTTGTAGTCCACAGTAGTCTGGCTTGTATGGATGGTACTGTGCTTATAATAAATAAAAAAACAAGACAGACTGAATGCCTCCTTTGAAGTTCTTCCTTTTTGAAAGGAGATATAAGGGTCTTAGACTAAGCCAAAGTAGATCTTCATCTAATTTTCTAGTGAAGAAGAAAGCCAAAAAGTTGTGGCAAAGTAGTAGTGCATTCTGCTTGCTTGTTCTTGTATCCTCCTACCTACTCTACCTTCTGTGTGAAATGAGGCCATAACTTTAGATTGATCCTATGCTGTTTTTACTCTCAAGACTGCTGTGATTGCTGTTAGCCACATATGCTACCATACTCCACCTTTAGTGGTATTAATGCATAAACTGTGTTTTGTTTCTAACATTTTTGGAGCAGTATATTTTCTTCATTGACTGTATGTATCAGTTTCATTGAGAGAATCTGTGAAAATATTTTATATTTTAACTGCCTTAATACACTTGGCACTTCAAACATCTAAATGCAGGTATGTATCTGCAAAGTGTTCCATTCAATGTGATCAAGTTTGTTACAGCAAACAATTCCAGAGATCTAGCAATACTAGTGAAATGTTATAGAGTATCATATTTTGCTGCAATCCTCTAACCTGAACCTAAACTAGAAGGAATGTATAGATGGAAAAAAACAAAGGACCTAAAAAAGCAGGGAGCTGGGGACTCTATGGTGTTATATTTTTGTTTGCCTGTTTATTTTTAAGGAGCCTAATGTGTTTGCTTGTCATAACTTGACTGAAAAAAAGAATGACATTTGGTTTGATTGAGAGTGCATGTTTGCTGTTGTGTTGGATGTCAACTTCATTTTGATCAAGTTCCAGATTTCTAGAAATGCAATTTGTTAGTGCTTCTGATTATTAATGCTTAAAAGGATAAATACAGGAAAACCCACTCCACTGAGCCTGTTTTTACATGCAGCTACAATTTCCAACTGCAGACCAGATCTAGGCTTCAGGAGTCAATCTGAATTTCCAGTTCATCACCCCTGGTGACTTCAAGTTACATAGCAGTATCAACAGATGAAATGACCCTACAGCTCACAACTGCTTAGATGTTGTGGTTCTCCACAGACTCTTTCATACCATGCATTTCTGCTGCTTTACTTCAGAGTAATTGTGGCACTTCATTGGCCATCCTTTATGAGTTGTTTCTGTTCACTAAGCTGGCAGAAAAGAAATCCAGCTAAAACTATGTTTTTCTTTCTCCAGGCTTATCAGGTGGTTTCTCATGGGGTCAGACAAGTGCCAGAGCTTGTTCTCACTGCTCTGCAGAGCTGTGTGGCTGGCTATGGTGTGGAAGAGAATGGATAGAAAGAGGGTTGCTTATGACCAGATCCTTGATCCAGCTGATTAAGCTGTAGTTGGTATAGGGAAGTGGAGCAAGGTGTTAAGACTCTGAATGGGGTTGAGAGGGAGAAAGAAAGGGCTGAGAGAACGCTGACTAGAACTGAAGCTTTTTGGCAAACTGCTCAAACTGGTCAGGCTGGAAACTGTACATGTGGATGAGGCAGGAACATACCAGAAATTAGTCAAAGAGGTGGTAATGGAGAATAGTACAAGTGGAGCAAATGCAAATGTGTGCTACAGTGAAGGATAGAATATCATAGAGTCATCACAGAGTGGTTTGGGTTGGAAGGTACCTTTAAGATCACCTAGTTCCAACACTCCTGCTTTAGGAAGGGACACCTCCCTCTAGACCAGGTTGCTCAAAGCCACATCCATCCTGGCATTGGATGCTTCCAGGGAGAGGGCATCCACAACTTCACTGAGCAAACTGTTCCAGTGTCTCACCACCCTCACAGTAAAGAACATCTTCCTAATATCTAGTCTAAATCTGCCCTCTTCCAGTTTAAAGCCTTTTCCCCTCATCCTGTCACTACCTGCCCTTCTAAAAAGACCCTCCTCAGCTTTCCTGTAGGCCCCCTTCAGGTACTGGAAGGGCCACTAGGAGGAAGGCTGAAATGATGGATCCAGATGGTAGACTGGGAGTGAAAGGAGAAAGGCAGTTGCAACCATAACTGGTGAATTAAACAACAGACTCGGTATAGGTAGGTTAAAAGGACTCAAGTTGAAATGGTTGAACAACAAGATCCATAACTGGAAGTGTTTTCTTTTCTGCCTTCTTTAGTAGCAGTTTATTTTGTAGTTTCAGCTTTTTAAAATAAATAATTGTAAAACACCTGTTTCTGTGCATCTCAAAATGGAATACTTCTGTGGAATTTGCTAATAGGCTGTATTGAACAGGACCCTTTTTCTTCTTTTATAGGAACATCATAAAAGATCAATTCCAAAAGATACTTGGAATCTTCTGTTAGACTTTGGAAATATGATTGCAGATGATATGTCCAACTATGATGAAGAAGGTAAATAGTACCTGAATGTCCTCAAAAATTGATATAGCATTGTTGAAATATTGCTGTAAATGAACAACAGGATATAGAATGATAGAACGGTTTGGGTTGGAAGGGGCCTTAAAGATCACCTAGATCCATCTCCCTGCCATAGGAAGGGATACTTCCCATTACACCAGGTTGCTCAAAGCCCCATCCAGCCTGGCATTGAATGCTTCCAGGGAGGGGGCATCCACAACCTCGATGTGCTTGTATGTGCTGATATCTTCTGTTTTAATTTATTTAGCTACAAGTTTAGAGCATTTTAGACTATCCTATACCTGTTGCCAAAACATTAATGATGAAAAACTTGCTGTGGTAGGTGGATGAAAGTAAAGATATTGTCACCTCTTGATATAGCAGGCAATATTTGAAGCTTGTGGTGCAACTGTCACAGTGTTGCAGTACAAAAATATTGTGAACTGTGAGACTATGCATCACTTTCTTTTTTAGAGACTATGCAACTTACTGCCAGTAACGATATATTAATTTCTGCCCTGCATGCCTTCTCTTTAGGAGCATGGCCTGTTCTTATAGATGATTTTGTGGAGTACGCACGACCAGTAGTCACAGGAGGGAAGCGTAAAGCTTCCTAACCCCAGACACATCAGTGCGGACTAAACGTGCAGTCTGAACTGCATTAGGTAACGAAGATTTGTTGGCTGATAGCTGTGCACACTGTTGCTGGTTTCAGTGGTCATGGTGAGATTCCAGAGACAAAACAGAAATTCTTCCTTTCTGCCTAACGAAAATGGTGGTTGAGTTGTGGATGCTTCGTGAACAAGCTCAGAAGACGGTCCGGGCTGATCGTAGGCTATTGGCTTCAATTATTGTACTGGTTGTATCATATAGGATGTAGATTTTGCATGATTTTATACTTTGGAGAAGTTTAACTAGAGGCCATTTTATTATTAAAGTTTTGACAGCACAGCATGCCGTTGAGTTCATGATCCAAAGTGAACACCAGCAGTTAAATGAATAAAACTGTATTATATTGTACTTATATTAAAAGCAGTATTTGTGGTATATAAATTAAATCCCTAAATAAAACTTATGCAGTGCGTTGTGTTTTTGTAAAGGTTAGCTCTGTGGGTCTGTCCTAATGCAGAATTGTAAAAAACATGCTTTTTTAATATGCTGCCAGATTTTTTAATTTCTATTTGTGAGCCTTAGATACACAGAGTGACCACAGCCTTTTATTTTCTCCTGTTGAGCTTGACTTCCTCATCTCTGCATTCTTGAACTGCTTGCACATGCATTGCTGAGGAACAGTTGTTCCTCTATACTACGTCACAAGTCCAGCTTTTTATTAACCAATTTAAAGTAGACTTTGTGCAACAGAAGATGCTTTTATAGTTCATGTTGATAGTTATTCAGCTAGTCTTCCAGTATGTGTTTTTTCACTTTATTTTAAATAATGGATTGGTAGACTATAACTTTTATTTGTAGCCTGAAACATATCACCAATTCTAGCAAGACTCAGCCACTTACGAGTGCAACTCCTGCCACAACTCCTAGAAAGTAACCATGAGTAAGCCCAGAGACTTTGATAGTTGGCTTCTACTTTGGAAATAGTTAGAAGTAAGGAAACTTCACAGTAATGATGATAGGCTCTGGATGTTTTGTATATTCAGTAATATTTATGTGAGGAGAACAAAAAAATACAGCGTCACTGATCTCAAGACTATTCAAATTCGATCTGTTTTCACCAAATCTGAATTTATTTTTCTCCCCTCTCACTATGTATCTGTTATAAAGTGCATAAATCTTAATATCCTTTTTCCCAGTGTCTTCCAGTGCTCAAGCACAAGACTTTTTTTTACCAGAAATTGTTGGACGTGTTTTCACATGGGGCTCTTCTAAACACTACCTCATCAAAAAGAGGGGGTCATAGCTTCTGTGAAAGTCTGTTAAAATGAAGACTTGCTAAAGAATACCTAAAGGTATGATTAATTGTGTGCTGTAATGAGAGATGCAAGAATTTGAGAAGGCTGTGCATTACATTATATAATATATCTGTTTGGATCGCCTCAGATAATTTCAGTATTGTGTGATGGCAATTTTATTCCATAGTTGTGAGGATATAAAAACTTATATTATCTTCTTAAAAAAAAAACAACCTCTAAATATTAGTTTCACATAAGCAGTCAGCTTTCATTGATGGCAGTGAATTGTACAAGAATAGATGTACATAACTACGTGCAGAAAGTTTACCTTCGTTCAGCGACTTGAGAGAACTTCAGTTGTGCATGATCTTCCAAACACAGGGCTAAAAAACTAGCAAATTGTCTACATATAGGAAGCTAGCAAGCAAGTCACAAATGCCCAACTAGTTCTTGCCCAAAGCAGTGCTTTTGAACGTTGGATCTTGCATGACAGCCACTAGATGTCAGTGTCTCAGTCTTCAGGTGCTTATCTGCTATGCGCAGGAAATCAGGGCATAATGTTAACTATTACTTTCTGACTGTATCTTCTTAGAAGGGGATTTGTGTACATAACTCCACTATTCTACGGAAGTCAACAGAGATTTGAAAACAGTGTGATGCTCTCTGTAGTGCATTTGATTTTTCTAATTATCCTACTCAAAACTAGTAATTTCTGTGTCTGTCCTGTAGGCTTTGAGCAGTAAATGTTGCATCCCATGGCATCAACTGCTTCTATGCAGCCAACAGCAGTGGAGTGCTTGCTATTCACACTGTGTCACTTAAAACGTATAGGTATAATATAACAGAGCAGAAATAATTAGATCAGTTGGTGTATGATGTAGTCAGTCCGATAGCACTGGAACTTGAGAAATATTTCTATGTGCTGAGAACTCCCTTAAATCAACTGATGACCCTTTTACGTTTTAGAATAAGTAGAGCATAACAAATGCATGTGGCCTGAGGCTTTCTGGCTTATTAATCCAAGGAAGGTGCTTAGCACAGCGTTCCATTGCCATATAGCCAGTATTGTTTGCCTCTCTTAAGCCTTCCAACAGAAGATGACTGGATAATCAGTGGAGCAGTATTTTGTTGGTTTTTCTTTTGCTCTTCCTAGGCCTGTACCCACTTAAAACCACCTATTAGTTCCTAGATAAGCTGTTTGTATTTGTTAAAGTTGATGCCAAGTTGTTTGGTTTTACATCCTAGAGTATTTGAAGCTGAGCCATAGGATTTGTACTTGCCGATTCTAAATTTAAATGTAATTTATCATGTGTGTCGTTCCAAGAAGAACACACCCGCAGGCATCCGTTTGTGCCGTGCACCTGGGAGCTTTGCTGCTGAGTAAGCTGTACGTGTGTGAATTTTGTGGCCATGGAAAAAGGAATAAAGGGACTTGGAGCATAAAGGACTGAAGTTGCTCATGTGGGATCTCTGTTTGGTTTTGTCAGCTTTCTGCTTTGGAAGCCTTGCAAAGGCTAGTGGGATTTTTTGTTTGTTTCAGTTGATTTATTGGATTCCTGCATTTTTATTCCATCAGGAAGAAGAGAGTAAGAGTATATAACTCAACTTTTGTTTAGCAGTTATACTGGAAACAAACGTCTGCCTGTTTTGTTCATCTGTGCCATCCTTAAGCTTTTAAGCAGCTTGCTGTGTTTAGCTGCAGTGCTGGATCTGCTACGCCTACCTGATAGCAACTGAACTCTCCCATTTGCATCCTCAGTTTGTACTAACAACGAGAGATGTAACTGCAAGGAAAGTCTTGCTCAAGTCCTAGGTTCTGAGCTCTGTAGGCAAGGCAGCGAATGCAGAAGTCTGCAAAGACCTTCAGAGGTATGTATCCAACTGTCCTAGATTCTCTTCTGAAACTTTGGAGTAAAATAGGTGTCCTCTGTGCTTTCCTCGTGGCATCTCTCTCCAGCCTCTGTGGTGTTACAAGCATCTTCCTTCTCCTCTAACAGCAAAACTGCTGATGAGCCATGGGATGATGCCTCTTCCAACCCATATCTTCCCTCAGCTTCCACCAACCCAGCACGTGGCACATCAAGAGGCACAGCCCTTCTGAAAGGGAAGAAGGTCATGTTTTGTTGCAGTAATGAGACTTTTTTTTTTTTTCTTTTTAGAAAGTATTCACCAAAACTTGCTTTCATATGTTGTAAAGACTGGGGGGGGGAGGGGCAGAACTAGATTTGAAGGACACCTGTGATGCTCAGCTTTTTGTTAGAGCTGTTGACAGAAGGGTCTGTGACTGCAACCACCTCTACCCACACGCAAAAAATGCCAAATTTCAGATCAGTGGGTTCACCTCTTAACAAGAAAAGGCGGGCAGGTCAAGGGAGATGATCCTCCCCCTCTACTCTGCCCTGATGAGGCCTCATCTGGAGTACTGTGTTCAGTTCTGGGCGCCCTGGTACAAAAAGACAGGGATCTCTTGGAAAGAATTCAACAGCGGGAAACAAAGATGATAAAGGACGTGGAACACCTCTCTTATGAGGAAAGACTGAGGCACCTGGGTCTGTTCCGCCTTGAGAAAAGAAGACTCAGAGGGGATCTGATCCACGTCTATAAATATCTAAAGAACAGGAGGCAAAGGGATGAGGCCGGATTCTTCTCAGCAGTGTGTGTTGATAGGACAAGGGGAAATGGCCACAAACTGAAGCAATAGGAGGTTCTGCACAAATGTGTGTGGGAACTTCTTCCCAGTGCAGTGACGGAGCAGTGGCACAGCTGCACAGAGAGGTGGTGGAGTCTCCTTCTCTGGAGACGTTCCAGACCCGCCTGGACGCCTACCTGTGCAACCTGGGCTAGGGAGCTGCTTTGGCAGGGGGTTGGATGAGATGATCTCTAGAGGTCCCTTCCAACCCCTACGACTCTGTGATTCTGTGAAACTTAAGGACATTCATATTTTTATTAAGTGATTGGGATGCTTCCTCCTACTGGCTTGGATAGGTGCTTGGCGTCCCACAGTGTTTCCTCTTGTGCTTCCTAGAAGCAGTGAGGTGCTCTGTGCTTCGCCATTTGTTGTTAGACAAAGCCTAGAGGCTTCATGTTATGTTGTAGGCTTTCTGTCAAGAGGGTAGAGAAGAATTGAGTCCATGCTGTAGCATTAATGGAACATTTTTTTCTCAAGGCAGTGATGTGAAGCAGCATAAAAATAAAAACCCAAGTAATTAAACAAGTAAAGGCTTTGCTTGTTTGTTTATTTGTTTTTTCCCTGGTTCTCAATGCATGTGTTCTGTAATTAGTACCATTCCTAAAGATGTGATCGTAGTGCCGGTGTGAAACTCTTCCCTTCCGTAGTCACAACATTGCAGCTCTGAGGCATCTGACGAGGGTTAGTGAGTAGGTTCAAGCCTGACCGGGAGCTGGAGCAGAAAACAGAACAGTTGAGAAGCTCTGTCTGGGATCAACTGTACTTCTCTGGGGTACGGCTCTGTGTCCTTGGAATGGGTCAAGTATGAATCCTGGGCACTTCCTACTGCGTGTATTGACTGGCAGACTCACAATTCAGGCACCCGTGAGTCGTCTTTCACTCAGGACGCTGAAGGGCTGTTGGTGACAGCCATCTCAGCTCATGCTCTGTTGACTGGAAGTAGCGCATAGAAAGGACATCACGTGCAGTTTACAAATCAAACAAAAGCTCAGCTCTTTGCTATGTTTTCGACCTAGCCTCATTTCCATTAGCAAAGGGCTTTGATCCTAATTTGGGCTACACTATGAGCAGTCGAGTGTGCATGCAGCAGTGTGAAGTCCTGGCGAAAGGGGAGGCGAAAGGGCAGTACAACTGCCAGCCACGTTTAAGAGGAAGAGATAAATGGAAAACTAAGAATAGCTTTGCCCATTTCCAGAAGGGAACCTTTCATCTGATAAGGCCCCTCCTTGCAGTGCCTCAGAAGGTGGTTTGCAAGTAGGACTTTCCATGTTCCTTCAAATGACAATATTCTGTGGGAGTGCCAAAGGCGTGCCGCAGCAGGCTGCAGGGACCTGTAACTGAGATGTCAGATTGAAAGCTACTGTGCTTCCATCCAATGGTTTTTTTGTAAGACGTGTTTGCCTGAGTTTTCCATTCAACTGTGCCTTTTCATACCGCCATGCCCATGGTTGGCCATCTCTGGAACTGGCTGCCCAGCCACGTTGCACAGCTCATGGTGCTCAGCCCCATGCAGTGCCCCTGGGACCTAAGGCATAACTGCACTTTGCTTTGTGCTTCCTGTGTTCAGAGTTGTTCTTTCCTACCAAAGAAATACATTCTCAGTGTCCTCAAAACTCAGTGCTTCTGTTCCCTGTGTCCTAATCTTTAAAACACAAGTGTACCAACAACAGAGGCTGCTTCCTCTGCTTCTGCTTATCTCTTAGAATGTAGAGTGGGGATGGCAAAGCATATCTTCCGTCTTGCTTGGAAGCTGTGTTACGGTTTCTTGTGAAGTACAGCAGTATTCATACTCATGTCAAACATTTGGGCTGTGATTAACTGCTTACCACTCTGGCAGGTAGCAGGATGCATCCTCTGCACCGCTGCCCTTTTCCATCTGAACAGCAATCGGGGTTGCCTTCCATAAAAGATCAAAAGAAAACAAAGCTCTTTCTCCAGGTATTCTTTATTCAAGCCAATTGCATTCAAGTCAAAGTTTTCTGCATTCTGCTTGTATTTAAATCTGTAGTAATTTGTATTTCTTGAGGGCAGCAAGAATGGTGCCTTGAAACCACAGTTGGAGTTGGTCTCCTGAAGGACCCCTGAAGGAAGATGTTGACCCTACACAGACATATCTGTGGTTCAATATGCATTCAGAAGGCAAGGTGCAAGGTTGCAGAGCCCTTTCTTACAGTGCCTGGCAGCAGCACAGAAAAAACTGCAACAACAGAATGAAGTGCTGATAAAAGCGTGATTGCTTCATATGTAAACTTCCTGAGATGCACAGGATGCCATTTAAATGCAACTTTCAAAATAGTTTCCTTTCTGAGTGCAAATGTTTGCTGCACATAAGCTCTGCCTTAGGAAAAAGTCGCTCTTCGCCAGGCAGCAGCAGAGTGGGACTGAAGCTGGCACTCTGCTCAGTGTCCAGGAGCACAGTAAATAAGCTAAACGCTCCTGGTGGAACAGCAAGGAAGTTGCTGACAGACTATTGCCACGCAGCATAATTGGAAATGTGCATTTTGCTTTAGGTGGGCTTTCTTGCCACCTAAGCCATCATTCTTGTGGTTCCTGATTACGGGAACCTCTTTCAGCTTCTTGTTCAGCCCCTGAAAGCGAGACTGACTGCAGCCTGTCAGAAAAGTGCAGGAAAATGTATTAATTTGCAAGCTATTAAATAAATAAACACCCTTGTGAAGCCATCTGTTTTTCTGGGTGTAGAGTTACTTGCACGGGGTAGGGCTCAGCATTTCCTGGCTTGCTTCGTGCAGGGTGGCAGAAACGATGTTTTTGCACTTCACTTCGTGGGCACGCTCCTGCAGTTCCATTGAACAAAGCCTCTGCAAAGTCCCTGGCTTATGAAATATTTCCTCTCCATTGGGTCCCAGACAGGAGATGGCATCTGCAGAGCCAGAAAAGGAAGCTCTTGCCTTATAGAGTGCACTCGTGGGGTGACACAATGGCTGATATAAAGTGTCGGCGGAGCTGAGCTGGAGGCAAAGGAACAAAGGAAGATCCAGATCCAGTGGCTGTGGAGAGCGAGAAGTGTCTCGGAGATGGATAAATTTAAGGCTGCACTTGTACTGGCTGGGGTAGGGGATGCTCTCGGTTACAGAAATTTCTCCCGACAGGACAATGCTTTAGGTGCAAAAATCCAGCAGGAGCTGAAGGAAATTGGAGGGCTGGAGAACCTGGTGCTCTCCCCAGACAAATGGCCAGTAAGTGACAACACGCTCATGCACATGGCTACAGCAGAGGCTGTCATTACAGGTAGGTAAGATGGACTTGGAACTGCAGTCTGGAATGAAGCAAAGCTGTAGAGTTGCTCCTTTTTTTTACTTAAAATATGCCCAAGTTGGGAAAAAGTGTGTCAGAAATGCTGCTGACGTGAATGATGATGTGCTTTAGCTCATCTCTTCCATGAGCACGGTCCTGTGGCTGCTGCTCCAGCTGAGAAGCTGTGATGTCTGGTGTGTGGAGGGGCTCTCTCTGTGCTTCTCCTCAGTTTATATAGCTTAATGACTTGAAATGTTGCAAGTCCAGAGCAACAAAAGAAACCCTGTTAAGTAGATATCCGTATGCTGTATACATGGGGGAACGGTATAGCCACTAGAAAGAAACCTGTCTGAAATTCTTCCATAAAAAATCAGAGCTTTCCCGAATGCATTTCTAACACATTTGTGCTCTGTGCTCCAGGCAGGGGTGGAGTACCCTTGATATCTTGTCCTGGCTAAAATCATTACTACCTCCACTTCTGCCTGCGATGCCAGCAGAGGAGCAAACTGCTTTGTAGAGAGAGCTCTGCACCTTTAATCCAAGTAATATTCTAAAACGTGATGTTCATAATAAAGCATATCACAATGGTGAAGGTTATTAATATGTGTTCTAAAAGCACAGCGGTTTGAGAGAAAACCTTTTTTCTCAAGTCTGTCAGAGATATTTTTATCAACACTTGATCCACTGAACCAAGGCTTTCTGAGACCATCTGGGTGTTCACCAGGAATTCTTCAGAAGGCAGCTGCCTTTCGGCAGCGTTTTGTCTCCTCCAAATGAAACAGATCTTTAGAAGTGATTTCCCTTATCAAGTGTAGCATTGGATAACTAAGAGCAGCACAACCCAGCAGCGCAGCTGAGTATTGTTACAGTCAATGAATGTGCTTCTGCTTCCTTGCTTTATCTCTGCTTGCTTCTAACGTGCTCTAAATTTAGTGTGCAGAGATAGCTGAAGAGTGTGGCAGACACTTCATGCCTGGCAGTTAGCTGGCCAATGGTTTAAGGGGTAGCTAATACACTAAAGATAAGGGCAAGATGTCAGCCTATCAAGAACAAAGATGACTAACGTATTTCTGAATATAGGCTATGATTAAATACGTATCATATGTTTCCTGCTTGTTGAGCTGTCCAAAACCATAACTTCTGAACAGTCGAACCGGTTGGACTGTAAGTATAGTCATAAATCTTGCTCGCAGCAGGAGCACTGCCCTCTCTGAAGAATCCAAGCTCTCACTAATTTTCACCACTTACGCTTATCTCATGCTCTTATTTCTTTGTCCTGATCAGATGGGCTTTAAAAAAGATGCTGCTGTGGGCTGATGAGAAAACAAAAAGCAGAAGGGAATTTTAGTGAGAAACCTTCATTTCAGGGCAACATTCATGAAAGCAAGTCCTTTCCTCTGCTTCCCAGAAGGGAGGCTGGGCCACTCCTGCAGGCATCCTCTCCTTGCAGAGGGGATGCAGCAATCTGCTGGGCCGGTCGGGCTCACCCCCTGTGGGAGCAGAAGGCCCCATGCAACCTGGCCTTGAGCACCTCGAGGGATGGGGCACCCACAGCTTCTCTGGGCAGCTGTGTCAGCACCTCACTGCTTTCTGAATGACGAATTTTCTCCCAACATCTAACCTGAATCTCCCCTTTTAGTTTAAAGCCATTGTGCGTTCCCACCTAAAGAAGGAGCCTATCCTATTGGCCTGCTGGCTGAGGCCCCAGGTGTAGCCCCATGGTGGACTCCAGACCCCAGCTTTGGGGTCAGGGCTCCTGCAGGATGTGCTGGGTGGTAAATCCCACTCTTGGCTCACGTCCCCATAAGCTGACATCTGATTCCTAAATCTGGAAAGAGCTGGCAGTTTGAAAGCATCCTGCTCCTCCAGGACTGTATGTGAGATGGCCAGTGTAATTAATAGTGCTTTTTTTCTTCTTGTAAAAGGAAGGGAAATTTCAATTTAATCTGAATCTTTTTTGTCCGCCTGCAAAAATGTCACTTCAGAGGATTTGTGGGCGATAGGGTTCAAAGGCAAGAGTGTTTTCTCCCCAGCCTGCTCTCACAGTTTGCAAAACTGTTCGTAGTAGCACCAGCACTGTGACTTAGTGTACTGGGAGTGGAAATAGGAACACATATGAACTGCACAACTAGCCTTCTGTGTTTGTTGTCAGCACTCTCTGGCTGTTCTGCATTCACGTGACAGCATTCACTCCTGTTCTGAGCAGATTACTGGTGTTTGGAGGACCTGTACCGCGAGCTGGTGAAGCGCTACGTGGATGCTGTGGAAAAGCTCTCGGGGAGGCGGCCAGACCCCGCAACCATCGAGGGCTGCCGGGAGCTCAAGCCGGATAACCACCTCCTGGCATGGCACACTCCGTTCAATGAAAAGGGTACAGTACCACTTCACATTTGTAGACACTGGCTTGGGTAACGTGCCCTCACAATTTGGGACTAGGGGGAAATTGCTTCATTTCTCTCCCAGACATCAGAAGTTTCTACTGCTGAAGCGTTTCCATGCTTGCCTGGGGATGGCAAGAGGTTTGCCAGGAATTCCTGCTCTAGGGCACTGTGTCCTCTCGTAAATGCACCCTTCCCCATTTAACATCTATTTAAAGAGACTTTGTCCTTGGCTCTGTGCCTCTGGGTCCAGGTCTTTGTCCTTGAGTTTAATGGTTATTTTAAGAAATATTTTCTGGGTTTTTTTGGTTTTTTTTTTCTTACTTAAACATTTGTAGATGCAAAACTTTTCAGTCATACATATCCTTTCTTCAAGAGGATGCAATGCCAGAAACGACAGCTGTTTAACCAATAATCCCAAATATTCCCAGCACCATTTCCCTTCCTTAATTTCTCTTTGCAATAATTTCATTTTACGATGAATAGAATTTCTACTTCCAGCTATTTAGCACACATGCAGCTGTGTGCACTTGTAGACCCAAGCAGGGCTATTAATCTTGACTGACTGCAGTGGCCATGGCTGCCCAGATAGGCATTGTGCTGTGTCCGCGTGACGCAGTACTGCCATGGTACGTATGGACACCGCTCAACAGCATTGTATGTTGATGCAACACTGACAAAAACACGGTGGCCACAGCTACTTGTGGATCTCTGCAGGAAGTTTTATTTGACACAGAAAGGGTCTCTCACCCAGCCTCTGCCACTACCACATCCACTGTGTGGGGAAGGCTCACCTCTGCATTACTCCGCCCACCAGCTGTAAGCTGGGTAGATGCGTGATAGCACGCCTTTGGCAGTTGTCCTGTGAGTAAAATTCAGACAAAATAATAGTGGGAGCTGCTGCTGGCCCTGAGCAGCTCTTGACACCTCCAGCAGCACGACACAGCTATTCCCCAGCCCACTGTTGTTTCGCTTTCAGCCTTCTTCCTCCCCAGCTTTCCATGGCTGAAGATCTGCTCTTGGGATGCTCTGGGCTAGGACTGCCTAAAATGAATTCCTTCAGATCCAGCAACTATAACACACTGCCTCCATCTGGTTCCACAGATACCACTCTGAATATCTCATAAATTATTTACATTTACATTGACTTTCCACAGACTTTCACTCGAGGCACAAAATTTCTATGTCGATCAATGTCAGATGATATCTTGAATGGGCTGGTACCAAAAGGCTCTTTTCTGGTGGTCATTCTATGTCATCCAACTTCGTGCAAAGTTCATGTGCCAGCCTTCCTGGAACCTAACTGGAACCTAGATAATTACAAACTGCTCTCATAACAGTCTTCTGCTCAGCTTTGTGTGAGCACAGTCAGCACATCGACTTACATTAGATTGCCCTATGTCTCTTTGCCACCTACTGTCACACTCGTTGGCAAGCTCACTGAAGAGGTACTCAAATTATGTTAAAGGGTGATGAGATTCCTGTGAACATCAAAAGGACTGTCCAAGTCAGTCCAACACCTCTTCTTTTAAGAGCTTATATCCACATAATGTCATTGATGCGCATTGATAAGGAAAAGGCTTAAATTAAATGCAGAAAGTTGAGGAACAAAAATGAAGAGAAAGATAAGCTGCAGGAGGACAGGAGGTAAAAAGAGTTGAGCTCTGAGTTTTCATGAAGGACAAACTGTAGTCACAAAGGATGTGTCCTCTTCAGAGCTTAGCAGCCATTAAACTGATCTTCACTATTTTACATATACAGAAATGAGGAAAAACCACCGAGGTCTTACTAACAAAGAGTAACACACTGCATGAATGAAGATGATATAATCAGCTCCTGCAGAGACAGAATTGTCATAGAGAAAAGACACTTTTCATAAATCTGTTGGAAAGTCCATGAAATAGCCAAGAAACAAGAGGACAAAGGAGATGTTCTAAACAAAGTCTGTTAGGATTTCCAGTGTGCTCAACAGCTTTTGTAGCCACTGTTGTCTGAGGTAGATCTGTAAATGCCATAAATAGGATGGAGAACGTTAATATGGGTAGGGAAAACTCACTGTCTCCTCCAGAACTGAACTAAGCATTTTAAATGAAACCAACCAGTCATGACTTGCAAGCAGGTAAAAGGGAGGACTTAACATAGCAGCAGCTGCATCCTGAACCAGGGAACCAAATTGTGAGCGGCCTAGTTTGTACAAAGGGTTCATGTTGTTATAGTTTTCTTTTACTCTTTCTTAAGTATCCTCTCTATTGCCCCATGTCAGAGTTAGACTGGTTTTCATTCTGACCATGGAGGACAGCCCTTATGTTCTAACAGTCGTATCACACCCCAGGTAGGAACTAGTTTTGCTGCTCCTTGCTTCATTGATTTGAATGGCAGTAATTGACACATTGGAGCTAATAGCAACTGATAATCTGAAGCCCTTCCTAGGCTTAATGTTATTCCATGTGGTGCAATTTTTTTAATTAATGAGTTTGCTTGTTTAATTCTGCAGTAGGTTTCAATATAGATTTATAAACACAATGAAGTTGCAAAGGCAAGAACCTTCAGATACGCAGTCTGTAGAGTATCCTCCTCTTTGAATACACCAACAAGCTCTCATACCCCAGTCTGTACATGGATCTAGTTGCACCATCCCAGGTGCAGAATGCAGCACTTGCTCTTGCTCAACTTCAGCTGGTAGTTGCTCAGCCCTCCAATTTCTCACAATCTCTGCAAGGCCTCTCTTCCTCGAGGGAGCCAACAGCTCCCTCCAGTTTTGTGTCATCTGAACTTAGAATTCACTGAAGACCTTTCATTTATAGAATCACTGAAGGGTTTTCAAACTGCCTTTGAAAGGGAGCCCTGATACTGAGATCTTTTAATGAAGAATTTGTACTTGCAAGCAGAAGATACATTTTCCCAGTTAAGCTGACTGGTGCTCTGGAAGACAGGATTTGTTTCCTTCTTTTCTGTGGTGTCTCTGACTTGTGGAATGGGTAGGCACTTTTATCTGCAGCCAGGCACTGCCCTTGAAGCATATTTACAAAGTAAATGTGTCATTTGCAAGACAAGTGTCCATTAAGAGGAGTAGCCACGGGTGCCTGGAGAGGATCATTTTTACTGTTGTGAGGACAGCTCGTGAGAGATGAGGTAGAAAGCTCTGAGCCTGCAGAGAACAAAATAGTATTTGGCAAAGTCCTTTCATGCCACATTTGTTTGATATTTGACCATTAGATTACCTTTGGTGTTAAATCAAGGTTAAAGAGGTGGAAGTTACTGTGCACAAAATTTACGCATTGAATTCGCAGAAGGAAGGGAAGAAATGTCTTCATTTAACCTTGTCAGATCACTTAACTTGGGTGCCTATTCAGGAGAATTGCTGCCTGGGAAGAAAACAAGCCCTCTCTAGAGAATAATTCAGATCCTAGTTGGTTTGTATTACATCTGGAGATGCCAATGGGTGTCTTGAGTTAATGTTTTAGTTTGGGTTGGGCAGGTAACTTTACATAAAATCTGTTCACTCCCTCTACTATCATTCATACTTTGATTATGCTCATGATCTTAAAGAACACAAGCAGCAGTTGTTTGGGTTTAGAATGAAAGGAAAGCACTGGCCTTGGCTCCTTGCCATCTGCTGTTCCACTGCGGCCTATGGATTGCTCCTCTTGTGCCACTGTACTTGCTAACAGGGACAATGTTTTTCCTTGCTGCCAGTCTGGGAAAGACAGGAAGAATGTGCTCCTAACGTAGGTCCCACACGTGCTAAAATTAGGTGGCATAAATATTTCCCCTTATCTACCAGGGGCCAAGCAGGGAAACACTAATTGCTCTCAGCTCTACCCAAGGTTGCTGAGAAGTGTAAGTGACTGAAGGCAGTGCTGAAAACATGCTAAATACTTTGAAAAGTCAAACCCTATCCAACTCAGAATGAGTGCCTGCAATGAGTCAATGCTTTTCTGGGCACTGGCTCACCAGCTGTGAAGAGGAGATAATCACCTCACTGGTATCTTGTGAAGATAAGCTCATTAAAACTTCAGTGGGATCCTGATATTGCTGGGATAAGTACTACAGAGAAAATAATTAGTAAATTTATCTCTGCATTCAGTGAACTGTTTAAAAGATGAACTCATGGAATCACATACTCAGTGCTGAGGATTAAAAGACTGGATTATCCACACACAACCTCTGTGCTCCGTGAGGCAGAAATTCCTGATGAAAAGCTCAGTAAATTCAAGCAGTACCATAATGAGTACGTGCAAAAGCACTGATACCAGTTTGCACAGGAAACCTCAGTTCTGACTTCTAACTTGGATTTGGCTCTGTACTCTTCTGTTTGTTTTTGTGAAACATAATTTTCTCTAGAAATAGAAGCTACCTTGCAAACTACCTGTGAGCTCAGCATGATGACAACTAAAACAAGGACATAGTAAAAGTGTACCTGTTTGTCAGAGTGCTGTTTTCATTGCTGGCATCTGGAGCAAGAAAAGAGAGGTGTCAGCCAAGGATCTGTGAGAATGACGTGAGAGTTTGAATGAAACACAGGTAACAGGAGAGCATGCTGCTTTTTGATACCTGCTATGCTCTTCAGAGCATTCAAGAATACTGGAATATACTTATAGAATATACTGGAATCCACTGATATTAGAATAAATTGGCAAAATCCAAATAACTGTGTGGAGGCAAAATTACACGTGTGAAACATTCAAAATATTCAAACTTGTTCCTTTCAGACCACGTAACTTGCTTTGCATGCTGTTTTCCTGCTTCCTGGAGGGCTCTCATACAGGTGCTGAATTAATAGAACACACTTGTTTCTGAATGTATCAACATATTTATGTGTCACCAACCTCCTTTTAAGTGCTTAGCATTGTTGTTTTACTTTAGGTTCGGGTTTTGGAGCATCTACAAAAGCAATGTGCTTAGGGATGCGGTACTGGAAGCCAGAGAGGCTGGAGTCACTTATTGAAGTGAGCATTGAGTGTGGACGAATGACTCACAACCACCCTACAGGTAATGTCTGCGGATGTATTGTTTCTGTGAAGTACCCACAGCTGCCTCTCGCTTCTGAGAGGACTAACACAGCTCCTGTAAAACCACTTGGTTAAGCAGCTTTTGGTTTCCAGGCTCCCAGGCCTTGGTTTGAATTTTGCTCAGATAGTCTATGTATGAATATACATATGAGCTTACATATGAGCTTGTCCATTATACAAACAGCAATCTCAAGCACAGGGGTACACCTTCCTAAAATCCCAATAACTAAACACACCCTATCACATCCAAAGCATATCTGTGCCACTACCTCTGATCAAATCTCAGGATTCGTGTACCTCTAGATGACTCGCTGTTACACTGTGAGTTTATGGCTCAGAGGATAATAACATCTTTCTGTTGACAGGTCTTGTCACATCCGATCGATTGCAGGTAAGGGTAGAAAGCCAAAAAACTCAAACTCCACACATTTTAGGACACAATCTGAATTATAATCTAAACAAAACATAAATAATTAGATGTAACGTTGCTCTGAATATCCAGGTCTGTCAATCTGATAGTTTCATGCTGCTTAAGCATGTATTCATTCAGTTTGCTTTAAAGAGCAACAAATAAAACTATAATGAAGAGCGACATGTTCAACATGCTCAGTGCTCTGAAGCAGTCAGAAAAGCCATCAGGATGGCATAAAATTAAAGGAAAAGTATGTAAATCAAAGTGGAGAATACTGTTGAGGCAACACAAAATCTATGGCTAATTAGCAACAAGTTTGCTTGCAGGTCTGGGTATCCCACCTCAAAAAAGGACTTAACTTGAGCCAGAAAATGGCAGCAAGGAGTATCAAATGCCTTCTGTGTGAGGAGAAATTAGGTCCAGAAGGATTTTTTCTGGTGGAAAGGAGGCAAATGGCACAGTGGGGGACAATGAGAAGAGGGGTGGAAAGGGCATGAGGGACATCACTAACATCCTAAAAGGTACCAAGGAAAGTGTAGCTGTGAATTTCTTAAGTCAGAGACTGGAAAAACCCAACAGAAATGTTAGTTAGGACTGACACAGGACTGACTCCCAGTCCCGGTCCCTGGCTTCGCCCTCAAAACTCTCTGCAGCCACCTCATGCTGAGTGAGACACATCTACGGATCATTGTGGCAGCTGAGTTAGATGTCTGTCCAAGTGAGACCATTTTTGCTGTCTCTGCCTGTTTTTTGTTTTGTTTTGTTTTTTTTTCCAGATTTTGACAAGAACTATTAGATGTGTCTTTGACCTGACCTGGTATTGAAGGTTTTATGGTAGAGAGAAATAGTAATCGTCTGCTCTGGAGCTGTAACCTCCTAAAATAATTTATGTTTGCCTTCAGAAAAATCACACACCAACTTTGTGCTTACCTCTCTGTATAAGAAAATGCTTTTTGAACCATGCACCCAGAGAAGCACACACAACAATACTCCACTCACCCAGGGCTTACCTGAGTGATAGAGTTGTTTTTGTTAACCTTCTTTTGACTGTTGCTCTGGGTTGGTTTTGTTGCATTTGACAAAATGCCAAGATTACAAGCAAATATGAGAAACAAGCTTCTCTGTTTCTGTCATCACAGAAGGTTTAAATCTTTAATGGTACCCATTAATAGAAAGTTCACTTCAAATATATTTGTATCCAAAGAGAAATACCTACCTGGGCATGCAGACAACATGTATTACTTAGACATCTGCTTCTTCAAGACTAATCCAGCCCAGAGAAAATAGTGGATCTAACTAGATGAAATGGATTTGCACCCCTAGAGTAAAATGAGCCAGAAATAGTGTCAGATCCACTGAGCTGAATGACTCCATATGGAAAGTGACATAGTTTTTAAGTGACTTTTGTGAAAGTCCCTTATTCCATGTGACCTCAATTAGAAGATCTCCAGTATCACATTAGTAAATGATGTTTATTTTCGAGCCCTACAATTTCTGTCAAGTTACACCACCTCTCCCTTCTGTACAAAATAAGTCATAAACCACTGGGAACCACATGTTAGCCAAGAATCTCAACATGCCAAGAGCCAGCCAGTAAACAGACAGTGGTAGGTTATATGCATTTGTTAATCTACCCGGCAGACAAGAGGCATCCTACTAATGATTTTACTAGGGACACGACAAGGACAGCACAAGCACAGATCACACGGTAGCAATTATATTTATATATTATTTTCAGGCTTTCTAGGCTCCCTGTGCACAGCTCTCTTTGTGGCATATGCAATACAAGGGAAGCCCCTGGTGCAGTGGGGAAGAGAAATGATGAAGGTTGTGCCGATGGCAGAGGAGTACTGCAAGAAGACCATTCGTCACATGGCAGGTAATGTCTGAACCAAGAGTTGTTTTCTTCATAGTGGGGTGTCCAGCTAGAAAGACTTGAAAGAAATGCCCAGTTTCAGCATTCTTGCTGTTCTCCTCTCACTTTATGACCCTTCAGACCGTCCTCCTGCATCATCTGCTATAAGTTCTTTGCAGTTGGTGCCTTCCTCTAGTACCGTCCGTTAGATGCCCGATTTATTGGTGGCAAAAATACAAAAAAAAAAAAACAGCAATGATAAGATCACGCTGTACAATTTTATGTTTAGGAAGTATTCAAAGACTGCTCAGAGGGAAAGGAGGAAGAATTATTAATTAGCAGGTTGTTAGGCAAAGGTATTGCTGAAATATCAGTTATTTAGCTCTTTCCATCCATTAACATAGTCCAATATCATCCATAAGAAAATCACACAGAACCACAGAACTGTAGGGGTTGGAAGGGACCTCTAAAGATCACTGAGTCCAACCCCTCTGCCAAAACAGGGTCCCTAGACACGTTGCACAGATAGATCCACTGCCTTTTTACTCGTTTTGCCAGGAAAAGCCCATTTGCAGACACCTGTTGACAAGAGTTAGCTTTTGTCCACAGATGCAGATATGACTTGTTGCTGTTCTGGACAAGCATTTAAAACACAACCCCTTATATCTTTGTTTTAAAACAACTGAGTGGGCCACAGCTGCCAAACTTGATATTATTAGGTCACTGAGGTAAGTAATCTTCAGGACAGAAGTACTTTAGTTCCCTCTTACCTGAAAGCGATGCATTTGCAACAGTGAGGCCTGCTGTAGACAGATGAGTATAATTACCTTGAAACACTGAGGAAAGATTATCCTGTTAATCTCTAGGGGCAGCTGTTGAGAAAGAATGAATCCTATGGAAAAAATCACTCAAGAGCACTCAGAAATGCAGATTTTTTCATGGGAAAGAATGCTGCTTCTTTAAAACCTGAAAGAAGCAGGGAGCCTTCCTGAAAGACACTGTGTTTTCACCCGCGTCTCATTGCACGCTAAGATTTTTTTAGACCAGACCTATGAGGAGCAGGTGCAGGATTAGTGTGAGTGAGATCCTCTTTGAATGACTTTCCAGCAGGTTCCTGTCACTCCACCAGAGCAGGACCCCACTGCATGGAGGTATGTGTGTTGGACTCCTGAGGCATGCTGTGCAACAGTGTCTGTATTGTTGAGCTTCATCCTATTTTGGTAGCAAGATAAGTCTTCTGCATTAGATTTAAGCTCCTTGCCTGGTGAGATGCACCGCAAAGACATCCTGCCAAACAGAGTCCTCCTGTTTTAGAAAACACTTCTTGGCTGCTTTACCCCCCCTTGGATAACAAACACCATGTTCTGACTGGCAGGGTTGGATTCAACGCCTCTCTCTGTTACTCAGTTCCATTTACTCTCCAGACAGTCCATGGATCCGCATGTGACTGTAGCCTCCTGCTGGGTACAAGAAATGGGGAAGAGCCTCAGTACGGCTGGTGGCTGGGGTATCCGACCATGCTACAGGCTGTCCATGCAACAAGAATCTCCTCTTTCTCCTTTCCTCTCTTGTTTCTGAGCCTGTGCATTGGAACAATCACTCTTCCTTGTTTATTGAGATACTATACAGAAGATAGTCATCTATGAGGTTTTGATGTTTTACGTCCATGGGGGAAACAGGAAATGTCTGCTTTAAAATACAAAGCAACCTGTCGGCTCATTTGTATATTTAAAAGCTGCCCAGGGCCCCATCCAGCCTGGCTTTGAGCACCTCCAGGGATGGAACACCACAGCTTCACTGAGCAGCTGTGCCAGTGCCACACTGCCCTCATAGTGAAGAATTTTCTTCCTCATATCTATCCAAAACCAGTTTAAATTCTGTTTTAAAACTATCACCCCTTATCCTGTCACTAAATTTGCATTTAAAGGTCTCTATCTTTCTTACAGGTCCTTTATACAAAATACAAAAGGTCACAGTAAGGTCTCCCTGGAGCTTTCTCTTCTCGAGGCTGAACAACCCCAAGTCACAGTCTTTCTTTGTAGGTTGCGTCCTTCAGAAAATTGCTTTGATAGTGCATATGCTCCTCAGTTACAGCACTGAGTGACCAGAAAGGACAGAACCAGGAGAAAGCAGCAAGAATTGATTGTATTTTAAGCAATACACACGTAGTCCCATACTGGATCACCACCTTGCCATACTTAGAAGCAGTGTCCACTTCACTGATTTGTAATTCCTAACTCCCATCTGCCTTTTCACGCAGGCATAAATTCTGCAGAGATGTGTATTCACTGTGACTTCTGCACCCTTTCAAGCCCTTTTTTGAAAGGTCAAGCATTGGTTTGAAAACATGCCGAGTTTAGTAAGAGTATTGACACACACAAAGTTAAATTTTGTTAGAGATCATCTTCCCAAAGTTACATTTAAAAAGGAGAAAGACCTGTGATTATCACAATTGGCTCAATTGTATAGACACAGATTCGTGTGTTATTCTTCCTTTTTCATTACATTTAATAAGGATTATAATATACACAAATGGAAATTTTGGTCTTTTCCACCTGCCCTTTCCTGAAAGATCAGAGTTATGAATGGAAATCCTGGAGAAAATGTATGAATAAAAAACTGAGGTGGGAGGTTATTGCATTTCAGGCATGTAAGTATTTTTAGATATCCTGTAAGCAATTCTAAATGAATACAAAAATTGGCACAGAATTGACATTTTCTCTCTTATTTGTTGACTTTCACCTTTTTCTTAGACTGTTTTTCAGTAAGTTCTCAAAATCTCACCTTGATATCTCTTAATGTCATTTTAATATGCTGTAAAAATAGCACAAGATTCTGAAAATACTTTCTTCCCTTTCATATCTGCTGTCTCCAGTTGGATGTACCACCTCATATTAAAATGCATACTCAGTACGTATGCCCATTTAATGCATGTTACTGGAAAACACCCAGATTTTCAGATGAGTCAATACAGTCATTTTCTTGAAAAGCTATTGAAGTAGAAATGAAAATGTTGCCAAGATGAAATACTAAATTGTTCATTTCTTTTACATTCAGAATATCAGGAGCACTGGTTTTACTTTGAAGCCAAGTGGCAGTTTTACTTGGAGGAGAGAGAAATCAATGAGGAAAACCAGAACAAAGCCGTCTTTCCGGACAACTATGATGCAGAGGAGAGAGAAAAGGTAACTGTGACTTCAGATAGCATCCAGAAAAGCTCTGTCATGAGCCTGTTGTTCAGTAAGGCACACCAAATGCTTCCAGTGCCAGAGCAGAGAAAAAGTCTTTATTTTCTTTAAAATTTTCAGGAAGTGTAAAGAACTCCCATCCTTGGCGCGAGTACATATTAGAGAAAAAAGCAGCAGTAGTCAGTCCTGAGGTGCTGAAGGTTCCTACAGTGGGAGAGGAAGTCCTGATGACACATGTAGTGATACTCAACATGGGTATAAGGCTTGTAGGTGAACCCCAGTCAGCCCTGGCAATTTGAAGTGGAAAAGACAGACACCTGACTGGAGGCTCTTGCTAAAGCCCAATGGAGCTGTGCCCAAGACCCACAGAAATGCCTCCTCATGGAGCTGGGTTAATGGAGGTAAGGTCCTTTGAATAGAAGACAACCCTCCTAAGCAGTGATCTGCAAACAGCAGCAGTGCCCCAGCTAGTTTTAAACGCCTCAAGGTTTTTTACCGTGTCTTATGTAGTGCTGTTTTATAGCATCTATGATCTTTCTTTTGCCTCATTAGCTCGGGTTATAACTCCTTAACTCAATATAAATAATGACTCCTCTTCCCTGGTGTTTACAGCTCTCTGATACTTGCTGGCACCTCTCAATGTTCTTCACTTAGCAGCTGAGAACTAAGTATGTGGTTCTTGTCACCCTTCCCCATAAATCAATCCCTTTTTCCAGAGTATTAAAACACAGCTCTATTCTGAGAAGACACTTTGTATATTTTTAGCTGTTCATTTCTGCTGTGAAAAGTGACAGTGGAAGCTAGATTGATTCTAGGTAGTAAAAAAAATTGCTTTAAATACAAATACTAGATCTTCCAGGTTTATTTTATCGGTTCAGTGCCACAAACTTGTTACAGTTTCTTTCTTCCTTTGAGTTCTGCTGGAATCTTAGCAGAGTTTTATGAGAGATTAAACCAATCAATATTTCCCCATGATCGCTTTCAAGAAAGAACTGAATCAATTCCTAATGCAGAAACAAAACTTACCTTCATGGGCCTAACCCAACTAGTTTGACCTACTATGCTATTCGTTTTGATGCATAGGAGAGGAAATGTTGCTTGACCCTCAGACTGCACCATCATGTAGCAATCGTGGTCTGGCAGAAATGCCATTTTGCTCATAAACTGAGCATGTTTATAGCTGTTTTGTGTCTAGAGATGTAGTGGATGGCCTCTCTGCAGGCAGTGAATAGACCACAAATACCCGGTAGCCCTCTTGGCAGCAGGTCTCCTGGGCTTGTTCCTGCCAGAGCAGAGGCCCCCTTCTGAGGGCACACATCAGCTGCAGGAGATGTCAAAGTGATACGCTCAAATGTAGTGTGGACCAATCTGAGTATATTGCAAAGACCGTTTTCCTTTAGAAAAAAAAATGCACTTTGATTGCTAAGCAGCAAAGATCACATTCTGCATAGACAGGTACAGATTAAATTTGGAGATAACTAGAAATGTAGGGAAAAAAAAGCAAAAAAAAAAAAAAGGCCAAATTACTCCTCCTTGAATGTATAAGTATGAGGTGGGCAATCAGATGCCGATAGGAGGTGGTTGTAATGACCGACCACAGGAATGGCAGCAAGGAGGGAATGTGGGAATTGCCTCTAGGGCTTGGCAGGAGCCCAGCTCCCTCAGCATGAGGGACAGCATGGTTACACCTGCACCCATCCACTCCCCACTGCTGGTCTTCACCTGCCCTCACCGATGGAAGATGGGCTGTTGCCAAGTCACAGAGCTGCACTGAGGTGCAAGGTATGCCCTTTCAAAAAGCTTGAGTGACTCTGCCTTGGAGCAGATTAGTCCCAAGGACTGCTTTCCCCCAAGTAAGGAATTCCCAGCAAAGCGAGGTGACATCAGATGTGTGCAGAACATCAGTGAGGGCTAAATGGGGTGAAACTTGAGATGCTGGCTTGCTGGCCCAGAATAGCACTTCCACAGTCAGTGCTCTTGCATTGGGAGTACTGCACCTGTGTGTATGCTGCTCCGCCAGAATGGAAACTGCAGGAATAAGGCTATAAAGTTTGCTCGTGTCAGAGAGCAGAGTAAACAGCTGCTGTCTTAGTGTGAAAAAAAAGCAATGAAGTGAAGCTGATTACCCAGCTCTGCTTTGTGTAAAGCCTATGCAATAAACCATCACAAAGTATATAGTGGCTGAGGTGGGAGTGAGTAGATATATGTGCTGTGGTCTTTTTAATTTTTTCCCTTCTTTCTTCTCCTGGGGAAGAAATGTTTCTGATGTTTGCAAGGTTATTTTCATTGTTGTTCAATGAAAGGTGAGAGAATGGCTCAACAAGAAAACATTAGAGGAAGTGACCTGAGTTAACACAGTCTGAAATGGAGTACCTAAATAAATTACTGAATCAGAGCTTCTTCAACCTTCACATAAAACTTGGCAAATAGAAACATTTGCATACGTGTGACAAGAGAAGTTGAGAACATTTCCCAAAGGCAGAAAGAGACTGATAATGTAAACCCTCTCCAATGCTAAGTTTTAGAGAATAAGGGTGTGAAATTAGAATCAATCTTGATCTTCTTCTTAGCATTCTTGGCTCACCATGTACCTGGCCTGCCGAGTTTGTTCACATCCTTCCTAGTGCCTTGTTTTTGCTGAGGAAATGGTGGCCTCTGTCCTTAGAAGAGATGAGCTGCTTCCAGAAAGGTCCAGCCAGGGGGGACTGGGAGTGTAGCAGAGCCTGCTCCTGGAAAATTAAATATGAAAGAAGTCATTTTGTACTCAGTCATCAGAAGAAAATGCAGACGCCCATTTCCTATATACACCCATGCAAAATTGTCAGCAGTTGGTGGGTCACTTCCACTCATTGATGAGACCAGCAATCTTCCCACTGAGAAACAGGCACAGAGAAGAAAAGCTTTGCAGTAGTAAATGCCTCCCTGTGACTCCTAGGACTCAGGGACAGGGTAGGCAAGCGAGATGCAAGGTGGTAACTTCAGCGCACATCCTGCTTTCCACTGATCGCCCTGTTGCCTCCATCTGTCCTGCAGACGTACCGCAGATGGAGCTCCGAAGGCCGGGGGGGGAGACGGGGCCACGATGCCCCAATGATCGCCTACGATGCCCTGCTGGGGTGCGGCGGGGACTGGACAGAGCTCTGCAACCGCTCCATGTTCCACGGAGGTGAGGGCACTGCCGCGGCTCCCAGCCCCCACTCCCCTTTGTGTTTCGGGACCTGAAAGACCGCTGTTGACCGCTCTGCTGTGCCACTGATTATTTCTACATCCCCTGATTTTACACCATCACAGAACCACAGGATGGCTCAGGTGGGCAGGGATCTCTGGGTCCATCTGTGCCAAGCCCTCTCCAGCAAGGCCAGGCAGAGCAGAGTGCCCAGGAACATGGCCAGGCAGCTGCTGGAGATTTCCAAGGAGCCTTTCTGGACCATCAAACATTTTTCAAAAATTCTTTTAGCAGCAGATGCCGTGTGAGTTGTTTATGGTCCTTGTCAAACATTACTTCATCTGAGTCCCATGGTTTTGCCAGAGTTGAATGAAAAGTAAATCCACTACAATCCACATCCACTACTGGCATCTTCCCCTGCCAAAACACTAGCGCCTTTGGCAAAGCCACATTTTAACTGCATATAGTGAAGCCAAATAAGGGAGAAAAATGGTACAGTGCCCAATCAGGTGCTAGACAGATAAATCTTAGAGGCGCACTGTAAGTTATTTTTATGGCTGTTCACGGAGTAATTCTCTCACTGGCACCTGTGTACTGCTGGGCTAGGGGAGATAGCCGACAGTATCTCACTGTAGATCCCAGTGAAGAACCTGCAGGCACAGCAATGAGTGTAGCTGCTGCTTAACATGGCTGGATGATTTAAATCATATGCAGTGCTTCGCTGTGTTCTACACACTATCCAATCCAGAGTGTAGATGTTACCAGCCAATGAAGATGATGAGACACTGGCACAGCTGCCCAGAGAAGCTGTGGTGGCCCCATCCCTGGAGGTGCTCAAGGCCAAGTTGGATGAGGCCCTGGGCAGCCTGAGCTGATGGGGGCAGCCCTGCCTACAGCATGGGGTTGTGACTGGATGATCTTTGAGGTCCCCTTCCAACCCAAACCATTCTGTGATTCTGTGGTGTTCGCCATATGGCACAGACTTGCTGCAGTTACTCTTCATTTCCTTTTTCTTAATAATTGCTATCTGCTTGCAAGAGCTGTTGGGTTGCAGCGGTTTTTCCCCAGCCCAAATAAGCAATCGATCTAAACAGTCAGTGATCATGTCCACACTGCTGGCCATGCCTCTGCTTCTGGTAACCTTATGTAGTCTCTTTCACTACTAGAGCTAGGGGATATCAAGTATAAAGAGTGGGTGAAAACACTGAAACAGACCAAAGGAGATGCTCCTTCCAAACACTGAGAAAGAATGCTGTGAACACTAAAAGACAAAATATACAAAAAAGGGAAAAGGGGGCACGAGATGTAGAGACCAGCTCTAGCTCTAAGGCATGCATCACAGAGGTATTGCTGTATGTGGGCTTGGTGTTACTTCCCTAGGTACAGGAGAAGACATGGGGTTTTACAAGCCTTTGGGACTAACACAGCGTGGCCATCATGTCCTTTCCGTCAGTGGCTTTGTACTTCCACCCCTGTGCTTACAGGCTGTGGTTGTGTACCTTAAGGTGACCCTAAGATAAATTTGCATCTGTGCTTGAACCCGCAGGAGAAAGTGCAGCGACGGGATCTATCGCGGGCTGCCTCTATGGGCTGGTGTACGGCCTGAGCAAGGTTCCTAAGGGCATGTACCAGGATCTTGAGCAAAGAGAGAGGCTAGAGTACTTGGGCGAGAACCTTTACCGACTGTCCACGGAGGAAAAGTAAAAGTGTTTCTGCCATTTTCTCTTTCTATAAAGACTATATCAAATCCTGTAGATAACTGTCCGACTTTAATGATGAAGGAATTAGCTGAGAGTTAGTCTGAAAGGATGTATGTAGATTGTGTGCAAGTGAAGATAGTTGAATAATTGAAGAACAACTAGGTATTTACAGTGTTTGTGGGTTTGGGTTTTTTTTACAGATGTAGGGATTTTTGAATATAAATATTGCTGCTTAAACTCGTGAGATAATCTCAAATGGAAAAAAATAAATAAAAACTTTTGACTGATTTCAGTCTAACTTGCTATAATGCCACTTTCTAAACAGCTGTGAGCAGTAATTACACATACAAAATTAATTTTCAGAACTAATGCTTTCTTGCAAAACTAATGATAGCACCCACTTATGGGAATATTCTTTGTATGTTGGACAATCCTTTCACTGCTGCTGTTTCACCATGTTCTCAAATCTAATGTGTCTGTGACACTTGTAAATCTACCATCTCGCAGATTATCCTTAATGAACTGCTGATCCTTGCATCAGCACAGTGGTGTAAGGTATTGTTACATTACAAGCTTCCAGAAAAGGAAAAGCCAACACTAAAAATAACCTCAAGGATAAGCAAATCGTCTGTGTCCAAAAATTCTGAATTGTAGTTTTGTCATTTCTCAGTCCTCAGAACAAACTTTTTCAATGATGCAGCTGGCTGAAATATTTGTAAATAAATTAATCTGACACTATTTCCTAAACATCGTAATTTATTTTTGGACTGAACAGATTATGTGCTGCTGTATCAGTATCCAAATTTTTGGCTGGGATCTTCAAGCAGCTTTAATAGGTCAACAGTCAGGCTGTGATACATTTCACAGGTCTGAGAAACAGAACCCCTGGAAATAAAACCATTACAATTACTCTTTTTCTTTCTTCTTTTTTCTTTTTTCCTTTCCTTTTCCTTTTCTTATCCTTTTCCTTTTTCTCTCCTCTCTACACCTCTCCCCTTCCCTTTCCTTCCTTCTCCTTCCCTTTCCCCTTCCCCTCCCATCACTATTTTTTTCCTTTCTGTTTTAATTTGTTTTCCTTTTTCTCTCTTCTTATTTCTCTTATCTTTTCATTTTCTCTTTGTCTTTCTTAATAAAGCCTGAAAACCATGATTCATTTAAAGCTACATGCAGCTGTAAACAGTAGGACTGGATGAAGGAGATTCTGATATACCAGAAGCATGGGCACAAATCTGGAATCCTTAGTGAAATGATGTGGAAGAATTAAGCACGGAATCAGTACCTGGTGTTTAAACTCATATTTGACCTCAGAAGTTCAGAAACTGTGGTCCACATAACCCTTTCTAATCTTCACAGTTAGTGATTGACTACATGGTGTTGGTTTCTCTTATCTTTCTCCAGCTGATGAACTGTGTTTTAAAAAGATAGCTAAAAATACATAAGCACTTTCCAATTCCTTTTTCCATGTAAGCGATTGCTGGGATTGTCACTGGGATGTTATGTGGCAGAAACAGGAGCAGGTGGTCTGTGTATGAATAGCACCATGCATGACAATATTCATATGAAAAGTATTTTCTTAGTACAAGCCACTTCAAACACTGTTTTAGCATGTTTTCTCTTTTCGGCTTTGCAAGGTGCTTTCTTGTTTGCTTTTGAGATACGTTAAACAAAAAGAGACATTTTTGCTAGTAGCATTTGATTTAAGAGAATACCAAGACTTCCTGAAAACATTCCTTTTAGTTTATGATGTTGTAATAAATTCAGCAGTAGAGAAGAACATATCCTGCATCAGGTAGAGTCTTCTCCAGTGCTTTGACCTTTCCTCTTCCTTTAAAAAAAAAAGAAGAATCACAAAAAGATGAAGTGTGCTAACAACTATTTTGTTCCCACTTCACCATGTGTCCAGACTGATGAGGACCAAGCTTTGTTTTAGAGACAAATAAGAGAATCTAATGTAAAAGGTGGTTTACATGGGCTGAACTCACAAAACACCATCTCTTCATTTGCTGGGACGAGCCGTGTGTTGGCTGCAATTTCATAGAGAACATTAAGAAGGCCTATGCCTTACTGCAACTCGTATGTTTTTAGTAAGCACTACAGGACACCACTGCCTTATTTTCTGCAGCCTCCAGGGCCCTAACACAGTGAGAAAGGTGGTCTGGGGAACTGGGGTGTGGGCAGGGACAGAGGAGGGTGCTGGCAGTCCCTTGTTCACCATATGGCGTTGTTCACTGTAGTTTTCCTCAGGACGGGCCAGCCTCTGGGATAGGGTTGCACTGCAGCCCGTTAACATTTCAGGCTGTTGCCACTCCAGCACTGCTGTGCTAAGTGTCACCAAAGAACCTATAAATAAATAAGTAAATTGCCTGTCTTATGTATCTTAATTATCGTTGGGCCAAGAAAGCAGGACGCTTTTGAAGATGGCCTTGCCGCCTATAGAGGCCCAAGTGATCTGTCAGATCACCAGACCAGACACTGAAAACCAACTCCCTATAGCAGTGCTTCCAGGAGCTGGCAGTATGTCAAAGCAGCACCACGTGCTTTAAGAACAATGAAAGTCTCCGGGAGAGGAGGCTGAAGTCTTCCTCAAACCATTTCCCAGCCTCAGAGAGCAGCCTGTGCAGCCAGCTTGTCCTGTGACATAATTCACTCAGAGGTGGCTTTTTCAGAGGCTCTGCTGGTTTGGAGTTCCCCCTGCATACAGTGGGGATTGCCCCATTCCTTCCAGATGTAGGTGAGACGAGAGCTGACAATACGCAGCTGATCTAGAGGAGATTATATTTCATTGATAGGTCACTTAGTAAAAGAAAAGTAGGATGCAAATAAGAAAAGGTGATGAAGAAATGCTAGGGATGGTGTCTTGGCCCATTGAAAATGATGGTCACACTCCCAACCTGGTATACATGAGAAATCCTTCATCATCGTGCTCCCTCTCTGAGGGGGAAGCATGCTGCTCTCCAAACAATGAAGCAGTGTAGTTGTATCATTTCTCCACATTTTCTGTGGCAGTCTCAGCATACTTTCATTGTACCACCATCTGTGCACAGAATGCATTTCAGATTTATACGATTGTAACGTTGCTTTGTAGGTAAGGTCACCATGGAAGAAATGCAGGTGCCCTAAATAGGTACCATAGCTGTCTGTTCAGCTTCTGCTGCTTGCTCAACCCATGCAACATGTCTTGGTACTTAAAGCAATGCGGTATGCCCATAAACTCTACATTTCTGAAGGCATCATGAAAGAACAGGCTAATTTTTATCTTACCACCAGCATCAAAGGAAAAGCCTGAACAGAGCTCACAAGGGATACACTATAATGAAGTTGTGTGGATTTTATAGCTCCTAAGTCATAAATTACTCTTAATACATATATTAAAGAGAATCTGATCTTCCCTTCACAATCAATTGTAGTTTGGCTATACAGACCTCACTGAAAACAGAACCACCCCATGTTTTACTGTGAACATTTATTGTATCTGAAGTAGTATGGAAGGGAGAGGCAAGCAGTGCATCTGTTCTGCTGCTGTTCTGAGACATCAGAGACCCTAAATCACAATGACTGATGGCCCTGTGTGTGTTTCTGAACATACCAGGCACTTTTTAGGGAAGAGAGAAGCAATCTTCTACCATGGCAAGCTCTCAGTGAAAATCCTGACAGACCAGCTCAAGTAGCAAGAGTGAACTAGGATATTTTTAGCCTGAGTTATACCCCAATTTGTTATATATTTATTATTTTTTAATTTTGAAAATGTCCATAGTTGTGATAAATGGGGATCTTGGTGTAACATGGCAGCTTCGCTTCTTCAGCCTCTGGCTAATTCAGTAAGGGAAAGGGTAGATGTTACCACATTGTGCACATGGGAGAGAGCACCTGTGCTATGTTGAAATGCAGTTCTTCCCAATCAGAACCAGAGCAGTATTGTTTGTTACATTAGACATATGCCAGTTGTCATGCTTTTTTCTTCTCTTGGCCCCTAAAAATATCTACAAAGTCATTATAAATAGACCTTCTTCCATTCAAGATGGCAACTTCATCCCATTGCTGAGGGATGTAATTTTCAATATGTGCATGCACTTGAAACTCAGCCAAGTGGAATCCAAATGTCATCAGCTGAATCACCCGAACAGTTGAGAAGGAGCCCCTCACTCTGCAAATAGCCCCTGCAATGTCGCAGTGTGGGGGCAGGTTCCAGTTTCTTCTGGAGTTTGTGGGGTGCCAGGAGCTGGGGCACAGCTCCACTTTCACAGCCTCTTGGGGAAGACACACCCCAGTTGATCAGCCTCCAAAGCCTCTCTCCATTTTCTGCACGCGGGTTTAATTTGAAGAATTTCTTATTCCGCTTCTGCTAATAAAAATTAATACCCTCCTGGTATGCAGGCTGCATTCTGTGCGTGAAGCTATTTCACTGCACGATGGAGTAACCTTCCAGATTTTTCTGGTGTTAGAAAGCTGACACCTCTTGCTTTCTCCCCTCCCAGCCCAATCTATTGTTATTGACTTCACACTCCAGCTTTTGTGCTGAGTTCAGTATTTTATTTAGTAACTGATCCATACCAATTAAAGCGTTGCCTAAATCCCCAGCTGTCCAAGAGCCTGATTCTTCAATATCTCAAGTATAGGTCCAACATACCAGCCTTCTTCCTCCAGATTAAGGGGGTTTGCAGTCAAGTGACATTGCCAGGATTATTGTTATGTCAGGTCGTGCTGACCTGCGTGCCCATACCTTTCAAGAAAGCAGATTTAAGAGCATAATGCTGAACTACTTGTACATTTGAAGTCAATCAGAAAGCAAATAATGAAAATCACGTGTTGTTTTCACTTTTATTCATTTTGTTTTGGAAGCTTACTTCCTTACTTCTAACCACTACCAGTAGCAAAAACTATCAGTAGAACGTTCACACTCCCCAGCCTTGAGATTTTGTTTTAATTGAGTCCTTTGAGAGTCTGTTTTTATAACCCAGTGGCAGAACCGTGATCTCTTGCCAACTGTGTCTTTAACGTATTTATCCTTACCTACACTTAGTAAAGCAGGAGTGGAAAATCTTTGATTTTGCCCTTGCACTTGGACACAGCGGTACCAAATTAGAAGAAGGTTGGGCACAGAGGAGATGTGGTCAAACCCAGCTATTGTTGCTCATTCCCTTGAGTGCTCCCACTTGTCACTAAGTGCAGAAGAAACAGTCAGTGGTGCCATAGGGGCTGTGAAGCTCTGCATGCTCCTGCTACATGATGCCTCACTAAATGTGCAGAGCACTCTGCATGCTTTTTAAAAGGCCACTAACAATGACTCTCTCAAGAATTTATAAGTTTAAGCATTTTTTTTCTATTTTATGCACAGTAGCATGCCACTAAAGCAAAATGAAGAGGTAACAGCAATGTTGATGACGTGAAAAGAATATGCGTGTTTTCTCTTGTGCAGCACCAAAAGCACTAACTCTTGTGGAGATACGATGCTGATAGACCCTTTGGTGCTGAAGAAGAAGCTCAATAAGATGGCGACAGAGCAAGGGGCCTTTGCTGTCCTCAGCAGCCTGCTGCTGTACGTCACCGAGCTTGCTGCCTGTGACCCGCAGCTCAGAAGCAAGAGGACAAAATGGGCAGAAGGTAAAGAAAACCAGGTGAGTTGCAAACAGTCGTCTCCAGACTCAAACAGGGGCCGCTACCCTACCCGATTCCAGCTCCTGAGGTCCAGATTTCTGAACAACAATCGCGAGCCTTATGTCAAAAAAAGAAGAGAGGTTGGTAAATTAGTCATTAAAGAGAGGCTGTGGGTGAACCGGGCTGGCAAGAAGTTAGAGAGAAGAGGAGATGGAAAGGCAACAGAAGAAGGTGAAGATGCGACGCCCAGTGAGAGGGTCAGGTGGGGCAGCATGAGTGGGAAAAACACAGTGAAGAACATTCTGAAGAAGTTTTTGGCTGCTGAAGAAAAAGAAGACAAGGAAAAGATTCCCAGCTGGAAAAAGAAAGGGCCAAACAGCAGCTTGCCAAAAATAGTAAACAGGAGCTCGGTCCTGTCCAGGCTGAAGGAGCAGTTTGAGCAAAGTTCCCTCTGTTCAGCCACAGAGGTGAAAGCACCACTCTTGCGCAAAGGTGGGAAGAAGACAAAAACCTTCCCAAGCAGAAAAGCTATCCGTAAGCCTGAGGTCAGAGTACTGCGCACAGCAGCACTGGCAGCCACAGACATAAACAATCCAGAGTCCCAATACTTAGTGTGCTCCATGGTGCCAGTGCCCAGACTCAGCATGGCTACAGAAATTAATCATCCGTGGAGCTGGTCAAAAAGTAATGCCACGATGCAGCCTTGTGATCACAACACAAGGCTGAAGGAAAAGGGGAATTCTGAGAGAAAGCATGGTGAGAACAAAACACCACATGCAGCACAGGACACGAAGGGCAAAGAAAAGCCAGTGGCACCCGAAGAGGTGCCTGATGCAAAGGACAGTGCTGAGATTAATACAGATTCCACAAAGCAAAGACCACATTTCAAACCTAGTCTAGATAGCTCTTTTTCCATCTGTAAAAATAAAGCCCTTGGAGAGAGCATTTCTCTCTCATCTGAACATCATCTAGACTGCAATAGGAACAGCTTGTCAGCTGGGCCTGATACGTCTTCACTAATGAGAACTACCAAGGCTGTGCAACATGCCAAGGATGACAGCCCACCTTCTAACGTACCTTACTCTAGCACAGCTGAAGGATTCAGTGAACCAAGTCCTCAGGACATTAAAGCGGATGAGATTCCCAAAATAATTATGCACGTATACAGTTTGGAGGAAGTTGACCCAGAGCTCACAGAGCCAGAAAAGGATCCTTCCTTTTCAGGCCAAAAATATTTCTCAGAGCAGAAAGGACTGGAAGACACCCTGCCATTTCACTCTCTGGGAGTTCAAGCACTATGTGAAGTCGAGCCTCCAAGGCAGGATCCACACCTAAGTCACATAACACAAGCTGCTGGCAAAAGGCCAGCAGCAGTTCAAAAAGAGGCACCAGGTTTAAGAGGCAGAGGTTCCAAGGAAGACAAAGAAGGGGAGAAATATCACAGTGAAGACAAAATGTACTCGGCTTATAGCAAAAATTATAGCGATATCCCAGCTACAAAGGATCAGGAGAATGAAACACCCAACTGCCAAACGCAAAACGAACCCCAAACCAGACAGTCTCAGCCACGCCAAATGCCCAGCCCACAAAATCACTTCGGTAATTCCAGTGCTGAGATATCAAATCCAGATGCAAATCAGACCAAACCCACACTCTCTTCAAGTGATCTCCAGGAGCAGAAACCTGGTGCTGCAGAAGAGCATGTCCCTTCTGACTCTGACTGGGATAAAAAAGAAGGCCCTTTGCCAGAAGAGTTTGTGAGGTACAAATTTTACTTTGTAGATGAGGATTTTGGAAAGGACCAGTTACTTTCATCAAATGAAATGATGAGTCCTTCAGACAATGGAGTCCTGGACAAGAGTACCTTCACTGACCTGGAGACACATCACAAACAGTCCAACAATTTCATTGAGTGTGAAGAGAGCACTGCAGATGAGGTGCCATGGCCTGACTCTGAAGTACAACTGTCACCTTCATCAAACCCTGTAACGACACCAACGAGTGGGATTTTAGGACAAAGAATCCATTACACTTTTGGAAGTCACCCAGCCCTTCCACCTACTGGTCATGTAAAACCAGGAGCAGTCGATGTAGATGATGAGTATGCCAGTCATGGCTCTGAGAAGCATCCTCCACCCTCTTCAGATGAGTCAGCAGTCCATGAAAATAGTGCTGCAGCGGAGAAGAAAACTGCCTGTGATTTTAATAACCAACCATTGTCCCCAAATCAGCCAACAGAAAACGAATACAGTACAGCTGAAGAGACAATTACTTGTCAGAGCCTTGAGAACTGTCTTCCATTTTCAACAAAGAAAATAGGAAAACATGCAAATAAAACTGTGCTGGCAAGAAAGCCCCTGTTACCCATGGAGAAGAATCAAACACGGATTTCAGATGATAGCCTGAAGCAAGGAAGTGATGTGCTGGAAGAGAGCCTGTTTCCTTCATCTGAATTGCTGTCAGGCCAAAAGAAGTGTGCAAAAGGTACCGATAATGTCTCCAAACATGAAAAACATAAGCCCTTGTCCTCAGATGATGACATGAATCATGGCAATGATAGGATGGAGACAGAGGAGAGAGAAGAGATAGATGTCTTGTATGAATCTGAGCAGGAACAAGTATCAACATCAAGTAATGTGATGGATCATGATAACAACCCTTCAAATGAGAAGAATACTTGTAGTCCTCAAACATCCTGGTTACTTCCCTCAAAGCATGACACCAACATTCAAGGAGTGAAAAGTACTGGGGATGGTTTGAAGTGCCTGACACCTTCGAGAGATTTCATTAAACATGAACACGATATGACAGGAGATGGAAACATCTGCTGCAATAATAAGGAACACCAGCTGTCCTCATCAAATGAATCAACAAGACAGGCAAATGACACTGCGGAAAGAAGAAACATAAAGCTGAACTTCAAGGATTATTCACTGCCACCAAGAAATACAGCAAGGCATGATGATAAGACCACTGATGAGGATAACACCTTTCGAGATATGAAAGATGATACAGTGCAGCATGAAAAGAATTATGAGGGAGAGAGAAATACTTCGTACAATTCTAAAAATCAAACACCATCATCAAGTCCTCTGGCGAAGCGAGACAAGAAATTCTCCCCTCTAGACATTCAGCAACAAACATCATCAGGTGACTTTGTAAAGCCTGAAACTAAGTCTGCTGAAAAAAAGACAAACCACACCTCTGAGAAGCCCCAGTCACCTTCTTCAAACACAGTGGAGAAACCTCAGGAAAGAAGTTTTTCAGCAGAGAAGAAGCAAAGGGCACTGGAAGTAGAGGATGTCCAGTCACCTGAAACAAAGGCTGTAACAGGGGACGATGAACACCAGTGCTGGGGGCGGAACCAGTTACCTCTAAAAAGTAAATCAGCAAAGCCTGGGAAAAACACTCCAGGAGGAGAAAAACAGCAAACAAGATCTGAGGATTTTGCAATGCCTAATAGCAATGCAAAAGAGAAGAAGAAATTTCTTCATCCCAGGAAGTACCGATCAGTATCTTCAGAGACAGCGGTTTTGCCCCAAGAAAAGCACTCTCCGGATCAAAAGCAACAAGCATCAGCTACTGCAGGCTTTAAGAAACCTGAAACTAATGTTGTCAGAGAAAAAGATGAAGATCCAAATTGTGAGAAGCTCCCGACACCTTCTTCAAACAAAGGGATGAATTTCAAAGAAAAAAACTTATCAGGAGAGAGGAAGCAAAAGACTTCAGTAGCAGGGGATGTCAGGCCAGCCAGAACAAAGGCTGCAAAAGAGGACGATGAACACCAGCACTCCAGGAACCAGCAGTTACCTCCCTCAAGTAAATCGGCAACGCCTGGGAAAAAGACTCCAGGGGAAGAGAAACAAGAAACCGTAACGGAAGTTCTTAGAAAGCCTGATACAAATGCTGTAAAAGATAAAAGCAAAGGTCCGGGTTCTGGGATGTGTAGGTCCTCATCCCCAGATTTGCTGTGGAAGCTCCAAGAGAAGAATGTCACAGCCAAGAAGAAAACATCATCACCACCATCTGACAAAAAAATGATGGATAGAACTGGTAGTACAGAGAAGTGGAGTGGGCATTGGGGAGGAGAGAAATACCAGCAACGGCCTTCAGATCAGATAGGGAAGCACAGCATGGATAGATCAGGAAAAGAAGACTCTGAGAGCTATAAAGCAGCACTGTCAAGTGGTGGCGTAGAATCTAAAAACAATTCTGTCCCTGAGGAGTCCAATTTGTCTAAAACAGAGAAGCCCTCCAAATCATCCCCATCATGTGACGCATCAAAATATGATAAAAGTACCACTGAAAACAGGAAAAAGCAGCCTGTATTCAAGAAGTACCGAGCACTGTCATCAAAGGGTTTGGTGAAGGACGCAAGAGGCACTGCTGGAAGGGAGGCTGGCTGGGAGGCAGCTGGCACACAGAGTGACAGAAAAGTGGGGCTGGGGGACTGCTCCAAAACAGCACCATTCTCCAAATACACAGCAGAAAGCTACAGTGAAGGACCATTAGATTCGTCTTTTAAACCATTGATCATTAGAGTAAGTGACACATTTAAACATCACAGCTAAAAATATACTGCTGCAGCTTAAGTGAGACCTTACAACTAATTGTGCCGCTGATTTTCTCAATCTTTCCTTTTTTCCATTAATCTCTGGGGCATTACGTTATCATTTTTTAATCACAAGGACATTGATGTGCATCTGTCTGAGCTGGGCTTTTCTCTTTCCTAACATTAGCCTGAAGACATGAATTAAATTAATCACTGCAAGCGAATTAGCTAATCACTGAATTAATCATCAGTTTATAAATTAAATATGAGAAGGGCTTTGAGATCGGTGTGAATTCAGTCCTGCTCCAGACTCCCTGTACTAACTAGTGGGTTTTGTTTGTAACAAAGACAACTCTTCAGAGTGAACTCTATCTGTATTTACGTATTCTAATGAAGCCCAGCTTGTACTTTTTCCAGGAATGGTGGTAGGGGGTGTCAGCTTTAATTATGTCAAAAAGCGCTTGTTCCCAGCTCTGCCTTTTCCCCCATTAATGGGGGTGTTGATCTATGGCTGCATTGAGTGGCACTGCTAGCAGAAGTAGGGAGCGAAGGAATGGAGTGCTTCATTTATCCACAGAATAATCCTCAAAGGACATTGATGTTACAACAGGATTTACTGTGAATGCAAACGTTCAGCCCTGCGAATATTGGGAAGATAGTGATTTAGCCTTCTCTGAAGTTATCTGTACTTCAGCCTTATACTGCATGTGCTGTTGTTGGTAGGGATGAACCATTCCAAGTTATTCTTAATAACTATGGACAAACATGCAACAAGTGTTAAGAGTGTGGAAAGCTCAATGCTGAAAGGCTCTGAGAGTCCCTCTAGAGGGCCATGTCAGCAGGAGGGGCTGAAAGCCCCAAAGGGGTAGCTCAGCTTCAGCCAGGGCTCTGTCCTGGCCTGGGTCCTCAGGTGTGAGGGCATTACCAGCACTGCAGCTGGCATCAGAAGTCTTAGCAAGCACTGATTTTACATGTTGATGTGATGTGAAGCAACAGGAAGCAGCTGGTATAGCTGGACAGTGCTGATGGGCTGTGGCTTTCCATGTTTAACATCTATCAGTGGATTCTGTAAAGTGTTCATGGGACAGACTGTATTATGGAGAAATGAGGATGGAACAGTTCACTGCCCCTCTGCATCCGGTGAACAGTGTTGTAGCGAAGCACTGGCAGTGGCTGCCAGGGAGGGGGTGGAGTCACTGTCCTTGGGGGTGTTCAAGGACTGTGTGGATGTGGCAATGAGGGATAAGGTCAGTCGGCATGGTGGGGATGGGTTGGTGGTTGGACTACATTATCTTAGTGGTATTTTCCAACCTTAAAGATTCAGTGTGTCTGTGATTCTGTGATTCTGTGAAAGCTATGACAAACAGAACAAAACTCCCTCATGTACCCCATTTTAGCTTAGCGCAGTGACAACATGCAGTATTGAAAGGAATGACCTGAAGAGACGATTAATTTTTTCCCCAGTCACCTGTGTTCAAAAAGCCAATTAAAACCCCAGTCTTGTAGGTGGCACCAAGCTTCGGGCTGGTCAGGAAGAGAACTCTCATATTCAGGGCCCCTCTCCCCATGCTTGTGCCTCCCCTTGACTTTTTCAGACGCTCTCCCACAGCACATTGCCCCAGCAGCACAGCTGCTGCTCTGTCCCTGGCTGGCAGGGTGCCCTGACCCGCAGCTCCAAGGCAGTGAGGGCGCAGGTGGGCTGGCAGCATACAGGGAGCAAATCCGTTTGCTGGCGTAATGCACTCAAGTCCTGTAGGTGACAACTGGGCTGTCCAGGGGACACTACCAGGAGGAACTGTGAACATGCACACAATGTCCCCTGGCTACCGGAGTGGATTAGGATATGATTTCTTGCCCACAGCACACCACAAATTAGGCTTGCTGGAACCTCCAGGCTCATAAAATGAGAATCACATTTGTTTAAGACTGGACCTCAAAACAGAGGCTGCAGGGAATTTATCACTTGTACAACACTGCCCTTCTGCATGGAAGTGTACGTCATCCTCACAGTTTTTGTAGGCTGGCACGTGTAAAGGACACTTTGTGCTAAGCCTAAACTGTGATTTATGTTTTGTTGTCCATGATTTCATTTCCCACTGGAGAAAAGCCCTTGCAACATAAAGCACTGCACCAGCAGTGAATAGTAAATTCTATAAGCTGGCCTTCTGCAACAGCAGACAGACCTGCTTGCTGGCATGAGAGAAGCCATTTTTATTATTCTCGTTTTAATCTTTCAAAAGAAATCTAAAGGCTTTTTTCTTGTTGTTGCCCCTTATTCCCACCTGAGAGATGGCTGCCTTGTGACAAATCAGAGGCTTCTGTCCAGCAGAAAGTTACCCATGTGAGTAACAGGTGCCACCTGCACTTCAGACATGACAGGGACTGGCACTGAATGCATCCTAAAGTGCAGAAGTATTGAAGAAAGAGCTAGATGGTCAGACTGGGCATTGGGAAACATTTATTTACTATAAGGGAGGTCGAACCCTGGGACGGGCTTCTTAAAGGTGGCTGATGCCCTGTGCCTCTCAGTTTTCTAGAGGGAGGGTTTGTGGTCAGTGGGGGGGCAGAGATCAGGGCAGGCAAAGAAACCATGCAGGCTCCCACTAGCAGCAGAGTTCAGTAATGCTTTTCATATTATTATGTCCTCTCTAACTAGACCATAGTGAAAAGCTCCCCCAGCATTTCAGCAAGATACCCTCCAGATGGGCTCAGTAGTGTGGAAATCACAAAGGATTGGCTTGGGGTGTTTCGATATTGAACTATTTGGATAGCCAAGTCTGGATCCAAAACACCTGCACATTGAAGTGGCCATACAGTCAGCGTGCTTCCTACTGATGTGGCCAGTGGCCCCACTCATCCTCTCACATTTCTGACTGAAGAACAAACAACCCTCTTTGGTCCACAAAACGAGCAGCATGTCAAGTGCCCTCTGGATATGTCCCTTGCTCTCCCTCTATCTCTCTTTCTCCCTCTCTCTCTCTCTCTCTTTTTTTTTTTTTTTTAATAGAGAGCATACAAAATACTGCCACTCTCACCAGAAAGAGTCTAAGCCCTGAGGAGAGTTATGCAGTCAAAGCACTCAGACCAATGCTGTAGCACAGTGCACAACCAAGCCCCCTCAGCGTTAGGAAATGTGTCCTTAATTTCCTCCAGACCTCCAAAAAGAGAAGAAATGAATGTCCCAGTGATTCTCCTTCATTCCAGGTTGTCCAAAGGCAACAAACTTTTGACAAAAGCACACTTGAGGCTCTGAGCTGTGAAGCAGCTTAGTAATTTAGCAGCTTCTTCTACAGTTCTGCCTCAATCTTTAAAGCATCGTGCAGAACAAAAATGATAGAGGCTGAGAACTAAAGTTGCAATTGTACTTTTGGTATTGACAGTGGAGCTGGAAATAGAAGTACTGAAAAGCATATCGAAGTTCTCATATTAAAAAGCAACTTCACCTATCATTTTAGCTTTTTGTTTCCATCCAGCTGCAGCCAGCAGGTAATAACACAGTGGAGTCACTCAGTACCTCTGGACAACATCCCTCCCAACCCTGAGATGCCGCAGATGCATCTCTCAGCTGTGCAAATGCTCCATCTAGTGGCTGAATTTGCACAGCAAGTGACGAGAGAGCAATGCAGGAGCGTGGAGTGAAAGTCACTGGGTAGTGGAAAGAGTAGGGAAATGGGTGGAAGCATTTATTCCCTTCTTCCCTTTACTTTAAGGACTGCACACTATCCGAAAGGATTGCATCTCCTGTCACTGCTTCTCATTTGCCCCTAACTGCCTCCGTTGCTTGTATTCTGCCAAGATCCAAGTTCTACAAAGAGCAACTTGGTGGAACAGTGTGATCCTCACTTGGCAAGCAGCACGACAGCAGGCTTTGGGGTGTGTGCGAAGCAGAAGCAGAATACTGCTGAGATAAAAAAAAATCTAGTGGTTATCTTCAAAAAGCCCCAGTTAGCTGTCAAGGATGATGTTCTCAATGGTGGCAGGTGACTATGGATGCCTCAAGTGGGACACATCATCAAAGGGTCTGATTTTTTGGGAAGTGCTCAGCACTTGCTCTCTTAAAATCAAGCTTCATTCATAATGTCTCATGTTAAGTAACAAAGCCTTGAAACTTGACCCAGGTTTCTGAAATACAAAGGAGTTTCACAGTCATCTATACCTACATGAAAAGGTTGTAAACTACAGGACTGGTGTGCAGGAACTGGCCTGTGGGTGAATGCAGCCAAAGCAGGCTGCTTTTACCATAAAGGATTACCATTATATCCCACAGACCTCATAGCATCCTGGCCTGCCTCCCCCCCTTCAGTAATCCCTCTGGCCCCTGCAGAGCAATGAGAGAGTTTTCACACAGCTGAGATGCAAACCAAAAAGATGAGTGCTTCGCATCGCAGTGCTCCCCAGGGCTTCTGGAAATGAAGAAATAAAACGGTTGGATGCTGCAGATCCTGTCCATCTTTAACAGGAAGCAACCATGTTTAGTCAAGCTACAGCATCAAAGTGAACTACAAATAGGATTTGTGCAGACACAGTGGGATGTGAGCACACAGTTCTGGGTTGCTAGCTGTGGTTACTGTCATCTTTAATTCTTTTAAAGACTGGGAACAGTGTGGGCAGCAGTGATCCAAGAGTCCAAACAGGGTCCCATTGAATGTGTCTCAACTCTGAATATCTCCAGACTAAAGGAAATTATCGCAGAAGAACAGAAAATCCCAAAAGGCATGTTCTTCATTAACACATTCAAATTACACCCCTCATGTAACAAGAAAGCTTGTACCATTGTCATGTCATACAGATTTCTTAATAAAACTGTTTTCCTTTGTATGTGGGATGTTTGTTTGTATCACTGAGTCTTAATTGTGTGTCAAGAAGATGAAAATAATAAAAAAAACCACCACATACCAACTACCAATCTTGTTGGCATTCTGTCACTATAAAGGAAGGGGCAGGAGAAACAAAGACAAAGAGTGCCTGTGCGTTCCTCATCAGTATGCAAACCTTTCTCCTTTTGCCCAAGAGAGCTGCCACAGGCTGAGCTTCATATGGGGCAGCTGGGAATAGGTATAAAGCTCAGAGCATTGGTTATGCAAATGCTTTGAAAAGAGGTTTTGAAAAGATCATGGTACACTTCATTTCCTGTTTCCCGCCAGTTCCTCAGATCTGAACCATGAAAATGCAGTGTGGTACAGCCACTTCTGCCCTCCAGGGTGACCTGAAAGCACTCCTTGCATTTAGGCAAGTCTGAGGCTGCCCTGTGAGGAGCAAACCCTGGAGCTACACCAGCTCCTGCCCAAGCTGAGCCCTTCCTCTGCTCCCGCAGAGAGAAGGGAGGGCTCTAGCTGAGGGATCACTTTGCCCCACCAGCCAGGTTACCAAGCTGGGGGATGAGGGGCTGGGGAGCAGCCCCATGGGGATTCTGGGCAAGCTGTATGTGAGCCAGCAGCGTGCCCTGGCAGCCCAAAGGGCCAACGGTGTCACGGGGTGCACCAAGCCCAGCACTGCCACCGAGCGAGGGGACCGGCTGTCCTGCTCTGCAGCCTCAACTCCAGCACTGGATGTGGGTGCCACAGAACAAAAAGGGCATGAAAATCTTAGAGAGTGTCCAAAGGAAGGCTATGAAGATGGTGAAGGGTCTGTAGAGCAAGGTGTGTGAGGGGTGGCTGAGGCCCCTGGGCGTGCTGAGCACAGAGCAGAGGAGCTGAGGCCTGATGGCGGCTGCAGCTCTCCCAGGGGGCGGAGGGGCAGCGCTGAGCTCTGCTCTGTGTGACAGCGACAGGGCCCGAGGGAACGGCATGGAGCTGTCAGGGGAGGGGCGGCTGGGGGTTAGGGACCGTGCTGCACCACAGCGCGGTGGGCGCGGAACGGGCTGCTGTTCGATGCTTTCTCCTTTAGAAACCCAAGTATAAACCAAAAATCAGCTGTTGGCAAATCCTACAGGCTGAATTATGATGAGGCATGCTTCCACTTCCTAGAGGCTGAAGAACTGGTTTGTCCTCACTTCCAAAGGCAGTGAGGTCACCGCAGACCATTAAAATTTCTCTTCGAGTGCCTCATGACTGATGTCTGTAAGAGCGTGTCAAGCCAACCAGAATGTCACCACCCGAAGCTTTGGCAGCTCTCACTGGGCTGCACCTTGCCCAGGTGGCTGTCCCTGGCATCATCACATAGCAGAAGCTACAGGTGTGGCACGGCCACCAGCAAACTGCTGATAAGAGCCAGAAGAAGGCAGGGCAAACCGGGGTGGGTCATGCTCACTGAAGCCAAGCATGACGTCAATTAGGGGCAGGAGGCGCTGCAAGGCTTTGCTGTTTCTCTTTAACATGCTACATGACAGCATTTAAGACGCAGTTTACAAGCCTGATGAAGTTAGGAATGCATATTCTCTTTCCTCTGCTGTGATTACACGTTTTCCTTCCAGCAATTTTTAGAGAGCTTCTATTCAAGATGGGGCGAAACTGACATTGCCTCAGTGATCTCAATTTTTAGGGTTGGATAGGAGAAAAAATATTAAAATGAAACATTTTATCTTGGATTTGACCTTTCACTACTAATTAGATGAGACTGTGATTCCTGATCACTATAATAAGGGAGGCACAGAAATATGATAACTTTCTGCTTGAAATTTATTTCAGATAGACAAAAGCCTTTTAGTAATATTCCTCCAGCATGGCCAAGAAAGCTCAAACTTCCTGAAACATTGCATTTTGGTATCTTTCCTAAACACAACAAAACATATTTTCATGGGAAAAAGATTTTTTTTTTAAGTTAAGAAAGTATTAAAAATGTTTCATGGGAAAATCATTGCTTATTTCTATAGCAGGGAGAGGGTGGTAAGGCCCAGGCTGGGGAGCCCAGGAGGACAGGAACCCTGTGGCTTGCTCTCTCCTTGCAGGTGGGACATGGCCCACTCATGAGAAGACTGTTAGCAAAGGTAGACAGACAAAGCCTTCTGTAGAGAAAGAATGCCAATTCTATAGTTCTTATGTCTTTTATGAGATTAGATTAAACTCCAGAGTCATATTCTAAACTTCTTTGGGATAACAACCAAAGGGCAGTATCCTTTTGGCAGCTGGAGCAGAAAAGAAGAGTAAATCCCAAGACCTTCGATAAGCAAGGTGTCCCTGAGCTTGGGGGGCTGTTCTGCTCCTTGGTCCGTGCAAGTGGCTGCACTGGCCTGCAGATGGCAGGTTTTCCATGTGAAGATAAGACAAGTAAAATCCCTACCTCTTCAAGGGACCCGTGTGAAGACGCGTCTTAGTTTCAGCTGAGACAGAAGACAAGAAGGTAATGAAGAGTTAACTCTTTGCCTTCCCTAATGACGCTTCCAGAATGATTCTGTGTGCAAGACCAACTGTTTGATAGGCAAGAATATGGATAGGATAGGATAGGATAGGATAGGATAGGATAGGATAGGATAGGATAGGATAGGATAGGATAGGATAGGATAGGATAGGATAGGATAGGATAGGATAGGATAGGACAGGACAGGACAGGACAGGACAGGACAGGTCAGGATAGGATATTGCCCTGTAGATAGCAATAACAGGATTGGCTGCAAATGAAACATGACTATTTGCAATGGAAAGAGGGAAGTTTACCAGCTACTTCAGCAGCATCTACAGACCATAGCACAGAGTTATTAAGTTTGCTTCCAGGAGGTGCAGTAAGGGAATGTGATGATCACACTGTCATTTCATTTTCTTGTTCCCTCTATGGCTGTTATTAATACACCAACATGAGGTAAGAGGTACTGATATTGACTGATTGACTTTAAGTTCCCACAGCAAGGTGCAACACCAAGATTTGAGGAGCGAAATTCCTCCAGGAGGTCAAAAATTTTAAGTCTGGTCCCCACTGAATCACCACGTACTTTTAGGAAAACATGGTTTCCATATCTGTTTTTCATAATCCACAACTGTACTTGAATCTCATCTGGACTCCTTCACCAAATAGCTAGTAAAAATATGAAGTTGAAAAGGGTACCTTTAATACATTCAAGAAGGTATGTTTTTCCCCCAGCTGCCTAAATGGAAACTCCGCTTGCCCTCATCTCATCCTCTGACACAAGCACTTCCCATTGCTGGCTTCCCTCTTGTCCTCTCTATTTTCCTACCTCTTCCCTTGTATTTCAGTCCTGCCCAAAATGAGGCTGGAATGTGAATAAGATATTTCCAAGAATCATAGAGAACTTGCTCCATGGGTCAGGTTTTCCATTTATTTTTCAATAAAGATTTCTGAGCCCTCCCAAGAGCCTCGTGTTCAGAGGTGTCTTTCCAACATGCGGCTGCTCATTAATTCCTGGGAAAACCCCTAACAGATACAAAACATTCAGTAGCACAGTAGTCTTTCCATTTTGAAGCTTTACTGTTGAAAAATGCAGACATACAAAAAAAAAAAAAAAAAAAAGATTTCTATGTGCTATTTTCACCAGCTTCCCAAATAAGCACACATACTCCATACTGGCTGCAAATCTCAAATGTGGTGACAATTTGATGCTCATGTGAACACATTTTGGACGGGGGGCTTTTTCCATTCTTCCTGTTCTCCAGTAAAGTATTGGAGGTACAGTACTGGTCTCTCAGTTACTGGACCGTAAAGCCACTGCAAGCAGCTGCAGTGCACAGAAGAGGTTGGAGGTTTCCTGCAGCATCAGGACAGGAGAAGTGCACAGCAAATGTGAAGCAGTAATGAAGGAGGAAAAGCTTCTCAGTTTCTGCTCAGAAGGTCACACTGTTTGCCAAGAGCATCCTCATCCCTCCTGCTGTGCACAGACTCTGCTTCATTTCTAGGACTTCATAGCTTGTCTTTGATCCCACTGCTGTCCGTGGGCCCTGCGGACAAAGAAGGGGAAAAGCTGCGGGAAATCCCTTTGCATGCTTGGCATGTTTGGCTGGGAACACAAATAAATAAATAAATAAATAAATATGCATTATTTTTGCCTGTCCGAGCACACTTGCCTTGCTGTAAGGCTCTCTGTGCCATTACTGCTGACCTTTCCACCATGCATAAGGCTTACTGGCTTGGCTGAACATGAAGATGCTGTGGGGTTTTCAGAATACAGGAGCTCAACCTCTTAGAGCTCATGGCTCAGTCTTCATTTATGCCTTATAGGATAGAGATCATACAACTGCTGCTGAAGATTACTGCTGCTCATAAAAATAATCCCAGGGTCTGCTGTCACTCGCACAGTGTGGTGAGAGGCCTGCGAGGAGGACAGCACCACAGCAATCCCCTTGCTGCTCCAGGGCAAGAGTTTTTGGCATAGTGTTTGCAGTGGGATCAGTGGCCATGCTAACTACAAGCCAAAAGAGACCAAGGGACCCTGTCAGACACCAGCCCCCTACATTTCATAGGACCTGGCTCTTTCTTTCCATTTCCCATACTGGAAATGATGAGAGGGTGTTTTGCTGAGTCTGACAACTGAATCCACAGTTATTTGAAGGGAATTTTGACATTCCCAAATACCATTTGCATATGGATGTATCTTCAGTAGTTTTCCAGCTGTAGACATTGATCAAAGTGCTCCCTGCCCCATAATGCTCACCGTGGAGCCTACATGCCCCAGCCACCATGGGTGCTCAGATGCTGCTTTAACCAGTCTGTGTTATCACTCATGAACATCCTCACCCATCAGTTTGATGGAAATTAAAACCATGAATTACTTAATTCCTCTTGGCAAATATGCTTTAGGTCAATCTTGAGAGCTGCATGTGATGTCGTCGGCTGTAGAAGTTTGTCTGTCTATGCTGGCAGCCATTAGCGCTGCTGGTGTGCACAACGGGTCCCCTAAAAATAGCTGTGTTCAACTCAGAGCTGCAAACCCTGGATGCAATGGTTCCCTGCGGTGTTCTGACTCACCAGTTCTCACACTCATCACAGAGGGATTTTGTCTCTCAGCTAATAGCTTCTAAACTATTCTTACCCCGCTTTAACAGTACAGACCATTAACTCAATCACACTCTTGAAGTACATTCAGGGAGGGGACCCCAGATGCCTTTGGTCTTTTAGGCCAATTAAAGGGAAGTGCTAAAAAAGAAATGGCATCCTGCGTGTCCTTGTAATCAACCTTTCGGCATCCACAGTTATGCTATTTGCAATCATCTGCTGCAAATTTCCCAAATGTTATTTGATGTTTCTCCAGTGGCTTTCAAAAGCGCTCAGCAAGAAGTGCCAGATGTACTCTGCTGCAGAGCATCCAAAGGTAGCTTTGTATGTCAGAGAAGCACAAGTCGACAAAGCCAATTATACACGGGGAGACATGCTTACAAAAGATACCAAAGGGTGCTCAGAAGGAAAAACAGACCATCAGAAAGCTAAAAACAGCTATTGGTGCTTATGTAACTGTTACCTAATCGTTATTTCTTCCCAGAAAACAGTACATCGGGGCTGTCTCTTGCCTTGGTACAAGTGTCCTCTTGGCGAGGGCTCCCTGCAGCAACTGTGAGATTCCGAAGTGTTGTTTATTATCACCACATAAGCTTGACTGCAAGGATCAGTGACAGATTTCTACAGTGGGAATATGCTCAGTACCGCCAGAGACACACTGTCGCTGCTGTGGGAAATATAACACCTTGCTAAACCGGTATTTGTTTCACAATAGAAAACACAGTGTGAATACTAACCACTTCTTGCACTAACCACACATCGAAAAAGCAGCCACCACAACCACAAGAGCTACCCATGTTTTTCCACGCAGAAGAGGTCCCGGTCACCACACAGAAGATGAATACTGATGGTGCACTTTGAAAGGCTGAATCCTCCCTAGCGCAGGACTCCCTGCAGCCTTCTTTGTGGAAACTCACCCTTTCTTTTTCTTTCCCGAAGCACTTGGTCAGTCTCAGGAAATTCTCAGGATGATGTCTGTCTTCCTGGGATCCAATCACTCAATTCCCAGCTTGAGTATAGGTGCGAGACCTGCAAGCTTGCTCTGAGCTATGTTTGATTCTATAATACGCAGGGAAAAACCTCTGCAGTGCTATGCAGAGCAATATCCAAAGCACCAGCACCTCATTGACAGCAAACTGAACTAGTTTCTCTACATGCAACTCCTTTGTCCTTGCTTTTCTTGTCTACTGAAATAATTGGGGCTGTACCTTCACATTCAGAATCTGTTTTGCTTTAGCATATACCCTGAGGGGCTCCATTGCTGCAGCAATGATGGTTTAACTTTTGAGCTGCATGCTGGAGCTGTAGAGAAAAGTCACCTTCAGAGCTTAGGTGAAGGCCCTAAGAGTTTTGCAAGATGTATGAGAGCCATCTCCTCTCCCTGAGTGACTTGCGCAGTGGCTGGGCCTGCGCTGCAGTGGCTGTTTGAGCCTCAAGGACTGAGTCAGGCTGGAACAGAGAACTAAAAGTGATCCAGAGAGGTGTGATGAATACTCAGCCCTGGCCTCCTGACACCCACGGCTTTGGTGAGGTTGAATACGTCCTTTCTTTGCTGAAAGTTGTTTCATTTACACACGTATAAAGAAAGATTAAACACCCACATGTCCATGTGTCTCAGCAATTTTTGTACAGGACATATATGTGTCCACTGAAATGCATGAAGTTATGCTTGAGATATATTTCCAGAACAGTGTTAGCTAACAGAATTGCAGCTGGAATTACTTACACACTCATTCTTTGGTGTGTAAAATGGTTTTATGTGTAGATACTATGAGAAAAGTAGAATCTGAGTGTGGCATAGCTTCAGGGTTCTACTGGCCCCTGTAAGGTGTATCTGCAGCAGGCTAAACTGTAATGGTCTAACTCAGACTGTATTATTTGTGTTGAGGTAAGTTGATTTACATCTATATAGGGATTGTGACTATGGCAGTGCTGGTCAATTTTCCACCAACTTCTAACAAGAAGAATCTTACACTTTTGCAACCATGTGAAAAAATGGACTTTGCATGGATCAGGAAAGCTCATTAGCCTAAAGCACGCTTATCTGTGCTCAAGTGTTTCTCAATTGCTCATAGAGGACTGCTGGTGATGAGATGCCATAGGAAAGGAAATGGTTATAAAAAAATGTATAGTAGTTACTGACAATAATTATTGACAAAATTTTTGCTGAGAAATATGAAAATATAGAAATACAATGTACCTGTTGCAGAGCTATTCAACTGTGCATCACCTCATACGCAATGACTGCCTATGACTTACTGGATAATAACAGCAAAATAAATGGTATAATTTTCCTAACTTCACACATAACTAAAATACATTTTCTTGGATGAAAAAATATCTAGTGCACTGCTGACACTGAGCTACACTTTCAATGGAGAAAGGAACCAAACAGCTGGCTTGTATATTTTTGTAACAGTACACAGCAAACCATGGAAATACAAAAATGCTGATCGTTTTCAGCGCTGTATATCTGTTCTCAGTCTGATTACTTTGTGACAGGAAAGAAAAGCCTCAGCAAAACATGAAATATAAAAGTGAAACTTAAGTCATTTAAATTTTGATAATGCATCAGATAGAAATATGTACATCAAATGGTTGTATGTAAATGCCTGCAATGATAACCCTAGCTTCTGTTTATGGAATTGGCTACTGCTGAGACATCTGCATAGAGAGTCTTTGGAGGAGCCTTGGTTAGCAGAAAGCCAGGAGAAAGATTGCCTTCACTTGTCACGGACAGGGCCAAGAGTAGAATCATGGTATGTACACAGTGGAGAGCACTCAGTTGAAACCCTGTTCCAGCCATAAGATCTAACTGCTAGGCACAGTACCTTCATAAACTCACCAGGGACAGGAAAGAAAAAGGAGGTGGGAGAAGTAAGAAGGAGTCACTGTTCTCTGAGGAACTTCAAGATTCAGTTGTAAGCATTGCACTCACGCAGCCAGAGAAAATTAAACAACACCAGCATGAATTTAACGTGTTTTCAGCACGCTGCCTATGACCATCCAAGTAGATAAGGAAAAAAAAACAAAAAAGCAAAAAAAAACAAAGCCATTTAGAAAATACTCTGTCAGTTCAAATTGCAATCACAGTTTTTGGAGTTGTGGCCTGTCCTAAGCTGGGTTCGTTGGATGAGGAGCCATCGTAAACTTCTCATTTGGTTCACTCAATTCCACTCTGTATGATCACTGCTCTGTGAGTTACTGACTACTTTCTTGTCCCTGTCCAAGGAATACTTCCTAATGTTCAAGTATGGTTTCCATATCACCTTTGACATACACTTTTGCAGTGTTTTTCACACCAAGGGCACTGCCACATCATTTCTCTTTCCCGCTGTTCTCAGCACTGTCACTTACAGCCTTGAGCCTTCTTGGCTGACGCAGCTGGTGGACAGCAGCCGAGTACAAAAACCCTTCTGCAGAGATTTCCATGGGTCATGTTGATTCTCCAGGCGGCTGTGGTGGCATGCAGCAAGCGTTAGAGCTCCTTTTTATAGCTGCTCATATCAGCATGCGATTTGGCTCCTGGGGCCACAGTCACAGTGAGAATAATCAAAAGGCTGGCCGTCCAAAACTGCACATGGGACTGTAGCTCTTCCTACCAGCTTGTTGTGAAGTCTTTGGGGAAGAGAGGAAGTTATTTTTTTAGCTATGTTTCTGTCCTTGCTATGCAGTCTGTTCCAAAGTTCAGCGATAGCTGTTGGAACGGTTCACATGAGCAGGTTTAATCAGGCCCACAGACTAGTTATGTAAGCATGACACAATTTTCTGGGACAGATATATGGAGCAAGTTCAGCATTTCATTACCCGTCCAGAGCCTCCATCCATACGTGGGCTGAAGGTTGACAAAACTGGGTGGGCAGTTGGTTGTGACACAAACCAAAGGTGTCAGGATGAATTGGCACTCCTTAACCCCGCCAGCTGGATGAGTTGTCTCATTCTGGAGCATGCTGAGCTTAGGCTCTGTACAACTCCAGTGATTAAGATATATATATATAGATATATATCTCCATTTCTTAAAGGATATTTCTATACTGAAAAATACACTTAATTTAAACAGTTTTCACCAAGTAAAGAATAGCAAAGTTTTGAGGAAGGCCATATTTAAGTTGTGGATGTCCCTTCATTGGAAGTGTTCAGTACTGGACAGGGCTCTGAGTGGACTTGATCTAAGATGTCCCTGCCCAAGGCAAGAGGGTTGGAACTAGATGATCTTTAAGGTCCCTCCCAGCCCAAATCATTGTGTGATTCAAAGATCCTATGAAGCCAAATCAATGCAGAGCGGAGCTTCAACAAGACAGGGCACACTTTCTATGGAATGATTCACTAAACACAGACACAAAGATGATGGTCTATGTGACAAACCACATAGGGCAGGGTAAACATATGCTGTGGGAGTTTCACCACTTCTTTAGGGCTCTAGAACATCCAATTACACACAAGACAACTTTTGGTGTGTGTATGTGTATATTTGCTCATAGCAAAGAGGTAGTCCCATTTTCTGGAGACTTTGCCTAGAGCTATTGCACTCTTTGTTGAATGCATATTGCATTCCTCTAATATGTTCTGCCAGCTTTGCTACTACAGAATCCTGCATTAATAGCCATAGGCTTGTACTAGCAATGTATCCATTAAGCACTGGCAATTTAAAATCTTATTTCAGAAACAAGTTTTTATTCCACGTTCCTGTTTTCAAATACTTAAGTATTGTAAAAGAAAAACCTCATTCTCTGAGATCTATGTTATCCTTCATAGCCAAGGGGTAATTTTATCCCATGAAGTTTCCCTGATGTTCTGTATGTGATATCTCATGGTGAGCTGCTGATCTCCTCTCCACACTCTTTCCAAGGGACAAGATCCTCCCCAGGGCCAGGTCTCCCACTTTCACCCTGCCAACCGAGGAGACAATCCAAAACCTCCCCTTCCAAATAGACATGCAACATGTGCTCCATGTGAACACACATGACAGCGTATGCTACTGGCTGAACTCCCCTACGCATGGTCCATCTCAGAGGTCTGAAAGGCTAAAGCTACCTGAGATTATTCCTGATAAGGCTGAAGACTTTGCTGCTATTGTTATTTAATAACTGCTCTACAAATGCAGCTGTGGAAGTGGTCCAGCTAAAATACAAAGCAAGTGCAACACAGGCAAGTGAAGCTTTGAATGCCGCAGTCTGTGAAACACTACTCAGCAGTGTTTGTCTGCCCTGCAGGGAGCAGACCTACATGCCTAGCCTTACAGGGAAGTCACTATTTTAAGGACTTACTCTGGCAAGCAGCAAGATGGGAGCTGCTACCTAACATAAACACACTCACCACGATGTAAAAACCTCAGGAAGATTGTCTTGGATGACTTGGGAGGTTTAAAGAAAAGAAAAAAAAAGGCACATGACTCCCCTTGTGCCAAGAGGCAGTGAGGAAGGTGCCCCACTGGGTTCAATGCACTGTAACTGCCCTCCTGTACTGACACAGCCACTGTGAGCAGCAAACTTCGAGGTCGGGGATCAAATGTCACCAGTGTCCTTTCCTGATGATGAGAACCAAGCAGATGCAGTTTTCATATTTGAGATTTTATGCCTTTTTTTTTTTCCTTTGGATGCCTTTAAAACAGTGTGATATGATCTGCCCAGAAGAGAGCAGCACTGACATCCTACAAAGGAGAACTGAGGTATTCTCCTGCCAGACAGCAGACTGCTTCATATTACATTTGGTATGGAAATCATTGCTGTGACTTACCGCTGAAACGTAGTAATTATTTCTATTAATTAACATTCTACATAGCTTCTCTAATAGGAGTTGTGTGAAGTTTAATGGGTGCCTTCATGTGAAACCACCATACATCTGAGCACACCACATAGCTTGCATCAAAGCAAAAGGAAACATTCGGAATATTTAAAGTTTGCTGATGGTAAAACACCCCATGGTATACACAAGGCTATCCTTGATGTACTGAGAGTATGCCTTTAATTAACCAAAGCCACAACCTGCTGTTTGTGGGAAATTTCTGATGGAACCACTTCAGAAGGAAGACGAACAGCAGAGCCCAGCCTTGCCAGGTGAAGCACAACTGAATTGCCAAATGAGCTCGCGATTTTAAGTAGAAAGCAGCCGGTTCCCCAATGTCCTAGGTGGGACAGCATTTCTCCCTCTAACCCCATGAGTTCCCTATGAGCTCTCTGTGAAGCAGTGACCAGCGATGGGCACAGCTGCCTGCTGGGCAAGGCGGAGCTGGCTGGATGTCGATGTGAGAACTTGGCAAAGATGCCAGCAGCTTTGCCTTCACCGCTGCAACCAGGCCCCAGGCCTGCCAGCCCTCCAGCACCCTGGCGACGCCACACAGCCATTGAGGGGGGCTGTCCTCCTGCCAGAATGGTCACACCCCCCCTTCAGCCCAGAATTTTCCCAGACTTCACGACAAACGTTACGTTTTGCTGAACACTCGGGAACTTTCCCAACGCTCTGATGGCAGACGAAAGAAGTACAAAGCTGCGTGTATTTTTTTCCCTGTTGCTGGAGCTGAGCTGCATCCACACTGCTGCGTGGGTGGGTGCCTTTGATCCCACACAGCTTTCTTGAGGAGAGTGCTGGGAAGGAACAACTGTTGATCTCCCTCCTGAAATCCCATCTGTTGTCTTCAGCAACTATGACTTGCTGCCTGAACTAGATAATGTTTCCCTGGCAGTGGCTGTAATTTTCCAAACGCTTGCGTGGTGCAAAGTCAGAACTTGATTAAATAAGGACAAGCAGGAAGATAATTTTTCCCTCTCAGCCTCGTTCTGCAGCAGTCAGACTGCACAGTGTTCGTGTGAGGTTTGGGTTTGCTCCATGCCTCGATGGTGAGGACCCGTGTGCTAATGGTAGGGGCGGGCTCAGGAAACAGGGAAGCCCTTTTGGGGATTAATGTTTGTGGTATTATTACTCCACGTGCCTTTGGCAATCTGCCCCTGTAAATGGTTAGTTTGTGGTGGAAACAAAGCCAGCAGCAGCTAAAGTTAATAGGATTTCAACATAACAAAGCATGGGATTAATTATTTGGGGAACTGAAGTTAAATGGAAGAGCGTACCAGGGCTTGAGGATTTGGGAAAAAAAAATAGTTCAAACCAACTGAATGAGTCCAAACGCGCAACCACCTCTTCTCACTGGTTATGGGGAAATTCCTTTCGTTGGAATGATGGCGCTTTCTCGCTGTTATTTTAGTGAGAAGTTTCGCTCACGCTGAGGTCTCTGACATTTGCTCAGGAGGTAACAGAAGTGGGAAACACATCCCAAACAGCATCAGAGCCACATCTGTTCGTGGCAGTTGCGTGGGATGAAGTACTCTGGAGCAACAGGACTGGCTTTTAGGAAGGTGTCTACCCAAGAGCCGAATCCTCGTTGTGGTAGAGGACTTGTTAGCTGCACTTTCTGAAATCTGGACGCATGTACACTACTGAGGAGCGGGACTCATTTTGAGACCCTCGCTCCGGGGTCCAGAAACAGACACCTGACTTGATGCTCAGGTGCAATCGCATATAATCACATCCATAGTTCAGAAACGACTCACCGCCCCGCCGCCGGCGCACAGGGAGCGTTGGAGGCCACCCCGCGCTTAGAGCTGCCCTGCCCGGCCCCTGGCACACGGGAGGCGGAACCCGGCGGCCGCCCCCGCCCCTCAGCCGGCGGAGCGCGTCGGGGAGCTGCGCTCGGCGGCCGGAGCTCCGAATGGGGCGGCGGAGGCGGCGCTGCTCGGCCTGAGCACAGCCCGCCGGCGGCTCCCGGCCGGAGGGGGCCGAGCGCTGACGGGCGATGGCCGGGCTGGAGGACGGCCGGGAGTGGGCGTACAGGTAGGGCGGAGAGCTCGGCGACCTTGGGGAACGGCGTTTGGCCAACTTTCTGCCGATCCGAGGGAGGAGGCGAGCCGCAGCGGCGGCGCCCGTCTCCTGGCAGGGACTTTATCGGACTTAAAATAGCCCCTTCCCCGTTGGCATCGCGGGGCGGCACCCGGGGCAGGTGCGGGCGGCACGGGGCAGTCCCGCAGCCGTCCCCTGCTTTGGGTTCCCCTGTCCCCCGCGGGAGGTCCGAGTGCTGACTGCTGGTACGGCGTTCCGCTCTGCTTTCCCCCCACCCCCCCCTTGGGCTCGAGTTTACCTACATCTGTGGCGGCGCCAACGCGGGGACGAATTCCGTCGTTGTGTGAGCGGCAGCAGGTGTAAAAGCGGCGTGGCAGGGAAGGTGGCACCAGCCTGCCTTCCCGAGGTGCGTCCAGCTGAAACCCAGCCAGGATGGGGTGGTTCTGAGACCCCGCTGAACGGATCCTTTGCTCCAAAAACTCCTAGAAGCGGAGAAATCTGTAAAACTGACCCTGAGCAGTGCTTGTTTCAGTTTGCTCAGTACGTTCCCGCATCGCACATCAAAGGAGTTTAACAGTTTGTGTAAAGCGGGGTTTAACAAAACCCAACAGGGAGGAGAGATTTTTGGGCTGCTTTTGGAAATAGCAGCTGGAAGTTATCTGAAGCGTTACTGCTTTTTATTTTTTCCCAGCTGTAGGTATGTAGGAACGGTTGTACAGGAATTCTTTGTTTTGCAGGGTCGATCCATATGGGTTTGAGAGGCCAGAAGACTTTGATTATGCATCCTATGAAGCGTTCTTTTCCAGATACCTCGTGGTGCTCACCAGAAGAGCAATAAAATGGTCCAAGCTCCTGAAGGGGAAGAACAGTGTACAGAAGAGTTTAAAAGGTGTGGGTTGCTTGTAGTGCATTATGTTGGAACCTGTATACATTGCATTGGTTTGGGCTTTTGAGTGTTGAATGCTATTTTCTTATTATAAACTGTAATGATACATAAGCGAATATACTGCTGTTAGGGAGATCATTGGTTTGATTTAAAGTTTACAGAGGAGTAATCCTTCTTTGGCATACATTATAGTATCTTATTACATCTGTAACCCAGAGATTACAGGCGCGGGAACTTCCAGATGTTGGTGTGCAGCTGTTTGTTCCATGGTGTCCTTTGAAAAGATGTGTGGTGCTTCAGAGTCTGTGAGCCCCAGGATCAGGGCATGAGAGCTCTGCCAGCCGAGCAATTGCTGACAGCTTTATGTTGCTGAAGTTTTCAAGTTCTTCCTTTTGTAAAACTACATTCACCTTGCTGCTGAAAGGGTGTGTGCTCAGAACTGGAGATGTGTACTTCACAGAAGGAACTAGAACAAACACAGTTGACTATTCAAAGCTCTGCCTCAGGTACAGTCTGAGTGCTAATTCTGGTTGTTGTTGTTTCTCCCTTGGCACCAATAATGAAGTGATAACAAGTTAGATGTGTTAAGTGGAACAGCATATGGAGTGATGTCAATTTTGGGGCTGAGGATCACCAGAAAATGTAGGTTTAAGCTATAGTTGCTAAGTCATTGAGTCATAGAATTTCTCAAGTAGGAAGGAACCCACAAGGGTCATTGAGTCCAGCTTCTGGTTCCACATAGGACTACCCAGTGTACAAATCCTGTGTCTGAGGGTGCTGTCCAAGTACTTCTTGAACTCTGCTGGCTCGGGGCTGTGTCCACTGCCCTGGGCTGCCTGTTCCAGTGCCCAGTTACCAGAAAGAAACTACTCCCTCATTTTTCTTCCAAATATAAAGCTTTTATTTAAGGTATTAGATTTTAATATGAAAGTAACTGTGCAGTATTCAGAGTTAGTAAGGATTTTGGAAAAAATAGTTGCCTTATTTTCTTAAAATGTGTGAACAGTGACAGGTGCAACCTTCAGTAATGTCCATGAGTTTGTCACATCTCCTCTCACGTAGCCTGATCCAGCCTTGTCACACTCCTGTGACACAGCAGTGTGGATGCCTTTGGCATTGTTTCAGACCTGAAACTTTGACTAATTCTCTTAGCTTGTCCATTAGGCTTCAGTAGCAGTAGTCATGCCACCCGTCCACTAATAACCATTAATGTAATAACCATTAATAACCATTAATGTTGTGTCAATCTTCAGCAGCAGGCTACTGCACTGTATTTTCAAAAGGTCTGCAGCAGTGTGTGAGAAATGGGATATAGTAAATCCCCTGAGAGGATGCAGGCAGCCTTGATGGTAGCAAGTCCACATGTGCTAGTGAGTCATCTTTGACACATTAATTTTTGGTAAAGGTACTTCCATTTGTAAACTGTGCGTTCTCATGTAACTACAAGGAGAGCAACTGGAATAAATAGTGTTGGGGAAATGTAGTCTGAGTGTAAATTTAAAGTTGCCTAGGATAAACTTCCCTTGTTATCCTCAGCTGATACCTTGGGAGAGGAGAGCAGCAGATTAACCTGTACCATTACTGATTTAAATACTTCCCCTCTGATAGCCAGTATTAAGGTTAAGATCTGTGGCACATGTGCAGAGAATCATGTAAGTAGTGGCTTTTGTGTGAGCCCTGCCCTGCAGGATGACCCTGTGAGCTTTTGTGTGAGCCCTGCCCTGCAGGATGACTCTGTGAGAGAGAGCAGGAGGTCTCTGTGCTCTTGCTGTTTCACTCCTCCAGAACCAGGGTCCTTGTTCTGATTCTGGTTCCAATCAACTTCCTTGCTGCAAAAGTCAGCCATAAGCAGGAACTGTGAGGAGTGCTCGCTCTCTGCTTCCCCACAAGCCCTGTAGATGTGTCTGCGAACCCATATCCTTACTTGGAGTTCTCCTGGGGCTGTTTTAAAAGGCGTCCTGCTGTGGCTAGCCATGAGTGAGGCATCTCTGCAGCTCCACACCCATTTCTCCTTTCACACAGAGAAGCTTAGAATTCCTTTGAACAGGGTGATTCGGATCAACAGGAAGAAGTGATGACTTGTGCTCATTTTGCAGTTTGGAAATGCACTGTGTTCACATGCTGCTGTGTTTGTCTCATGTCCCTTTGTAGTTGCATGTATGTGATTCTGTTCTACTGTAAAAAAAAAAGTAATTAGATTACATTTTAACAAGGATAATTAAGGAATGTATCCTGTTGTTCTGGATCACAGCCTTCTGGCAGGGCAGGCCATGGATATTCTGGCTGATAGCTCCCTTTGCTCATTCTCCAGTCTCTTTGTATTGTTTTGTGGTGTTTTGTTTTGCTTTCTGCCCTTACCATCCACAGTGATTTCTGTACTCATGAACATTTCTAGGTGGTGTTCCGTCCCTTGCCTCCTATTTCGATCTTCATTGCTGGGGACCACTTAATTTTTGCTTCTTTCCACTTGGCTGCTATCTTTCTGGAGCCAAAAGACAACTAAACCATCAGATGTAATCACCCAAAGGAGCTTAACTCTGACCGGAAGTGTGCTGTACAAGAGAACTGGGCTTGTTCTCTTGTGTGTGTGTTACTCAAAATTGAGCAGTAGCAAAAGGTGCCTTTCTGGTCCTAATGGTTAGTAAAACACAGCAAAAAGTGATGATGCTGTGACTGTAACAGGAGCACTTCTGTTCCCGTGCAGGGCTTGGAGGAAGGAAGGAGCGTCTTAGGAAGTCAGTTTGTGTGTTTGACAGCAACTTGAATGCTTACAGCACAGATCTGATTTTTATTTTTCTGCAATGTGTTCGTAAAACGAATCTTTCAATTCCTTCTTAGCAAGTTGTTTTCAGCTGTGCCATGGAATTTTTCTCTAGGGTCTTGAGTTACTTTCCTCAGCATTTAATCATAATTGTAACGCGCAGATGCTTTTCACACTCTTCTAATATTATCAGCAGGATCATTTTTGTTTTTAGCTGGTGCTTTCCTGCATAACTTGATTTGCCACTTTCCCCCTCAAGCCCAAAAGATTTATCTGTGAACCCATCTCCTTATTTTGAACTCTCCTGGGGCCTTTTTGAAAAGCCTTCTGCTATGCTTTCTCCTTGTGCCAAGGTCAAAGACTCATCTCCACTTCTATGAATTAATACGTAGTGTTGTTGGAGGTGGATGCTGTCTCTGCTTCCAGAATGAATAGATGTTCCAGAAAAAGATACCATCTGAATTTGTATTACAGTAAGATAGCCCAGTAATGTGTCCATCAGCTATGCTAGGAGCATTTGTAGGCTCAGTCTGCCTGTGGTGCAGAGTGAAACAATGTAAAGGGGGAGGAAAAAACGGTAAATACAACTTTATTTTGTGACAAAAAGCTCAATAATTATCATTTTCCTGGTGGGCTTTTCCACTCTTCAGGGAGTGGGGGAGCTGGGATGGGCAATTGCCTGGGCTGATATGAGCCTCTGGCCACCTATTGTCACGTGCATGATGACACTGAGGGATAATGAGTGTATGCAGTACTGCAGGGCTGCTTTCCCCTTGTGCCAAGGTCAAAGGCTCATCCCCACTTCTCTGAATTTAATGTGTTGTATTGCTGGATGTGGATGCTGGCTCTGCTTTCAGAATTGATGGCTGTTACAGAAAAAGTACCGTCTGAATATACGTGTTTACAGTATGATAACCCAGTAATTTGTCCAGTCAGTGAGCTTCTTAGGAGCATTTACAGGCTCATCTGGACATTTCACTGAGCAAAACGAGGTTCCTTAGATGCATTCCTGCATTTGCTGCGCCTGTCTGTAGGATTTATTGAGCATCAGAGATCAAAATGTTGTAAAAAAGGTGAAGTGCAGCTTATTAAACATGGAAACTTAAGAATTATTTCCGTTCTGTCTAGTAGAAGGCTGTAGTTAGTTTACATCTGGAAGAGGAGAGACCATTAACTATACCATAAACACTAATGGGAATGCTAAACAAAAACTGCACCTTGGAGGCCAAGTGTTTATTGCAGATGTGAAGGGTAGGAATGTTTCTCTGAAGGTACCAGATTTTAGGTGGCTGGAATGGCCATTGGAGATGCATGGATCTCTCTGCTGACATCAAGAAAGCAGTTTGGGCTCCTGGAGGATAGGTGGCTAAAATGGGGTGAATGCATAGAGCAAGTTGCTGGCTGAGTTGCTGTAGACTCTTCTTTCTCTCTGCTGTTTTTAAACCCAGCTGTCTTTAATTCAGATACCACGTAACTTGAGTTACAGGTCTGTGTGACTGGGGATAACAAGGTTAGGTGATGCTATTGCATGGAACAACAAAGAATTCCTTATTCTCATTCAAGTCTCATTCTTTTACTAAGAAAGAAGTATCTGATGCCTTTGTCAGTTTCTTCTCCCTGGAAAAAGCTAGAGGATCTCAAATGCTTGGCTATCTTTTTGGGTCATTAGGGTTTAGGATTATGAGTTAATGACCAGCATTGGCTCTGTGTTATTATCTTTCATTCTTCTCCCAGGAGGAAGCTGCTTTGGCTGTTAATACCCTGATGTTTCTTCCTGCAATCTCGCATCCTAGTAATTCATACTGAATCATCTTAAATTAAACAAACAAACAAAACCGAATGGTATGTTGCAGGCGATAACAGCTATTTTAGATGTGAAAAGACTTCCCCAGTTATTGTGGGAAAAATCATCTGTTGCTCACTCACATTTTTATCACTTCTAAATGAGTTTAGACAGTAATGTCCTGTTTCATATGTATCTTTGTCTGCTAGGTTTCAGCACCTAGGAATTAAGCTGAAATCCTGGTATTATGTTAGCATAGCCATTTGTGCTAGAGCATAACTCAGCAAGTGTTGGGGGATGTTGGGGAGACATCAAAGACAGCGCTTGCCTGAAGGAAGAAGGACAAAGATAGCTGTTAAAACTCCATCCAGGAACGGTTCAAAATCCTGACAGGGAAACAGTAGACTGGGGATGGAGATACCCAGTGTGGGGAGTCTTAAGTGGCAAGAAATGAGTCTAAAACATCCTGTGTAACTGAGAAGAAAATGTTTATCCTAAGTGGTAATGTAGGACTGAAAGCATAATAATCTTTAGTCAAGAGCTTTCCTATGACTTAGAAACTTTCTTTTGCTCATTCCAACAGAGAAGTGTAGCTGTAAATATTTTAAAACTAATAAACTAAAAAAACCATTTTGTTTTGCAGTGAAGAGATATATCAGGAAAGGCATTCCCAACGAACACCGTGCATTGATCTGGATGATTGTGAGTGGGGCTCAAACCAACATGGAGCAAAACCCTGGATACTACCAGAGGCTGCTTGAAGGAGAGAAAAATGACAAGCTGGTTGAAGCAATCAAAACAGGTCATTGTCCTGATAACAAGAACGTCTTGATAACAAAGTCTTTGTTTTTCTGCTGTGCTTCGAGTGTAAGAGATAAAGTATGCCATGGAAAACTTAGGTTTTGGTAGTAGTGGTGAATTAAAAAGTAAACTAGATTGGTCATAAGCTCTTTAAAAATACAGTTCTTTCCAGTATTACCATGTGGTCAAAAATACTAAGAAAGATTAGAAATTATTTGGGAAGGAACAGAGAACAAACTAGAAAGTATTCTATATGTCATCTCCTAGGTGAATGATGAGTTACTCTGAGACCTGTCCTTGTGCCTGTTAACTTCCTTCCCCAAAGGATCTGGAAGAGCAGCAGGCGCAGTGCTATGTCATGACAATGGCAGAAGCAGTTGCTGTTGTCTTTTTCCATCTTGGAAAAAGCCAGGTAGTTAAAGTTGGGGCTTTAGTGATTTTATCTGGAGTTAGATAACTATTGAAACACTTCTTGTTTTATGCCAAGTTCCCCCTCCGCAGCAGTACCGTGAGCTTTTGGGATTACACACCTTAGTAAGGCATTTTGGAACATAATCTTTCATGTTCCTGCAGATGCAAAGAATAGCCAGAAATCTTCTGGCTCATATCCTGCTCAGAGCTAGAAACAGCAGAACTCTAATTTTATGAATACAAGGGAAACTACAACTTTGATTTTCTATAGCCAGCCTTGCTGAGGGCCAGAAGAAGGAGCAAAATGTATTCAGTCGAGTGTATTTGTTGCAAGAGAGAGCTGCAAGCAATTTCTTCTCTGAATTATATTTTATCTGCCTGTCTGCTGCTCAAGTGAGGGATGGGCATATAGGGTAAATGGGTTGGAGGCCTTTATTTGAAAGGGGAAAAAAGAACACCTCGGCACTTCAGAGTGGTAATTTCCCTTTAGAAACAGAGCAACAATGTAAATATATGAGGGCTACAGGAGAGAAGTATTAAAAGTGAATTGAAATATTAGTAATCTTCTTGATTGTACAAATGTTATTATTGTGGGCTTTAGTTGGGGACTGTTTCAGTGTAAATTGTTGTCTGACATTCAGTACGGTTTGCCTATGTTGGTTTCCCGTCAGAGTGGTTCTTTGTAAGAGAAAACTAAACAAAGTTGAGTTGTGTTGCCATTCACTTCTCGTGCTTGCAGTTTCTGAAGTTTTCAGGTACTCCTGTAGTCTAGCTATAAAAAGTAATAGGCCAACTCAATGCTGTGGTTTAAAAACAAGGGAAGAGTAGCCATGGTTTCCTCTTATTCCAGAAGGAGAGTTGGTAGGGCAAGGCCAACCATAGACTTAAAATTACTAGTATAATGTGTAAAAGCCAATGTTTCCTGTTTCTTTTATGTGCCCAGAAGCTCCAAACAGTTTTCATCTGCTCTTGGAATTTATTTGCAGTATGGAAATGTCTTCAATGGGATATAATTAATTGAGTTGCCAGAGGGACGTGGACAAGCTTGAAAAGCAGGCTCACAAGAACCTAATGAGGTTCTGTAAGGCCAAGCACAGGGTGTTGCACTTGGGCTGGGGTGTTCCTAGCTATGAGTACAGACTGGGAAATGAACTCCTAGAGAGAAGCCCTCCTGGCAGAAGGCTGGGGGCTGTGATAGATGAAAAGCTGATATGAGCCAGTAGTGTACTCCTGCAGTCCAGAAGCCTGACAGTGTCTGGGCTGCATCAAAAAAGGGATGGTCAGCAGGGAGAGGGAGGTTATTGTCTCCTCCAGCTTTGCCCTTGTAAAGTCTCATCTGGAGTGTTCAGGCCTGGGGCCCCCGGCACAAGAAGTATGTGGAGCCATTGGAGGGGGTCCAGAGGAGGGCCACGAAGATAATCAGAGGACTGGAGCATCTCTCCTATGACGAAACACTGAGAGAGTTGAGGTTGTTTAGCTTGGAGAAGAGAAGGCACCCAGGAGACCTCATTTGTGATCTTCCAATACTTGAAAGAAGATTGTAAGCAGGAGAGAGGGGACTGACTTTTCGTGATAGTGATAAAATAAGAGGGAATGTAGAAGAGAATGTAAACTGAAAGAGGGGAGATTTAGGTTAGGTGTTTGGCAGAAATTCTTCGCTCGGAGGGCAGTGAGGCGCTGGCACAGCTGCACAGAGAAGCTGTGGTGCCCCATCCATGGAAGCATGCAACACCAGGTTGGATGGGGCCCTGGGCAGCCTGAGCTGCCTGGGAGGGGAGTTGGAACTAGATGATCTTCGAGGTCCCTTCCAACCCAGGTGGACTGCACAGAGAAATGGCCTAGTTTTGAGGAAAAATCTGATTACTCATAGCAGTAAATCTTACACTGTCCATTGACTGTTTCCCTCTTCAACTTGTTGATTCTTAATTGATGGGCTTTATTGCTGCTTCTGCTTTATGACACTTGCTGTTGAAACTTTTTCTGTTTTATAGGAGAAATACGTGAGAGAGAAGACGAGCTTAGAGAATGCCTGTGTCTAAGTTCTGATGGAAATTTTCATAGTTCAATGTTTGTACATTCCCTACATGCATTCCTACTGAGCTTTGTCATTCGTGCCCTATTATAGTAAATTTTGTAGGACAAGTGATGTTGGTGTGATAAAATGTGTCTGTCCTGGTGCTAAGGCTATGTGCTGGTTACAAAGAGGTCTGGCTGTAAGTTAATTTAGCTTGCTTGCAGTGAGTCCTCCCTAGACCAGGCCATTGAATTGCAGATAAGTCCATAGTGTGTGCATGTCCTCTCATGTACACATGCAGGTAACAGCCACATTTGCACTCTTGCATTTCATGAAGAGGAGCTATATTGGTGAGAAACTCCCAGTTCCCTTGGCCTGTACAATGCCTCATGGCCTCTGGTGTGAGGGCCTGGCTGTGTGGGTCAGATGGTGCTTGTGGGATCATTTGTTCAGGTTCAGAAAAGTGGTGCAGGCAATTGCTGCTGACTTTTCACTGGAAACAGCAGACGTTTTATTCTCAAAGCATAAATAAGATTCTCAGAAGGGAGTTGACCTGTTAGTGAGGATTGGGAACACTCACTGAGTTGAGGGAATTTAGGGAAACATGAGAGGGAATGGAGTATGTGCAATGTATGCTCTATTTATGAAGAAAACACACTCTGGAATCAGAAAGCAAATAGAAACTGATTCTATTCAGACCTTCCCCAGGTTGTGAAATTGAAGATTTCAGTTTGGTCAGCCTCTGCTCTGTTTGGACTTTTCCCACTCCTTCACCCTTACACTGCACAGCTGTTGGGAAGAGCCACAGCTGAAATGTCAACTTACATCTTTTCCGTTAAGTCCAGAATATACTTGAATAAGCAAGAAATTATTCTGATTATGCAGATACAATGCTGCTCTACCTACCAAGAGGAAACAAAACAAACACAGTTATCCTATAACTGCTTGGCTGCTGCTCAAGTCATTTTAAAATTATCTTTTTCCTTGTGCTTTTCTTGCAAGTCACATGAAAGGTGAAATATTTTCCAACCCTCCCATTTCTGTAAATGATTTATTGACTTGGGGAAAAAAAAAAGTTATTGATGTGATGATTTCTTAATGATTTTGATTTCTGTGAGACTAATCATGATTTTGGGGGACTCTCCTTTTAGTTGCTTACAGCTCCTGTTCGTGTTAAGGCTGTAGTAGACTTTGTCCTTAATACAGGAACAGCTGATAAGATCTGATAACTCATAGGACACAAATATCTGTGCAGTAATGCTCTTACTGAAGTTTTGTTTGCTTACTGTAACTCTTTTTTTTTGTTGTTGTTGTTGTTAAATATAACCAAAATAACTGTTATGTTGTTGATGTTTCAGGTTTTTTAAAATCTTCAAAGTAATGTTGATTTTAAGTGTTATTTTTTTCCCCAACTCATACATCTGCAGATCAGATGTGCGAGTGGACTAATTAACCTTTGCTCACCTCTCTATAGGGTGAAGCTGGCTAAAGCTTAACTCTGCTTATTTCTTTCCTAACGCTGAATGAGTGTTTGGAGCTCAAATCTGCACGTCTTTTTTTCAGTCCTTTGTGAAGACTTAGGTTTGGTCTGGAAGAAATGAGTGCTTTGAAATGTCAATGATTGCAGTTTAGCATTGAGCTGAGCTTGTGGGATGTGTGTAGTCCCCTCGGTGGTCTTGCACAAAGGAAGGAACAGATTGTCTAATGGTCAAACCATAGGGGAAAAAAATCTATTAAAAAAAACCAAAAAAACACCCAAACAATCAAAACCAAACCAAACTCCAAAGAAACTGTGATTTCAAGTGAAAGTGATCAGTTGCAGGAACAGGTCTTTTGTTTGTTTATTTTTGAATAGTTTAGTTTGGGAGTGTTTGGTGGAAGCTGCCTGGGTGATAAGTCAACTGACTATTTTGTTTGCTCTGAGAATACACTTTCCTAGAGGTGCAGCTCATTTCATGCCATTTGGCTCAATAAGGTAGATGAGAATTGTTTGTTATTGGCCTGAGTGATTTGCTCTCATTTAGCCTTTGCAGTCAGACCTTGAGAGAATCCATTCTTCAGAAGAATTCCTATAGTCCTGCCTAAATTTGATTTCTGTACCCTAATAGGATTAGTCTTTCTAGGAATAGATTATCTGCAAATGCAAATGGCCTTTTAGCCAAATAGGGGTAAAGCTGGTCCTTGTTAAAATTCATCCACCAAAACCACGGTTTTATGTGGTTTCAGTTGTACTTCAGGAAAGCTGCAAAAGTTTCCTTGGAAAGCAAAGGAAGGAACAGCTCTTAATTTTGATCTTTTTTCCCCCTCCTGTCTAGACATGAACAGAACATTTCCAGATAATGTAAAATTCCGCAGAACAGCTGATCCCTGCTTGCAGCATACACTCTACAACGTGTTGGTGGCATATGGACATCACAATAAAGCAGTGGGATATTGTCAGGTGTGTGATCACAATTTTTTGTGTGCGGGCTTGCTTGTTTTTAAATAATGCTGCATTTTCCTAATGGTCATTGGTTTTGTCCATTTGAATGTGTAGAAGCAGATCTGTAAGCTATATCTGTTTTTAAAATGACCCTAGGGGATAGAAAATGATAACTTCAAGCAGGTTTAGGTATCCTTGTGAGTTTCTCCGTGGTGTTTTTGTAGCTACTCGACTGTATTCGGATCCATTCATTAAGTGCAAAACGAATGTTTCATCACACGTATCAACTATAGGACAAGGAGGAATAGTTTTAAGCTCAAGGTAGGAAGGTTTAGACTGGATGCTGGGGGAAGTACTTTACTGAGAGAGTGTTGAGCTCCTGGAACAGGCTGCCCAGAGAGGCTGTGGGTACTCCATCCCTGGAGGTGTTCAAGACCAGTTGGATGGGGCCCTGGGCAGCCTGGTCTGGTACCAGATCTGGAGGTTGGTGGCCCTCCCTGTGGCAGGGGGTTGGAACTTGATGATTCTTGGGGTCCCTTCCAACCCAAGCCATTCTGTGATTCTTTGATCAAGATTAGTTGCTTTGGGGAGGAGGAGGAAGAAAGCTTGCCTCCATTCTCTTTCCTTTATGCACTGAAGACATAAATGCTAACCTAAACCTCACATGTTTACAAACCAGCTCCACTCCACACAGAGATTGTTTTGAAACATGCAAATAAAAGGTGCGTGACTTCAATTTTATCGCTCTCAGTATTACATATTTGTTAAAATGTTTAATGTTGTGAGAACAACAGGAGATACAGAACTCTGAAGAGTCTGTTTTGCAAACAGAACTCGAACCAAATGCCAGCATTTGCTGGCATTTACTTCCCCATCTGGGAGCATGTTTGGTTCTACATTGTCATGCTGGGATGGGGGCATGGCACTGTCTACCCTGGTGCAACCAGTGAAGTTCAGAGCCCTGTGCTTAGGAGGAGCTTTCTGCATGTGCAGTGCTAAATGCCAAGCAGTCTCTTGTCACCATAGACCAATTACTAAGCTATCAGCCTAGAAACAAATAGTTGATGTCCTGACTAGGAAGCCGAGCACCATGTAAGGCCGCGCATGGTCTGTCTGAGCTGTAGTGACTCAAAGCTTGAAATTGAACCATTGGATAAGGTGCAGTGTCCTAATATTTTTGTGTTCTGGGAGTGCTACGAGGCCTTCTGTGATGGGACGTGAATTGAAGAAAAGGGATCTTTTGACACAGGCTTCTGGCTTCTTGGTGGCTGTCACCTTGCGGCCACCAGCAGTGCTGCAGATGTTGAGCTCAGAAGGGGGGAGAGCAGGGAGAAAGCCAAATAAAGGGGTGAAACTGAAGAAGGCAGTGTGACCAGCACCAGCTTACATAGTCTAAATATTTAAAGATGATGTAATTTTCTGTTAGCCTAGACTTTCAGGGGAGTCTGCACCTCAGGGGCATCTTTTATAAATTGTTGTGCTGGTTTGCTTTCTGTATTGTTACAGGTATTGTAGAACAGATATACTTGAGACAACTTCAAGCTGAGGAATACAAAGAAAGTGAACTGCTGCTCACGTAAATTAGTAATATTGCCATAACTTAAGTGTTACGGTAGATATGAGCAACAGCTCATGGAAGATACTGAAGTTGCAACTTTTTACTCTTGTTTTTACTTTTTACTTTTGTTTTGAGTCTTTGGCTCAAACATCCCTCCGCAGCCGTATGGTCCACCTGCAGGTGTGTTATGGTTGTGTTGCACATCAACATCAGCCATGTTTTTGTTCTAGCCAGAACACTCATTGACTACAGTGGGACGGGGCTTTGGGATGTTCTTTTAAAAGGGAAGATTGAAAGTAAATCATACCCTACTAAGCTTTTTCTTTCAGTTTTCTCTCTCTGAGCCTTTTTTAGTAATTCTTGGTAGCTGTCACCAGGTAGATTTAACAGCTGATTCAACCAGTGGCCATTACTACACTTCACTTAATGTACCAGCTATTTAGAATTGCAGTAAGTTAGCCCTTAATCAAAATAAATAACCTAGAAACTTCTAAGTAAGTGTTTGCATCTTAACATTCTCCTCTTTTTTCTTTCTCAGGGCATGAATTTCATAGCTGGATACCTGATTCTTATTACAAAGAATGAAGAGGAGTCCTTTTGGTTGCTAGATGCCCTTATTGGAAGAATATTGCCTGGTATGCTAAGAGCTTACACAGTTATCTTTGTATACTGAAGCCTGGTTTGTATTTGATCTCAGCATTTTTTTTGTCCATTTTCCAAGATTTCAGATGTTCAGTTGGCTTCAGTGGACTGAAGATATATTAAGATCCTGGAAACAAGGCAATGACAGCAGACAGGCAAAACTTACCTGCTCTGCAGTCAGATTTTAGCCTTGGTTTTGTTATATCTCACTCCCTGCTTATGCCTGTTAGGTAGGTGTCTTCCTGTGTGTGATACTGGGGAACAGGACTTGGATGGTGTCATTAATTTGGCACTTCTGGTTGCAGGAATATGATGTGAGGCACGGATGAAGAAGTGACTGCAGAGTAGAGATAGGGGATACACACAGCTTGAGTGCTAAGCCTACAGCAGCGATTCCCAGTGACATGGCAGGAGGCAGCATGACCTTTCTTCAGAAGTAGCTGCAAAGTGGTGTGGGTTTCTGCTAGGCAGGGGACCTCTGAGCAGGCATGCCCTGGGCACTGTTCATGCAGTAGTATTGTGCAGCAAGGCGAACAAATGTCCAAATCCTGTCTGTGTATCTATGTGACTTTCTTATCACAGCTCTTATAAACAATTATAGGATCTAGCCAGGCTGGTCTGTAGAGCCTTGAGGGCAGTACAGCACACTGTAAGGTACAGATGACCTTTACATCTGGTCAGCTCAGCAGCTGCCTAGATTCTCTTACCTGAAGCCTGTCTTTGCAGCAGGAGCTTACATGCTGAATTTTGCCTTGTACATAAGCTGGATTTGTTAATTCTTTTGACCAACTGTAAGGAAATACCTTTTACACTGAATACGCCCTATAGGAGCTGAGTTCTTGACGTATAGGCAGAATGGTTGGATTTTGTTTGCAAATTGCTGGAGATGAGCAAAGAACACTTTGACTTGTGAATCCATCTGCAAATATTTGCAGTTTTACAGCCTTGGAAGTTTACTTTCAAGCTATAAAAATAGCCTAAAGAAATCAACTGCTTTGTTTTTGCTCAGCCTTGAGAACTGTAAGCTGTGCAAACAGGTAGGAGACTGAAGGCTGCCCTCTGCCACGTGACCTGTCACTGCCTGAATGCCACTGACATCACTGGGGGCGATAAGGCCCTCAGTAAAAGGTGTGCTTGATTGCAAACTGATGCGTGGCAACTTCTGCTGTGAATGTTTCGATGGTTTTATATGTTTTCATTCAAGTTGCTCTTATTCTGTCCTCCTAGTTGTTGCATTTGTCTTATGATGGTAGCACTGCTGTTAAGAAGAAACTCGTAATATGAAAGGCAATTATTGTGTATAAGGGAGATGTGCACCTACTTGAATTATGTCCATAGATACTTTTTTCTTTTTTTACCAGCCTGTTCATAGATATATTTTTACTACCCTCTATCAATAGTCTTATTACAGACTTTGTCCTGGGCTTAGCTAATAGAATCGTGGAATCAGCAAGGTTGGAAAAGACCTCTGAGATCATGCAGTTCAGCTGTCCACCAATATTTCCCACTAAACTATGTCTCTCAGTACAACATCTGAACAGTTCTTGAACACCCCCAGGGACCGTAAGTCCACCACCTCCCTGGGCAGCCTGTGCCAGCACCTGACCACTCTCTCAGAGACGAAGTATTTCCTAATGTCCAACCTGAATCTCCCCTGGCACAACTTGAGGCTGTTCCCTCTAGTCCTATCACTAGTGACATGGGAGAAGAGAATGATTCCCACCTCACCACAGCCTCACTTCAGGTTGCTGCGTAGAGCTATAAGGTCACCCCTGTGCCTTCTCTTCTCCAGATATCCAGTGCAGAGGATCTCAGCTGTAAGGGGAAAGAGGTATCTGCTCAGAATGGCTATGCTGGGTGTGCTTTCTCCTCCACAGCCAGCTTTGAGAGAGCTTGAGGTGCTTCTTCCAGCTTGGCTCACTCAGCAAGAGCCCAAGTTAGCAGGATGAAGCTTTTGTTTAGTAAAAATATCCAATAAAATTCAAAGCTTGATGGGTAAGACAACTGCGTAATTTCAATGAAATGTTATGTATGTGTCAGAGAGAGAGACACAGACTGTGTCTGTGAAGAAACTTTCCCAGGTGAGTACCTCCCTTGTGTTAGTAGCGCTGAGTATGGTGCATTTCAGTTTAAAGCTGTATAATTACTTGTTGGGGAAGAAGAGAAATACTGTACCTACTCCAGTTTTTCAGAGGGAAGAGTCAGTTTTGTTTGATGCTAACAGGTTGATGAGCCAGTCTTTTCCTTTAGTTTCATTGCTCTTCTCTTGGTCTGTTTGCATTACAGTCTTCGCTTTCCCCTTTAAGTGCAGCGAATACACCTCCAGGTCATGTCCTCATTTTCGATTGTGTCCTGTCACTGCTGGTTAAATTGGTAGATTTAGGACAATTTGAAAATCCCTTCTCACAAATGCTTCTTTGCCCCTGCCCACACACATTTAATTGCACGCAACGTCCACGCTGGTAACTGGCAACTGGCAGGGTTTTTGGCCAGCACGAACCCAGGTAGCCACAGATTGCATTCCTGAAACCAGGGCTCACCTTCCTGCTTGTAATGGCTCTTTAGGCTGAGGAAGGGAGGTGTGTGCATTAGAGCGTGATGGAAGTACAGCTCCCCCTGGCAGAAGGGGACAGCTTGGCAATGGGTCAATGTAAGCAGAGGTTTTCTGGCTGAATTGCCCTATCACACCCCCCAAAAACCTTCTGAGGAGTTGCATGTGCCTGGAACTGGGTGTGCACCACACATCCACTGGACGTGGCACTGCTCAGTACAGCTAGCTGAGCAAAGCCAGACAGATTCATCCTTCTGCTGAAGGCAGTCCCACAGCCTGTTGTATTGCCAGCTGCTCAGCGAGGGCTTTGGAAGGATTAGGAGCATATCTCCACCCCTTATCGTGGGAGAATTGAATTGTTTAACTGAAGTTTTAGGTGTTTCCAAGATCTCTATTCCCAGGTTCAATCAAAAGATGCCAGAGCAGACTGTGTGGCCAAAGGAGCCAGTAGGGATTCAGTTCAGACTGAGAGTGCCTGTGTCTGCAATTCCCCTTCAGTATAGCTCTGCTTGCTGAGATGCTTTTTTGTTCTGTTGGGGAAATATTGGGAAGGTTGGATTACCTTAGAGAGCAGCAGGTGAGAGGTAACTTTTGAATGTGGTACCTTGGTGTGTAATTTAAGGAGCATAGTAATCATGTTTTACTTATTTGTGAATAAATTGGGAGTCTAAGAGGGGAAAGTGTGGCAGTTATACACTCTGCTATACATATATCAGGATTTAATACACAGATAACAGAAAATGTTTTTTTTTTGTGCCCTGACATGAGACAACATCTCTCAGCTCAGTAGTATTAACAAACATCAGCTCTTTCTTTGTCCCCAGCGCTGTTAACAAAGTTCTTCATTTAGGTTTAGCCTATAAGTACTCCTCAAGGGTCAGCCTGTCAACCTTCCTTCAGCATGGTGCCTTTTAAAGTGGTTGGCTTGTTGGTTTAACTGGTGTGCTGCCTGGTTGTTTACAAATAACTTCAACTAAGAACAGAGTTTTGATGGCGTGGTCGCTAAACTGGCAGACTGCACTAACGGGCATTGTCTGCAAGGACAAAAGGTGCAGTGCAGGATAGTGCTCTGGTGTGCAGCTTAGCAGCTGCTGGTTGAGGCAGACGTCTGTGTGTTTGGATAAGGGATATCTGACACGTTTCTGGTTCTCAGCTGTATCAGCCACAGGCTTGCAGGTATTGTTTCATAATGCAAGAGATGAGAATATTTCAACAGACTAACAGAACCTAATTGCTCATCCAGCTTTTGGCATGTCCTCATCTTTCTACTGATGGATGCTACGACATTCTTTCCTGTCATACTGACTTCAGGTTTCAAGGAAGGAGCTGCTTGAGGAATACAGAATGCTCTACTACCTATGCAGTATTTAGGTGTAGACTGCTTGTTTTTCTTTTAGTTGCAAGTAAGCATGCATTTATTTCCTTCTGGTGACTGAGTGCATACTTGGAGGGATTGCTGTGAAACTTGAGAATGCAGAGCTGGTGAGATAGCTGTGTCTTTGAAGACCTGCTTCTCCAAAGGGAAGTGGAACTTGGTTCCACACGGAGCATTTTGGTCAGCTGTGCAGGTAAAAGGCACTGTGGGACCTGAGTGTAGTAACACTGAGCTGAGTTTGCAGCTTAGCAGGAGTCTGTCGTGTAATAAAAAGCATGCCCTTTCACAGAGAGCGCTTGAGCACTGCAAGCATGAGCCTTTAGAGTGGGAAGCTGCAAGGCTGTGCATAATGTGCATGATATCATGTTTGCAAAGTAGTTTTTGATAACTAATCCTTTTTATAGCATTGCTTCTGGGCTGTTTCCTCATTGTGCTCCACTGGTAGCACCCAGCTGCAGGGCTGTGAGCTGCCAAAGTCCTCACACATCCACACAGCATTCCTCCAGTCACACATGAAGCAATACTTGTGTGCAGCTCTGAGGTACAACATCATGTCTGCCCCACAGAGAGAGGCTGGGTAGTCGGGAGCTCAAAAATATGAGACTTGCATGTATTCTGCTGCTGCTAGTCAGCTGCACAATGAAAGGATTCATCTCTGAACGTTAGAGGTCAGCTGTATTTATCTAGAAGTTAAGCATGCCATGTCCTGATAAGCTGAAAGTGGAATGTAGGGGTCATCGTGTGCGTATATTTAGAAACCTTGATAAGCCTGAAGTGCTTATTACTTACAAGTCTGAACGGCTTGGGAGACTGGAGACAGCGGGAAATGAGGAACTGGGCTATTCATTTAAATGATAAGTGCATTTATACTTCAGTATAATGTTATTTCCTAGAAACATCCCTTGCAAATCACAAGACTCATCAGTAAAGGAACAAGCTCATTGTTCAGTACGTGTGCTGGGGAGGAGTAGTACAGTTTTGCCTAAAGCACGGCTTTCTTGTGTGTGACAAAGTATTTCTGTTCTCAGTCTTGCTTTTGTGTGGGAACGTGCTAAACTTTGGCTTTGCACAATGAAGGTACCCAATGTGTTTAAAAATGCTGAAGAACTTATCCCTCTGCATTGCTGTATTTGCTCTGTGGGAGCAGGGCTTCACAGAACTATTGGGGTTGGAAGGGACCTCTGGAGATCATCTCATCCAACCCCCTGCCAAAGCAGCTCCCTAGCCCAGGTTGCACAGGTAGGCGTCCAGGTGGGTCTGGAACGTCTCCAGAGAAGGAGACTCCACCACCTCTCTGTGCAGCTGTGCCACTGCTCCGTCACTGCACTGGGAAGAAGTTCCCACATACATTTGTGCAGAACTTCCTATGCCTCAGTTTGTGGCCATTTCCCCTCGTCCTATCCTCTTGTCCTGTGAGGAGGTTGTAGATGCTCTGTTGAGATCCTAATACACAGTTTTGTATTTGACCTTGTAAATTCCTACAAAAGCATCATTTATCCAAATGAATCACGAAGCAGGCTTTGTAACTGAGCTTGCTGCAGGAGAAGCCAGCCAGGCACACAGCAGTGGTTTCTCCCATTCCCCTGCAGCAGACCACTTTGGCTGGAGCTTGTCTTCACAAAAGCCCCATGCCTGGTTGGAAGGAGAGCCCTTGCTGCTGCTCTTAGTGGTGTATTCCTACATAAGCTTGCCATCTTTTGAATTTGCTTCATTCTAGTCTGTAGCTATTGCTTCTTTTAATAGTTCATTTTACTATATTGAAAAACCCATAGATCTGGTGTGTTTTCTCTGTGAGGTAGTCAAGGTTGCTTTTTGTATTCCTTGGATAAAAACTACCATATGTCCAATAGTACAGTAACTACTGCAGTGCCCAGTGGTGGCTTTTGTCCACCTGAATGCACAGAAGTGATGTCTGACGTCTGTTTCACTTCAGAGATGCTGCGGTTATTTCATGTGTTTTATGTTCAGCAGATGTGAATGCTTTACCTACTTTTCAGTTTATGGCTAGAGGAGGTGTGTGCTTCTTATTTCACTTGTGCCTCTTGCAGTTTGCTTCAAGATTGAAATTAATTCTCTTGTTGCCTTCTTTAGGCTTTGAAGTAAGAGGATTGTGGATTTTGTTTCCTTTCTCTACAAGCTGAAGGGTTGGTTGTGCTTTTCCGTCCAAATATCAGGCCAGAGCCGTGTGTATCTGCTCAGCATTCTAGTTGAGCCTCCTGCATCTGCCCACATCTTTCAAGTAACTTACTGGGAGCTCCCACTGTGACTCCAGCAATGTTGTAAGGAGATGAAGAAAACGTAACTTCATGAGGTTATTTTTAAGCGTGCAATAATACAAGTGTGTGTTTTGTGCTGAAGTGTTAAGAATAATCTTGTCAGAACTGATAAAGTAGTTCCTTTTCCTAATCCCATGTAGGAATTAGCCAGAAATCCAGAACCATCAGCAGCGCTCGCCAGTCCTGTGAGACTCGCGATACAGCTGCGCATTCAGAAGTGTTTGCTTCCTCCTTGCTCAGCAAGCACTCATGGCAATCTGCTGTGTTCGGTCATGAGCTCCTCTCCAGTGGAGGAAATTTCATAGAACCACAATTACAGAACACCCCCAGTTGGAAGGGACCACAAGGATCATTGAGTCCAGCTCCTGGCTCCACACGGGACCACCCAAAATCCAGTCCCTCTGTCTGAGGGGGAAACTGACCAACAGCATTTTGTTCTGCTACGTGCTCTCTGTGTGAGTGCTTGGGTAGCTGTGTCTTTAATCTAGATCGGTTTCTAATGATGCACAGCTGCATCAAATGTATAACAGTGAGTTACTATTAAAACCAAACCCAGCCTGTTTCATTCCTCATAACTGGAATGGCTGAATCTTGTTTGTGCTTTCTAAATGCCAACTTTGCTTTGTTTCTCTGAGTCTCAGAGGTCACATACGGAGTCCTTGCTCCTTTGTATTTCATCTTTATCCACTGTAAAGTCAGGAACTATATCATCTTTGCTTTTCTTTCTATGGTCTTTATTTTTAAGAGCATCCCTCTTCTTTTTCCAGACGGTAGCTGCCACATCTGCTCAGAATATCATTATGCTGCATGAAAAGCAAATAAGAATCCAAAAGGCTCTTTCTGTCCCCCAGAATTCAACTCTCAAGTTTGGGATCAAGGGCAGTGAATTAAAAAGGATGACTTGAGCCTGTCTGGGGGTTTTGCTCATTTTCCCCTGGAGGATGGGGAACTCGTTTTTAAAATGACTTAAGTGTAAGAGTTGAGCTTGCTGTAGAAGCACATATCTGCAGGATATCACTGTGGCCAGGACATCTGCAGGGGGTCACTTTGACCCAACAGTGCAGAAAGAGTTGGCAGTACTCATGGTTTTCCTCCTTTTCCTGTTGTGATTTTCTGATTTCCTCCCAAACATGTGTTGTTCAGCTTTTTTACACAAGGACTCACAAAACAGATTCCTATAAGACCTGTCTCACCTTTTAGAACTGTCCCGTGGTGGCAGCAGAAGAGCACTGCCCTGCCTTCCTGGCCAAAGCAGGCCGACAGTTGCCAAAGGGGAGCAAACAGTGGAAGAATGCTGGAAAGGTTTTGTTTTTTCTTTTTCTATGAAAGCGTACAGTAGAATTGGTTTCTGTTGTGACTGGAAATGTAGAAGTGAACGCTGTTCATGAAGCTGGCCAGTTGCTGTTGGCAGCCTGCTCTTGCCTGAGGCCTGCACTGCTTTTCTGCTCAGGCCTTGAAGGAAGTCTGGCTGCAAACCTACTCCTCTTGCAGCAAGGAGCCATGTTGGAGTGCTGCAGAATGATGTAAAAATGAACCAGTTTTGGTTTGTGGGGTAGAGAGGAAACTTTAGCCGGGTAGCTGTGGCGGCTGCTCAGCAAACTGCACTTCTTCAGCTCCTGTACCTGTTGGTGGAGTTGTTGGCTGCCTGAGGAGCTGCAGATTGCCGTACCGCACAGGTCACTTTGCAGAGAACTTTGTCTTCTAAAATGGCAGGGGTTGCTCTCTTTCCTCTTTGTCTGCCACGTGTGTCACAGATACATATCACTTGGTTTGTCGCAGGCTGAGTTATGTGGGCTGTTGGAATACTAGTTAGGAACGCTGGAAGATGTGCAGCAGGGCCCAGGTCGTGCCTCGTGTCTTTCTGCAATACTAAGAATAATTCCCAGGCTGCTTCTCGCAGAAGGAGTGTTTATATTTAACCTGACATATGCACAACAGACTCGAAGGATTATTTTTTAACTTCTGCAGCTCTGACTTGGGGAGGTAATCCAAGGCTAGAAGAGTACTGCTTCTTAAACTTTTATTTTTGGAACCGCTTAATCTAGCTGTAACACCTCACAAGGATGTGCAGTCCTCACAAATCCTGATTTCCTGCAAATCTCATTACTGCTGGGGGACGCTGGCAGGCAGCCGTATGTGGTGCGGGGTGCAGAGAGGTGCCACTCACTGTGGGCTGCCCCAGGAACACACAACGGGCAAAGAAGGCACGTGGGGAAAGCAAGGGAAGCCTATGGGCGGCTTGCCAAAGAGCTTGGAAGTGGGGAGCCTGAACTAGGAGGTCTTTAACGTCCCCTCCAACCTAAAGCCATTCTATGACTTGATGATCCTTAAGGATCCTTTCCAACTCAGGATGTTCTGTGATTCATATTGGGAAAGTCGGTTTTCATCCACGAGTTTGTGGAATTTAGTAATAAATAATACATTAGAAGAATGATTTCTAGTACAGTCTTTAATTTGTTGCCTTCTGGAACATGAAAAGTAACGTAGCATGTGATGGCCTTAAATCACTTTGTTTTTTCAGTGTAGAAATAAAAGGAAGTGATGTTGCACTGTGTTTTCTCAGGAGATAACCTCTTGTCCAAGGATGCTCCTGCAAAGCAACCCAGATCAGTAGGTGTGCTATTGACCTATGCTTGCTGGCCACTTATTTATTTTTCGTTAGTGAGTGGCAGATTGGGAGCAGATGCTGGCTCAGGTCCCTCCCGGGTCGTAAACTGTGCATTGTTCCCCACAGAGGGGATACTAATGAATATGCTAATTGTGTCTGGGTAATGCAGACTGAGAAATTTCAGATTGTTTGTGCACTCTGCAGAAGGCTGTAGAGCTGGTGTATTTGGGTGGCAGGTGAGTGGAAATAATCTGCTGCACAGCATCCTGTGAGGAAGTGGGCTTTGTGTCAGAAAAGGGCATCATGGCCTCGGAGGGACTCTGGGCAGAGCAGCCATTACAGCCTGAGAAGATCAGGACAAGGAGGCTCACAGAGCGGTGTCAGTGATGGGGGAGGAGAGTTGGAACTGCAGACTTTTGCTGAGAGGACGTTTTGGAGGCTCAGGGGTTGGGCACTGCTCTCAAGTCAGAACAAAGTGGGGAGCAGTGCGGGTCTGATGTTAGCCCCCATTTGTGGCACCCAGCCATGGTACCATGTCACTTTGAACAGTGACAGCGGGCCTGGCTGTGGAGGGTGGGCTGCTTTCCTGGTTAGGGGGGTGGCTGGATGTACATGTGCATACAGACATACAAATACACTTATTGTGATACAGAGAGTGACAGATATGCTAATTAATATCCCTGGTAGTTCTCACCGAGATCCCAGCATTTGCTCTGCTGCACTAATTAAAAATAGCAGCTGCTGTTGATGTCAGGATATCAGGTGATGGCACGGGGTCCTCGTGCCTCCCAAGGACACTCACTGGTGGCAGTGAGAAGAAGCTTGTGCTCACATGTTTCAGGAGCACCAAAATAAATGGTTTGTGGATGTATGAGAGGAGAAAGGAGGGGAGCAAAGAACACAGGGCTTGTTCTTTTGTCTCAAGTTGAATTCCCACGAGGGCACCTTCCACATTTGCTTCCTGCAGTAGAACGCATCCATTCAAGCTTCAGTGTGTCGGTGGGCACCTCAGTGTGTGGGTTCCTTGGGCATCCATGTGACTCTTGTCCTCTACTGGGCCACCTGAGCTCTCAGAAACCAAAATAGTGCTTTTCTTCTCTTAAGTGTGCCCAGAACGATTGTTCACAGAACAGACGTGCTCACTGTTTGGCTTGGACTTCAGCAAAAGGAGTGCTGACCCTGTCAGAAAGGCTGTGGACAAACACTTGCATTGTGCTGCCTTCTTCCAAATGCTGCTTACAGGGGCTTAGTGCAGTGAGCAGTAATGCAGGAGATGAGTGTCTGATCCTTACGGGTCCCTTCCAACTTGGGATTTGTATGGTCTGTGCTTAAGGAAGAACCAATTGGCAGAAAGCATCACACAGGAGATGATTTGATAGGCGTGAATGCTGTTGCGTGTACCGAGATCACCCTTGGCTAAGAGAAGGGCTGTGTGACCCCAGTGCAGGCACCTTCACTGCCTGGTTTAATTTACTTGAACCTGGGCCACGTGGGCTCAACGTGCCTTTGTATGTTCAGCCCAATTCTGTGGAAAAATAATGTCTACTGACTACTGAACGATGGCTTCTTCTCTCCCAAGACTATTACAGTCCCGCAATGCTGGGCCTGAAGACCGACCAGGAAGTCCTGGGAGAGCTGGTGAAGATGAAAGTTCCAGCTGTGGCCGAGCTGATGGAAAGGCACGGAGTCATGTGGACCCTTGTGGTGTCACGCTGGTTCATCTGCTTGTTCATCGACATCCTCCCAGTGGAGGTAACGGGTGACGTTCCGTTCTTCTCAATGTACACTCGTGCTTGTCGTTCCCTTTGTAGTGCGTTAGCCAGCATTTCCCACAAACTGTGGTCTGAATTCTCTCCTTTCCCACAGACTGTGCTCCGGATATGGGACTGCCTGTTCTACGAAGGCTCCAAGATCATCTTCCGCGTGGCCTTAACATTAATTAAGCAGCATCAAGCTTTTATTTTGGAAGCCACCAATTTCCCTGACATTTGTGACAAATTTAAGCAGATCACCAAGGGAACGTTCGTAACGGAGTGTCACACTTTCATGCAGGTAAATTCTCCACAGCCTTTAGTTGGGAATTAACAGGACTGACCTGGACGTGTTTTCTGCATTTAGGAAGATGCGTATTGTTTGGAGAAATGCGTTTCTGGGAATTGCTGACAACCTTATGGCAACCTGCAGATAACAACTGTTGGTGTAAGTTAGGAGCAGAGTGAATGCCGGGTGTGTATAGAAGGGAAGAGTCAGGGCTGAACTCAGAAGACTGAAATGTGAGAACAGGAGCAGGTCTGTCTCCACCCACTCAGCGAGCACTGCCATCACCGTTGCTTCGTGCACAGAGCACAAACCAAGGGATGGCTGTTTGTTTGCCCCCAGAAGTTTGGTGCCCCTGTGTGAGCTCTGGGAATGGCTCTGGTACATCCACAGTAGGTTTCATTTCACTTACAGACCAGGAAGCTAAATTTAACTAGTAGTGCTTATGAGTCTTTTAATTAGAGAACAGAAGGGAAAGGTAAATCACAGGTGTAGCTTAATTTAACAGGAAGATGACTGAAGGAGTTTTCCCTTCCATCAAGAGCCTGGAATAAGAGGTTTGTTAAACATTAACCATCATGAGAATACTGCCAGCTCAGAGGCCAATGCAAACTCTGTCCCTGAAGAGGACTCTTCATTTTCCTAGTCCTGCCCCTCCCTTGAATGCCATTGCATTTTATATTGGCTGCTGTTAGAAAAGCCACCACCTTTTCCTTGTGGTGGCACTGAATGAAAGTATCTGGGTTACTTTTTTCCAGTAGTGTTCAGTTGGAGTGGTAACTGAAGCACACGCTTTTTTTTTTCCATCTTTGCAGAAGTACAGACAGTGGTACAAGAGGTGCTGATGACAGTGGGTATTTTACATCTCTCTCAAGCTCATCGTTTTCAGTTTAATGCAATGCAGACTTTGTTATCAGATGCTGTTCAGAACTGGCATGTTTATAACCTCATCTTCAGAGCTGTCAGTGCAAGTACACAGAAGTGAGAGCCCACACAGCTCAGCTATAGACTTAAGCCCATAAACACACAGCTCCCTTCACATTCTGTTCAGTCAGAAGTTTTAAATCAAGTGGTGAAATGTATTGTTTTCTGTACCCAGGATGGCTTCGTATGCTCTGAGGCCAGAGGTGTGGTTTAATTGGTGGGGTGCTTCTGTGTGGAGCCAGGAGCTGGACTGGATGGTCCACGTGGATCCCTTCCACCTTGCGGCACTGCGTCTCTCACTGTGCATAGCATCCAACGCCACAGCTGCCTCCTAAGAGTAGACTAACTGGAGACTTGCACTCAAGCTAGCTTTTGTACCATTGCTTTTGCATAACTTGTAAAGCTCCCCCATGTCTTTACCAAGGAATAGCTATAGACTCTTCCCTGTTTTGAGTAGGGCAGACAGCAGTAAGCGATTTCATTGGCTGAAGTCACCATTTTTAACAGGATTTTCTCTCTTTTTTCGCCCCCAGAAAATATTCACAGAACCTGGCAGCTTGTCTATGGCAACCATCGACAAACTCCGAGAGACGTGCAGAGAGAAGGTGCTTTCTCAGGGATAGCTCACCAGAGGGAACCAGGCGGTCAGACTCCAGAAACGGACACATTCCTCTTTTTGCACTGACTAAAGCACACTTCAAGCTTTCCATGAGTTAACTGACACTTGACCAATTTTTTCCTGCCTTCCAAGTAAATGTTTTTAATGCTTTGTACTGTATGTCAGACTCAGTAACTGGAACTACTGCAACTGGTGGATTTGTCATTATTATTATTACTATTTTTTATGAATTAAGGTGTTTTCAGAGTAGATGTGAACAGTGTAAGGACACTCCTCTTGAAGTCACTGTCCTTGTCTTTTCAGGGTGTTTTGTAATATTGAAACAAGTGTATAGAATTACATGTCCTTCATATTGTATTAATTGTGACACCTCTTACAATTTGTACAAAATAAATCTAATTTAATTTGTCAGAGCCTGGTTTGGTTGTTTTCTTTTTTTTGTGCTTTGTATATTCCTTTTTGAAAGCTTTATGGCTCAAAAGCTGCAAGAGGACAGCACAGAGAGATTTGAATCAAAGGTGGAAGAAGTGACATTTCTCACTCTGCATGGGGAGGCTGGAAGTAGACACTGCACTTCTCCTTTGTTCCACACTGCTACTTTATTCTAAGGTTACACTGCAGATGCTGTCTCCTCACGTACCTGTGCTTTTGGGAAGGATGCACTTGCTCAGCCAGCTGTGAACAGACTTCCCCCTTGACAAGGGCAGAGCACAAGCAGCTCCAAAACCATACTTGAAGGCAAGCCCAAGTATCCTTCTGCCTCCTGGCAGGAAGAAGCAAAGCAGCAGCCCCAGCCCTGCTGAACAAGCTCTGTCCTCACAGAGCCCTCTCGTGGCCACATTCCTTCCCTCACCTTCCTGCTCTGAGATGAAAGGCATCATCCTGAACACAGTTCAACACACCTAAACCTGAGCAGGCACACATCCCCCCATCAGATGCTAAAAAGCTGACTTCACAGGGAGTGCTTGTGCACTATCCTAGCAGCATTTGCAGAATGCAGTGCTGAGCAGGGCAGGCCTTGGTGCTGACGTTTTTCAGCAGGCCACAGCTTAACATAAGCATCATCCTCTGCAGCCCCCACATTACTGACATGCAGCAGCTTTCCCCATTAGCAACAACAAACAGCAGGAAGGGCTATATGAGCAGCCATACACAGGTAAAGCCCACCTCTGTGACAGAGAAGAAACTAAGCTCTAGTTTAACAATCCCACAATAAGGATGACTCAAAATTCTGGCAGTAGAGCCATGCCCACACCACAGCAGTCATCAAGTGGTCAACTGCTTTAAAAAGAACTCATCAGCAAGGCAAGGGTATACAGAAAAAAAGTGTCTTTATTAGCATTGTTACAGGCAATGCATACATAAGAATTGATCCTTAAAGTGTACAACCCCCCAGCCAAGTTTAAAGCAAGAGAATCAGCAGATTGAGACCTATATTGTACACATGTGCAGTAACAGGATCTCTCCGGACCTTCCAACAGAAGAGACTGAAATCACTTTACAAAAAAATGTAAATAAAAATAACACCCATTTTAAAAAAGTACCAGCTCCTAACGAGCCAGCAGAGCATCAAAAATATCAAACAGGGGAGCTGTCCAATCCTATCGAGTTCCTGTAAGGTTTGAGTATTGCGTTGTTCACACCCTGCATATGCCAGGCATCGTGTTTAAAGCTTAGTAATAAAAAACACACACCTTAGAGATGAGGTGGGGTTTAGATCAATTCCAACTGTGTCAGTTGTTACTGAATTTCTGTCAATGCATCATAGTATCATTATCATCACCCGATGGCAGCAGTGCCAATCATGAACATTTTCCCTTTGTTAAGTGTTCTGAAACTGAGTCAATGTGAATTAGTGACATTTCTCTCCAGAATCTTTATGCTGACTTTACCTTATGCCAATTAAAAAAAATCCTTAAAAAAAAACCAACAACTTTTAGCTTGTTTCTAAGTGGGTAAATATTTAAACTAGTTAGCAAAATTAAACACCAGAATTTTCAGAAGTTATTTTTGTGCATAGTTAAATGCTGCAAGATGATTTCACATTTAATAAAGCAGACTTTTAGAAGCAATTTGCAAGAAAAGGTGTTCCCTTACGATATCGATCTTAGCTCAGGGGAGAGATAGGGGTGGTTTGTTGGGTTTTTTCCCAGCTTCTTGCAATTGCTTTTCATCTACACTGGAATTTAGTGCAAGTCATTAAATTGTTTGGTACCCAGCGTGGCTCCTCTTTCTGCCAATCAAGTAAGCAATCAGGACAATCAGAACCAGACCAGCAAGGGCTGCACCAACTATTATAGGGATCAGCATGTTGTTTTCATCCAGCTGACATTCTTCCACTGAAGAGAGAAAGAGTTATGTTAGGCACCAGTCTGGGCACCTACCCAGGCAGACTCCTCCTCGAGCTGTTTTGCTCTAACTACAGCCACAAAGAACAGCATTAACCAGAGCACCAAGGAACTTCCCAGACCTGCTCCCCTCTCACACAACCATCTGAACACTGTTAGGAAGGAAAGTTGTTTGTGCTCTTCCTTAACTTGTAATAATGACTCCTAGTTATTTCAAAGCTGCTTTTCACATACTTGTCACACTAGCCTCAATTCAAACATCTCATTGATCCTTACAACACCTGCAATACAGCACACAGACACTGAGCACAGCACTTCCTTTCTTGTCTACAGACTTAGGTTTCTATTAGTTTGCAGTTCCCTCCACCCCCATATCAAAATGTAAACCTCTTACCTGCTCCAAACTTGTCTCCATCAACCTTGAAAGCCTGGACCTGAACATTAAATACATTGACAAGGGCTTTGTCCGTGACCTGGAAATTCTCCTCTGCACTGCACCTGTAGGAGTTCCCCACCGTAGCTCTCAGCTCACTCATGCTGTCATTCGACGCTTCAAACGTTGGAGCTGTGTAAGAGAGTCTTATTAAAGAATCCTGAAAAGCAGGAGCTGGGAGCTCACTGAGCTCAACATTCAAAAGATGTTCCTCCCCAGCTTTTCTAATGTGTTCCTTAATGCAGGCAACCCTTAACATTTAAGGAAGCAGTTACTGAAAGTACACTTGAAAGTCCCTACCTTTTGCTTCAGAAGGCAGAGTTGTGCTGACATTCACACCTTGCAGGAAGAATTTTTCACTACTTGCATTCTTTTAAACAAAGAAAGAAAAAGACACCAGTAGTTTTCATTGAAAATGATGGCGTTCAACATGAACTTTGTTACAAGCTATTCCTCTGCCACACCACAACTGTTCCCAGCTTGGGTAAAATCTTTACAGGTTCAGCAGTTCAGTGGAATTCCTGTTCCAAGCACACTCTGTATTTATACATAGGTATGCACTCTTTCCTTATACCAAGAATTAAACCCTCTAAACTGCAGTATTAAAAACAAAGTCATTACTCATTCCCCTTCCCATAGTTGGATCTTTTTGCTATAGTCACTGACCAGGTTAATATACCCACATCAAAAATACTGCAGAGATCTCATGAGCTTTGTCTAGAGATCCTTACCAGTACAAAGTGGAAGGTGATTTTTGTTTTCTCAAAAGCCAGACTCAGGAAGGCAGACGTATTCTCACATCTTCCAGAAGCATTTGTATTATGTGGTATGAAATTCAGCAGATCTAATGCCATCTATGAGAAAAGAGGACTGATATAATACCTACTTTTGAAGAAACCCAATATACCACTAAACCATCAGGAAGCTTCTAGTACGTACACAAAGCTGAATTTACCTATATACTGTGATTCCAGAAAAAAAAAAATCTATGTACCACATCCTTGCTGGTTGATGGCTGAGCTGTCAGTCAGTCCAGCTGTGCAAGAACACCACGCAGCAGGAAACAGCTCAGGGAACACTGCACCACGTGGCTTAAACACAGTTGCCAACATAGCCACCTACTGTACAGCAACACATCAGCTGGGATCCAACTTGAATGTGCAGCCATCATTTGTCTGCCCACAGTCACCCAACATAATTGAGATTAAGCCAAAGGATAGGGAAAAAATTCACAACAGAAGGTCTATACATTAAGCATGTCTGCTTACTGAACCTTGGTTGTTGTTTTCTTCTGAGATCCTTTGAATTATGGCTCATAACTTTGCCTTACAGGCTAATGGGAAACAGGTTTATACACAAGGCTGGCAGGCCAGGCTTTATAGCAACAGTAGAGGCAAAGAGCCTATGCCAAGGCTGCAACTTACACAAACCATGCAGCACTTTCTCTAGTTTATCTTAGCCCTTGAAATTAAGTAACTCAATCACAGAATGGCTTGGGCTGGAAGAGACCTTAAAGCCCACCCAGTTCCCACGCTTCTCTGTGGGCAGGGCTGTTGTCCACTAGACTGCATCGTAACAGTTGAGCCAAATATCCTCTGGTATCAGCTGGAAGTTAAAGAAGTGGTTTTCAAGCAGTTCTGGATCCCTTAGAATTTTGTCAAGTCTGTTTAGTTTTACAACAGCAATTATCTTCCCTTCTAATATTGCTTCACTGTTTTCACTTAGGCACCTTGGGCCAAATTCCTGTATTAACAGCTCAGACATCTTGTTTAGATGGAATCTTTGACAGAAGATCCCCCTAGTCAGATTTTTATAATTTTTACTGCTCCTGTGGAATGGCCACGTAACACTAACTGGATTTGACAGACGAGTTTAGGACTCTTAGTGGAAAAAAAATCTTTAATGACCACTACTTCCAACACTACTGAGCTTGAATAGACCCTAGTGCAAGCGAAGCTAAGCAATTCAAACAGCATTCGAACAGATGAACTCTATGAAAAAAATATTTTTTTTTAAACAAGGAAAAAATACCTTGTAATAATTTAACAAATCTTTTCTAAAGAGTCTGAAGGTTTTGAAGAAAAATGTACCTTTTCATCTTTCTTTAGATAGGTGATGTTAAGCTGTAACCCCATGGAGGCAAGGACACAGGTTCCATTTGCATCAGTCACATTGTATTTACCAACTGCAGGATCTGAGGGTGCTGTGGTTGGTGCTGGGCTGGTTGTTGGAACCAGGCTAGTAGTGTGCTTTGGAGTTGTTGGTGCTACAGTGGTAGTAGAGACCATATCTTCTCTACATTCTGTCTCTAGAGAGAAAGGAAAATATACAGTCATTACCAAACAAAGTTACAGGACTTTCTCATCCCCGAGGGAAAGGAGGACAATTCCAGTACCTTTTCTTAACAGAAGGTAACAAAAGCTGAGAAACAATAGCAAGACATTACTTGAACTCGTTTCAAAGTTTAAGGAGCATCTTAAAACCTAGTATGAAAATACCTCTGCTGTTACTTATTGAAGTTCATGGTGCCCGCATCTGCTTTTATTCATTTCCATCATTCTGCTTCACAAAAAAAAATCATTACAAATGAGATTCCATGTTGACAGAGCCAGCATTCACACTGTCAGCTCAATGCAAGGCTTCAAGGACTCCCCCTGTTGGGCATCCTAGGCATTCGTGTTTCAGAAGCAAAGGAGTAATTCCCATGCCCAGTACTAAAAGCAGTCTCAGAGGTGTGTTGTTCTCATTCCCATCTACACCACCAAGTCATGAGAACCCCACTTCTTTACTGTGACAATACTCAAAGAAACATTAGAATACTATAACGGACCTGCTGAGTCCTCATTGGAGATGGAAGAGCCACAGCATTGCAATGCAACTGCAAGACACTGCTGCTGATGGCAAGAGTGCTCCTGCATCCCTTCCATTTGGGTTTTCGTGTCCATCCTCTCTGCATTCCTGTATTTACAAATACCTACCACCTGAGGTGCAGGGCTGAGTGAGGATGGCTGCCTGACTTCTCTTTTCATCCAGTATCAACACCAGCTTCCACAGTAAAAGGAAAGAGGTACAACAGTGGCTTCACTTGCCAGAGTATTCAGATACCTGGCAGCAGAGCTGAGCTTGTTGTGGACAGCCAAGAAGCTTCCTGCATTGAGGATCTAAGCCAAAACCAAAAGTCATAGCAAAGACATTACCGTAGTGCAGCCTTCCCTCTTCCAAGCCAAGGTCATCCTCCTATTTTATGGATAACTACTTGCAACTTTGTAAGGACTACAGTAACTACAGCAGCCTCACAGTCCATACTTATCTTACAGATAATGGATAAGTAATGAATAGCCTCTGTACTTAAGAAGCAACTTAGCTTTTGATTATGACTCATAAAGAAGAACTCCACATGCAGCCTAATTACACCTTGTGAACTCAAACTCAGCACAACTTTCCTACTCCATTTCTGGAAGGGGAAAGAACAGAGCGAATGTGGATGAATGGAGGAGTGACCCTATCTTCTGTCAGTTTATTGGATACTCTTCAGGTCCCAGAATGTGGTAATGTCCTAACAAATAAACCAAGCAGCCAGTTTAAATGCTGCTTCAATGGAGAATCCCCTGTCTGCAAAGTCTCAACATAAACAGCCTCTTATTGAAGTTGGCAGAGATGGATTTCAAGTGGTAGTTCATCCTAGGTAGAATTTAGATATAGTGTTTTTACTGAACTAACTTACAGCAAAGCTCCTACTAACTCTACAAAATAGATGTGGAAGCAAGATGCTCTTGTCTTTTTCTGACAGTTGCAGGAAAGCAGCTGACAGTTCTACTGACAGATAAAATTAAAGCCCTCTTTCTTCAGAGCTGAGAATCACCACAGCAGCCTCAGTCATTAACCTGTAGGTACACTGCCTGAAGTTACTATTACTATTGCAGATGCACTGACTGCTGACTCCACTTCCTTTCAGTGAACACTGCTCAGATCACCAGCAGAAATATTCTTTAATGAAAGAGCTGCAGGTAGAACAACAACTGCAGGAGAATTCCAGATCGCAAGTTGATCAATAACAGGCTGCCAAAAGTGGGAAGTCTCAAGCCTACGAGTGGAAAGAAAGAGCTGCTCTGGAAAAAAGTTGTTTTCAGGATCAAAACAATTAAAAATGATAAAGTAAGGGCTCCTAAACTACCTGAATTAAAAAATAAGCAATGGAGATAGCTCATTATGCAATGGAAAAAACTACAAAAAACTGCATGCAGTCTCGGGAAAGTAATAAAAGTTAAGGGAAAATGTTAATTAGAAGAAGAAACTCAGCAAGGCAGTATGGATAACAGTCACATGGAAGTGAAAGAAACACCACCACAAAAACCAGAAGCACAAACTGAAACCAAGCAGTATCATGAAATTATGTATATTTCCAAACAGTCAGTTTCATTAAGATGGTGATACCACCAGATAGAAAAAAAAACTATAAACTAAAAAGGGAAGTAACAAGGGATAGAAAGTAAAGCAAATGTTGATAAACTTGTGCTCCAAAAGGAGGAGCCACCCAAAATAATGCAACACTGTCTTACAGTTTACCCGAAGGACTGTGAGAACAGGCAATAAATAGGTGGCACTGAAAAATAACAGACAGTAAGGAGATCTTACTGAAGTTTTGTAGAAGTAGCAGAGCTCTTCCCAACATCATGGCTTGTACTGAAGCCTACTCATAACTGATCACATGCTTACCCACTCTGCCTAGATAACTACACCAAGACACTTAAAATCGGATTGTTCTGAAAACCAAAGTAATAGGAACTACACTTTTTACATTACAAACACTTCCAAGGGATGAGAAACTCCCCAAACTAGGATCTGGGCCATGTGCCCAGTCAACCTACAGCAGCATGTGTTTAGAGCCAAAAGAAATCACAAGGAGGAGGAACGTTTCCCGATTCCTGCACAGAACTCCCAGGAACATAGGACCTTTCAGCCATGAACACTGACACACCCAGAGGAAACATGAAGCAAGTTTATTCATTCCAGAAGATTCTGCTATCACCTTCAGATCGACAACTGCCTAAGTATGTAGAACCAAGACTTAGAAGAAATAGCTGTTGTTGGAAATATTAGCTCAGCGTGTTATGTTTTGTGTTACGAGATACCTACTGTTTGTACTGAAAGTGCCATTTGTGGGATAGGCCTCTAAAGTAACATTGCTGAAAGTAATGTTCACATGCTTCATATGGATGTATTTGGAGTTGATGCATCTGTATTCCGTGCCAAGATGTGCCTGAATAACAGATTTATGTGTCACTTCCATAATTTTTCCTGTGAAAAGATCACATGGCATTAGTATGTAAGTTTTTGTGGACAGAAAAAAAACAGTATTACTTCTGCAAGGGTAACGTAATAAGAACAGGAAGTTTTCATTTTACCTTCAGTTGAATTGGGGAATAAAGTTTCATCTGATAGATTGTAGTGGAAAGTTAGCTCTTCAACTTGGTACATATCCAGAGTTTTTGAGAAATTCAGACTTATCAAGTGTCCTGCTCCAAAACTCAGTGCTAAAACTGGATGAGATGTGTTACCTTCACCACATGAGCTGTGTGACTGCGATGTGGCATTTTGGGGAAGAAAGAAGTGTGCAAACTGCAGGGTAAGAAAACAGAACACACAGAAGGGACAACGTTACAGCTTCTCCTTACTGCTTTTCAAATAACTATGAACCTGCTACAAAGCAAACAAGTGATGCTCATATATATTATATGGTGCCTACTTAGTTACCTATATACAGCAAGCAGCATGTTACTGGCACTCAGATTTCCTCTGAAATTTGAGGACAAAACACTCTCACAGCACCACTCAGACCTTCCCCTTAAGCTAGGGCTATGAACTTGCAGGCACACTCACACTAGACAAATCAAATCTGGCAAATTCTGGACATGTGAAAGATGGGAAGGCTTTAAGTTTTGCTTCCTGACGAGCAACTGAGAAAGGACAAAAGCAAATGGCAGTCTATGCAGTTTTGATATAATTATTTGAGTTTAATACATATTGGCAAAGTAACTTGACGTCTAAGACAAACAGCATTCACTGGAAAGTTTGAGTTTATGGCTTAACAAGAAACAGAAGCATGTTATGAATGCAGTTATTTTGAATGCAAACTTGCATAGAACCATCAGCAGGATTTCAGACTATCAGCACTGAGAAACAGACTACACAGCTCAAATCACACACAGGGAATATAGGCACTGGCAAAGCAGTTGGATGTTTTAATTTCATATTAACCTAATGATTAGAAAAAAACTTCAACAGGAATACCTTAAAACACAAAACTTCAGTAGGATTATAAATAATCACTGACTACTGCCTAGCAGGAGCCAAAGTCAGTAAACTGAAAACCTGAGTATTTGCAAATACTCTTACCTTTAAACTTTTGTTAATAGACTGCAAGCCTGCAGATATACTGTAACCTACAGAAACATGCTAAGGGAGCAGATCACAGGTTTTAGTGAAGTTTGAAAGCTCTGTGCCAGTGGCCATTTCACTTCAGATTTAGTCAATCTAAGTACCTTGCAATGATCAAATACACTACTGAAAAGAGTGGTAGCATTTTCTTTCATTTACAGTCACAATGAAAGTCATTTCAGCTACTAATAGGACTTACGTGGAATTTCAGTCCACATTGCACACCCCTGTTATTGCAGTAATTTCAGGCAGTCTGCTCTTTAATTACAGGAAACATCAGGAACAAAGGAAAAGTTGATGCAACATGACTGGAAGAGGGGAATGTTTGCAGAAGCAGTTTTTCAAGCTTAAATATTTGTTCAAAGTTTCAGTAGTACACACTTAAAGACCCCACACAGTACAAAATGCACATTAGAGACAAGAAGAGAACACCTCCCATTACCTGTTTTTGCCCATTGCTTTTGTATTCCACTGAGAAGGCTACTGTCAGGTTAGCAATTATGCAGACTTTGCCTGTTGAATCTCTCACATCAAATGAAGAGGAAGCTTGTAAAAAGCCTGTAAGAGGAACAAGTAGTTAAATGAGAGTCACAAAAGAGTTAACTTTTCAACCCAAGCAAAGACAAGCATGTAGAACTCCATTTTGAAGACACATCCTGAACAGCAGTTGGGTTTAGAGACTGTAATGACTAACTTACCATAGTAGCCTCAACATCAATAACCAAGAGAATATATTTAACACTCCATTTATAAATGACAAAGCTGCTCAGAGCAAAGCTGTTGACATGCTGCGTCCTCAGAATATAAGAGAAGCTTGTTACAAGCATATCAGTCACACTGCTCAAGGCAGCAACTCCATGTTCACCCTGCACAGCAACTATTTTGCAAGCTTCAGCCAGAACCAACTTAACACATTATTAGGTCCTGCAGCCCTATTACTGCTCAGCCCCCCCAGAGCCTCTCTTCCCACTGTATAAGACACCTGGCTGCACACGTGCTGAGCGCAGCAGTTAGTGGGCTTGGACTGACTGCAGATGTTTGGGAGGCACTGCCAGAGGCAGCGTGACAGAGCGTGCCCCGCCTGCCAGGAAAGTCTCTCCTGCCTGCCATCTCATTCCCTGCACTTGAGAGGAAGATGGGGCCAAGACCTTGATACAAGCAGAGGTCACAGCCTCCTGCCTGCTTTAAGCTAATCTCAGACAGAGTTGCTGACTAAAGCAGGGCTTCTCCTCTGCTCAGAGCACCAGCACAGCTCACACGCTATTACTGACTACGCAGGGAAGGACTGTGTGGCTGGAGGGACTGCCCTCTGAAAGCAGGATGGACTCGCATGGGCTGCCACTGATGACATTCACCTGGGGCACATGTGCTGGCAGAGTGCTGGTTATCCTTCATTCACACTAAGAGCCCCATGGACAGTGCTCCTGCATCAGCATTCAATACCAAGGCACTCACGGTATTTCGTTGCAGATCCCTTTCTTTATGTTCCTCATTCTCTCTGCCCCAACCACACATCCAAAACAAACCTCACCACAAAATGCCTGCAACTGTTCTCTACACTTTGCCACCTCACAGGAAAGCTGAAAAAAGCAGCTGCAAGACAAACCACTCCATTTATCACAAGCAAATAAGCTTTAAAGAGTCAAACATGCTAATCCATTCAACTGCTGATACAGCAAAAAGATCCAGCAGAGGGATTATCAGCTGGACTGGGTAGAATTACAGAGTGGTATGGGTTGGAAGGGACCTTTAAGACCACCTAGTTCTCTCTAGGCAGGGACACCTCCCACTAGAGCAGGTTGCTCAAAGCCCCATCCATGCTTCCAGGGAAGAGGCATCACACCCTCACTGGGCAGCCTGTTCCAGTGCCTCACCATCCTCACAGTAAAGAATTTGTTCCTAATATCTAGTCTAAATCTACCCTCTTCCAGTTTAAAGCCACTTTCCCTCATTCTGTCCCTCCATGCCCGTCTAAAAAGTCCCTCCTCAGCTTTCCTGTAGGCTCTCTTCAGGTACTGGAAGGCTGCTACAGGGAACCTCCCTGAGCATTCTCTTCTCCAGGCTGAAGAGCCCCAGCTCTCTCAGTCCCCATAGGAGAGGTGATCCAGCCCTCTGCCCATCTCCTCCACAGCCTTCCTCTGGACCTGCTCCAACAGCTCCATGTCCTTGTGTCAGGGGCCCCAGAACAGGATATAGTACTCCAGACGGGGTCTCACAAGAACAGAGTAGAGGGGCAGAATCACCTCCCTTGACCTACTGACCATGTTTCTCCTTATGCAACCCAGGATACTGTTGGCCTCCTGGGCTGCAAGCTCACATTGCTGGCTCATGTTGAATCTTTCATCAACTGACACCCCCAAAGCCTTCTCCTTTATCCACTGACGCTGTAACTATATCATAAAAGTCCACTAAGGCAGTCAGCACACACAGAAGGCATAGATGTAGGACCACACTGGAAATACATAATTTCTCTGGCACTCAGTAAGCATTTTCGCTCTTGCTCTTCCTCAGCGACAGTTTCCTTCTTCTCCATGTACAGGAATACATTTCCCCCAGAAAAGGTGACCAAAACAATTCAGTACAGTACTAGAAACAACTGATGCTCCCCCACACGGCAGTTTCAATTTGCAAAGTTTCCTCCAAGTTGATTTTACATTTGGAACTGTTTACCCTGCACCCAAGCACTTGCTTTCTCAAGAACAGTGCTGCTTACACTTCCTTGAAGTTTTCTAGCACTGCATAGAAAGCAGAGTAGAGGCAGAGAACAGCCGCCTGTGACTGCTCGATCTAACACTATCAATGGAAAATGTGACAGAGGGAACATCTCCAGTATACATGCTGACTGCCTTGTTCAATAACTACTAAAAGGGTTTGGTGATTTTAGAACTATAAATAAGTAACAGGCAACAGATGAACAAAAAGAAGAAAAAAAAGCAGGTTTCAAAGAGAAATGCAGGGGAAAGAAAGGACTGAAAAACAGCACTAAGGAACACACTGCTGACCAGAAGGAAAATATGAGTCCTACACATTCCAGATGATTCAGAGAATCAAAGACAATGCAAAGGTACCAGAGAAAACAGAGTAGAGCCCAGATTCTGGGAACAAACAGCTGACAAATCACTCAACAAGTTTAAGTAATAGACAATAAGTGGTCCGAGCAAACATTGAAACATTCCTCCTGCATAGCTACTAGATTTTTGCACAGTTAAGTTCACGCCATAATACGCAACCCACTCTGGCTAGAGTGGAACAAAAACCATAAAACCCCACTCCCTCCTCAGAACTGTTCAACAGCCACTGGATTTGCAGTGTCAGAGCAACAAAAGTACATCAGGGATGAGACAGCAAGCTGACCTCCATGAAGCAGTCTGCTTCCCTGTAAGCACACAAGCATTCATGAGACCAGAGAAAGCACTGTGCTGGCAGCACAATGCACAGCCATGCTCCTGAGGCAGGAGTGGAGAGCAACACAGATCAGACTGAGGGATTTGTAAGGGACAGGAAGGCAAAGAAAAATTAGCAAATGCACGGAGGATCAGATCGAGGCACTGAAGGAGAGAAGCTCCTGCCTACTCTCTGCTCCAGCCAGCCAGCTCAGAGCAGCTCACAGGGTTTGGGAGGAAAGCAGCTGCTGAGTTTGAGAGGGCTGCTTCAGTGTCGACCAGTGATTAAGGCATGAATCATCGCCAGCCCACAAATAGTAAGTGCCTACAGTCAAAATGTCAGGAATACAGAAAAGCAAACTGATGTTGAATCAATCTGTCTTGGGATTATTTCTATTTCAGTTACATAAAGTAATGTGCCATTTTATTACAACATATCTACAAGTTGGGAATATTGCTTGTACTTCCCAAAGCAACGCTGTTCTTTGATATATAATGCAAAAACTGATACAGCCTCCAGCATCTTCTCTTTGAATGTTCTTAATTGACCACATCACCCTACCTGACCACTATGTGCACCAGAGCAGCAGCAGTACTTCAGATTCCCACAACTCAACAGCTCACAGAGTCTCAATGAAAAAAGCAACTTCTGTGAAGTTCATTATTCGTTCAGCTGGAAATGGCATGAGTATCTGGCAGAAGAATCACCAGAAATGCAGTAGCATCAAAGAAACCTCATGCAGTCCAGATGCTTCTTTTGTATTCCAGTAGGTTCCCATAAAAGGGCTGCTTACATTTATTCCAGCAGCATATTTTCAGTTGAAACATCCTAAGATACTGTCCCCCTTCATAGCTCATTTCTGAAGTTATCCTGGCGTGCAAGATTGAAGGCAAAAATGTTTATGAAACAGCCTGATATGCGGCTTTAAATCCAACATCCACCCTTATCTAACACTCCTACATGAGGAAAAAAAAAACAAGCCATGTGTATTAACACTCCAAGATGGAATAAACAAGTCAAAGAAAATCAAAACCTCCTTTCTTACGTAACAATTTGTCTCAGTGATCAACCACAATTTGCTTTAAACCAAAAGCTATGATGGTTGCAGAACAATCTGGCACGTCCAAACAACCTGAATCTGAGCCTTCTGAGCACAGTTCAGAGTACACTGGGATTCTTGACCCATTCCTGCCCGCACCATAAAGATTTCAGGTCTCAACCTTCCCATGATTTAAATCCTGTTAGTCAAGCACAGCAACCCTTCAGCTGCCCTCTTGTATAATGGAAGCTTATTAAAGGAGAAAGATGAATACCTGTTGTGCTCTAGAAAAAGCAAGCACCTATTATTAATGTCAGTTGTTTACACTGGCTGCCTGCAAAGAGAACTTCGGTTACAATAGTTAATGATTCACTGTCTCCAAGTTTCACTAAAACAATGACCACTGATAAAGACAGCAAACCAATGCTACTTTTATACAATTTGGACTTCACTACTATGTTCTTCTGCATAAATAAAACCTTCAGTATTTTTGTGCCTCCCTGTGCAAGGAAAGAACAGCAAGCCATCCCCATTTAGCTAGACAACACCTGTCCCTGACAGAGAGCACATGGAAAACTGCTCTCCATTGGGCATCAACAAGATGCCTCTTACCCACAGAATGTTTATTTCTTATTGCAGAAGTGAACAGAAATGCCCAGTAATCCACTCCCTTTGCTGGTTTGCAACTTGGTGCTTTTTTGTGAGCAAAAGAGTGACCTTCGTGCTTCAGACTTCTAATGTCTGTGCCAGAAGCGTAAATGGAAGATCTCCTGAGTTAATTTCTCTAACCTCCTGAAGTAACCACCACTCCCAGGTAGAAACCTTGAACAATTGGAAGAGCAAGCAACACAACTTGCTTAAATCCTGGACCTACACAACCTCAGGAGAGTAATGAAAAAAAGAAACACCAAGAACTTTAAAAATATATTTATCTTTAAAGATCATACTATTTACCCACTCTCTTGCTTTCAGAGAATGAATGAAAGCAGGGCAGATTCACTGCATGAACTGCTTTTCCCAAGACAAACTGATCTTCATAAGAACTCAAACTTAGCATTTACCCACCACCAATGGACTCAGACCAGGAGCATAGTTTCAACAGCAGGAAGAGATAAGGCAGGGCACACTTCAGATGCTGTTTTAACAACCTGCAATGTAAACCATGGAATAAAAGGAGACCACAGTTCAACTCTAGAGTGGGTGAGAGTACTACAGGACAGAATGGGATGAGCTGCACTTGTGCAGTGCAGCATCTGATGAGTTTCAGATCCAATCCCAGAAGAATCATCCCCGCTAACTTGCAGGGATGAATTCATAGTCAGTTTCAGACTACCTTTTTAGCACTGCTGATTTACATCAAGATAGCTGACAACTTGTTTCTCAATACAGGCATGCAGGTGGATGAACAACCTCTGTCATAAACACAACAGCACAGGAGCATTATAATAGAAAGGATACTTTGCAGCTATACACTCGACATTTGGCCAGACAGTTGCATCCAGCTTAGTCACATGAAGCTTCTTATGGCTTACAGTCTAGAGGAAGGAAGTCTTGAGATAACTCTACAGCAGCTGATGCCACAAGTCCTGCAGGAGAGCTGACCTACCATGGCGAGATGTCCCAGCACTCACGTGAATTCCTTTAGCACTTGCTCTGCCTAGTACTGCTGTGTCACACCACACAGCTAACATGTCCTTCAAGGAAGCTGACAGCCCCAATAATTAAATAAGGACCACATTTCCCAATCCCACACTGGAGAAGGAGCAGCTAAGCCACATGCTCCTATGCAGAGCCACGTTTGAAACTCCATCCGCTGCTGGCAGGGGCACTGTCCCTGCTCTCACCCTTGGAAAGCAGAACTGGCAGGCAGCGGTGCTGCCAGGTGACAGAGAGGGCAAAGACACTGCTGCTCTCAAGTTCAGCAGGATGCCAGCACACCAACACTGAAGTCAGATGCATAGCAAACATGATTAGAAACCATCCTACTCACTACAGGACAATCGGGAAGCAGGTTACACAAAAAGTGAAACCTTCAAGCCAAGCTAAGCAGAAAACTAAGGAACATGCCTCAGACAAACAGCATGACAGGAGCTGGCAGAGGCCTGGCCCTATGAGCCAGAACTGCACAAGTCAGGACTGAGCAAGCCATCACGTGGTGAAGGACCTGGCACTCGCACACACATTCAGGTCCCTTAACACTGTGCCAATACACTCAAAGAAGCCACCAAGCAAGCACAATGGTTAAGGACAGCATTTGATAAAGCCACATTTCAGAAGCTGCACAGTGTGTGAGCAAGTTGCACCTCATGAAAAGTACTCAATACGCAGTCACATATAACTAGCAATTTTAAGATTCAGGAAGATAGTTTAACACAACATTATTTAGCAGCTATAATTTGCTAGCTAAGTTTCTCTCCCTGTATGCTGCCATTCCCAAGGAGTGCTTTGGCCTGTTACCAGAGCTCTTGTAATCAGTACATTCAATGCAAGTACAAACAGCAAAACACACTGGTAGCAAAGTTTAAAATTCCCCTTCAGACCAGGGTTGTGCAACTAGAGCACGAGGACCATGCCTCAATAATTCTGAGCCAGCATCATGGTACCTTTACTTCATTATTTCCCCCTGGATGTCAGACATTATTTACTCACTGAATCGATCAACGGCTACTCCAAACTTAGATTTTTGGAAATGTTTTCTCTGCCATGCCTGTCTTTTGCTACACAGAACTACTAGCACATTGGCATGGCAGAATCAGAAGCAGCTCTATTGGACCTGACACACAGCAGCACAGCTGACATGTTGTGCTCAGCAGCACATAGGTCTCTCTGTATCACCATCTCACCATTAGTCAGGAAAATCATCAGGAAATGCTTAGCGCTGACATGTGAAGCATTCAGCTTAGCACTTGCTGCTCAATGTGAAAGGAAACTGAAAGAGCAACTGACATGCAGGGGAAGGGGGAAAAAAAAAATCAAGCAGATATCAATCTCCTATCCTCAAGTCAAGGCGCTGCCAAATGCTTTCCCATAGGACCCACCCATGCTAATCCCTCAGTCGCCTGTGATCTTGCCTTAACCTGATCAACGTTCCCTCTGATGACTAAGGGGTTGCGAACACCTGACAAGTCAGGTCATCCTATGCCATGCTGCTCTGCACTGCTGTTCTGGCCTCTGTCCTGCACAGGAAGGTGGATGTTATTTATTTGCACCAAGAAACTCTCCCTCGAGATCCCATCCACAGCAGGAGGTTGGAACTGGATCATCTTTAAGGTCCCTTCCGACCAAAGGCACTCTACAGTTCTAAGATCCGAGGGAGAAGGGATGTCAGCACATGAAGTGGCACAAATCCATGGCTGTTAGTAAACTGATGCTCTATAGTCTAGTAAACTTGCCTGTTGCTTCAACAGTAGAAGCAACACACAGATCACACGCTAAGCAGCTAAACGGACTGAGCTATGTTTACAACTGCTACCTGAGCAGAGGAGAGCTACCACAGCCCCACAGCACATCAGCGGCGGGACCCACAGCCTGCGCGGAATGCAAGCAAGCGCGATTCTTTAACGGAGCCCTACGCACGAGTCCCCGCTCAAGCGGCAGCTCGACGCCTCTCGGGCTGCAGACAGCAACCCCACAAGCAGGCCTGTCAGCTGTGCCCCCCAGCGACTCCCCTCGGGCCCATCCTAACAGTCACGCAGCCCCTCAGCGGCCCCCTATGCTGGCGCAATCCCCGCTCCCTCACGCCCCCGGTCGCAGCCGCAACCCCCTCCCCCTACCCCCCCGCGCCACCCTCATGCATTCACAGCCCGTCGCGCTGAGGCGCCCCGCGGGCCCCACCACAAGGCCCCTCCGCCGGAAGGAGGGCGGCCGTGAGGGGAGCGCCCAGCTCCGCTCCCGCATAGCGAGACCCCGGGGCCGGGGTTACTGCTGACGGTCGCACGCGTCCGCTTACCGAGCAGGACGGCCGCGAGCAGCGCCCGCGCCATGGTGGGGCAGGAGGCGCGAGGCGGCGGCAGAAGGGCAGACAGAGGCGGGGGGCGGTGGCGCAGCACCGCGTTAGAGAGGCAGGCCGTTGCACCGGCCGATCATAAGGCCTCTGACGTCACGCGCCCCGCCCGCGCGTCTCACGTGATGTGTGAGGCAGAGCAGGGGGAGGGGGAGGTCTCGCGAGAGGGGGTGGTCTTTCGTTCCCCTGTGGGGGCTTGTGTGGTTTGGGGGTTGAGGGCCTGAGGGTTCTGTTGACTGGGAGCATATTGGGACCAGCCAGCTGGAAGGCAGCCCTGCGGGAAAGGACCTGGAGACGTCAAGCTGAACGTGAATCAGCAGTGTGTTTCTCACAGAATCACAGAATTGTAGGGGTTGGAAGGGACCTCTAGAGATCATCGAGTCCAACCCTCTGCCAAAGCAGCTCCCTACACCAGGCTATGAGCACCCACAGTGTTCTTGGCTGCGAAGCATCCCCCAGCACGTTGGGACTGTTGTCTTTCTGCTGTACTCGTCACTGGTCAGACCTCAGCTGGAGAGCTCGGTCTTGTGCGGGGCTCCTCAGCCCAGGCAGAGCATGGGCACAGTGCAGAGAGTCCACCATAGGGCCACTGAGATGGTCTGAGGCTGGAGCAGCTCTGCTGTGAGGAAGAGCTGGGGCTGCTGGGCCTCGAGAAGGCTCAGGGGGATCTCAGCACTGTCCATAAATACCTGAGGGAAGAGTGCACAGAGGGCGCAGCCAGGCTCCTGTCAGAGTAGCACAGTGCCAGGACACGGGGCTGTGGGAACTAAGTGGAACACAGGGCTCCATCTGCTTAGGTATCTTGCTGTGGCTCACAGTAGGGGATGAAGCTCTGGCGTATAGCTAAGGTGGCACAGATGAGTGAGAGCAATTAAACCAGCCTAAGCTCTATTTTGCCTTCAAAAACAAAACAAAAAAAGAAGTGGTGATCAGATGTTAGTGCAGTAATGGAGATACAGAGCCCAGACATACGATCACTTTGTAATTCAATGTAATTCAATGCTCTCTCTTATCTAAGCTGTTGAGGATATAGTTTCCTCATCTGAAACCTTACAAGGACTTATTTTACTATTTCTGGCATTAGAAAGTGCGCCAACATCAGTGTGCTTGTTTTCTCAAAATGACTGTCGTGTCATCCTTCTCATTACAGTGCACTTTAGATTCACCAGAATCCTTCCTGCTCCCAAGCTGCCTTTGCACATTTTTACTTAGAACTACTTGGAAATGCAGTTTAGCTACCAACAGCTGCTGAATCAAGGCCAGTTCTAGGCTGAGTGACTTTTCCCTACCGGTTGTCTCAGTTCACTTACACTTCCTATTTTCATGAAAGTTCCTAGAGATTAAGTATGGCCTGTGGGTCTGCCTTTCTGGTTTGATGATATTGCTATAAACAGACCTTTCATTATACTGCATTTTTATCTGTGCCTTTTTAGAGACAGAAATATTTATTTTTTTCTGCTCCAGCACTTGTAGCAACCTTCATTCTCACCACATAATAGCAAAAGCAGAAGTTAGTTAGTCAGCTTTACAAAGGACATAAGTAGCAGCAATGGTCAAGTGTTCAAATGAGTCATCTGCAGAGGAGTGGACATTAATGGAGGTGGGACCTTGGCTGTTCCCTCTTCTTGTAATCACTGCTTTTGGAACTTGCACTGAGGGTGGAGTAAGGTCTGTCTGAAAACAGTATGGAGAGGCCCAATGGCATGTTTAAACTTGCTACACGGTAATCTTCCTTTCTACTGAAGGAAGTAGGCATTTATAAATTGAAAAAAGATACATGGTTGGATTACTACCAACTAGTATCAATATAAATGTTGCATCAAGCCACGATATTATGGCAACAAGTTAGTAATTATAGAACATATGGCTACTAGCAGTGAATGACATTGATCTTACAGGCTGTGGATCATTAGCTTTTACAAGTGTAGACCGCTGCTATGCAGATGGAGCCCAGAGACCCAAGTGAGTGCTGTCACCAAGGGAAAAGCAGTTCTCACAAGTTTTATTTGTGCTGCTGAGCAGTGTGTGCAGTTCCAGATGCACCATGGTATGCCTCTGGCACCAGACACGGATGCAGACTCTTTAAAAGGGAAGAACGGCAGAAATGCCCGCATGACCTGGGAGACACAGTACAAACTGGCTCATAAAGTTCAGGCAGGATGCTAGAAGGGAAGACAGAATGTGGATTGAGAATTTTTTTCTTGGAATTTCCATGAAACATGACTCCGTTTTTCCTCTAAGCTTTTGCTGAACATCTCACTTCATAGGGTTATTTTCTTTCTGAAGAGATTTGTCCAGAAACAGATAATTGAGTCTATAGTACAGAGTCCACTCTCCATAGTGCCCCTATCAAAGACCATAAACCTCCAAGTAGGCCTCTCTGTATAACAACCTGACACACTAAACTTCACCAAAAGGGCTGTTTTATTTTATTTTTTTTTTCAGAGACAGCACTAAGAGAGGCAGAAAGAAGGAAGCTGGAGCAGACCAAAGGAGTTGAGGTTATAAACATGGGTTCACTCAAGATAATACAAGGTAAGATAAAAGAATGCGAGCAACAGTGGCACAAGGAGTGGGCAGGAAGAAGGCTGTCAGTAGCTGATAGCAACACTAATTGCCATGCTCAGGAAGAACCTACAACAGTCAGCCATCAACTTGTGTTTGCACACTTGCTTTCCCTCAGAAAACACTGGGATGAAAAACTGCTTTTTAAAATGCATATAATGTATGCCAGGTTGAATTAAACTGAAAGTTTAAGATAAACCGAATCCAACTGGAAGATTCTGGCAAGATTCAGGGACTCCTCATGTGTATCCCAGACTTCTGCTGTTATTTCTATTATTCCATAGAAGAGGACTGCTACACAGTTTGCTCCAAGGATACTGAATTGCCACGATTTGGGTTTTCAAGACATTTTCTACTGAACGTATACGTACTGTAGATTAAATCTGTTACTTTGCTGCAGCCTGATGTCTTCATCACAAAGCAATCTTTCAGAAAGAAATTTTTAGCAATGTCATCTCTGCAGGCACAGATACACCCATGGTGCACAGTGAACCAAATAGCCAGTATCAACCAAAAAGTGGCTGAGAGAGGCTGCTCAGCCAAGTTCTATCAGCAGCCTACCAAAAGACAACCAAGTGCAAGTATTTTGGTATGAAACAGTGATTACCATGATGACTAATAAACTAACAGCTTTTCCTATTCGCTCAGCACGTACAGAATTCCAGGAGGAGAAATTTGAGGAAGCCAAACTGAAAATGAGGGCCAAAGAAGAAAAGCTGTGACTGCAGCTGTCAGTGTCTCCCAAAGCTTTAGAACCTCTCAATCCACTTTCAGACCACTTTGGAAGAGTTGAAATCTTAAGAGTGAGTTACATCTTTGTAGGTTGCGCTGGGTAAGGAGAGTAAAACCAACTCTGTTGGTTTTCTGATAGCTCCCATCAAGAGAAAGGCACAACTATGCATAAAAACCCCACAGCACTGCTTCTTGAGATTATTTATGGGGAAGGTGGGGGAGAATATAGTTAGGGACAAAGGGCATACATCACAGAATGACAGGCTTTAATACTGCCGTTCTCATGGAACAACTCATTTTTAATTGCTACAGCAAAGTAATTTGGCCTAGGGCTCCTAGGCTGTGGCAATTAAGAAAAACTGCACATCTCAGCATGTTTTATCAGTCAATTAACAGCACTTTGTAAGGCAGAATCGTTTCAATCCTCGGGATAGCACCACTGCTCTTAATATATGGTTTAAACCTACTGAACCAGGAAAATGGCTTCAGAAATGGAAGGCAATACACATTCAATCCTTCTATCAGTTACTGTCTATAACTGCCAACTTCTTATGTGGATAAAGCTTCTGCCCATCATATTTCTGAGGTGCACATTACTGTTTGTTTTAAAAGTCTACAAAGATGAAGCTGACTGGCTTTTGCATGTGAGGAAAGTCAGTTACAAGGCAAGTCTTCTAATTAACGTGAAAGAACAAACTGCACAAATAAACTCAAGTGCCACATTCTAACAAACGCTAAGAAATCTAATATGCATCAAAGATTTTATTTGAAGTAACTGGATTCAAATATTAAAATAAGTCTACATTAAATTACAATATTAAATATGCTTTAAATACAATAAACTGAATGTTTTTAGTTCCTAAACACAAAGGGAACAAAAAATAATTCAGAAGAATGCAATACAATTAATGACACCGGATGACAGAATGAGGACTGCACTATGTAAGTCTGTGAGATGTCAAATCTCAGCAATGTTTAATTTGAGATGGTGGCCTTCCAACTGATACACAAAATCCACGTTGCATAAGCTTAGTAAATTATCTCTCAGAAAATATTGCTGTTATAATTCTCATTTACGCCATGATCAAAACTCCTTTGGTAGTTCTTTTATCAGAATGAAACACACCAGTATGCAAATCTGGGAAATAAACAATGTTTTGTAAGCAGTACCACAAAAGGTAACTTCTTTATAGTTACAATTATCTAACAGATCTACAACGTCTTTCATTCTTTAATTCAAATCCACTTACATATATACAATATGTAACAAAATACTCACAAAATCCTCAGTCTTTCAAGACAAAAAACTATGCTTTCACAACATCAAGACCATAAAAGTATTTTTTTTTTTAGAAAAAAAAAAAGGTTTGTTTCTTAAAGTGGATCACGCTGTACAGTAGTTTCCCTGTATGTGATTTTAAAGGCAAAAACTAAATGTTGTGGCAAGTACATAAATAGTGATAAAAACCAGCTGCCCTCAAATGAGGTAGGGCATCTGACTCAATCTAATCTTTGCCACTCAACCCAGCAGAAGTTTTAATAAAATAATATCTTATCTAAATAATTCAACAACTCACTACACACGCAGTTGTCCTCTTGGCACATGAAGGATCTCACTTCAAAACCTGATTTATCAAACCAGACTGAAGTTCATAATCATTTGAAAGAAAATTAAACAAACACAACATTAAAGAGTTTTCATGATGCATAATTTCAAAAACACAGTGTATTTCAACAACACTGTTTGTACATAAACGTTCATCAATTAGGGGTTTTTAAAAAGTTACCCAAGTTTGTCACTGTAGCTAAAGAATGCAGCATATAGGGTCCTTGTGGATGCAGCCAGAACAGAGAAATGAAAAAAACAGACTTGCATCTATCACAAAAGTATATCTTGCACAGGTAATTTTACGTTTCCATCCAACGTCAATGACACTGTCAAGCAAAACAGTAAAAATAAATTTTCAAGAACCAAAAAGAACAAACAAATATCTAAAAGAAACAAAAATGTGACATTTAAAACTAGTAAGGAGTCTTGATAAGGATGATCAGTTAACGTCATTTTGCTTCTTGTCCACAGCAGTGCATGCAGCTGGTTGAATAATACACATCAACCTGAAATCTGCTACAAATAAAGTCTTGAACAGCATAGGTATTCGGTGTCCTGAAGATACATTTGGATGATTTATTTTTCTTTTTAAATAAGTATTTCCTCTTTGTTATGCAACATAGTGGTACTGATTGGGGTTGTCTTTGTCCCTCTCCATATAGTCTCTGTCAATGAGAGATTCAATCCTCTTTTTCAAGTCTCCAGGCTTCAAGAAAAGACAAGATTAGTAAAACAGTTAATAATATGAATGCCAATATATTTTATTAAAAAAAAAAAAAAAAGAAACAAACCCTCCACTTTTTTGGAGGTTTGTTTCCTCCAGAAACAGACAAAAGAACCACAAATGAAAACAAAACAACAACAACCAGGTCAGCTAAAAACCATGTAAGAAAATGAACCATAGTGAGTATTTCAACAGTTGCCTTCTAATACCTTGGCTCATTCTGTTCACAGGCTCATTTTAGTACTTGAATCTTTGGACTTGATTCAGATGTACTTTGCATGTCTTACTCTAACGGACAAGTTGAATGGGAAAAAAAATTACATATCTTTTGATAATCCCAGGATGGTTTGGAAAACAAAATCAGTTACCTTTACTGGAAATTTCAGTTGGTTATACAATTCAGAAACAAGGAGATTGTGACCAAGAGTCTTTCTCATCTTCATTATTCGCACAATGGCAGCATCAATCTGATATTGTCTGTCTTGAAATACTCGTTCGGTTGTGCTAACCTGTTCCTCGACCTAAAGAAAAATACACCACCACAAATGTCACTCTTTCTTGCTATTATTTTATCCATTATATTTCTGTAGCTTTACTGTCCAACTTTGGGGCAGATACGTATGTTACTGCTTGCTATGAGCTAAGTGATTCTGAAGCAAGCCAAATATAAAATTAAAGATAATCTAAATAAAGATCATGTCATATTTTTAATCTCAGAAATCAAACTATCTCATAAGAACTCCCTTCAGATTTCTAGAAGAACACACAAGAATTTGACAGTCCAAATACATTGGCCTTCTGCACAAAGCTGTTCAACTCTGATTTACTTTTTAATTTTCACATACAAAGGACAAAAGAAAACAACTCAATACCACTTAAAACATGTCAGCTGGTGTCAAGAACTGGGATTCAAGTGAAGCAAGGACATCCACTAGGAATGAGGGGACAACGCTGACCTTTTAATAGCCCTCTTACTCTCCTAATAAAGAAAAGTGACACAGTGACATTTGAGTCATGGGTTCAATGTAGTACCAGCTCTTCAGCTGTACCATGAAAACTTGTAAGGCAGACTGAAACATCTGCAAGATTATATCATCAGTATAATAGCACTTAATTTTGCAGGCACAGGAAAGAATCCGAATTGTTTCGATTTCAGGGAGATTTCGGATCTTTATTGCCTCTGTGAGTCATCCTCACCACCATTAAATTAATGTTTCCTTTCTATTTATACAAAAGCTATGAGAGGAAATGCAGAGATTCAGTCTCTCCACGTGGGATATGGACAAACAGTTAACCAGAATGAATGCAAAAATAAATACATACTGTTTCTTTCATCTGGATTTGATTGATCTTTATTCTAAACAATTTATGCTTGAAATCACCATTAAAGATGAATTTGTCTCCATCTTCTACATCCTTGCCCTTTGGATTTTTAATCAATACTCGTGCTTTCCCACAAGCTAAAGACTGCAAGGTTCTTCTTAATTCACTGTCCTCTGGATAGGAGAAAAGAAAATAAAACATTAACGTGAAGAGTTTTATGCAATTGAACTAGTCATACAATGCAAAAAATACTGCTTTTTATATTATTTTTATTGCTGTAGCTTTGTTTGGCAACGACAGAACATGAAAAGGAAAATCAGCCGATGACAGGAAAATCAAGGCACTTGTTTTATGTGATTTTATTGCTATTTCTAAACACTCAGATGCAAATATAAACACAAATGGAAAACAAAGAAGAAAATGGGAGAGAAGTCTCACCAAGCATCAGCTATCAGCTTAGAAAGCACTGCTGACAGCTATTATATTCATAAAACTTCTCCGCAATAGAAAGGAGTGGAAACAAGTGGGTTTAAGGCTTAAAGCTAAAAGCACTTGGGCAAGTAGATAAATAAAGCCTAAAACATTCTAGTAATTATACTGTGAATACGTCTCAGGATTTTGCATTAAAACAGCCTTCTGCAGTATCCAGAATACTCCAGAATACTTTCATTCATAACATCAAATGATCACCAAATGCATCAGAGCTGAGAAGTCCAAGAATTAAATCGAATGTTTTGCAGCGCAGTGCAGGAATGCACAGAACAGTTGAGTTACTACTTGTAAAATGCTCTAGCTTACACACTCACACAGAATGACTTTTAACAACTCAACATCTTCTATACGTTCTGTCATTATTAAAAAACCCTCTTTCACACTTTTTAGGTGTTTCAGTAAATACACAGTGCTGATGTGTTTTTATCCAAACGCAGCCCACTTTGCTGTGCAAGGATGTTGTCACTGTTCCCAGTACCCTTCCGAGCCTTCCTTCTGCTGTGCATGTGAAACTGAGGGTCACAGAAGGCCAAAGGGGAAAGAACTCACAATCGCCCTTCAATCACGAAGGAAAAGCAGGGAATACATTCATCTCAGAGAGGCTTTCTCAATTATGAGAAAGGCAGGAAAAATGGGGAATATATTTGGACAGTATGTCTCAGAGAAGCACAGCAACCAGTAACCACTCTTTCTCTGGGTGACAGCTGATATCTTTTCTAACTGTACCAAAGTATCAGCAGCAATCTCTTATGTTCTAAAGAGACTGGGCATAATTTATTCTAACAGTGACTGCAAAACACAAGTCTGAGTTCTGCCCAATTAATCCTTTATAGGTTGCATGCTGTTGAGATTGCTAATCTTCTATTTTTAAGTTACTCTTATACCTCACATTTTAATCATTTCTATTTTCTGTATGGCACTGCATGCTGTTATTCCTTGGATCTATGTACAGATGGGCTGAGGAGCAACCCCATGGAAGGGGTTCTGGCAAGATATATGTGAACCAGCAGTGTGCCCTGGCAGCCCAAAGGGCCAACCACACCCTGGGGTGCATCAGCACTGCCACTATGTGAGGGGAATGGCTGTCCTGCTCTGCAGCCTCACCTCAAGCAGAGCACTGCATGTGGGTGCCACAGAGTAAGGACACAATGCTGTTAGAGAGCGTCCAAAGGAAGGCTGGGAAAGTGGAGAAGGGTCTATAGGGCAAGGCACGTGAGGAGTGGCTGGGGTTGTCTGGTGTGGGCACTGAACAAGCAGCCCAGGGCAGTGGGCACAGCCCTGAGCTGCTGGAGTTCAAGGACAACACCCTCAGACACAGGGTTTGTTTTTTGACTGATCCTGTGTTGGGAAAGGAGCTGGATCTTTGTGGGTTACTTCCAACTTGGGATGTTCTATGATTCTATGTTCTATGTGGATGAAGACAAAGGGATATGAAGGCAAATGAGATATCTTCAGGGTGGGTGGGGGTGTGTGTAAATGTGGTGACTGTCCATGTTTTGACCCAGAAAAGTGTAGGTAATTTCTGTTAGATGGGAATGGAACTTAAGAGATACAATAAACAAAGCCAAAACACAGGTAGAGACCAGTTTTCTGGTTATTTCAATACGTAGGAGTTTTGAAACCCTACTTTAAGGGCAGGATGTTTACAAAACAAACTTGTAAAAATGTAAATCCAGCAATCTAGCTAATACAGAAACTACATTAACGACTAAGAGTCTGAACAGCAGAACCGCAGAAGATAACATTTTCACCTCTGTAAATTGCACACAGTAGATCACAACAGTTTGACTGATATGTTAACTGATGCTCTGTTTTGTGGCTGAACCCTCCTGTCAAGTGTGTCGAGGAACACAAATTGCTCGGTTTTACTGTGTGAACTGCTTCCTCAAACAATTGAAAGCTTTGAGTCATACCTTCTTACTGGCTTTTGCCACAGAAACCTATAATCTCTTTATTAACTTCAGTATGGTTCTCAATTAAACCACACAAATACTGATCTGACTGGCCCCATCTCATGCTGCAGTCAGCAGAGGAGCTGGGGACACGTCTGAGAGGCCCAAGGAATTGCTGTGAAAGTCGCAACAGAAGGGAGACTGGTTAACAGAGTCACCAAACAGATTTTTCTAACATTGGAAAATCCCAAATGCTTTACACCTTGCTCCTGTACATTATTCATGGTGTCTCTTACTAAGAAGCCTAAACAAACATATTAAATAAGCAGAATTAGTTAAGTCCAGCTGGCGTCCTGTTACGAGTGGTGTCCCCCAAGGGTCAGTTTTGGGGCCCATCTTGTTTAATATCTTTATTGATGACCTAGACGAGGGAATTGAGTGTACCCTCAGTAAGTTTGCAGATGACACAAAGTTGGGAGGATGTGTCAAACTGCCTGAGGGTAGGGAGGCCCTTCAGAGGGATTTGGATAGGCTGAACAGCTGGGCTGAGCTGAATGGGATGAGGTTCAATAAGACCAAGTGCCGAGTCCTGCACTTTGGCCACAATAACCCCATGCAATGCTATAGGCTTGGGGCAGAATGGCTTGAAGAATGTAGAGAGGAAAAGGACCTGGGGTGTTGGTTGATGCTCGGCTCAACATGAGCCGGCAGTGTGCCCAGGTGGCCAAGAAGGCCAACAGCATCCTGCCTGTATTAGAAATAGTGTAGCCAGCAGGAGCAGGGAGGTGATCATCCCCCTGTACTCAGCTCTGGTACGGCCGCACCTCGAGTACTGTGTTCAGTTTTGGGCCCCTCACTACAAGAAGGACATTGAGGCCCTGGAGCGTGTTCAGAGAAGGGCAACAAAACTGGTGAGGGGTCTGGAGCACAAGTCTTATGAGGAGCGGCTGAGGGAGCTGGGATTGTTTAGCCTGGAGAAGAGGAGGCTCAGAGGAGACCTTATTGCACTCTACCACTTCCTGAAGGGGGGTTGTGGTGAGGAGGGGGTGGGCCTCTTCTCCCTGATAAATAACGACAGGACGAGAGGGAATGGCCACAAGTTGCGCCGGGGAAGATTTAGATTAGACCTGAGGAAGCATTTCTTTTCTGAAAGAGTGGTCAGGCACTGGAATGGCCTGCCTAGGGAGGTGGTTGAGGCACCATCCCTAGCGCTGTTCAAGAAGCGTTTAGATGAGGTGCTAAAGGATTTAATTTAGTAGTTGGGTAGAGATAGTGATAGGAGGATGGTTGGACTAGATGATCTTATAGGTCTTTTCCAACCTTATGAACTTATGAATTTATGATCACCCTTATGGTGTTCTCAACTAAACATTAATGCACATGCAAGAAGCCAGGGGCCAACTTAATGTGAAGTTTGAGAATTACAGCTTTCAGCTCTGCCATTAATCTTAGACAGCTAATTCTGTTTTGGTTGAGAACAGCTGTATTATGTTATATGAATTGGATCAAAATGCCTGGCAATCACACAAAACAAAGCCAGACTCTGCATGTGTGGTTAAAGTTATTTCTCTTCCTCCACAGATGTGTTTGTATTTGTATTTGACAATACTGGATACCATTTGATCTCCTAATTGTTTGAGTGTGAGATGTCTTTGCAACTTCTAGAAGTTTCAAATTTGACCTTCCTAAGGAAGAAGCATCAAACTGTCAGATCAATGTTCTTCTTTTTCAGATCATTAGTTACTAAGTTGAATAATAACAAGGGAACACCTATTAGGAGCTTCCTTTCACTATGAAAGCAGCTTTTTAATTTCTACCTATTTCTGTCCTCTAATCAGTCATTCACCCAAAATAATTCCTCTTACAAGCCATGAGCTCTAGCCAAGAACTTTTTAAAAAACAAGTGTACAGTTATGACTGTGTATATGCTTGCTCAATTCACATCAGAAATTGTGCTGGCTCTTCCTCGATACAGACTTAGCCATGAACCCATCAATTCTTCTTCCCACTACATGCCTGACACCCTGCAGAATTACTCCACGAACTTAAAAACCAAAGAAAAAACACCAAAACAAAACTTCCAAACCAATGTCACATACCATTCTTCCCACATCAAGGCTCATTAAAGTTGTGAGAGATTAATTCAGTATTTAAACTAGAAAGTTTCTGTAAAGCCTCTGGGTGAATACCATCTGCTGCTGGTGTCTGACTTACTGATCTTTCTATGCCTTTTACTGACACTTCAAGTCGTAATATTTTGTCTTCTGGCATTGCTATAGCTCTGAACATTTCTGCAGTAACTATCAACATACAAAGACCAGTTAACACCTCGTAATAGGATCTCGACATAAAGACACATCGAGTAAGAACTGCACAAAGCTTCCAGCACCCCCAAAGAAGGACTATGATGACACATGTCAACACCCAAGTAAAGAAAGTGGCTAAACACAACAGTTCAGAGTTGGGAGGTTCAGCATCACTCTGTGTTTGCCTTAGATCAGAATAATGAGCACCTGGGTCAGAAGGTCCATCCAGACCAGTGTCCTGTCTTCGACAGGCCATAAGCTGGTGCGCATAGGGCAGTATGCAAGAGGGAAGCCAAGGAAGGCACACTCCATGCATCCCTGCTCCTCATCCTCTCCTACCCTACTGCTGAGTCTCCAGTCATTTAGGACCAAGGGACTCCCTAAGGCAGAGTTGGCTTCCATGCATTGAGAAACCTCCAGCACATTGCCCCTCACTGAATCTTGTCCACTGTAAGCTTCCCATTCTTACAACATGTGGTGGTCAACAGTTTCACAGCTTATCACTGCTGGGCAAAATCCAGAATGCTGCCCAGCAAAAGGATCTGCCAAGTAGCAGGAGGCAGGAAGAGGACAGTGTGAAACTGACTCCTGAGAGCACTTTTGGACGTAAGACTTTCACTTACAAGGAGGGAGACTGCTAAAAGGGAATGGGAGCAGCTCTGAATGCCATGTTTGGAAGAGAGATTTTACTTTATCCATCCTGGACTCGCAGGCAACCTGTAGGCTGTGAATTGTCCTCATTACATGGATTTCTACACTACTTCCTCTTAAGAGAAATAAATAGAGATAGCATCCAGTGCAATGACATGACAGCTCCCAACGACCCATCAGTTCTAGCTGGTTGTCTTAATAATAATTTATTGAAATCCTTTCTATTGTGCTGTAACATAATGGGTTTTCATGCAGCAGATTTTAATCTCTTGCTGTAAGGCAGCCAGAATGTAAGCTCCAAGGAAAAGTAACACAAAGTGACAATGCAGGATCTGGATCAGGTTTGTGTGAGCTTATGTTTGTTCTGTAAGCATTGTACTCTGACCTAATGAGTCTGTGGACTATCCCGATGCTTATCATTCATTCTGACACAAGTTTTCTTCAGCTCCCTTCGCATTTATGGAATGAGTGACTAAGCAACCTGAAGTCTGAGAAGCTGGAGTACTTAGGCTGCACTGCCTTCTGAACCACCGTGATTCTTGATTATCAATTTTTATTATGTTTTATAAAATATATTTTCAGTATTTTAATGTTTGTGTGAGTTCAGGGAGTTCTTCAGCAGTTGTTTTATTGGGTTGATCTTCAGGTTTGACAAGCAAAAGGCTACTGGATATGACCTGCTGGCTGATGTAGAAAGTAAAGCTATGGAAAAGTTATCCTCTTTAATGGCAATGGCATGAACTATGTCAAGGAAGCATAAAGATTAGAGAAACAATCGAAAACCTCTGAGAATACTCTATGCAGTAGATACTACATATGGTTTTTCTTTTATTTTCTGTTTCTTCCACCTTCAGATTTGAAGTGCAAGAGGAATAGCTACCTATATTCTTGCTACTGGGCATTGCTCTTTTTAACCAATCAGATCTATTATAAATGGGGTACTCCAGATACAACAGTGGAAAAGAGACGGTCAAGCTCTCAGAACCGTTCAATTGAAATAATCTCTTGAACTGCCCCAAAATGGCAGCATTCTGTAACAGATCACTTTCAGAATATTTGAATGTGCTAGGACAGAAATAATCTGTACATACAACAAGTCCTTATCACCACCTGCATTTTTCAAGATACACAATAGTAACTCTCAAAACTGACAGAATTATAATAGCATTCTTAAAACAAGGTCTTTACGTACAGATTCATAATTGTCAGTCACTCAATTCATAAATGTAAGAACCAACCACAAAGTATTTTTCCTACCTATACCGGTGGCCATTTTGATTTCTTCAAAACTGAATTCATCTCCTTCATTAAACATAAGCAGCACTAATGTCTGAAAGAGCGACACTTGAAATTCCTTCTTCCCCTAAAAAAGAAATGTCAAATATTTAGAAGTAATTTTCAGGCTATTTTCTCTTGTATCTCCTGAATCTGATAAGTTAGAGAAGCTGTACATTATTTATAGATGTATATTTTTGAATGCCTGTCACTCAGAGGAATCTGCTTGAACGCAGTATCAAGGGGATATTTTTAAAACCTTCCCTGCTTATCTAACAATAGCAATACAGCACAAACCAGAACGTTGTTAGAATGGCCTAGCATTTACTTCACAACACTTACTTCATTTCAGTTACAATATATGGAATTCTGGCTTTGCTACTACCAGTTGCAAATTTCTTTACACTTCACCCCCATATAATCAGTAGCAAAATGTTTGTTCAGGCTGGCAATGAAAAGGAAATAACTGAAACTCTTCAGACACATGTACACACTTTTGTCAGTTAACAACAAATCTATCTATCCCAGTGATACACATTGCAAAAATCCATAAGTTCCCTGTTTAAAATGAAATTATAAAAGAACACTGTTGCTGTTGTTTCCTCTATTTCAACTAAGTTGCATCATTAGCAAAGCAAGATATTCCGTGAGAAGAAACAAAACCACATTAAGCAACAACGTGGTTATTTAACACTTAAATAATTTAACAGGCATTTAAATTTTAACCAGTCATTACATCACTAATGCCCTTCAGTCTCTTTTTGCAACAGTTAAGCATTCTAAAAGTATCACCAGTATTTCCATGATCAAAACAATCCCATACTAAAAAAATAAGATGATGCTGATTTTTTTCTTTAATTTCCTTCTTTATTAAAACCCTCCTTATTTCAATAATTTTGTTTGAATGAATATAAATGGAAGGTTTCACTGGTGTCTTCTAGCTAGGCAGTATTTTGGCTTCATTAGAAAAATCCCACTTTCAATAAAAGTACTCAACAGCGATTTTTCTTTTTTTTTTTTTTTTTTTTACACGTTGCTTCTTTACACATTGTTTTTTTTTACACGATTTTTTTTTACATGTTGCTGCCTGTATTTAAAAAAAGGAATACTAAACACAGCTAGATTCTGAATAACTAACTTCAATTTCATTCCCACAGGTTAAGAATTACATAAGCAAATTTCTATGAACAAACTCACTTCCTTAAATTCCGCCTTCAGGACAGCATGCCCTAATGTGGTCTGCCACTGAAGCTTTCGACCGCTATGTTTTCCTAGGTAAAAGGTTTTAAATACCTCTTGAAGCTTAATCATCTGCAAAACAGACAAAGTTTATTAGTGTTTTATCAGTACAGTGATGCTGTTTTTACCTGTTGTTCAGGTTGGACCCTTTCAAAGTAGTCTGTTACTGAGTGTGATTCACACAATCACAGGCTTTTGTTGGAAGGAATCTCACAGCCCAGCCAGGCTCACCCCGTGCTGTGGGCAGGGCTGCCCCCCCCAGCTCAGGCTGCCCAGGGCCCCATCCAACCTGGCCTTGAGCACTTCCAGGGATGGGGCACCACAGCTTCTCTGGGCAGCTGTGCCAGCACCTCACTGCCCTCTGAGGAAAGAATTTTCTCCCAACATCTGACCCAATCTCCCCTATTCTAGTTTAAAACCATTTCCCCTTGTCCCATCATTACCAGACCACAGATAATGTTCCCCCTCAAGTTATAAGTTTCCCTTAAGTTTATAAGTTCCCCTTGTAAGTTATGCTTATAAGTTCCCCTCGAGTACTGGAAGGCCAAAATGAGGTCTCCTCAGAGCCTCCTCTTCTCCAAGCTCAACAAGCCCAGCTCCCTCAACCTATCTTCCTAAGAGAAGTGCTCCAGCCCTCTGATTATCCTTCTTCATGGCCCTTCATTCCAGGAAAACATGAAACTGAAGTAAATGCAAAAAAGCTTCCACTGCTTCTGAACAGAATGGGAGCACTGTCACCAACTCTGACCTCCTAGGTGCTTGCTGCACTTCAGATCAAGCAATGTACTGCAGGAAGCAGTACTCAAAATATATATTTCAATTTAAATAACTACAGGTATGAGCTCTGCAAAATCTGTCAACTTGGAAGCAATCTTTTTTTCAGACACCATTTAAATGCAGAGCCTAGTTTTATGAGACACATGACAGAGAGGAAGGATCTTATGGGAAAAAAAAGAGCATGCAGTAATGTAACTATTGGTTTGATCAATGTGCATAATCATTGCAGCCAGACTGGCTAATTAGTGTGAACTGCTTTAAACTAGTGCTCAACTGCAATGTTAAGTAGGACATAGATTTTTCTTTGATGCTAATTTGAGACTAGTATTATTAGAGGGTTAAAAAAAATAATTAAGTGAAGCAATCACCTGAAACAACCCCAGAGCAGACTCTACCCACTATGTTTTAACTTCTGTGCTTTTTGTATCTTTGAAATGGGGAAAAAAAGTGTTAATCTCCTGCAGAAAAACACTGAAGTAAGGGTATTAACTGATCCTATGATAGTGATTATGATACCACTACATAAACTGCATTCAGAAGGAAATTTCAAAAACTAACCTCTGAATTTAAGTGAACTTCCATAGGTGTATAAGTTGGCCAATATCCCATTGTTAATATATTTACTGTCAGATCTATATTTCCTGGGTCACTTTGGTTCTGCATATACTAAAATACAAGAGACAAAAATCATTCAAGTATACTGTTTGCATGATAAATCAGATTAAAAACAAAAAAGCAAAACAAAAGCTTTTGATCAGAAGCCAGGACAAAAATTTTAAGGTTCCCTGGGACTTCCTCACATCTCTGTGAGGCAATACATTTTCTTATAATTTCAATGTAAGATCACTCCCCAACAGGCCGTAAAGTTTGGGCAGAAAAATCAGTGCAGTATTTTGGTAGTGGAGCAGCTGCTCTGGGTCAGACTTCTGCCCCAGAACTCTGTCTTCAGGAAGGCCCCAAAAAGGTGACCGGGAGAAGCATAACAACAGGGCAAACATGCACATTTTCTTGCAGTATACTGCCTCAGTCACCAACAGTTTTGAAGTTCAGTGCCCAAGATATATACATTTTCTGAGCATTTTAGCAACCTTTAGGGAGTTTCTCTGGCATAGGTCATCCACAAAGAATTAGAGAAGCAATAGTTTACAGAATCAAGGAATGTGGACTTTAAAGGATGTCAGCAAACTAAATTATTACATGTCATTTACAAAAAGAAATCACGTAAAACTGTAAAAAAAGATTCTCTCTGAATCCATGAAGATTCTGGTCTATCAGGGCCTGCTCAAAAGCTGTTTCATTTCATTTTATCTTAATTCCAGGTTTAATGCCATTAAGTGCTTCCCCATCACTGTTGAAAGTTTAGCACATAAACACAATCTGAAGGTACCTGCTTAAACTGAACCATGACATCTTTTGACAGTTCCATGTCCTTGAACATGCCCTCCAGTTTGCTGGTAAAAGCAGCCCCACATTCTGTCACACAAATTAAAGCAAAGATCCCACAATTACAACAAGCACAGAACAATTTATGAAGGTCTAACTGGAGACAGTTGTGCCAGATTTGTCAGAGTCTGGAGCACACACAACTATGTATTCTGCTCCTATCTAGGCAGATTGAATGAACCAGTCACGTATCTGGGAGGTCAACTCAATAGTTCTCACTGAGCACAATGCTCAGATAATACTTAAGATCTGGCTCATCACTGTTCAAAGCATGAGACAATGAGGATTCCAATTCACAATCCAAAAAGTAATAAACAATTAACACATCTGAAGATGCCTACCATGTTTAAGCTTTGACAACATGGACTTCTCAGCATCTACAGATGCACTTTTCCCAACCAGCAGTCTTTTAGCCAAATCCTTCTTATAGAATGCCTCAAAAACATCTTTACCTGCATGGAAGTGGAAACAAAAATAAGGTCATACATTCTATTTGCACCACTGCACTTCAGGTTTGTGACACAAGCCTTAACTCACAACACACTGATCAGGAGATCAATATTCACTACCCGACAATAAAGGAAAATGTACAGACTATTGGTTCTTTTTATGTTTGAATTATTCTATCAACATACTTAGCTAAATTTTACTCTCAATCTTTGATCTCCACCCGTAGGCTATACAAGGCAACTTCACCTCCAAAGAAGTTGGTCTTCCTGTTGTATTTATTGTGCTCCTTCAACTGTAAGGCAACTCCAATTTTAGACCAGTTCTAGAGGAAACTCATGCCAAAAACGATCTCTTACAGTCAGACGACTGAAGTTCAGCAAGCAGCAAGGGAAATACTTTTTAACTGCATTAACTGTGAATGGACATTTCTTACCGTGAATGAATCTAAATATGATCATGATTTTGTCAAGGATTCTTTCCAGCTCTTCATCTGTTGCTTCTTTATTACCAGCTCTTAACTTGGAATCCACATATTTTGCTACAAATTAAAAAAAAAATTAACGCCATAATTAAAAAAAAAATCTAAAATCACCAACTAAAGCATTTTCCAGGTGAAATATTACTGTATATTAAAAATACAGATTAAGTGTGAAGCTTTCAATTTTCTTTTCTCCCACCCCTTTATTCAGTGGAATGATAGAGTGCTTACTGTAACTACTGCCATAATAGAAAAAAAAATCACAAGAAGGAACAATCCAAGAAAAGAACACGGTAAAATCATTTAAATTAATGCACTAGAAGTTCCCATATTTTGTGTTATATTTATTGCAAGTGCATTACTTGTTGAAAGACAACATTTTGGAAGAGTACAATGCATATGAATGTATTTTATGAGAAACAGAAACAAACAACACAAAAAGGACTATAGTCTTTGTAGACCTTTAGCAAACCCCTCTTGCTCCTTGCTATGAGCATACAAAAGTTTAAACAGAAGCGATGCTTTCAAGTTAGTAGCTTCAGAATGCTAGAAATACTGTTAAGCAATGAATTTAGCTAAACGTTGATTAAGCCGCATTAGTATCCCTACAGCCTTCTACTGGGGTAAGAAGGAAACTACTGCAATAGCTGAAACACCACAATCTGCATATGACAGCAGGCTGTGTCACTGCTTTAACCTGTATTCACTAGGTTTATTTTAGAATAAAGCCACAAAATATGTTTAATAGAGGCAAGAGAGGAAAAAAAAAGAGGAGCAGGAGCCTCTACTGGTGTAAAATGTCATTACTATGCTGGCTGCAGGTAAAATTTTGCCAGATCAGGGGTAATTCCAGTAAAAATAGATTTTCCCTTAATAAGCATTAGTTCCCCCTTCAAGATTCTCAATTTTTTCTTCCTCCTTGCATCTGAAGGCCTTAAAATTGTTCCAACATCAGCCTTCAAGTCAGACAGGCTATACTTAGTCCTTTCTGAGTGAGAGATCTTTAACTCCCAGAGAACTCATCTGCCACCATCGTGGCAGTGTCTTCTGCTCTGGCTATGCTTCCCCTAGCCCTTCACATCACTGGCAGCATTCGCACTGAGCTCCCTGAGCACAGGTTAGCCCAGTTGCAGTGCAGGACAGCAAAGCTATGTACTCATGTGGGACACCACACGCACCTATCAACGCCCCGCGCTGCTCGGTCCCGCAGTGCTCCCAAAGCAAATCTCCTAAAGCAACTGCATAATGCACCACTATTGCGCTAGCACACTCAGCAGCATCATCTTATCATGCTTTCTACAGATTTTGGAAATATTTTACAGAAAAATATTTGTGTACCTATCAATTCTGCAGGCTTATTTGGTCTCTTGTTGATAAATGTTTCAAAGGACTCCTTCATCAAGTTTATAAATTTTTCATTTTTCTGAAAGCACACTTCTATGATATGGTCCACTTTATCCTTAAAATCTAGTAGCTCTTGCACCATATCCTTGTCCTTTTCAGGATTAACCACTATTGTTGTCCCAAAGTTCTGTAAAACAAACACTTTTGATAATAAAATACTTTAGAGCACTACCTGTCTCCCCCACCCTTATAAATCAATCGTTAGAGAGAATAATAATTTTACAGAGCTACTTATGTGACTTCACATTTTCAGAAAATGAGATGCATTAAAATTTAAAATAAAAGCCCAGACACACATTAATGGATTTCAAACATCAGCGTTTGATTTAAAGATTATACACATTTAAGACAGGAGCTAAACAGAAACACACAGACACAACTGTACGACGTACAAGTTTACAGTTAAATACAGAACTACATGACTCGTGTCAAAGAAATTATATGGAAACTGCCTTAGAAAGTGCAATGGCAAACTTTGTACTATTCCTTTTGGAGCCCACTAGTGATCTCCACTGACAGGAACAGGCGGTTGAAACCCAACTGCTGCTCATCCCTCCAAACTTCTCACCCCATGAAGGCTCCAGATCAGCTGACTTCCAACAAACAGGATTTTCCTATTGGCAAGAAGAAGCCATAGAGCTGACTTTCTTTTCTTATTCATTTACTGTCCCAGAACTGGATCTATGGTACCCACTGCCCAATGAACCAAAGCTTCCCATGAGGTTGACCTAGCAGTCAATTTACAACTGCTCTGTAACACCAATCACTTCCTTACACAGAATGAGTAGTTTTCCGCCATGAGAAAGAGGAACACCTGCACAGTAACAGCTGAACAGTACTGAACTGGTGTATTTACATTAGTATGGTGGTATGACTGCCACCACAGTAAAGCAAAGACGGAAAAACGCCTCACAAACCTCAAAATTTCCACCCAAATACCTCATTATCCATTGCAGTCTTTCACTAAGACCTTTCTTAAGAACCATTTCTGAGTGACACAAGGCTGGCCAAGCATCCTTGGACTCAACATATATATCTTGCACTAAGTCCATTTTCACCTTTATTAACAGGATCTGGATCTCTCTCAGACTATCATTTATGTTCCAAAGTTGCAAAGCATTTCTCCAGCATGCAACTGGGGAGTTGAGATATACAGAGCTAAGTGGCATGCTTGAAATAATAAAAAGGTGACTACAGCAGAGCACTAATCTTCCCTCCAGAACTTTGTCTCTGTGTACCTTTTCTTATGCTGATTCACAGGATAGAATTTTAAGATCCTGAAGCCCCGTTTTAATGCACTATGACACACAGAATGTTAGAATTGAGATTTACTGACTATAGAAAATGCTTTCTAGATTTCTGAGCATATGGAAAAGCCTCTTTAAAATGAGGCCACTGAAGGTCTGATTCTGAGACACGTGGCATGGTAAGTCAACTTGCTGCTGCTGAAAGGCAAGGTCCTGGTCCTCCTTCCCATAGTTTTCTACATGCTCGTCCAGCTGATCACATATCCATGAGCAGCAGCAGGTGTGGGAGACACTGCTCAACAATCTGCTAAGCCAACTGTTTCTCAGTTTTGGGGGTGGATGGGGACACTGCCTCTCTCCCATGTGCTGCACACAACTCCAGGTACAGATGAGAAAGAAAGTCACCTCCACAATGAACTGATGTGCACTTTGCCTTTAAGGTAGAGGTAACAATGGATGATTCAGGAAAGAACTACGCGAGCAATTATCAACTCCAGAGAGAAATATTTTCTGTGAAGCTTGCTGCTTTCATCTGCTCTGGGGCAGCATATTACCTTACTACTATGCCTAGCTAAACAGGCCAGAATTATCTAAATGCCACTCTGATCATGGATTATTTTCAAAAGGAGTGTTCCTCTCAAAACAGCTTAAGTGTTCATCTTACTGACTACATTGCTCTAGGTTGGCTACATGAAGCACTGCCAACCTGCGGCAGAGCAACTGCATTCTGCTGCTCTCCTGCATTTCCAAGTATGTAAAACAGGTGAGTGTATTTGTACCGAAACTCAACACATCCTACAATCCAGCATACTCTAAACAAACGTGTGTTTGGCTCTACTTAAAAGTAAACCGAAAAAGCTTCTTGTGTATTGTTCAAACCTATATTGAAAGCAATTCCCAACAGTAGTTAGGAATTCAAAATCAAAACTTGTGTTGCTGTTTCTCACCACGTGATTATTATTAAGGGGAAAAAACAAAAACTATTAACATATCTAATGATATACTATTCTTCTTTTTAATAGAAGAAACCTATGATGACAGCATAAATTTTGAGAGTATTAAGAGATATTTGAAATACCTTGATGTATTCACTCCAATGTTGCAAGAGGATCTGCTGCCCTCCTTTTACCCTGCTGAACAGCTGGTACATCTGGGTCAAATCTGATATTCTATTTTCATCAAGCAGGTTATCAAGTCCTTAAAAAGGAAAGAAAGTTAGAGGTACAAGCAAACCTGAATAGCGTTGCATAAACACAATTGGAAATAGAAGAGAAAACCAAAAATCTCTATGAAATACACCAACAGACTCTCCAGTGTGCTGAAGTAGAAAATTTTAAAGGCAGCATTTCTAAAAGTGAGTGTTATGCTCAGGGTTAACACATCCCCTGGTATAAACCAGCTGCAAAGACTTATGTTACAATATTTTAAGTCAGCTGAAGTACTTTCCCAATTAGGTGCTGACTCTAAGCCTTTTGCAGAACCTTTATGAACAGTATTTGATTTTAAGTGTAGAGCTTTATCCAAAGAACTCACAGAATCTCTAAAGAATGTCAAAAACCATCATAAGTGTCCTAAATTTAAAACAAAAATTTATACTTGGCAAGATTTTTTTTCTCTGGAGTGTGTTGTCATGTTTTTATATTAAGAATGGGTTATAAATGCTCTACATCCATACTGATGTAATAACACACAACTATAAATTGTTTCCAAGTAACTTTTGCCTGTCATTTTATCCTACGTGAGACTAGGCCTTGGACTAATGAATGGAGAAGCAAAGCTCAATGCTAAATGGGAAGGTTTTTACAACTACATGTGCCATATTCTCAAACTGTGTATTTAGTCCCATTGCAATCACAGATCCATTGTCTGGTGCTCATGACTTCAGTAAAATGGGAAGGTAGCATTTATGCCACTGTTTAAAAACTAGACAGCTTGAAACTACACAAGTTGACAATGTACATCATCAGTGTAGCTAACACTGTATGACTGCTCTGTTTCATGCACAATGTGAAGTAGAACGTTTAATTACTTTAAAATTTTAAATGGTATTAGATTACAAAGGATTTGAAGGCATTATAGTTAAAGATCCCTTTTTTACTCTCTCCTTCATCTTAAAATACCGCAATTTTAACTTATTTACAAGTTCAGAAAGGCAAACAATGCTCAAGAATGACATCAGGTCAACTTTGATTGCACTGAGATATCAGAAGAATTAAAATACTTTAAAAATACATTACACAAACTTTAATATATGTGACTTATGTGCCTTTGGCACTAAAATTAGGAAATGCCCATTCCACCACATCCACGCATTGCTCCCTCCTCATTTAGGGAGACCAATGCACTATCCGCTTTGTTACAGTCTTGCTGATAAAGTTCCAACCTTCCTTTCTCTGATATATAAACTCTGATGGAAAAAATACTTTGCCACATCCATGACCAATAAAAAAGACATTTAGGGAACTCCTCTGACACAGCACTTCATATAACTTCCAGAAAGCACCATCGCAGCCTTACAAATTTCTATTTACACAATGTAAAAAGATGCATTCACCATTAAAGGGCAGTCAGAATAATACAAGAAACAAAGTATCTCATACATACTCTGCATTTGTAAGCTTTATAATTTTCCTGTATCAAACTGACTACATCATATGCCTTCTCTCCTACGGAACAAAACCTACAAAAGGCAGTATCTTCTTCTACTTGCACTGAATACTAGGATGTTATAAGTGGATTACAGTGTGCCCTGGATCAAATGAATGCAGAGAGTGATGTAAGCCAGGTGATGTTAGACTTTCTTTTTTTTTTTTTAAATAAAACGTGTAGACAGAGTGCAAAAGAATCCAACAGAATCCCAAATTATACTAACTTCAAAAATGTACATGGACAGTGAATGTACATTATTAAGCAAGAGAGAGTGCAGATTAAAACAAGAACATTTTTTTGACGAAGCCAACTGATGAACACATTTATCAGTGGAGAAGTGACTTTAAAATAATACTAAAAAAACAAGCAAAAATGACACGTACCAACAAAAATGCTAGTTATTCTTACATTTTACAATAAGCTTAAAAATAACTAAGAGAATAAACAAGTTTACTTTTGTAAATGTATTGAAAACAGTGAAATAATCTATTCCCAGAGTAGTTCACAGAAAACTGCAAGCATGCCTGTCTTTAAAAAGGGGACAAAGAAAGAAGTGAAAGGAGTACATCTATCAACCCAGAAGTATTAAACATTGATGTGACAGAGCCTGAAGATAACAGTACTAGAGACATAATTACTGTGGCAGTAAAAGAACAAAGATGTAAGCGTAATTCGCTAGAAGATCTGAAGCCTAAAAGGTGGCACTAGTGCAAGAAAAGGGTCATTTAAAATATTGAAAGATCAGACCAAACCAAGGAATGAAGGGAAAAAGATGAATATTTAAAGTTATGAGGAAAAGAGAAATGCTGATCTGAAGACAGTAATATCTGAAGGGCTTCCTAAGAAGACTGTAGCTCAAATTCGGAACTGGCAGAAAGAAGGTAAAATGCAAAAAAAAAAGTCTAAGAGGTGCACTGCTTCTGACTGCCACTGGCTCCAATAACACAACTCTTGAATCATCCAGTCACAAGGATATGTGACACTATTGCACTTGCACTGTAACCATCACAGAAAAGAAACTACAATAATAAATGCAGCTTTAACTTGGAAGTTTGCAAATTCAAGGAAATCAACAATTCCAACGCAATTCCTAAGCCCACTGCTCTCAGTCAAAGGGAACTTATGGGGTTTAGCAACATATACAAATACAGAATTGCATTTCAGGTACTTGTTTCGACATACAGGATCTGCTTGTCACAATGGGTGTAACAGTTGTATTAAGTTGGCTTTCTGTGACTATGGATTATTTTTTCCCCACAGCTAATGCATCTTGTGAAATAAAGCTATAGATCTTATCACAGACTATGAGAATCTGTTGGTTATTAAAGAATGCATTAATTAAAAAAATACCTTTTTGCAAAATAGCTGTTAAGTGTTCTCCTAGTAGTTGTTTCTCCACACAAGCAATCAGTGGTTTCCTAAATAAGGCAAGAAAAGTGTATTAGAAGTAATATGGTATAAGGGAATTATCTCCCATCACAGTGCATCTGTGATCAATTCATGTTACCATACCAAAAAGATCAACAGTTTTCTTCTTAAAACAAAGCCTACACATTAAGGAAAAAAAAAGTCATGTGTTATAAGAAAAAAAACAGTGAAGCACGGATTAAAAAAGAAATTTAGTTTTGAATACTAAAAAATAAGCTATAACAAGTTGAAACAGCAAAAATTCTTTTTAAGCACCCTTTTTAAGTCCCTACCTTTGCCAAAACACCACCTACAAATGCCAGGCAAATCACTGAATACAATAAACAGTTTTAGTCCCTTCACCTCAAAAGAAGGGATCTGAATTTGGAACGGTCCGAAAAAAGAGAACAGGGATGATGCAGCAGCACCTGCAAGAGAAACAACTGTACACATTTGGATTTGGACTCTCTGATCTGGGAAAGAGATGACCTGGCAGTAACACATATAGTGGTACACTGATGGGCAGGAGAAAAGGTGAAACGGAACAGGCTGATCACTTTCCAACATAAAAGCTGGGAACATCAGCGATAGTATTGGGAACCAGATTTGAAATAAACAAAAAGAAGTGATCTATTATGTGCTGGCTGGCTCACTGGGGGGGAATCTCCTTGCCAAAAGATGTCACAGATGGAAAAGCTTACATGAATCCAAGTGAGATGGCACAAGCATTTGAAAGAGATTCATTGGATAATACGAAACAGGCGAACCAGCATTAGGTTCAGAAAATATGCTGAGCTGGAAACAGGCAGGTACTAGGACAGTGTCAGGGCAGCTCATGTACTTACTCTATTCTCTCCCTTGAGTGCTCCTAAGCAAATGTGAAAGACTAGTTAGGCAGGGCCATGGTCTTGGCACATAAAGCCATTTTTTTTATGGCTACTTTTTCCAACTATTGCTATCTATAGCTACTGATTGGCCTACAGAACAGGATTCAAGGTTACATAAAATACCATATTCTGCCCCAGAAGACCTTCTGCCTAAAGAGGAAGTACGGATAAGTGGTCTGCCAGCAGTATTTGTTAAGAAATAGACAGTCAGAACGAATATCTTATTTACATACAGAAATAATTTGTTTTCATAACTAATTTTGCATGAGGAAGCTAGACACCCTGCAAAAAGACTCAAGTTCAAATACGCCCCATGATATGCAAGGCACGTGCTTGACTTATTTTCTTCATATATATGTGACAAAAAGTGAACTTATTCATTGATCCCTTTAAAACCCAATGAAATGCCAACACACCAACCTAGGGGAAACAAAAAGGCGTGAGGGCAAAGAACTCTAAGCTAATTCTATCTAGTTATGTTTTTCTATTTAAAAAGAACTACTAGTGCATTATTTATAAATTATATATACATTTATGGCCCATCAGTGTCTGTGCATTCTTACTCCAGTAAAATGCATGCTCCTACTCAATACCTCAGTGACAAAAAGCACGAGCTACCTTGCACAATCTATTGGCAGCAGCTGTACCAAAGCTGATCTGCTGTAAACTAACACAAAGTTTGTATCCATGTTCTCTAATCTATGTCATAATTTAACATTTCTTTCCCCTAGTGATGTTTCCTTACGAGTGTTTAAAATCAGCTACTACTTTGATAATGCAAATTTCAGTTATATTTTGTTACATTCAACTTATACTGGTAGTTTTCTAGACAGATTTCTCCCCTTTTACTGAAAGAATACTTGAATTCTAAATAAATCAGCTCTTAAAAATATATATATATACTTAAAAAATAAAAACACCGAACAGTATCTACAGAGATGATCTCTGTGTCTCTACAGCCATGGACAGTCACACCATTTTATAAGGGATGCTTGACCTATGCTAACAATGACAAAATTTGTACTCACTGTGTGCTGTGGTCTAAGTATGTTATCACTCTGTCTCCTTCTTCTTCCAAGCGTTTACTAACATGGTGAAGATATTCTGGGACCTTGCAAGACAAGAAAATGACAAATTCAATAGCTAAGTACAGTACCATGAATGATCATCTTGTTCAAGACAGGTATTTAAAAACTGTAAATTTAAAGAAAGTATGGATTAGAAATGACTGTTCCACAAGAACGTTATATGTTACCTCTTAATGAAAGAAATATATCTGTACCTACCTATTCTCTACTGGTAGAGAGCCAGTGTTAAAATTGAATTTAAAAAGGTAGCATGCTCTATTTTACACAACCAGGAAACATTGTTGATATACATTTTCAGAGAGAACCACATTTTCAGGCTGCCCACCACAGAGCATAATTTCATCTCAAAAGCACAGAAAGCAAAGATGTCTCAAGTCCACTCAATAATAAGCAAATGGAACAAAACAACAAAAGAAATGCAACAAAACTTTTTTTTTTTTTTTAAGAAAGTAAGCAGTTAACTTAGCTATTAAGTACAGAGTAGAATGGTGCCAGTAGATACTTCACAGCTTTTGAGCAAAAATAATATTCATGGCACACTTTCACACTTTATGTGATGAACTCTCTGGTAGCACGACTTCAGCAATAGAAAATGTCACTTGACTTCTCCATCCCTAGTTTATGTTTCTATATGAGAGATACAAATATTATATATGTGTATATATATATATATATATATACACACACATACATACACACACACACATCCAACATTATAGCAAAACAGATTTGGTTCTTCTCTTTGATACAGTACTGCAGTCCTCAAAGTGTACACATCATCTGCACCAGTACATTTCTTTTAGCATTCATTCTGCAGTGCTACCAGAAGTTCCCACATAACCCAATAGCAGATGGAACTAAAATAATAACAGTTACCTACAACATGCACCTACCTCTCTTTCTTGCATTAATCTTTGTCCCTCAGCAGCATATAAGCAATTTGTCTCTTCCAGAAACCTCTGTTCAAATGATTCTTTGTAAACCTGCTCAAGAAATCAATTTTATTACTTACATTAAGCTGCCAATAAAGGTAGTGTACCCTGGTTGTCAGGCATAGAGGCAAGTAAAACTTCAGGAAAGCATTAAACATTTTTAAGATTGTATAAATGCAGAAGTTTGCTTTTTTCCCCACTGGTTTTAGAAGGACTATGATCAGAACTGACTTCCCAGTGTAGCAATAGCATGTTTTAGACAGTACTAAAACTGTCTAAACTGACTGTTTAATTCACACAAACACACAGCACTCAACACTACAGCACAGTAATGACATCTAAGCCACCTGAGCTCAAGACCCCCCATTGATATTTCTGCGCCTGCTCCAACTGGTAAAACAAAACAGGTAATTCCCAATAGTAAAATGATTATATTCTCAGTAACGAGTCTTAGGAACAAAGCTGATAAGTACTTTCAAATATTTGACTTTTTTCCATGCATCAAACATGAAATCTCCAGCTTGACAGGTATTCAGAGTGTAACAGTATACTAACTCAACGTCATAAGCAAACACTGACTTATTGCTTTAGCCATCTCTTTAAACAGGACCGAATATAAGATTTTACATTTTACCTTCTTTTTCTTCACTAATCTTCTGACCTACACTAACAGTATATGGAAATATTTCTACAGAAACCACATACAAAGCTTTACAACAGGGAGCTGCAATAGGGTAAGATTTATGCGAGCAGGAATCAGCTTTCAGCAGTTGGTCTTCAATTTTGTAATTACCTAAAAATCAGGAATGACTAAGAGCTTAATTGTTTCCGAATGAAATATAAGATTTGCTTTATTAATTCATCTTCCACCACAAGCTAACCTCTGGGGAAAGAAGAGAGAGAAGCAGAGATCCTGAAGGCAGGATCATAAGCACATCTGTGTCTGATAATATAAAAGAACAGAATAGACTTCATTAGGTTTTCTAGCAAAGAAAAAAACAACACTTTTGAGCCAGTGAAGAAGACTGCAGGGTGAAATCCAGTTCTGGAAGAAAGATCCAATGAAGGAGATATAAAATATTTAGTTAGCAGTGTACGTTGCTAAAAAAAATAAAAAATCACTGGTAATACCTACAAAAAACTGATGCAGTTAAGAGAAGTCTGGCAATTAACAGGAAAAAAAGTGGGAAAGTGCACACAAATCACATCAATGTCTTCAGATCTGTTAGTGATTTTTCAGATCATAAGATCTTCTCTCTTGAACAAAATTATCAGTAATAAATTTTTTGGGTACTCTTAAAAGTTATGGATGAATGTCAGGAAAATTAACACAAAAAGCATAGAAGCCACGTAAGCTGACTGACCAAAAGGCACTTTTTAATAGCCTTTTATCATAGCATCATACGGGTTGGAAAATACCACTATGACCACCTAGTCCAACCATCAATCCATCCCCACCTCGTCCACTAACCGTGTCCCTCAGAGACGTGTACCTACATTACTTGAACACCTTCATGGATGGTGATTCCACTACCTCCCTGGGCAGCCTGGGCCTCTGCCTCAGCATTCCTTGTGAGAAAAATTTTTCCTACTATCCAACCTGGACCTCCTCTGGAACAACTGCACCCATTAACTCTTGTTCTAATGCTGTCAAGAAGCTGAATGCTACCTTGCCACAACCTTCTTTCAGGAAGTTATAGAAAAAAAAAAGGTCACTCCTGAGCCTCCTCTTTTCCAGACTTAACATTCCCAGAGTTTTATGAACTCTTTGCACTCTTTTTTAAACCCTTACCAAGTTAAAGGTTTAAAATAATATCCATCAGTTGGGAACAGAGTGGCTGAACAGGTTCTAAAAGCATGAAGGACTGCTCCTAAATTTTACTGCACATCACAGGACAAGGCTGTTGGCCTCTCTTCAGCAACACATACAGCCAAATCAAAATCTTTTTTTTTTTTCAGATTGATTACTGAATATCTATTCTAGTGGAAAATTTCATTCTTTTACAGAGCTTGACCATAACCATTTGAAAATGTCTGCCTTAACTTCACATCTCATTCTATCTTTGATCTCTCTTCTAAGAAGTTACTGAAGTCGTGATTTTTTTTTGTGGTAAGAATCAGGATCTGGTCTCCAAAAAATCTTTTTACAGTAATAGAGACAGTCTTTTTTGCTTGCTACGTTTAACCTTCGCTAGGATTAGAAAACAAGCAATTAACACAGACATGCCTCAGCTAAGAAATACAAGCATAGAGTTCTCATTAAATAAAAGAAAAAACAGAGAATGAAAGACTGAATTGGGCAAAGAAAAGGGAACCACTTTCTCAGCCTGTTAACCAGATTTTGAAGCACATGTTTTCTAGAAGAATAAAATTATTTCTGTACAATACTCATGTCAGAGAAGTCCAAAGTCAATTTCTAAAGTGAGTAGTTAATGAATGAGTTTTGCTGTACTCACCTGTAGATCAGACAGCATACTCAACAAACTACGCAGCAAACTTCTGTCCACCGCTTCACCACTTCGTTCCCGTTCAATCAGCAGCAGGATTCCATCAATAGTCTTGTTTTGAACTTGCTTATCACTAATGACATGATTTCTAAATAATTCTAGCCCCATGTCCCTGTGTGAACAATGAAAATTAATACATCACTTCATTAATTCTTTTCAAAAATTTGCGTGTATGTATAATGTATAAAAAATTATATGTATATACATATAATATATATGTATATATTACACAGAGGAAATTTATTAATAATGTATATATACTATAACTATCACAAAAATACCAGGTGAGGTGCTAACAGATGCATAAACTTCAGGTCAGAACTATGACTGGCCTGCATCTATTTCACATAATAGACTACAAAATTATCTGCTTATTGATAAAGAATTACTACTGTAATTTTGAATCTGAATATATATCTACATTAAATATAAATGGGTAAGTGGGACTTTCTCAGTATTAGAAAAAAAGATCAAGTATGAATGGACCCTCCTGATGGTTCTCATTAAAAGACAGCCTAATACAAAAAGCTGAAGGAAGACCAATGCATAGTCCAGAAATGAAGGCTTAATGTGAGACCTAACCAGTGAGAGGTGAGAGAAGGCTGCCAGCTTCCTCTACAACTCAAGGGGAGAGCACAGAAGTAACACAGGCAGAGAAGAGGCACACCGCTACTTCAGCATTTTATCTTTTCTTGCTTTTCACAGAATGTTGACACCAGAAAACGTTGGCAAAGCATGGGTTTGTTTGCTTTGGTGATTATACAAAATGACCCTTGGGAAGGATGCTGAGAAATAGACATGACTGCGGGGTACTCAAACTGCAGCAGCAAGCAGGAGTTAACCTCTGAGCTCTGAGCCACAGGTCTCAAATCACAAAAGGCTGAGGCAAGAAGCATGTACCTTGTGAGAACAAACAAAAAACAACGGAGCCAATAGCCAAGCTCTGAACTTTGCCAAGCCAAGAGCACCTGAAGAACCACTAGACTGAAAGTGGAGGCCCAGAGGCAGTAACCTCAACCAAACTTGCCAGCTGAACCACACTCACCTCCCTCTTTTACCCTCATGTTTTCTCCTGGGTAAGGTGGATATGACTTAAGAGGAGCATTTATGTAGATACCTACCATATAGAAGGAAGCATTGAATTCTGAAGTACATATGTACGATCCAAAAATAAGAAAATGCTTCTGATCATGATCTGAAAATATACCAAGAAAACATTTTTCTCATTGCCAGCATGTAGCATTTTAAATTATAAGGCAAATTCTGAAAAAATTACATCACAGGCACGTGTACTCTCACTGCTGGTACACGTATTTTCATCTCCTGTGGTGACCTGCATCTCTACTGGCATGTAATTTACTGATATTAATGCTATGACTAATCAGTGTAACCAAAGACATTCAAGACAATTTTCAAATTCATAAGCATTTAATTGAATATTTTATTAGCCTTAGTGGTGTTTACGTTTTAGCGCTACTGAGATATATATTTACTCAAGCACAATTACCAACACTTTCAGTAAACACCACAAAATAGCATGCTGTCAGTTTTCATTTAAAAAATAAAGTTTTAGGCAGACAGTAATAAACCTTGCAATGATGTCAACACAGTGAAAGACTTTTGTCAAAATTTATGAGAAGAGTAGAGATTCATTAACTATAACAAGAGAAAATGTATAAACATTCTTTTTTAAATCAAGACAGAAAAGGAGTGGGCTTTATCCTTACTCATTCACAAACACACATTTTTACTTTTGTTCATATAAAAGACTGCCCAGCTTTTAATTTCATGTTAGAGTACCTCAGGATGTCTGTACATAACTCACTCCCTGGGCCAGCTACTGAATTTTCTATCCTCAGATGCCCACTCAATCCTCCTCTAAAGGATTTCATTGCTTCTGAAGCACTTCTCAAGCTGACACAATTTCTGGCCAACCACATTAAAGTAAGACAGCAACAAGATTGTTTTTGTTTTGTTTTCTTGAATACCACAGGCGCTATCTCAGCAACCTGGGCAAGAAAGCCACTTCCTACAGGTTGTTTTTTGAGTAAACTTAAAATCAGTAAAAGGAGCACTCAAAAGTAATTAAAGTGAGCAGAGTTAACAGAAAAACAAAACAAACAAAAACAAAAAAATAAAAACACTTTTATAACAACATGGGTCCACATCAATAAAAGTTCCACGGCAAAAACCTTCACCCTTAATTTCATCAGACTGTTGAATTTATTCAGAATATTCTTCACAACATTCCCCCATTATCACTTCAGATAAAACACACATATAAATCCCTCCCCGTCCCTCACATGGGAAAGGAAAGGAGGTTATTTGGTTGCTCAGCTATTTTGGGCACCTGTAGCTCAGTGACAATGCAATGAAAACTTAAATTATAATGAAGTGGTCTTAAAAGTCCAATTCCTATTAATTGTTTTTGAGAGGGGACTTTTACTCTGTAACAATTCATCATATAAGCAGATGACAAAAAGGGGAGAAATAAAAAGATTCTGTTATTCAATATTCCCATTTCTCAGCCCAGTAAATCAGGATATCCAGCTCTGTTTTGAAAAAAAAAAATATATATATATATGTGTCACAAATTAACCTAGCAGTTGGAGCTTTCTACAAAGATTGAAGAAACTGATGAACAATTTCAGTGTCAACACGTTTCTGACTGACATTCCAGATGGCTACCACTATGAAATTGACAAAGAGCAGAATGTAGCTTTTGACAACAGAACCACTCCCCAGCTAGCAAAGGAGAAAGTGAAAAGCTCTATTGAAACTTGGAGGAGATGCAACAACGACCCAAGTTAAAACCATGACAAATTCCCTTTTTCCAGACTGTACATCTCAAGGATACATATTCCGAACAAACATTCAACTTACCATTTGTCTGCAATGATCTTGCCAGCATTTATTTATCTTCTTTAAAAATAAAAGACTATCCAGAGAATCTGTACAGCACCTATTAAGGAGAACTAGCTTGCCAGTAACTTTTGAGGTCAGATTCCAGAGATGATCTTTGCCAGCCATTAAGCAAATCTCCTTCGTGGATATGGCCATGTTACTGGGACTGCCTAGGGATGAACAGTTAATTGCAAAGCTTCTGTCTAGTGCAGGAACTGGCAGCTCTCCAAAAAACCTCCCCTATGTTTTCAAGGAACAACACTCAAAGCCCTTCAGTAATACCATCTAGTGACTGTACTGCATAGCTCTGATGTAGATTCAAGTAAGAAATCCCATCAGTGTCAAAACCAACCTTATCACCCATGGAGGTGAGCTGGATAGAAAGGTTTACTTTCTTTAATGAGTTCACACTGTGCGCCACAGGAGTGACCCTAATCTTCTGAAAGCAGTTACAGTTTCAAATAATCCTCAATAAATCCAAATAGCGCTCTTTTCATATACATCTCTCAGTCTCCTTAAGTAAACCATGAAGTTTTACTCGCTATACAACGGATCCAATCGTTACTTCCGCTGTCAGAATTCTCGTACCACATGAGTAAACCCAAAGGCGGCTCTGCCTTCCTTTCTTACACAATGCCATTTCCAACTCCCTCTGGTCAAATCTGATTAATCTAATCCCATGTCCTCAGGATATAAAGCAGCATACCTGTAGAATGCAGAGTTCTCAACTCTCCAAACATTGGTTCTATTGGGTTTGCAGGGAGAAAACAATATTCTACAGCTTAAGTTGTATAATATTGTCTCTGCCTGAAAAAGTCAGGGATGCAAAATTGGCAATTGTATACTGCTTTAAAACAGACCAAAAGATCTGATTCTCAGTTACGTTTAAGAGGCAGCTGTACTGACTAATGGACTTCTTAGTTGGAGGTGATTTAAAATCAGATCAAATCTACTAAAAAAAATATGCTACATAATTAAGAAATGAATTCACAGTGCCATTCAATATCAGTGTTTCTTGTATGCCACATAGAAGCAAAGCTCTTTTGCTGGGACTCAGAGAAAAAAAAAAAACCCTCAAAAAACACCATGCTGGATTTTAATCTTATGACAGGGGAAAAAAAGGATCAGAGAAAGCAACTTATCTTCTTTACGAGTGTAGGCACCTAGCTGGGGAATGTGGTGAAGTGAGAAACTGACAGTCACAATCCTAAGCACATTAAAGACATTCAGTTAGAAAGAGGGCTCTTTCTGGGCCCCATTCCCTCGTTTCTTCCTACTTCAACCAATCATTTTCTGTAATAGAATATACACCAGAGACCAGGGAAGCAGGGCAAGCACTCAAATCGCTACAGCATCTGTTCACCCCAGCACTCTCCAGCATCTGTTTGCCAAGACTGTCTCTGGGAACGACCTGCTGGGCATAGGCTCTACTTACCCTACTTCCCCAGCAAGAGCAAACCAGTAGGCTATTATGCACAGACATATAAAGCATGCTCTCAGCATGCAAAGCACAACAGGCTTCAGAAAACAGGGCTGGCTGCACTCAAGCTTCCAAAGGAGATCTGCAGACACTTCTGTCATCAGTTCAGAGGGAAAAAGAGAAGCCTAGTAAAAGAACTTAAGAAAACAATGGAGAAATTTGCCATAAAATCTACATGTTCTGAAGCTCATAAGGCAGCCAAGTGCTCCTCTGAACTTTGATCTGTCTCCCAAAGCACACATGAGGTATTGTGAAGGGGTTGGTGAATGCCTCCATTACACACCACTGCTGACCAGCACTTACAACTGGCCATTCAGAGAGGGCTGAGAACTATCTTACAGAAGACGCCCAGTACTGGTGTTAATAATTTTCTTCAGCTATTGCTACTGTAAAATCTCTCCACCACCCACTCGCCACAAAAATCCATACCTGCCATTAGACCTGTGAGGATTTTAGACTTGTGGTGCTACTGAAGTTTTCTAGATTAGGCATAACATTTGCACTCATAACAAAACAAATACTTGTTTTAATAGTTCATTGCCTCCATGCCGCTAAATACCAGAACTATTCCCTCAGATGACTCAAGCTGCTCACGGTCCATTTCAAAATACATCAGTGGTAAACAAAGAACCTCTGCACACATTTACAAACATCACCATCATTAAAAAAAAAAAAAAAGTTTATATAAAAATAATGATTCTTCACACAGGAGAAGGATATTCCCTGAACTGAAGGATTTGTGCTTTCACGTGATCTTCACAGACTTGTCGCAGCTGTTTGTACAATGTAGCAGAGACTTTGTAGGAACAGAGGTTTTCAACGGCCTAAAACCAAAAGAGTTAACAGGTGAGATTAAAAAAAAAAAAGTGAACTCTGATTTTTGTCCCTGCGTAATCAACATTTTTTTCCTCACAAGAGACTCAGTGGGAATGCCAAAGAGAAAACGTAGCCTCATTTGATACCACTGCCTATATTTAGATTTTGTTCCAGGCGCGCTTTATTTTAACTTGTGTCCCGTATTTCAATAAACTATTTTATTAATAGACCACAGCACCTAAAATGAATCACAATGAAGGCAGCCAAACATTCTGTGAGGCCTGTGAAGTTTAGTAGTACTTTTGGCCATTCAGTGCTTCACAGAAAATTACCCAAAGCAGTTAGATGTGATGAGAAGGTCAGCTCATCTCTTCTTTTAACGGCACTTCAGCTTCCTTTCTTTCATAAGATGATCCTGCATCATTCTTAGAGCACCGCTTCACTCAGGCAACTACCAGTGACCCAAAGTCATTTTCCTTTACTCCAAAGGATCGACAGTGACATATTTTGCTGATAAATTTTCTGACAGCATCAGTGAACTTGGACAAAGTCTCAGTGTTTTCCCAGCGCTTGGTCTTGTTTCTCCTCAGTTTAGCTTTAATGGAGCATTTTGTTTGCAGTGTGACAAGTTATGCTGCCTAATGCCAGCACGTAAGTCTGTGCCTCAGTATCAGCACGTTATCCACACTGTTTAAGATCACAAAAAGAATTGTGATAGCATATGAGCAGATCGAGAGAAAGGTGGAGGGGAAAGTGGCTCTGTGGGCAGCAGCACTGGCTTGAACTGTGCTTCAATCCACAGCCTTATCACTGCAGCACCACCTTCAGCAAGCTCTTTCTACTTTCTTTTTTGATGAAGGCAGAGAGGAAAACCAGTAATTACCTTCTTCTGCATATTTAGCTTAGTTCAGATTTTTTGCTGCCTCTAAAATAATCTGATGTGATCTTTATTTATCTTGCACACAATCTATCTAGGGAAGAAGCTGTAATAACAATTATCACATTTATAATTACATGAAAAAGACAGGCTCTTTACCCACACAAGCCTGGTACAAGTTTCAAATAATCATTTTAATGGCTTGTCTTGAGCAGAGCCTTCTGTTTTAGTTAGATAGTTATTTTTGCTTGTACTCTATCAGTTCTAATATTCTAAAGAGCTTATCTTCTAAAACATACAAAATGAAAACAAATAGCCATTACATGATTACTTTTTTATGGGTTTTTTTTTTTAATTCCAGTGTTGGAACAGGTGAAGTGAGATGATCTCTGCGACAAACAGTAATCACTCTACTGCTTGTCAGACACTTGATAATGCTTTCTAAGACACAGCCTTTCCTACCCACCTACACAGAAGTCCAGTCAAGATTCAAACGAACTATTTTTTCTTCTTCCCTGCAACAATGTTCTACTCCACGCCCTCAAGAAGGGCAGCTGCTGCCCCATTTCAATATATTTAGTATCTTGTTGCATTGGGAATTTTCTCTTTCCATTATTTTTACCACTTGCTCCTCACTCGGCAGTTCTTTGCACTGCCCCACTTTCTGTATCCCATCAAATATCAGCCACTTCCACCCAGATCCAGGCAATCTACCACCAATCCTAGACATCACTTCTATTTTAGTAGCAAAAACTGGCAGCTGCCCTCCCATTGCTCACCGCCTCTGCCAAGCACCTTTGTGCTTTAACCCATGCTGGCACTGCTGCTTGGGAAAGACTACGCTTTGGGCTTCCCACCAGGCCTTGCGATCATTCCTTGTTTTTAACTCTACCACCGTGCCAAATTAAATAAATCAATCAAGAAGTTCAAAGGCAGGCTGGGGTACCACTGCCTGCCGCACTGAGCCCTCACAGGCTCTCTCTTCCTCTCACGGTGCCAGATAGAGATGCACAAAAAGGAGCCCCAGCAGGGAGAAGCGGTACACATACAGACATTTTCCCCATGATACTTCCACGATCACCAACCTGTACGTACAGGTCAGGTTTCTGAAAGATGCTGAACTTCCTCTCATTTCTTTGGCAGGAAGAATAAGCACATATGCATGGGCATGCTCACAACCACCACCAACCGTACAGGAATCTTGCTGATCTGCACCAATGACTTCCAGACTACTGGGCTGGCCTTATAACGTGCACAGTTTTATGAACAAGCTGGCAAACAGAACAAGCAGAAAGTACAATTCTCCCTTCACAGCTTATCTGAGATCTCTCCCCACCTCTTCTGCCAAAGCTCAAGTCTGTGCCCTGGCAATTTCATACCCATATTACTATAATCTCATTTCCAAGCCTCCGAAAACAAGTTAGGTAACACTCAATGCATCTGTGTTTTTTTAGCTGGGCATGAAAACGCAGGATTTCTCAAACGCTCAATTTAAAACCATCAAATGCATTATGTAATTCAGATTCTGCAAACCTGTAAGCACTAACAGATGTATATATAGTCCAGTTTGAAGGCAGTACATTACATTAGGTCAGTACGCCTTCACACAATGAGCCGTTTTGATGCCACACATTATAAACTTAACTAATGACACAGAGAAGTCAGGTCAGCTCTCAGACTCACCATGATTGTTCCCTACACAGCCACAATACGGATTGCTGCCTTTCTCCTCCCTCATGATCTCTATTTTACATATGCCATCAAAGCTACCACACTTGAATATTTAGAAGATCCGGGGTGGGAACATTAACACTTTCAACACCGATCTGGCAAAGAGATCTGCATCTGCAGAGAACACCTGCACCCACAGCATGCTCACAGTGAACTTCAGCTGCATGGCACAACTCACTGCCATCAGTAACAGTTTATAAAAACACGAGTGCTGAAATTCCCTCCTTCATTCTCCAAAGAGTGTTGGCACTAACGTCTGATTATTATAACAAATACTTTTAACACAGGCGACTTACAAACACCAAAGCACATACCAAAAAAGACACTGTAAAATATGGATGTGCAAAGTCCAGAGAGAGAGCAAGACCTCATTTTCAGGATCCGGAGTGGGCAGGTCATTGGGGTGGTTGGACGCCCAGGTGCAGCTCTTGGTACCTCCTGGCACAAGCTGCTTTTTCGTGGGCCCAGATCTCAGGAGCTGTGCAAAGAACTGCGAGTGGCTGAGCCATTATAGTGTGAACTGACTAGAAAAGGTGCACTGACAGAGTGTTTTGGAGGTGTAACCGGCCCTTAAATAACCAAAATACATCCCACTCCATCAGTAGTTCCGTGAGTCTCAAAGCAGCCTGTTTTCCTTGCAACACCAAAAAAACCCAACACAAAATACAAAGAAAAAAAACCCCAAACCTCACAGGTCCTACCTGGTAGAGCTCCTCGAGGTTGTACTTAATAGAAGTGCTGCTCTGAATGGCTGCCACCGCCTCGTGAAGTTTGCGCCAGGTGTCCTGCGTGTAGTTATCGGGCAGCTTGGGCCTTTCTGCGGGGGAACACGCAGGTGGCTGCGGGCGGCCCGAGGGGCACGGCTCCCCGCAGCCATCTTCCTCCGCTCTGCCCACGGGCGCCGGCAGCCGCGGGGCGGGTCGCGACCCCACGCGAGACGGCAGCGCCCGAGCGCGGCCAGGCCCGGGGCCTCCTCCTCCTCCTTCCTACGGCGGGGCCGCCCCAACCCCGCGGCCCGACGCGCGGACCCCGGGCGGAGGTTGGGGGCTCCGCGGTAATGCCCCCGCGGGAAACAAAGGTGGGGAGAGGCCGGGCCCGGCACCTGCCGCCGCTCGGCCCCGCACCCACCTCTGAAGTTCTTGATGACGAGTTTCTTGGAGGCGGCGGCCGCGCCGCCCCCGCCGCCCCCCCCGCGCGTGGCGGCGGCCAGCGAGGCGGGCTTGGTGAGCCCGTTGGTGTGCCCCACCAGGGCCGACAAGTGCGGCTTCTTCTGCGCTTCGTCCGCCATCTCCGCCCCGGGCGCCGTGTCCGGCCGGGGCAAGGCGCTGCGCTGGGCTGGGCCGCCCGGTCCCCGCCTCCGCTCTCCTCCTCCTCTTCCACCGCCCGCCCTCCTTCCCTCCCTTCCCCCCCCCTTCTCCAGCCCTTCCCGAGAGCTTCCCACCGGCCCCGCATGCAAGATGGCTCCCGGGGCGGGCGGCCGAGAAACTCCGGCAGAGCCTCTGTGCCAGCCTGTTACCGACAACGGGCGGTGAGCTTTTTTATTCAGCTTTTGGACGGCACACGGCAAGGAGCGCGGCTGCCACCCTTTTCACAACGCAGGGACGAAACAGCCGCGAGCCCCTCAGCACACACAAATTACCGCCACCCTGACGCGCCCCACGCCCCGCCGCACGTGCTTTATGCCTGACGCGCAGTCTGGCCCCGCCCACCACGCTTTACCATTGGCTACAGCGCAAGGCCACTCCCCCAAGCTGCTCTGGGGAAGACGAGAGGCGTTGTCGTCGCTGCAGTTAGATGCGGGGTGTCACGTGGTGGTGTTCTCGCGCCGGAAGTATCCCCTTGACTACCGGAAGTGTCTCGGCGGCTGCCGGAAGTGCCGCTTTGCGTCGCGCCATGGCTGGAAGGTTGGTCTGTGCCGGGGTCTGGGGTTGTGCGGGAGGTTGGAGTAGGAGCGCGGCGAGAAAGGGGGACGTCCCCGTCCTTCCTGAGCGCGGGGAGGTGTCTCTGGGGTGCCGTCGCCTTCCCTTCACTAAGATTCCCGTTCTTATGCAGGACGTGATTTATTTAGGAGTCTTCCCCCTTCTGTTCCAATGGCACACATCACCATAAATCAGTACTTGCAGCAAGTAAGTGAGCTTTTATTTTCGTACCGATGAGCAGTAAGAATATGTGGATTTATCTTCCGTTGCTAGGGATAGAAAAGAAATCGACTTTAAATTTGGGACGTCGTAAGTAAACTCTGTAGTAAGTATGCTAGCTATGTGAAAGGATGTATTCAAGGAATTTCTGGGGTGTATGATGGTTACAGATAAAATGTGTAGTGAACTGTAAGTAGGATTCTAGCAGCAGCTGTGGTCCACCAAGCAGACTAGCCCTATGTGCTGTTAACCCAATCTGGTCTCAGTCCAGGGCACAGAGAGGGTGCATGCAGTGCTAACTATAATAAGCTTATGGATTTTGAGGCATTAACTAAATGCAGTCCTGTGAACAGCAAAAAACATGCTGTCCTTTCCATTGTGATAAAAGCATTTGAAAACAGGTTTCGTGATTGCAAAAAAGTTAGCAATATCTTTATATGTTTGTGATTCTGTTTTCAGGCAAGGTAAATGCTTTATCTGCAGGTTTTCAAGTGGGAGGTATAGGGTTGCAATCATTTGTTCAACTCAGAAATCTGATGGTGTCTCTCTACTGGACTTCCATAAGCCCTCTCTTAGTGGAGAGAGATATCCCTCACTTCACAGTCACACCTTATTCATGTCATTGCTCTTTGGGAGTACATACATTTGTGAATAACTGTTCTCAAGGATGAAGCAAATAAGATTTCATCCAAAATCTCAGACAAACACCTTAAGAACTTGCTGAGAATGCCAGCCACTTCCATCAAACCTGACTGATGCATTAGCTTCACAAAAAAGAAAAATGTTTTTTACTTTACATACATTAACTATATTATATATTTAATGAGGGCTGCTCCAAAAGTAATGTTTCCTATTTTATGATGTTGGCCCACAACATTAGACGTAGTTGTTGGTGGTATAGCAATAAAGCTTGAACCTTCCCAACAATATTCTGTTACATATTGCTGCCGTGTGACAGATGAAAGCAGAGGGGCATTCTGATACACTGGTGTCTGGTATGGAAGTGTGTATGAATGTGTAATTAAATTCCTCTGTGTGAAAAAAAATAAAATAAATAAAGGTACCCATTGGGATTCATTAACACTTACTGAACATCTATGGAGAACAACCTGTGGATGTGAGCACAGTGAGGTGGTGGGTGATGCGTTTCAGTAGTAGCAACAGTGACAGTGGGTCACTTCCACTGGTGCAGCTTTTTACAAGAGCGGCATGAGGGGGTTTTGTTCATCACTGGCAAAAATGCATAGGTAGTGGTGGTGATTATGTTGAAAAATAGTGTTATGTAGCTGTGAATTTGCTCAATTAAACAGTGTTACTGTGCTCAGCGTATCAGGAGGCATTACTTTTGGAGCAACCTGTGGCCCAGAACAATTCCTTTTCTCTCAATGTGATGCAGGCAAGCCCAAAGGTTGGACACCTATGGTTTATGACATGGCAGGGAGACAAGGATATCAGCTCTGCTGAACCCTCAGCCCTGAGTTTTTAATGTGATGCTCTTGCTGCTTCTTTCTGAACCATCCCACTTCTGTCTTTGTTACCATCCTGCTCGCTTCAATAATGATCAGTCAAGTCAGTTAAAGCAGGAAAAACTAAATCAAAATCCAACACCTGCTGAAGTTCTTCCAGAGATTATTTTTTTCAAGGAAAGTGAAGTTAATTTTGTGTTTTGCATTTAGTTTTTCATGTTAAATAGTAAGTTCAAATGAAATACATTTGCGAGTTGTGATTCATGACATTCTAATTCCATCTGTGGCATCACAAATGGGAGTGCTTAGAGATTGCTTATGCCTTCCCATATATATTTGCTGCCTGTAAGTCCAACTGGGATTTAAAAAATGCTTCCAGAAACCTGGTAACCTGGTATTGTGGTAAAACCACATCCTCTCCATTTTTGAAAAACAGATGTATTGACAGTACAGTGTTGATTCATTTAGTTTTAAACCTTTCAAGCTCATGTTTGAAAAGATATTGACATGGATGAGCACTATAAATATGTTTTATGTTTTTACCTGGATTTCATTGTATAATGTGCCTGTTTTGTGGGGTAGGTACAAGAAGCTATAGACAGCAGAGATGGACAGTTTTGTGCAGAATTGGTATCATTTAAACATCCCCATGTGGCAAACCCAAGGCTTCAGGTAAGAACCTTTTACTCTGGAAGAATCTGTTTTTGATATTTTGTTCTGCGTTCATTTTTCCTAGCTATACATGAGCATTCCTGTCTTCTGGGGATAAGCCTCAGAATCCTGCAGGATCCTCTTCTGAGTTTGATTCCTCTTTCTTTTTACGAGAATATCTTGTATTTACAATTGTTTATTGGGTGGCTTTGTGGTTTCCATCTTTTCTGGATAAGATTTTGAAGGTTCCCTATTTCCAGGTTTATATTACTGTGAATATGGAGAGCAAAACTTTGGCTAGTTAAGGTCTGTATGCATTGCAGGTGCTTTTATGTAAGGCTGGCTCTGTTCTGTCTGCATACACAGAATGCACACTACTTATGCTACATCTGATTATTAGTATGATTATCGTTCTGATAGATAGCAAAGGCACGTGTGTGTAAGACTGCCAAGATAGAATACCTGTATGATGCTTCTGATGCAGTGGATATTTCTGTAATTGATTTATTCTATCCTTAGCTTCCATCTCCAGAGGAAAAGTGTCAACAAGTTTTGGAACCACCATATGATGAAATGTTTGCAGCCCACTTAAGGTAAGGATGAGCTTAGGAATAGGCAAGGCAGTTATAAGACATCCAGCAGGGATGGGGAAGCGTATCCCTAAGTTCACTTAGTTACTTTAAAGTGATTGTGTCTGAAAAATTGCTATTAGTTACTCTTATAAATAGTACTAGGGCTATAGGAAATGAAGGTCTTCTCTTTTTATCCACATAAAGTTTTTTTTGTGTACCTGTAAGACATCTGTATATGGCAATTGACAAAGCTTTGGTTTCAGTGCTTCCTATTTTATTTACTGCATCTTTAACAGTCTGTAAAGTCTGTACCTGTTGAAAGGCAAAAGAATTATTTTTCTTACATGTGATATTTTTGGCTGCACTAACACACCTTTTCTTTGACAGGTGTACTTATGCCGTTGGAAACCATGACTTTATAGAAGCATACAAATGCCAAACAGTTATCGTTCAATATCCTTTTCCACATATGTTCTATGTTGTTTACAGATTGACTAGGTTTTTCTGTAGAGTAAGCTCTTTCTCCCTTTCAAAATTGAACATGCTTTGGTCCATTTCGAAATATATTTCAGCCATGAAGATTCTTAAGGAAATCCAGGTATGCTCTTTTCTTTTCAACTTTCTGTGGGACTAAGAGGGAACCTGTCTCTTGCCTTAGAAACAGAAAATGAATTACCCACAGAGACCTGGAGAACCTAAAATGTTTAATCTATGTTCCAGTTTCTACTTGGAAGAAAGAAGATACTTAGATAAACCAGCAGGTTTATTTCTCTAAGTGAACAGTGTTTCTCGTTGCTACCACAGTACCAAGAGAGTGTGGCTGTGTTTGTGGGTCTTTGTATCCTCTCCTCATTTACTTGCTTTGTTGATTTCTGCTCTTTCATGTAGCACATAATTTATAGTACCACACAACTCGTCTGTTTTTTTAGCCTGTGCTACATTTCAGAGTATTTTAAGTTTTCCTAAACGCAGTATGTCTTTCCTGCGAGCATTTCAGGCACATAAAGAAGAAAACTGGTGAGTATATCATAGTCTAGCTTAAAAACTAGGCTCTTATCTTTCATTAGTATAATATAGTAGCCATATTTTTTGCTGCCTGTTGGAGTTTTTAGATCCACAACTGTGAAAACTGTATATACATCTAAGTCTAATTACACAGAAAGTCTGTAAACAAATATATGCAGGATTTGTTGAAGGTGAGATAGCTTTTGTGTTGTTTTCTTTTTTTAAGCCTTTAAAGCCACAGTAATAAAAAAAAAAGTTGTCTAAATTAATTCCTTTTGTGTAGGAATTATGAGATGCTGAGTTCTTGACAACTGCTTGTAAAAAGATTGATCTTTCATTTAAAAGCTCCTGTATATTGTTCCAGTTTTATGGCCAACTAGGATGAAAAAAAGTGTCTTACTGGATGATTTGCACATATAATTTATACTATGTCTAACTTTTCCAGGGCTTTACCTATTATGTATGCTGTAGCCCTTGATCTTCGAATTTTTGCTAATAATGTAAGTAAAACAACCTCAGAACTTTAACCTGTTGAAAGTTTCTGTGTTGTTGGAAATGTTTGAGACTCAATTACAAAGCCTAATTTCGCTTGTGTTCAGTTTTTTTGTTTAAGATTTTACTCTTGCACTATACTTGTTCTATACTTGTTATTCTATTGAAGAATAAGGTTGTTGAGTCTGCCTGTCTCCCATTTGCCATTGAATGGCAGAGTTTCTGGGCACCTGCATCCAACTTGCAGTTTAGAGCACATGAAGTGATAAAGTACTTTCATAGAAGAGTGTGATGACACAGCTCATGATTTCCATGTGTTATTCTTGCAACCGGAGTCTTCGAAGGGCTAGGGTTACGCAGGACTACTACGCTTATCTAACTGCTCACCACATTTTAACGAGTGAAGTTGCTGCCTTGTTTCCCTCTTCCCTTTGTGTATGTTGCTTTTGATGCTCATTGGAGCCCATGCTGAGTCTTCAGCTCCTGACAAGCAAAAGAAAAACAACTCCGAAGCCAAAAAACCAACAAACTTAAATAATTTTTCCTCAGGGTAGTGAATTGGAGTAGTTTGCATCTACAGAGAAATTCTTGATCTAAGGTCATGAGTTTGCTCCTGGTCACTTGACCTGAAGAGGTGAAGTTAAGAGTTCATACTAGAGAAGGGTTTGTCAGTATCCAGTATTTACAGTGGCTGTCCACTTGACACTTCTTGTGCCTAGGAATCCACAAAACAGCATGCTTTCCATTCTTGCACGGAGAAGGCTTTGTGTGTGTTTGTGTGCCTGGTTTGTAAGTCTTAGTTCTCAGTATGAATGAAGCAAGTTTGTAGATTTCAGATGCACAAGAAAAGGAAAAATAGGGTCAGTTATGCTGGAAGGGTTAGAATGCTATCTTCTAATGCCCCTGTGTTTAAAAGATGTGGGTGCAGAGAAGACTTCTACAGCAACAGTTGCATTTCTGTTTCTTGTCCTTACATTTTCAGCTAATGAGAAAGCATGCATTAGAGTAAAACTTTGAAGGAAGCACATAGCAAATATCTACTCACTGTTTTTGTTTCTTTTTCTTCCCCTCTTCTTTGTTGTTTTATTTGTGTTAACTAGTGCACGGCTCTTTCCCACTTTATATAAATTCTATTACCAACTAATTTTCACTTGCTTTGTAGCATATGTGTTCCTTTCTCTTGAAAATCTCAGGTCCTAGCAGTGTGCATTACTACCAGAAAGTGTTGGGTATGGTTTAGAGACAAAATCTAGTCCTTGAAGTTTTGAAAAGAAGCTTAATTATAAATTGTAAAGCTCACATTCTGTAACTGAGGAATTAATACTTGTTGTTCTTGTTTAAAAGATATTATTTTAGCTCAAGTCTTGTTCTTTGGTAACTTGACTGCGAGTTTTAATCCTCTAACTCAACTATAAGATGATCCTGAACTTATGCTTCTCAGAGCTGCTTAGTGTTGCTGAAGGCCAGTGCTATTTTCAAAGTTCTGACTAGCCCTGCTGTGCATTAAGTTCGGTACAGAGTTTTCAGGAACTTCTCCAAGTGTTTTGTTTTCAGACCTTCTGTCAGGGTGATTGCTCTCATGATTTAGGCAATAGTAGGCATGTCGAATGTATTGTTAAAATGTAGTATTGAGGAACGAAATTGTTTACAACCAAGTGAATCAGAATGTAGAATTTTGTGCTGTTTCTTGCTGTATAATGATAGGCAGATCAACAGCTGGTGAAGAAGGGGAAAAGCAAAGTTGGCGACATGCTAGAAAAAGCAGCAGAACTGCTGATGAGCTGTTTTCGAGTCTGTGCCAGTGACACGTAAGTGAAAGATGCTCTGTAAGACTTGCATGCCTATGTAAGTTTTTTCTACTTAGTAAGACTGTATCTGGATAAGAACAAACATTTCTGAGGCTTATTTCCTCTCATTTATAGTCTGTCTTGACTATCAGCTGCAGCTGGAGAGGCCACCTTTCAGGATTAACCTTTCTAAGAGGTGATGTTGGGAGAGACTTGACCCTGTCAGGGAATATTATTCACACTTTTGTACACTCTTCAACTGTGAAGTTTACTTCAGTGTTGTTAGACTGGGGATAGGTGGCTCTGGTTTACTGTCTTAGCAATTTTAATGCTTCCCAGGTGGAGAAAATACTTTTATCCCCCAACTTTCTTTCACCTTGAGTATTGCTAGCAACTGCTATGCTGGTTGTGCAGGCTGGAGTGAGGATCCTGCTGCAGGTAAATAATGTTCTGCATGATACCTTTTGTTGTGATGAGAAGAAATGCAGCAGAGCTGTTGAAAATTTGAGATTGGAGGACGTTTTGTTTAGACAGTGCTGGTATGGGTTTTAAGGCAAGGAGCTGGCTTTTCCTTTCAGGCGCATATTTCTATCCTAAAAAACATCCATGAAATACTTATCCAGGGATGGAATTTACTATAAAAAAGTAACTATTTTACTACAGTGTTCAGTACTAGAAGTTTGTTTTGCTTTTTTATTTCTATTCTTACGACAGTCGAGCAGGCATTGAAGATTCCAAAAAGTGGGGCATGTTGTTTCTCGTGAATCAGCTGTTCAAAATCTATTTTAAGGTAGGGCTTCAGTCTGGTAAGCTGTTTTGTATTTCATTCTCTAAGTCAAACTTACCTTTTTTTTACATGATGTTGCATACTTGTACTCTACAAATAAAACACAATTAATTTTATTTAACAGATCAATAAGCTCCATCTGTGTAAACCATTAATTAGAGCAATTGACAGTTCAAACCTGAAGGATGAATATAGTATGGCACAGCGAGTTACATACAGATACTACGTGGGACGCAAAGCCATGTTTGACAGCGACTTTAAGCAAGGTACTCTGTGCCAGTAGGACACATTTAAACTCTTGCTGCTTAGTCTGAACTCTGTCTTACATGTGTGTGACTCCAAATGTGTGCAGAAGATTCACTTGTATTCATGCTGATCAAAGGATAGTCATGCCTGTCAAGGTTGGAGACGAGATCACATGACACTTCTATTTCTGGTATATGCCAGCTTTAAAATACTTATTTCTGTAAAGTTCCCTGTACTCTAATGCATTGTGTGCATGCATATTGGAGTGGTTATTCCCTGCACTAGCATCCAATGCAATAGGTTTGATAAAGGTTTCGCAAAGGAGGCTCTGCAGCTGACTTGTCCTCTTATTAAACTTACTTCATAATATGTAGGATATCTTCAGCAAACTGTGCTGTGAAATTAGGTTCTCAGTGCACTGATTTTTGGAGACCATGTTTTTTAGATCTGTCATTCACTACTATGGATGTTTTTAGAACTGAGACATAAATCTTTAATTATAAATGTAGGCTATTTGGACAGAGGCTCATTTCTTCAAAGGGAAAAAAAGGTTATTAGAGAGCCAGTGTTGTGACTCTTAAGAAGCATCTTCTGACTGTCAGGCCTATATATATTTTTTTTTTCCTAAGAGTGATGGAAAAGTTTTCAAACTGTAAATGCTGTGTGATATCACTGACATATTTCTGCAGCTTAACAGATGTGTGTATCACATGCAGCTTACATCCCCCAGAAGAGCCTAATTTGTGTGTTTAGAAAATACCTGTTCTGTTTCACCAGTGCTTGAAATTTTCCTCTCCTGTAGTATTAAAAAAAAGAAGTTGTTAACTTGAGCTGAACATTGCCATGTTGTTTGTAACTGTTAGATCTGGCATCTAGATATTGAAAGGCTTACTTTTCCTATCCAAAAGAGAACTTATTTTTCTTATAATATTTTGTTGTTTGTGTGATTCACCAGTAATTCTTACAATGTGTTTTTTAATGTATTTTGATCTGTGTGGTTCTTTTTGATATCATTTCAAATCTCATAGGGTCAAGCTAGTAAAGAACATTGAGCACAGAATTTGAATTATAGTTTTAATCAGTTTTAGTTCTTGACTATTTACTATCACTCCTTTTATTTGTGTCTGCAGCTGAAGAGTATCTGTCATTTGCTTTTGAGCACTGTCACCGTTCAAGCCAGAAAAACAAAAGAATGATTTTGATCTACCTACTGCCAGTCAAAATGTTGCTGGTGAGTAGATGTTATTCTTGCAAATCATTTTTCAGGAGGCAGATAAGCAGACTGAAACTCAGCACAGTTCTTAATTTTCTTTCTTTTCCCTTATTGGTATGGCAGGGGTTATTTGTGCCTGACTTCCATAAGCACCAGCACATACAGATGTTGTACAGATAAGGACAGAAAATGCTGAATTGTTATTTACAGTAAAGCAGGAACGGAGGAAGAAAATCTGCTTTTCCACCCCCCTGCCTTCCTCCCCCCTCAACAGGTGGAACCTGAGGTTAATGCTATAAGAGAAATAAGTGCTTCTCTAGAGAGCTCAAAGTTAACTTGTCATGTACTTGAATGCTTGCATGATGATAACTGTGCATAACAGGCATGCAGGGAATGTCTGGATTTGCTAGTACAACTCAGTATTTCTTTTGCCTGGCAAAGGGAATGAGGATGTGCAATTAAATGGTTGGAGATTGTTGTGGTGGGTTTACCCCAGGCAAGAAAGGACTCCTGTCTTTGTTTTTTTGTATTGCACTTTGTGCTTTATTTACCAATTCAAGGCATGTCAACTGGTTCAGAACTTTGTTCAGTTTATCTTTCTTTTTGTTGAAAGAATTATCTCTGCTTCTTGTTCCTGTCCTTCCTGTGTGCTGTGTCTGTTCCTTGATTTAATGGGGTTGTACAAACAGTTAATTCAGTGTAACTGAGGGACCTAGAACTAGATTTTAGAGTGTTTCCCATTCCCTGTTACCGAATTTCTCATGGAGAATGTTTTTATCATCCAATTCTGAGAGTTCCCATCTTCCACATTTGCCCCAGCTAAATGAATCATGACTATTTACTCCTTCCAGTTTGTGCTCCCTTTTCAGGATCAGTTCATTTATTTTGCAGTTATCTTTTGATGACAGAAATTACGTGTAAAGGGGAAGCATGGTGGGTACGATAATTGGCTTCTGTTTTTCATTTTTGTTCATTGTCTTTCTTAGTGGTTATTTTCAGATCAGACAGTGGTAGGGCTAATAAAAGGAAACTAACAAACAGCCTTCCTTAATAAAAGGTGGATCCTTTTAGTGCCTAAGATTATGATAGCTTTTCTGGAACAGTTCAAGGGGCACTAAAGAATCTATATAAAGGTCATTGTTTTTCCAGTTGCTTTTTAAAATCATAATCCAAATGTTACCACTAACCTTAGAACCACAAAAATAGCTTGGGTATTTGTTTTTTGGGTTTTTTTTCATTCCTAGTGGCTCTCAGTAAACACGCAGTCGAGTTCTGCTCTCAGCTAATCCTTCAGCCAGGAAAGGAATTAGAAACAACACAGTGTGATGGTAACTAAATTTAAATTCTGACCAAGTCGGTATGCAATCCGATCTGTGCTCTGGAAAGGGGAAAAGCAAAACACAGTTTCTTTCTGATAGTGTTCCTGATTCAGTCTTACCTGATCTAACAATGAGAATTCAATTTGTTTCTTTAAATTTAAATTTAAAAACTTTCTTTTCTTTCTCTGACCTTTTAATGGCCATACAGAGGCACAGTGAAGAAAGAATCTGGTAGACTGAGCTAGCACATGACAGTGCTGAAGCACTGCTTGTGTTACTAGTAATGCCTGGGATTCCCACAGTTCTTTTGCTTGCAGATAGATCACAAAACTGCAACACAAAATTTGAACTTGCCTAAGCCTCGTGTCACATGATCTTGGTGTTTGCTAACACTCAGAGACATCATGATAAATAGTTACTGTGACTTGAGTTGCAGGAAGTCTGTCAGGGCAAGGTCTTACAAATACTTTCATTTAACTTTTGTTCTGTAGCAAAACAAAAAAGAAAGTAGTCAAACGTTTGTCTGTTTCTCTGAAAAATGCTTTTATAGATGATATTTAAAATGAACTTGACTTTATCCTGGAAAACTTGGAAACCATTTATTTTTCAGGGCCATATGCCAACTGTTCAGCTCTTAAAAAAGTACGACCTTATGCAGTTTGCTGAAGTAACAAAGGCTGTGAGGTACGCAATTACTGTGTTACATTGTGTGGTAGTTCAAAAAGCTTTAACTAAAGTGTGTTTATTTGGAACGATTGAGGAAGGCTGGGGAAGGATATTCCTACTAAGTTATGTGGTTTCATTTCTTGATAGAGTGAGACCTTCTTATGTGTTCGTTTCTTCCATCCTTCTAGTGAAGGCAACCTTCTCCTACTGAACGAAGCTCTGACCAAACACGAGACCTTCTTCATTCGATGTGGAATCTTTCTTATCCTTGAGAAGCTGAAAATCATCACATACAGAAATCTCTTTAAGAAAGTGTAAGCATATGTTTTGCTGAAAGCAGACTTAATATGGTTTCACCTAGGACTGATGTATACATTCTTTAACTGTCTCCAGGATTCCAGAATTCTTGTTAAAGTGGATCTATAGTAGAATGTCTATTTTACTATGAGCCAGAGTTTTAAGTGTTTGTTTCTCAGTAACAGATTTTCTGTTGTTTCTTGCAGATATTTACTACTCAAAACACATCAGCTGTCCCTAGATGCCTTTCTGTTTGCCCTGAAATTCATGCAAGTAGATGATGTTGACATTGATGAAGTCCAGTGCATTTTAGCTAACCTTATATACATGGTATGTTCCTCCTACTTGTTTTTCAGTCCTTCCAGACTCCAGACAGTAAAAAGCATTGGGCAGAGGTTAGAAGTTTGTTGGAATAATATATCAGTAATCCCACTTTTTCTCATGTGTAAAAGTTGATTCATTTGTCCCTGGTGTGTAGGTGTTTCCATTTGCCCTGAGAAGTTCCTCTAGTTCCTACTTTTGCAGGAATCAGTTAAAATTGCAGTTGAATATGCATTACAAATTCAACACTGACTTTTCTCAATTGTGTATTTGTTTTTCTAAATAGTGTATTTGTTTCAAAATGCAAAAGGTATATCTAGCACCAGGAAGGGGTTTGTTTTTCTGGATTTGAAGTAGGAGACTGTTGACATTCCAACATCAGAAGAACGATGTTTCCTTGTTTCTTGTTTTGTCTTTTCCTCTAAATGGGTCTTAACTACTCATGAACAGGTACAAGCTTGAAGATAATAGTTTCTTAATGAATCAGGAGTATTGGAGCAGCATTTCAGTGTCAGCAAGAAACTGAACTTCTTCTCCTGGAGAAGAAAAGGCTCAGGAAAGATCTGATAGCAGCCTTCCAATACTTAAAGGGAACTAATAAGGGAGATAAATCAACTTTTTGCACAATCTGATAGTGACAGGACAAGGGAGAATGCTTTTAAACTTGGAGAGATTTAGATTTTGTGTCACTGGGAAATCTTTCACTGAGAGGGTGATGGGGTGCTGGAGCAGGCTGCACAGAAGCAGTGGCAGCCCCATTCCTAGAGGTGTTCAAATCTGGGTTGGATGGGATCCTGGTCAGCCTGTTCTAGTGTGTGATTGAGTAATGGCAGCCCTGCCCACAGGCGGAGGCTGGAACTAGTTGATCTTTAAGGCCTTAACCAACCAAAGCCATTCTAGGATTCTTTGTTTCTGGAACATGTTATTTGGTACCTGCTTAGAGGTAACAGAGGCTGGGGTAAGGTGACTGGAAGGTCTCTTTCAGTGCTACAACCCTGCATGTCTGAAAAGGAAGAATTTAACTTGAAATAGTAATTAATTAAAATCCCAATTTTAAAATGAACAAGAGTAAATTTAAAAACTTCTCCAGAGCTCTATCTCTTCAAGGAAATGTGAGCAAACCAGTAGGGGACCCTGGCAGCAGGCAGACCAAGAGCAAGCATGGATATGGTACCAACTTTCTGCTTGCTGTGTGAAGTGACCCATTTACATAAACTGGGTCCTTACAAATACTTAGTGCAGTGGTGATTGAGTATGTACACACAGCTTTGATTCAGTCTAGTGACAGCTGAGGTGTAACCAGCTTCCAGTGCTAACACTGTATTTTCTTCTCCTGACAGGGTCATATTAAAGGCTATATATCTCATCAGCATCAAAAGCTTGTGGTCAGTAAGCAGAACCCATTTCCTCCTCTGTCAACGGTGTGTTGAGTATTGTGTCTTACCCATGCAAGTACAGATATGCAACTTGCCCAGTGGAGAGGCTCCTCATCATACAGAGAACATTATAAATACCTGGTTCATATCCAGGGCTAGAATACCAGGAACTGTTTGTGGCTCCTTTCCCAGAATGACCAAGGCTGCCAGTGTAACAAAGTGCATGAACTACTTTTCAGTAGTTGTCTCTGAAGGTTTTCTAGATCATTAAAAGTATCTCCTGAGGAAATAAAAGCAAAGCATTCCAAAGATCTTTCAAAGTACTTAAAAGCTTTTACAGAGTACTTTGTGTTACTATTTCTACATTTATCCTTTGGAAAATAAACAGATTACATGTGGTAATCCGTTTTTCAGAGTGGAAATAATATTTTCATGTATGATTCTCATTTTCTAAATCTCTTCAATGATCTTGCCTCACTTATGCTCTTCAAGCCTTCTTCAAGATCAAGAGAAGTCACTCTTGTCACTAAAAGCTTTTCTATATCAGTAATACATAGAAATTCAAGTACATGTGGGATATTTGCCTGTAGGTACTCAGGGATAGGTTTGTTGTTTGTTTGTTTTTAATTCCTTTAACTTTTTGTTTAAAAATTGTTGTGATGAACAAAAGAGTGCCCATATTCTATTTTATTCTGCTTCCGGGGAAAAGACCACCACTGGGGTCCAGTACTTTATGTGTTCCTTCTGCTGTGTGTTTGTTCTGCTTTTTCTCTTTTTTGGAAGTAGAAAGGAGGAAGGGTATGTGTACCTGTGGGTTACGAGGAGATAGTTCCGGGGTTTTGTTTCTTTGTTTTGTTTGTTTTTAAAAAGAAAAGAAAGCATTTTCCCCCCTCTTTGACAGTCTGATTTTATTTTACTCACTGACTGAAGTAGACATAATTCCTAAGGCAAAACACAGCTACCAGGAAAAGTTTTCAGTGTGATGAGAGAATCGGATCTTTTATCAACATACACATTTAAATGCTTGGAGTGTCCCTTGTCTTTATAAGCTTCACTTGTACAAATGCTGAAACAAGAGTGTGGGTTTCCTGAACTTAACAAGTATTAAAAAGATTTGTTTTCTTCTAGCAACATTTAAAAGATTATAAAAGCATCAATACTTTTTGAATTTTAGAGCAAACAGTTTAGTGTACTTAAAGTTCAGACTGTTTATTAGTAAAGCAGCTAGGTTTTCCTTGTCATGGCTGTTACAGTACTGCGTGTCAACAAAGGAAGGAAAGACAAATGGGCTTTTCTGTATGAACTGGAGTTAAATAGGTATCATCATTGCAACTTGCACTGCTGTGAGTGGTGATAGAGTCAGATGGCTCTACTGGCTGCTTTCATGTTTCCTTGCAGTGAGTGGTAGGGGTTTGATGCTGGAGGATTGGTTGTGTTTGTGTCTTACTTCATTTTTTGTTTAAACCATATCATGTACCTAGCAGTGTTGGTAAATAAAAATGTTTTCTTGTCAGCATCTTCTAGCGGCCAAGGTCCCAGTATACCAGTCAGGAACCACGTGCCCTTATACACAGTGGCTACAAAGCTCCCTCCAGCTAGCTGTTTGTCAATGTTCTCCTGGCTGTGTCCACAAAACTGCCTGTTTGTGAGGCTTATGTTGAGTATTTGCTCACAGTCCTCAGTGGGAAGATAAGAAACCTGCAACTCGTTGCCTTGAAATTCACCACCTTCTGTTTTCCAGCCAGTGACTGTCCCAGCCAATTTTGGAATCAAAATGTGTTCAGCAAAGTCTCTTTCAGGGATGCATACAGGAAGCTGGTGGTTACTGCACTCAATGTGCTCTTGGAGTTGTAGCAGTGCAATGTCATTCTCCCCAGTGTCTTCATCATACCGGATGTGTATGTGTTTCTTGTGAACTTGCATGATCTCAGCTCCGCTTGTTCTGTTATGCCCTGTGAAACAATGACATGTTCACTGCTCTTAGGAATAAATTCTCTGAGTCTTGAAAACTGCATGCACATTGGTTAACAGCTACCTAGTTGTGCTGAGGAGTATGTATGCTGGAGAAGGATGCTCTTTCTTGAAACAGATTTGTTAAAGATAGTGACAGCTTGGCAGCCTTTCAATCTTGTGTAGATGCATGCATAATCCAGAGGGGAGGGACAAATACCCAACAGAAATGAATTTTCCTTTCTTTCCTTGGGGCTACAGAGCAAGTGAACTTTAAATGAACCTGGTTTAGCTTATCTTAGGTGCTGAGTCAGCCCCTCTGAGTTGCCTGTGTGAGGTACTTGTCTCTCTCCTTGGCTCATAGAGAGAGGCATAGCACAGCCACAGTTCTATCTTGATACTTAACTGAGGTGCTTAACGTTTGTGTCCTAAAACTATGGTTTGGGGAAATTTCAGCAAGCAGCAGAAAGATTAGGAAGCTGTTTTTAAAAGAAGCTTATCCACGCTGCAAAGTGCTACAACAAAAGAAAATGTTTGGTCACCTACCAGCACCGACCCTGATTTTAAAATGGTTGTGCAGAAGAGCGCACTCTGCTGTGGTCAGTACAAAATTACTTTTTAGCAGCACTCCTCCACAGAAACCTTTCCCTTCTGAGTTTAGCAGCAGGACCTAAGAAAGTGCAAAAAAGAAGATAAATAATCCGCAGGAAGTTGAGTAATAGGCTTCATGAACTGCTAGATATACCTGCCAAGGAAATTGCTTGTCATGCTCCTTCAGGGTTTCGCTTATCAGATTATCACTGTCTTGAAGTCTGCCACATGCACATTGATCTAGCAAACAAAAGAAAACAACCAAAAACCTCATGCTGTAACATTTCAAGACAAAAACTACCTGCAAGTGTTATTCATTCCTTATACACTGTAGGGCTTGGGAAAAGGACAATTTCTCAGCTGGTGAAACTCAGAATAATTAACTTTCTGTTGCTTGGTAGTTCAGCAGTGACACTGTACAATTTGGTCATTGTGTTAGGCTTGTGGTGACCAGATTTCACTGCCCGTGACTTAGGAACTGAGCTTCCTTTCCAGCCAACTGTCATCACATATTGCTTCCTCATCTTCGTATCCTGTATCTGAATTGCACCAAACACCTCACAGCTGTGGCCTAATCTGGGTGGGGTAATTCTGGGCCCTCCTTGCCGAAATTATAACTACAAGGGGATGTGCATGACTTTGTGTTCTGGTTCAGAGTGGGAGCCTGGATTTCAAGTGGATCTCTCAGTTAATTTGCATTCACCACATTTTCTGCCACCTTGCGTCCTGGTCTTGGATCACCCAAACTGGATTCTGTTCAGGCGAAGTCAAATCAGAAGTAAGCCTCTGTAACCACACTTAATGTTCTCTTACAGCTAATGGTGCCCTCATTACCAAACTAGAGCTAGTCTAAAGTAAAACCCACCTGAATTGAGCGCTTGGTGTGGACAATAAATCTTTATCAAAAGACATGACTACAGATCATATTTGTCCCTCATACTTGCTAGTATAGACTGGGACTAAGCATACTACTGTGATTTTAGCAGACCTTGCATATAACAGGATGAGACTGAGGTACCTAGATTGAATGAAACAACGGAGAGAGCTACACTTTGAACTAACACAGCAGCAAGTTCTGCTCTTCATTTATCATAGCGCCACATACCTGATTCTAATAAACTAAACCTGGTTCCCAAACAGGCAGGAAATCAGTTACTCTGTACTGAGGTTAAAAAAATGCAGAAAAGAGTGGAAAACTTGTAACACCGAGTAATGTGTAGAGTGATACAAGTGCTCTGCAAAATCGTTTAAAAGTTCAGATCAAATGTTGCTGCTTTTACCACTGCTCACACATCTTTGGTGGTAGTCCTGAGATTCCTCCTTTTTCTCTGCCCAGTTTGAGAGGTCAGTAATATTTCTGCCCACCCAAGCACAAAGCCTGGGTCCTCTCCAACTTCCACACTCATACCTACCTAGCGGAATGCATTGTTTTTTGTCCTTCCCGAGCTCATAGCCATCAGCACAGGAGCAATGGTAGGATTTACTTCCTGGGTAGCAGAAGTGCTGACATCCTTCTTTTCCCTGGTGCCGGCATTCATTTTTAGCTGGATGGTGCAGACAGAGAAAAAGCATTAGTAACCAAGAGACAAAGTAGGCCTTGCGGATGAACCCATGAGAGGGTGCTGTAGGTTTCTCTGCTCACTTAAGCAAAGCTCTAAGAAGCTGCACCAGGGTGAGCTTCTGTGCTTTTTCAAAAGACAAGTGTTGTGTGGGGAAGAAAAAGGCTACAGCTTGCTGCTTTCCAATGGATGAGCAACACTTAACCTTCAGTGCAAAGCAACAGGAAGATCTAGTGCTGGATCTAGTTTGCAGGCAGAGAAACAGCAAAACCTGGTGGAGGTGAACATGAAGATCTGGTCTGGTGTAGTAGTATCTGATAACCATTAGCCGCGCAGTGGGGTAGCATTGCAAACTGTGGCTTAGCATAGGTAAGGATACTTAGGTTAACCCCACGCTGCAGTGGGTCCAAGTCTGTGTCCTGGCAGCAAGGCCTCACCGAAGGCGCAGTCCTCCCCCTCGAAGCCCACGGTGCAGGTGCAGGTGTAGCCACGGATGTTGTCCTCACACAGGCCACCGTGCTGGCACGGGCTGGAAGAGCATCTCCAGCCACCTGGGGAAGGATGGCCAGAAGCAAAGGACATTTTCTGTCAGGTCAGTCCTGAGCAGCACCAAGCTGGAGTCAAGGAAAAGCAGTCCCGTCCTCACAGAAAATCAATACTACAGCTGTTTTGACCACCTCCCTATCAACTAGCTAAACCTAAGATTACAAAAGGATAAGAAATTATTAAAAAGGAATAAGAGAAAATTTTTTGGATGTGTGGTGGTGAGGGAGGGGTGAGATTTAGTTGCCATGTGCCAGGCCCTGTGCCCTGGGGGTGGCTGGCAGCATTGCCACACGTTGGCTCCAGAGGCTCTTTTCTTGAAAGGTATCTCTTACGCACTCTAATGCTCAGAATACAATGGAAAATACACCCCTTCTCCCCTCTATGCACTGGTTGCTCTCTGTTAACACTACCCTGAGCCACAGCTGCCACCCCAGCCCATGCTGGACCCACAGGGCCACACTGTGGAAATGGCAACTGCAGACAGATGAAGCCATGAGCAGCAAAAAATCCTGCCTCCAGGTTATAGCCAGGGAGAAAAACAGCCTGCTTCCTATGAGAGCATCTGCTCACCTTCAGCGTACATACACTCCGCGTTCTTAGCTATTTCTTCCTATCTGTGACTTTTTTAATCCTTTCACTTCAGCAGTTTTCCTCTTGCTTTACTAGAAATGCAACAAATAGCATGTATTTATTTATTTATTTATTTATTTATTTAGTTGAATAAACTGCTGAAAACTAAAAACCAGCATAAGACTGAAGCATGATGTTCACATCATGACACCACTGTGAGGAGAGAAATCAAGAGACTAGCTTACCATAGTAGTTATCCCAAAACATTTTCTGGAAAAAAAAAAGAAAAAGAAAAGGAAAAGGAAAATTGGACTTCAGATCTCAAATAACATCATTTTCCAGAGGTACATTGTAAAACAGAAGCACTATATGAGAGATTATACTGTCCTCTCGTTCCCAGAGTGAACACCCAATGCCTCTCCATCTGCCTGCTGCCCCTGAGCTTGCCCTGACCTTGGACTACCAGTCCTGTGGCTGTTTTCTCTTTTTCCCTACAAACACCATCTCTGCCCACACTCCTGTGTTAGAGAGCAGAGCACCCAGTTGTACATTGCAGGGGTCTTGTTGTACAGTGGCACTGATGACCATCGACCCAAAGATACCCTTTCTGTAGGTCTTACTATCGGTGCAGTCCTTCCCTCCATCCCAGAACCCCTTTGCTACTCTTGGTCCCCAAAGGATGTATTTATGTGTGTGGTCAGGATGGCATACTACTTGTGTGCTTTCCCAATGCAAGATGCAGGACACATCAATTTCAGGAGAGGACTCTGAAAGTAAAGAAGCTGTTCTTACACAGAAAAACCCAAACAGTGAAAGCAAGCTGCTGAAACTTGTAGTAAAAAGACAACAACAACAACAACAACAGATCAAACCAAACAAACCAGAGCCACCAAGAAAATAGTTCTCCACATGCACAACAGAAAACAAAATACTTACGAGCATTTCATCATTTTCAAATACTTCTCTAGCTTCCTCATATGTGCATCTCTCTTCTAGGCATTCCCTTTCCAAGCTGCCTTGCAAGAACTCCTCAAAATGTAGGGAGTTGGCACGTCGATGTCTCTTGATAAATTTATTTGCATCATCAGTTGATATAAACACTGAAATGTTGTGTGAGACGATGATAATGTTAATACTTAGGCTATCCTTCAGAATGTCACTTTACTGTTTTTTAGGTTTTTTTAAGTTTATGTTTTTTCTTGCCTCCCGCTCCTTAAATATTTATAGATGTGGATCAGATCCCCTCTGAGTCTTCTTTTCTCAAGGCTGAACAGACCCAGGTCTTTCAGCCTTTCCCCACAGGAGATGTGTTCCACGCCCTTTATCATCTTTGTAGCCTCCACTGGACTCTTTCCAGGAGATCCCTGTCTTATTTGTACCGGGGAGCCCAGAACTGGACACAGTACTCCAGATGAGGCCTCACTAGGGCAGAGTAGAGGGGGAGGATCACCTCCCTCAACCTGCTGGCCATACTCTTTGTAATGCACCCCGGGATCCCATTGGCCCTCTAGGCCACCAGGGCACACTGCTGGCTCATGGCCAGCCTGTCATCCACCAGGACACCCAGGTCCCTCAGAGCTCCTCTCCAGCAGGACATCCCCCAACTTGTTTGGTGCTTGCAGTTATTCCTCCCTAGGTGCAAGACTCTACACTCGCTCTTGTTAAACCTCATCTGGTCCATAGGGCTCTCAGCAGAAGTGAAAATGTTTTGCATTTATTTGCAGTGATGAGGGATCCAAACTGATGCCTTCAGTCTGACTGCACTGGGATTTTTTGCTGACAAGCGTGACCCGATCGATACAGGGCGTCTCACATCTCTCACGGAAAAAAGATAAAAGCTACCCCCCCAGCAATGTCATCCTTTATGCAGAAGTTACTTTAGTATTTTTTCATTTGAGCAAAGAGGAGGAGAAGCTGAAGACATGAGAGAGATGAAACCTTGAAACTCCTATTTGCAATGATGTCTGCAACTGAACTCTGGTGATAGGGGGAGGGCTGGGGCATTAACTGAGGCGTGGCCACATGTGTCAGTGCATGTTTGTCAGTCCTCCTGTACTCAGAAGGTAAATCCAATGGGGCAGGGACTGGCTTTGTTTATTTGCGTGTTTGTTCCGCATTTTATACTTTGTCTGGGGGCCCAAAGTTTGAAATTATCAATAATATTAGAAAAAATTGAAAAAATTAAGAGCAATACAAAAAATATTCTGGAGTTCCTTGGTCATGCTTGTGAAGGCTTGCAGGTATGCAGCAGGCTTGCATGTGATACAAAATAAGATAAAGCTTCATGTTCATGCTTTGAATTTCTAAAAGTTCTCTGGAACCCCACTGCACATTTGGACAAACCATGGAGGATGAATACAAAAAACATAAATTTCTGCAAGCTATACCAAAGGTGCTCCTCGATCTCATGGTCCAAAAGACTTTTACTTTTATTTCAGCAGCAACTAGGAACAGAAAACAAATTTCTCCTTACTATGTCAGTGATGGTATTACCAAATTACATTGCCTCGGTAACCTACTGTCTATTTTACTTAGATATATGAAAAAAAAATCAACACAGCAAAAATGTACTGAAACACAGATAGCTGTTAGTGGTGTCAGCCTGTGCTGCAAGGCAAACATGACAGGAGGTGCATAAACACTGGTGTGTTTACAAGAACAGGAGCACAAAGCAGAATGAAAGCCACAACAAAATAAAGGCCATACCTGTCTGCTCTGTCTGAAGGAAAAGGGCAGAGAGAAGAAACAACACTGTCCAAAAGCATCTTGCCATTGCTACTCTCTGTCATCAATGGTGGCTTGCCTGCATTCCTGCAGCTCTTCGGGGAAATGGCTCAATGGGGAATGTTGAAGTTTAAAGTCCAGCTACTCAAGAGAAAACAAAACCTCGCAGGGCAAAGCCCAGCCTCAAAGTCAACATGTGGAAACCCTGAAAAAACCTGTTTGGTGGTTGAACGATGCCCCTTCTCTCAGTGCAATGGCTGAAGGCCTTCACTTATGTAACACAAAATGAGGAGAGGTGGACACCATGAGCATTTTTTTGTGCTATAGCAAAGCACTGGCACAAACTTGGAGACAACACCAGGATCAGTTGTGCAGCATGGTTGCTGTGCTCACCATCTCCACATAACCTTTATCGTGACAGGGCATGGAGTGAGAGGATGGATGTGCTTTGCTGCACAGGTATGGGGCAGCCTAGAGGGGAAAGTGCTCTTTAATCTGAGTTAGAAACATAAAGAGTGCACCAATCTGCGCATACGTGAGTTAACACTCAAATAAAACCTCACATGAATTAGTTTCAAAAACCAGGTTTGCTGGAGAGCCAGGCTGTCTCCTCTCAGCATGCATATGTGTCACCACTTGATGTCAGTACAAGGCTTTGCAGCATACATATATATGTCTGCAGGTATTCATCTTTTTATACAAGCTGCTCACACTTCGTGAGCCTATATCAATTAAAGGACTCCTGTTCGTATCAGGTATTTATTTTAATTAGGTTAATAATAGCAACACACAGCTTCAGAAGCTGTATTCTCTGCAGAGCTTAGTTCACAAGTTCATGTTTTCTTATTAAATAAAACATGCCTTGAACATCTGTACGTGCCATAGTGTACTCAATCCATGTGCAGCACCCACTTTGATTTTCCATATTGACACTACCACAACAATTCTTACAAACTGTTAAGGAACATAGCACAAAGAGAGGGGCTTAGAAAGGCAGTTGTTTGCTTGTGTGCTACTATAGGAAGAGCAACTGGAATTTCTTTTACCATTCCCTTAAACATCATGGTGATCAGATGGAGACAGGGTTCATCAGCATGTCCGTCACTCCTGTTTGCTGCAGCTTGGCTGGCTGTCAGGTGAGTAACTGTCACTGTCACGCACTTTCGGGAAATGCACACTCAGCTATGGAAAGGGGACAGCAATGATACTCCAGAAAACATTACCCTTGCACTAAGCAAATAGAGATAGCTAACAGCTGGGCTCACAGCCACATTTGTACCTGAGGAAGTCCTGCTGCCAAGCAGCATGAGGGCACTGCAGTTGGTTTGTGGAAGCTGGAGGTGGTTCAGAACTAAGGGGTGATGTGTGTTGCCCATGGCAGAATCTGCTCCTGCCTCCACCTCCCTGGGACGGGGAGGGGGAAGAACTGGCCAACGGGAAACATACTCTCCAAAGGGTTAATGCTTAGTGCAGTTACATTGAGTTGTAATTCAGCGAAACATCTGGACAGAAGCTAGCCAGTGTTGTTCACCATCTGCAGGAAAAGAGAAAGGTTTTCTTGCTGTTATCTGAAAGGCATCCACATTTCTAGAAGCTGGAGGGACTTGCACTCATACTGGAGGAACATCAGTACTGCCCTTCTGTTTGGCTGGAGATTGCAAGACATCCCGATGGAGGAATGAGACCGCAGGAGATTTGACTCCCCCTGAGGGATTCTGAACCCACAGGGTCTTTTCTGAGGTTGTCCAAGTCTCTTGACAGTCTGACTGTGAAAACAGAAAACATCCTGGAGCTACTCTGACATCTCTGCAGGTGCAAGTACTGACATTTTCTATTTCTATTTCTAAAGATGACACAGGGCACTTCAGAGCCCCTTACAAGGCTCAGTGTTCTTGCTTAGACCTCATCTCCTGAAGCCTCCCTGTAGAGTTGCCGCTCCCCTTTTTCCACCTGGTTCTCTGGTGCCAGATGAACAGCCCTACAACTGAGTCCAGATGCTGTGATCTACTGTGTCCCTTTGGCCATCCAGTCGCTTCCTTTGCCACAGACTCAGCAGAAGGACTGCCCTGAGCTCAGTTCAAAGCTACCACCTGAAAGCTTTTAGCTACATCCTAGCCAGATGGGACCAAGAGCTGTACACCTGACTCCCAGGACATGGGAGACACAGACTCTGTGGTCTTGTGTAACTGCTACACTGCTGGACTGCATTTAGAAGTTGACTTCAGCATTCACGACAGGAAAAGAAAATATCCATCTGTAACAAAAGAATTGTGACAAAAAAGTTTATGGAAGAATCAAAGTAAATCCTCCAGAACGGCCTGAGTTACAAGTCCATCCTCTCTCTGAAGACTTAGAAGATTGACAGAGGCAGAGCACCAGTAATGTGATGCCTGTCTTAGTGAGTCTCTTGAGAACTGCAATTTTCTGAGCAATTAAGCAGTTGAGGTAAATGCCTCTGCAGACATCATTTGTTCTCATGCACTGACATGCTTTTTAAAGTACATCACAGAGCACTTCATTCTTCTGTAGGGACTCAAACATCTTACGATCTAATTCATCATTTTTATGTACCACTGAGCTGAATAGCAGGTCTTTTTTTTTTTTCTCTCTGGATTAAAGCAAAGAAGACAGAGTATATCAGGCTCAGCTGGTTGTTTAATCAGACTTTTTCCTGTTCTTGGAAGAAAATTTACTCTCACAGATTTAAAATCTCTTTGGTTGTTTAGAATTTAAATAACTCCTTATATAAATGATGACTTACAATAATATAGTAATTTGTGGAGTATGTAATACATTCACTTTATTATAGCCAAATTCATGACATGATTAATGATGGTGAACAAAGTATCTCAGAAGGACAGCAGGAGATTATCAGAACTCCAGTGATATTGGTAATTACAAGCAAGCTTTGCCAAATCAATTAACTTGATGTAACAAGGCACTGCTGTCAGTGACATGCCCAGTTCCTTAGACTCAAATGCAAATACACAGTTGGTTTCCACCATTTTCCAGCTCTTAAGCAGTTTTTCCAGAGGCCTTAGAAATACTGCCCTACTTTGATATTATTGTGGTCTAGGTTTATTTCTATGAAGCAAGTACTGTCACAGGAAAGTTGAGTTAGCTGTAGGCTTTGAATGGGAGGTTTAAGTGTGGCCGAACAGGTTTACTTGCACAGACAAAGCCTCCTAGACAAATTCAATCAACCACTACATAAGCAAAAAGAACTCCTAAATCATTGTATTTGAAGATGCTCCATTATTGCCCCAAACCAGCAAGCTCTGTTAGAAGTCCAAAGACACCTTCTGAAAACCAGGCATGAGCTCATGAAGGACATCTTAATGGAAGTGTTACCAGAATTAGAGCAAGCATTTTACAAAGAGAAAGATGTTATCGGTGGATCAGATTGAAGGCTAAGACAGCTGGGTTGATTAAACACCAAGCTATTAAGAGTTTTGTGTCAAAATACTTCTTACCCATGGTAGGAAATTTGATAATTTAGTGTATATTCCATATTTTCCTTGCTTCCCACACCCTTCCCCCCAGCTGATGACACCAGTAACAAAATAAGTGCCTTTGTATTCAGTTACATGGGGGCCTCCTCCATCTCCTTGGCAGACATCTTGTCCATCTTTATTATAACCTGCACAGAACATGTTTCTTGTGACTAGATGACGAATGGCTTGCTTGCAAGTTTTCTTGTCCACATAAGGGATCTGAAGCACTTTCATTCTTCTGGCTGGCCGCGTGCCTTTATAGGAGTTCCCAAAGCCACTGACGATTCCAAATGTTTGGTTCATCAGAACGTCATTAGCAAAGTCTTCTTCTGGAAGGCACGCTGGGACAACACCCTCAGAAAATGTGATAGGTTCCCTTAATTTGATGAGGGCTAAGTCACTATCATAGGTTTCAAAACTAAATTCAGGATTTGAAATTATTTTTTCCACTGTGTGCAACGCAGTACCTGGCTCTTCCTTTTCTCTGTCCACCGCCCCTGTGTCAGATTATTAAAGCAGTTGTTAACAAGATCGTACCAGGAGGCCCAAACAGCACTTCAGACTCAGAATACTGTTTTCAGTGCCTAGAACTTGTGATAAACTACTTTCCCCCCACTGCCCCCTCTCCCCCACTTCCCCCCCTACCTTCAGAAAATACAGTAATAAGTAACGAAGGTAATGTTTCAAGACCCAACAATCTCAGACTAGTATCTACATGCTGTCAAAACATTTGTTGTTATAGCATCTGACTGTGGTATGTGGAATTCTTCAGGGTTTGGTCAGCACAGGGAATTCCATGAAGGTGCAATGTCAGACCAGTTAACTAAACCTAAAACTAAATGTGGAAGAACTTTACAGTGAGAGTGACAGAGCACTGTCACTCAATGAGGTTGTGGAGTCTCCTCTGGAGATAGGCATCCAGATGGGTCTTGAATATCTGTGTGACCTACAGTAGGAACCTGCATTAGCAGGGGATTTGGAGTCAGTGGTCTCTAGAGGTCCCTTCCGACCTCTGCAACTCTGTGATTCAGTGAAATCAGCATCACTTGCCCGCGTATTTTCCTGGTTCCTATCACAGACAAGCTATTCTGGGCCAAAAAAGGCTTAAAGAAAATGTCCATTCAACCAGGCTGAATGTATATTTCATGCTAGCCAACAGACAGAATGAAGCAGTAAGATATATCTGTGGATAGTTCAGTGTCTTGCACGCAGACACTAGAAGATGCATTTATTTGTAGCATTTATTTTATAGTAAAGGTCAAAATAACAATAACTCACCAACAAGAACTCGTAATTCTGTGGAATTATTAACACAGTGAGCTGCAGTAAGTATAAAATACTCATTCAGAATTGTTCCCCCACAAATCCATTCACCATGCTCCTGAACTAGAACAGCCTGCAAAGAGAGGGAAAAGCAAAAGAGCAAAAAATGTACATGCAGGAAAATACTCAACAGTTAGATTGGATTCAAGTAGTTTTCTTCAAGCAGAAATTTTCATATGGATTTTCTGTCAGCAGCATCCTCATTTCAGATGTGGTGAGAGTGGTACTCAGGAAGTATAGCCACCAGTGGGAAACTTGACAAGGCAGACATTTTTTCCTGGCTCAAAACTGAGTTTGCCTACTCAGTTATCATTATTTCTAAATATATTTGGTTAATATCATAACAACATTATTTCTCTCTGTTTTTTGTTTGTTTGACTTCAGCTGTGGTCAAAACAAGAACTCCAGCCATTCTTTCCACACTGCCATGTAGCAATCCAAGTAGCTGTGTGGCTGGCAGTAAAGGGGTTCTGGGGCAAAGTCCAGCTCTACACTCAGTGCCTGCCACCCTCCTTCTCTCCTAACCTCCTCCTCTCAGTATGTTCTTGGTTTTGAAAAGACTCATATCTTCATTCATGGTAGTAGACCTGTACAGAAATGTGTTACCCAAGAGGGAGGAACAACCAAATGTTGACACTAGCTTGTTTCAGAGCACTGACTCCTCTTTCCACTGTCATCCAGATCTGCACCTTCACCCTCCTTCCCTGCTGCCATCGCTCCCAGCATAGTTCCAGGCATAGCCTCAAACCCACAACTGCACTGTTTCCAAATGTCTTCCAGTTAATTGCCATGGTAAGACCTATTTATTCTACCAGTCATCACGTTATGTGTGAGCAACACTGCATGTTGAACCTGTTGCTTTGGCGAAGTGGTCAGCTATGCAGCGTTGCCCCCATTTGTCTTAGAGTCTATTCTGATCTATAGGAGGAGCTGTGAGCCCTGCCTCAAGGTGAGCTAGATCCCCATGGCAAGCAAGGATGAGGAGTACGGTGAAGTGTAAATGACTGCCTGTACCTGGTGAGTACCTGAAGTTTAAACCTCCTGGGAGAAAGGCACCTTACCTGCCATGGGCAGATGCTGGGTATACTGCCAGCCTCTTCTACTACCTCAGGGTGGTTGCTTGGAGTCTCAGTGGTTTCCTCATTTTTAAGATGACCTTCTGGACTTGTAACTTTTTCTTGATCCACTTCATGAATTCTCTTCGGTTTACCACATGGGAACTTGACTGCAAAAGCAAAACTGCAACACTAATACTTCAAGTCTGAATCTAACTGAACTTGGTGCACCTGTCCCTTATTGACAGCAAGGCTTTCCCATCTGAAACCCAATGCAAAGCAGCTGTGAAGGTCCAGCTACTACTGGTAGCCTCCACTTTAGCTCAGAACTGACTTTCTTGCTGGTCTAACCGAGCCCTCAGTGCAACAGAGAGCTTCATAGTCAGCAAAGTAAATCCACCTTTCAGTGCACCTCTTCCTGCTCTTCACCACAAGTGTCTCAAACTGCTGGAACATGGGTTTTGAAGTCAAAAGCATCCTTTGAATTTATAGATTTAAAGAATTTTCAAGAATTTTCATCATCTTTACAGAAACTTCACAAGTGCAAAAGAGAAACAGAGCAGGATGGTTGAAAAATGTAATAAAAATTCCAGTTCTAAAACTTGCTCATGGGCTCAGCAGTTCAGAATATTTAGAAGTTAAACATTGGTATTATTGGTATTGCTATTTTCGTGTACCTGGTGGAAGATGGGTTTTGCAATCAGGTCTGAGAACACACCCATTAGCACTATTTTGGCCACTGCATGTTGCTCACAGTTGTACAATTTGATGTTTGTTGGATTATCACCCTTATGCTAAAGGTCTTTTCACTGATAACAATTCAAGCAAGCCAGATGTCAACAGTGAACATTATTCCTCATGCTGCAACTGCATGCAATACACCAGCACTTCCTAAATGCAGTAAAGATGTGATGTGTGTCCAACAGAATGAACTTTCAGTGTGGCTTCATACCTACAGGAGTGCAGGTTTTGTTGTCATCACCCAGAGCGTAGCCAGAAACACAGGAGCATACCACTCCTTCATCTTCCTCTCTGCAGAACTGCGTGCAGTTCCCGTTGTTGACCTTGCATGTACTTAGCATGACTGTAAAGGAGGCAAGCTTAGAGACAGGTTCTGTATTCATGCTGATTTCATAAAAGCACAAGCAGCTTATAAGATCTTGCTTGCAAGAAAGATAGAAACCCCTCACCACTTTGTAATTCTGTGCAGTTCCTGCCAAAGGCCTCCAGAATTCACAAGTATCACACAAGCATTTTTAAGAAACCTGCAAGCTGTTAACATGAAGAGACCACTATCATTTCATATCTTATGTTGGGATAGTTCCCCAGCTGTAACTGGCAGCTCTTAGAGGGCACAGGCTGAGACAATCTACACTTCCCAAAACAGAGAGAGAATAAGAAATTTGCAACAACTTGACTATCAGTTGTAAAAAAACAGCACAAGAACTCTTGGTAGACTCTCAAGCTATTTCTTTTCTATCTTTTGATGGTTCACACTACCCACTTCGGTGCAGTGCCTGGCACTGCGAGGTCACAGGCAAAATGGGAGAAATCTTCCCTGCAGTAACAGCATGAGAGCAAGGAGAGGTAAACCAGTCCTAAGAGAGGTGCTCTAACTTTTCCTCCTACAGGTTTGTAGGATTCCGCAGCTCACCCATGCAGCTAACCTACTCTTAGCTCAGTGTGTAACAACAGTATCTATACTGAGTTTCCCACAGTGTGGCATGATCCTGTTGCTTGTCTTCGCTTTTTGTTTAGTGGAAATGGAGACTACTTCAGTTCCTTCCTTGTTTTGTTACAGATTTCAGAGACTCCCTTGTTTATGCACTATGGGGCTAAGGGAGAAATTTTGTTTTTCTCTTCCTGTATTGCCTCCTATTTATGTTGGACTACTGTACAGTTTTTTTACAAGATGGTCTTGAACTCTCATCTTGATTTGTGATAGTCTTTCATTCTGAAATCGGCTATAAATATCATGAGCAAACACTCCCTCCCACCCTTCATGTCACTGGGAAAGATACTGAATAGCAGAGGTTCACCTGTGTGGAGCCCTGCACTCCCTATCAGCTTTCCTTTGACACGGAAATGCTGACAAGCACAACCTCACGGCCTGATGTGCACCAATCTCTGTAGTTTCATTCAAATCATGCTTTCTTACCTGCTACGGAGAGAGTATTATATAAAATGATGTGGATATATGGCATCTTTTGCAGCCTGTTATCCTGTCCTTGGGGGAAATTAGACTGGTGTGATGTGATTTGTTTCTGACAGCTGCAACTCAGCAGTTTCTTTTCTCCTCACTGAACACAATCTGTTATCCTAAGGAAGAAAGATTTTCTTGCCCAATGGGGAAGCATTCTTCTTGTTCTCTCTTCCTATATCTATATTCTTAGATTTGCACTTCATTTTCATACCATGTTCATCTTATTTTATGTAGGCCTTAGCTGTTCTGTTTTTATGCCAGGATGTTTGCAATTCTTTTATGCTGATCTTCTGTGATTTGAACTAATTCTATTTTTTTTTTCTATGCTTCCTTTCCTAGGTCAAGTCTTGAAGCAGCTCATGATTTTAATTAATCCTCCTTTCCTTTTTTGACCTCGGGATAGTGTAGCATGTAAGTAAGCTTTTGTTTTAATAGACATATCCATTTATTTTTTCTCTTTAAAAATAAAATAATTTTAATCTCCCGTTCCTTTTCTTTACTTCCTTCATAATAAGCTCTGTCATTTTAAACGTGGAGTCCTGTGGTGTCCTATTAAACACCATGGTTTCACTTTGTCAGTAGCTTACAAATTGACAACAATAATAAGGATCACTGAATTCTCACACCTCTTGAGGTCATAAGAACAGCACATCCTTTGTGCTGCCAGTTGGAAAGCACTGTATATTGACATACTAACCCTGTCCTTAACACTGACACAACCACTTCACACCAAAATAATATTCCCCAAATGACTCAGCCACAAATATTATTCCACTGTAGCTAACAAATGGGAGAAACATGGATAAGAAAGCAAAGCTAAGAGGTTTCCCCACTGGCTCTCTGCTCCACAGAGTGCAAATGCTGGCAAATTGTTACCTGTGCAGCTGAGGCAAAGCAGCACAAAGCCAAGTTAAAGTGAAGACTGCACCTGTTTGCAGCATCTGAAGGAAAAGGAGGACAACGGGAAGAAGCCACACTGCCCGACGGTGACCCATCGCTGCCATCCTGTGAGCTCACGTGGCATTCCACTCTGGTTTTCCTGCAGAGCTCTGTGGCAGCTGCTAAATAAGAAGCACCGCAGTGCAAAGGTCGTTAACTCAGGAGAAAACAAAACTGCTAAAGGCAAAGCGTGGGCTCAGAGTCAGCAAAGGACAATGTTAAAGCAGCAAAAGCCACTGTGTCATAGCAGTGCCACCCTGGCAGCTTGTAGGTGCCTCATGACAGCAAAGCTCCACAAAGGCAGTGTGGAACTGAAGCTCCAGTCTAGGTGTCCAGATGCTGGAAAGGACTTCTGAGCTACACTATCACCATCACAAGCACCAGGCTGTACAGTACTTTCACAAATGCATTAATTTCCACCTTATTTTGGATGGATATATATGGCTAATGCCACTCCATGGGGATACACGATGACAGGGTCTTGTGGCCCTGACCACTCTGGAGAATTCTTTAGCTGAAAATGAGTTTCATTTGGACACAGCACCTGCTGCAGTGTGTTTCCCTGTCATACTGGAGGATATCACAGGGAAGGCCTGCTTGCCCACATTCATGACCCAGGGCAGCCGCACTGTGCTGCATTCTGTCTTCTGAATATTCTGAATCTCCTTCATCTGAAGGACTACCAACATTTGAAACTTCACCTAGATAAAATCTTTGTCCAGCAACAGGGGTAGAAGATTTTCCATGAGATCTCTTTGAGTCTTCCTCACTGTAAATGAGCTGGGCTGTGTGATTTTATCTTTGCCACTGACATGAATATCTGTTTAGTCTCTGCTTCTCTGCAGCAGTTTCGTTTTTTAATTTTTTTTCTTTTTCCACACATCAATGCTGTTGTTGTGTTTTGCTCAGGCCTTCCCTATTTTAGTGTAAAGAAGCCACATTTTAATCATGAGATCCAGTGCCTCATTTCAAGAGCCTCTTGCCCAGCTGCTTTATCTTGACTCAGCCTGACAAATGCCCTAGCTTCTTATTCATAGAATAGAATCATTGAAGCACTGAGGTTGGAAAGGACCCTTAAGATTCAGCCCAACCACTGACCTGACACTACAAAGACCCACAACTAAACCAAATCCTTGAGGCCTATGTCTACATATCTCATAAACACCTCCAGGGATGGGAACTCCACCACCTCCCTGGGCAGCCCATTCCAATGCCTGACCACCATTTCTGCGAGGAAATTCTTCCTGACATCCAAACTAAACCTCCTCTTGGGCAAGTTGATGCCATTCCCCCAGATCCTGTCACCTGAGAAAAAGAGATTGAAACCCTTCTCACTGCACCCTCTATTCAGGTTGTTGTAGAGAGCAATGAACTCTTCCTCCAGCCTCCTCTTCTCCAGACTAGGCAACTCCAGTTCCAAAAAATCCCAGTTCCAAATTCATCATATTATCCCTCCCTAAAGCTTCAATGTGATTGCACCCTTTGCTTGCCGTCCTTCCTTTTTACTATTTCTACTCGGCACTGCCCTTTCCTTGAAGGCTGAGAAAGCCTGAGCACCTGGAGATAGCTTTGTGCTCCCACTTCCACCATTTACCATTGGTAAATGGCAGCTCTTTCCTAAGTCACCAGTGATTATTTGACATGAGGAGTTCTGGAATTTTAAAATCCACCAGTTTGAACTGCTACTGTGTGCTCTATCACTTTCCTGAATCTTAGGAGCTGTTCCAATTTTGCCAGGTGAAACTGCACCAAAAATAATTCATCTACATAAACAAGTGTGCTTTTATTCTGTCTTTTCTTGCTGGCTCAAGAATTGGTTATGGGTCTTGATGAGACCAAGCAAAATGCCATCAGCAAGGGAAAAATGCAAGCAGATATTTCACTCATGTTCTCATAGCGCTGCTGCATAGACAGTGCTAAAGAATAAGGAAGAAATGTAAAACCTCTGCATGCTGTAGGCACCATGATGGTGGATAAAATCTTGGTAAAAGACAAATTCTGATAGCAAAACTCAAGGACAGTCTCTTGTACACTACAGAGTTTTGACACTTCTTCTCTAAGCACAGTTGGATTTTCATTTCTTGCATGGTCACCTGTTAAATCAGCTCTGTGCCTGCTTTCAAAGGTAGACATACATGTATAGGTATGCACCAGCTGGCAAAATGCAGCAACTGCCACCTTTGCCAGAAGGAGATCCTCTCCTCAGCCATCCCAACACTATACATAGGTAGTCTTAGGTTTCACTTATGCCTTTAGCATAAGTAACTTAAGGGATTTGGGCAGCACCTGTGCCTAAGCACTTCTCTCTGAAAAGGGATATTTCACCCTGCTGGTGTATGGGGTGAATGTGGGACAAAGGGTTAGAAGGTACAGTGGACAGAAAAATTCATGGAACTAACATTGCTGAACAAACATTTAAATAACCCTGCTGTGATTTTATACAGGTGGAGATCATCAGTCTGGGGTAAATGACCTGCAGTTCTTCAAGTCTGCAATTTCTGCTGACAGTAGCATTACCTTGGTGCTGAGCAGAGCTGTCTTTCTAGTTGAATAACCTGTTTTCCTCACAGCTGCTACACAAAACTAGCCAGTATCCACTCAAAACCTAAGAGATAAGTGGCAGGTGGCAAAGTTCAGCATACCTCAGACAGCACAGAGCATCATAGAGCCTCGGAAAATCCATCAGGACAGGTAGGGAACTAGATACAATAGTGTACAATAAAAAGCTTGAGGAAATTGGATTTGTTGAGCCAGGGAGAGTTGAATTTAGGTCTTTCAACAAGGAAAATTCCAAATGGATGTGACAAATTTTTAGCTGTGAGCATGCTAAAATATAGGAACATGTTGTCTGGAGTGGCAGTGATTTTGCCTTAAATGTTTTCAAAACTTGACCAGACCCTTCAGAACCTGATTTGACTTTGATGTTAGTCTTGGATTAAGCATGGGGTTGGACCAGACAGCTTTCACCCATCTCATCTTCTGCAAATTATTCCATGATTTCTGAGACTAGAACTGCAGCTGAGAAAGTCTGAAGAAGAATGTATGCAGGAGCAGTGCTCCGCATACAAAAAACATGAGTGTTGAGCCACTGCCATCATTAGGCAGGGGAAATGTTTCACTCATTTATTTGGTGACACGCACTCTTTCTTCACTTTCGAATGAGATTTTGTCTTCACATATGACCAGAGGGAATGAAAAAAGAACAACAACAAAAAAGAAATAATGTTTTATTTCAAATGCTAATGTACACTGATAATACATCTTACAGTAGCACCTGGAACAAACAGGAGGACGTCTCCGATCCTCAGCCACGCACGATCCAGAATATGACGTAGGAAACAGCAAACATACATGTTATTTTTTTTCTGAAGGAGCAGAAAATAAGTGTTCAAATTAAACTAGAATGAAGTACAACCATATAATGCAATACAACACTTTATTTAGCTGCTGTGACCTAAGTGGGAAGTTTTGTGGAACGCGGTTATTCAGCAACACATTGAATACTTGCTTGTGTCTCAGCTTTGGCCAAGGAAGCTTCTTTTCTCCCTTTATCTTCTAAAGACATCCACAGGTAGAAGCTAAAAAGCTTTAGTGGGAACAAACTCTCTAATGAGCCAGTGGGCTGCAGTAGGAGGACTGACTGAAGTCCTGGCCTTCCCACTTCCATCATATTATGTCCAGTACCCACTGGCGGACTCACTTGGGCAAACAGAGAGGAGCCAAAATGACAATATGAAAATAACCAAGCAAGCAATAAGAACACAGCAATGAGCAGGCATTTTGTTTGGTGAAAACCCCTTTACAAACTCAAAACAGCACCAGCAGACTGCATATACAATGCTTAAAGTCTAGAAAAAAAAGAAAGAAAGAAAAAAAAGCAGCAGCACCATAACTTCAAGAAAGCAGCTTTCAAAACAAGTTTAGCAGATGTGGATAAAAAAAAATAAAATAGAATAAAAAGCATTTCCATTAGAGAAACTGCACCTTGTTTCCTACTGCGAGGATTGAGAGCCACACCAGTACTACTTTTGTCTCATGACCGTCCTTACCCAACGTAAGAACCTGGACAGTTTGGTATAGATACCGTATTTGCCCTTCCTTGCACATCCTTCACCCCAGCTAACAATTCCAGTAACAAAGTAAGTATCCTTGTATCTAGTTACATGGGGGCCTCCACTGTCTCCTTGACAAGCATCTTTTTGCTCTGTTTCATAACCAGCACAGAACATGTTCTCTGTTATTGCAAAGTTAGTGGACTGCTTGCAAGTGCTCCTATCAACATAGGGGACTTCAAGCACTTTCAGTATTTTGGAAAGTCGTCCGGCTTCAAATTCACGCCCGAAGCCACTAACCATCCCAGACTTCTGGTTCATCAGCACTTCATTAGCAAAGTCTGCTTGTGGGAGGCATGCTGGGACAATGTACTCAGAAAACTGTATAGGTTCCTTCAGCTTTATGAGGGCTATGTCGTTATCGTAAGTCTCAGCGATGTACTTAGAGTGAACAAATATTTTTTCTGCAGTATGCATTGTTTCAGATTGTTCTTCCTTTTGTCTGTCCACTTCACCTGTACAAGGCAATTCAAAGGATCATTAATAGGATAAAAGAAATTAAGAACAGCCTTGATAAAGGAGGACACTAGTATTCCCATTGCTACCGCTTTGACTAAGCCTTCATATTGTACAAGTACATTGCAAGAATGGACTGCAATATTTACTAGCCCCACTTGGATGCAGTTTCAGCTCCAAGGTTTTGTGTATGAAGATTTCTGTACCAGTTTATGTAAATCAGCACAAATTAATTCAGCTAACCTAATGCAAATTTGGAGGAAGATTTTACAGCAGCTTGAGCCTGGCCTGTACTGGGGAAGAGAAACTTCTCTGGATCAAAACTAAAAGAGCAGTGAGCTAATGTGAGATGAGAGTTTCTTCTTCCTCTAATCCATGTGTCACAGCTTTCCTCAGTGTTCCTGTAGAAAATAGCTGGCATGCTTCAGACTTGCAAGGAAAAATTACGAGCTTTCTGTAGAAGCACTGCTCTGACAAGCACAGCGCTAACCAACACTTCCAGAACATTTGTTCTTAAACCTTTCCAACTATCTGGCAAAGAAGAAATTATCACCATTATCACCTTCTACTTCAGCTGCTCCAGTGATTACAAAGCAGTATTTCTGCAATAACAGGAAACTGTAGAATGCATAACACCACCAAAGCAACAAACTGATAACAAACCACTTGATATGATTACCTCTAACGTGTATTTGAGCACAGAGTATCAGCCTGCAACACATCCTCAAACATCACAGGAAGAAAATGCACAGTGCCTTACCAACAACAACTTTGATCTCTTTGGACTGGTTTATACAATGAGCAGCAGTAAGGATGAAATCTTCATTCAGTATGGTTCCACCACAGAACTCTTCATCTTTCTCATTTAACAGCACGGCCTGTGAGAGAAAAGAAATGGTAAGTGCAAAATTCAAAAGAATGGCTTAATTTCAGTGAGCTATAAACAGGTGATTGTTCTCTCTGCACACGGCATACAGGCGTACTACAGCAATGTGTATGCAGTGCTCTACAGATCGCTCCTAGTGCTGCATACACGTTAGAGATCAGCATGTATTACAGAGTCTCAGCTGTCTTCAAGTGATATGGGAGGTTCAGCTTCCTAACTTCATCGTGACTCCTTTTAGTGACATCCTCTAGGAACAAGATGCCGGCTGACTAAGCAAGGAGCAAGGGCCCTGACTTACTGTCCCATGGAATTTCTGCCCAAATTCTGTTTCTGTTCAACTCGCCTAGTGTCATGAAGACAGGAACAGATTTCGGCTGGTCTGAGCTCAAAAGGAAAAGTTACTAATGAAAGCAAATGCATGCTTTCTCCGAAATGCTGTTGGGTATACTACCTAAAGGGACCACTATCATGGGGAAAAGGGATGGAAATCTGCATGACAAAGGCATAGAGAGCGTGTGGTTGTACACTACGAGTACTCAAGCCACACGAAGAATAAGCAAGCATATTCCCTGACAAGCAGTGGCTCTGGCTCTGCAAACAGCCTCTACAGTACATGAACAAATTACCATAAGATATTGACTTTTGCAACCAAAGGCTGATTCAGTGAAGCCAAGCCATTAGATCAGTAACCTGCTAAAAGTGTTCAAGGTTTGTGCTTGCATTACCCTGGGCACCTCCTCTTATCCGTGTCAGACCTACACAACACTATTCCCACACAGAATCGGACTATTACACTAATGGTCCCAGTGAGTGAGCAGATCAATATGGAAAAGCACTCCATGCTGCATCTCACTCAAAGAAACAGAGAAGATAAGTCATCATTCCTTAGAAAGGCTAAGCAAAGAAAGGCAAAGGAATCTTCCTTTGACAAAGAAAGGCAGAAGCAGATCAGCTCTGCCAGAACAGAACAGATTATGCACAGAACTGGAACACAACCTTCAACACTGTTGAAGCAGCACATCTCAAAAGCCCTCTCTGGTATGAATGATTACACAGTTTCCCTCAAAAATACGTGCACCAGATTTACCTGCCATGGGCATTCACCAAGACGACACTCATTCCCACCTACAATCCTGATATCAACCTGTGAATCTGTTTTACTCGATCTGTTGCGAGGAGCGGGAGTTGGGCTTTCTGTGGTAGTAATGAAGTCCTCCTCCAGACTGGTTTCATTTGTGGAGGGAACATCTTGATCACTAGTTGCATTGGTACTGCTATCAGTGGGTAAAATGACAGACCTTTTACTTCTTTTCACAAGAATTTTTCCACATGGGTACTTCACTGTAAAGACAAGAATGCTACAATTAGAGAAGGACTGAAACAGCCACACAATTGGAGACTCCTTGACCACACCATCTCACAATAAACTGGTTAATGCAGCTGTTTCCAAGACTAACATAACAGACACAACAAAGGAGGAAGAGCATATGGTTTGACAGATGAAAGCCATTTGCTTGTCCTAAAACTTGTTCATAGTTTCAGTCTGGACAGTGTTTTCAAAGTATTTAAAGTTATCTTCAGTTGTTAACATTGCTATATGTTGTGCTATCTCATACTACAATCATCTTAATTAGAAAACTCTGTGTATTGTGTTAGAGACATGTCTCAGGTTCTAAAAGATATAAAAAACAATGTGAGGATTATACAGCTGACTCACATCCCCCCCCTACCCTGGTTTGCTGGAATACAATGAAAATGTACTTAAATGGCACCAATCTTAAGTATTTAATGTCAGCAGTTACTATTTGATTTCACTAACTGAAATCAAAAGAAGTTTTTGCAAGTGGGTATTTTACACAGAATGTAAGATACAACTACAATTTTCTCTACAACTACAACTAAAGATATAACTATGATTTTCTCCTGTCAACAGCACTTTATTTCCTCAGCTAATAGTGTGAGTCACCTGCAAAAGGTGCCTCAGCTTTATTCTGAGAAGTTCATCACATCACACCACACATGGAAGGCTTTGAAAATACAAACCAGTTGGCCTCAATCTTAAACGTACACCATGTGGTTCAAAAGATATTCTTGAGCTGTGAAACAAACCTCACCACCATGGCTATTAGTTTACCATGCAGCTTCGTACCTTTTGAAACACACTGTTTGCCATCTTCTGCCAGCTCATACCCACTTGTACAGGAACACATAACATCCTTCTGAGCACTTTTTTTGATGCTGCAGAACTGCTCACAGTCACCATTGTTTATTTTGCAGTACTTTGGTATGACTATAAAGAGAGAAGTTTGGAGAATAAACACTGACTTCACAGAAGATATTGGAGTTCACCAAACTAAATTGCACTCTTTAAATAGGATAAGCAAATCCCCCTGTAAAAAAACCTGAAGCTCATTTTAGTACAGCATGAGTGCCTAACATTAGCTTGCGCCTTACAAAGGAAACACATCCACCACATGAAACATACTTGCGAAACCCAAGTGCAAACAGTGGCTGTGTCACAGTGAGCTCCAAAAGCAGAGGCAGTGGAGGAATTAATAAAACACTAACACACAAGTGCAGTTATTGGTAAACCCTCACATGATTGCTTCCCCCTGCCTTAAAAAACTTAGCTCCTCTCCACTCCCCTCAGATCTGTTTGTGAACTTCAGTTCTACACCCTCCATCTTTATTTCTGGGCAAACAATTCACACTCTAGCAATATCAAAAAAGTAGCTGCATAGCACAGATGTGAGACTCAGGAAAGATTTATAAGAAAAAAGATGATTCCTTCCAAGACTTAAAAGTCTCTGCATTTTCCTCTGAGATCTGCCTTTGGTTCTTCGTCCTGTGAACTGAGCAGGACTGTACTTCAGAGCTAGGAGTCCAGGCCCTTTGATATCAGTCATAAGAATCCTATGGTTCTTAGATTTATTGTCGTGCTTTGGGGATTTAAGCTCATGTCAAGTGGCTCTGTGATAATTAACAGTGCTTTCTTTGGAGAAAGTGTAACTTTGGACCACTCACTATCACTATCCACATGCTGAGTCAGAGGGCTTTCTGTTTCTGACACACTTCCATCTCATTGCTGACTGCAAACTATTCTAAGCATTTTTCCAAGAGGTAAATAATGCTTGCTAATAGTGTGTTAAGTCTACGCTTCAGCAACTTGGCATATTCACTGCCACAGCTGTCTGAAGGAGAAACCTACCAAATTCACAGTTCTTGCCTTGGTAACCATCCAAACAAGAGCAAGTGTAGGAACCAAGTCCATCTTTACAATGTCCACCATAGTGACAAGGATTTGAGCTGCACTGGTCGCCATCTACAAAAATAAACAAAAAACCAAACTGTTAGAGAAAATATATTTACAACGAGCTCTGAAGAGGAGTTAGTTTTGACAAGCAATCACTCTTATTTAAGAGACATGTCCTGTGAGAAGCCATATTCCAGGCAGAGCAAGAGCAACTGCAATCATTCCAAATAAGCATGATTCATATATATATACCCTCAGTTTTGCAATCTGTTTTTGGTAGCTACTGTTTGACAGTGTGTAGTTACAGTTTTTTTCCTAACAAGACAAATTAATGCTTGCTTGTCAAAGTGTACATTATTTACGGTGAAGACTATAAAAGCAGCCTGGACATTTCCATGTTGCAACTACTGTCTAACGCATTTCCCTGCAATTTCCACATAATAATGACAACTCAACTATTAGTTATTTAAAGGTCATCTCATCCCACGTGCATGTGTTTTGCCCACAGTGTTGCTTTTCTAAAACAAAGAGCATATGAATCAGTAGATAAACAAAATAAAACACTTTAAAAGCTCTTCTAAATCCATGTTTGTGGACCAAATTCCTGTTTCGTGCTGCTTGTGGTACCAAAAATGTCCCACTGTATCCACTGAGGTACTGGTGTTGATGTCAAAGGATTAGCTCTTACCTCACCCGTATTTAAGTTGGGATCTTAGTATTTGAAACACATTTCTACAGTCTCTTTTCATTTCCATGACATGGACACAATGCCTGTCTTGACCCCTGCCACATGTAGCTCACAAATAATACAGTCATAAGAAGGAAAATCAGACTGTGCTGCACTTGGAGGCATATGCCACGTAGCAGCCCTTTCTCCCATCCCCACGAAAGTGTCTCACTCCTGCACTGATGCTTGCTACCATGGTCTCTCCCACACGGCAACCTGCAGTAACAAATGCATTTCTGCATCACGTGAACCTGCCAGGCCCTTCTGAACTGCAAGACAAGAAAAGGAGGATATCTGGAGAACTGACGCTTGGTAATTCATTGCCTTAGATGCACACATATTTCTGAATGTTACCACCTGTTCTGCTCCTTTTGGAGCAGCTGAAAGAACGGTGATGCCCACAAAAGAAAGAAGATGCAGAACACTGCTTATCCTGAGTATCCAATGTGACATCTGTGTGATGCTCCTGGCCAGTGAGCTCATCTGCAGAAGCTGCATCTGCCACAGAGAACACCTGTGGGGCTTTGAGTACTGCCCCACAACTCTCCATCCCTTCTGTGCCTGAACATGGCCACAAACATCAGCATTCCAAACACTGCAATCACATGGTCCACCACAGAGATGCTGAAGACTGATGTCCATCCTTCATGGTGGAAAGGAAAGAACACCTCTTAATAAACCAAAGGCATGCAGGAGGCCAGTGGCACACCTCCTGGTTTCTGCTTCCTCTGCCATACTGGAAGGCTCCATTCCGTAGTGGACTTGGCTAAGCAGCATCCTATTGATAGAAACCATAGTTTCCTAATTTTCCTTGTACTGTAGTTGCTGCTGGGGGACTGAGTTTTATATCAATATTGCACAAAAACATTGCAGAATCCCCTACTAAAAAAAGAAATGAGAATGAATTGTTCTAACTTGGCTGAGGGCAGCTGTGGTTTTCAGAACTTCTAAACATCAATAAAGCATTCGTGGACTGTGGTTTAGGATGCATGAAGCTGGCATTTCCGCTGTGAGCACTGGCACTGATGTTCCACTCTCTGCATTCTCATGAGAAAATGGTTTGAAATTTTCCACTTCTGTTCACTGCAGCACTTACGCAGGCTTTGTTTGCAATTTCACCCTGTAGGATGCAGAATTCTTCCCCCCCCCCTTAGAGGATTGTGAAAGTCTATATCTTCCTTGTGGCAATTTTCTTCAGACAAAGCTGAGCAATCTCTGGTCAACATTTTTTAGGTATTCTTCCTAACACGAAGGCTAGAAACATACTTTAGGAGAACATGTTACCAAACAATAGTACATAAAAATATGTCCCTGTGAGACTGTTACGAACAATAGTACCCAAATAAGTACAAGTCAAACCTTCAGAAAAACAAAACCAGAAAAGTCTGACAGGCAGCACCCGCTAACCTACTGCTATGTCATCCTTGAATACCAAACAGCTCTGTAGAAAACACTTCCCACCAAATCTCTGTCTTACAGGAATCAGCAACGCTGTGGCATGGATGGTGGCATGCAACTGGTAAGTGACTGTGCAGAACAGGTCGCCTGATGCAATGAAGTGCCACCCCCATCTATGACTCTTTGCAATTTGGACTCCACCATCCTGGGCTCACCCTCAGCAGGATGATGAATGGGCAGAGTCAGATGCCCAGCTTCTGCTTCTCACTATCCTTTGCATGCAAAGGGCCAGGGTTCTTTTTTGAGAGGACAAAGATCACCCCAGGAACTGGAGGCTGCTTGCCATCAGACGAGGTGACTGGGTTCGAGCAACAGCGAGGCTGTAAATCAATCAGATTCCTCTTTCAGGGGAAACAGTGAAAGGAATAAACAAGGCAGCAGGAAGTGGTTATGCAAGAGGTGCATCCTTTTTAACCTTGTGAAAAGGAAACTTAATTTTCTAAACAAATGCAGACTCTTTCTTACCTACATAGATATTCCAGAATTCCTCCTATGGGTTGGTGTGGGGCAAGGGAAAATAAAAGAAAACAAAAGGAGTTAGATGAGAATTACTGAATCCAGTTCTCCAGAAAAATATCAGAGCTTTCATACTGAGGATACTTGCAGCTAACAATTGCTCAAACTAAAATTTAATTTACAGGCAAGTAGTGTCTCGCAATCTGATACTGACATTTAACTAAATCCATCTGGTTAAAACCATCTATAGTGCCCAGCTCTAGAGAAACAAGTCTCACACATTTTTCAAAAATACCTAAGCCTCCATAGAGAGGAGGATTTCTTAATGTCACTCACTGAGCTCTTCATTTCTTGCATAACTGTGCCTTACCCTTGGTCTTGAATGAACTTCCTTACCCTCTTGCAGTGTCAAATTTTCAGTCTCCTTCCTCTGTACCCCCATGGAGCAGGACCTCAGAAATCCTGAGGTTTCAAAATATTTTGTCTGACTTCTGTTCTTCCATCCCTCTCACTAAGGACTCCAGGTATGCTGTCTGTTCAAGATGGTCCCTTCCAGCTAGGTCTGGTCAAGGGGTAGAACAGGCTGTGCTGGTTCTGCTGTGGCTCAACCCTTATTCTTTGAAGTGGCCTGGCGATGCACCCATGACTCCACTCCCCACCCAGTTCACCTCAGGGCCACTCCAGAAACATTCTGGCCAGCAAGTAAAACTACAGCTAAATGAATCTGGCCTTGACTCCAGTTTCAGGGCTGTTCTAATTACAGACAGTGTTTCCAGTTTCCTTCCATCACCGAGTCACTTCAGTTTTCACACATTACTTCTCTACTGACCCTTGTTCACATACTTTCCCCATCTCTGTAGGTTTCCCTTTAGCTTGGGAATTGACTGCTCTTCTAGCTAAAGTTAAGCACCCTCCAGGGTTGGGAAGGTGACACAAGAGTCACACACAAAAAGCTCATTCCATGTGGGCAATTTAACATAAAGAACAGTTTTCAGTACACATTCTGTCAATTCAAATGTTGGAAAGACAGCCACAAAATGATATAAGGCCTGTGAAACTTCTTAAGATAAATATGGAAAAATATTCACACTAAGTTCTACACCATCTCAACCTTCCCATGGGCTCTCTATCTAAGAAGTCTTGAACATAGTCACACTGCTCAGCCACGCCACAAGAGAAAGTAGTTCTTAACATAGAGAGTATCAGATTATTTAGTGGTCAAATATCTCATGATGGCAATTAAGCAGATCAGAACAGGTTAAAGAATGGAATCCTTAACATGGTCTGACCTTGCAAGAGATAAATGACGACTGTTTTTGTATGTGTATGCCACACAGTCCATATCACTATCTATTCTTTGTGGTAAGTGACCAACAGTAACACTTGTAAGTTTTGGCTCATAATACATCAATACTATTTTGTAAACATAAAATATGTAGGCCTATGTTTGATATTAGTTCATCCTTACAGTTTTCTCTTGGTCTTCAAAGGCTTCTCTTGCCTCTTCTTTTGAGCAGCGCTCCTCATTGCATTCTCTTTCAATATTGCCTTGCTTCAATTCTTCCAAAAAAGAGTTGGCACGTTTTGTTCTTTCCAAGAACTTGTCGGCACTTTCTTTCTTGATGAACACTACACAATAGAGAAAATGGTACCATTACTGGGTAACAACTGGTGGTGGTAACAAGTCATCAGAAAAAAGTAAAGAAAGAAAAACAAATCAGACTTTCTCACCACACTACTCATTGGCAACACTACTGGTTATATCAGACCTCAGACAGATAGGATCTCAGGATCTCTGTGAGAATCAGTGGCTCCAAGACAAACCAGAGGCATGCAATATTCTGTCCTTCTGTTGTCAGTCCTGAGAATAGAATATGCAGGTCGCTGCTGAGAGTTGATATTTCTGTTGCTCCTGCTCTAGACTCCAGCCTTGAACAGAATGACTTTCTCTTCCACAGTGAAGATGAGGGAGGCTGCAGTCACTGATTTGGTTTTAGAGCTGGCAATCACGCAACACCACTGGCTGCTCTGGAGACATGTGGTCTAGAAAACAAACTCCACACAAACTGAAGTAATTTGCCTGCATGGGGTTCTATTGGCAGATGGGAACAGCTGTTTCACAGTCCCGCTTTCAGAAAAGAAACAGCCCATGTGTGAGATCCACTGCCCTGCACCACCCTAAACCCTAGTGTGCTTCCCATGGGTCCTTCTTCCCACTTAGCAACGTGTCCTAACTGTCTTTCATAGCATTATTGCCTTACTGCTATGTTTGCAAGTAGAGCCAGGGCAGCTGTATCCAAAGATTTAATACAGACCAGAGGCAAATGAATGCCAGCTTCAGCATTTATAGAAAGTACATCTTGAGTTCAGGTCACTGGGCTGTTCTGTTTTCTAAAAGCTTGATGTCACACAGCACGAGACCTGCTGCCTTTAAGTTCAAGATGCAGGTAGCTGATGACACAATGGAAGGATCAGAGGTGTTAAACTCAGCTCAGCCACTTGGCTGCATGAGCCTTCAGTAACTAGTGCACATATTACCTGACAAGAATCACAGAAGCAAAACTGTACTAAGTAGATTGACAATTATCTAAAGCATATGTTTTAGGAAAGCTAGCATTTAAATATGTTCTAAAAACCTGAAATCTAGAGAGGAAGAAGTACTTCCCAATCACAGAGCATGGAATGTGTAAGACAGCGCTGTAGAGGGGACCTGAAAGCCAATGGGCTCAGCAGGCAGCTTACACAGCTCAGTGCAGCAATATGTGAATCAGCTGATCATGTTCTTCGATGACAGGGGGCCAAATTCTGCTAGCTCTGTGCACATTAAGCAGTAGCACTGAGACTATGTGTACGGTGGAGTTCCACTCGCTCTGAGAAGGCTCTGTGCAGGAGGGCTACAGCAACACTTATAACTTCCAGCTCAGCGACAGTCAGTTCATTCACCCACTGCCTCTTTGTCCTTAAGTCCCTCTCTGCAGTTAGGGGCCAGTGACAGGATGCAGCCGGCGGGGTCACTGCTGCTGTACTCCTCTGCCTCCACATCAGTGCTGCATGAGGATGTTTTTGTAAACTTGACCCGGCCGATAAGCGTTCTCAGACCGGCCGCTCTCCTTCCCGAGCTTCCTGCCGTCCTGCCTTCTCCGAGAACACGAAGGAACACTGGGTGTCGGTCAGCTCAAGCAGGGCACTGCAGCAGCAGCCCGAGGACCTCAGCGTAAAAACCCAAGCAGGCTGACTCACTGAAGAAAGAGTCAAAGCCTTCACCACCTGATGTGGCTTTCTGCTCTCAACGTTGATGCTGACCCTCGCAGCACAGAGGCGGGATGCGCTCTGTCAGGCACAGCCCAAGAACGCCAGCTCGCAGCGCTAGGAAGGCAGCCGTCCTCCCAGCGACGGCAGCCCCGTTCCAATGTGGGGGAACCCCGGGGCTGAATCCCAGCGGCCGTCTTGCAGCACCCCAGCAGTCCCCGGCCGCTCCCCGCCCCGAGGTGCATCTCTCCCCTCCAGCAGGACGCAGGTTGCCCCCTCTCGGGGGTGACCGCCCGCTGTGCCCTCTCCTGGGGACCGCAGCCCCCGGTGCGTGAAGGCTTTCCACGCGGACGCTTCCACGGCATCCCCTGAAAGCGGTGAGGAGGGAGGGTATCCCCTCCTCGGCCCGGGAGCCCCCCGGAGCCGACCCTTACCGTCTCCTTCAGCCCGGAGCTCGTCCGGCAGCGCGGCGCAGAGCAGCAGGAGCAGCAGGCGGCCGCCCATGGTGGCTCGGGATGGGCTCCGCGACGGGACGGGACGGGACGGAGCCCTCGCTCCCGGGAGGGCAGGGACTGCGGCAGCGTTGCTTCACCCAGCCCAGAAATAGCGGAAGCGTCCTGGAAGGGGGAAAGCCGCTGTGGGATTTCTCATCCGAGGGGGGGTGGGTGGGGACGTGGCCCGATTATGAGTCTCCTCTTTTTTAATTAATTAATTATTTATTTTTAAAGGAAGAGGTTGGGAACGAATCGTCAGCTTATTGAGCAAGTGCTGGCCGAGGCTGGGTTCACCCAGCCCGCCTCTGGCAGGTGTGGGGTCTAGTGTGATGTACCCCGTGGCAGCCCGACGCCGGCTGCATTGGCTTTGCCACCCTATGGCCCCATGGCCTTTGGTGGCACAGAGATCTCCCACCCATGGAGATGGACCCCAAAGCTGGCCTCTGTCTCTGCAGTGAGGCAGTGGCACAGGCTGCCCAGGGAGGAGGTGGAGTCACCATCCCTGGAGGTGTTCAAGGACTGTGTGGATGTGGCACTGAGGGACGTGGTCAGTGGGCATGGTGGGGGTGGGCTGGGGTTGAACTGCATGATCTGAGAGGTCTTTATGACCTTAATGGTTCCACCATTCCATGGTTGTTTACACAGGCTGTTATGTTAAAAACACATGTAACTCATGGCTTTGTTGTGTGAAAGTCATGCCACATACTGGTTGGATGTTTTGTCTGCATTCTGCCCTTTTCCTGCAGGACGACTTGTTTGTAAGTGTCAATATTTACAGAAGAGAAGTCATCCAGTGGAGCCTATAAAATCAGCAGCAATTTCAGCTTCGGTGGGGCCTGGAGGGATGATTTTGCAATGCCAGGTGCCTCATGGTGAAAATGAGACTTCATTTGCTGGTTTCTGCCCCCACTCACCTTTTTCCCTGGGAATTTTCCTGATTTATTATTATTATTTTTTAAATTATATATGTTATTTGTTTTACAAGCTTCTTCTGCTGGTGTTAATGCTTTCCTTTTTTATTATCTCTCACCCACAATGAGTCTTCTTATATCTTGTTATTTCTTTAGGTATAACCAGAACCTCTGAGGTGTGCTTTCGTACTGCTAGACCTTATTTCCCAGGCCTCTGGAATCTGCAGCTGTTCCCATTTCAGTTCTTAAAAGAATAACTCCACATTCCTCTTTGTCAGTAACACAGATTATGAAATGTTTGGTATCACATGTACCATATAATGCCAGCATTCTGCCCCCAGTAGTAGACCACAGTCAGCAGTAAGTGTCCTACTTGCTGATAAGCCTTTGTGATTAATCTGATATTCAGCATGATTTGAAAGAATCCAAATTTTACAGAAAGGCAAGTATAGGATCAAATCTGTGGTATTCTTCGTCTCTCATAAGCATATTGTTAATAGCCATACTGCAGTAATATTTAGTGCAAGAAGACTAAAATTTTCATAGCAGACCCGTAAATGTGGAATTAATCTTTTTCCTATCTCTCTTGTCCTGAGGATGCTCTACTATTCCTCCCTCTCAAATACACCCGTTAAAACTGCAAGAGAAAGTTCCTTCACCATAGCTAAAAGAAACACCATTTCTCTTTCTCCTGCTGTTGCTTCATTATATTGCAGCACCTATCAGCACAGGAAGTTGTGAAAACCCAAAGTGCAAATGTGTTTGGAAGAGATTGCACACATGTATAGCAAATGGATTCATTCATGACCATTCAGACTCGTGACTTCTTGCTCAGGAAGTCTGTACATCATTGATTACCAGCAGCCACGATAGTGGTACAAGAAAGGTTCACGCTGTACTCAACACATGCTGACAGTGTTTCTCAGTGCCAAGCTTTTCTGTTACCAGAAAATGGGTGAAAAATGAAAGGGACCCTGAGTCTGGTTTGATAGGGCTTTTCTGTGGCCTCTTGACAAGAGATTCAAGTTTACAACATTATCAAAGTTATTTTATGTAGTCAGGCAGGCATTAAGCTCATTTAAAATTGTGAATAATATCACATTTACCACATGTCTAAGTTAATGGAAGAAGGCTTCAGTAGGAAAATGCCACAGAGAGATGAAAGAATGGAAATGCCCTGATTCACTGTTGTCAGCCCATGTGCCTCTTCAACCAGTCAATGTATTTGGATACCCTTGTGTAAACCCCATAGCTGCCTTCAACAGCACAACCCTTTCCCCAGCTGACAATTCCAGTCAGAAACCAGGTGTTCTTGTACTTCGTAGCGTGAGGTCCACCACTGTCTCCCTTGCAGGAGTCTTTTTTGCCAGTCAGGTCTCCTGCACAGAACATATACTCAGTGATGTTTAAATTGGCCTGCTTTTCACATTCTTGTGTCTTTACACGTGGCAAATCAACTCGCATCAGGAAAGTAGAAGTAGCCCCTCCATCTAGTAGCCGTCCCCATCCGCTCACTGTTGAGAACTTAATGGAGGACAGCTCGTACATTGCAAAACGTTTCTCAGGCAAACATATTGGCACCACGAAATCGGTGAGATTCAGAGGTGTTTCCAGCTTCAAGAGGGCTATGTCATGATTGACTTGTCCATTGGTGTATTCTTCGTGTGTGATGATCTTGCTAACTCCTCTTTCTTGCTCAGTTTTCTCATCAACTTTTATTGAGTATTCACCTGAAAAAATTAATGATTGCAGGTCATGTCAGCCAGAGACTGGATTCCTCAGGAGTTTGTGGATGCAGGAGATTTCCAGTCTGTTTTTCACTCCTGTTTGTCAGAAGGAGAAATTAAGACAACCACAGCTTGATAACATGGGGAAGGGAGATACGTACCCAGCCTCACCCGGAGCTGTTTGGGATGAGTGTACTCCAGGCAATGAGCTGCAGTCACCACCCACTCTGGAGAGAGCAGACTACCACCACACTTCTCTTTCTGATCCTGTATTATAAGGGCCTGTCAACACAAAGCAACTTTTTGACCTGAATCTCAGTAGAGTACAGTTTTATATCACTACTTTTTGTCATTGTATGCAACTGTGTTTGAGAAAACTATGCTGATTGCATGGAGAATTTTGGAAGGAGGAGTTTTCCCATAAACATTTCCTCCATTTCTTAGCATAGACCCTGTGTATTATGGCCAAGAGTGTATCCCTAGGTAAAATTCATAGCAGTATGGTTAACAATGAGGGGATCAGGAGGCAGAGGAAGTTATATTACCACTCCACTCTTAGGAAAGCAGGCATTCAGAACAAGGCTGAGATGTTTGATTGAAACAACTGGAGCTGCTGGGTATGGATGATGATGGAATTTGTCTTCCAAAACCTGGTGCTTTTAATGCATCTTAACATAACACATGTGAAACACAGAATATAAGATAATGGTTTCACAAGAAAAACAATGACAAAAATAAATAGTTGTGGAAGACTCACTTGCCATGGACATTCACCTGGAGGACAGGTGATGCCACCTACTATTCTCCCCTCAGCAGTTGCATTCTTTTTTGCCAGCACTGGTATTTTTCCACACGGGTACTTCACTGGAAAAAAAAAAAAAAAAGAAGAGTAAGAAATGTGATTTCATTGCACTGAATTCACAGCAACTGTCTCAGACTGATTCCTATAAACACCTTCAGTGGAGTTTTGTTAGCTGAAAAGCAGGTTCATAGTGTGGGAGCATGGGCTCTCAGAAGTAACCCAAAGCAGCTCAGCAGGCAGGTAGTCTTTTTGCCTGCAAACAACCAGATATGGTTTCACACTGACATATTCATATACCAGCATCATGTTTTTTGCTATATTTCTAAGTTTGCTTCTGTTCAGATTATCTTTATTTCTTCCAGACTGCACGTATCAGTCAGAGGTCCTTCTATGGTGTGAACACGCACGTGAAGATTGGCAATAATTGAGTCTTGAGGACCAATCGTTCTGCAGAAACACTGTGAAGTGCTCTTAGTTCATCATTCTGGGAGCAACAATTCTGAGTTCAATCCAACATCTCTATGATTTTATAGCAGCCTGAACCTGCCAGTTAATTCAACCGATGCAAAGAAAGTGTTAGGCTGTTATGGGTACAGGCATAGCGTGGAAGAGCAGGACCATCTCTTTTGGTGAAACATCAGACCTGAGGTGGCACAAAGCCATGTCCTTGTGGTAAAGGGAACCTTGAGTCAAGGTGCTGAAAGGGGAGCAAATCCCTGGTGGGAGGTGACAGGAGGGCAGTCAGTTTTCAGAGAACCACAGAACAGTTTGGGTTGGAAGGGACCTCCAAGCCCAGCCAGCCCCAGCTCAGGCTGCACAGGGCCCCTCCAACCCTTGTGGAAGCTTTGAGTGCCTGTAGGGATGGGGCACCATAGATCTCTGGGCAGCCTATGCCAGCACCTCACCACCCTCTGAGTAAAGAATTCCTGCCTCCCATCTAACTTGATTTTCCCCTCATTTCGTTTAAAGCCACTTCTCCTTGTCTGGTCATTGTATGCTCACATAAAATGTTGGTCCCCACTGTTTATAATCTCATGTTAAATACTGGAAGGCCGCAGTGTGGTCTTCCTGAAGCCTTCTGTTCCCCAAGCTGAGCAAGCCCCGTTCTCTCAGCCTTTCCTTATAGGAGAGGTGCTCCAGCCTTCTGATCATCCTTGTGGCCTCCTCTGGATCTGTTTCACAGCTCCACATCCATCCTGTGCTGTGGATGCAGTGCTGCAGGTGAGGCCTCATGAGTTTTGCACCCTCGCAGCGCACAGTCAGCAATATCACTATTTTAGCTCCAAGAGGGCAGCAACAAGTGCATCTTCCTCAATATGTGTTGGCAAAGATGCACTTTAAGGCCTGTGGGATGTATTAAATTCTTTGTTCTCAGCTTTTCAGAAAAGCAGCTTCCCCATCACGTGGTATTACAGAATCTGCTAATAAGGGATAAGCACATAACCAATAGTTGTTTTTTTTTTCTTTTAATGGAATTTCTGCCATTGAGAGCTGGGTTGTCATTATTGCTTCTCTGCATGAGTGCTCCACTGTGGCGTGTGTATGGGGGCACTGCCCTCAGAACTGCTTCCTTAGCTGTGAGCATGTACTCCCTGCAGCTCCGTCCATTGTGTACACAGCCCCAGGGGCCTCCTTTTCCCCTATAATAAAGGAATTGAAGGAGGCACCCAAAACAGAGTTAGGTGCCAGCTTAGGTATTTGGGAAAACAATGAACTTGTGCTAATGGACTCCCAGTTAGCATTTACCTTGTTGAATGAGTGGAGAAATATCTATCTTGGTATAGCCAAGTGTACTGAACCCACTAAATAGAAAAAAGAAATAAATGGATTCTCTGAATTTTCTTTGGTTTTAGTAGGCTTCTTCCTTTTTTGACTCCTGGGCTGAAATAAATATGGTCATAACACCAATAGTCATAAATTCACATGGATTGGAGGTCAATGGGAAATCAACACTGCCCCCAGAATAGTCACATGCACTCACAGCAAGTGTAAAAATGGACTCGTGAGGCCCAATGCCCTTCTGCTCACCTGAGACCCCACAGCCTGACCCCAGTCACTGCTGCTCTGCTCTCTTTATCCCACACAGCCAAGGGCTGTGCCTCCCCTGCCCAGAACTTGTCCATGGGATGGGTGATTAGTTCTGTCTGGAGCTGGGATGTTAGAAGTCAAATGCCCCAAGTCTCACAAGAGGGGACTTCTCAGGACAAGAAGTGGGGGGTCCAAAGGGGCCGCTGACTGTTGAGGACCACACTCAAGAAGAGAAGACGTCCTGGAATGCAGACTGCATGTGTTGAACCCCTTCCAGTGGGGGCTGCAGACTCAATTCAGCTGACTTGGGTAGTGCTCAGCAGATCCCATCAGTGCTTTTAGAGTGGGCTCAGTGTGCACACTTCCACACTGCTTTTTTTGGGATGCTTCAGCAGAAGCCCAAACTACCCTCCAGGCTCTGCCCTAGACAAAGGAGTGAGGAGCTGGCACCTATGCATGACACCTCACACCTCCTAAGGTGTAGGTGTTGAAAAGTCTTACCTTGGGGAATGCAGGACACGCCATCGCTCGCTAAGGTGTAGCCCTCTGCACAGAAGCACACTCGTTTTCCAGACTGCTCATCAGCACAGTACTGCTCACAGCCGCCGTTGTCATAAATGCACTTCAGGTTCTCAGCCACAGCTAAAGGCAGAGAGAGAGCATTAAGATTTCTGAAGGTAGATATTGGTGATTAACTCGAGCGAATTGCAACTTGAAATGTTGACAGGGAAGCAAGGCAGCCAGGCAGGTTTCAGTGATTTATGGACAGCAACTGCATCAAAAGCTGCTGCTGTTTGGCAAAGCTCTGCAAGAGGAACTCCAGGGACAAGGGAGGAAGAGCTGTGCTTAGGAAACATATGTAGCTTGGCTCTCATTCACTCACTGCATCATGCTTCTAAGTCAAAGCAACATCAGCACTTGGGTAGGAAAAAACTATCCTCTTTTTCTCTCAGCTGATCCAAAATTATTGTAGGATGAGATTTACATTTGTGCTGAGCAGTGTGCATCTGGTTAGACCCATCAGTACTGACTGCTCCTGTCCATCTCAGCGCCTTGCAATCGGGTTAGGAATGATGGCTTAATTTTGTTAAGCCATGCCCGTGCTGACCTGTTTCACAGCTTTTGCCCTCATACTCCAGGGGACAGCGGCAGACGTAATCCTGAAACTGGTCATCGCAGCTCCCTCCGTTCTGACAGGGGTTGGAGTCACACTGGTTGGGGTCTGTAAAAACAGGCAGCGTCAGCCCAGGTCACGCGAGGAACAGCAGCAGTGGGAGTGTCACCGTAGCTGCAAGGAAGCATGGAGGGCTCCTACCGGAATAGATGTGCCAGAACTCTTTCTAGAAGAAAAAAGTGAGAGATTTAATTAAAGAAGTTGCTCAGATGAAGCCCTATGGCCCCTGTAGCATAGGATGGCTTGCAGACAGCCACTGTGATGATGCCACTTTTGCTGTTATGATGAATGAAAGGGGACATCCATAAAATATTATACATTATTTCCATGTTCTACATCACTTTCACATCAGCAGGCACAGCATAATACATACTGATAGGCTATCCATCAGTAACATGCGAATGTGGGAGATGGGAGGGACTGAAGCAAACACTGCACAGTGCAGTAATTGAAGGGATTGTCAGCCCTGGGATTACTGGGGAGCTGGAGAATCATAGAATCCCAGAATCAGAAGGGTTGGAAGGGGCCTCTGGAGACCACCTAGTCCAATCCCACTGCTGAAGCATGTTCCCTGCAGTAGATTGAGCGGGAAGTGTCCAGGTGGGTCTTGAATATCTCCAGAGAAGGAGACTCTGCAACTTACCTCTCTGGGCAGCCTGAGGTAGCTTAGAGAGAATCCACCTTCCCACGGCCCCCCAACATGGGGCTTTTCTTAACTCTCATGATTTGAAGAGTCAAAGCACACCCTTGAAGAGTGGAGAGCCCACCCGCCCAGCCTCATGTTACTTACTGTCCTCTCATCATCACGGTAGATCTCTCTTGCTTCCTCAAATGAACACTTTTCTTCCATGCATTCTCGTTCTAGTGACCCCAGCTTTAGCTCTTCGAAGAAGCTATTGGCTCTTCTGTGCCTTTGAAAGATGCTGTTTGCCTCTTCCTGCTTTAAAAAGACTGTAAAACAGTAGCATGTTGAGTTGGTCATATGTCTGTGCACTCCAGAAAGAAAGGGCAGGGAGAATTTCCTCTAAAAGTTTTTCTGCTTCTTGAGCTGTTTATGAGAAGCTGAGCAAATGCACACAGCCCTTTAGAGCCTCCTTCCTCTGGTATGCTTCCTGGCGTGCCAAGTGACAGCACTTGGATCCCTCAGAGCCCAGAGCTTATGAGAAAAGAGCATAGTACACCCCAGCGTACTATGTGAGTGACTACTGAAGTGTTGTCACACATTATAGAGTAGGTCTCTACATGCGCCATGAAGTTTCTTCAAACTCTAGCAGCTGAAAAATATTTATCTAATTTTTTCTAGTAATGATTGATGTACACAGCAACACTCAACTCTGTACTCACTACGGTAAGCCACTTGGTGATGGGTCAGTCAGTCGGCCCTAAGTCTCCAGAGCTTTGTTCCTCGATAGTTTTCTCACAAAACCTTTCACACACTCACAAAATCACAGACCAGCTGAGGCTGGCGGGGCCATCAGTGTCCCTCTGGTCCACCCCCTGTCCAGCAGGACCACCCAGAGCAGGCTGCTGGAGGTCCCCAGGTAGTAGACCTCATGGCCTCTGGGCAACCTGTGCCAGTGCTCCATCACTCACACAGTGCAAAAGTGCTCATGGTGCTCAGAGGGTTGCTCTGTGTTACAGTGTGTGCCCATGGACTCTTGTCCTGGCATTGGGCACCATTGAAAAGAGCCTTGCTGTGTTGTCAGTGCACCTTCTCTTTGGTTATGTATAGATATTGATGAGAATCCCCATGCCACCTCTTCTCCAGGCTGGGCAGTCTGAGCTCTCAGCCTCTCCTTATGGGAGAGATGCTCCAGTCCCAAACCATTCTCATGGCCCTCTGTTGGACACTCTCCAGTATATCCAGGTCTCTCTTGTATTGAGGTGCCCAGAACCGAGCCCAGCACTCCAGCTGTTTCCTCACCAGAGCTGAGTAGGGCACACTGACTCATGTTCAACTTGGTGTCCACCAGGACTCCTGAGTCTTTTCCTGCAGTGCTGCTTTCTATCTGGGTTCCTGGGGTTGGTTGTACTCTATGTTGTTCCTGTCAGTCCACCTCTTCGCCCTGTCAAGGTCCCTCTGAATGTCAGCACGACCCTACGGTGAATCAGCCACTCCTCCCAGTTTTGTGCCATCTGCAAATTCACTCTGAGGGTGCACACTCTACCCTGTTGTCCAGATTGTTAATGAAGATATTAAACAGGACTGAAACCACAGGTGACCTGTGGGGTACGCTGCTTGTACCCTTTGGACCTGCAGATGGGATTTCCTTGCCACTGCTTGGCCACAGTTACAGAACCTCTGCTTTAATATAAATATATGTTTTCCTTCTGTCAAACATCTACACTGAGGTACACAGGAAGGCAGGACAATGCCTTCTTGGCTATGCTTGGCTCCCCTATGCTGCCAGCCCCAGAGATGGCAGCCATTGGGACCTTCTCCCTGTGAGGCTCTGCCATCTTTTGAAACAACACTAGGGAAAGATGCTCAATAGCAAACATCAGCAGAACTCACTTCCTAGAGCTGCATCTGTTCCCAGCTCATAGAAATTTGCTGATGGCACTGTCACTGTGCTAACTTGCCCCTCAGTGCTGGGATAAGTCACATCACAGGATAATGAACAAGAATTCTGCAGTGTACTTTTGCTCCATGTAATACACAGTGTAAGTCCTGAAATAGTTTATTCTGTATTGTTTTTGGTATTTTTTCCCCCTCCATGTTAGCAGAGAATCTTGGAGCTTCAGGACAACTTACAATTCCAATGCTTGTAATTGTTTCCCCTCCAGCTGTGGATTAATTCAGGACAGTGCCTATGTCCTGCCCGATCCTTAGGATGTTCTGCACTGTAGGACCCGTGAGGAGGGGGAGCTGCCTCCTGCTTGCTGGGAGGGTGTTTGCTGAATGACAAGCAAAGTGATGGTCATTTTCAACATATTTCAAATGTATTTGAAGGGTTAAAATACTGTGTAGCATGCGTCTCATTTATCACAAGATGTTCATAAGCATTTGTCCATCGTAGGAACGTTATCTGGGTTGTTCTGCTGAGGTCAGGCCAGGCTATGTGCATTTAAATTGTTTTTCTTCAAGGGCTTATACTTAACTTCTTACTGCAAATACATTGCATACATGTCAGCCTGCGTACAGATCCCAGCAGTGCAACGTGCAAGGTGCATGGATAGTGGCACCCCCCAACTTCTATTTCAGTGTCCTCCACTTGTTTACACTGGAACGTTTTAGACTTTGATGTATTTCTCCCAGCCCTGTTCACCACAATGGAGAGACTTGGTTGGCAGCTACCTGAGAACCACAAAACACCAGTCCTGCTGTATTTACCTGGATGCTGATTTTCAGACACACAGTGAAGCTACCACAAAGCTGTCGCCTCACTTCCTTTTGCTGCTTCAGAATCACAGTGCCCTTCCCCTCTCTCGTTTCTTGTCAGCTAAGTGCCTTTCAAAGCCCCACAGCTCAGTAGGAATCACAGCAGCTCCAGGTGCTTCCCCTCTGGGCAGCTGATCTGAGAGCAAGAGGCGCGCGGGAGCATGGAAGAAGTTTCCTTCAGCTGTCAGAATGAGCACATGGCTGCCATCAAGAGCCCACGAGACAAAGGTTTCTGTGTGCAATAGTGGAGAGCTCTGCTGCCGGTGAGCTAACTGCACCTATACCCCACGACATACCTGCTTCCAGAGAAGGAGGAACCAGCAGTGAGAAGCAGAGCAGCAAAGCCAAGCACTGCCTGGAGACCATGCTGACCCCACAAGCCGGCGTCCTGGCAGCGTGTTGACACTTCAGTGCAGGCTGTTGGGCCAAAGAGCTCAGCCTCCAACGCTGGGAGCCAGAGGAGGGGCCGGAGAGTCATGGGAACCACAACCATTGGGGCAAAGCGCGAGGCACAGCCTGCAGCCTGCCTGTGTGGGGAACTGCTGTTGTGCAAAGCCTGCGCAATAGCCTTTGCACAGCCTTTAGAGAGGCCAGGCCCCACGGCCGCCTCGCAGAGAGCCAGGCCCAGCAATTGCTGACAGACAGCTCTTCCAATTTCCCAGGCGCCATTGGAAACCCTGAACTTCTGACACTAATTAATCAGCAAAAGGAACCCTACACCAGTTTTCTCTAACTGCAGTGCCTGGCAAGCGACACCAGCTCAGAGCTGATCCACGTCCTGTTTTGTGAGCAACGACAGGGCTTTGAGGGGCTGATCTGCAAATAGTGTTCTACCTGGGAAATAAGCAACCCTCTGATTTAATGGAAATCAATTAGCGGCATCAAAGCAGAGAGCTAACAACAAGCTTAGGTAAATGTTGACTTGAGATAGCAGCGAAATAAAGAGCTTGTTTGCCAGGCTGCCCTCCCCTCAGTGCGTGCAGAGGAGGGGCTATGCTGCTGCTTCTCTGCCAGGCTCGGCTGGGTTCCTTATCTTTGGGAGCAGGGCTGCCAGACACTCTGCACACACGTTCCTGTTGTTTGGCAGTAGTGAACATAGTGGGCAGCCTGCTCTGAAAACTGCTTCCCTGAGGAAGGCTGTGTCCCTGTCTGTGTGAACACCACATGCCTCTGCACCCAAGGCCTGGCCTGGTCCCTGCCACCACCCCAATGATGTCCCTGTGGCTGAGCCCCTGAGCCACAGCAGTGTCACCACACCTGGCTGGTCTGCTCCTCTAGGGCTGAGGCAGTGCTTCTTTCCTCTTCTGCTGACTGCCCATAAGCATGGAAGATTTCGGGTTTATTGCTCCAATACAGCAAAATGCCATTGTTGTTTCAGAGCCAAAGTGCTGGGAACAGCAGTCACTTCACACAGGGACAGTCCTTTTCCCAGGGAAATTCCTGTTACTGGATGTCGTTGGGGTGGCACAGATGCCCATGCCTATGACAAGCATCACTGGGGAGTAATCTGGACCTCAGGCCTTCATTACAGCCTTTGCTAGCTTTACACAGGCCTCTTCCCAAAGTTCAGCAGATCCCTTGGACTCTCTTTGTGGCTGATCTTCATGTGTGGTTTTGCTGTAGCCCATTAGAGTCATCCTGGTGTCCCGCTCAATAAATCTCACCAGCAGAGGCTTCAGCTTTGGCTTGTAGTTTCTGAGCCTACCCAAGGAAAATAATCCATCATCCAACTAAAAGTAAGCACACAGTAGAGCAAACACTCCTGCTGCCCGGGAGTGCTACTTGAATCAGGTTGGGGACAGCTGTTCAGAAAATAGGATTTACATCTGATTTACACTCAGAAACAACTTAAATAAAAAAACCCACACAGTTCTATTTCAGAAATACTCTGAGATCACTTGAGTGGGTGAGTTGTTAATTCCTGTTCCTGTTGCACTAACCTATAAACTTACAAATATGATGCCACTAAGCTTTAAAGCAAATCATTTCCTTTTTAGAGTGCAAAGGATGAATTTCTTTCCAGGAGAGAACCACATGCCCATCTACCTGAGCTCTGTCCTCGCATGCAGTGTTCTGCTCACAGGGTGAGGAATTTATAATAGTTTTGAGACTTTTTTTTCAGTGACCAGCTTTGAATATGGGTGGCTCAACATTTCCTTGTTCAATCTTGATGTGGATTTTTTCCCCTACTTCTTCTGCCCAAGGATAAGGCAGATTGATGTTAAATAAATAAATATAAAAACCTGAAAGGCAATTCATAGATTCCTTTAATTGATTTGTCAAAAGAATACTTCAGCACTAAATCAGCTCACCTCAGTTCAAACCCTTCAGAACAGAAATGCAAACATCCATCCTTTATTTTCTACCACCATCTTTAGGCTGCTGCTGGTACAATCGCACAGCAATCCTCAGGATAGATACATATACTGTAAGCATGTTTTAGCACAGAATTTCTTCTTACCTATAGACCTCATCCTTCTCTGCAGGGTCTCAGGACTTGTGGGCACTTCCTCCCCCCCCCCCACACACACAACACAGTTTAATTAGAACTGTGTCTAATAGCTGTCAAGGAAAGTCCAAGGAAAGTCTGTGCTCCAATTTTGAGCTGGTGGATCCAAGATATATGGAACCCAGGATGAGCACACAGCATTTGTGATAAGAAATGATTGTCAACAGAAAAAAGAAACATCTCTTCCTACAGAGGTGTCTGTTAGGTTAACAAAGGTAGATGAAAGCAACCAAATCCCTATGAGAGTTTAGCTGGATGGTGTAATCCTCAACCCTAATCGCTTCCTATCTTGACATTATGGTCCTGGAAGCCAGTAACTCATGAACATGCAAACATCTTTCTCATTGTGTAAGGCATGGATACATTCAGTTTCTCCTTTCTCACCTAGCTTCAGCTGTGGTCAGTATCTGGCCTCCAACTTGTTCCACTGGGGCCACACAGTGAAGAGGAGCACATACAGGAGGGAAGGAGCCACAGGATGTGCAGTACTCTTAACACCCGAAACCCAGCAAGGAGTGAGTGCTGGTCTATTTTCAGTATGATGCCCATAAACAACTACTGGACCATAAGGAAATAAAAGCACAGAGCATATCTGTATAAAGGCATTCAGCAAGAAGTGCTGAAATTTATTCAAATGTTCATAATTACAATAGAGACCTCTGACTTTGAAACTCTAAATCACAACAGCTGTTAAAAAAAAGGAAATGGGTTCTTTTAAAGTGCCATGATGTGGAGAAAACCATTGAAATAATACAAATGAGCTTCAGGGAGAACTGAAAGTACAGTCTTATCTGAGCAATGACAGCAATATATAGGTCAATTATGTTACAGAATTTACAAAATAACTTACAAAGATGAAGATAAGCTGAATTTCATGCTGCCACCTCATTGTTAAATATCAGCCTAAGTATTCCTGACCAGCACGGTATCATATGGGATAATTAAAAGAAGACCAGAGGATGTCTGTTGGAAAAGATGCCTGAAGTTAAACTCTGATCTGCATTTATATTGCAGTATTGCAAGAAACCTAAGTACATATGAATTGTAAAGTGACACATTCAGCAGCATGAAGACTATAAATACATCCTTTACATTGATACATTATACTACATATTTACATATCTACATACACATACATACACAGGCACATATATGCACATATATATGTGCATAAATGTGTGGTTGCACGTGTTTCAATTTGTACTGACCACAGCCAGCTGCTTTTTGACTGTGTTTGGGTAAGGTTGCTTCTGCAGCTCAGGGCCAAGATCATTATTTAGAATCTTTCTCCTTCTGTTTCCAAAGCTGTAGGCTTTAAAATCTGAATTTCCAGCACAAAGATAGACTTCTAGGCTCAGCCATCAGAGAGAGGGTCCGATAATTAATAGCAGTTCCTACTGACATTGAAAAAGTTTGCTCATGAAGTCCACAATACTTCTAAGTCATATGGTATACAAATCAGGTAAAAACCTATTTTCATAAGTAAAAACATTTGAAAGGCATAGGGGAGTGAATACATTTCGAACACACACACAATTCTGTACTGTTTATAAGGACAAAGAACAGCAACAAGGTGAAAATCCTAACATCGGTTTACATGGCAACTTGACAAACAGCAAGTTTAGCACTACCTTTCCTTTAAGAAATGTATATTTGTCTACAGGACAAATGTGACTTTAAAAAAAGATCTTTCTTTCCACCCATGCTTCCCTTTGTGTCACTTTTGTCTCTTTGAATAAACCTGTAACAAACACCACTGACTAAAAGTGTCTGGTTTCTCACCCTTTTAGGTATGCCTGGAGAGATGCTCTTGGCCCATAGTGAAGTTGCTGTTTTCTTTGATTATAACTGCATGCTAACTGTTAGAGATGAAGGTAACCATGCAATTAGTTTACTAAGAAATCACCTAGTGAATAAGAACATTTGTGTTTCATTGTGTAAGGAAGAAGATACTACTAAATTGTCAAGGCTACGTAAACACATCTTGGTGAAGAGATTGGTTGTGAGGCCAAAGTATCTCAAAAAACACCTATTCCATTGTGTAAGTTAACAAAAAGTTGGAAAGGATAAAACGACGTTCTCTTCTGATGCTATTACAGTCAGTGGATTGGTCATTTCCACACCCATTTCCAAGGTGCAGAAGAACATCCTGAGGACCCAAAGGAAACTGCACCAAGCTTACTTCCTGCTGGCTGTAAGAGTCCCATTCACTGCACTGATTGAGGTACATCCAGGGAGACGGGGTATTTTGGGAGCAGAAACTGTAAACTCCAATTTATTCTCCTCACATCTATCCTGCACAGTGATTGCTATGTTATTAGCTTACAGCAAGGATTTAGCACTGAACACACTGCACACATTCATATTCTGGATGCTATGAAATGATACAGTTCTGCAGAAACCTGATTGTATATCAATGGGAAAACGTGTTTTATGTCAACATCTCTGCAGCTTCAAACAAGAAGCCTCTACAATACCCTATTTCTAATCATTTAAGTTTTATTTCCAACTTCACATTCCATGCACTTTTCACCAGGATCATCTGTGAGAATCTCTGAAAAATCACTAGAGAAAACACTGAAAGCCAGCAAATCGGAACATGTCGTTCTCTGATGGCCATCTTGAGTTTTGGACGTTGGGCTTAAATACCAGATTTACTTTCCATCAAGGTGGGGTGAACATATGATCTTAGCCCTTAATGTCTGAGAAGCTGGTGCTGCTGGCATTGCAGCTATCACTGCAACTAGATGACGTGCTCAAAGTGCTGGAAGCAGTGCCTGATTCTGGGAGAGAAAAAAACAAAAGAAAGATGGAGGTTGCTTTTCACAAGTTTCTCCCATAACAGTAATCTTCAGATAAACAACCACTTATAGTGAGTAACCTACCAGAGCTGCTCAAAGATTGAGCTGATTTTGAATTGCCTATCAGCATCAGCACATTGTTTGCTGGGATCCAACCTTCTCTACCAGTGGTCAGATTCTTCACATACCTATAAAAACAAACAAACAAAAAAGTCAAACTGCTTCATTTGCTGCCTTTGAAAGTTTTGCCCTCAACATCTGCCTTCTACACTCAGTTCTTTGTATAAAAGTTCCCAAACACAGGTCTGCGTACCAAAGTCCATCCTCCCCTTCACGAATCAGTTGAACTACATCTCCGCTCTTCACAGCAAATTCTTCAGAAACTCCTTTCTCATAATCAGTCACGACTGTATATTTACCAGGAGTCTAAATACACAAAGTGAGAAAGACAAACAACTCATTTCTTTGGAGTACTTTAAAGTATGATGCAGCTTTTGTTAGGAAAATCAGAGCACTTTTCCCTTCTTTCTCCTTCTCATGCATATACACATTGAGGACAGCTCACATATGCATTCTGAGGGGTGGTAAATCTTTGCTGATCAATTACATGCATATTCAGCATATAAACTCTCACACCCTGAAAAGAATTCCATGACAACAATTCAGTAAAACCTCAGCCAAATAAAATAAAAAAATCCCAAGGGGGTGAAAAATAAACTGGAGAATTAGTGACGTGATATAATAGCTGAGCTTGTCATTGCTTGGTGATGGCATAAGGAGCATCACTGCTCTACAGGTACACAAAGGCACCTTCCTAAGGTACAGTCACAGGGATGATTTAAGAAGTGGGATATTTCCCATCGCCCCAGGAATTTTGCTCAGGAAAGCAGCCACTTTCCTTCCCACAGCTATGAGAAACATCCTTATCTACTGTCACATTTCACAGTAACTTTTGCATAGCTCAGTAAGGAAGCATTTCTGGTTACCAGCTTCATCTCATTTCCCCCTCCGCCTCCTCCTCCTTCTTCCTCTGCATCTGATGAATTCAGCGGCTCCTCAGCACTGGACCAGCCATCATTTTCTTCAGATGCATCAAGAGAATGGGATGTTTTAGCCCAACCTTGGTGAACAAACAGCCAACAATTAAAGCTTCAGCAGCATAACACTGAGTGGGAGAAATGTTCTTCTCCCTCACAATTGCTCGAGTGATCAATGTAACAGGAGAAAATCTTGACAGAGAGAAGTTACTACAGCCACTAGGTGAAACAGAGAGGTTACTACAGCCACTGGCAGAAGGTGCCCATGGGGCTAATGGTGACGCACAGCAGACAATTTGGCCCTTTGGATTTATGGAAATGGAAAAAATGCAATTCCCAATCCAAAAAAGTATCTTTTTTTGCCTTACACAAACTTGAATAATTGGATAGATGCTCTTTCCTCTTAGGAGGGCATAGAGGATGGGAGTGTGCATTTTGTGGGAAAAGAATGACCACATACATCTGTCACCCTAAACAACATAACTGGAACGAGGGATGGCTGGGCATTCTGATGAGCACTTGCAGCTGTCAAAGAATTCAACAGGAGCTATGTGCACCCTCTACCATATGATATAAGCTGCATTGTTAGGTAAGAGCATTCAGTCTGACACAAAGATACTTTATCACGCTGAATTATCTTCAGTGTTAAGTCTATGCACCAAACAACACAAGAACAATTTGCTGCCTGTCACTTATGGCCAAGTGTTTTTTTTCCTCTCTTTAAGGGTGAAGCATTTCATGTATTTATGAGGCTGGATCACATCCAAAGCTCATAAAATCCTTTTTCAAATTAAGCTATAGTACATTTCACTAGCAGGATGCTTCTCACTGAGGCCAGCAGCTGCTAATACATGTGCTGAGCTTATAATGAAAAAGTCAGAACAAAAAGGACAAATGAACAATTCCAAGTAACATTTTAGTTCAAACCAAATAGTAACAGTAAGAAAACTAAATGAAAAAGACTGAAAGGAAGAAGGAAACCTCCCAGCCTTCAGTTAACCATGAGTTAAGCTGGGAGAGCACCAGCATTTTCCCTTTTTCAGTGCACTTTACATTCACCACCCAGCTGCTCCTGCCAGGTGCACTGAGGCTAAAACAGAGCATTGTCAGAGTGAAGCCAAAGCAATCCAAGGAAGCACACTCAGAGCACGCCAAACTGAGTGGGTCTTTTACCTCTTCTGCGCTGCTGGATGCCCTGCACAAGGCCAGAAGTACTGACCCACTTGGCCCTGTCCAGAGTTGAGAATGACATCTGTGAAGAAACTGAGTAATACATTCCTGCTGTATTCCATGCAAACTTCTTTGGAAACACACATCCTGGCAGGCACCAGGAACACAGCTGAAACCTTTTCAGTTATTTACAAGGTAAGAACAATGTAACACTGGAAAACTTGGTCTCTTCTAATTGCTCCCCTCAGTAACTGCTCATCCTGTAGCACTACCCTCACTGATCTGCTCATCTGGAACATTTTGGGGAATGGCTTGTTTGCCTTTTTTCCCCATGTATTGTGCTAACAGAGGTACAAGCAGACCTGCCTGATCCTGTCACAGTAGTGCACCTATTCCTCATATAGGTGGCTGTATAACGTGAACAAGTCAGCACAAAAGGCTCACCTGATACTGGGGAAAACAGCTGTCACAGTCACTCAGCTAGCTTAGAGTTTATGCATGCTCATTCAACGTGCATGTGTGTACTCTGCATGACATGACTAAGTCAGAGCTCCCTATAAAGGCAGGAAATGTAAGGAAATGACAGAGTCCTAAGAAGAGCAAAGCTATGGAGAAACAAGCAAGCTCAGGAAACCTGAGAAGTCATGAGTTGCTTCTCTTCAAGAAACCAGCTCCCTGGTTTCTTTACAAAGTAGATCCACCTCCAACATACAATTCTGTCACTAATTCATTCTTCTTGAGCTCACTGGGATGTAAACAGGTGTGGTGCTGCTGCCATAAAAGGAAAGCAGTGGGAGGAACAACGTACTTAGCACTGAGAAGTTAAGAGCAGCACATGGTACAGTCTCACCCTGAAATGGCTGAGCCCACTGCCTGCTCATCCCAGTTTGAGTTGTTGAGGGAGAAGCTAAAACATCAGAAAAGAGATCAGAAGGTCTAAGACAGAAAGAAGGAATTACTAAATACACAGTTTCTGTGGGTGTCTGCCCTGGGATTACACTGCTTCCTGCTCAGACACTGAGTTGTGCTGTGCAAAGTTTCTCCAGCACAGCAGCAAAAACAGCATCATCTCCACAGGTGAGAAAAAGATGAGAAAAAGATGAATGGCTGTGAAAACCCAGAGAAGAGGATGAGGGTAGGGCTCAGAACAGTTTAATCTTTAGAATGGTATTCTCTAAGAGATGGCCATGGGAAGAGTGCCAGAAAGAGAGGGAATACTTGCCCTGTACTCTCCAGTTATTTGGTCTCAAGGATTTGTACTGAAGCGTTTGCCAATGGCCTTGCTAGTTAGAAATTAAACTGACATTAAACTAACATGCTTTATATTAATTGCTTAGCTGTGAGTTGGGAGGACAGGAGGCAGAATGAAGCTATGGTTCAGCTACAGCATCTGGGGTTAATAGGATGCTGAAAACTGCTTTCTGTCATCCCCAAAAAAGATGCAACGAGACCAACTTCAATAATAAATGCATACCTAAAATAGAATATGACAATGTAAATTCCTCAGGGCAGTAATGATCCCCACTCTGACTAGAATAAATTACTTCCCCCCATTTATTTATTAAGAAATTAAATCTTACAAGGAACAAAGTGAGGGGAGGATGCTAGGTGGAAAACCATGCATCTCATAGCAACTAGTTGCTATAGTGTTGTTTTTTTTTTTTTAACATCCAGCTTCTGGTTGTTTCTCCTGGTCAAGTACCAGATCTAGAAGTTGGTGGCCCTGCCTGTGGCAGGGGTGACTGGAACTTGATAATCTTTGGGATCCCTTCCAACCCAAACCACATCATGATTCTACAACTCAGGAAAATATCACTGCGGTTTTTAGGAAATGGTGGGAAAGTTAGCTACAGGCTACTTTATTTGATACCAGAGGTAAAACTTTGACAAGTTGTGCTATCAGAGACAACACGTACAGAAGTCAATGGACCCATGTTGAAAAAAACCCAGCAGATATCAATACTGCTACACACAACATCATCATCACACAGGTATCCCCAGCAGGGGTGTGTGAATATTTATGGAGTATAAGATGTGGTAACACACTACCTCTTACACCAAAAGGAGTTGGATCACTCACTACTTCGTGCCGTTTAGCTTTTTTGTCAGGACTGGTAGGAGAAGCTGCAGGAGGATGAACAGGCAAGAAAACACAGAAGAGAGATATTGAAGAACTGGAAAAAAGAGACGAGGTGGATTGCATGCTAAATACCTTTGAGTTTACACTGGAAAACAAATGGATTTCTGAGATCACTCTAATCCGAGATGCCATTGCTCAATTACAGAAGAAGTTAAGTATTCACATAAAATTTTTGGAAGATACATTGACAGATTTGCTTTATGGTAAAAAATGATGCCTAATTTATTTCAAAATGTTAACATATACTTTCAAGTGAATACAACCGATTTTAATTTTAGACAAACACCACCAATTTAAACAATCACTTTTATATAAATCTAGTGCTACAGCAATACCTGGTCCTGTAAGAAGGATCATTGGCAATGTCTGGCTTTTAGCAGTAGAAGATGGAGTTTCTGTCAAGGCAAGCGTGGGATATTAGTGCTCACCTCATTACCATCAGCTACACAACCCTAAAGAGCCAGTCTCTCCAGAAAGAACTCAAAGGTAATGAAGTTTTAAAAAAGCATACAGAAAGGATGCTTGGAAAAGAATATATATATCATGCTCTTGAACAAGCGTGATCATCTGAGTGCCATTCTGACTGTTCAAAGAGAGATATTTAAAGCAAGAAGTGAATGCACCCGTGCAATTACTTGGCAGGAAGAAGCAAGAGAAAGATCAGAATCATATTGCCCATTTTAGCAAAAAAGAAAAGAATTTCCAGAAGGATAAAGAAGTTCTTATTTACTGCTATATGTAGCCAAACAATCTTGTTATAGATGTTTTGCTGAGGTCATGTTTTAGACAGAAATACTCTAGCACATTCTTGATTCAGTCTTGCCAAGAATGGGTACATTTGAGGCAGATCCACTGAAGCTAGAAGCAGGCCAGGCATTTCATCTGAAGGAAATTTCCTCCAGGTTCCTACAGGAATGGGACCCTATAAACTCTTTCCTATGCCTCAGTATTGAGACTGGAAGCACTGGAAACTGCATTCCTTCCCTGCATCTCCAAGGGCTCTGCTTTTCTGGACTCATCACCCTCTCACAGTGGAACCAGCTTCTCTCAAAATCTCCCTGGCATGGTCTGTGATTGAGGAACCTAGCTTGAACATAGGAGAACAAGCTAATATACACATTGAGAAAGTATACGTGAGCCTGTTACACTATACTACACACGCACACACACAAAGTGACACTTCAATTACAACCTTACATAGATAGCATCTCACTACTTTTTTCCTCTTTAAATTACCTTTCTGACTTTTGAGGTTAGTAAAGCCCTGCAGCGTAAAGCGCTTTTTTGACAGTACAGAACATTCTGAGGTAGAGCTAGTGTCATCTACAAAGGAAAAGAAAGAAACAGAGAAAAGGGAAAAGGCCATGAAAAAGTTGAGGCAAAAAAAAAGTCATTCACAGCCCTGCAAGGGAACCAGTGCTTCAGGGTGAGGAAGGACAAGTGAAAGTCCAAGTACAACAAAAGAACCCAAGTATCCTTATTTGTACATGGGTTTGTATTACCACTAGCCCAGTAGTGACATAAACCAAAATTCAAGGTGAAAAAATATTCTTCAAAATGGATAATACTGGTAAATTTATACATAAGAAGTAAAACCTGAGAAGCCAGGCAGCTCTAAGGGAGGACCTATTGCAGCTTAAGACCTCACAACCCACAGTTCCCACCTCTCTGAGGCTACCCTTTCACTGGGGTGGCTTTGGCCTGTCCATATAGAGTGGAACAAAAACTCCTGAGGCAAAGACTGGCATGTTCACATGGAAAGTGCAGCACATTGTGGCTGGGCTGCCTTTGGGTTGCAAGCAGTGAAGTCCTGCTCCTTCAAGTGTAACACTGCATTTGCCTGTACTACCATGGCTACCATGCTGGTGGATCTGCCTGTGCATCTGCAGTGCAAGCATGCTCTTTACACCTAGAGACAACAATATACGTGTGAAAACTCACCTTTGCCTTTCTCAGTGTACTTTGGTGCTACTGTGGTGACATAACCTTCCAGAGCTGTGAGGTCAGCTTTTCTCTCATCCATTTTTTTCACGTTTCTGACGTTATTCCTGGAAGGACTGTTTTTTTGGAAGAAAATTAAGACCATCAATCCATCTCCAGCAAATCTGGATCTGAACAAGGGTGATGACCTTGACTCACAAATTGGCTTTGACACATAGATCAGCTGAAAACCATTTCTTAACTACTTAGTTCATAGCTTCCAGCATTGGTGACTATGCATAAAAAAAAACCACGAGGACTTATAAAGGAGAAATGTTTCCATTTAGATTGCAAATGTACTGTGGCAGATGGGAGCTACTGGAAAGTCACCTCAGGAAACCTTCAGCTCAGTCTTAGCTACAGATACATATTCCAGAAAAAAGCAAATAAAAAGGAAAGAAGAATAAACTCCACATCTTGGAAGCTCTTAACACAGACAAAGCATGAGCAGAGATGATATGCTGAATACGCACTTGGATTCCCATTGCACTTCCAATTGTAAATGGAAATGAGACCTTACAAATGCTACATATCACAAAGAGAATTTCCCTGATAATAAGTAGGTGCATGGAACATGCAGGACCGAAAGCTACTGATGCATATTCAAGCACACACTGCACAGGAATTGCTGAAAATATGAGTGTATAGGTGTGAGAGTGAAACTCCTGCAATACAGGCAAAAAAAAAGAATGAGTAGCAGAGGGCAGAGAAGGGCAGAACAGCAGAAGACAGCAAAGGACTGTACTTGTATAGGTTGGTAAGGTGAAGGATCAAACAGGAAAAAAAAGAAAAGCTTGACACCAAACTTGAAGGGACACTGAAGGAACGGATACATCACTAAGAAAGCTGGAGGAAAAAGAAATGAGAAATAGAAAAGAACACCCTGTAAAGGACAAAAAGAAAAATGACATGAAACTAGAAGAAGAAAAGAAAAATAACACAAGTGATGCGGGAAAAAAACAACCAACCACAGAAAAAAGGAGAGTGGTGCTGCACATAACTCTCTTACCTGGGATGTAAAGTATATAACTAATGTTCAACAAACAGAATCATAGTACTACCAGGATTACAGCTGGCACAGAAGATTACTTATCTGCAAAGCCCATGCCACTATTACTCAGCATAACCATCCTGGAGATATATGCAAACCCCAAGCTTTACAACTTTATACTAGAAAGAGATCTAAAAAACCCTAAGATGTAAACATCAGTACTGAGGAATAGGAGTAATAAAGATTGCAAAGTGAATGCATTAGCATACTTACCTTGTACAAGATGATGCTGCTGGTAGAGGTAAACTCTGAGTGTGTTCAAGTGTCCTGTGTTGACTGGCTTCTGTAATGGAGAGAAAGAACTAATTAATTGATTTGTGTTTTAATCTTTTCATCCTTACAGTTGAACATAGCAGTGAACAGGTTCTGAAGTTGACAGAGAAAAGAGATTCAAATATATGTGTGTGTATATATTCAAAATATTTTACCTCTGCATGCCTGCAGTTGACTAGTAAGCACTTTTCTTATTTCATTTACCCACGTAGCTTTAACTTCAGGAGTTGGTGCCTACCCAGAAAAAAAATAAAATCAAAATACGATCAGGCATCAAGCATACAAAGAGCTGCAAACCAAAGCACAACCTCAGAGGAATCTTTCAAGAGGAACAGCCAGATCATCTTTCTTGCCCCTCAGTAAGCAGAAACTGAAGGATAAAGCTGTGCATGTGCCACAGTCTTATCCTGTCTCCCCAAAATCTGCTGTTCTGGTGAAAACGATAGCAATAGTGTATGCAATATCTTGCACGAGTATTATAAAATATGATTAAAAAACAAAGGGAAGAAAAAGCCAAAACAAAATAGACCTTGTTAGGCTTGGAAATCAACCCCCCCTCCCGTTTTTAATTTATTATTATTTTTAATTGTTATTATTTTAAATGTATTTGCAATGTTGTTACCTGTATGATGTAAACTTCTTCCCTTGCATTATACCAGATCTCAAATTTCTTTGCGTCACCTTTGACATTTTCTGTTATTCCAACTGCTGCCATCTGGAAGCAAAAAGGACAGCAGCTGACCTAGCAAATTATGGTACAGATAACAACAGCAGCAGAAGGCTAACAGTACTCTTTGGTAACCTACTTATGAAAAGCAAAACCACATTTGGTTTCTTGCTCAAGGCAAGCAAGAAAGCACATGATCTGCACGTTGGACACAAGGCCTTCAATGCATTGTGTCAGCGTGGCTACCTCAGAGGGAAGAAAGGTTTAGGTTCATTAAATTAAGAGTGACTCACAAACCATCTCTTAGGATCCAGAGTGACAAATCTTCCATCTATTTTATACTACCCATTTTTACATTTTCCAAGTGATTAATGCAACTGCCATCCTGCTAGACTGGCATGATGTTTGCAAAAGAGAATTTATCCCCCCAACACCATCACCCATCAACACAAAATGTCACAGACTTAGGTTGTGGTGAGGGGGGGGTGGGCCTCTTCTCCCTGATAAATAATGACAGAACGAGAGGGAATGGCCACAAGTTGCGACGGGGAAGATTTAGATTAGACCTGAGGAAACATTTTTCTCTGAAAGAGTGGTCAGGCACTGGAATGGCCTGCCTAGGGAGGTGGTTGAGGCACCATCCCTAGCGCTGTTCAAGAAGCGTTTAGATGAGGTGCTAAGGGATTTGATTTAGTAGTTGGGTAGGGATAGTGATAGGAGGATGGTTGGACTAGATGATCTTATAGGTCCTTTCCAACCTTATGAACCTATGAACCTTACAGTAACAGTTACATTTGCCGTAAAGAGTGAAGCTCACACTGAAAAAACTGCAATGCAACAGCAATAAAAAAAAGTGTATTACTGCAACTAAGCCCATAGTATCACTACCTTCCTGGCCTGCTGAGTGCCTTACATTTAAGGAGTGTTTATAGCTATAAGAAGGTGCCTTCTCATATCCTTCTCCATTTTCTTCTCGCTTTTTACAGAACAGCACTGCTTTCTCATGGAGGAACAGGTGTCGCTGCATTGGCTTGAAGCGTGCCAAGTCTTTCACCTTTGAGTGACCCTTTTTATGGTCAGTCCAGACATTGAAGGATCCCTGCATTAGAAGCTTGCCCAACTCATTCAGGTTTCCCTAGAACAGAGAAAGTAGTATTTATAACTACAAAGAGGTAACATCTGACTGAAACACATACTCTGAACAGGTTGTTACAAGTTGTCATTCCAAGTAATCTCTCACATCAATGTTTATGTTGAATTTGGAAAGATAATGAAAATATAGTCAGTGTTTAATATGCTCTCCCCTACACTGTTCAGGCATGATTTTACAGTCAAGAGTAGCAAAGGAAAACACAGAGATCCACACATATAAAAAACAGAGGAGGTACAATACATATCTGTTTTTCCAAATGCCTACTGCAAAGCGCCTTATATTTGTCTGTTCATTTGTTTTCTTATCCTGGAAATTTTAGATGTAGGCTTAACACAGGGATTCAAAGAAGCTGAAAATGACTCCCATTTGGCAGTAGGCTAAACCAGATTGTTCAGGACAATTTTCTGTTTCCAACTTAGTGTCAAGTAGGTCAAACAAAAAAAGCTTGAGTAGATTGAGCAAAACATTATTCATAGCAGGAAAAGCTCAGAAAGGAGAGATCATCTTTTCACTGTTTTCATTATATAATGCAGTCTAAAGGTGTTTTTTAAAAACATTCTTCTCATAATTAGTCCACAATAGGGAATACATCATACGTATGGAAGTACCTAAAAAATAGGAATACTGTTACTCACATCATAGCCTGTGATGGCTATCTGGTGCATAGAATCATTAACTGCTTTGAGAATACCCAATATAGAATTTAATGCCTCCTGGAGATCTTCAGCACCTTCACAGTTCTTACTGTACTTCAGCATTTCCTGAGCAGGCAAGGAAAGACAACATGCTTAGTTTTGCAAACAGCGTTAACTAGGATTGTTTGAACTTTAACACCAAATTTGGCCTACATTTTTAAAGTCATCCAATGAAGTTTACACTGTATAATCTAGTGGATTAAGTACTGGCTCTAACTGAAAAGACCCCAGGTTTTACCTCCTATCTGCTGCTAGCTGGTCTCCTAATTCCCCTAAACTTATTATTAAGCACAACCTAAGAAATTTGCAAGTCTAAGTTTGCGAGCATTTTTTACCACTACTGCTTAAAACAAAGCCAAAACCCACATGTACTATTTTATTTTTTTAGCTCTTGCTTTCAAAATAATTAACTCAGTTTTAACTCAAGAGTAAACTATTGTTAAACACGATTACTGAGCCTTATGTCTACATAGCAACCATTTCCCAAAAATAGATCAGTTTCAAGCATAGCAAAAAGTTAGACATATATTTTAAAAATGAATAATAACACATTCCTCTCATTTTGTTTCCTCTGTCCAGAGTATTAAATCTAAATTAATCCAAATGGTATCTTTCCTAAAAATACCACACAGTGACCACAGATAAGTGTGTTTCCTAGAATTCAAATTGCTCTGAAGACTCTGATTAATTGAATCTTTCTGGACGCATTCTCAATTTTGATTTATTACAACACTCTGCTAACTTTTAGATTTCTCTCCAGCAGGATGAGAAAAGCAGTGTTTGAAAGAAAACATACAGTCAGCATTACAGTTTTGTGACACATACCTTTAGCAATAATTGGTACTTGGTTATTCTTTGAACTGGCTTCAGCAAGTATGAGTCCAAACTGAGCTTGTGATCGAGCTTCCTTTGACATTCCTATAATCAGTGACAGATTTAGTCAGTACACAAATCAGTTTATTTTGTTATTCATACTTGAGATAAATTATCACTTTAAACAACAACAACAAATATATATATATATATGTTTCAGAGAATCAAGTAAGCATACCTGAAAGAATACAGAATCTGAAAATTGCCTCCACAAACTTTCAGATCGAGGTTTGTTTTGACAGTATTTCTCATAAATCTGGAAATCTTCCATCTGAAATTGGGGAGAAGAGTAAAAATAAATTACTGTTTTTATTAATAGACAAAGTTCTTAAGAATTTTCCAGTCAGCAAGTCTAAGGAAAAAGGACAACTCCTTAAGGCATCCCTAACAAACAACAATTTTTCAAAACCACTGATTTTCTAACAGCTACTCATTCTGTACATGGAACAAACAAATAAAATGATCATTAATTATGACTTCAATTGAACATAAAATACCTTACAAAGAAGTACAAGTTACATTTACAAATGCATTTATGCCACCATATGAAAAATAAGGGGTCTTTTAATTTAATTCAATTAATGCCAGAACATGATTCCTCTCTGCACAACTTACTAAAAAACATTTGCCCTTCTTTCTTAATGCGTTTGCATTTTGTGAATGTGTTTTTCACTGGAAGTGGACCAACTATTTGTTGCCTCTTATCACTTCAACTTTGTCTTCAAGAACTGGATATTCATCATTCGTGTTTGCTTACACAAGTCCCATAGTGCTCCTGTTGCTCCAAGAGACTTCACATAGGCAAACTATTATTTTCATTTGGTTATTCATGAAACTCTCACTTCCTGTGTGAAATTTCTTACAGAGAGGAAATGGCCAGCCCAAGAATAGTAGAGACCCTCAGTTGACCTCAAATGGGATACTGTTTAGATGCTGATCTCTTTAGTTAATAAAAAAAATCCAATTACTTTTTAAAAATCCCACATGAGTGATCTTGTACACCCCTATAGCCATTAGAAGGGCTCCACAATCACCTTATCACAAACCTAGACTGGCCTCAGTTTCCCTTTCTAATTTGGCAGAACATTCACTATCCTCTCTGTTCACACACATTTGCCAACTTAAGTGAGCTAGTAATTAAATAGCATCAGTTCAACATTTGTTGAAAGCAAAAGAAAATAAGACTGCATTGAAAATGTCACAGTAACTACAGATTCAATGGAAAAGCTAGGCAGGAAGTCAAGCAAGTATGGAAGTCACTCAGTCCTTCCTAGGAAAAAACATCTCTACAGATGTACCAAGTAAATAGGAAAGAGTGGAGCGTCTCCCCCTCCCCCAGGAACTTTTGTTGCTTACTACTGAAGCTGTAACAGAAGGAGTTTGATTTCCATAGGACAGGACTGTTCCCCACCTGATCAGGCTGTTCAGGGATGGGGCACCCACAGTTTCTCTGGGCAGCCTGTGCCAGGGCATCACCACTCCCTGAGTAAAGAATTTACACCTACCATCTAACCTAAATCTCTCTTTTAGTTTAAAGCCACTCCTCCTTATCCTATTACTATCAAACTGCATAAAAAGTTGTTTTCTCTTCTGACTCTAAGCTCCCCTCAAGTACTGGAAGGAACTGCTATTTAGTTTTTGGTATACAAGTGAAACTCATTGCTTAATAAATCTCAGTTTAAAAAGTTGTATTTCTTCATAGCTTTCTGTTTTTGCAATAAAAAATATTTTCCAGTAAGATAAGCTAATCAAGTAAAATAATCAGTAATAGTCATGTCAAATGATCCAGCACATGATGCTTTGTCATGTTTTTCTAACCGCAACTTTAATAAAGCAATTTTATTTCAAAATGGCAGTAGCTCTTCCTATCAAAATCAATTACAACCCACACTGGAAAATATCCCCAACTCTCTAATCTGTTCAAAACAAAGGCGATCTAGTGGCAATTATTACACACACCTGTAACAGCCTTAGAAGAGGATATGAAATGTCAGCTGAAGATGACACATACCTGATCCAGAAAGCACCGCCCTACCAGTTCTGGGTATTCTACGTAATTTTCTAGTTCTCTCAAGAATATTCTATAAGGAAGAAGATTTTCTTAGAGCACACAAAGACAGTTGTAAACATTCTCATTCTTACAATTCATTGTCTAAACTTAAAGTAGAGCTGTAATTCTGTATTATGAAACTAAACAAAGCTGCCCTAGATCATGTTTTTAAGATGGGGTGGCAAAATAAACACATTCTGATAACTTTCTTTTAGCTTTATGTTGCTACAACCAAACATAAGATTTTGGTGCAGGTAAAATGTTTTTGTTTCCCTGCCTTGTGTATTTAGTAGTAGGATTTGTAAAATTTAGGGGTTTTTTTTCCTTCCAAAAGCTATCAAACAACACAAGGCAAATAAAAAAGTGACAAAACCTGAAGTCTAGTTTTTCCTAAAAAATAAACATCTACTTAATATGTCTGTCTTTAAAATACTTGTTTATACAGTTAGAAAATATTACCATGTGAAGATATATCTCTCTAGCAGCAATAAGGTCATTCAAGTATAAAAATTAAATAATCTAAATCAGATGCAAGGGCATTGAAAAATCTACGATTTTGGATAGAAATTCACTCTCCATAGCAAGTTTAAAAATAAAATAAACCAAAAAAAGCAAATGAACTTTGCTATAATTAGCTTGTAATCAGAGCATAATACTTTTCAAGAAGATGCGAAATGTTAACAGTGTTCTGAAAACATTATTCAAATGTTTCTTCTCCAATGCAATATCAATTTTGACTTGATAGACTTGATAGATAGCTAGATGAGACTCAGTAAGGATCATTTAGAAATATCCCATTCAAATGTAACTTTTACATCTGAATGCAAATTCTCACCTGTTGTGAAAGTGATAAATTTCTTCCATATTCCCAAACAAAATATCCTTCTTGTTTTGGAGTTCTGGTGAAATGAGGTGAGCCATTAAGGGATTGTCCATCTCTGCAGCATAACCCTTGAACACAGAAGAGGGAACACTTATTACCTTCCTCCCTTTGATAGGGCAGTTTAGCTCAGTGAGCTGATAAACAGAGCAAAGAAAGAGTTAAGCATTAATAATGAAATAAATCTACAAAGTCTCTTCCATCAGTCCAGCAAGATGCACCCAAGCTCTTCAAAATACACATGAATAATTACTGCAATTTTTAATGCAGCTAAGATAAAACAGTTTGCAATTATTTCCACCAGAGACTATGTATTCCCATATTGTTCAGACATTATAGTTTGCACTTTGCATTAGATTTTACATATCTGTGTTTAAAGCCACAATTCCAGTACATACTCAAATCTTCATGCTGGTTTTAGCTATTGAGAAGAGGGAGCAGGAGGACTACATTTATTTCTAAAGGAAACAGAAACCATTAAGTTGCATTTTTTATTTTTAAGATATTTTCATTAGATTTGCCACCAAGGCATTACCTTAAGATTCTGACATCATCTGTGTAACGTAATGCCACATTCCCTTATGCACATATTTGGCGCAAATAAGGAAAAGGAGGTGCACACATGGCTTTAGCTCAAGAGTGTTCTCCTCTTCTCTTACCCTGATGTTACTAATCTGTGATTAAAAGTTCTACCAGAAGAAAAAAGGAAAAAGTATCTGTGTCAGTAGTGTACACAGCAAGTGTGAAAGAGTGGCTTCATTTAACGTGAGCTAATGGTACCTGCATTTCTTAGACTTCCATGTGACTAAAAGGCACTCAGCACCTCCAAAACAGAAGAAAGGTCCCTCGGCTTAGATGACTTCCTTTGAATTTGTCAGTTTATTAAGGGGAATTGAACAAAACCATATGCAGTGGAGAACAGATCACGTGGATTGGACAAGTGATAGGAATGATGCAAGATTTAGCTATTACTGCGTTAAACAGTTGAAGGAAGATGATGTAACCTAGTTTAGATTTCTCTCTCTTGCTCTCAACACAGTTGTCACAGAAAAAAAATAACTGTATTAGTGACAACTATTTATAATAATCTTCACTGAGCTACAACAAAGTGACAAGTTAAAAGGAATGATAAGCAACAACATACCATGCAACCAAGACTTAAATTTTGAAGTAAAGCCCAAACCAGAAGTTGTAGGAGAAGAACTGGCTGATAAAGTCATCTAGCCTAAAGAATTTGATTCAGGGAAATAGTCTTAACTATGTGTTAACATATAGTTTTTACAAATAAAAAATTCTTAACTAAGAATCACTCAAAAGCTGGAAGACTGCCATTGCCATACATCAGCAAGGATCTGATCCAGAATTACTGTTGGCAGTTCTCATCACCTAGATTCGAGAGTGATGAATCCCAAACTGCACAGAGGTAGAGAGAAGTGTGATTGGAATGATCAGAGCGCTGGAGAGTCTATCATACTGGCAGAAAACAAAGAGAACTTGACTTTTCAAGACAAGAAGTTTGCACTATACTCTATGTAAAACTAGAATACCAGAGGAATAGAAAGATTCTACAGTACCTCCAGTGGTAGCAGGAAGGACTCAAAATCCTAAAGCCATTTGAACCTTGATTTTAACAGAATTATATAGATAACATGGCATACAAAAGCAAAGAACAAAGCAATCCTTAAGGACCTCTCTAGACCTACATTGCCTTATTACCATACACCAGACATAGCTGTCCTGACATTGGCACTTGGACAAAATGCAGGACAGGAACACTATTGGAAACTGACCACAAACAGCAAAAGCAAAGTCAGAGTTCACAGTACTACTCTTACTTGAAGATATGTACCCCAGAAATTTCTGCTCCTAGTCCATAAAATAAGACAGCTCCTATAGCAGAGCCTAAAATTGGCATGGATACCAGAAGTACCCAGTTGGCTCAGTTCCCATTCATCCTGATTACAGCCACTATCAAGTAATCTTCAGCTTTAATATCTTCAAAACCAGACTGGAGTACAACAACAGCAAAAAAAAAAAAAAAAAAGTTGTATCCATGTGTCAGTACTTAAAAAGAATACAGAACTTTGCTATTCTAGAAGTAACTTGCAAGTAATGCAATTATGTCTTCATGAGTGTGAAGGAAAGAAACACTTTTGTTGCCTTCATAATCTTGAATCAAGTTATTAATAATACAAGATACTCTGTAGTCATAGCTGCACCTGGGATACTTGGAAGGTTACTTAAAGGCCTACAAAGAAGGATGTGATTAATAGATTTGCCCCTCCGACACAAGATTCTCTCAAAGCAAATTCACATTCCAAAAATTCTAAAAAAATTAATGATCATTACAAATCTCACTGTATTCTACCTAAATAGTTAGGCACATCTTTCTTCTGCTAATTGCTAATACGAACTCCTAGATGCATATTTTTAGGAAAGCGTGTTCTTGCCTCTGAAAATATGACGAGAGCAGGGAGATGTGGCAACCACACTGCTTGACAAGAAAAGGATAAGCATCATATAGATGAAGCGTAAGAACATCCATGAAACGGAACAGCAACAGATTCAGATCAGTCAAAGTGAAATTTAAATCTTTACCTCAAGAACACAGAGAAGTTCTTCCACATATGCTCGTTCAGTTTCAATAAGTTCATTCATTACATGCCTGTAAACAAAGAATGATAATTAAGGAAGGCCTATTCACTCCTACAAAGTATTAAGGCAATGTTAACTCTGTAGGTTTCTACTTCAACTGGAAATCATTTGTTTTCTGAAGTAACATGAAATGTGATTGTCATGGATATTTATGTCCATAGTTTATGTACCCATGCTGAGAAGCATGCATTTTTTAAACATTTTGAAGTTGAAAATGTGTTTAAATAGGGGGGGAGCCAAAGCTGGAATTTTAAGCATCATAGGAGCTGAACAGAAGCAGTGAACAGCTTTTATCATTCTATATATAAAATCTGGTTATATAGCATTTGCAAACATTACAGGAGCTGAAGTTAGAGGTGCAAAGGTTTCTAGTTACACTGATCATTTTGAATTTGAGGCATTTACGGTAACTTAAAAGTAACAGTACCTCTTTTTAAGGTTAGTTTTCCTTAGTAATTAGGCATGCATGCTTGCTTCTCCCCCTAGCCTTTGTGATTTCAGATGATTTAACACACAGTTATAATAGTGAGAAGACTGTGAGAATATCCAGTTTTCAGTTAGAAATGCAAGTTCATCTGTACTACTTGCAGATGGTATAAGGGATGTTACTTAGTTTTAATACAGGGAAGTTCTTAAGGTCAGAGTCTAAATAGAATCAAATAAAATTGCTTTCTGAAGCACAGAGACCAAAGTCTCTGACAGATTTACAGGAGGCTTATTCCTCAAAACTGTATCATCTCTGGAATGAAAATATGTAATTATCCTCCCATAGTATTATCTTTCTGCAGCAGAGCTAGACTCTGATGCTATATAAACTTTAAATAATGCTAAAGACAGTCTGAAATATCTTCTTCCATGTACAAAGCATAGCAGCATACTTGTCTTATCAAATCTCTAGCCAAACTCAGACTGCACTGGAATCAAATCAGAGAAAGAACATTTGTTGTTTATCAAAATACACTTACTGCCGTAACACAGCTAGGTTTTCTTCATCATCCATTGTAGAGCCTCCTCTGCTTTGATGGAGTTCACTCATTTCACTCTAAAGAAAGAAACAAACGAATTATCACAGCATAACATGGAGGGGAGAAAGGCACTTGAAAATATTGAGCTTTGCACTCAGGTCTATTTGCATGAGCTTTCACAGGAAAGGCTCTACTCCACTAAAAATGAAGTCATTTTGCAGAAACTCAGTGAAAAAAAATCCAAGTCAACCTGAATATCTCAAAACATGCATGAACATTTAGATACAGGGAGCTCACTGTCAAAGGTCAGATTAGAAAAGACGGAGGCTCAAGATCCCTCTGAGGTAAAATAACATCACAGCATCAGCATAATCTTGGAGGCAATGCTGCCCTTAGTCTGCTTTCCAAGCTAAAAATCAGGTGCTGTGCTAACTTTCTGGTAACTTACTAACTTGGTAGAAGATCCCTTTTACAAATTTTATTGTAATGTCTAAGCTAATTCAAACTTCCACTTAAAATAAAAATGTTCTTCTTCCAGTTCCCCCACAAACCAACCCTTTTCTCCAACTTTTGTCCCTACTGGACATACAGCCTTGTCCCTCTCCTTGCGTCATCTCTTGACTCTTGCTGAACCTTTACTGAGTTAATTCAACTCTCTAACTCAGTGAGAAACTATTTGTTTCTGCTGCTGCCGTCAGATTATTTTCCTTGCTGGAGGCGGAGCAGGAAGACCTTCCCCACTTGGGAATGGCAACCCATTAGGTCAGGTGAAGCTTTCTTTGAGCCAATGACAACTACCTTTTCACTTCTGCTAGTTTTAAGGGTAGCCAATTACTACTGGCAAATAATAAATGTTTCCTGTTCATAGATTTTACATTTTGCTGCCCCTAACATTTTTCCTAATATAGGCAGCTATTTACTTTACCCTCTCATACTCGGCCCTGTGACAAAGCAGTCTTTATTTAAACTAGAGTTACTTTGATAGGGGCAGTATCAGCACATTTTCAGTGAAATAGCCTCATTCTTCTTGAAGGTGTTGAATATTCCATTGTGTTATGACTTTCTCAAGTAGCGCGTACATGAAAAACACAGAAAAGAATGTTACCTTTCCTCTTCTGTAGTTTACTTTCCGAAGCACACCGCTTTCTGTGTTGGATACACAATCTCTTTGAAGACCTAAGCATATAAACCAGATTCAAACAGCAGTCAGAACTTGAGCGGATCTAACACAGATGTTTGTACAACCACAAATTACGGCTGAAAGTTTCTTCAAGTTTCTCAACACAGTGTAAAAAATTACTTAACTCTACTACATTTACTTACCTGGAGAGGTACAAGGAGATTTTACAAAGGCTTCGGGTCTAGGTGCAACTGGCTGAACAGGACGCATTTGCTTAGCTGCCAGTTTCTTAAGACTGACTTGTCTCTTCTGAAACATTTCTTCCATGCTTACTTGCTTCAGGAAAACCTTTTGTACATGTTCCTACCATTGCCACACGAAGAAAAATAAAAATCACTCTCAGAGACCTATCAATGAGCTATACTTGCGGTGCATTGATTTGCAATGACTATTGCTTTCATACCACACAGTAAAATACTACCCTACTCTTCACTTCTAACAAGGCATAATTTACAGTTATTTAGCATACTTAAGGTTGGAACATATTGTCACAGAACATTCTTTCTTATTTCTGTAGGAAAACCAATGGGGTTCAACATTTGATTTAAGAAAAAAGTAAAAACTATAAAGTTTTCTTGAAAGCGTCTAATGTCTCCTTTATAACAGAGCCATCGACAAGAAAAGGGGGTGTATTTTGAAGTCCTATTTTGTAACTGTTTTTTTTCTAGAAGTTGTGCAAATATGATGGAAAATCATGTTTTTACTATAAAAAAAATATTTTGAGTACTCGAAAGATTGGAGATTTATTAAAAAAACCAACAATGCTACTATCTGAACAATTTAAGTTGTCATTAATTGGTTCCGATCCCTTGGTATCTGTCCAAAGATACAATCTGACTACCACCTCAGACAATCTGTCAGCTTTCCAGTAAGTACCTGCTCTGCTGCTCTGATATAGGGCATGAAGTCACCTAGGAGGATTAGCTTTATCAAGGGCCGTGCAAGATACCAATTTTAAATTTAACAAATGGATGCATAAATACATGAATAAATTAAGGTACCTTTAGGTCCTCATTGAGGATGCGTTCATACTCTATGTAAATTTTATCCAGCTCCTTAATTTTATTGCCTGCACCAGTGTCTAGGAATTTCTCAATCTCCTGTAGTGCTGATTCTGCACCATCCTGAGACTGACACTTATCCACAGGCTGTGAAGCCAGAAGATAAATTCCTTCATCACACCACTTCATAGACTGAAAACAAAGAAGAGAACAGGCTCAGAATGCATTCATGTCAACATCAAACACTAACTGCTTGTGATTAATTCAGCTATTCAAGGATAAAACGTCCAGTATACCCAAGCTGTTACAATGTGTTGATGGAGGTTTTAGTACACAAGACAGGAAACAAAACTGCTCCATAGAAAATTTACCTTTTCCAGTAAGCCATGCAGTTCTAGAGATTTATTAAGAACATTCCTCTTCCGTTCCATCTCAGTAGTGAAGGCATCACAAAGATTATGAAGTTCACTGCATTTTGGAGTAATGGAGTCCAAAGCATAATGATTGTTCTTAATAAAAGCGTCACACTCTGAAGCTAGCATTCTGGCTTTTGCTACAGTTTCCTAAGAAAGCAAGCATTGATTGAGGTATATCTTTCCTTGAGTCAACATCAACTAAAAAAAATATAACTTTAATTATCTGTTTCTGCACACTACAAACACAGATTGATACAGAATACAAATGTGTCTTGGTTAACAAATCAAAGTGATTTCCTATCTTTCCAGATGACGAAAAACTTTCATGCCTCCTGCTTTACTGTGTCAGACACTTCAGAAACATGAAAGAATTTAAACACACAGCCCCTGTGAAGGAACCACTTTTAGCCCTTGTATGCCTTAGCTATTCAGAAGTATGTTTGTGAGTATACATGTGCAACTTGGAGTTCAGAAGCTATCCGAACTGAAATAAAAAGAACATTACTCTAGCACCTCAGCCTCAAGAGCAACAGTCTCACTTATATGACACACAGGTCTTAATATGTTATTTATGTTCCTCTTCTACATTTCAGAGTGTATTTCTGTTGATCGTGTTTTACCATACTGTGTACACAACATGAAGTTGCCTAATTTCTGGCATTTAAAGCAGTAAGTATTTTCATAAGAATGGAAGTACCCCCTCCCAACCCCCTTGATCATTGAGTGCAGAACTTGGCTATGTTGTCATTTCATCGAAGTCTTCCATGAACCAGTCATATTGGCCTTATGATTAGAGTCACTCTGCTCTTTATTAAGGGTCGCCTGAGAAATGGGCCACTTCGATGGTTAAAAACTTTATAGTAATGTGCAGAACTAACTTGGAATAGACACTTAGTTCTGCCCTGCTGTTAGTTTAAGCTCTGGTTATACAATATTTCACTAATTAAATATCACTTCTCTCTATAAACACATGCTTATGCTAGAAATACAGAGAACTGTAGAATTCTTACAAATGATTTTTCTTCAAAGTTGGCAAGATCTTTCAAAATGTGCTCCACATGTGAGCAGCTGTTTCCCACATCTGTGAAAGCTGACAGCCTCTCAGACACAATATCCAAAGCTGCTTTAACCTGAAATTAGATACATGTATGTTACAACGAGGATGACTGAGCCTCTGGAGGTGCAGTCAAATAGCTGCAAGTCAGTATTCTCATTCTGGAGACTTAGAGTTACTGAGGCAAAGACAAAAATCTACCCCCCAGTTAAAACTAAAATCAAACACAAAGAAATGGGAATGAAGTAACCTTGTTTTCTGAGCATTATGTTTTCTGCTACTAGAAAAAAAAAAAAAACTAGGATGAATTTATCATCTAGCTTTCACCATATGACAATAGTGCAATCTGATATTAACATAGAGAGCACAGCATGAGAGAGAGGTCCTCATTGTACCAATTGGTTTAGAGAAAGACACATATACACATATTTGTAATGTGGTTTTTGAATGTTAATCCTGGGGAGAAACAGGGACCCTACTCTGAGATCAGCTACTCCAGAGTAAAGTGTCCATAGGTGCAATAAAGCACATGCATTAAACTAACATGAGATCATAAACTGGCTGTAAAAATTTTAGTTCAGCCTCCACCCAGCTTCTAATGTTGTGGTTGCAACTTCCCACCCACAGTGCTGGAGACTGCTTTATAAAACTTCAGCCAAAAGGTTTAGGTAAGTCTTGGTTCCATAAAAGGGCCTATTGGCAAGATGAAAGCCTTGCAGCCAGCACATTATGCTTCTGTGGTAGAGAATAGATTTCAAAGGAGTTCTCAAATGCTTATACACTGCTGGGCCAGTGGAAAAAAAATAACACTGCAGAAGAGAAGCTATTATGTCTCTATAGCCAAGTATTCAAGGTAGTAAAGATAGCAAGATGTCAAGTAAGGACACGTCAGAGAAAAAAAATGGAAAAAGCTTTCAAGTACACACAGAAGAGCTGTGAAAACAAGAGTGAAAGTATTTGCTTCTGAATCACTTCTACATTACCAAATATTGACTGCCACCAAGAAGTTCTCACCTCTCTAAAATTCTGTTCAAAATTCCGAAGGTGCAGACACTGCTCAAGTTTTTGCTGGTGCTTAATCCAAAACTCATCAAAGGCAGACTCTGTTTCATACAACTGAGCCAAAAGCCTTGAAGAACAAATAACCAACAACAAAAAAACAAACTGTAAGAATGGGGGTTGCAACCTTCAAGGATAATACACCCTTCCACATTTAATAAGAAGTCTCTTCAAAGCACTGTTTACCAGAAAAAAATATTAATCTGGATTCAGGAAACTTTTTTTGAGTATTGCATGGAATTTTATTTTTCAAGAATAACATTGATGTGAAGCTGGAATCCAAAACAAACATTAAGTTCTGAGAAACTGTCAAGCACTCATTTGTAGGTAGCTGCTGCAAATACTGCTTCTCAGCTCTGACCTGGGGACATAGGGCTTGCAAATAGAAACATACAAATGCACGTGGGCTTAGACTCTGAAGAGCCCAAGCTTTGAGCTATAAAGAAAAAAATGAAGCAATAAATTTGTGCTGCTATGACCAGCCAGCTGCCCTTACATTTCATCCCTTAGAGCAAAAAACTGAAGGTCACTGCTCCTCTTCTGAGCAGAGAGACTGCTTTAATAACATAGGCATGTAGCAGTACTGAAATGGAAAGAACCTTCTTCAATTATAATTCTAGCAGAATTCCTCAAGACTTCACTTTTCAACCTTTCTTCTAGTAGTGTATTTGACATTGTGGTATTCTATGGACCATACAACATGCTTTGTTGTATTTAGGCTACACCCAAAAAAAAGGCTGGATGACAGAATCTGAAGTTTTATCCTTAATAGAACAGAAACGAACCCTGGATTTGCAAATTAAACCTAATTAGAAAAAGAAAAGGCAGACACACAGTTTAATGCAACTTTTGTCAGGTACTGTATCAAGTGGAACATTTTGGGTAAGTTAACAACCCCCACCTCCACCCTGATTATCCTTCAGATAGCTAATAGCAGCAATGACTCCAAAGAAGTGACTTTTGCCAAGATTTGTCCATTAGAAGCGACACTCACTTGGAAAGAAAAATCAGTCCAAGGGTAACAGAAACATGGAATGACAGACAAAAAAAAGAATGCAGATTACTGCCTTGGGGAAATGAGCTATGCTTTTATAGCTTTGTTCAAGTTTACATCTGTGCTATGATGATATGATGTCTTCAAAATTGGCAATAATTTAAGGGTGGTGGGAGAAGCAAATAAAAAGAAAATCTATTACTTGCCCAGAAGAAGCACACAGGGAGTTTGTACATAGATGATACTCCAAGAGTAAAGTAGTCCATAATAGCCCTTTAAAGGCTTCTAATTACTTTGATAAGATGTGAGCAGTGTTAGGAGCCCTTTCAGATAGGTTTCTTTATATTCTTGTGATCTAGTAGTGGACATCAGAGGATATCTTTGCTTAAGGCAGATCTGATAACAGCAGAGTTGTTTCTGAAAGTATCTTTTATCTATTCATACTGCATTGTTTGCACACTTGCTAAGCATACATATAGAATTAAGGAAAACAGTCAGGCAGGGGTCAAAAACAGAAGCAGCATGTTCAGTATTTCACTCCTCTCACCTTTTTACTGTAGTTTGATTGTCTAGTTGGTCTTGATTCAGTTTGTATTCAGGGTTCTCAGTAACTGGCTTTGTAATACTTCCAAGGATATCATCTCCCTGTTCTACTGCTAACCTTATATCTTCCTACAAAACAAAACAAGAACAAAAACAATAAAACAAGCAAAAAACAAACAAGAAAAACCCCACATGGAAGAATTCTGTTATTACTGGGGATTTTTTAGTTTGCTTAAACAGACTCCTCTAGGCATCAAACTGGACAAAATACTTTGTTTGTAACAGCAATTAACACAAGCATAGTTTGATTAAAAGCAGTATTGACAACAAAGATACTAAATGCTATATGTCAGATTATGGGTCTTAAAACCGTATTACATTGAGCTAAACTTTAGTGACAGAATCTTCTAGCTTCTCTCTGTGCTACAATTATCTCACAAACTTTAAATGTATAGTTTTGAGACTCCTAAACATTTTTCTATTAAGCTGATTTGAAAGAACATTTGTGCATTCTTCAAGAGGTCATACATTTTTTAGCATGTAAATACAATAAAATTTATTACTATAAACAAAGCTACAAATTAAACCCTCACTTCATATAAGGGTATTTGTTTCCATACACAAATCATTATGTATCTGTACATAAGTATACTTAGCTCTAACAACTGTCCTTATTGAAAACTGAAAGAGGATTCTTAACTTGAAACCAAGAAAAACAATGTTGGTGAAATGTTAATGCAATGATTTAATTATCATAATCTATTAGCTTCAGCATCTAATAACTGAATACCCTCCAGTCTTTTTATTATCAGTATTAGCTATAAATTACAAACACTTGAACTAGAAGACAATGTATTAATAAAACATACGTACCTTCATTTTGTCCTTCTTTTCCGTGTGTGTTGCAAGAAGGGAGCTGGTTGATTGCACATCATTTGGTAGCTCTGTTTCAGCCAGTTCAGTCCCAAAGGACTGAAGAATCTGAGCTGTTTGCTTAACCTTTTGGGCAAAACCTTCTATAGCCTTTTGGAATAAAAATCATTAATGATGTTTCATGCTCATCGCATGCACATGTACAAACACACACAAAATATAACTCACAGAACAAACTTGAGCAGATGAATTACATGATTAAAAAATGGTCAAAGCATCACTTTGTAAGCAAAGATACCATCACCATTAATTCCTTAATTGTATGTTTTTCCTAGGCTCGTATCAGCTACATCTTCCTCATATTTTTAAAATCTATTTATTTTACAACTTGAGCTTTTTCTTTCTTGTAGCAAAAACAACATGCTTCAACACAACAATACACTGTAGTTCCTTTGCTCCAAGCAGTCAGAAAACCACTCCCAAGTTATTACTCATATTTCTCTAATATGACTAAGTACCATTGGGAACATAATCTCACTCAGAGCAAGTCAACTTGCATCACTTGGAATATGTTTTATAAATGACAGGGTATAAAACAGAAGAGCTCATGAAACTGAAAAGTTAAAAGAACAGCTAAGACTTACAGTGCGACGGGATAGCCATCTGTTATGGCAGTAGTCCAGGGTGCCACCAAGATCTTCTGTTAATTGTGTTTTATCAATGTAACTCTGCAGTTCTGATACTGAGCCCAGCATTATGATCTGCAGCAGCAAAGAAAAAGAGAGCCCAATCAGTGGTGAAATGCCCCTTATTAAGGATTCTAAGCCGCATCCTTCAGCCTCTATTAGAGAAACTTCATTTTCACACAGAAGCAAGTGATAGAACTATTTCCAAAAAGAAACAACACAAAAACAAACAAAACATTTAACACTTGTTTCAGCTGAAGATTATATAAACTTAAACAACTGCAAACAAGCTTAAGCACCTGGCTCCACAGCACACATTAAAAGAAGCTTCTGAATCATACAGCATAAAAATAAATAAAATCCAATGGAGGCATTTACATCTTGATAAACTACACTTGGATATTTCCTAAGAGCAACAGCATCACATCCATTTCTTACTCATTTTTGGTCTCCTGTGTCTGGGGGAGAGAACAGTTGTATTTTCATGGATTAGGTACATATGAACCAGTTCAAAGAAATAAACAAGGACTTTAGGGAACTTTTCTTAACTAGCTCTAATCCTGGAAATTTACATCTGACAGATATGAAATAACTCCTTCCATCATCTATTTGTATTTCTTTGAATAGCTTGCATAGTTTCAAAGCTAATTTTAAAATATAAACATCACTGACTAGACTAAGTACTTCAACAGATCCCTGATAACAAAGTGGAAACAGAAGATTACTTACAGGTACTTTCATTTTAAACTCATCTTTGTTGAACTTGAAAGCAATGTCTGAAAGAGCTCGATGAAAAAGTCCTGTTGGGCGCAAAACAAGGACGAGTTGCAAGTTCCCTGGAAAAGATGCCTGTGAAACAAGTTTAATCTGTTATTTTCTGGTGCTTCGAAGGAGAAGCCTCTGTTAAACCACAAACCAATTGTATCAAAGTTCTCCATAACAGGGTAACCAATTATAAACCAAACAAGGAGCGTGCAGAGAGCTCCATTCAAAGAGACATTTATGCATCTTGGGAACAGGAATCTAATTCTCCTGGAATCAAATTTTTCAGGGCTGGCTCGTAACACTCGCATCTTCAGTTAAGATGACATCATAACCAAGGAGGCTAATGAAAAGACAAAGATAGCTTAGTACTTTTTCAACAATACTTCCAATGGTTACCTTATATTTTCTCTAATAGATAATCTAATAGATAATAGCAGAGGTTTCTCTTGGCACCTACTGAATATGTAACAACCAATTTCTTGTTTGTGTGTACTACCTTGCCAGTTGCCTACATAAACTATCGTCACTAAGACTCAGTTTCTCAGGCAGTATTTTAGAAGAGGTAAGCTTGAATTTTGCAGGCAAAAATAAAACCCAAATTATCCTCAGCTGTGCTTTTTCTAATCATCTTTCAAATTGGAGCCTGACAGATTCTCCCTGGTTCTAAAAGTGGCACAGGGAAAACAGAGGAGAAGGGAAGAAAAGCAGGCCTGATGCACTATATTACAAGACAAGCAAACAAACAAACCCTCTGCTGTGCCAGAAGTTCACGTACTTAGCATTTAGCCATTCTTGAAATCACACAAATCTTCTCTCATATTTAGTATTTCCACTGCAGGGAGGCACTAAAACTCTCTGAAGAGAAGTTCATCATAATGATTAAGTATGCAAAAAAAAATAAATATATATATTTATTATGTTGTTGTATAAAAAAAATAAATTCCTGTCGGTAATCAGATGAAAATGAAAATAAGACGATTTTTCAAAGTTATTGTAACAAAGATAACTTCAATTTTAAGAAAGCGATTTAACTCATACTAAGAAACACTTGCAAGAATGGACAAAGTATTTTTTAAAATTAAATATCTGAAAAATATTTTTACAATGGTAATTACATAGACAATTTAAACTCACATCAATTTATTTTGTGCCTGTAACAGTAGTGTGCAGACTCCGACTGAGCTGTTAATTTTCACCTCCAAATCCCCTCCCCTCCCCAAATTTATTCAGTGACAATACTAATATGTCAGAACAAGAAGCTACAAGGAGAAATATCTTTCAGGTAACACCTTTTGAAAAAAAAAAAGGGTGTTCACATGACATATGCATCCCTACACATGAAATCTAGATGTAGTGTCTTTGGCAGGTCTATTGGCTACACATTTAGCCTTGCACAAAACCTGGGGAAGCATCAGTTTGGTTTTCATTATGTTCAGTAGATACATCAGAAACATAAAAAGGGAGTGAAATTCTGAAACATGAAAGATACTGAAAAGCAAAAGTAAATTTTTAGTTATGTATGTAACAGATTTCTGCGTTCTATCTTTAAATTCTGTTTTACATTTTGTGACTGAAGTTTAGACTTCACATCATGATTTTAGAGAAAATATTTAAACTGTTACTGGAGCAAACATTAGTTGACAGATTCAAAGCATGAGTAAGTTTTTCTAAACTGTGCATTAGCTTTTATGAGATAGAAGTTTAATCACACAACTAAATCAAGCAAGGCTTTCCTGCTCAGGCAAACAGGTAAAGAGTACATATTACAACTGCTATCCACTTTACCGTGTCTACCCAGAAACAATGGTGCTAAAATCACTAGCTGTGCACCATGTAGACTAATTCCTATTCAAAACTTGTAGAGAGTTTCCTCTATCTTTCGTCTGAAATTCTTGGTTACTCTAACTTTGTCTACAGTGCTGTCCTTACCTCCCCTAGTCTGTCTTCCGGGCTCCTCATTGGGTTGGCTATTTTTTTTTCTCCCCTAAAATACTGAGCAGTCTTAAGAGTTACCAACTTTGCTGAGCATGACCAGGAGTCAGTTTCACAAATCAACTTTGTGAAACAACAAAAAGATAACTGATTGACACAGTAAACAATGCTGGACCAGTAATGTTTAACTGAGCTTATATCTTCACTTTTTTTATTACTGTTTTTTTTAACTGTTTTTATTTCTCCCCCTAAAATTCTGGTGACTTGCAGAGATAATGACATGATGCAAGAGACACTCTTCAGATGAAACAAAGGAAAAACAAAACGCTACAAAGCGCTCACAAATTTTTGGTGTCTTCTACTTAAGTCAGGGAAGTCCCTACTCCATTCTAGTCAATATATTGCTTCATCTCACTAGCATCAGTGCAGGCACTTGTTTGGTGCTTCACAGCACTGATAATATGAGTTTTTGTCTGTTCATCTCTTTTCATGACTTTCACAGTCAGTCAAGCAAGCGCTTATTCCAAAAATACAGATGTGCACGGGAACATCAGCTTTGAAATAAAACTAATCAAACCAGGAATTTATAAACAGCACACCATCCATAAACAAAGCCTTTCCAGTAGAGATGTTTGCTGCACCATGACTATTCCAAACCTGGAACCTTCAATGGCTGAGCAAAACAGAAGCTGCCTTAACAGTAAAGTTTAGATGTGTATAGTCTTTATCACCACTTCTCTTGACAGAATATTTATGACACAGAGACTGCCTGTAGCTTCAGGTTCAGTATTTGTGCTAAGAAGCTGCTAAAACAGGTGCTCCCAACAGGGTGTTGCTGAAGTCATTCTGTCATCCTACTTGTGCCAGTCAGCTTGCACAGCAATTCTGCCCACTCCTGCTTGATCTTTGGATGGTCAGATGGCATTTTCAAAGGAGGAGTAATATAATTGAATAGCTTATATTACAAGAGTCATCAGAATAGAGGTTGGCAGTCATTGAGATAGGATGTGCTGTTGCCAAATTCCTCCTTGGGAAAGGAAGGGCAGGAGGAGAGCAGTGGCCTGGGACTATCACCAAGTGTTGGTCACTACAGCTTTCAGCAGCAAAGACTAGAAGGTGTGCTCTTGGAAAGAGTAAACACCATATTTGTGATTTCATATCTCAGGCCTCCTCCTGTGGTTCCCTGGGCTTATTTAATATACACAGGAATTACACAGGTAATATACCTTATAAACAGAGATGCAGTTAAAGTCGCTGTTCACTGCCACAGAGCAATTCACTCAGCTGCCTTGGTATTCAGAAGTATTTTATACTTTTATATAGTAACAGAAACGTGCTCTGATAAACAGATAACCCAGGCCCCTTTCTCTTACCTTCCCCATGTAATCAGCCAGATTTCAGAAATCACACAAGCCACTAAAGAAAGAGCTAATGCCAGACTCAGTTGCAGAAATTCTGTCTTAAATAGCTGAAACAGCACCATGCAAGCCACAGGATACTTCTTCCAAATATACCTCTGCATATAAGGGAGCTAAAAAGTAGAGTTTACAGTGGGTTTATTATTATTCTTTAAGACAGATCACCCCTGGCTAGAATGAAGGCTCTTCCAACAGGCTTTTTGTCAAGGAAGAATCTTGAATTAAAACAATTCATAACAGACCAGTTTAAACTCTAGTTTTAAAAACACTGAAATATTTTGTTTAGGTATGTGATAGATGTGATACTATGATCCTGCATTTTAATTTAAGTTATTTTTTAATTAAAATAAAGAAAATCATGTAATACACAGGACAAATGGCTGGCTATACTAATAAAACTGTGAAAGTGCTTGCACATGTAATTTTCTCAAAACATTTGAAGCAATAAAGGCAAAAACATACTGCACTTCAGAATCACCTTTTTTAGTTTATTATTTACTGGAGTCATTCAAAAACAGCTACAAAATTCACACAGATACTGTTCTAGCTTAATCCTATCAAGTTTTTGGTGTTGTTTGAAACCCAAGCAAAAATTTATTTAATAAGAAACATAACTGCAGTCTGTAAGGAGAATATTTGTTTCACGTTTAACCCATACCAACCATTAAGTGCCATTACCTTTTACAGCACAAAATGCAAAGCTGGCTATTAACAGCGCTAGCAGGAACCGTAATGCAAAATAGCATATTTCATGACCATAGAACATTGGTTATGAAATCTAGCTTTCCTCCACCATCAGCTTACTAGGAAACTCAATCTCCCTCTACAAACAAGAGAAGGCCAAAGAACTCAAGGTTGGATCACTGTGATTCACTGTTTTTCACCTTGGATGTCAAACCAACGATAAAACTCCAGATGGCAGAAAAATGGGACTGCCTGGCTCCTGCAAGGTTTAGGATGGTATTAGCACTCCTGTCTCTCCTTGGGCTTCTGGTCTCCTCCTGCCAGCTTAAGGTCTTGGCCCTAACCTTCAAAGCAGTTAATGGACTAGGCCTCTTTCACAGCTAGCACTATGCTTTGATTTATGAACAGCTAAGAAAAATGCTGCACTCTGAACAACGCAGTCCAAAACAGAAGGCACAAAACCTGCAAACAATGCATCCTAAGTTGAAGATAGCAAATCATAAAGCAAACTGTCACAGCAGGCTGGATAAAACCCAAGGCCTGTCCTGTTTAGACAGGGCTGCAAGCTTTCAGAACTGGTTAAAACTTTCTAATTACCTGAGTTACCTCCATACCAACTGCTTCCTCAAGCAGCTGCCCACAGGTATGTTATTCTCTAAGGAATTAGGAAGATTATTTCCTCTGGACTTTCAATATGAGGCTGACTGATAACTGTCAGTGAAGCTTTTAGGGTTTTTAGCAGCAGTAGTTCTGGGTGAATGCTACAGCCACTGCCTTTCCTATATGTACAAAACTAGGTTTCTCTCATCTTTTACTTCACCTTCATAGCTCTGGCTCTCTATAGAAACCCTAAAGTATCAGTAAAGTATCTATATAAATATGGATTCAGCTTTTCATTGCTCATTTTCTGCCTCAGGAAAGAAATTGGTCCCTAAGAATAAAGTGGGGATAAAAATCAAGCCTAGAAATCTCTCTTAACAGAAATATTTCCCACATGAATTACAGCTTAAAATATTCTTTTTTCATTAGCTTTGTTTTAGAACATGCTCTCAGCACTTAGTATAAATCAAACATTTTTGTGAAGAGACTTGAAAACAGAACAAAACACATGTTCCTAAGAACTTCTGTTTAGAAGCTGTTCACTGCTTACAAATGTATTTCCTACAGTTGTCAGAATATTGGCGGTGGGCAGATGCTCCAGCCAGGATACTCCTGCTGGGCACTGCTCCAGCCACAGCACCCTATCTGTGCTGGCATCTGATTTCACCAATAAAAGAATCAATCCCCTAAAAGTGATCAAAGAAAAAAGATAGCATGGTAGATATTGCATGACCTAGGCCAAATGAGCTAACAACCTAAACCCTCAAGCTCAAAGAAGAATTAAAACCAAAAATGAGCTGCTACCAGCAACTCTGCAACCTGCAGTGCACTTAAGGCCCATCTCCAAGCACTAGCACAGGCTGCCCAGTGAAACAGAGGAGTCACCAGACCTGGAGGTGTTCAAGAACTGTGTGGATATGGCACTGAGGGATGTGGTTACTGGGCATGGTGGGGGGATTAGATGATCTGAGAGGTCTTTTCTAATTTTAATTCCTTTATGACTCTATCCAGGCAAAGGAACCAACCAACACAATCACTGCATTTAGCATTTGGTATCATAGGAAATAGATGCTCAAATTCTGAAAATTGCATTTGTAGGTAAAACTGTGCACACTGAAAGAAAGTTACCATAAGTGTCTTTTTTAGCCATATTGTTAACATGTCTGCAGTTGCCTACTCCAACATGCCTTAAATCACATAAATAAGTATTCCACTGATGGTAGTCCTTTTATCTAATGTTGAACAGAAACTGCAACACTGAATTTAGAAAGTGATTCACAAACTTCAGATATTCAACCTTTTCTTCTTTCTTTAATCACTCAAATTTTGCTGTTCTTGGCCTTCCTTACTGGAATCTGTCCAATACTGCATCTCAAACATTCAAGAGAGTGGCAATAAACAATTTTGCTAATATTCCCGTGCATTTTTAGTAGTTTCCCACCCCTAAACACATTTATTTTAGAAAAAGTTATGTTGTAGGCATATGTAGACTATGATACAAGCACAGCCTGCTGAAGAAGTGGAGAGGACATGCAAGACCGGAGAACAGGATTGGGTGTAGGTCTGACAGCCATCCACTGGTTGGTAACAAGAACTGACCCTAGCTGTACAGGTCAGATAAGGCTGTAGCTATGCTTCTATCACTCCATTCACCACCACTGCCTTATCTATGCCTAACAACATATGGCCTAGTAGCCATGTTAAGAGCCTGAGCTATGACTAGAAGGTATCAAAGAAAAGAGAAAGTGCCACCTTTGGCAAAAACATGGAGATTATAAAACTATGTGATAATTAATCTAGGAACAATCCCTTATGTTTTAGGGAACTGAAAACAAGTTCTTAAGGAAACAATGGAACTCTGTTTTTCTGTATGTCTTTTTCATACCACCACTTATATCTTAGCCTACATACCTTGTAACAGTTCACTCCCTCTTGCTTATCATGGAAAACCACACGTAAAAAGGGTATAAAGTCAGGTCACTGTAGGACAGCTTTTGCTGCTCCCCTCAGCTGGCCTGAGACCTCTCCAAGCACACATGCCCCAACCCTACCTCCATTGCAGTTCACGATGGATGTGTTGACAAGACAGGCTGTATAACCTTTCCTACCCTGATTTACCCTCCCTGGAATTTGTATAATCTTACCCACTCTAATTTACCCTTAACTTACCCTAATTTACCCCCAGAGTACTGATTATTCAAAGGCTAATACACTGTTTACTTAGAATACCTGTGATGATAGAATGTATATGCAACAGCTTTCTCAGAATATATTTAATGATTTGTTTTGGTGCAACTGAAGTGTGCCAGTGAAGTGCACTGTAGTCACTGTGTTCTTGCTAGGTGAAACAAACCAGGGAATAGGGCGGGACAGCATAGTATTTCTTATAATTCCATTCACAATTAGCTATACAGCAGGAGTATTTTGTTACTGTTAAATAAATATCTTTTAACTAGCAGTAAGGAATTATTTTGTCAAAACGGGACCAAACAAAAATGCCTTCTACTGGTTTGATTGAACGTAGTAATAGAACTAAAAACTTCAGTAATTAAAGAAAATAAATTAAAAATAGATTTTTATGGCATTGTTTTTCAGCAATTACTGGAAAGATTGTATATACAATCCAAGCCAGGACAACATGAAACTAAAATTAAAAACAGTGTGACAAACACTTTAGCACTTGATAAATATGAATCTGCCTTTTCCTACTTTTGAAAAAAAATCCTCCAAATGTCATTTTTCATATTTCAAAAATTATGATTAAAATGGAGACTGGTGTGTGGGTATTGAATGGTTAAGATTTTACAGCTTGAAGGCAACACTTACTTATTCAATCATATGAACAGCTTTTAAACCTACATTCCTTTGACAAGACAAATAGAATCAGAACCCTAATGCTCAGTTATTGCAAAGTGGGTTCACGGCTCAGGGAGACACGTGGGCTGCCCATGCAAAGGCTGCTCCCACTTGGGGAAATGTGGTGCTCATGAGAATGTGCACAACGTACAAGATCATGCTCTCCAAATGCCCTCTTGGGGTGATATTATAAGCTGCAAACTGCATTAAAAGCATGTCAAGGGCACATGATGCTCAGCTCCAGTCAGCTGGGAAAGAGAAGAACTACATTTTTTGGGTGTCATACATTAGCTAACGTTTTGTTGAAGAAAAATCTCCTGCAGCTTTTCTGTTTATAATAGAAAGGTTCAACATGGGAAATCTTCAAGGAGTTAATGTAAAAACAGTACTCACTGCTATCCGCAGTATGGAAGCTTTCACAGAAGTCCATTTGTCCTGTCTGCGGTCTATGACAAGAATAAACCCAATTCCAGCATCCTGTAAACTAAGTTCAGAGGAAAAAATAGAAAAAAGGAAAAAGTTCAGTTAAAAACACAAACAGTACTTCTCTGATTCTCTTACTCAAAAAAGCAGAGGTAAAAGCAAGTTAAAAAAAACAAAACAACAGCAAAAAGATGCAAACAGCAGCTTGACTCATCTACGCAGAGTTATCATTAAGGTGTTTTAGATGAAGATGTAGTACACACCATTGGAAAGATGCAGCAGTTTCAAATATGTTCCACAGAGCTTCAGACCATAGTCAAATCATTAATTGCTCCTTTTCACTAAAGTTAAGTTTTACATGTCTTGCAGAGAGATTATTTCAGAGGAAAATAACACTCTTTGACTCTCCATCGTTTTGGTGCCGGTATAATCCCTCCTTTATGTTGTTTTCAGGAACATAATTCCAAGATCAAAACAAAGTAATTTTCCTTCTGCATCTGCTTTCAACCTTCTGTTTGTTTTGCCTTCCTCCTAACTAATACATAAAACTCCTTAAAAAGGCAGGTCTTTCTGATCTTTTCACGGTGCTCTTCCGTGCATCTGAAATTCTCCAGTGCTTCCAGGCTACAAATTTGTTCCCAGGTACATTCTGACATTCGCCAAAGCAAGAAACCCCTATGGCGTTTAAAAAGTCATAGATCTGAAAAATGAGATAAGCAGCACTTGTCTGCAATGGAAACATCTGTGAAAAAGAGCACTTAAATCCTTGCGTACGGGTGACCTTTCTTGTTTGCCTGTGCTCAGCTGCATGTGCTACGGAGTACAAATAAAGCGATCTGCTTCTGTTTTGTAATTTCCCATCTAAGCCAATTGTGTAATGCCAGCAGCAGACCTTGCCGGCCAATTGCAATCAAAACGAAGATGACAGGCAAATACAAGGCAGGCAGACTCGAATTTGTTATTCTCTTGTATATTTGGTTATTTTTAATCTCTGCTGGACTGTAATAATTCCAGATATAGTTTTTACTGCGAGGCCTGCTGTCTGTGCTGTTCAATGTGCTGGGAAATACTTTGTACTCATTTATCGTTCTACCTTAAAAAATAAGGAAAAAAACAACCTATCAACACAACAGAATGTTAGGAACCCTGAACTGCTGAGTTGCATTGCTGACTCATATGAAACTACGAGCTTTGCTTTATAGGATCACATTGATAGCATAATGAGAAGAGGATGCCAAGGAAAGCATAAATTACAAGTAACTAGATGTAGCACCTTAAGCTAATCTTCAAAACATCAAATTTAAACATGACTTGCAGTCAATTCCCTCTCCTTCATGAGCTGTGCATTTCTCTAATTCATAGACTAAATATTTAGAAAAAGTGCAAAGAAACATCTACGCTTGATTTCTTTCAATAGCAACTAATAAATCATTTTAACACAAGAAAATTTTAGATACCACCTCCCAAAGCTCACATTCAGTGCATGTTACTTAATTCTTGCCTCTGGGTTAGTATAACACTGATAAACAACATTTGAGTAGTTCTCTGAATAACACTTGCAGACAAATGGGGATTTATATTAGGAGGATTTATATTAGGAATACGCTTGCCACTACAGTAAATTTCCATGATTTAGTAAAGCTTTCCTCTTGCCCTTCAAATAAATAAAGAGAAGGGAGAAGAAAAGAGATCTAGATTAGTTTTTAACATCTTGCATCTCATTAAAACTTCCCACCATTTTAATGTTCATTTACTGAGAAAAATAAAACATTAACGGCAACCACGTCCCACAATAACCAGTTGACATAACGTACCCCTTGGGTCACATAATCCGACACAGAAGAACGGAGTCCAAAAATGGCAACAACTACTCCCATAAGAGCTCATGAGGGGTTTTTGACATTTTATGACTCTAGAAGAATTATTTTCAATTATTAGTAGAAGTCCTCAAAAGTCCTGAAATTTCTGCATGCTTCCTCATGCAAAGCAGAGCCTCAAATCACAAAGAGTACCCAAATACAACATCTGCATCACGTTTCCAGAACCTACCAACAATCCTGTACAACAGGAACAACATTAAAGCCTCTGAAAGAACATCAGACTTCTTTTCAGGGCACAGGGTAAGGACAAAAATCAGCTGAGCACTTGGAAAAGATCCAGATGAGAGCTCTGCACAGATGGGTGCTTACCACCTGCCTCAACATCAGGCATTAGGCAGAGTCTATTATCAAATACAAGTTGTACTAAAGGGGAAGAGCTGACAAAGGAGAACATCACCACGATAGCCCCAAAGGTGTCCTTAGCCAGCTTTCTTTGATTTAGAACAAGACTCCCTTCCAGGCTAAGAAATAAGAGCTATCATTCCCACTGTTGGCTAGAAGAGATCCAGCAGCAAAGTCTTGAGCATCTGACTTCAAGCTATTACTACTCTTACCAAGCTACTTAAAAATTTTGAATGCTCTGTTCAGAACCTTCTACAGAGTTTTGTTATGCCACTCAAAAATAAATCACCTGTCAACTCCTAAATCAAGATCTGACCCACCCACTAATGTTATCAAGCCGTACAGAAGATATGAGAAAGGAGAGCATGTGGGAAAAAAGGTGAAAGATAAAGGAGAACTTCAACTTTCAACTACCAGAGATTAGCAGAAAGTTAACTATCCCTTTTGCACATTCAGATCTTCCTAAGTGAATTATTATTAATTCAAATGCTGTCAAGGAAAGGGACTTCTAAGCAGTCACTATGGGAAAACATTTGTTATCCTGATGACGGTGCCTTGTTGCAAAGGGTTGGCTATTGAACCTACAATCAGCTCCAGGAGGCAGTAAGCAGGAAGCAACAAACCAAACTGAGACGTTGTGTACAACAAAGCTGAGAACATTATCAAGACACAAAGTCACGTATACAAGAACAAGTAAACATTGGAAACAGGACTGTTTGCCAGTCCAGCCTTGCTCAACTTCCCTCCCTTTCTCACCACCCACGCTTACATATCCAGATACAAGGTAACTTGTAAGACTCCACATCCCCAGCTCCTATTGGGGCGTATGATGAATGGTGCTTTGCTAACAAGCATGCTTTCGATTTTTCATTGCCTTTTCATTTAACTGAGAGTGACTCAACCCATTTTCCCATATTTATTGCATTCAACCTAAATATCCACTTCCTGATTCGCCCCCTTCTGTTTGCTTAAGAGTTAGGCATTTTGGCTCCTGTTCTGCAGCTGTGCCTCAGAAGCGTGCCCTGATGGACATGGCCTGTTCCTGCTCATGGAGCCTTACCTCAAACCTTACTCCAGCTGTGCTGAACTTGTACCAACTTAGCTCAAGACTTCCCATGTGTCTACATCACTCTCCATCAAGCTTGTCACCAACACCCACATTTGTCTTCTTCCCACTCATTGCTTCAGCCATTCTTATTACTCCTGGGACAAGACAGCAAGGATCTCAGCAAGTCTCAGCAGCTTGCTGGCCACACCAGCTTGTCAGCATGTTCCCTCATGTTCCAGACAGGCCCCCAGCCCTGGTTAGCTGACCTGCTCCAGAGAAGCTCCTGTTGTAACTGCAGTGAAATCCCTGGAACAGCTCAACAGAGGACACTTTAACAGAGGACACAGACTTAGGAATTTGTGACCTGAGATTTCAGAGATTTTCTGAAGGTGTTTCCTTCCCATGAAGGTCATCATTCTCAGAAGTGTCAAGGATGGAAAAACTGGATGTTCCTTAGAAGCACAGTGGATTGTTCTCCAGCCTCCTGAGAACAGCTCTGATTTGTGATCTAACACTCAAACAAGTAAGGCGAGAAATCAGGAATGGAAAAAAAAAATGAAGCAGCATTGTAAGTGACCGTAAAACCAATCCTTACAGTGAGTAACAGGAGGCAGCTCTAGCTGAAACACCTGACCATCAAAGCCTCCTGACATTTCCCTTACAATCCTTTTTTTTTTTTTTTTAACACATTAGCTTGTATCCGGTGTACTTTCTGAAAGATAAATTGTAAGCTTGTAATTCAAACTTAGTATTTCCTTCCTATGTTTCTCTCCTAACACAAAACACGCATCACGAGTTCAGCTCAGTTCTGTTTCCACAACAGCACAAAGAACACAACATTTTTAGAAAGGCAGAAAGACCAGCCCAGCTCTGTGGGGAATATAACCAGCGAATTCACAAAGGTCATGTCAGAAAGGTAGAAAGCAGGGAAAGGGGAGTGGTGGCCACAAAGAACAGATAATGGAAAAAAAAAAAAGTAGCAGAAGATGGACTTCCTGCTCATCCCTCCTTCCACCCCAGGGATCCAGCATAACACCATCTGGAGATGGTGATAGTGAGGTTAAATACCTGCCAACAAGTACTGAGAGTAGGGCAGAGCCTGAATTCTCCACCTAGTGACTCCTTGGCTTTAGATTTGTCCAGTTTACAAGATTCACGATCTCATGCACCTGGGGAAAAGGGTGTGAAAACTTATAGTACATAGGACTGCAGAAAGGAACTTCCTTTCCTCTGGGGTATGTGGAAGCAATTACATAGTCACCATCTGGAAGATCCCTGCATTCCTCCAAGGTATGGGTGCTGACAAAGGCTACACAAATAAGTTCCTACTGCTTTAACAGTGCTGTACGGCAACTGCTTGCAGTCCCTGCTCTCTGCTCCCAGCAAAGCAGAGTAAATCTTCAGGTTTGTCATAATGACTAGTTAATAACAAGTTTTTGGATGTTTGAAATTCAAAGCAGCATTTTAGGTTAAATAATTTCAGTTCAATAAAAGTGAATTTCAGTCCTAAAGTCTTATTATTATTATTCAGCTGGCTTCTATTATACACCAGATTGCTCTACTACTACCTTGACAGCCTCTGCCTATACATACAGTCTGACTAGAAATTCTTGCTTTCAGTGGCCGAACAGCTATTTCAACAGCAGGTCTTCAAAAATATTCCATGCAGAATTACTACATCAACAGCATCAAGGCAAAGCATGCAGCAAATTAGAGGTAAGTCACTGCATTATAAGAAGTCTATAGATCCCTAATAGATCCTCAGTACCACCTGCTATTAAGGCTTACTCTGAAACTCACCACTAAATACCAACGTGTATCAGTGATACACTCAAACTGCTTGAAGGGATGTGGTATCTTATCTGCTTACTAACATTGATCTTTTCTAGTATATAAGATGTGGGCCTGCATAGAAAGCACTGTGGAATTAGTCCATTCAAACAGCCTAACAGCTTTGGCTGTACTACTCTACCACAAAACGGGTAAACATGCAAGACATGGAGATAGTTCATCTTAGGAATGGTACTGTCAACAGCATACTACCCACCATCCTATCCATAGGGTAATCATGTTTGTGCTTGGGCTTGCCACACAGAGTTATGTGGATCAGCTCTTTAAAAAAAAAAAAGAGCATTCCCAAAGGTAGGTTTGTACCTAGTACAGATTTCAAGTTTGAGCTCAAAGAAGTTCAGCATAGAAAAAGTAGACAGTCCCACAACCTGAGCACTTTGAACATCAAGTGTTCCCATCATGCAACCACTGACAAAAATTCCTCTAACAGCTATTACTCATAAGTCAAAAATCATTCTAATTCAGCCATCAGAGCACAAGTTAGGGCCACCAACAGCATTTCCTGATACTTTGCCTAGGAACAGGCCACTGGAAACCAGACAATAGCTAACAAGGTTATTGCTTCCCAAAATAAACTTTGTATTCTACATTTTATGGGGCATTTGAACTGATTGAACCTAGTATAATGAAGAACATGATATTAACAAATGAAGAAATCTTCACTACAGCAAGTACAAAAATATTACTCAGTCAAGCCTTATGGTGACAAGAACTAAACAGTCTAAGACTGACTTCACATTACCATACTGTATTTCTCTCAAAGAAAAGGCAGCAACAAGTCACCTGGCAGAGCCTTGTCCCACATCCCCTTTCCTTTTGCCCTTTATGCATGATAACCAGAAATACTTTTATTTGAACACCAGTTTTGTTCTAGAGGACTTCTCCTCTGAGCAAAAAAAGTAAATGGCTTATGAATTTAACAAAGATAAATCAAAAGTTCAATTCTAACATTAAACGAAGTCACCACTGACACTAAGTAGCATTTATATAGTAGTTCACTGCCTTTAATTCTTTACTGTTCATTATTGTAACATCTACTCCATTTCAAATCTGGGAAGTTCATCCATTTGATTCCTACACAAATCCACTAGCTGAAATACTTAAAAAGCAAGCAAAAATCCTCAACAAAATTTCCCCCCCCATACACAACAAGATAACAGACAAACTAAGATCTGACACTTTCCTGAGTAAACATTGGAAATAGGAGGACATAATGCTCCACAAAGCTCCAGTTTAAAAGCTTCCGATAGCACGGACTTTTATAGCTTATAATACCAAGCCTTAGTGGCGAAGACACATGATGAAATCAATTTAGAGACTGCAGGATCTGAAAGAAAACTACAAAGCAGGCACTGTTTGAGCTCTACCCTAGGGAATGAACTTTGCAGCTTCAATTGCTAAGCGAGCCTTGAGGTTTTAACATAGTATTCTAACTTGAATACTACTTCTTCACACCGCTGCTACTTCAGATATTGTCTCCACGTTTTCTAAAAACCTGCACATAAATAAATACTTTGAAGTATTCAATTGAAAAATAGTCTGGGAAACAAAACCTTTGCAATCCTTTATAATGTCAACATTGCAAAATGATACTACAAATTCACTATGTAAATGCACAAATCAGTGAGTGACATATGCACATAAGAAAATTGGAAGCATTTTGAAAGCTGGAAGACATCTCCCAAGTAACTATACTTGCTCTAAATTAGCAAACTTTAAAAACACGTTCCATCATTAAAAAAGCAAATATTTGAGGTTTACATTGTTATCAGTGACAAAGAAAACAATCTCCGAAGAAAAATGGGATGAAAACGTATTATATTCCCAGAAGATGGCTCTACATGCAAGTGCACTGATACTGCAATGACATTTAGTTGTTTAGACAGAAAATAGCATTTCAGTGCCAAATACTTTCACAAATGAATCGTCTCTCAGGTCAAAGAAAACTGCACACATTTGAGAACATAACTACTCCTGGCAAGCATGAACATTCATGAACAGAATATTTCTCAACACCCAGGTAAATCTCTTCAGCAACCAAGTCGACCTCCAGAGCTTCCAAAGCAAACCAGCATGATGTTTCAGCTCTGATTCACACTGTGGGCATGACATCTCAATTTGGATTTCTCCAGAAAATACTTCCAGTTGAGGTGTATAAACATTCTATCATATTCTATTTTTCTATCCCTGCAAAATTCATGAGAAAAAAACCAACCAAACAATGAAGAGTGCTCCATTTTGTTAAATACAAGGTTAAACTGGAGAGCAACTTCTACTTAGCTTTAGATGGAATCAGTAATATCCCTCTGTCTTGAATATTTCTAACCCAGCATGTCTTCAACTAAAAATGCTGAAGAGGTGAGTGCAGGCAGCAAAGCTGAGGATGCATCCATTACTTCTGATGTCCTTATGTAAACAACCCCATGAGCACAGCCTCAAGGAAAAGGCTCAGCTCAAGCTCACTGAGGTGCTCAGTTTAGTGCAAGTCACCACACCACAACTTTAGTTCTCTATATATCCAAATCTCTGGAATTTGAATGAAGTTTTATATATAATCAATTACTGAGTTTAACCAGTGAGTGCCTGCATTGTGCCTCATCAATAGGATACACACTTGGAAGTTTGGATTTTGGGACTCAACCCAACCTAAAGGCAGGCAATTATTTACGAAAATAAACTACAGGAAAGAAGAAAAAGCAATTTAAATGAAGCACTCAGAAGTGCTGCTATCCAAGAGCAGCCTCTAGTGGTCTGTCCAAAATTGCTGAATGCCAAGTAAAAATGATAATACATAAAGTTCTGATCAGAAACTGCTGCATTTCACTCAGCACAGCTAATGTGACACCTCACAGCAGCAGTATAACCCATAAGCAAGAAGGCAGTATTTCTCATTGATTCTTACACTGAAAATCTGATTTAAAAACAAAACAAAACTGCTTTTGGGAGCTTTGTAAACCTAGACAATATAGTTACACATGAGTTTTTGTCAGAGATGGAGACCTTGAAGGTCAGCAGGGGAACAGAATAACAAAGAGCTTTGCCCAAGGGGCTGATAGTTCAAAATTTTGAACGTCTCATCCAAAATTCACAGCCCCTTCTGCAATGGCTGCAGCCCTAAACACTGCGTGTAGTCACATCTGCTCCAGCTCATCCTCAGAACTGAAAATCCTTCAGTTATCTTAGGACTGTGACTGCAGCAGCTCCTTGTGTCTGCCCTCAAAGCAAGAGCCTTCCAAGGAAAGTAGGCTCCTGTCTGAGACACACTGTAGATCAGCCAAGTGTCAGCTCATTGGTGACTAGGAGAGCTGCTCCTAAGCCTTGATCACATAGGACCTCAGAGGGTTCCTTTGTCCTTTCACAGCAGTAGGTCTCTTGAAATAGGGCAACACAAATCAGAGCCGGGCTACTTGAAGGACTTGCCTACAGCATTCCTTGTGCTTCTCAGCCAAATAAAAATTAATAAACTGCGTGCCAGTGTTCATTAAGTATTTGTACTGATTTATATGGCATACACAACCAGACTTCTGCCTCTACACTCAGGCGGAGTATCCCAGTCTTCTGCATTAGCTCCTCAACAACTCAACAACCTCCTAACTCTCTCACCCATGCTTTCATGCTAATTCCTCTTTAAATTGACTACATAAAAATTGATGCTGGCTACATTCCACCGTATATGCTGACATTCTTTCTGCTCCAAAAACCTTATGCTGTTGCAGGGGGAAGGTGAGGGAACATAGCCACGTTAAAATAAGAAATAAAGTGTCCAGTAATAATCATCTAGCTGTAGGTCTATCACACACTTATTTCCTTTCCATGGTACCCCATCAGCCTTTCTGTATTTTAACTTAGCCTTTTTAAAAATTTTTTTTAAACTTTACGCTACTATAAAACCCCACAAACTAAAATCAGTATGGCCTAGATGTATTTCCACAAGTAGAAGAAACCATTAAAAGACAAAATTATCACTTAACACATTCTCCTGTAGTGCATGACATCAACTAAAATCTTTTCAGGGAAGAATTTTCATTTTCTGAATGGAAAAATCAGTGTACTTTCTTCAGGTCACACAGAACTGCTTTTGTAAGGACTGTTTGAAGGGAGAGAGTGATTTTGAGGACTGATTTAGACTTAACTACAGATGGCTGAAGTAGGTCACGTTATCCTTGAAGGGACAATTAAGGATAAATAGGTCAGAAAAGGCGAAAGTGCCTCCATGTTTGTTAAGCTTAAGTAAATATGAACAACAGAGAACCAGAGTGCTCCTAGACTTGGTGCTATGAAGTCTGACTCCACAAAAGTATTTTTACACCTATTCAGAACTATAACACTGGAATTATGCACACTTCAGTACACTTCTACAATAAGTAATGCCACTAATGAAGTATTGACAAATCTCTCCTGGAAGGTTGCATGCTGTGTTTTAGGAACATGAGCTTATACTTAAAGTAGGGTGTTAAATTCTCTGCAGTCAAGGCTGGACTAATGAAAGCTCTGGCACGAGGTCTAGCCTTTTACTAATTAACTTCCACAAACTGAGCACCGTAAAACTACCTCGTCTCTTTATCAGATAACACGTGCCACACATACAGAACTTATATGCTACTCAGATTCTCCAAGCCCTTAAAGTGTATGTGGGATTTAAAGAATAGAAGGCCTTGATGGTGGTGATGAGCTTTAAAACAAGTTTAAGATATTCACAAGGTGGACATCAAAGCAAGGATGAACTGCCTCAAACCTAATAAAAATTCAGACTAAGTAACACACAGCTTTGGTCTAATCTCATCCAACAATGCATCTGATACAAAAGCTTAAGGCTACATCCTCAATCTTAGGATTCAGTGCTCATACTTTAAACACAAACTTCACATTTAGTTTTTGCTTACAGAAACATATGGCATTTATACAACTGCTTTGCAGATGAACTCAAAGAAAGGGCACACACATCATGACAGATTTTGCTGGAAGTCTCGGGATGTTCTCATTGACAAATTTGAGGGGCTGCCAAGGTAACAGCAGGATACAGGTTCCACATCTTTTGCCTGGATTGTAATCTGACAAAGAAGGGGGCATAGAAATGAAACACAGCTGACAGTAAAAGACACCAAAGCTGCAGAGCTGTTCTTCAGTGTGTCAGTGTAAACTGACAGAGTGTCTGGTTTTAAGCACTTCTTACCCATTATGTTGTGACATTTACCCCGGTGCTCTATAAAATAGAAGTAAACTCTTAGCTAGCGGTGCACTTATTTAGGCTACAGATAAATGAGGTAGCAAGTAGTTACTTTCCCATTGGCTCCTCAGAGTATCAGCCAGGGCCCTGAAGGTCTCGTCAGCTCAAAATGTGGTGTTGCACCCATTGTGGCTGCCCTGGCTTCCAGAGCACAGTGGTAAACCCATGCTAACAAGACTAATGAAAGGTTTGTTGGCTCCAAAAATATCCATGCCATGCTGTGGCAGGTTCTTCTATTCCCCAGCTAAATCTACCTCCCTCTTTTATTGCTGCCCTCACACTACATCTTCAGTCTGAACCCCAAGAGGCTTAGCACAGACATTTGTTATCCCAAGTGATGGAAAGCTGCTAAACTTGACAGCGAAGGCTCCACCTGGACCATAACAACAGAACTTCCAGACCCTCAGACATCAACTCAGAGGTTATCTTGTTCTGCTTATAACTTAGACAGGACTATTCTCTAACTTCACACACCAGGCAGTACTGTAGACAATAGCATTTCTTAGACCACCACACTGTGTTGAGGCATTCGTAAACCATGGGGATCCTACACATGAGGACATTCCCCTGAGCAGGAAACTGACGGGAACAGCCTTCAAAACAGGAAATAGCAGAACACGATAATTTAACCTGAGATACACTTAAGATCATGCAGTGGGACAGCAAAGAGACCGTGTAAGGTGCTAAGTATAAGAACAGAAGGCTTGAGTATTGTGTTTATTAAGCAGCAAGGGACTCAAACTGGCCAGGAAAACCTGTGTCAAGTTTTCTAATCTATACTACTTCTCCTGAAGGGAACTTTGTGTTTAAAATGTAGTGTTATGCATTTTAAATATTTTCTTTTTAATCTCTTGTGATCACAAGAGTTTTCTTTCTTCAAAGGTGGACCTATAAGAGCAATGAAGAAAATTATTAAAGCAATATCCTATTATCTCATCCAGCTTACTGCAATCAGATTTCAGTAGAAACTGGTAATTAACCAGAAGCAAAACCACAAGCTTGAAAAATTCTTTTTTTTTTTTTTAATCATTGCATTATCTATTAATTTCTTTTGGATTAAGTTCTCATACCACACCCCACCCCACATTTTGTAAACTCACATTCCAAGAAGGCATACATAATGTTAAGTTAATAAAACATGCTTAAGTTACAGCCTTGGTTGAGAGAAATAAGCATGTTTAACACTTGCCTTCAGTGTATATCACATCATAAAAGACTACTTACTAGATAAAATAGGAAGATGGAAAGTACTGTCAAATGAAGAAAACAAACACTTGATGCACCAAAATAACCGCCTAATGTACCCCTAAGTTACTTCAGGATTCTAGTCCAGAAATGAGTGGAATATTCCTCTTCTACCTTTATAGAGGATGTAAACGGAACATCCATTTCTCAATTGGAATAACAGACACTGTGTACAGAAGCCTTCAGATTTTTACTTTGCTATGTGGTAGTCCACCTAACCAGCTCACCAGCAATCTCCAAACAATTCACCCAGTGAAGTAACAGGAGTCATTCTACACTGCAGCCTCTAACAAGTATGAGATCAGCTACTCAGATGTTATAAAACATCCTCAAAGCATCTCAGAGGCAAAACTGGCTCACTATCCTCTGCTGAAACTCCGCTGACTTCAAAGAGCATATATCTTACAAGCACTTTAGATAGAGATACATACAGAAAATAAATATATTGTACTTTAATAACACTTCTAAAATCATGAGGTGTTAAAAGGAAAGATCAGTTTCAGAAGTATTCTACATATACTTTGACCATATATTTCTAATCGCTGAAGCAGCAGTTATAAAAGGACTAGCTATAATCTCCCACTGTCTATAGTTCTCATCCTTAAACCACTGCCGTATCAGGAAGAAATAGTGATCTTTAACAACACATAGTATACAATTGTTGTTGTACATCACATCAACAACCCTGTACCAAACACTTGGAGATGATTACAAACTGCAGATTAGGCATAGTACTTTATCCACTTGTCTACAGAATAAGAATTTACCCTGCAGTGAAAGCAAGATACCTATCTGAGAAAATGGTTCAGCTTTATGTTTAATGGCACACAATAGCACCAGAGTTAACAGAGTACCTTAATTTGAAATGAGGTATTCCCTTTCCACCATCCCTTTTCTTAAAGGCCTCACATATCAGACATTTCCACAGCAGAACTCACACTGATAGCACTGCTATTTGCATTATCCTACTCCATGCTCATATAAGGTTGCTAACATGTGACTTACAATAGTTATGCTTCTGAATGAAAGGTGACCTATGAGAAATTGAACTCTTTTCACGGTGAAAAGAGATCACTGTGAAAAGGTCAAGAAAAAGTTTATACAGGAAAATCTTATAAAACTCCGTGTTTGTACAGTATAGAATAATAATACAATAAGAGGGTTCAAGGTTATGTTTGCACGTATACAATTGGATAGAATAGTAAAGATGAGTAAAAATGAGTTAAGAGATTTTGGTTTCTCTATTTGGACAGAAAATCCTAAGCTAGTCTTATTACCATGACTTTTACTGGTACTCTTTTCACTTGGAAACAAACCTACCATTTACTACAGTAGAAAATACTTAATTGGTCAAAATCACCTGTAGGAGACAGAAAGGTCTGTCCTTCTGAGTCTTTTAGCAGCTTCTCATTGTCATTCCCATGAAATATCATTTCCCTTAAGACAAGATTGCAGGCAGTCAGACTGAGTTTTGAGTTATTGCTGCCAACCCCTTGCTGTGATCTGGAATCCTGTATGAGGCTAAGTGGCATTAATAGCCGAGCACACTTTCCAAGCAATTGGCTCCAGACATGCCTATGCTCTACAGGGCTTTTCACAGAAAAGTTCATTTCTTCAAAGTCAGAATAACTGAAAGACTTGAGTATGTCATGATACTCAATGATACTAAATGATACCAATCTGTTGAGCATTCCATGCACAAAAGCTGAGAGCTGCATTTGTATCCTTCATGTAAATCTATATAACTTAGTTAGTAATTTATTTATCTTATAAGTTTATTAAAAGACCTAACTGCTTTCATTTCTCTCAAAAACAGTTTCCTATGCATCAAAAACAGTCTTTACAATTTCAGTCCTTGAAAACTAAGGTAACAGCAAAAATCCCGTATCAAGAAACCTTTAACAACACTAGAAATGTCAACAATTCAAATAACTTTACAACACAGACATTTCTGGGGGTATATGGAGTCAATAGCTTATCACTAGAGGAAGATAAACTGAAAAAATGAACAGAACGCCTGCTCCTAAGTTTTTAATTAGGGACAATGTGCTCCCACCAAACCAACGCTCTGGGACACGCTCAGTGCTCCCCCTACACCAGATGCTGTTTGCTGAGATCCAAATTTCCCACACAAACCCACTCTGTGAATAAGTTCAACAGGCCACAATAAAGTGCCTTGCCAAGGTCTTTCAAAAGGAGGAACAGATGCGACTTCAATACGTAATTATTTTGTAATAACAATATTCAATAAAGATGTTACTGAGGGAGGCTAAGCACCATGCAGTTTAAGCAACACAAGGATAAACAAAGAAAGTGAGGCTGACTGCTGGCTTGCATCTCCTCTCCCTGATTCACATAGGTGCTAACAGGATGGTACCTTGAAGTACCTGCTATTTAAATTTTTTACCTCAAAGGGAACAAGTCCTGCAAGTAACTAAGAGGAAAGCCCTTTACAAATAGTGTTATTTATCTTCATGCATATTCAGTAAACAAAAACACCCACCCACATTAGGGAAATCTGCCATGATTAGTTTCAGACATGAGTTCAGCATGACCCATGTGGAGTAGCACTGAATGTTGTCAGAGAAAAGAATGAGTAAAACAGCTTGAGACCAACACAGTGTATTACACAACCTGCATTTCTAAGAATTTTTAACCTGGCAGAGATACATATCCTTTATGCTTTTCCCAAAATGGCTCTCTCTTGATTCATACAATAGCTCAGGCTTGAAATCACCTCAGGCAGCTCTAGCAGTAACACCCTGCTCAAAGAAACAGACCCAAAATCAGAACAGGTCACTTAGGGTTTTTACAGCCAGGTCATGAAAACCTCCAGGTCACGGAGTCTATCTCAAAGTCTTATTACTCTCCCATTAACAAACTGATGATCCAGTTTTCACCAAGCTAGCAGTCTTCTTGCCAAGACTGTTATGACTCAATTTTGATATAGGACTGTAGAAGTCTTACATTATAGGGAAAGGCTGTAGAAAGTGTTTTTGAAGGTAAAAAAAAAATGTATGTACAGCTTCCCCTTATTTAAGCATCCAGAGATTGCATCATAGAAATAAGATGATCAAGCACCATTTTCCATTGTTTTATGCACACTAATTACTTCTCAGCACTTTCTTCTTTCTTGTGCCTATAAATGTGTTAAGAGGACTCACTCCGTAACTTTCTGACAGAGTAAAGCAGGGTTGATTAGCCTGTAGTGCTTCTGATCATTATTCTCAGCCTTTCTGAAGATTAATGTAATATTTGCTTTTTCCCCAGACATCACTGTCTGCCTCTAATCTCAAAAACCTTTGTAAGACAATAAAGAGTAGCCTCACTATATTACTGGCCAGCACTGTGAATACTCAAGATGCAGCTCAGATTATCCTATAGGCTACACTTGAGTCAAATATTTTCAAGATATCCTTGAGATACTCATATGTTGATGGACATTCTCCTCCTTGAGCACTTTTTCTAAGAATATAGGCTCAAAAGATCCTGTCAGAGAAGACTGAAGCAAAGAATTAAGTGTTTCAGATATATCCACGTTGTCAGCCACTAATATACTCAGCCCATTCATCACAGGTCCATATTTTCCTTGTTCATTTCTACCATGTTAATGCAGCAAAATATTTTTTTCCTTTGGGACCGAGCTGTGATGGGGCTTGATATGCCTCATTCCTTGTTCTTCAGCTCCAGGTGCATTGTGACTTCCTTGAAACCATCCATATGTATTTAGGCAATGTTTCTGTATTTGTCCTCCATAGCTTGTCACTACTTTCACCTCCTGTCTGCTGCCTTTAAACTGCAGCTCCATGTCACAAGCTTTCCATTTAGCCCAGACAGTCTCTCAGTGAGTCTCTGCATTTTTCAAGACATACCATTCTTGTGCTTTGATGACACTGTCTTTGCCAACTTTAAAGCTTTCATCCACAGGTTCACTTGTCAGAATTGCTTTCCACTGAATTCCACCTACCAGTTTCCTGAACAGGTCAAAGTTCAGGGTCTGTATTCCGCTCTGCTTCTTCCCTTTCTCACCTCTATCAGGATTTTGAAAGCCACTGTTCTGTTTCCATTCAGCATGGTAATGAAATAGAGCATAAATAGTACAAATCCCCATATGTAACTATGGACTTTTCCCTCACACTGAGTAACATTTTGAGTAACATCCAGGGATTAGCAACTTCTGCCAAAACTGTGTTTTCAATTAAAACAAAGAACATTGCGCTCTAGAATCTAGAATGCAATATCTACCACGATATTTATATCCATGCCTACAAGTATTTTTTTTCATGCCCTGATGAACTGTATATAATCAATCTAACTACTAAATTAGGCATTTCTCACAATCAAAACTCTTATTGACCAGCACCACCAGCTGTATTTGCTTTTTCTTTAAATATCAAGCCTGACTTTCTCCCCGTGATGCAAGTGACTGAACATAAGAAATTATTTGTCTTATAAGAGTATTTTCTACCAGACAGGTACTTACTTTGGAATGCTGGTCAGGTAGGTCAGGACATTCTGGAATTCCTTCTCAGGGATCTCACTGAAAGCTGGATAGTCTGGAAAGGTAATAACAGGGCATCCATCTTCCCCTCTGCCACCTACAAAAGAAACAAGCAGCAAGCACGTTTATACTTAGGTCCTTTTATCCAGCCTGCAATTTTCCAGTTTTTAAACTACTATACCTTTTGTTCTTTTTAAAGTAATGCTCAGAGTGAACCCTATGTATTCTGAATAATCTAGTCATGTCTTCAGAGCTTAGAAAGTTTTATAGGAAAGGACTTGTTACACCACATTAGATTTTATCCTATATATATGTTGTTTCATGTGAACACAGTTTAGACACCAGATGGCAGTGCATCTTTCATTCGATAAACGTTAAATTCAAGTAAATACAACCTGTCTGGAGAAAAAGAAATAACTGATTTAGGAATAAAAACAAAACAAAAAAAACCCAAACAAAACAAAACAAAAAAACCCCTCAGAATTAAGCAGGCAAGCCTCTATCTTAAACTAAGCCCCAGCTTCCTATCAGCTTGACTCATTCCCTCAAGCCGTCCCTCTTCTCTGCTTTCAGGACAGACCAGAAGAAGTGGCAAAGCAAGCTAAAGGAAGACATTTCAAATGAGTTTTCCTGTTCAACTTCTCAGATGACCTACAAAAAGTAGAGTCAAGCATCTATGCTACAGTACGGTTGCTGAGCAGCAAGATCTCCTTATCTGTACCTCTTCTGACATTTGCATCAACAGGTAGAAATCACAACTGCAGTGCTTCTTAAATGCACTTCACATGCATTTTTATATGCCACAATGCAGTTTGCTTTTTTTTGAGTGTTTGGATTTTTTTTTAAAGGTGATGGATAATGCTTAAGCAAACGTCTTTTCACAGTGATAAGTTGGACATAGGAGCTATTGAACTGTAGCAGCTGCATGAAGTTCACAGCTGGGGGAGTTGTGGAGACACTGCTGGAAAATTATCTTCACTTGTCTGTTCAAAAAAAGAAAAACAGACAAATGACTGTGACAAAAAGATAAGTATATATTTTATGGCCTTGAAATTGGACCACTTTGTATAAAACCATTGTAAAACACATTACTAGTACTGTCTGATCACGAGAGCAATAGCGATTTGTGACATTTTTTGTATGCTTCAAAGCGTCTTTGCATCCAACTTCACCAGAAAAAGAAGAAATACTTGAGCTCAGATTTATTTGATAAGAGAAATCACCACTTCTCTCCCAAGCCACAAGTAATTGGAACAGCACGAATGATATCCTTACATTAATTCATGGTGAATCTGACTAGCATCTACTTGGTTACAGGCAATATGGTGCTACCGCAATGCAACTCTTGAAAACAAACATAAAATAACATGCTTTCGATTCATTTAACAACAACAAAATCCAACTGGTTGCACAAAAACCATCAGTTTGCTAACACAACCTTTATGATACACCTTTATGAATTTTGTGGCTCTGGGCAGCCTGGTCTAGTGGTTGGCAACCCTGCCCACAGCACAGGTGTCGAAACTAGATGATCTTTGAGGTCTTTTTCAACCCAGGCCATTCTATGATTCTGTGACACATCCAGACAATGAACTTAGTGTTGCAAGGAGCTACTTCTAGCTACACAGATGCTCACAACACAAGCATAAGTTAAAAAATAAGTAAATAAATAAAAGCTGGGGTTGCTATTGTTATTATTTCGTTCTATCCAGGTTATGATCAACTTGACATTTTCCTCTCATTTTCACTGAAAGCATTTTTCAGGCACGTTAATGAACGCTGCTCACACAGTGTCCTGCTCTCTTTAGAATATCTATATTTAGTTACCATTATACATTATTTTCAGTTTTCCTCTGGTTACTTGTTCTGTGACCAAAGGAACAGCATGCATATATTTCTATAAATAGACAATATGAAACAAAAGAAAAAGAACAATACATTTGCTGGATATGGCCTAAAAGCAGAACCACGGACTTTTGGGAAGTTCCCAGACCACCACCAATTGTCAAGGGGAAATGCAGAGCCATCCTGCCTTGACACAGACTATAAATTTTCGGTTCCTAGTGTACCCATCATTGGTGATTGTGGGTGGGGATGACTATCCTGTCTGTTTGTACACAGGGGAGCACCAATTCCATTACTCCTGTACTTTCCTGATAGGAGGTTTGGGCATACTTATACCTCCCAGAGCTGCTCAGGTGCTTGTCATTAGCAGAGCCTCGGCAAAGAGTTTCTGATGTATGTCAACAGTTTGTCCCCACATATTTTGCCTGTATTGGTTTCTAAGAACTACATGAGGCCACCCTCTTAACATGCAGTTGTAAGTAATCCCTTCCAAAAGAGAGCATCATTATTTTGGAGTCTAAAAACGGAAACATAATAGATGTAAAGTACACTGAAATGTATGTCAGCCAAACAAAAACAAAACCCCTTTACACAAAGTAGGTCCACTTCCACTCTATTTCCATAAACGCTCATTAGAGCAATACTTAGTTATTTAACTCTTTTACAACCAACTTTGGCATTGCATTCAACTGAAACCTTCAGAACAGATTTGGCATGAAAGAAAGCAAAGTACCTATGCAAAATGGAAGTTCTTTAATTGATAAACTTCTACAATTCCAATAAACTCCCAGCGAGATGAGGCTGCCTTCTAAGTAGATTACTGTTCTTGGTCCACTGCCAGTTTTTATACTAGTGGTAGCACTGCATTTTGGAGAAATACACATTTTGAAAATGTATTGAATTAACATGAGTTAGGTAGCAAAAGAACTGGATTTATGAAACAGTACATAGTGTTCCTAACTTTTGTATCCAGTTATTTAAACAATAGCATCAATCATTACAATCACAAGGAATCGGAGTATTGTGAACTCAGGGGTATTAAGGGAGTAGAAAAATGATGCTCTGAAACTAGCTGTACTACCATGGGATGGGATGGTGAGATTCACCTAATTGTAAGTAATTTCTTATTAGTCTTATACTCTGCTTCATCAAACTTTTCCTACCACAGTTTCTTCATTGGTAGTGTGTTAATGGTTTTTTTTGTTGTTGTTGTTTGTTTTGGTTAATTATATCATTTTTGTGTTAAGTAAGTAGGGCAATAAAGTGTCAAGCTAAGGAAATGTTCATAGTTTCACACTAATTCTAACCAAGATGTAAATGGCATACTTTCTATCCTAAACTCATCTCATACAAGGAACAATTCTTCCTCTCAAACTTAAAATGGAATAGAAATTGAAAGAATGATGAAATAATGGTGCAGCTGCTAAAAATCATACATGTGCACACAAAAGGAAAATTCTCCACAACTGAGTAGGCTGACAACATCTGGGAGCAGCAAATTAGATTGCTCAGACTTACAGGAAGCAAGAGCAGATAATTTTGCAGAGTTATCCTAGTTATTCTGAGCCAGGTTGCATAAGAAAAAGTATTTTCAAGAAGCAATATAGATTGATAATTAGACCATGATAGACCAAAGATGCAGGTCCTCTAACATGCTTCCATCATGGAAATGAAACTGTACTCAGGCTAAGAGATATTATCTTTAAACTCATCAATCTGCACACACAAGACTCAGCATTTTCACTGCCAAATGGTTCAGAACAACAGTTTCAGTTCAAAAGACCAACTTTGTGTAAAAGTAATCATGTCTGCAGTGATGTTAAATGTTAGGTACCTATGTAAATGAGATAAATGCTCATTGCATATTTTGCTTTGCTGCTGTTGTGCTTCAGACGTTATTCTCATGCTTCTGATAGAGTAATGTATTTAGAAAGAATAAATTCCTTGAGTATTCCAGTTACATGAGAACCTGAAATTAAGAGTAGACTTCACTGAAGTAATGGATAAAAGCTTCCCCACACATAAAGAAAAGCAAAAGGTATTTGTTAAAAGTATATTTACCTTGAAAGGAGAGACAAGGTTTACTTAAATTTCCTCAAAATTACATTTTACCTCGACTGATCACCAGTAAGTATACTGGGTTAGAAAGCAGAGATTTTTATCTTTTTTAAACCTCTACAGACAAAGTTTAACTTGGTCTTTATATTCAGAAATTAAGTCTGCACCTGAGTGAGACAAAATGCTATATTTCTACCACTTCCAGTGTCAATATACAACATACAGACTAAATGTTACACAGGCAACAAAAAAGCACGTCAAAATTTAAAAGCAAATGCTGCTATGATGCAAAAAAAATCACACAGAAGTTCAAACAGTTTCACAGACTCAGCACCCATGGAGCAGTTTATCTAGGGAGATAATGAGCTCCACGTCATTTCCATAGAAAAGAGCAAAAAACAATGACAATGAAATAAGCTACAGAGAGCAAGGAGAAGTATGTCATCCACAAGGACAATTTAATTGGCCAAAGACACTTTTGAAAGCAATGTTTTGAAAGCATTTTGAAAGCTAGTAGCAATGACAACTTTCTCAACTGCAGGGAAAAACACTAGTAATAAGCTTGCAAGTTGCTTGAAGAACTAAAAATAGCAATTAATGCACATTGCCTTTAACGCAAGTAACTTTTTTTTTTAAGTTGTGCAATGCTTGAAAAGGCATTCAAAGCAAAGGGAACTGAAAAAATTGGCTCAGAACTTGTGGTGGGCCAAAACATTTGCACATTACATAGCTTACTGTAACCTATAAGATGCACATACACCTGTCCATATGCATTTGTTCATCTATGTTAATTTTAATACATCTACGTATAAGAAAATATAAAATGAGAATGAGAGACTGTAAGCAAGATACACATTTTTCTGGAGAGTTTGGAATGAATATTCCATCATCCCTCAAGACGATTTAAGAAAGAAAGAAAAGAAGCAGAACAGTCTTTGCTATGGAGAAGAAACGTGGATGCACAAACATGAACTAAAGGAAGAAAAATTAAGACAAATGAAACAGCGAACCACATAGAAGAGGACTGTCTTTTTGGGTACGTAGAAGGGGATATCTAATACAGACAAGCAGCAACAAAAAGAGTAGCAGCAATTCCTGAAATTAAGGTCTTGTTCCAAAGAAAAAAGTACACCTAAGAAAAAATTAAGCAGTTAGGCCTGTGGTAAAATATTAACATCAAGTTTATAAATTTCTTTTATGAATGACTGATTTAAAACCTTGTCCAGAGCTTGCCTCTATTAATTGGTAAACTGAACACGCCATTGCAGACACTGCTGAGCAACAGCTGGAGCCTTCAGTATCCACAAGAAGAACTAACACCCTGATGCAATTACACTTGGTTGTGCTCACTGAAAAACTGTAGATTTAAACTTTCATTTTATGTTGTTTCTTTTCAAGTCTAACTTCAATGCCTGTGTACTATTTGCACTATAATATAACAGAATAAGAGATGTGGATTTTCCTTTGCAAGAAGAAAGTAAGAGACAAGTGATACTGATTTATGCCAAATTGCAGGAATTAGCTTGGGAAGAGCGAGCCTTCAGCCACAGAAGCAGATTGGGTTTCATTCACTATCCAAGCAAGTGTCTCATGAGACCTAGATGTATCCTATTAGAGAAATTGATGCAATTATCAAGTACATGCTGCATTGCTGTTGAAAAAATCCAAAACCTAAAAACTAAAATGTATTTAAGACATTTGCTGAATCACCATTCTTGCAAAGAAGCTATCTACTAGACGTACTGGTAATCCGGACACCTTCATTTTAAACCATATTATGTCATGTTCTAAGATTTTATTTGCAAGGCAATTTATTTATTTTAACAAATAAAATGTCCCTTTCACACACAGTGAACATTTTAAGTGGTGTCTCAGCAAAGCCACTTATAAGTGCAACTGCTAGAATAAATAAGTTGTATATAAACTGTGTGCCGAAATACTATCTTCCTTTGTTCACAGAACCCACACCATCTGGAACAGCACAGAAAATAAACCTTCAGTATTCTATTGGAGAATATTCAGATACAAGAAGTGAATTTCAAAGTGAAATTAAAAGTCAAACTGCCCAATAATAATATAGAATATAGCTATAGTCTATAATAAAGCAATCATACTATTTCAGGCAAACAACTGAGTTAAAAGAGATACGAGCCTTACATTTAAGCTGAATAAAGTAGAATGGCGAATGGCTGCTCTCACTAAGCTCCACTGCACAGCAGATTTAATGAGTGCTGACAATGCTTGTGGCTGTGTGAACTCAAATATATTAGGTGAAGAAACTCCCATCAAACTCCAGGTGATCACCATAGACGAATAAAATCTCATGTTTTCCACTTACTTGTAAGGGACAAAAATGTAAACACTGCTTGCAATTGTCTAGACAGCCTGGTTCTTGAGTAACATCATATTATTAGCTTTTTTCTTTTTCTTTTTTTTTTTTTTTTTTTGAACCCCGGATAAGAAGGAAGGTCTTGGAAAGTTTAAAAAAAAAAGAAAGAAAAAGAAAAAAGAAAATTGTAGCTTACACATCATCACCTCAAATGGAGCATGAATACTCAGTTTCATAAACAAATTCTCATTTCCATATGCTTCCATAACTCCATAGAAAAAATAATCACTACCATAGACCCACACTTATTCCAGCTTATATGAAAGGAATTAGTTATAATAAATGATCACTTGCAAGTACAGTGAGATTTTTAAGAGCTTTTGACAAGCAAAGTAGAACACTGTTTCATTCCTGGGTACTTTTACTATCTCATGCAGAAGACTAAGAGGAAAAGAACAGTCACAGTCCAGCTTCAGCCTAGAGAGTATATAATCTTTATACTGAAGGGGGCAGAGTAACTTTGCAAAGCCACTCATGCTCTCCCTCTCCAGAGGGGGAAAGGGAGAGAGTAAATTCACTATTGCACACTTGCAAGAGCCTTACAGATAGGAAAGCAAGGGAAAAAAAAATAGCCAATAGCTCATCAGACACCTGTCAGCCTAATCAGCAAGGAGAGGCATCATCTCCCTTCACCCATTAGCAGCTAGTCATGGTCCCAGCACTGGGATGGAACAAGCTCAGCAGCTGATGCCTGCAAGCACATAAACACATCCTTTACTTGGCAAAGTTAGTCCAGGGACATCAAAGACATTCTCTGCTGTGTAAATCCAACTGTGCTGTTTTTAGAGACACTTTTAAGTCTTTAAGAAAGTTCCTTTGCAGAACAAAAGCAGCAGTACCAATATGCAAACTATACCCAGAGCTACACATATCTGAGCCTGGCACTGAGTCTGCTGGGGAACTTGCTGCACTGGTGCTCACGCAAACATTACTTTGGTCAAGTCTGAGTTGCTAGCTTGGGCTTCAGTATTTCCTCAGAAGGCAGTGAGGTGCTGACACAGCTGCCCAGAGAAGCTGTGGTGTCCCATCCCTGGAAGCACTCAAGGCCAGGTTGGATGGGGCCCTGGGCAGCCTGAGCTGGTGGGGACAGCTCTGCCCATGGCACGGGGTGGGGCTGGCTCGGCTGTGAGGTCCCTTCCAGCCCAAACCATTCTGTGATTCCATGGTTTTCCCTGATTTAGTCTTTCCTCCCACTCTCAGTTCTGCTCCATTTTAATTCATTGCAGGATAATTTAATATTTCCATTAAGAAAAATAAAGAAAGAAACAAAACAAAGAAACAAAATAACTTCTTTTTGCAGTAACAAGCCTTGGTAGTCTATTCTGAATTCTTCATAAAGAACAGATTACTCCTTTATGGGAAGTCAGAAACTGTGAATGCCCAACAGGCCCATCCATACACATGAGCTGTGCCTGTATAAGGGAACATCATAATCTTACCTGACAGATACGCAAACTGTTTCTTCAACTGGTCGTGAATATCTGCAGCGTAGAGGGGGATGATGTCCTGATGCATGATTTCATCTGCAGAAGCAAAAAAAAAAAAAAAAGCATTGCAAAATTGTTTTGAGTAAAATTTCACAGAAGACAGTAAATGAAATAAAAACAGCACCAGAACACTAGCACCCAAGAAATAGACTGATTTTGAAAAAAGTATGTGAAATTCTTGGGAACTTTCAAATATTTGCCAGGGATGGACTTTTCATACATTTTTCATTAAGCATATTGATAAAGAAAATGAAAAGTCATGTGGATTTGCTGACACTTGAAAGGTATACTGCATGCCTCTGAAGCAAACATTGTGAAGTTAATATTCCTCAGGAACAATCTTAAACAGTGAGATTTTACGTATCAAATACAGTTTTTATTAAAACCTTCCCAACTCACGTGAAAAAGAAACACCTACATGTTAACAACCAGCTCACCAGGCCTTGTAAAAACCATCCCACATTTCCTAGACACTTAAAATTGTTCCGGACCTACAGACATCTCAGTGGATTTTATGAAAGGAACAGCATGCAGCTATGAAACACATCACTGCTTTCTAAAGGGAAATTTTATTGGTAAATAACCTTTGTTACTCTGTCTACTGTTCCGCGTGGCAGGCCTTACAGAGCTGGACATACAGCCCTCGTGTAGTGCACATAAGCATACTTAGACATATAAGTGCTGTCCCATCTTTTATGCAGCCCTTCTACCTCAGCTTATTAGCAAGTGCAATGCTGTCAATTTTCTGCCACAGAATCTGAGCCGAGGCACTTCCTCCAGAAGAAGATCAAGCAGAAATCTAAGCCTAAAGGCATCCATTTCTAAGGCATGACAGAGTTGCCTGGTTGACTAAATTATAACCTTGTTCCTGCAAGGAAATTAAGTTTTACTCTTGAAATGTCTAAACTCTAACTGTCCTATCTTTTTAGCCTCAATGAAAAGCAGTGGAAGAAGAACATTACATTCTCATTGTTCCATTTGGAACATCTTTTTTAATCAACTGTTACATAAAGAAGTCTGTTTTTAAGTATACGTTAAGTGCCATTAAGATACACTCAGTTCTAACACTCAACTGTTAGTATGCACAGAAAATAAGTAAAAATATACGGACGTGGTATAAGGATAAACATCACCTGCCCTGAAGTATAAGCTGACAAAGCAGAAGCACAGCTCTGGCCCTTGAGGACAGGATTTACCCCTACTGAGACCTTTTATATGTCAGAAATAGCAGGAAAATCCTTGCATTTTTATGAGCAATTCTCACACATGCACAGTTCTAAGAACTACAGTTATTTGAGAGCAGTCCCCAGAAATGTGCAGTTACTGCTTCCAGATAAGCACAAACTTATACTGGAAAACAGAACTTCTCTGTTCCCTTTCTGACAGCAGAGCAGCCATGATCACTGTCAAGGTCACACCAATCAGAGCTATTTTTCTTCATCCGGTGAACCACTGCTTGATCCAGAAGACCTCTGCATACCATGCTGTCAGATCCCTAAGTGATTAGGTTTAGTTGTCAAGTTACATTTATCCAAGAGCTTCAGTTATGTCATCATCTTAACATCCTAAAGGGAAAAAACTAGAAACAGATCTTTTACAAGTTTAACCTCAGGTGGCCAAGACTTTTCTGTGCTTCCCTCTCCAGGGGCAAACATGTTTTGTTTTAATGTCAGTGATTTTTAATATAAAGAGCTTACCAGCAGCAATGTTTAGTAAGTCAAAGCCAATGCCTGATTCTGCAGATTACTACCTGCAGGTGGACCCATTTACCTGAACATACTGTACAATAGGACCAATGTCAACTTTTTCAGTGGGTGATAGGAAAAAGGAGAAAAAGGCAAGCACTCCATAATGTGCCTCTAGTCACAGGCAGAATTCGTTTTTGTTATTATTAAATAAGCACATTATAAGGCAGGTGCATTGCTTTGGCTGTCCCCTCTTCACTCTGAGGGAAGCAACAGCTTTTTGCAACTAGCACAGCCTTGGGACCAAACACTTTCAGTAGAAGCACAGTACTATCCTCTCCATGGTTTAAGTCCCACTTTAAAGTCACACTTAACAGCCAGCATGCCTGCATGCAGATTGACAACCTCCTTGTGTCCATCCTGCTGCACTTCCTCTACCACAGCACAGCCCCTCACCTGGAACTTGGTTTCACAGCAGGCTTCAGGAAGTGGACTGTGTGTTAAGATCAAGGTTAATCTGCAATAATTTGAGAAAACTGAGATAACAAATAGTGTAAAACAAGTGAGAAAATGAAACTCTGGGAACTCCCAAGCTGTTTTTGTTTACTTGAAGCCTGTAGCAGTGATAGGCTAAGGAAGAAAACCACAAAAGCATGTAGGAATGGATGGAGAGCAAGTGTACATACTTGAATGAACAGTAATCATCAAAAACTAAAGACTTAAAAACCAAGAATATCCACGAGACTAAGAATGCTAATGAACTTATCAAAAAGTCACAAATCTAGGTATTTGCTCTTGCTTCTCTACTATGTTTACTGTAGATTTTAACCACAATATTGCAATATCTTTCTATATGCCATCTAATGGCTACAGAACTGAACTTCCAAATCCAAAAAGTTACACATGCCAACAGGACAAATTACAACAGAACTAAGAGATACAGCCTTGAATTTCCATGACAAGTAGCAATTATTTGTGTTCACCACTCTTATTGGTGATAAGAAAAAAAAAATCTGTGAAGTTTTATCTACTAAAGAATAAAAGTTTCATCATGAATTTAGTTGAGAAGCAACCAACTTGCCCTTCTACAGCTGAAGGAGGGAAGTCGAAAACACTAACGCAGTAGTCAATATGAAAGCTGTAATGCAAAAGCCAAAGTGCCCCAAACACATTCATGTGGTTGGATGCACTTTGGATCCCGTGTTAATGCAGCATCCACCAGGAAAGAAAAGCCAGGTTTCATTGAAAAGGAAGGCTTCTCATCTGTCCACATTGCAGCCGTCTGAGGGGACTGTTGTTTATGTAGAAGTTCCTCAAACATCCTCCCCATGAGTGCCATTAAAACAGTTTGAGAAGCTAAGCCATAAAACTCATACACACTAGAGTTCAATATGGGCTGCAAAGCCTTCATAGGACATTAAGTTCTGCATCTTATCACTTTGTAATCTTTAGGCTAGGCAGGCTAGGAAATACTAATTGCTTCAGTGCTATATTTCAGCATTCTGCTTAGCCAAAAGTTAGACTTAGAGCTAGCTGCCTGGGGTAGGATTTGTTGCCTTTTCTTATAGGACATAAGCAGGACTCAACTCCCTGAACAACATTTCCTCATCCTTCCCTCAAGATGGCTGTAGGAAGAGTGCTCAAGCATCCAGTCTCAGCTTGAGAGAGAACAAGCCCAAGATTTTAACAGCTGCATCAGAGAAAAGATGTTCCTACCAGAGGAATGGACTCATTGCCTTTTCTCTCTCCAACATATTTAACATTCAGACATAACTGCTACTCCCCCAATCTCAGTTACCTATTCCCCTTCTAGCACAGTGCAGCCCTTCATCATCCTCTCAACAAGATTGAAGGGACCCTCCACAAGGTCAAAAGGGTATTTCATGATGCTTCAACTCCCCCAGTCTCCCCTGGAGGCTGCCCTCTCATGAGCTCTTCTCACTAGTTATCACAGAAATTTGTCAGTGTTGGAGAGGGGAGAGCTATCTCCTTTCTGGAAAAAAGTTCTGAAACTCATTGCCCATATTACTTCCTTTATATCCAAAAATTCCTCCCCCCCCCATATAAAGTGTTATTAAAAGGTTGGAGTTGACTCCAATTTCACAGGAAGCTTTTCCATCAACACATGGATATGTGGTGTCCTTACTAGAAGCCAATGGAAGCTTCCATATCCTGAGCAGTGTATGAAGGCACAGGTTAATCTGGCTCACAGATCTGCAGAAACTAATTTATTTAAATCCTTTAAATTTTTTTATTATCCTTTTAACAGAGAACCTACTACCTGCTCTGTTCTTCAGGGACTATTTCCATTTTAGTGAAGCTAATTACGTTCACATTAAAACAGTTATGAAAGATATCTGTTTTCTGAGGAATTTTTATGGGTATACTTACATGAAACAATATTCACACAGTCAACAATTATTTTTTTAATTTTACACTGATTGTCTGAAATGTTCTTTTCAAAACAGACAAGAGTTACATGTGAAAGAGATGCACTAAAGCATGCTAGACTATCCAATCTTTCTTGAAAAGGTCATTTAAAGAGACTTCTTGAGTAGCTTGCTTTAATATAAAGCTCTCAAGATTCATAGCTTATCTGGTATTGTAGCTGTTAATAAACAGTAAGATAAGGTTCTTTAAAAAGAAGTAGCAAGAATTTTATTTTACCTTTAAAATTGAACACACAACATCTGGGAATATAGATTTTTTTTCCTAAGCCAACACCAAGAGGTTCTTTAATTGATCAATAAACAAAAACACAAAAGCTAGTGTTGAAACTGAATCTAAGAGAAGACAGATCTTACTAACATACATGGATCAGTTAAATGTGTTTTCTGCATAGAAAAGATTTTTTGTCTTAATAAATATGTTTAAAATAAATACCTTTCGTGCCATTTGAAATCTTGCATTAATAGTGCTGTCTCTGTGTATGTGAGAGGAAGGTGGCTTAGAGAGCCCTGAGACTCCAGATCAGCATCAGCAATTGTCTACTTCTCAAGTGAAGCAGGTTTACAGTTTAATAGTTTGATCATGAAAACACAAATATAACTCATACTTGAAGTTCTGAAGAAAAATGGATCTAAGAAAATGGTCAAAGTCACTCAGGTCAAGGTTTCCTCTTATTGGTAAAATGGCTCCTTTTTCTTCTGCAACCAACCTAAAGCTTATCTCATTCAGATTTAGTCTGACATGAAGGAAAACTATCTTCATATAACACAGTACCAGAGATTAATTTGATCAAAATGTATCAACATTATGCTGAAGAAGGTCTCCTAATAGGACTTGTAATGGTTTTAATTTGATTCTCACTGATCTAGTGGGAACTACACCACCCTTACGGGTAGCTCTATATAAAACTCCATGGCTATCACTTTACATCATATTGAAAGACAACCTGTTTGTGCTTTTGTACACACATGGACCCAATTATGCCTTTCAGCAGAGAATCCAGTAACACACCATAAAGCAATGCAAAAATCATTTTCCTGCCTCCTCTTGCTGAGTCAGCAAGATTCTGAAAATGTGACAACAGCTTCTCTATTAAACACGTGCTTTAAATTGAAGAAGCATGTCTTGTTCTCAATCATTTTTGTCTTTGATTCATCTGGAACAGCCTACCCACCCAAAGAGTTGAATGTCTATTATGACAGAAGTCTACATTAGAAGAATCTCTTTATTAAAGTAACCCTCCCATCCAGTAACTATAATTGCAAGATAATGACTTTTAGAACAGTCTCTTCATCTCTCTCAGCCCTAAAGCAAGTCCTTCATTTCCTCATTCCTTTCTCTTCATCTTCCTATCCTCCCCCCTCCAACCATCTTCACCAACAGTCATCTCCTTTGTGTAGCCCCCAAACCAGGAAGAGCCAGAGAAGTAGAGAGAGTGAAGACAGCACTCCTCCACATGCCAACAAAGAAAGCCATCAAAACACAATGACAACTCTCCAAGTTTAAAGTGGAATTTCAAATAATGCTCGTGAATGGAGGTGCCTGCAAACTCTATGGTTAGGTATGTTGAAACGTAAACTGCTGACCAAGTTACCCTGATCTTGCACTACTTGCGATCAGTCCAGCTTGGCTACAAATATCTCATGGAAGTATACACAGAAAAGTATCAACATCTCACCAGCCCAAGATATCCTGTGGAAGAACTAACTTTATTTTATTTGACTAAGCTGCCATCAAAGGGGCCAGAAAATGCACAAGACTAATTCTCATGAATTTACATGCAAATCACAACTCTCTTCTAAAGGATAGCTGTGAAGAAAATTACTATCTGTCTAAAACCATATTCCATCAACATTCTGGATAGCTAGCAAGCAGGAAATGCCAATCCATCACCTGCACCAGCATCTCAACTACCAGAAAAAATAGAAATAAAGCAACTTGGCACTCCAAATAGCTTCACAGGGCATTAGCATCCAATAAATATTTCAAATTATACAGGTACATAAAGTTTTTAAATATAAAAACTAAGAAAAGTTATATCTCCCATTTTCTTTTCTAGTTAGAAAGGATAATCTCCTTTCAAGAAACCTGATACACAAAGAACAGTCTTAAACTTAAGACACTATTAATTGAATCACATGCTTTATGTAATTTCCACTTCTGTGGCACCGTTAACATCAGCTTACTTTATGTACAGCTTCTGATTCCCTTTATGCTAATGAGGCATAATTTAAAAGGCCTTACCATGGGAGTCAAGGACATAGAGGACTCTGCAGCCTATTGCTACAGTACAAGTCGCAACAGTATGATCATATAGCCCACTGCTATAACAGGCTTCTCTGTAATCCCATACATTTTCAGTGTTGAGTAATGATCTAATTGAGTTTAGACTCAGAACTGGTAATGTCAAATTAAATCTAAAGCCTTGTAACAGAGAGAACATCACTCTCAAGCTCAATTCTCACTCAGGCACTTTGAGTAAGAATTCCTGACTGCTTAGATCTTTAGCAGAGCCCATGATATTTCTCTGCAGCACTTTCCATAACCCATAATTTAGTAATAATTAAATAACTCAATCGATTTGAAACTGGAGAACTTTGTTCTTCAAATCATATCTAGAGAAGAACACATTTTACTTAAATATAGGTGTGTGTAATAACAGAAAAGCAAAGATCTTTATATTATATAGATGACTACCAAAATATCTACTTCATTCAGGTAATTCTTGTTTCCTGTAATTGCAATTCCAGAAAAAAATCTCGTCCACCTGTTTCAGATCACAGGCTCAGAGCTTTGGCACCTCACTATCTACAGAACAATGAGAATGATGGCCTGATCTCGTGTATGGAGATTCATCGCTGATCCTTCTTTTAAAAACTGTTGAAGTGTACAGCAAATGCAATGCTGCTGAGCTGGCATGAAAAGACAAGTACAGAAGTTTCCTTTTCCTTTGCTCAGATAGTAAAATAGCTGCTCAAAAGCACACTTTGAAAGGAGCCAAAAAACTTTATTAGCTGTCAAACATTTCTCTGACACTCCTGGATTTTAGAATTTATTACGCACAAAGAAGGGATGTCCTTGTCTTTCTTCTTTTCCTTTTTCCCCCACCACTCTTTTGCAGAAGGCAGAAGTTTGCCTATATAATATCACCTCAAAGTACACACTGCGTAACAGAAATACAAGATACTCAGAATGCAAAAAACACCTTCTTACTCTGTTTCATCAGGCACATCTACATACTTGACACACGTACTCTGGTAGTCTCAGAGCTCAGGAAATTAGCTTTAAGGTCGTTTTACAAGAGTGATCAAATACTAGGTAATCTGTAACTAGAAGAAAGCTGTGAAGTAATTAGGAAGTCAAAGAGATCAGCAAGATCTAATGTTTCCTTGAAGAAAGTCTAAGTCAAGATAAATCACAAAGAGTTAGGGGGAAAAGTTAAAGTTGTGCAAGAAATCTGAAAGAAGTACCAGTTACAGCGACTGATTTGTTTCGACATGCTTTTGCTCTATATAGTACTTAAGCACATCTAGCTTGTTTTGGTGAAAAAGAGATGTTCTTTGTGCTATTTCAAGTCATGATAATTATTCCCTTCCAAAACTAAGATGAGGAACTCCAAATCATGCCACATAGCCACCTTATATCATAACTTTTGCCAGCAGCAAAGAGGACTTGCAGAGAGAAGGAACAGCAGGACTGTCACATGGACCCACGACACAGAAGCAAAAATTTGCATAGTGCATATGACATGGTATTGCTAAAACAACAGTCTCATTCCCTTTTCAGGATGTCCTGAAGAAAGCCAATGAACTTATCTTTTGCCTGCTTGTAAACCCTTCTGTTCTTGCAGAATGGTTTCAGACTGCTAAGAACTATGCTCTCAAAATACATTTAACACATATTGCCAAAACTACAGCATTAGAAGTCCTTAATATCCCTAACTGTACTGAGTGTACAGTATAAAAATATTTCTGAAGTATTAGAGGTACTTAAAAATCGCCTTCAAGGACCAGATTTTGCAAAAAGCAAAGGATATTTTAAGCAGAGAAATATTGGCTACAGAGCAGAGATCACTTTCCCTAGCAAATAAGTGCTAAGAAGGTGATTGACCCAGATGTGTCTTGCTCAGTACTTTATCATAAAGCCTCCAGATAATTAAAAAAGTGTTAGACTTAGCAAAACTCCTATAATAATTCCCTCAGAGCATTAAATCTTATTACATGCTGTTGGCTTTTTAAGTACTAAAGCCTTGCAAAGGGGGAAAAACAGTCTAACCAACACAGAAACTAGAAAGACCAACTGTAAATAGAAGAACTTGCAAATTACAAGACACCTTCAGTGCAGCTTAAGAACTAACGGTCTATTATCAGTTTAAGCACATATCCTAAGATATATAACTTTTCAGGCAACCAAGCCAAGGACACTTCTCAAGTGCATCCCTTAACTTCCAACTAACTCTGCAGAAAAGTACACATCTCAAAGTATACCCCAAAAGTGTTAATTGAAAACTGAACACCAACAGGACCAGCTGCACAAATACCTGGAAACTCTACTGAATAGGCACTGTTTTTGAGTGGTATTTTGAAAGAAAGATAAGATGTTAAAGAAGGTATGCTTTCAGTCTTGATTAGGAAATGGAAATCCCATTTCAAAAGCAGCAGGGTCGTAGAAGATAATTGTAAGCAACTGTTCTGAGTTTATTCTTCACATATTCAAGAAATATTGACACCAACTAGCATGCCATGGCATAGCCCAACAGAGCCTTTTTGCATGAAGTACTGGAAGTGAGACTTGAGTTCAGCTTTGCAGCATAACACTGAAAACAACCATGGGGGTTTCAACAAAATTGAGGATGAACTGAATCACTTCTAACAAACAACACATTTAATGGTATTTGGACACAAGCACACTTATCCATGGAGCCATAGAGTTATAAACTAATCTTTTGAAAGGGGATGTTCAGAACTTCATAAATGTGAGAGAGAGCATAAAGGAGGAGCCAAGTATTCATCAAATGGTTTATTTGATGCTGAGGAAAACGTTCAGCTAAGAAGTGCTTACCTCCAGCTGTCTATGAGCTTTCTGATACCCAGGACTGTCTGCAGATGGCTTACAAAGATGTGGCCAAACGGTGGCCAAAGTAGCTGTTCCATGTCACCCAGTCAGTGACAGAACTGGTAATGAAGCAGCTCAGGATCCTCTGAGATGTACTGTCTTATGTCTTTAAAAAAAGATGAAAACCATTGCATGTCTTCTTAAGCACTACCAATATTAACTGTGTTTGGCAATACAGAGGGAGGACACAGTTCAGGACCTCTCACAGGCAGCACACAACCAGCTCTGCCTCTCACATTCAGCATTTTGGAAGCAGAATGCTGGCAGTATGGCAGGAAGCATTCTTCCTCTCCTTTCCTTTAGAGATGCATTTTCACCTCTTTAGGTCTCAAATTAAGCATCCAACCATTATCTAATCTGGAAATTTGACACATTGCTATAATGACTAATCAAGTTCTGCTAAATAAAGCTCTGGCCCTGTAAGCAGTGGGTTATTTTTGATGAAAACTGACTGTGCAAAACAAATCAATGAAGACATAATTTCTTGGATTTATTTCAGTTTCTCTCATCTGCAATAGAAAGAACAACTCTAAACAAACATTATACTGTGTTTCTATAAATGAAACAATCGAAGTGAATGTCAACTCTATTTTGAGAGGCTCTTTTGCTACTTTTTAATCCCACAGACCGATAGCTCTCTCTCAGAAGCTTGCCCTTGTAAGGGATACAGGGAAACTGCTTAAGCTTCTTGGAACAAAAAAATTTCCATTTTTCCTATGCAGCAAATACTAAGTGGATGCACATTAAAAAAAAGTAACAGACTGCTGTGCGTTCATTAAGAGGAGTCATGGTCCTCTGTCTCAAGTAAAACAAAAGCTTTGCTTAGTGCTTGAAGCCAACACCCACTTAATCATGGTAACTGACAGGAACAGATACATCGTTTACTCTGATGTCAATTCCACAAACTCTGTGGAATTAAGTTTTATTAAAACCTGTCTTCAAAGAAAAAAAAAATGCTGTTAGCTACTGCTCTTACATTTTCAAAGGCTTTGAGTCTTCTGTGCAGAACAGAAACGCAGAAACATTGCATTTGGAAGAGAAATGTCCTGAAAATGAAAGGAGTCCTGAATATTTGATACTTAAACAAGTGCCTGAGAGACAGGAGCTGTAGGAACATTTGAGGGAAAACAACAATAACCACCAACACCATGCAAAGGTCCCTTCATTCCAGGATAACACTGTAATGATTAGAGGCACAGTCCCCATTCATCATGTGTAGTAAAAAGGCAAAAAAGCAAGCAAGAGCTTGAACTTCCCTGCTATTGGGTATTCTCCCCTAAGCAGTCATTTATCCATAAATGATGCGGGGTGATCCTTTGAGACTCAACTGAAGTTAAAACAGAAAAACAAAAGCCAGCCATATCAGCAGTGTTAAAACAAGTATTTGAAGTATTTACTTTTAAAAACCTAGCCAGACATTCTAGTAAATACCAGTTTAATATTCTCAATGACAGTGCCAAGTTACTCCACAGAAGTTTGAAATAGTTTTTTAGATGTGACTAATGCTTATTAGAAAGAGAGAACATCTTTGTTGAAGCTTTGAACAACAAAAGGATGAGAGTGAACAGTCACAAGCTGCAGTAAGGGAAACTTCAACTCAGCACAAAGGAAGAAACTCACCATGGGAGTAGTCAAGCACTGAAGTAGACTGTCCCAGTAAGGCTGGGCACTTTTTACCCCTTAAGATTTACAAAACTCAGATGGACAAGTTTCTGAGAAACTCACTTCAACTTTGATTTTAATTTTGCTTTGATCAGGAAGTTGGATGAGGTAGCCTCCAGGGGTCCCATCCAATCTAAATTTCTCTAATTTTGTAGGAATTCCCAGTCTGGAAGTCCCCAAGCCTACCTCATGAATCCAGAAAGCAAAGAAGAACTTCCAGAAGGGATACTATGGCCTTATAAGTGTACTCATGCAAACTAAACTATGTCCTAACTTTAGAACATTGATTTTAAAAATAAATTCAGAATAAGGAAACATTTAGTTAAGTTGACACACCTTCTGTATTCCAGGATAAAAAAATAATCTGTCTACTGCTGTACAATATAATTTTGTTTTCCAGAAAATTGATGAACTAAAACAGCAAAACCAAGGGGCAGCATTTCTAAAGAATAAGAGAAGAAGGAACATCCCAGAATCATTACTGTACGATAACCATAAGTAGAACTGCTTTCTGAGAAGACTCAGTCCATAATTTCTTTCCTCTGAGCTGTTCACAACTCTCCATGGGTTGTAAAGGTCTCCTGTCAACAGCTCTGACAGACTCAGAGACCCCTTCCCAGTGTAGTATATTACCCAGCATAAGCTCCAGTATATGATTGCTTCTTAGTATGTTATCTATCATATGATTTAGTGATAGACACCCCCCACTCATGGCAGATGGGTTGAACTAGATGATCTTTAAGTCTTCTCCCAGACCAGGCCATTCTGTGACTATATTCTCAATACTGAACTACAAGTGCTGACAATTCACACCTGTATTATTCATTTCCAAACACACGGCTCTCCCATGCACCATGTCTGCCTCAAGAGGCAGAAGGGAGCCCAATTTCACCCCAAAAATGAGTGAAACAGCCAAGATTTAAGGACATTCCTCTCCATTACATGCACACACAAGATCTCTGTTGAAACAGCTGTCTTCTTTCTACATTCCCTACCTAAAAAAAAAAAATAAAATCAGGAAAATCTCCAATTTTCTTTGGGATCCAGTCCCTTGCTCCTGAGATGCGCCTACAAGTTGGGAGGTGCTTCCATACTCATTCACATATCGAAACTGGAGTTGCTCACAGCTATCTGCAGCCTTTAAGCAGAATAGAGAATTGAGTCCCACAGAAATATCTCACATCCATTTTCTCTTTCCATTTTGCCTGTCCTTTTTCTCATCTTCTTGCCCTCACTCCCTGAGATTTACTGGGATAGGAATTTCCCCAAGAGAATTTGTTTTTCCCCCTGGGAAATCATGAAAATTTCCAAGGTTTGAGAACAGAAATATCTGAGACCTCTACTCTGATTTTGTTCTTTCTCTGTTGCTGGCTGGAGACACAGAGTGTATCCCATATAATGCTCTGGGGTTGAGAGGAAAATCAGAGTACTGGAGAAAGGAACAACATCTCTGTCCCCTTCGAAGCTCTGAGAACAAAATCTTCTAACAGAGTCACCATGAACACACTCAAGAAGTGGTGGCAGACAACATGAAAACTGAGTCTTGACAATTGCTAACAAAACCAGCCCTTCTAATTTATTTCTCAATAATCACATACAGATTAAAGCACCTATTTTTAATCTGGCAATTTATACAAGTTGCCTTAACACAACAACATGTGTATCACTACAATTTGACAAAAAGCATCTCCTGATTCTTCAGTTTAAAACAGAAATCCCCTCTTTCATATAATAATATGCATTTTCCTAAAACTACCCCTTCCCTTTCAGTGCATATAGAAATGCATGCAATGACCAATATTTGCTCAGAATGTTTTTATCACTCCACATGTTCAATCTGGCTATAGCTTCATCTCTCTGACATCTTTCATTCATTTTCCTGAAGCAGTGTGCCTTCAGGTATTATCCACTGTAACAAGAAGCGCTACTGAGAAGCGGAATGCTTGGAGACTCACTTGCTGATAATTTAATTAGCAATACAAAGCAGAAGATCCACTCTTTACATACCTGATTCATTTAAATTTGACATCTTAAAAGCAGCAACTGTAGGTTAGACACCAGTCCATTAGTCCCGTGTACTCTCTCTGCTATTCCTCTGCAGTAGTCATGCATACCAAAACCAGAAAACAGAACTGGAAATGTGAATTCAAGCACCAGAATAAGGAAGCAATTTTTGCTTGTCTCTACTTCACAAAACACGCTTTCAGTTTTGCAATGGACTGTAGCTGCACTATTAACAGCAAATAATATCTCCACTGTTTCATTTATATCTTAACAGAAACAAGATTCCTATAGAAAGCTTTGACTGGAAGAATTTAAGAAATAATGCATTTGAGATTAACCCTCCTATACTAACAACCAGGGGATGACAAATGACATCCTGTGAAAGAAACTGTGCTTCCCCCACACTTCAAATAGGGATAGGAGCAAGACACATACATGGTATTTACATGAAACGCAATAAACTGAAAATTAAAGCCCACATTCAGAGACAGCAGGATGGCTACAACAGCAGATTCTCCTCTTAAATCTTAGCAGTGCTTCTGATCTCCATAATTACTGTGTGACTAAATACTGAACCAAGTGAACCAATTTCTGTGTGAAATGCAGGAACAGATTCGCTGTATCCATGTGATGTACTGAGAAACACATCCACAAAGAAAAGGACACACAACAAATTCACACAAGCACAGAACATACACAAGCTCATAACAATAAAACGTACTTACACATAAATGCACAGCAAACAAAAGAGTACAGCTTCTACCTTTGTACTAAATCACACCATCACGTTTTCCTCAGTAGGATGTTGTCTGTCTGAAACCCTGCCTGACCTGTAATCTACTAAGTAAAAGAAAAGGGAAAACACTCAACACACCTGTGCATTTCTTCAGAAACAGCCACAATTCAGCAATATCTTTGTAGAGCAAGGAGATCAGACTTAAGGTCATGTTTCTCCTAATCAATTAAGTGCAAAATAGTTCAGCAGACAGCGATCTATTTATCTGTGAGCTTGTCTTCAGCATGCAGGGAGAGTACAGAACTGCATCCTTCAGCCAAAGCCAAGGCATCTGGGACACAATACCTTTCTTCAAATTACACGTAGAGCAACTGTGCCTTTCAGCAGCGCCAGGTCCTCCACTGGTTAGCCACTTGCTGGTTACTTACCACTTCTTGCCTTCCTGCATCAAGCACTGGCATGCGTTAGATTCCACTTACTGACTTTAAATGGGAACAAGTGAACTGACCAAACACCATCAATAGGAAAAAAAGCTGAAGTATGGCATGCCAAGAATCTCACTTTACAAACGCTAGTTTTAAACCTGTCCAGTAAATCCATCTTAATCTTTTTCTAACCACTCTTAACTCCTTCTCCACACGTGGAAATTTTGTAATGAGCTCAGAGACAGAAGTCCCTCAGAAATGGACCAAGCATGTCATACTGCTGAAAAAGTTCTTAGCCCAGTCTTTGACAGAACTGAACTGGGGTGTTTTCATTGGTGATAAACTCAGTGAGCACCTGTTCCCTATGAAGAATTCTACCAAAAGCAGCAGGAGCTGCCAAAAGGAAACATACTTATTTAAGTAAAGTGACTTTTTAAGTTGAGACACAAATCTTATCCATTAGAACATTAAGGCAATAGATAACAACCTATAACCAAGATATTCTGTATTATCTTTCAGATACTAATGCTCAGCCTTGCTTTACTTGGTCCTTTAAAGTAATCGTCTGGTGATGGACTACCTGACAATGAATGCACTTGGGGTTAACTACCAGCAACCCAGACTTGTTACTACAAAGAGCCAGCCCATGAATGAGTGACAGCAACAACCACGTGAAAACAAACAGACTGATTTCTCTCACTTGAAGATGTTTTAAGAGCCCTCTCCTGACAAGAAGGGTCAAGGAAAGAGGACAGTGAAGATAAAAAAGCTTGGATTGATAGCTGCATCTGTTCTCAAGATCCCATTTACAGATGGGAAAAGCTCAGTTTTAGCTCAGCATGCACAGCTCTCAAACAGTACCATAACTGCAAAGCCAAACAAATCACAAGCCACCCACAGACCACAGCAAAGGTTATTTGCTGGAGAGACCCACATCTGTTCTCACCACTCATACTGCTAATTATCACAAAGTAGTCTGCCATATTATGATGGATCTATTAAGAAATAGGTCAATTCAATGCCTGACATTAAAATTCAGCCTGAATAATATAGTTCAGGCATATTATTTTAAATTCTGCTATTGCATTTTTGGAACAATTCCTTTCTGTTAGATGTCAAACTATAACAGTTTCCTAAGTATCACTGAATGTTTTAAATCAAAGGTAGGTTTAAAAGAAATAACATTCCTTAGAAATGTTCTTACTCAACTGTCCTCTAATTCACAAGATCATTACTAGAATATTTTATTTTGATGAGAGCACAAAATTAATGAATGAATCTTCTCCCACAAGTCATGTAAATACTCTTTCGGTTCCATCACATTCATGAAAGTTGAGACAGAGCAAGTGACCTGTCTTGGATCAGGTAACAGCACTTGTTGCAATGTCAGAAACAGGATCTATGTCTAGTCTCCAAGTCACTGTCACCTAACCAGCTTGGTGGACGTGCCTAGTTCACAGAGATCACAACTCAGAATTTTATTTCTAGCTCTTAAACTGTACCATGGGTTCAGGAAGAACAATCTTAGAGAAATTCTATGATATATTATATGCCATATGCACATAGATACTCTGACACTCATTTCTTATTTAACAGCACAAAGCCAGTCTCAAACATTTGCTAATGAGAGCCAAGCATGCTGCTCAGGATTGACTACATATTACTGCTAATAGCAGCAGGAGTTTGGATTCACCTGCAACATGACTCTCTGAAAACATAACTCCTACTATCAGAAGCCTAACACAATGACAAAGCAGTCATCGCTTTCCAAATTGTGAACAAAGCTAGAAAGGCAGCTTTCTGGTCTCCATCCAAGGATTAAAAATAAATGAAAGAGGAGCTATACCCTTTTCAGAAAGTTATTACCCAACACCTATTCAGTAAGACAAGAATGATGATGTGGCAAGCTGGCTGCTCCCTGAAGAAAAAAAAATACAACATGAAAGTGAAAGAGGAAAAATAACCATACAGCATGTTGACTGTGTTTGTTCTCAGTGCTCTCATTTAGCTTCCTCCTAGTCTTCAAATCTCCTAAATTCATCCTGGACAACTCAGAACATGGCTGAGAGAACCCAAATGTAGCATTGTTTCAAGCCTACTGCCTTCCAGGATTAAGCAACTGTTCATATCTTCATCTCTCACCTTCAGGAGTTTTAATTACAGTGTCCTTAGGTTGAAGGATACAAGTGAATCATAGAATCATTAAGGTTGGAAATGACCTCTAAGATCATTTAGTCCAACCATCAACCCATCACAACCATGCCCACTAACTACATCCCTCAGTGCCACATCCACAGGGTTCTTGAAAGCCATCAGGGACAGTGACTCCACCTCCTCGCTGGGCCACTGTTTCAGTGCCTCATCACTCTTCCTGAGAAGAAGTTTTTCCAAATATCCAGCCTGAACTTCCCTTGGCACAGCTTAAGGCCATTATTGTCTTGTGGACAAACAGCACAGCCCACATACAACAGACTGAGCCTGTTCCTTATTCACTGGAAGGGAAAAGAAACCATACACAGTCTCCAAGGGAAGTGGCCACAGTCATCTGGCTGCACAGTTATTTCAGGTGAAGATGATTTTTCCTAGCACGTCCACTCTACAGGGAAATCTTTAGATTTCACTGGATTAGGGATACTCCACATTCCCATGAAATATCCTCCCGGGAAATAGAGGGCTTCAGCAAGAAAACAAGTGCATTTTATATTTAGCTATATTTATACCCAAAGCATAAAATAAAATCTGCAGGGAAACGCATTTCATGCTTACAGTACCTTGCCTCCTTGCTGTGTGTTTCAAGAAAACAACAGCAAACAAGAACAAATGAGCTGAATCTCAAAGCTCTCTTCTAGCCTTTGTGGTTGAGTCTGAAATATAACTAGATAGGAAAAATGGAACATGTAGGCACACACGTTAGCAATAAGACTTATGGGGCAAAGCTGAGAACTATTCAAACACACAGAAATAACAGCCTTCACAAGAAAAACCTATGTTGGTACGTATGTGTATATTTGGAAATGCATTAAAAAGATTTCAGCTCCTCTCATGCTCAAGTCAACCTCACCCTGATACCTCAGCATGGTCTGCGACTAAGATGTAGTCCTCTGACAAGACGGGGAAAAAAACCCAACAAAACATTAGAGAAGCTTTCAAAGGTTGTAGCAAAGTCAATGAAAGGTAGAAGTCTGTGTCAGATTTGTGAAACCCAGAGAGAGAAACCGTGACTGTGGCTTTAACATGTAACAGTGTGCATGTCCTAATAAGCAGATGCAAGCATGCAGCACAAGGGTAGAAGTGCTCATGATAAAGTATATTCAAGTTCAAGATTAATATTGAAGTATAGCTACTAAACATATTTTTTCTTCCATGGGCGTGGTACCTAGCAAAAGGCACATAGTAAAATGAGTTGGCACTGCGTTACCCAGCATGATGAGCTATCCTTAGACAACCATCTTCAGCTTAACATAAACGTGGACAAAATATACCTAGCTCACACCTGTAACCACAGACTTTATAATTGTTGAGCTTTGAAGTCATTAAACAATTTGATGCATCACCAGCAAGCATCTAGTTAAGCATACTAGATTTTTTAAAAACCTTATTCATTTTCTCCTTTTAATCCTTCCTTGTGCTAAAAAAAGTAAAAAAGGCTTAATTCTTTTCCCTTTAGTTTGAATCAAAAGATTCCAAAGCATCAAAAATTAGTTCATACATTCTTCACACACACACGTTTGTATAAAGCCATTACTTTTTTTTTTCTTAACCCACCTCTATACAACAACAAAACTAACCAATTTTGAGACAGAATTCAAGCTGAAAACAGCTAAAGATAAGTCATCAGAAAAAGTCTCTGAATCAAGCAGAAACCTGAATTTTAGCAAGTACAAGCAATCAAAACTCCTGGTCTGAGAAAAGCAATAAAACCCATCACCCATAAAGACACTTTTTCCATGAAAACGAGCATGCTTGTAACACCAATAGTTGCTGGAGCACTTAAAGGGTAAAGGATGCTGTTCAATTAACAGGATGAATCCTGCAATATTTCTTTTTGAAGGATATATCCAGGAAGACATATAAAGAAAACGGAGACATTATGCCTTAAAAGTACACTTTCCACTGCAAGACAACAATATACTTAAAAGCTTGGAAGATCTCATACCTTATACTAGGTATCCAGAAACTAAAACAAAAGCAAAAAGAGACTACTGCAATTTCTAAAGAAGTACAACACACCAACAAAGAACACAAGTGTAGTTATGGGACTGGAGAACCAAGAGCTTCCCCCAAAAACATGACAAAAGCTTGCCCACTGAATGTCTTGCACATTCATTGGTTTTAATTTCTAGTTTCAAAATAGAATATTTTTGGTGGTCTTAAATTTTTGTCAGTTTATGTTTTTCTATTTGTGTCCATTCTAAAAAAATACCTACAAATATTTAATCACAGTCCTCTCTCTTTCAGTGTACTGAATAATTTACCATGGCTTCCATTTCAAAGAGATAAAAAATGTACTTATTTTCAAGTCAAACTTAAACAAGCAGGAGTTAGCACGTGGTGTTTGGTGATGTTAGTGTTTGTCCACAGCTGCAAAAGACAGAAAAAAAATACAGATTTGACCTCTTTAATTTCATAAACAGCTGCAGTGTCTATACAGAAGGGCCTGCAATACAACATGGTCACTGCAGCTGCATGGAGATGAGGAAAAGAGGACAGCTGACTCCATACCAACTTTGTCAGACACAGTATTCAGAACAGAGTACACCAGAGACTGAAGTCTGATAAAAACTGAAAACTGTCATTAAAGGTGGAAACAAGTCACCACTTGCATTAGATACAAGCTAAAACCAAAATTCAGGAAAATCAAGGGAACGAAACCCATCATTATACCAGCAACGGGATTAAAAAAGCAAATAGAATGGAAAAGAAGAAACAAACATGGAATTCAGTGGTAGCAGAAAGAAAAACTGAACAGGAATGAGTGACAATAGGAACATATGAAAGCAGCACAGAAATATAACTGAGGAAAAGAAAAATAGATATACTTTGTATTCTGAAGTATACACGTACACACAAATAACATCACTCCGGAAAGCAATTATATCAAATGAAGCATTGTACCATGACCATAACTATATTTATAGTCAGAAGATAAAACTTTTTCAATGATAGGAAACCCTTTTTGTGACCCTTGAAGTATACAATCATTTTTTCCAGTTTAACAAGATACTCAGGAAGCAGAAAATCTTTCAGGTCAAAAGTTGCAAGAGAACACGTTCCAACAAAAATATAAAATGCTCTGCAACATTGATGGGACACAGATAAAGACTGCAAAACTATTTATTACAAAGGAAGGAAAGGAAAACAACTTTTGCAGAAACCATCATTCCCAAAATCCTGAAAGAACAAACAGGACAGAGAGAAGAGAAACTTCCTTCTGATTTGAGATGAAACTAAGAGACAGAAAGCGCTCATTCTATCACATCTCCAAAACACCCAGTTGAACAAGTTACTTTAGTACTGGAGGATCACTCATAGCTATCAATGAAGTAGATGAAAATGGTTACTAGGTGATCCCAGTTACCTGTAATTTCAGATTGCTGAGTTTAGGTAAAATCCTGCAGAGCAGGCCATCAACCTTAAGTCTTACTCATTCTCCATGAACCTGACTAACGTTATTGTGGCATTATGCTTCAGAATGGCCAAAACCCAAAACAGATCACAAAAAATACCACTGTCCTCCTAGCAGTTTATTTTTCAAGACAGTTTTGATTTTGATGCATGATTTGGAATTTCTGCAGTCAAGACGTGCACACTGCAACAAACAGCACATGGCCCTTAGTCATCTTTGTGTCCCTCTGCCAGATTGCTTCAAGGAGATCCCTGTCTTTTTTGAACTGGGGAGCCCAGAACTGGTCACAGCAGTCTAAATGTGGCCTCATCAGGGCAGAGTAGAGGGGAAGGACCACCTCCCTAGACCTTCTGGCCATGCTTTTTTTAATGCATCCCAGGATCCCATTGGTTTTCTTGGCCACAAGGGTACAGTGCTGTTGTCCAACCTACCATCCACCAGCATCCCCCAGGTCATTCTCTGCTGAGCTCCTCTCCAGAAGGTCAGCCCCTAACCTGTACTGATGCATGCAGTTATTCCCCCCCAGTTGCAAGACTACAAAATATTACTTTTATTTCTTCTACTGCTAACGCTTCCCCTCTCCTGGGCTTCCTCATGTTCCACAGTACCCTCACAAAAAGAGAAGACTTAACATCAGCAAGAACAAAGCTTGTTTTACACCAGTCAAAAAGAAAACAGAGAGCACAGGGAGTCTAATTGTTTCTGGAAAGCCAAGGTGAAGGACTGCTCCAGGTACTCAACAGAAATTCATTTCTGTTCAAGAAAGAAAATTTTGATACAACAATTTCATCCCTTGTGCTTGATGCACAATATTCTTGGTTAATTATACTCAGAGTGTAGGAAAGACAAAACTTAGACCATTTACTCTCTGTTGAAAAATACAATATACCTGATCTTTTCATTTTGTAGACACAGTATTTTTAAGATAAAAATATTGTAGTACAGAATTCAGTGATCTCTTCAATAAAACACTTAGAAATATATCTAGCTCTACAAAAAGCTGTTTTAAAATCCATAAACAACTGCAAAGAGGCACAGCAGCTGCAACTATGTCCTGCTTCTAGTTACTGAGAAGCAAACAGGAAACATACCCCTACCTGATTGAAAAAGCAGTCAGTCTGTGAGATTCTAATCAACCAAAACAACAGGCATTTTCCTTCTTCTCCAGGTTCCTAAGATGCTTCCTGGCCTGTTCAGAGTAGCAGTACGGAGCCCAAGCTTTCCAACAGCAGCACTACCTTCATTTTCCTTGTTAAGTACTGCTACCCACACTATCACTATATTTACTTTTGGCCTAGGTGTGACAGCAGGCATGGCTGCAGACTCAAAAAACAAAACCACTCCACTGCTGAGTGCTTTTTACTAGTGTTAGCCTCTGACTGTAGCTTGTCTTGGAAACTCTCACACTGCTCTGAGGTGAGCAGTTTGGTGCTCTGTGCCCTTTCCATAATAAAGAAAGGACATGTAAAGAAGGATGAAATTAAGAACAAAGAGCAAATCCCACTTGTAGTGATTGACACACATAGGACCTGAATTAACACTCTCAACATTCACACATGTAAGGGACTACCTGCTCACAACTTCCAACCATTCTCTCCCTCCTGTTGTCTTGGTTAAAACTACTTGTGGCTGCCAGTAGCTCCTATCTTTCTTCCATTTTACTGCTGACATGATGAGAACCAGATTTTTCAGACTCCCAGTAAAACAGCAGGGAAGGACACTTGTTAGCTCCTGAGGTCAAACCAGCTGAGGTGCAAAGCAATTACTTCAACAAATGGTACAGAAGAGCTGATGGGGCTGTACATCTTGTTTCCCCTTTTTTAATTTAACATTTTAAAATTTTTGCAAGCCTGTAAATCATATAAGAAACACCACACCACTCCTGCACACACAGCAGCTGGTGTTCAATTTCTCCAGTTTCGCTAGGTGCTCCCATCCAAACTAACAACAGGACAGGTCACCTGCTACTAACCACATGCACACTCAATCACTTCAACATAATTTGACTTTTACTCTTGTTTTGGCACTAAGTGAAAAGCACAGAGTAAATGGATTAAAGATAAGGCTTCATGTTTACCTATTCAGGCAAGATGGCAGAAGCTCTTACCATACGTGAGTAGAATACAAAGACTTGCAGCTCTGTCACCATTGCAGTATTGGGAAAGCAAATAAAGCTTCTTCAATTAAGGTCTCACCCTGGAGCCAGTCTTTAAAGCATTCAGCAGTGTCCTCTTACCAAGACAGATACCACATCCTCGGCCAAAAGCCTCCTTCTCCCTGACTTAAACACAGAACAGCCTGTGACCACTACTATTTCAGACCCCAAGTAACAGTGGTGGAGCCACTGCTGAACACGTTTACACCTTTTCAGATCACTACATACACAATACTGAAATAATCAACTACAGATATTCGAAGGATAGGAAAAATAAAACAACCCAACAACCTAAAGCACTGCTCAGACATAAAGAGACCACCAAAGTAACATTAAAAATACTAAAAGCATCCTTACTCCTCAACTAGAGTTTATTTGCTGCACTCCATACTTCTGGGGGAAACTTCAGGTCAAGAAGTGGGATTTCTGCTTTAAAAATATCTTCTATATGCTTTTTAAATTGCTCTAGGGAAAAGTAAAGGGCAAAAGTGCCACAAACATTTTAATTTTATTTTTTAAATATAAATTCTGGGAATCTATAAAAGTTTTCCAGCAGCCCTCAGATATTTTTCTTCACTTAAATTTCTGTAAAGGAGTTTGACAGAGCTTAATCATAAGATATACTCAAATCTCTATGCTATTTTTTCCTGCTACAAGGAAATACAAGCAAATAGCTTCACTTTAATTTTCCTAGCTTATTAGGTAGAGAAGGAAACAGGAGCTCAACTGCAAATAAATAAAAGCATAGAAGTAGAACAGAGTCAGACAACAACGTCACCATAACTTATTTGATTTTGTTCTACGTTTTGCTTTTCTAGGGAAAAGAAAAAAACACTCCTTACCATACCTGAGCAAAAGGAAAAGACTTGCAGTACTATCACCAGTTTGCCCCAAAAAAAGGAACCAAGGAACCCAGATCAGCCTATCTTTGACACCCCCACCAGCTGACCAGAATTAAGCTCAGCCAGCCCAGATGGGATGGGCTTTAAGATATTTAAAGATTCACAGGTGTAGCCAGAAACAGTTGGGTTACTTCCTTTTAGAAATTGCATTTCAGCTCAATACAGTGGTATAAATCAGCAAGGGAGATGACTTCTGAATTGTTAAAACTGAGAAAGGGGTTCAGATCTCTTTTAAGTCAGCTCCCACATTACACAGCTTTTCCTGAAGCTGCTTTCTCCTGTGAGCCAGCAGAAGGGAGCAGATTGGCACGCCCCACAATTTGGCCTACTGTAACCTACAGCCTGTTTTGCTGTATTTACTCTATTTTCACAGTATTTGACTCATGTTTTCTGACCATTTTGTCTCCTCTTGCTTGCTGCTGCTGTGCTCTATAAGATGCCTCCTGTCTTTGAAGTACTGGTGCTGCCTGAAGGTACTAGCTGCAATCTATGGCCTCTTCCATCCTGAAATAGAATTATGTAAAGGAATTTTTTTTTTAATGTAAACTATCTAAAAGTGAGCAAGTCCATTGTTTAGAGAGGAGACTTCAAGGCAGCAACGTGACTATGTTGTGACGAATCCGTAAGGTTCGTGTGGCTGGTGAGGGTTCTGGGTTTGCGTGCCCTGGGACTGAGAGAGAGGGGACAGAGCATTCTCATTGTTAAATGTAAACAGTAACAATAATAGGGTTTTGTAACTAAGAGAAGGAAGCAATCTAATAGAGAAAACAGTTGCTATTACTCTGTTTACAGCTTCCTGTCCCCCCTTCCAAACATGCCAGGTTACTCTGTAACACTAAACCGAGGTGATCTGAAACTAGGCAAGTGGCTGAAAAACTATTTGATAAAATGCACTTAGGAATACCTTTTCTCTTTCTAAAATTGCCTGCTACTGGAAGCATGTCAGAATGGAAAATAGTGCAGAGCTGTGCTTCGGCAACTGTGAGAGCTTCAACCTTCAAACTCTGGACAAACTGTTTGTTTAGGTTGTAAACTAGATCCACAGCTGCTTGGTGACTCAGGCACCTTCTGAGCATGTGGACCAGACCAGGATGCATATGGGATATAAGGAGATCTCCTTTCTTAGCTTCCCACTGCAGATTAGGGATCTCCAAATAAATGCTTCAAGGGCCCTGTGAATACTCTACTCAGCAAGTGGTGATATCTAGGTATCTAAAGGCCATTAGGTTTAAGGCTGTTAGAGGAGGGTCCTAGGGTCTTCCTTTCAGGCTGACGAACCCAAATTCCACTAATGTAATTTCCTTGTCTTTGAGCCTTGGGAGCTCATATGAAGCTTAAATGGTACTGTGCAGATATACATCTAGCAAAGCAGCTCCTCACACGAACTTAAACATTTAGACCCTTTGTATTACAATGTAAATCTCAACAGTTCAAGTCACAGAAAAAAAAATTTCCCCTCAGGATATTTTAAATACATGTTTTGCCACATTGCATGTATTAGAAGATGACTCAATCTATATTCCATTTCTGTGATGCTTTTCATGCCATAGGGTGCTTAGTTGTGTCTACAAACTGCTTCATCTGTGAAGCATTACAACTTTATATCGCAATAACATATCTGCTTGGACCAAATAACGTATGTATCTTTTCATGAAATATTATATCAGTACTCTTCATCATTATGGAGACTGTCACATCTTATCTGATTCAAGTAAAAAATCATGTTAGATTTCTGTAAGCATAAAAAAATGTTTTGATTTCAGTGACATACATACAAAAATTCTGCTTTTCAACTTAAAAAATTTGTTCTACTAACCATGTAGGAAAATGCTCAAGAAACTCAGCCTTATTTTTTTTTAATCACTTTGATTTTTTTTAAGAAGCGCATTCCTAAAATAAGTCTGAGTTAAATTTGCAGACCAACATCTGCAAAAAGTATCAATACAACTTACCTTGCAGACAAAGAACATAATTTTCAATAGCTGGAAGTCAGGAAGAAAAAAAACAGCAAAAACAGAGAAGGAACCAAGGTCAAATGTCTTCAATGAAAAGGGAAAAAGTTCATGCTTTTTCTTTCATGAGAAAGATAGTAGAGACCAGGTGGTACTTGCACCTGAAGTCCTTAATCAACCTTTGACAACCACAGTGTCAGATCATACAAAGACAGTTATCACCACATTCACAGTTCAGTTAAAATGCATGAACACATTCTAATGGAGTCCTAGAGGCTCAGATGAAGCTAGAGAGTTTGATAGGTAAAGGAGAGCTGCATGCTTCGGGGCTTCCAGGAAGTACAAATTTTGAGTTTCAAGGGCAAAAACCTGTCTATGGCTTGTAGTCCTGAAAAGGTAAAGTATCTCTAATGTAAAAGGACAGTTGCAGTATCTTGAATTCACTTCACACAATAACTCTCTTTAAAGACAAGACAGCTGACTGATTGATGTCCATTTTCTCATATACACCTTCTGAATTCACTAATGACAGCAGGAATTAGATAACTGACTAAAATAGTCAAATGTTTGGCTAAAACAGAGAAAATGGTCATAAAAGTTTAGCAATTAAAGAGTAATTCTCCTACATAGACTCTCTGCATAAAACAAGTTATGTTTTGTGAAAGCTTACGACCTTCACCTAAAAGTACACAGAAATACAGGTTTTATCTTTCCTTCAAAGAAAAGCACGAGAAGCAATGATCTCCTGCCCCCAGAATCAAAGGACACATTAAACAAGTTCTTCAGATAGCTCTCTGACATATATAGGCTGCTCGAAAAGTAATAGCTTCTGTTTTATTCTGTTGGCCCACAATGGCAGAGGTGGATGTTGGTGGTATGGCACTAGAGGTTAAACCTTCCCACCAGTATTCTGTTGCATGTTGTTGCTGTGTGAAGGATAGTAGCAGAGGGGCACTCTGACATAATGGCACCTGACATGAAAGTGCACATGAAGCAAAGATGTGGAACTGAATTCCTCCGTGAAGAAAAAATGGCACCCACTGACATTCTTTGATGCTTGTTGAACATTGATGTGAGTGTGAATGTGAATGTGAGCATAGAGGGGTGGCGGTAGATGCTGCATTTCAGCAGTAGTGACAGCAACAGTGGGTCATCTCCACTGGTGCTGATCACTGTGAGTCTGGCATGCATGGTCTTGTTCATCACTAGGGAAAATGCATAGCAAATGATGGTGATTGTGTTGAAAAAAGGCATTTTGTAGATGAGAATTTGTTCTCTCACAGTGTTATTATGCTCTCTTTATCTGTTGTAGTTTCCATACTAATTTTGGAGAGACCTACTTCATGTGAACTATATGTCACACATCATGTAGGCTTCTAAAGTGATTGCTCAGGTAAGTCAAACAAAGAATTGACTCAGAAAATTAATCATGACTAGTGCAATTCAGCAAATACATTAATACTACCCAGCTGAAACTCTGATTTTCAGGATACAGCCCAGGTGGGTTAGATTACTATAGTAAGATTCACAGATCACAAGGATTGCTTTAGTCAAGGACAACACAAAGATAATTTTTCACCAGAATAGTACCAGTTACTATTTTTAATGTATATTCTCAAAAACCTTCTGAGCTTACAGGAGCATTCATTAATATAATTTCTTTCTCAATTGCCCCACAGTTCTGAAGTGGAGGTTAAGCAGAGAAAACTCCTTAAAGATGACTGCAAGCTACCCCCTTCAAGATCCTCTTCTAACTTGCTCCCTAGCATGATTTCTTTGTGGTCTTACTTTAACAAAGTTCTGAAATTGAAAAGTAATTTTGAAATCAGAAACAATTAAAGTCTGATAAAAATAACAAGATTGGACAGAGATAGACTGCATGCTGACAACAGATAGACTGCATGCTGACATCGCACAAAAAATGTGAGATTTTTCCACCTGGGGATAAAAAGGGATGATAAGGAGAAGCCCCAATGGAAGATTCCTGTATGTTCCTGTATCCTCCAGTTCGTTTTTTGGCCTCACTCCAGAACCTACTAACAGCTCTGTCACTAACCCAATTTTTGAGCAAGCTGACAAACTAATTCTCTGTATTTAAAGCTGCAGACAAATACTGAAGAAGAGTAAGTAAATGTGAAAACTAAGACTACAACAAATCATTCATTTTAGAAAAAACAGCAACCAACAAGATTCAGGAAGGTTTTATGCCAAACTCAAGTCAAAGCACAAGAAAAAATAGTGTGTGAGGTAGTGTTAACTGCTGACTGAAACAGAATCTCACTGGGATTTTTTTCCAAGATCACTGAACAAGAAATGAAACTCAACAGTTGTGTTGATCTTCACTTCCTGCTTTGGAAGGAGATGTAGCGGTTCTAAAATGGGGAAAAAGTATGGAATTAGTTGAAACCAGGAAGTGCTGTAAATCTTACAATAAACATTGGTCCCTTTAACTTAGCTTGCTTTACCAAAAGGCCACATATGTTCAACCTTTTCAGGTTAGCTTAACATTTGAGGTTAATTTGATGATCATCTGGGATTTTGTTAAACACTGCAAGTATACACAGTAAAAGGAAGTAGTACAGACCATCCTATTAAGCATGACTTCAGTATAGCTAAACAGATTGCAACAGTACAGGAGATTGCAAATGTCTTAAAAGAACAATGAAGATAAAGGGAATAAATAAAGTTACATCCTGGCTCTAGTACTGGTTCTGCCCAAAGAGTAAATACCTTCTTGTTGACAGTTCTCCATCTGGAAAAGCAAAACCACGCTGTAAGAATAGCAAGTGACTTTTTATTGAAGTGAGGTTTCTCTGCTTATTCATTAGGGAAACAGTAAGTACTTTTTTTTCCACTGTTGCATTATTTTTTTCAAATATCCCTTCCTCACTGGGGTATATAATCCTCAACAGCCATGAAAGGAGGGAAAATATAACTTCCTCCTAACTCATATCATACTATGGCATTATGCCACATATGCTAGTGCCTCTAATTAAATAAGAATTTTAAACAGCATCAATGTTCAGCAATACATTTTTTTCCCATTTCAAGAGTTGCATGCTAAGTCAGATTTTGTCTTCTGAGGATTCATTTTGCATGTATTGAAGTGACACAACTGATTTTCACATCTCTTCTCCATTTGCATACATTCACACCCCAAACATCACACAAAACAGCCCTTAGAAAAGGTCTGTTCCTTGTAAGAAGACTCACAGATAGCCTAAATCTTAATAAGTGAGAACAAAGAGGAAACCATAGGCAGTGTCTGGGGAAGTCCAATGGGCAAGGATGCAGGCTCATGGAGCTCAGCGTCAGGAGATTGATTGGAAGAGGAGCCTAACAAGTCAGCTCTTGAATTACCCCTAATCACATATGTGTACATGTTTGGTTTTTTGTTCAAATGTGTGTTTTTCTCACACACTGGTTTATTTCCTCCTCGGGGAACACACAGGTTACATCCATAAATGTAATACCAATTTTAGAAGTCTAATTTGAAATATTTTTAACAGACAAGAAGAGAACTGATGCGGCTTTTGTAGAATTTATATTCCTTACACAGGGGAGGAAAACTCTACAAAGAAATGACACCTTTTTAACCTTTTCCACAAGCTCAAAAGATACTTTGTTATAGTATTTCATTAAGTTATATGATGAAAATTGCCATGGATGCAACAACTATCTGACCTATTAACACAGTGACTATTTTGAATCAGTTTTTCTGAAGGATTCATCACTGGGGATTATGTGGTGGCCTGTACATCAGTATCCCAGATCTGAAATACTCCTTCAACATTCTGAACACAACTTGAGAAGTAACATCTCTGTCTACAAACTAAGTAAGGCACCAAGGATTTAAAAATATTTACTTTTATACTATTGCTATTTAAAATATTATAGTTTTATACTATTTGAAAAGGAATTCCAATAGCTTTTTCACAAAAGAGAGAGGAAATAAAAAGTTATTTCAGAAATCTTGAGACCACTCTTAGAAATTTGCTATCTTCTCTCACAGTGTACATCTTATCATGAGCATTAAGCATTCCTTCACTCTAAGTTCATGACAAAAAGAATAAAGATTTTAGAATAAGAAAATAAATCAAAATAATCAGGAAAAAAAAACAGAGTCCAACAGTTACACAAGGAGGGTGAGGTTTTATACAATGTCAACTCCTAAGTAGAGGAAGAAAAACATTTGCCAAAATTGCTGCATTGATACCTCTGAACAGTAACAATATCTTTATCCTAAAATGTATATTAAACTGACTCCACCAGCATAAGCTGCCCTCAAAATTCTTTCATTATGCTCTGAAATTGATCTTTGATGGGAGAAACAGATCTTTTTTAATGTACATACTGCTTGGGAACTTTTCTAGCTTTGGGGGGATGACAGCTGTGATCATGCTTTTACTGACAGTCAATGTGTAACTTGGTTTAGCCCAATAAATCTAATTTAAGCATTTCACGGAAATTAAATGGTAACAAATTTTGTGGGTGTTATTTGAGAGGAAAGGCTTTTCCAAAAAATGTGCACAGATCTTCAAGAATCAATAAGCTAGCAAAATTTATAGTGGTAAGACTGTTGAAATGCACAAGCTCTTTTGGCACATAAGAAACATATAGTTCAATACGCTTCCCAGAGCACTGCCACACACCTTACACACCTCTCTCTGCCTTGGCAGACTGTAGTCTGTTTATTTTTACAAGAGTTATTATAAAGTTAAGCCAACTTACCCTTTGCCACAGAATCCAACCAGGAACACCATTCTGAGAAAAAATAATAGCTCTTCATTTCTGCTACAGAAATTGTTCTCTGATTCATCGTGAGAGTAGAGTGTCAGACAAGAAATGTGTCCACTTTCCCCTTCCTCTGCTCAGAACAAAATGCCCACAGAAGGCAAGAGCTTTCATATAAACTGAACTTTGTTCCACAAATGCAACAGGTGGCCCAAGATGACTTTACAAATATATTTTCCTCCAGTAGTGCCACTGTTCTTGTAATCATCTCTTTAATGAGAGTGCTCTCCCCTCATGTCCCCACCCCGAGTATTTGCACACTGCTGATATACCCACTGTCTGATACAGTATATCTAGGCTATAGGGTCAGGCCCTAGACATTTTCTCTCATGTTATCCTTCAACAAGGCAAATCAAAACATTCGTAACACTATCTGGAATGAGCTGTACTGAATTGCTCAGTCATGGTTTCAATATTTCTATGCAGACTATTGTCTTTTGAGGGGATTCACCCCCAAGCCTCTTCTCCAAATTTTCACTAGACAAAGTTCAATGACATTTCCAGGAGATAATGGAAGATTCAAACATATAAACTCTAAATCTCAAAGGAATCCCTTTTCAACACATTTATCGAGTCAGCTAATGAAGGTGTGAACATAGCAACAGCAAACACAGCCTCACAAGCTTGGGCCTGTATAGCATGGCTAATAGTAATTAAGTCGTAGTGGCAAACTGACCAGAAATCTCAGTGTTTACACAGATCCAGGCAGGTTTTAGCCATGTTGAACATTTGAGGTACTGAAGTATGCCCGCCCCTACTGTACTCATAAACATTGTCTGGAATATATTTAATTCTGACATGTGCTGCTTCCATGAATTATGCTGTCCTCTCTGTAGGATATAAACCACATGCTCTCCATGCCAGAAAGACCAATATCCAACAGAAATACTCATATGACTTGGAAAGATGCATCAGATCTCCAGCCCCTCAGCTGACACAGGAGATCCAAGAGATCTTCCTCTAGACTCTTCTTTGTGACCTGCCATGGATGACCCAGGATACACCCCACCCTTACAATTCAAGTCTGTCAGTACTAGATACCCACATGGCTACACAGCCTTACTACACTCTGTCACATAACTTCTTCGGATTGGACTGGAAGGGCCCCAGGACACAGGGACCCTGTCTTTATATTCACTCATTACACACCCAGAGTGTACATGTGAAAGCGAACCACTGCAGAGCTTTGGACATCTTCATCATAAAACCAACCTGAATACAGTGTGAAAGGATGCAGACTACACAACGTCACTAAAGATTCTTGCTGTCTCTACTAACCATAGCACAGACTGAATATGGATGTTTCTGGAGGCCCCAGACTTGTTTTACAGCTTCAAGATGGCCAACTGCACCCATTCACTTAGAAAAAGAGTGAGAAGCTGAAGAACCCTGTGAGGATGCTCTGTTAGCACCACCCCAGGAAGTCCATTGCAAAAGACCACGGCAGGACACCACCTGGTAAAACTTCCCCTCCCTATGGATATGACCCATAGGAGACTGCATGAAGGCAGATCTCCCGAGGGCTGATATCCTACACAAATTCTACAGCTGATGTTGTACCCTCCTCCAGAAGCACACATAAGACATACAGTTAGGGATGAAAGACAAGACCATTATACACTTCTTGTGTAACACGAGGCCTGGCCATATGAGCTTAGGAGCTGCCTGCACAGGCAGGAGGGGAAATATGGTCATCAGCCTCAAATCCCTGAGGTTCAGAGAGTAACCATTACTGGAGTGACAGCTGAGTCAAAGGGATAAAGGCTGTAAAGGCAGCCTGGGGAAAAGACATCTACAGAGAGCAGCCAGAATAGGTTTAGGCCAAGGAGGACAGATCCAACCCTCCACAAATTGTAATAAAGTTATCTTTATTAAAATGAAAGTAGAGACAACTTTGATGAAGCATAAAGACTCTGGAAGCCAGCACAGCCTCTCTCATTGAGGTAAGGTCATGCAAAACCATTAACTAGGACATTTACTGTTCACATGAAGATTTCTATACTGTTTTTTGTTTTGTTTTGTTTTTTTAACATGGTGGGAAGGAGTGGAATGACAATGAGCAAAATCACTCTCAGCAGTTTCCAGAGATGCTAATGGGAAAGGAACAAAGCCCTGCAAGACTTGAGGCAACAGGGTGAAGTGGTTTTATTTTGTCACAAGTAGAGAAGAGAAACATGCATCATGGAATTCACAGACTCAAAGTACTTTGGAAATAAGTGCTTGTCAAAACTTTAACTTTAGCCAGGGCAGCTAGAGGATAGAAATGCTCCCAGGCTACATGATCTCACATTTTCCACAATCTAAAACCCTGATCCATGTTTGATGTACCTTTTGGTTTGAAACTGCCACTGAAGGCTTATTAAAGTCTGCCAACAGGAAGGTGGAAAGACTCTTATCAGTGCAAAAGGCCATAAAATGGCTTTGACCAAAACAATGGACTAGTTCTTACTGTATATGTAAGGTTAACATTAGAAGCATATAATTACTTCTGTACTGTCAACATAAAATGGATAACAGGAAGGGAAGGAAACAGAATTTTTGCATACTTGTAGACTTCAAAAAGAAAAGACCGCAGCAGAATCAAAAGGAGTTTTGGTATAATAATAACAAAGAGAGAAACAGCTTCCTACAGACTGCACACATCCATATGTAGTGAAAAGAACCCCTAATTAAAATATAATTGTATAGCAAGATTTATATTAGGAATCTAATTCTGAAGGAAATAAGCCTAAAATGAGGATTTTTCTTCATATTAGCACATGTTCAATATATTAAAGCCATGTTTCAATTCTGTGCAGTAAAAGTTTTGCCTATACTTGGGGATTTGTCCCAGTTCCTTCATGAATTGCCAGCAACAACTACTTTGTTGTTGTTGTTTTTTTTTTTTTCTGGTCTGATCAGAACTGAATGAATTGTTGAATTCTGATGATTAGTTAGCACTCAAAACCTTGGCCTCAAGAATATGGAGATCAGCTAAGTCAGGAAAGGTAAAATATTTTCATTTAAGAAGTTACAAAAAATAAAATAGAAGGAGTTATAAAATAATATGATTTTCATTCCAAACAACACGGACTACCAAAGACTCAGTGAGTACAGTACAAAAGAAGGTGTGAGAAAAAGGAAACATCATAGAGGCATTTTTCTCTTCCTGACTTTTTCCAAGCATAAGTATCAACATGAAAAAGAGAAATACTGAGAGCTTTGAAAAATTTATACTTAGTAGAAAGTTTTCATAGCATATTTTGACTTCAATTTCACATATTGCACATTAATTTAAAAACCAATAGAAAAAAAAACCCTTTCTTTAAAAAAACAAACAAATAAAAACAACAAAAAGCAATAATAGGTCACTGTGCATATGAAACCAAGAAAAGATTCATTAATTATTGAAAAGCCTGTTTTGTCTTAGCTCAGCCAGTCAGGGCTAACCTATCTCAGGGAAAAACCTCAGCAAAATGTAGCTTTGCTAAGCACAAAGACGATATAATTTTCACTCAGACTAAGATATTATTATACAATATACCATATGAAACAAGACTTAAGCTTGAATAGAAGTTGGCAAGTCCCAAATTTGGTACATTGCATTCAAAAAGCAGAGGCTTTGTGACTTTTTGAATATAGTTACAAACAGGTTTTTTGTTCAGTTACTTTTGTTGTCCCTGTTAGTTGCAGGGGAGTTGGACTGTATGACCTTTAAAGGTTCCTTCCAAGAAGCAGCTCTATGGTTTTTAAGAGTGGAGCACTCAGTGATGTTCTTTTACAACACTGAAGGGAGGTTCACGTAAAGCATTACAATCTGTGTTTGTTAGATACTATCATACACCTGGAGCTGCAAGAAAAAATAAAATGTCATGCATATATAATGTTTTTCTCCTGTAAGTGACAGTGTGTAATCACTATCCATGATTAACATCTAATAGGATAAAGATTTATATATTTTAACTATAACAGATGCTGGATCCCTGCATGAGCATACTTTCAGAAAACATGCTCATGCCTGCAAGAATCACTGGAGCTGTGAAAATCAGCAAGACCAATAGTAGGCTCCTTATTGCTTTTATGCACCTCACATGCTGCTCAACCTTAAGTGCAAACATTCTGTGCAGAGGTAAATCACAATACAGGATCAACTATACAATCACCTCACCAGAGCATATTTGGCGCGTGTGATTTCGCGAGTGCCTTCTACTGAATCTTGTTAGAATCCTAAAGTGACTTTCATGTCCATCCTTTAAAAGCCGACGTTGCGACATGGATGCGTGTCTCTGTATCTGTAGCAAGTTATTCGCTGAAGGAAATAAAAATCAGCTCTTCAGAAAAGCACACTTCTGACGCACTGAAACACTGATTTTGCTTGTAAATGTCAATGGAACAGAGGATTTCTTTGTCAAATTCAAGCACTACAAAAAAAAAAAAAAAAGACTCAGATTTAAAGAACTGAAAATAGACGCAATTCAGTTCAGTTTTTTGTATCATATGTGCTTTTCCTCAGAACCCCATGCCCATTTTTACTACAAAGAAAAGAGAAAAATTAGTTGTAGTTAATGGACAGAAAATGCCAGCTGCTTTCCACATAAAGATGCAAGGTCTCCTCAGTTTATAGCATACTTCACTCAGCAGAGAGATGGGGCATCTTGCTACTGCTTACAGTCTCTTTTCTTGTCTCCAGCGTGACCAGTATGAATAAAGGAAGCAGGGCTTCTCACATCAGCACCGTGGATCACCAGACAAAACTTAGAAAGAAAGAAAAAGCACAAAACGGTCTGATTTTCAATGTTCCGTCCAAAACAACAGCTGCTTCAGTTGAAGAAAAGCTCCCTCAAAGAATCCAGCCCATCAGCACTCCAAAGCCGCTTCTCATCCCAAGCAACTGGCCTTGCTGCCGGGGTCTTCACATCCTTCTCATTACAGAGAGGGGACGTTCAGTAGCTGCACGGAGAGCTGAGGTTTGTAATGAGGAAGAGCAGTTGAAGGTCTTTCACACGGTCTTGCTCTCAGGTCAAATCAGCACTCAGATGGGCAGGAATTTCATGCTGACATTTGCTGTGTTTCCTAGTTCTGGATCTGAAGCATCCCGTATCTCTCAGGGGCCTGCACTGTCCTTATGCCAGCAAACTAAATGCAAATACCATTGGCAATACAATGTTGTTAATAGAAACTACTCTATCGTTCGTTTTTCCTGAGTCAGGCCCTTATCACCAATCTCCTTTCCCTTCATCCAAATTCATATAGATGCAAGAAGTGAGCTGCTCAAAGGCTGAGCGTATCTCTAGAATCTGCAAGCAGAAAGATCTCACAAGAAAAGCTTGAATCTTCCTGGGAGTTAACAAACAACTAATAGGAAGGAAGGGAGGGGAAATTAATCCCAGGCTTTCTTAAAACACATCAGGAAACCCTACACTGTCTGTTCCCCTGTCTCTTTCAATGCAGGAGAGAGGAAATTGATAATAGTGCTTTACTTGGCAGTCAACAATATCCTGTCAATTCTGTTTAACTATGTCCTGTATGGCTACAGATCTACCACAACCCCATATATATCATTGTGCATATCAAACTGAAGAAGTGTTCTGAAATTCAGTTCCCAATGACCATTACAATAAATAACCATTGCTTAAGTCACATCAAAGTAAATATTAAATAACTTTGTACAAATACCAGCTTGAATGTACCTGGCTAGCAGTGGAGAAAATGCTTGACTTTCAACAGGCAAATCTGACAGTCTTGAAATGTGATGAAGAGAGGTAGAAAAATGAATAAGAACTGATGCATTTCATTCAAATGTCACTTATTTCCCAAATTCATTATAGTAAGCAGATGGACCCCTGCATAATGCATCTGTGTTATTCATCCTGGATCAAAGGCCTATCAGGCTTATTTAAGTAATAGAGGAATTAAAAAGAAGGAAGGAAGGGAGGAAGGAAAGGAAGAGTCTAGTGATGGAAAACCACTGCAGCATACACTGCCACTGTACTACATATTCAGGGTTCAAACAAAAGAGAATGCAGCTCAAATAGACAGATCACCACTGTTAGACAAAATCCCACATTTTCTGGGGTTGTTCTTCACCTGGGGCTCTTCCTGGCAAGCAATCCACTCTTTCTTCAGGGCTTTTGGGGCATACCAGCCTCCTGCCCAAAGGAGCCAGTCTGGCCATTGAGGGTAACAGGATGAGACCACACTTCACCCTCTAGCAGCCAAGTCACCAGCCAGAATAGTGACTGTCCCAGTCACTGGGGTACTGAGCATGCCGTGATGCTAGTGGCACATGGTGGATATCTCATCAACAAGGATTATTACAATGAAGCATAAAAATGTTCTCCTTGCTTTCTTCCTGTATTTAATGCACACAGGATTGATGACTTGAGTTGTAAAGTTGTTAAGTACACAAAATCCTACCAAAAGCTAGCCATTAGCTATATCCCCATTCATGAAACAAGCTATTAATCTTCTTTTGAGCACTCAGATATGTGCCTAGAAGCAAAAAATTAATCACAACAATGGCTGCGGCAGAGTGCAATCAGAAGGAAACAGATGGTGTAATGCAGTGTTTTCCAAACAGCAGCAGCCTCTGTCTCCAGGAAAATAACCAGAATATTTTCCCTCAACGTTGGCATTACTATAACAAATGCTTGTATTAGAAGAGTTTCTTCTGTGCTCTGTACAGCATCAGGAAACCCCTTCACAGTTTAAAGATGGTAATACACTTTGAGCAATATACGGGAGATCCAAGTAGACCAGCATCTGTTTCTTCTTTCATATCACATAAACAGTAGTCTTTGATGGGCAACACCTCTGTGAATATCTTTACGTCACCACAAACAGCTCAGTGCAGTCAACAAAATCATGGCAATGAGACATCTTGTACTTTTCTCAAGCTCCATCCATGGGTCTGGTTTTGACTGCAGGCACAGTATTGCACATTCACAGCAACCATGCTGAATTACATCTTTATCTTCACTGTAACTCTTCCTGGGAACCATGTGAAATTTTTATTCATAATATAACTTCAAGATTTCCTGGAAATCATTAAATTGAATTGCCATCACTTTCATTATTGCTGGATGTTCTTGTTGTTCCTTCTAATTTTTTGTTGGTATGAGAGCCTCATCTTTATGGAACATTTGAAACACCCTAATATGATTTTTCCCCCACATCTTAACAAGTATTTACAGATCCTTTCTTACATCCTTACATTAAATGCAGAGCTCTGAAATGTTCACATTACATGTCAACATATACCTCTTACCAGTGCAGTTCAGGAGGATCTTACAGCAGAATCAAAACTGATTAGCACACAGATTTATGTTCCTGTGTTTATTCCACTCGCTACAAGTTAATCTTCATGCCTGCTGATAAGCCACTGCCATCAGTGTTGCTGTTTGTTCTTGATTTTATATCTTGTTTGTCAGGGAAAAGACTGTATCTTATAGGCAAGAAATCATGCATGGTACCTCCTACAAATTGCACTTCAAGATTTCACTGTGCACACACTGTGCAGGAGTCCAGCCATGAGATCTATAGCTATAGATTATCCTGTCCTTTTCTCTTGAGTCCCTGCAGGTAGGATCTTCTGCAGAGAAACAGCAATATCAGAAGGGCTACCACTGTTTTTATCTCTGATAAAAACATGGAGGAGTGCAAAAGAGGTCTTGCAGGAAGAACATAAAAGACCGTGAAAACTATATGGGGAATTTGAGCATAAATACACAAAAACACCTAAGAAAATTACTGCTTCTTGAAACACTAACAACAAACACACATAGAAGCGAAATCTTGGTCTTAAAAAAAAGGTGCAATTACCATGTGTATATTTCAGTCTCGGTGCATTGTCAGTAATGGTGGAAATTAAATGAGGGGGAAGAAAAGCACACCACATGAGACCTGTTGTTTAGATTTTTCTGTTTAAAGCATGCTCCATTAGTTATCTCAGAACACAAATGATACTTGATTAGTTGAAAACAACAGCACAAACATCTAACTTGGACTAGTACTATGTTATTGAACAAAATTACTGTTTTGCACACATTAAAAAGATAACACACAAGTTATTTCTGATGTGAAACGTAACCCATTTTAAAGAGATATGCTGTAACAAGGGAACACCAATTGTTATGATGCTTAGTTCTGAGTTATACCACACTTAGAATTAAAATTATGGCAAGTAATGTGTTGATTTCTCAAATGAGAAACAAGCTGGCAAAATTAATCCATTCCAGGGGCTAATCATTAGGCTGAAATAGGGAAGAGTCAGCTACAGGCTGATTTTAAATCATAAAGGGAAGGTAGCTGAGATTTCAAAGACACAGAACTTGTTATTTTTACATTCAGAAACTCTACAAGAATGTTGTAGAAGGAAAATGTTGAGAGACTATCCAATGGAAAATCTGAGAAATAAATCACTACTCCATGATGCCAAGGATATTTAGACTCAAGAAAAGAAGGCTCTTCCTTTTTCAGTGTGGGTGAGATTACTATGAAGTTTAGGTTCATTTTTTACCTATACTGTTTTTATACTTGTTAAAATTTGATAGCTGTTTTTGTATTTCAGTTTTAGTCTACTTCACCAGAAAATTCTTTCTAATAAAATTATCTTAAAGGGATAGGTCTCCCATAATGTAGACTAGAGAAACTGTGAATTGAAATCACATTTATTAAAAATACCATGATATACAAGGAGTAAGAGAAGACTTTAACGGGGAAGAAAACTCATAAATAGCTATTAACTTGGATATATGAAAGTGAACCTAAAAGCTTCTGTTTTCTAAAATCTATCACTACCAGATAGTGATAAATATTCACATTACTTTGATATTAATTTATTAAAGTCTAGGAGGTGAAAATATTATTTAATTTCAGGAGAAATCTAAAGGAAAATCTTGAATTAAGTTAAATGATCCAATTAATTTAGCTGTCAAAGCTTAAAGCTAACCAAACATGCCTGCACAGAGACAAACCATAATTGTAATAAGCCTCAGCATCAGATGAATGTAAGTAGAACAGGGGATGAGATAAATGGGCAGCCTGCATTCTATTTATAATTACACATTATGCTGCTGAAGCACAGCTGCCACTCCTTCTTTAAAGCAATCACTTGAAAAGAGTTTAACTATTACCATATAAAATAAATCCTAAAATCAATACAGATTATTTTGTAACATAAGTGTACAACACACACACAAAAAAAAGAAAGATATAAAATTAGGGTTTCAATAGTCTGAAAGTGTCAGTATTTCATTGTAAAGGCAACTATGAAGCTTTTAAAGCCTATCATCTGCCCCTCTAATTTAAGCAATTTTATCCCGCATGTCTGAATTTCCTATGGGTTAGCAATAAACTTGACACCTGTCTCCAAAATAACAAATTACTCCAACATTAAGAATCAAAAATACTCAGAAAATCACATTTGCTCACAAATAAATAAGTAAATAAATAAATAAATAAAACCTAGAAGGAATAAGTCTATGTTACCAGCCAGGGAAGCTAAAGTTTAACATCCTACAAGACTGCACTTGTTTATCCTTCAGTGCAGTAAGTTTAGAATGTTATGCAACTTGCGGTCAGCTTCAAAACTGCAGAAGATGTTCTTGGAAAGAGTGTGAAAATTGTGCTTGTCCTTGTGCAGGCCAGGAGGACAGAAGAGGGGAAATACTGGGTGAGTGCCTGTCCAAAGGCAGAGGTAAGGGTTAAAGGTACACATTAAAGGTACTCAAGCATCTGCTACCTCCAGGTCACTAATTTTCTTCAATTCTAACAGGTAAACAGCCTGCTAAGTGACACAACAGGTCACCAGCAAGCAGTTTGTCCAGAGGCTTGTGGCCCAGCTTGTGGGCAGAATTGAAGGCGGCTGAAGAAAATGAACCCATTCAGACTGGGATGCTCACATAAATTATTTCTGGATTTTCACTTCATTATTCATATTAATTTCATAAGATTAATTTTACTCCCATGCTTTCACACACCTAGCCCATGCCTCTTCTACACCTAATTGCCTTTTTTGAGGCAAGTGAAGTACAAGGGAAACAGTCAACCAAGGCAGGTGGCAGAGAGGAGATTTCTCTGACAAAAGGAGTAAGAAAGGGATGCTGAACATGGAACCTTTGTCCCACCATGCACCTTTCATGCCTGGAAGCCATGGAGGCATGGGTAAGGGATGCTACCGACATAAACTGGGTAAAACAATGGCAGAGAAATGAAGAAGCTCATTCCAAAAAACAATTATATCTGCACATACACGTGTGTATACATATATAGATAAATAAATATTTAACAGAATAATAAATGCAGTCAGCAATGTTGAATGGCTTTCTACCAAACAACTCTGTGCAGAACCAGATAGGAGCAGAAAGTCAAAATTTGATGCTGAAAGAACAATTGCTTAGGTTTAAGAGTACTTGATTTATTTACAAAAGAAGGAATTTGAGCTTAAAAGTAGTATCTTTTAATAACTGCATAGAGCAGTTACATATTACTTACTGGCTTGACTGCTGGCAGAAGCAGCAAGAGAGAAAAAGGAGGTGCTCATATGTGTTTACACCATTGTTGGGTACTGCTTGTCTTCCAAGACTGGTCTGACACATTTGAGATCAGCCCACTAGTGAAACTTCAGTTTCAGAACACTGCCAAACTGGATAGGTTAGAGGGGGGATTTTCAGAAGGTCTTTTCCTGCAGACAGTTCCTTTCACAATACAAAATGTCAAATACATTATTGCTGGCTGCTGCATCTACAGATCTATACAGTTCCTAGCAGTGGTGGACCCTGGCTATAGATACTTACGTTCTCAGTAGTCTAACATGTGCAGTAAAAAATGACCACTGTGCACCTGCACAAAGAGCTGATATCATCTTGCCACAGCATCATAAGCCACAAACAGCCTTTGAGCCCTCTGCCTCTGCTATTGTTTCCTTCTGAAGAAAGTTTGCTCTTGCTGTGTGCTTTGGATCCAAGTGATCCTGCACTCAGTTCTCATCTCTTCCCTTTCAGACTTTAATTCTTTTCCACATTTCTCAATCCTCCCTCTTGTTTCCTTATGAATGGTAAATTAATAAAGTGAAAGAGTTTTCAGTTGAGTAGCTGCTTTGAAATTCTTTTGCATGCACTGTTACACCAATTACAAATCTATATGGCAGTAATCCACTCAGCACAAAAGAAACACTGCAATTAATACCTCACAAAGCTGGTGTGCATCTATACATAATACCTCTTAGAGATCTTTCAGAAATGCTATAAAAATCCCCAGGCTATAAGAACTAATACTGTTTTTTCTCAAACAACTGTTACAACACAGCACACTGCAACTTTCTGAAATGCCATAGGGATGCAAAAGTGATATATAACAGAAGTGTTTGGAGAAAAAAAAGACATTCTGCTAATATTAATAAACACAAAGAATTCCTTAACTGCTGATTTCAATGGTCGCACAAGTAGAACTCCAGCAAAACAGGATTCTTCCCATGTACAGATAAACACATTTAATTGAACTGGGATTAAGGGAGTTACCAGTGGAACAGTCAACATTTTACTAGACAGACAGACCAAATTTATCCAGTTCAGAGTTAGTTTCCCTTGTTCTGCTTATCAGCTAGCCAATTCTAATAGAGGTTTTAATTATGTAGTCATAATTAAAGACATTCAAGCAAAAGGATCTACATATATAGCAAGAAAGAGACCAAGGGTTCTTTGAGCATCTGGAGCTGCCAATGCCAAGGACAAGTCTGTGATTAAGTTACAAAATGAAAAGCTCTTTGACAACTAAGAATCAAGACAATTTTCCTTCTGAAAACGTAAAACAAACACAGTATGATATGCAGTTACTATGGTGTAACTCTTAGAAAGAATGAGAAACACATTCCATCTATATAGCATGTTATCAGCAAGTGCCAACATAGAACACTGCCACAGTCACATTGGCATTTTTTGGACATAGCTCCATGCCAAAGGGAGAATTCCTGTTCCCAGGATTTTTTTCCTCATTTTTTCTTTTATCAGTGCTACACTGTGAATTTTACTTGGGAATGTTCCAGGTAGGAAAAGCAGGGTAGTGACACAAGATGTGGCTCCTGGTTAAAGAATCCAATAACCTTGACACAAAATGTGACAAGTAGAAAGCTGCTGACATTATAAAGACCTATCAATTTGAAGGCTGGAAAGATTTAACATCACTATTTCCTCAAATGTGTAGTGCTTTCTTGTAGCCATCTGTCTATGTATCTTTAGAGTTCTTCAGGAGAGATCTTCACGTGTTTTAATAAAGTAGTACCACCAAGGCTGTGCACTTAGAAATCAATGGGAAAATATTTCATTGTTAGAATCTTCAAATATATTTTTACATCAAATCTGTTGAAAGACATGGAAGATTTGTTGAATTAAATATGTTGAGAAATAGCAACATGGTCACCTCCAGACATGGTCTGAGAGAGAGAAAACACAGAGAAACAACATTGTTACCATCAACACTATCCAGAAAGAAAAAGTCAAGGCATCACAAAAAATCATAGCCTACATTTGAGCAAAAATATTTTCCTGCATATTATTCGATGTAAGTAAAGCCTACAAAAAGTACACCGTGGGGATTCCCATAGCTGTAGAGCTGTATAACTTCACATCAATTCCAGTCAATAATCCTCTTCCTCCCTTCCACAGTTCGGTATTATTTGTCATATTTGGATTCAGATTTTTTTCCCAAACATAAATGATGTTCTACCTTCTCAGGTAAAGGTAGATCTGTGCCAGCAGTTTTTGTTTTTTTCCATACAGAAGAAATGTTACACAGCCATACCCTGCTGTCCATCAAGGATGTATTTCTGAAATGTGTGTCGTCAAAAATCATTACCCTGTGGTTTCCTTCTTCATCCTCAACTGACTTGATCCATTCAAGTTTATCTGAGGAAGACAACTGAACATTGTTAAGTTCTACTACTCGGGAAGAGAAAGCAAGAATACTTACACTAGAAGGCTGATTTTGGGAATATGCTTTCAGAGATGAAGAGGCTGGGATCTTTGAGGAGCAAGATCTGCTCTTGAAAGCTGGAATCCCTTCCAGGTGACAGTTTTGATCCTTCTCTTTCCACTCCATCTACCATACTGTATATAGTGTCCCAGTGCATTTAAAGTGTATTTTAGTCCCTGCAAACTTCCCTCCACATATCCTCTCCAAAATCAGGCGTTTCACTCGTGCAATTGACAACAGTTAACAGGGTGCTAAAAGACCAGTGGTGGAAATCCAAATCCAAGGACACAGCTATCTCAGGAAGCAGACATTTCAGCATGCAATCAAGCATTAATCAGTGACTTGATCAGGTTTGTGATATGTAGACACCACTGGCAGCAAGCTCCTCTGTTTGTTAGTAAAACACAGATCTGTATGGGACATCTTTTATTTTGAAACCTTAAATACAGGCTGCACAGCTGAAAGGTGTTGTGCATACTGACCTTATCAGAATATGGGATCCCAGATACATCCTGAGAGTCAAAAGCAGGTAGGAGAATGAAACAGAAAAGGCACAGATGGTGATGTTCATTGTTAAAGATAGAAAATAACCAAACCTTATAGAACTTCCCAGCTGTCCTCCAGTCCAAATAAAGCCAAATCAAACTAAAGTTATATCAGGGAAAATCTTATTACTGACTACAGTGATTTTGCAGAAGATAGGTTTAACTATGATATATGTAACACTTTATTTAACAGTGAATCAAGCCATGAAAACTTCTTTGCGTCAAGTTTCACTAATGGAGTAGTGACATGCCATATTTAGAACCAATCTATAAAAGCTATGATGTTGTATGAAAATAAAGTCAGATTAAGTTATAAGACCTTCATAAAGTCAGTGTGTGCTGATCTGTAAAAACACAATTAAGAGTGAGCAGTAATATGTTATGCTCTAGAAGTAAGCTCTGACACCATGGCACTAGTACACCACCTGCATGCCCTGGTAAAAAGATCTGAACAAGAGGGGAAATATTTCACACTGCAAATCCCTGCAGCTGGCCAGGCAACCACTCCCTGACCCACATACCAGAGGACACAGGTGACTCCTGGAATATCATTTCCATCCTCAGAAGTGTTCAATGCTCGTCCATGGTAAGTAGATCTGCTTGGAGGAGGAGGTTGGACTGGATGACCTTGAGAAGTCCTTTCGAATCCCAACTATTCAGTGACTGCATTGCCCACTTAGCTCCCTGGCTGTTTTTCTGCCACATTCACTGCTTATACTCTCCCCAGAGAAAAAAGAAGCAATTTTTGGTGCTTAATATGTATCACTCATTACAATTTCCAATTTAATTAATTATTTAGCTGAATCTTACCTTCCACATTTTAGAGTCATGTGAAGAAGCAAAGTGGTAAAGTAAAACTAAATTATATTATTTACAAGTTGTACAGACACACAGATAAATGATAGACACAACATTATATATTTAATGCTTGTTAGAAAGTACTGGAACTATAAGCATGGTAGCCAAACTCCTTCATCAAAAGAGAGAAAAATAGACTTCAAACCTAGCTTTTTAGACACTAAACTGAAGTAAAGCAGATGTATTTAAGGTAGATCTAAGGTTTGTACGAGCTTCCATATTTCCCAAGTATTGCCTGAACTTCTGACTGCAAATGAAGGAACAAGGCTCCACCTTTACATTGGTGTTTTTTCACCAAAAGCTATTGAAATTCTGCTTGGTATTTCTGCAGAAGAGAATTGAACAAATCAAACTGTGCAGAACTTATCTGGCAGCTGATTAGGTTATCACAAATTAATAGACTAAACTTTAAATTTCTTTGTTATGGATGGTTAAAACAAAGAACAGACTTCAAATCCTCCCATTCCGCAAAGTATCCATACCACTCAGTTTGCCTTACCAAAGGATTATGTCTTTTTATTTTGATATTCAAGAAATAAAGAACTAAGAATTAATACTAGATTTCTGAATTTGTGTACCCAATGACTCTAAATAACCTCTAAACATGATAACAAGTACAGTGAACATAATTCCTCATAGTCCATCCCCGTGAAATGTACTCATGAACAATCATGAACAATCTCATTCAAATATAATTTAACCAGAAAGAGGTCTCAAAAATGGAAAAAAAGTTTTGAAGCACCACCTTCAGAATATTTACTGGGAAGTAATTATGATACAGAATAAAATACTGTAATGCTTTTTTGCCATGCAACTTTACATTTTACTTGGAAACTGTTTTAAAAGATACTCCTTTTATGTATATTTCTGTATATTTTACACAAAAGCTTTCTGTTGAAATTCATCTGGCTATCTGACCCCACCTACCCCCAGATGCTCATAGACAGACACAGTCATTAAAGGACTGGCTGAACAAGATCCCCTTTCTTTTCTGAAGGGGGCCCCTCTAACAAATTATCTCGGAAGTAGACTTTATTGTTAGGCACCGAGTGATGCAATTCTTTATAGCAGTGAAGATGTGGGATCTACTTCCTCCACATCCTGACAAACAGTCACACCTCTTACCCACACTGTTAACATCCTTCCACCTGCTGGCATTTTATTGCTTGTCACTGATTCCAAGTTCAGCAGGAACAACTCTGAGCATCCAGTATAAGCTCCAACACTTCACAGTTTTATATCCATAACATGCATTAAGCCCATAATTTCTGGTTTAATGACAGTGTGAGGATGAGGTACAGCCACCTCCAGCCTGAGGCCTGGCTGAGGTGCCCCAGAAACACTGAACTTGGCTGGGAGCTCACCCCTTTCCCTGGCCCACAGTGTGGTAAAAAACAATACTGTGGTGTGTTACCTACTTTTACAGGGTTTTTGTAGGTGATAATTTATTGTCTAAAGAGCAAGGCCCTGAAGGAGAAAATATAAGTCATGTGGGCAGGCAGGTTAACTTGGGTGCACCTTGCTTGCTTTTCAGAGTGCATGTTATGCCTCAAATCCACGATTTAAGGCACTTTTCCATCTGAAAGAATAAACTTGAGATCTTGAATCTAATCACACTGCACCACACCAGAAACTGATAGCATATATAAAAAGCAGGAAGTACAAAAAACATGTGTTTTTCACATTAACTATGCAAGTATTGTAAATAAATAATAAAAGTTAATAGCAGTAAAGTATCAAAATGTCCTCAGTTAGCATTTAAGATAGATAAATAATTTAGCTCTGCAAGATGTTTATTACGAGTATAGTGTTCTCAATGGGAAATTTCTTATGAAGGCTATCAACCAGTGCACAGCTGCCAAGTAATTGGACTTCTCAGGATCAGAACAGGACAAGTGGAAAACATTAAAAATATTTGTAGCTCTCACTAGTTGGCATTTTAAAAGAACAAATAAGGTGTCCTGATACAAAACTAAATTACTTACGCTCCTTATTGTCGAGACTGATCACTTACAGATATTAAAGGCTGATACTACCACAATGCACACTTTGTGAATAAGCAGTAATGCTTTTCAGATTTTTTTCTCCCACACAATTTTGGATTACCTATGGAAAAACTAAGTTATGACTGATAACATTCACTGAACCTGAAAGAAGGAGAAATTTAATGGCTCACTAAAGAAACAAAACAGTCTCTCACACAAGGGAAGAACCAAAAATGTAATATATTTGGACTTCAGTAAGGTCTTTGACACAGTCTCCCATAGAATCTTTCTCTCTAAATTGGAAAGATATGGATTTTATGGGTGGACTGTTTGATGTTCAAGGAACAGGCTGTGAGTTTGTACCCAGAGAGCAGTGGTCAATGGTTCAATTAATTCAACCTAGACAGGTTTGAGCAGTGGGCCCAGGAGAATCTTATGAGGTTCAACAAAGCTAAGTGCAAGGTCTTGCACCTGGGTCATGGCAACCTATACTACCAATACACATTGGGAGATATAAGGATAAAGCACACCCCTGCTGAAAAAGGACTAGTGATACTGGTGGATGGGAAGCTGGACATGAGCCAGCAATGTGCCCTCACAGCCCAGAAAGTCCACCATATCCTGGGCTGCATCAAAAGAAGCATGGTCAGCAAGTCAAGGGAGGTGTTCCTGCCCATCTACTTTGCTCTGGTGAGGCCCCACCTGGAGTACTGTGTCCAGATGCGGAGTCCTCAGAACAGGAGAGACACAAACCTGTTAGAGAGCATCCAGAGGAGAGTCACAATAATGATCTGAGGGATGGAACACCTCCCCTAAGAGGAGAGGCTAAGAGAGCTGGGTCTGTTCAGCCTTGGCAATGGAAGGCTCCAGGAGACCTGAGAGCAGCCTTTCAGTATCTAAAGAGGAGCTATAAGAAGGAAGGGAACAGACTGCTTAGGGGGGTCTGTGGTGACTGGAAAAGGAGAAGTGGTTTCAAACTGAAAGAGGGTAGATTTAGACTGGATGTAAGGAAGAAGTTTTTCATAATGAGGGTGGTGAGGGACTGGCACAGGTTGTCTAGAGAGGTGGTGGATGCCCCATCCCTGGAGACACTCATGGTCAGGCTGGACAGAGCTCTGAACACCCTGATCCAGCTGTAGGTGTCCCTATTCCCATTACAGGGGAGTTGGACTAGATGACCTTCAAAGGTCCCTTCCAACTCAAAAGACTATGATTCTGTTTCTAAAAATAACACTTCTAGTTACAATCAGTGATTCAAGCTTATGTCTTCCCAGATCACCATCTCATCATGGATTTATTTCTTCAGATATAGCACAAGGTCATGTAGAACTGCACTCAGATTGTCAGGTAAATAATGATGCAGAGGAAAACATAGGGTATAAAACAACCACTGTCTGTACTTGCCTCCTATTTATTCACTTTGTGAGTTAAAAGTCTGATACTTAACCAACTCCAGTATTGTTTCATCCAGACTAGCAATTTGAATTCCCCTATTATTCTGCAATTTTCCTCTTCAAAGCCTGCTGAAAAACACTGTTTGACATATAAAACATCTTGTACTTGTTTAAGAGGCAGGAAGAATTTTGTAAAAGACTTTGGGTAAGTGGTGACATGTAAAATGCAAGTATTACTACCTTTTAAAGGAATAAAGATAAATTCTTAGTAAAAAAGAAAATGGTGTATGAATATTACATCTTAAAATGCAGCAGTCTTCAGCTAAAGGAGAGAGGATAAGCAGAAATGTCATGTGTCTAATTCACGAGATATGGAAGACTAAGAGCCTGATACAACACCAACTGAAATCAACCCTAAGATGAAAAAGGAGCTTGAGATTAATGAATGCTGATACGGGTATGCATCAGGTCAAGTCTCAGTCCAGCAACTGGATCCAGACAATCAAGTAGCCCTAGTACCCACAGTACTATGACAAACAGGTCAAGAAGGATCTCTGAGAATTGCAAGCCAACAAATCAACAATTGTAGTGTCTTTCCCTTCATAGTAGCTCTAGCACAGAAATCCTCTTCATGAGAGCCTCAGATGGCTCAGAGGGTTTTCCCGTGCTTTGAAAGTCATGCTTGAGAGCTCCTTCCTCACATCTATCACTTCACCCAGGGGAAGGTTGGGATGTATTTCACAGGAAGTGCAAAATGGTTGTCAGGAGAAGACTTCCAACAGACTTATCTGCATAAAATCAAACAAGGTGGTCATTTTCCAAATAAATAAAGTGTGATATTACATTGGCACATGTAAAAAGTGTCTCCAATTCTTACCCAGGCAATTGAGAGCCAGGTAAAGTGAGTGTAAACCATCTCTCTCTACAAAATGGAATTGGTTCTTTACACAGGACAGTCCTCCCTACAGCTGCTGAGCACCTTTCAAAGTGGACACTGTTGTGAAACTATTTAATCATGCAAGCAACTACATCACTTCTACTTCTTACTACTTACATTTTGCTTTTCGGTCATGCATCCGATGACACAGTTTTATAAAACAGAAAATCCTTCCATAATTTATTGCACTGTATTTGTCAGATGCCTTCAGAAAGAATCATGATTTATTTATTTTTCCAGCAAAGTCTAATGTCTCATACCTGTTCTTAGAAATAGTAATTAGGATATTCAGACTTATGTCGCACTACGTTCGTGGAAAAAGAAAAGATAACCTTTTTCACAGGCTTCCATAATTCTGAATGTAGCATCTAGAAATGAAATGTTCATAATATTTGCTATCATAAACAAGAATATTAAAGTCTCCTCAACTTCAACAAGACTGTTTCCCTAAATACTCCTAATCACACTTTTTCAGCAGTTATTTAAAAATATTAACAAAAAATTACTGTTTAACTATACTGTATTATTTATGACACAAAAAAAAAAAAACAACAACCACCAAGATTTTTTTTTTTTTGTAATAAAAATACTATAATTATCTCCAGTTTAAAAAAAAGTTACTGATACTTGAATTTTTGCATTGTACTGGTAGCGTTAGTAGACAACTGCCTTCTGGTAGAAACATGACTTAAACTCTAAGATGGATAACATTTTAATTCATCACTACCAAGGGCAGACCCAGGACAAAAGGTGTGAAAACATTTTCATTAAGCCTCAAAAAATCCACTACCTTATAAAAAATGCTTCTTTAAAATTCCTTTAAATGAGCCCAGTTTATCAGGTGGCAAAAAGGTGATTTATTACTTTATGCTATGCTTCATATTGCTTCCTCCCACCCCACTCCATCCCATCCTAAGGAAAGGAGTCCCAGCAATCTGAGCTGGATGGGAACTGCAATAGGGGTCCAAATGCAGCAAGCAGCTCTGTCAAGATGTACCATGGGAAACACACAAACTCACACACCTAAGAGCTACACAAACTGTTCCAAGGCTGTGAAGGCATGGTGCAGCCCTGGTGCAGCAATGTTCCTGACCTTATTTCACACTGGGGATGCTCCTCCCTCACCAATTCCAACATGCTCATTTGATGTTCCCTTTGTTGCCATGTCTTACAGAGATAACAAGTTACTCCAGGCAGAGAGCTGTCAAGTGCAGTATAGCTCAACTGCAAAGGGCTCAGCAGGCTGTGCGGAATGATACTCAGCAATGAAAATAGAACACAGCAGATAAGCAGCCTTTAAAACAAACACAGCTTCATTTATTCATAGTTAAACAACTTACCAATGAGTTATTAGCAACACCTTCTAAAAAAACAGGCTCTGACTCTCAAAAAAATCCCTTTCTAAAAGCATGAGTAGTTCAAACTAAGCTATTTTGTTTTCCCTGAATGTAACGATAATCTTCAAAGCTTGAGATCTCTGATAATAACAAAGCCATAACTGAAACTTTTAATTACTTCTTCCTGAGTAATTCCCCCTGCAGCAAATGACACAGCCAGTGCAGGCCTTGTGGTACCCCAGGGGACACCAGGACCCAGTGAGGGCTGCAGACTGTGGCATCCAGCACAGGCCATGCTCCTTGCACAGGACAGCAGCCCACACAGCAGGAACTGGGCTGGCCTGTGAGCCTTCCTCCTCTTAGCATGTACGTGAGGGTTGTAAGGCCCCATGGGGTCTAATGAACAAAAACAACACCCAAACAATTGCTCTATAGCTGGCTTGGGGAGCAGAGAGGAAAGTTATGGAAGAAGCAGAGAGTGGGTACACAAGTTGTCTTGCTTCCTTCTCTTCCTTGTATACCCTTAAGCCTGTACACTGTGTGCTGGATTATCCCTACATAGCGTCACAAAACTAATCCAATACACACCTCTTCCATGACAGGAATATTTGCAGCTGGCCATCCAAGTCTCAAGGCCATGGCTCATCTCATAGAATCATCACAGAATGGCCTGGGCTGGAAGAGACCCCAGGGATCACTGTTTTCCAATCCTCCTGCCACTGGCAGGGCCACCAACATCCAGATCTGGTACTAGACCAGGGTTTCATCCAACTGATCTTGAACATCTCCAGGGAGATGTTGGGATGATGGGACATCCACAACCTCTCCGGGCAGCCTGTTCCAGCACCTCACCACTCCCTCTGGAAAGAAATTCCCCAACATTCAATCTAAACCTTCCCTCTTTGAGCTTTAAACCATTCCTCCTTGTCCTATCACTATCTACCCAAGTAAAAAGCTGATTCCCCTCCTTTTTATAATCCTATTTTAAATAATGGAAGGCTGCAACGAAGTCTCCCTGCAGCCTTCTCTTCTCCAGGATAAACAAGGCAAGCTCCCTCAACCCGTCTTTGCAGGGGAGTTGCTCCAGACCTCTGATCATCTTCATGGCCCTTCTCTGGACCCTCTCCCATCCTTCCACCTGCTCCCACCTCATGCCTCGGCCAGAAGCTGCACAGGGCAGAGATCTGCAATGCTGCAGCTGAAGCAATGGCCACGTGCAAAAGGTCAGGAGTTGCTCGATGGGAAAGGAAAGGAACAGGAAGGACTCCTTCATGGTGCGAGTGCCAAATGGCAACACCCAGATTCCTTCCTGCCTTGGCAGACACTCCTCGGGACTATCTCGAATACCTGTGTTTCCCTTCAAACCACTTTTGGATCTCTATCAAATCCTGATCTCCTTAGGGGACAAAAAAATCTAAATCCTGGCGTTTCTCACCAGATCTGATAACACTTCCTTGCAGCAAAATATAAATGTCAGACAGAATCTTCACTGAGTTCAATCCTAGATCACTTATTTGAAAGAGCCATTGGGGTGAAGACATTAAAAAATAATGGCAAATAAAACCCAGAGACATTTTTCAGTATTCATGTTTTAAAAGGCAGGTGCTAGGATACAGAAAAGATTACTCCTGATATTCGGAAGGCTGGATGGGAATTGTTTGTACTACTGAAAATTAGACAATGCTAAGCATACAGTAGCAAATTATGCACACCTTCACTCTCATGATATGAAATGTATAGCAGACTCTGCACCACGCAGTTTTTAATGGGTCTTTTTAATTCCTAGTAGATGTTCAAAGTGTAAACAATTGTAAAAAAAACACCTCCACCTGCCACAGTAAAATAATTTATCTTCTGTTTCTGTACAACAACAGAGAGAAGCTGCTTCTATTAATAACCCTCTCCCACCCTGAGCCCACGTACTCTCAAAGCAATCTGGGTACTCATAATCTGGGGGTGAGAAATGCTGAAGAAGCTAAGTGGAGGAAAATTAAATGTATGCAGTTAGAAAGCTCAGAATGCTGTCTGTCAGTTTATGTTTTCTCTTACCTTCACAAAGTACTTCACAAGAGATGTGGAAATGACCAATTTTTTCTACAAGTTGCTGACACCATTTCAGCCGCTACAAACTTCAGTGCCTTCCTTTTGCTCTCTCCAATGCACTCAGACACTCTTTGCCTTTCTCCCCCTTCAGATTTCTAATATCAGAGCTCCAAAGCGTATCCTTCAGGTCACTTGCAGCTCCAGTACTCTTTGTAGACAAAGGGAATTTCTGACTGTGTCTGTCCCTGACAAAACCAGCTGTGCCAGGGTCACAGCAAACGTCTGGGTGCTAAGCAGACTGGAGTTGTCTCATAATTAGAGCCTGGCATCCTCTCAAGCATAAATTAAATACCAGTGATGAATTTTCATCACTCTTGTGATTCTGTGTATGTAGGTCATATTTCATTGTAACTATCAAACATAAAGCTATTGTGTTTCAGACATACTGAAGTAAAGGGCCCCCAGCTTCGTGCTCTACTAAATGACAATCTATGAGCAAAATATCCAGAAAGTCTTTTTTATGCTACCTCATTTCTGCCAGCTATTTTCATCCTAGCTGCACAACCAAAGACACTTGTTTTGCTTCCTTAATCCATCCTCCACCTTTCTCACTCTTTTAAATTCTTCTGCTGTCTCATCTTCCTCAAGCAAAGCTGGGAAAACCTATCCCTCAAACAAAAGTGCAATTTTTTTCCTGTGTGTTTCATTGAGCGCTTGTTTGTGAGCTTTTATTTTGTTCTGAACTGTTTTTACAATAATTTTATATGATTTTTTATTGTCTCTAGAAATATACATAACATGCAAATAAAATTTGTGTCAAAAGAGTCAAATAGGAAAAAGTTTCGAGCTTCCAATGCTATGGTAGTTGGGCAATAGCAACCAAATCATAGACATGACTAGAAATTGAAAATACAGCTCAGTAGAATTACCTGGAGTCCAGAGAGAGAAGTACACGTTACACAGCAGTGAGAATAAAAGGGGTAAATTTTGCCCTGACCCTCAGAACACGTCTGGTCAAGCCTAGGCTCTTCTCAGAGGCAGGCAGGGACTCTGTCAAACCAGCTCCTAGTTTTCCTTTTTCCAGATGAATTCACCAAATGACTGTCTCATTTTTCACTGCAGTAAATATGGAAATTGAAAATACTGAGATAATGCAAATAGGTATTCATCAATTCAGTTAGTGATAGACAGTGCAGCAGCACGTAGAGTCTTAGGGATCACTGACGCTGCCTTTGCAACACAGCTGCTACAGGAGGCATTGTGCCTGCAGCAATATATGCGAGGCAAACTCTGAGAAAATAAATAAATGAGTCACACAGCACACTGATTCATTTAATGTATGGCATTGGCTAAAACCTGATTCAGGGCTGGACTAGAAAAGCAGCTGTTAAAGCACAGGCATGTGACACGAGGCAGCCTGGACCGACAGAGTAAGCCACACAGGTAAGATGGAGCGACAACCAGCAGCCTAGGACAAAATATGACCAAAGCAAAGCAGTGTTCAGCCCAGAAGCCAGACAAATGACTGTTTAAAAAGAAGGTCTGATTTACCACTGAATGTTTGTAATAACAGAGGTTGTAGCCTGAAGATTTGCTTCTAAGGTCAGCTACGTGCATGCTTGTGATTTTCTCTTTCCATCAATTATCCCAGTCTTTTATATGTAAAACTGCCTTCCCTTTAAATTCACTTGGTTACAGGCAGGAGCTGGAAGAAAAGAAGATGCATTTCTGGCTCAGCAAGAATTGAGAAGTACAAAAGAGCCAGGACAGTCACTTCCAGGTGCTCATTTTCCATCTGCTGAATGATGTTTCAAGGGCTGAAAGAGTGGTGTTAAACAAGTGCCCCAGTACGCGAAGTGGGATGGAGCTTATGCTCCTGAAGTCACAGCTTGGGTGGCAGAAGACACAGTGTTGCACAACATGGTTATTATTAATCCTCTGAATACCCACTTGCCCAGATAATTGTCAGATGTCAGGCTACTGCTAAAGAGCATGACACATGTATGTCCTCAAAACCAACCAGCACTCTGGTACACTGCACTTTATCAGCTTGTCACGATTTGAGCAACATATGTCTTCCACTGTGATTCCAAAGCAATTTAATTGCCTGAGATTCCTTCACACCAACTTCTTCCTTGGTCAGGAGGTCGAGGGAGGTGATCTTCCCCCTCTACTCTGCCCTGGTGAGTCCACACCTGGAGTACTGCGTCCAGTTCTGGGCTCCCTGGTACAAAAAAGACAGAGATCTCTTTGAAAGAGTCCAGCAGAGGGCTACAAAAATAATGAAGGACCTGGAACATCTCTCAAGAGGAAAGGCTGAGAGACCTGGGTCTGTTCAGCCTTGAATAAAAAAGACTCAAGAGGGGATCTGATCCATGTCTATAAACATTTAAGGTACAGAAGGCAAAGGGACAAAGCTGGACTCTTCTAGGTGGTCCATGGTGATAGGATGAGGGAAAATGGCCACAAACTGAGGCATAGGAAGTTCTGCACAAATGTGCATGGGAACTTCTTCCCAGTGCAGTGACAGAGCACTGGCACAGCTGCACAGAGAGGTGGTGGAGTCTCCTTCTCTGGAGACGTTCCAGACCCACCTGGACGCCTACCTGTGCAACCTGGGCTAGGGAGCTGCTTTGGCAGGGGGTTGGATGAGATGATCTCTAGAGGTCCCTTTCAATCCCTACAGTTCTGTGATTAATATGCTCAGTCTTCATGTGAAGATACAAATGTTTGCAGATGAATATCACAAGGCTTCTCCATGTCAGCTTCTTATGCTGGAACTCCCAGGCAGCTCTGTCTTCCATGTGATAAAGTTCAACATTTCTACATGGTAGCACTGGACTCCTTGTACTGAAATCCCCATGGTTCCAGGACATCATGTGGGATGGACAACAGCCAGCCCTGTGCTCCAGCCACACCACAGCTTGCTTCCCACTGGCCATCAAGAAATTCAGAGCGTTGGAATAAAAACCTAACAGCCACAAAAAGACTGTCAAAGACAATTCAAGGATATAACTAATCCAAGATTGCTGCAAGCAAGGGGAGGCTTGAGCTGGCAGCACCTATTATGCTGTTAAAGGTAACATTGCAGGCTGGATGACCAGGTTGTGTGCACCTCAGTATCTGCTTTTCTCTGTCTGGTGAGTAAGATAGCCTATGCCAGGCTTGAGTTATTCAGCATGGATAGCTGGAATGTAAACTGGGATCAAAATAGCTAATGAAGTATTATTACAGGCTTACTGAGAGACATACAAGTATTTAATGCCTGTAAAAACATCCAAGATGGCACTTCTGTCTGAAATGAAGGAATATCTGGCTGATACTTAATAGCACAAGACAAAAGAAGCAATGAAGCAAAACTAAAGCAGCTTTGCTAGACTTTAGGAAACATCAAGCTGAAACTCCCAGCTGAAATGCCCGGTTTCAGACACCTGAAAATCTTGAGGAGCTGTCAGTCTGACAGATCTATAGCTCAATTCAGCGTGCTTCAGTGAGGGAAAGAGTGAGTGACCCCAACACCTTCAGCCCTGGGCTTTGCTCCATACGTCAGCTTAAGACAAACAATGCCTTGAAAACAATGCAGCCTGTGTTAGGTGTTGCACCTCTTCCGTGTGCTGTGTTGAACCTTTTCTGCAGAAATCCCTCGTTATTTGATATTCATGAGGTAACCTTTCGGCTTGGCTCTTCTATGCTGCGTGCATGAAGGCAGCTGTGCCAAGCTGTCGTGCCAAGAAAGCACTCTGAGTCACTAGGGTCATAAAAACTCATCCAAGTACAGGCTTTTTCTTCTCTAATATCACAAAGCGCATTAGTCCAGGCAAGGTTTTCCTGGCTGAATGGCAGATCTTCAAAAGGGTTACTCCAAATTCTTAGAATACAGTAAGAAACAGTTGCAGTGTAGGTATACACAGAAGCCCTCACATTAGTATGCACCAGGTCTGAGGACATCTTGATGACTCATTACATAAGCTAACTCTTTCCAGTGGTGTTGGGCACTTTTTCATGTAGTAAGGTGGCATCTCTTTCTCCATTTCTTTCTTATTTTTCAAGACAGGTGAACCCACCTTTGATACTCAAAAGAAGACATGGATAGGGAAAAGCTTTGGCCCAAAATGTGAACATGACAGAACTGGAGCTACTGGGAACCAAAGCTGAAATGTCTCAGCAGTGTTACCTGTACTTAAGTAGTAGCACTGTACACATATTTCCTAAGATATGATACACATATTTATCTTCCTTGACTTGCAGATGTTTCTTCTTTTTGCAGAGTGCACAGATATTGTTCCAGAAGAGGAAACAGACAGTACCTGTGACAATGGCGTCTTTCCAAGGTGGAAAGAAACCATTCTTGAGGCTACCATAAGCTTAAGGCTGGGACTCTCAGATCTGTGCAGTATGTTTGTGTGAACTAGATGCTACTGTCACTGCAAAGCTTCCAAACTCAGAGATGATGCAAATGGGAGCAGCAGCAGAAACAACTTGTGCCGGAAAGCAGTTTCTCCATTAGTCCAAGCCCTCAGCAGAAAACTCACCTCACATAGTCATACAGTTAATGCACAAGAGCTACGGCCAACCTGAAAATAAAAATCCTAATGTAAAATCAGACAAACAAAAGAAAACAGAAGGAAAAAAAAAACCCAACATCCATCTTAGGTAGGAACAGAGAATTTCTTTAAATCCCTTTTGTCTTAAGAAATGGCAGGAAAACAGGGAAATCAACAGCCTGGTCATCTAAGAGCAACAAGCCACTTTCTAGAAGTGACTGTAAAGATGGAGGATCAGATGTGGGAAAACCAAAGGAAGATGCCATGGAAGCCTCTTATTTGCTGCTTGCAGATGGATGGGTACACGGTTATTTTGAACTGTGCAGCAAAAGGAGTCAGGGAAGGCATCTCACGATCACAGAAGATGACGCTATTCAACTAAAGAGCAGAAAATTTGACCTTAATAGCTACATTTGTCCAGGAGCAGACTATAGGAGTATCTGTGAAATCTTGGGGGATAAAGTGAAGGTGAAAGCTGAGAAATAATCAGGAAACTGAAGAAATGTTTAATCAAATGTTGCTGAGAAAGGTACTCGTGGGATCCTGTGACAGGCCCACACGGCCATGAGAGGCCAAGGAGCACTACCAGGGGCTGGGAGAACAGCTACATTAGTTTAGGCAGAGCTGAAGGAGCACAAGGACTCCTGAAGAAAGCAGTGGTGTGACCGTGTTGGACAAGAAGCCTGAAAATGCTATGTCAGCTATAGATGGACACATGGGGCTTCCTAGGGGGCAAGAAGCCAAAGGCAGAGAGGCTGGCATGGAGAAAATGAAAACACAACAGTAGGTCATTGGCTGCGAATTGGACTTCCCATACCTAACTGGAGGCATTTTGGAGGTGCTGGATTAGGAGCTGAGTTGCACCAGGCTACCCACAGTCAAGGGACAGAAGCATGCACCTCAGAATGACTTGCTGCCTGGGCTTTTGGGGAATTCCTCTTCTGTCTTACGTGCCTCAGATGTCTAAAGTTACTTGAAACAAACTTGAGCCTTTCTGCTGAGGGCACTGCTCTGAGAAAGAAATGTTTTGTCCTCCACTCCAAAAAAAAAAAGAAAATATTTTCTTGAAGTGGACAGTTGGACTAGACGTTCTTGGAGATCTTTTCTAACCTTGGTGATTCTATGATTCTGAGGCCTGAAGGTGACTAGCAGAGCTATGGGGTATTAGGGGAACCTTTGTGTTACAATTGCTTATGAGCCTGCAGCTAATGAAAAATTGGCTTGGAAAAAACCTGTGATCATGTGCTGTGAAGGAAATCTAAGCTTACAAAGGGCTTCTGAGTCAAGAGAAAGACAGCGGTGAAGCCAGAGAGCAAGCAATTTAACCCAAGGACAGAGTGGAATGCAAGAAAATGAGAGAATTCCAGAGAAACAGTCTAAGGAACCCAAGAGGAACAAGAATAAAAACAGACCGAATCAAACAAAGAAATAAAGAGATGCAAACTGAAACAGAGCTATAAATAAATGAAACAGAGCTATAAATAAAACCACTTGCTGTAGAAAAGTGATGAGAAGTGCCTTGTTAGGGAATCCCCATTGCGGGGATTAGAGAGAAGAAGAAGTAGGATAGAAACCAGCTAACCCACATGATCATGAAATCGGAAGCAAAAGAAAAAAAGAAAGCTGCTGCTTTTTTTGGAAAATATGCAGGCTTAGCAAGTTAGCAAGCTAAAGATCAGCACACAGTCAGAGCCTGCTGGCAAGCATGAAAATAGCATTCAATAGCGCTGGTGGCTCACATGAAGGTCACGGTGCACGTAGGTCTGCACAGTGTGCCAATGGGGCTGTGTATCACTGCTCGGTGCTGGAATACCTGGTGAGCATCTGCAGCTGAAAAACTACAGCAAAAATGTTAAAGGAGTTAAAAACTACAGCTTGAGTTATTAAAATGAACTGCAAATGACAGTTTGCCCCAGCAAATATCAGACAGGCTTTGTTCTGACTTACAGACTCAGAAAATCAGTGCAGGCAATAATACAGATATCCAAACAGTTAATAAAGAAAACAGAATGTATGGTGACTGTAACTTGTAGTTTAATGCTTGTTTTCATTGGATCAGGCTTTGCTTCTCCCCCCCAGAAAATGACATTAAGAAGGCAGAAAAACTGCTTCCTCTACCCAGGGACACCAGTGCAGCTAAGCCATCCATTCCACATATCCCCTTTAATCCGTCTGTTCAGTGGGCTACAGCATCAGCCATCTTGCTAATTATCTCCTTGTAACACATGGAAATTGCAAAAAATTCCCTCCTATTAAACAGAGGTTCAAGGAAATGAGGAGACAAATTCCAAGTTTTGGTACTGCAGCGAATAATGCCATATATCACAGATTGCCTCAGATGACAAGGAGATATGCAAGGTTTCCAACATCTGCCAGCAGCCTAAGAATAAAGGGCAAAAGAAGCAGTTTGAAAGGAGGCAGAACCCAGATCTCCTCTATTTCCAGATAACTTTTTATCCTGAAATATGTTTGCAATTCTGCAAGAGCAACAGCCTGGACACTACTCCAAGATCCCTTCACTTTAGTGTACACTGCTCTCTCAGAAATCATCATAATCCTTTTACAATGCTAAAAGCATTTGTAGCAGTTCTGTTGCAATTTTTAATCCTTTCAGATGCAAACCCAAACTATGATTAATGTATTCACCTCTTCACTCTCATGAGAGTGCAATTTAGATCCACCTGAAATACTGGTCGCAGTGCCTCGCAGTTAGCCAGGCTTTCCACTGCTTCCTGTTACACTCCTTTCGCTAGGCAAATCTGTAGTCCCCCCCTGCTTCTTAGCTCCAGCTGAGTCAGATAAAAAAGGAATATAGAGCCATTGAGAGACTGGGCGAGCAGTGACTGAAAGTATTCCAGAGGACTGAGCCTCGTGAATAGCCAAGCGCTAGAAATGCTAATTAGTGCCAATACAAACAGAAGTTTAACCCTGTGACAAAACATTTTCTTTCCTACTAATGAGAACATGCACGCAGGATTTTCTGTAAATCCTATAAAATCACTAACAGCATCAAGGCAACATATTATTTAAGAGCAGCAGCTCCTCCTACCAGTGCACTGGGAAACCGCATTTAATCTTTGCATCAATTCTTCTAGGGCCATTTCTTCAGTTTGCAGCCAACGTCTCATTCTCTGATGAAACAAAAAGAATCCACAGCAAACATGTTCCCTCTGGTCCAAGAAAAGAGAAGGGAGAAAAAAAAAGAGAGGAAAAAAAAAAAACCAAAAAACAACCAGGCAGCACTACAGCAGTGCTTCACAGCCTTGCATCTCAATGACTCCCCAGTGCTCCCTGAGAGAAGGTGGGAGCTCTCTCCTGGGCGAGATGGGTGCTGCTGGAAGCCGGAGCTGTGCCCGCTGAATCCAGCAGAACCACCTGGGACTTCTCTCTCCTCCTCTAGGCAGGGGTTTGCCTGCAGCGGAGCTCTCAGACGCCACAATTAATGCGAGGCACTGACGAGCTGCTTGCTTGCACGCTCGTTGCCAGCCTGCTGCGAGCGTGGGGAAGGACTGCGCTCAATCGACAGCACGTTTAGGAACCAGCGAGCGGCAGTGGACTGCGTGAAGCACTGGCCTCGTCCTCGCGTGTGCGTTCTGCCTCTCGCTACCTTAGTGTCAGCTTGCTGCAGGCTAAATAGCTGTGGAGCAATATTCCTCCCCGCTGACAATGTCAAAGCCGTTCCGCTTTTGTTTGCTTGTGCTTTCGTGCTCTGTTTGAAGGGTTCGTTTCTGAGGGCAGAGGACTCCAAATGTCCTTCAAATGCTGAATTTGTCCCAATCATATAGAATCACAGAAGGGCCTGGGTTGAAAATGACCTCAAAGATCACCTTGTTTCAACCCCCCTGCTGTGGGCAGTCATCAACCACTACAGCAGGCTGCCCAGAGCCACATCCAGCCTTGCCTTGAATGCCTCCAGGGATTGGGGCATCCATGGCCTCTCTGGGCAACCTGTTCCAGTGTGTCACCACTCTCTGAGTGAAAAAATTCCTCCTAACATCTAACCTAAATCTCCCCTGTCTTAGTTTCAAACCATTCCCCCTTGTCCTATCACTAACAATCTTTTGGAATAGTTGGAGCTGGGATGCTTAAATGCTGAAGCACAGCAGTCTCCAGAGCTGCACTCCAGGAAAAGGTTTTAGCACCTTAAGTATACCTAAAGCTTTTGGGTTTTAGCTTCTGGATGTGGTAAGTATCCCCTATGAAGCATGTGGGGGACACACCAGAGATCTGCTACGGCAGTTTACCAGGACAAATAAGCCTGTCAGCCGATACAACACCGCTAGATCTCTGTGCTATGCTTTAGGGATAAGAAGAATTTACAGAGATACAGAAAATCTGTAAGACTGAGAGCCAATGCTGCTCCTTGTAATGGGTTTTCACTGCTTTTACAAAGGCTATTTGACACCCTTCAAACCATGATGCTTTTAATGCTTCCCTCTATCAAGGTTATCTCAATGCCTATTTAAACTCATCGCTGTCATCTTTTTCATGATGTTCAACTGCATTTTCCCAGTATTGTACTCTAAACTGTTGGGTTTAGTACTCCCTCTTATATTTTAGCCATTAAATAAATAAAAGAGGTTATAGAATCTTAGAATATCCCAACTTGGAAGGGACCCATAAGGATCATCAAGTCCAACTCCAGGCTCCACACAGGACCACCTAAAAATCAGACCATGCATCTGATAGCATTGTCCAAATGCTCTCTGAACTCTGTCAGACTGGGGCCTTGACCACCACCATGGGCAGTCTGTTCCAGGGCCTGTCCACCCTCTGGTATAGAACCTTTTCCTAACATCTCATGTACTTAAAATGACTTTGCTTGGTTACTTGGGATAAAGCTTCTTTTCTACACATTGAACACAGCAGACAAAAAGCAGCAGTCTTTCATGGGAACATGTGTGGATGGCTAAGATGATTTGTCCATAACTTTCAATGGTAATTTCCAAACGTTTCTTGATCACCTCCAGGAATGGTGACTCTACTGCCTCCCTGGGCAGCTCATGCCAGTGCCTCACCACTCCTTCTGAGAAGAAGCTTTCCCTAATAACCAACCTGAAACTCCTCAGTGCAACTTGAGGCCATTTCTTCTCAACCTATCTCTGTTACCTGGAAGAAGAGGCTGGCCCCCATTTTGATCTCCACTTCATCATTTGTCTTTGAAATCCAAAATGTAACAACGTTCAGCATGAAAAACTGCTTTTGTTCAAATCACCTTCCTGGAATTTTTCTGGGTGCCCCAGTTTGCCTTTTGTGAAACAGTGGAAAAAAAAAAAAAAGAACACCACAGGAAATAAATACTTGCTATTCACTTTCCAAAGCCATTCACGACTATGCAGACCTTCTCTGTAGGTGATATTATGTCCCTACCAATTGTCTGTTTTCCAGACAGAAAATTTCCTGCACTAATTAGTTCCTATTTGCACAAAAGCAATTCCATACTTCTGGCTGTCTGACACACGTTTGCATAGCCTAATTCCAGTGAAAGAAACTGAACAAAACAAGACATGGGACTCAAGAAGCTGGCACAGCACAGATTATGTGGTGCCATAAAGATGTTCTCTGTTTCCCTCACAGTGCCTCGCAGCACGCTCTTTGCCTTTCTGACCAACACTGAGTGCTGTCTGAGCTGCCGCTGTTTGCAGAGAGCTGCCCACAGTGAGCCCAGATCTCCTGCTGAGGGTGACAGCTAACTCAGGAATACTGTTGATGTTTTTCAAGTGTATGACTTTGGGCAAATAGTTAATTTCAGCCACTCTGCTGCTCAGTGATTGAGTATCACAAATTGATTCTCTGTTTGCAGTCACCGTTGAATTTGACTCTGTTGAAGAACTTCTTATCGTTAGCAAATTTTGTCTTTCTGTGCTTCATTTCCATTCCCAGCTCAGCTATTAATACACTGATGAAGCACCTGCAGAAATTCCTTCTTTACTCCACCAGTAATGCCACCCCCACCCACAGAAAACTAATCACCCAAAGCAACTCTGTTTCTCCTTTATACACTTCTTTTTGTACTACTAATCCACAAGTGGACTTCCGTTTTAACCCATAGAGCTTAATAGCAGCTACAGTGAAAGGAATGCTGTTTACAGAATATAAAATGCAAGTACAAGAAATTAAAATACTTCTGGTTCTCTCCAACACTTCGCATATGCCCTGTCCCACCATTTACAAAGGAAATAGAGCATAGGGTATTTATGCCCCCACCCCCCCCGGTAAATGTCTCGCTTCCCATACCATTTTCTAGCAATATAAAGCGTTCAGCATCAGATTGGTAAACCAGCCACGCTCCTTCCTGTGTGGGCCCAACACAGTGTGCCATAGAACAACACAGAACGTGTAAGTATTGAAGCTACAGGCATCCACCTAAAGCAGTGCAGATGCTGACAGACTTACCTAAGCTGGACCCGGGCAGAGCAGGACGAGACCCACTTTCCCATCTCAGATCCTCACTGGTTCTACAAAGAACTGTTACATGCACTCAGTGCACCAGAGCAAAACTGAACCCTTGCCTTAAATAAAGGAAGCAAAAGAGGAAAGAGGACAGTCAATATGAGAGATCCAAGCAGAAAAAGCATTTTTAAGATTTCAGCCTCCTTTTGGCACCATTTCTTCCTCCATGAAGCAAAGGAAATTTTCCTTTTATTTTTCTGAATGACTGAGTTCTCTTGGTAATCAGCCCAGTTAGGCTTTATTATGTAAAGCATCTGGGATTTGAAACTGGGATTCATAAGCAGAGATGGCAGTATTCAGTTTCTGGCAACATCTCACTCTTCTACAGGGACAAAATTGTTTCTAGATTCACAGTCTGAAGGAATACAGAGGACTTTGCATTGTATAAGTCATTGCTCTAAAAATACACCCAGGAAAGAAAAATACTGAAAGCTTTCTCTTCTTAAAAACATGAACCTCTAGCATTCATACAGAGCTAGAGTGTGGGCAAGGTTCATACAAGAGCATGGGATAAAGAACATTGGACTGGATGATCTTGGAGGTCTTCTCCAACTTTGGTGATTCTGTGACTATATGATTCTATGAAATCAACCCAGAGAATGCTCTCCTGTCATGCTTTTTTTTTGTTGTTGTTTTTTCCAAAGCAAATACATGGTGAGGAGTCACAACATTAATTTCTCCTGAATAAAATCTGCTTAATACTTTCTAAAGCTCAAGTATTTTGAGGTGTAAAATCCCCCAAATCTTTGTGTGTGTATGTTTTGTGTCAGATTTGGAGTATTAAGAAAAATCCAAATCTTACTACATACCCTACTTTGTAAAATCACTATTTCAAAAGAACTGGCCATGTGCATACAAGTTTATTAGCTCTGTCATTCAAGAGACAGGGATAATTTAAAATGTCCTCAGCAAATGACTGTAATGAAATGTGATATTTAGCTGTCACTTATAATTGTTAATTTCACATGCAGTCAGTAATCTAAAAAGTATTCGGAAGAAAAAGAATAGGATATTTCCAGGACCATTCAATTTGATTCCACAGAATAAATATGAAGTGCTTGCCCTTGAGGAACAGGCTGACAAGTTGTATCAGAGAGAAAGGACAGAGTTGAAGGATGTCCACTTTAATTCTAAACTTCCTTTCATAATAGGATGTATCCAAAACTTTGTCTGCCTTTTTCCCCACTTTCACAGCTTTAAAAATGTAGCATTGAGTAGAGCTCTGGAGTCACAAAGCTCTTTCCTTTATCAGAAAAGGGCTAGGCAGGGAAGGCATCTAGGACATAGGAAAGTCCAGTTTCTAAGCAGCCTAACTGATCTCAGGCCCAAATGTCAGCACTAAATTTCAGGTCCTTTGCTTACCATTTCTCAAGTTGTCTCTCTGCAAAATTTTGCTGCCTGATTTTTTATCAGATCAGTTCCAATATGATAAAAATGACCTGGTCCTTTAGCTTTCAGTTCACCAACTCAGAGCCTCACCAGTGTCTCAATGCAGTCGCATCATGCACTTCTAATACAATTCAACCACTTGTGTTTAATGCATCAGATCTAGCTACTACATCAGGCCTTACGTGTAGAAGTATAGTTTCCTCGAACACTGATAGCTGAATGCATACTAAGACAAACTCATACAACTCAGATATGCCAATCTGATCTATAATGCTAGTTTTGATCCAGTTCCAGTCAGTTACTTACAATAACATTAAAAAATATAGATGACAATAAAAAAAAAACAAACAGAAGTACATAAAAACTTCTGAAGAAGTTAAGGAAAAATACACAAGGCTTCCAGGCACATTAGAGAAAGAATGTCATGCTATTTCCTTGAAAGTCATATATTTGTCATAACACACATGGTGCTTAAACATAATTACTGTCAGAACATTAGGCCAGGAAGAGATGTCAAGAAAGAATTATTGTATAGTTACATTATCTAAAAGTTGTGATTGCAAAGGGCAGCATTTAGAGGAAACTTAAGGATGCCAGACAACCTGCACTGGAAAGCACTAACACGTACAAAAGGAAAAACATTATTCTCAGTCTCAAGAGACAGTTCTGCATTAGCGTCATTCTAAGAGACATTTATTTCCTTCAAGGCCTTGACTGACACTTAAAAGAAACAAACATGCATTAATAAAATAATCACCTTAGTATCCTTGGTCATTAAAACAGTTGGATCTGCCATTAATAACTTTGACAAAGGTAAAAATCAACAAGTAACTTCAATGGCAATGCTCTACTGGGTAAGAATAAAAGAAATCATGAAAAAAACAACATCCTATCAAATAGTGATTACAAGGATGTTATCAAATATAGAAATCAGAAGCCATTTAACTATTGAAGATCTTTGCATTACACTTTAATCTGTAAAAATTGTTACCTTATTTCATTTCTCTGAACACCTTGACATCTCTTTGCTGCCACATGCATTCAAGGAAGGGGTATGGAAAGAGAGCACTGATAAAATGCTTTGAAAAAGTACTAGTAATTATTATATGGCTCAAGTTTGATTTTTCTGCTTTCATGGGATTATGCAATGTACTGACCAAGGAACTGCATGCTTTACAACAGAATAAATATTTTTGTAGTTGTCTTGTTTTCTAGCTTTTTAAATGACAACAAAGAAATGAAGCACAGGATTTTGCAAGACAGATCATGAGTAAAAGAGAACATACAAATAATTCTTCCACACTTTTCCTTCCTGTCCTCCCACCCTTTGGCATTTAAAACTAAAGACTAGTATCTCATGGAAAAAAGTGCATCTACCTGCTCCCTCCACCTCCCTAGCCCTGCAGAGGGCATACTTTGTGTAGAGAGCACACCAATCATTCTACTGTAAGATTAATAACTTAGAGCACCCAAAGCAAATAGTAATAAAAAAAATCCATGAATACTTGAGAGATTTCTTTAAAAAGATACACCTCAGCCAAGACAGGCAACATTATCTGGGGGAGATAGAAAACACATCAAGTTCTTGGAAACAGAGACTGATGAATACAAATGAGTAAACTCCTAAATGCAAAGGACATAATGCATAAGTTCATATATAATTTTACATGGATAGCTGCCTCCTTTCAGAGAGAAAAAAATATTTTATGGGACATCTTAGAGACTATTCTAGACACAGAATTGCTGCCAGATGTCTCTAATATTTGCCAAGCTACAGCCAATGTTTTGTCAACATGGGTTAAAATTTCTCTTCCACACAGCACAGACTTCTCAGCACAGTATGTTACTCTTCCAGTATATTTAGAAAATCATTTTACTAATGGAAAGCAGTCGCAGATGTGACTTCTATCTCACATACCTGTGACTCAGTTACTCACATTAATCTACGTTAAAGATACCTGTCAATAACAATTTTTATTTAGTGCTTGTTTAATATAACTTCTCTCTCACAAAATACAATAATGCAAATAAAAGTTTTAAATTCTTCCTGATACAATTTCACAAACCACACTGCTGCACAGATTTGTTCTTGGCTTGAACTGCTGAAGCTCATCATATGCACCACTGAAATATCCTAACACAATACATGAAATCATACTCCTGTCACAGATGGAACAAAAATACTCTTCTGAGGGAATATACATGTACCCCACATTAAATGTATTTAATAAAATGCAAATAAAGCCAACATCCTGCCAAAATTGTATCATGAGGCAAATTTACTAGCAATTATTTTCAGCAGCTCACTTATCAACAAAATCCAGCTAAGATCACAACAGTGTGCAGACAACAGCATTGTGCTTAAAAGGTTAGACTTCAAAAAGAAACGTGCAGAAAACTAGATGCTATAGAATGTATATATACATACTGTCCACGTTTACTTCTGTAAATACCAACCTTTCTTGTTGTTTTGTCCAAAATCCAATGCCTGCAGCCCATCTCCTCTGATTAAGTGCTTTATACAAGAAAAGCATACATGACACAGCATTTGAGAAATGAATGTAGTAATAACGTCCAAGTGCACATATCAAACTCTTCTCAAATGCAGTGAAATTGACAGAGTCAGTGCAATGCATTTTGCTTTTGCAGTGAATTTGTTTCCAAGGAAACCGATAGCTGCAGATGTTTTCCCACATAAATGCAAAAGAAAATTCAGCAGTGTGATTACTTGTTTATTCAGTATTTTATTCACACACTTATTCTGTTCAATATCAAACTATACTTTGACCTCTGTTAGAAGACCAGAATTAATATGTTTGGTTATTTGGCTTTTTCTTCCACACATAATCTTACTGAACAGCTGTTACTACAGGAAACGTGTTACCTTTAAACCTTTTCATCCTCTTTTAATGTTCCAAAGTGATCAGCTTTTCCCTGTTTTGTCTCCCTCTATAAGAGTGAGCAAAAAAAAAAAAAAACCCATGTCGTGGGTTTTCATCCTAAAGGTGCTCCAACAACTTGGCAATACCCTAAGCTTCCAAGGAAGAACACTAACCCAACGAGGCTGCAGGAATGCTAATTCAACCACATGGAATAGATTTGCTAATTTGTACCATGCTACAGAGATATCACTGTGGCCAATATAATTAAGGCTTCTTAGGATGACAGTATAAAATATAAAACAGAGATGCAGTCTAGAAAATCACTTTGGCTGCACGGGACGTTAAAACTATAACTCACTGTTATGTACATCGCTTACTTGTCATTTACATACAAGGTTCTAAAGCTGATATATAAATGAAAAAAAATTACAGACATTGCATCTTCTGTAAATTTAGACCTCCTTTGTCTGCATAAAATACTACAATATTTACCATACCTCCTCTTTCAGTGTTGGTGATTCAACAGCAACATCTACTGGACATGAAGGGGCAAGATACAAGTCATTTAAAGAGATTAAAGAGCCAGGTATACGAATACTTACAACATCTACCTCTACATACTTCTTCATACTTTTGCATAACTGAGTTGAAAAGAACTAACGATTTACACATGAATTTGGTCTTTAATTACCTCTCCAACAAGAAAACAAACCCAATAAAAAGATGGATAAAAATAGAAGTGACTTACTGTTGCCATCTGGAGACCAGACATTTTTATTACATCTTTGAGGAATATTAGATATGCTGTACTGAAAGAACCATTGATGGGAATTTCACCAGCAAAAGTGCACAAGCAACCGTCAAGTTCACGCACTGAAAAAGCGTGAGCAGTAACTAATAACCAGCCAGATCAGACCTCACAATGAAGTTCTTGAAAATATCATGATCACATGTGAACCTATGAAAGCTAAGGACAAAGATCCCCAAGGATTTTGGCCTTATGATGCCCCAGCACTGGCCTTCTGAAATAGCATCCACTGTTTTGAGCTAGGTGTCTAAGTGCTGCCTCTTGAGAAGGTCACTGAGGTGCACACCAGGCATTTGTAGCAGACCATGAGCTCAAGAGCACAACTCACACCAATTTTCTCAAGAGGGCAGCAGCTCTGGGAAAACTCAAAGATGTCAACCCAAGGTAGCTCAGTCCTCACCAGAAAGAATGCCACAGGAATTACTAAGAGACTGGGGGTCATCTCCTTGAACTTGAATTCCTGAATATAACCAAAGTTCTGTGAGCCCTGGTACTGCACTTTCCTGCACCGTGCTGAGCATCTTCTCCTGAAGTGCAGCAAACAAAAGCTCCCTGTAGGAATGTTCCAGGTTGTAAAAAAACAAAACAAAAAACCACACAACAGGAGAATAACCTGCTCACTCTGAGTCCAGGACTGGTTGCACACACATTATGATACTAGAATCCCATTTATAGCCTTCTTATGAAAATATATTTCATAGCAATAAAAAGGGCAGACATGGCCAGCTTCCACGAAATGAAGTGCTCCATACATTACACCAGAATGCTGTTCTGAGCTGGAATTAGGCCAATGGAACAGAAAATTACTATGAAACGCATTAGGATGGAATATATATTCTAAAACAAGAGGTGTTCCTTACAATAACTAATTATAGGGAGGAAAAAAAGGAAAACACATTTATTCGAGGTATGTAATTGGGCATTTCTGCAGAATTTTTTCTGACTCCCAGCCCTGGCCATGTGGACAAAAAATTCCAGCATTAACCCGGGGAAAAAACAAACAAACAAACAAACAAACAAAAACACAACGAACTCTCCTTAGTGCATATCCTGTTAGAGGGAGATGTTTTCAGGCTGCATTAAGAGAGTTGATTCTGCTTCTGAGCCCGCTAGCTATGGTCCAATGGGATTTTTTTTTTTTTTTTGCAACCCCTCGCATCACTATGAAGGTCACCAGCAGCTTCTCTGCACATACACAACTTCATGCATGTACCCACACACTTTATTGGACATTGTAGCTGCTGGTAAGGCCGCCTAGCTTTTCAAGAACCATTTCCAGCCTCCCATAAACCTTAGCAGAAATGAAACTGAAGCAGTTCCTCTGGAAGCTTCACCTTTTAGACTGGTCTCCTTGGCAGCAGTTAATCCCAGCTTACTTTCTGCTGCTGTTTTCCTAAAGGGAAACAGAGTCCATCCATCATTTTCATTGTATCTCTTCTGCCCCAAGGTGATGCTTGGGTGGAAGGCACACATGCAACAGGGCTACCACATGCACAGTGATTACCAAAAGTACATTTCCCCAAATAAGCTTCTGCAAAAGAGCTCACACCAATCTGACAGCAGTGGGCTTAAATTGACTGACTCTAGATGCAGTATCAATTCCATTTTCATCTCTCCATACAAAAAGATGCTCTGTAACTGTCAGTGGAAAATATTAAACTGTTCAAAAATTATTTTAAATGATATTTTAATACTACAGGCAATAATTTAAAATTATTTTTTGCATGTAATTCAAGAGTCACAGTTTTTCTAATGAACCTAATGATCAACAGATAGGCTTAAATAGACCTGGATAAGCTGAGCTGAGAAAATAGATCTGTTCACTGAGTAACTGAAATTGCATGTCCAAATTAAATTATTTTTGGCCTCTAGCAATTAAAACAAACGTATCTTCAGCTAGAGGAAAAGTTTGCCTTTGGCAGCTGGTCGTTTAACCAATTATAACTTAACTCTAAAACAGCCTAATATTCAGCAGCCAAGAAACCCTGTCATATCAGCATGCATCTACTCTGCAGTTTGTGCCAGGGAATAATGTAAAAAAGAGCTCTGTGACATCTGTATATTTTCAGCAGTAGGAAGGTTTCTACATATGTTACTTTCCATACATGAACACTTGGAGTAGTCACAGCAAAATGCAGAAGTAAACACATACTTGAAAAATAAAAACTCCTCTCTCATCACTTTCCAATATTTCTGTTATCAAACCACTCTCCCTTGTAGAGCTGGTTTGACTTTTTAAACACCAGGAGAGTGTGCACTGATGTAAGTCTGGCAAGTCTGTGTATGTATTGATTTGCATCATACAGCCTTGAGTAATTCCTTGGAGCCAGAAACAACAACTGAACCTCAAATCTAGTCAGCATATTGCTAGGACAGAGGGAAAGCAGTTCATTTCCATGACAAATAGCCCAGCTGGAAGCCCGCAGATCAATCTAACTCATCACTATTTACATAAACATTTACAGGTGGTACTGAGAGATATTAAAACAGCATAAGAAGCTTGTAGCTTGGATGGTTTCTACTGCACTCATGCAAGAATTCGTGTTTATATCCACACCTTTAACTCCACGTGCCAAACCCAGTGCACCACCTGCTGTTATGGAAGCACAGGAAGAGTTTTAAAGCCACCACATGACTGCTCCTTGTAACGTATGAGTCACATCTCTAAGACACATCTCAGGTCATGCATTCACCTTTCAGAAGAATATGTCAGTTTCTATTATAGAATTCACTTTTTCTTGTGCAGAGATTATAATCAAGCAGATTTACAAAGATTACACTATCTACAAATGCAGCAATATGGGATTTACAGAATGCCTGAACAGGTTAGACATGCAACACCCACTGAATTCCAATTATACTTCTGCTTAGGCACTTTTCCTATTTCTTCGAGCCACACAAGGTACCAAAAGCACAAAGGTACTTAAGTCAGGGTGTAAACTGAATTGACAAAACTTTCCTACTTTAGTTTCAGCGGGCATCTAGTACTTCTTCCCACATGGAGAACACCTGAAAATTGAAGCAGGGGACGGCATGGAGCTGTCAGGGGAGGGGCAGCTGGGGGTTAGGGACCGTGCTGCACCACAGCGCGGTGGGCACGGAATGGGCTGCACAGGGCACAGCTCTGAGTGCCAGAGTTCAAGGAGTGTTTGGACAGTGCCCTCAGACACAGAGTTGGAATGCTGGATGATACGGCACTAAAGGACATGGCTAAGTGGTAAGATTCAGTAGGTCAGGGTGACGGTCGCACTTGATGATCCTGAAAGTCTCTTCAAACCTAGATAATTCTAAGGCAATTCAGCGCACGTGGTATTGAAGTACTTACATACACATGCACATATTCTGAATGTGACTGCTGACATTACCAGCTGGAAAATGAGCTAGAGAGAGGTATTTCAATAGTGTCTTCTTACACTAATAAAGCTTCTCAGCTCTAACTTCTTGAACTGAATGCCACTAGCTGAACAGGAATTTATTTTAATATATCCCATATTTGCTGTTATCCCCAAGAAAGAAGGAATTAAATTTAATATTGAACATCTTACTCTAAGAGGCTGGTAGACCTACACAGCTTAAGACTTGGATGAAAATCCTGACAAGACTCTTACCAATCTTAATCAGGCTGAGATTTCCGTGCTCCATTACTTAAATCAGCAACACGATACAGATGAAGTGTACCATGCCAATGTTCTCCTTTCTACGTTGTTAAATATGTTTAAATCTAATTTGAATAAACTGTCTCATTTTGAGGAGTTTAATTCCTATGAATTTGCCAAATTCCTTCAATGCAAATTCAATTTTAGTAGAAAACAGGACTTTCAGCTAATAAATATATACAAACATTTGCTCATATGCATGTGCTGATAGCAGCCCCAGTGCAGCCAGGAAAGGAACAGACCTGTCAAGATATTTGCTTATAAAAAAAATGAGTTCAGCTGTAAGCAAATATCCTTGAAAACTGAGAAATATTAACTGTGCACAAACAGTGCCAAACAGATAGCTCAACATGGACATAAAGCTTCCACAGTAAGATCCAGCCAGTCCCTTAGTGACAACCTACTGCCACCAAGCAGACAGAGAAATAAAGAGCAGAACAATTTCTCGGCCAACAGAGATGGCAAGCTCAGTTTTATGTTCACAACAAAAAAAGATAATAAAACTCAAGCTCCCCCCTTCAGCATTATGGCAGATACCAACAGTGACAGCAGTAGTTCCCAGCTCTGTGCTACATATCACCAAGTAGCTTGTGTATTACAGCTTAAGGACTCCCCACTGGTTATATCTAAAGGCAAGAAAGGTCATGGGCTATTTAGCATCTGCACAGACAGCTGCAGATGTTTGTAATGCCATCTTTATTCCTCAGAAGACGTACCTATGTTAATCAGATTACAACATAATGTCAAACAAGGAAAAAAAACCCACAACCTTTCTGCAGCTGCAGATGGAAGTCTAACACAGAAGTCCCTGACTGCCCCACAAATTTTCATCTTAAATTGACATTTTTCTTTCAAATTATGCAAACAACCTCAGTAACAGTATTTGCTTGGTATTTATAGCCTCATTATCTATACATACCAGCCACCTGTATTAACCCCAGCTTATAAGTAATCCTTTGAAAAAGCTTTCCATCAAGTAGTGACTTGGGGTGTGTTGGTAATGTACACTACCTTGACAAGTAAAATAAAATTCCAGTGAGATACTGAGTATGATAGAGTCTTCAAGAATATGAACAGCTTCATGAATCAAAGAACTCTCCAAATATATTGCATAAATGGAGGGCTTCTCCCCAAAACCACACCAGTTCAATGTTGTCACACTTAAATGCCAATAGATGAAGCTTCTAAGATGTCATTTTAAATCTCTTACTTTTTAGTTAAGATTTTTTTGAAGTTTGTATTGGTAGACATCAAGGAATAGAACAGCCCATTCAGAAGGACCACAGTGGTGCTTATATATGCAAAACAATGATATTATCTCAAAATCATAAATTGCAAATTCATTTATTTCCAAGAGCAAGTAAATGTAACAGATGAGCATTTCAAGTGCCTGTGAATAAAGCAGCTGATGATTTGTTATACAGCACATTTACAATTGTTAGAATTGGCACATCATATATTCACTCAGCTGTCTTTTCAGCTGCCATTTAATTTCTTACATAAAAAATCCTTGCAATTGTGTAAAATTGTGAATAAATACCCACCGTAATTTAAAATGTTTGAAAGAATATATTTTCATCTCATTAAGTATATCTTCCCAGGTAAGTTCAGACCAAGACATCATGCTTTGCAATCAACAGTCACCTGTAATCCTGATTCCTCAAAGCCTAAGCAGTCATGATAATTCCTGTACCATAGTAGAACTTAGAAGACAGTAACACCCTTGTTGCTGTTTGTTACAGCAGCAGCAATTAAGGGTTTCTAGGATGTTACACTAGCAAATTTTGACACCACAAAGTCTCAAAGTTCCCTCTGGTTCCCCGCTGGATTAGGGGGAGGTTATGAGGAGAAAAACACATCTTACTGCAAACAGATCTAAACGGAACAAGCAAACGAGGAAACAAAAAGGGTTACAATCATTTTTAAGGTGGCTGTCATCAGACCAGGAAGGCCCCAGTAAAACAATGTTATGTAAATAGGTCTCCAAGCACAGCTCCTGAAGTTCAACACAGACCATACAGAACAATGTGAGAGGCATTGAGAAATGGTAGATGTGCAGGATAATTATCATTTTTAAAGACCTGTGACTGCCTTTCACAACTCCATCCTCTCCATGCTCTGCATTTTCCAACCTCTTCTGCAGAGTGGGATAGGCGTACGTATTACACACATGAATTGTAATGAGGCAGTAGCACACACAGCTCAGTTGGACACTGTCCTGTATTCATCTTGGTTATGTTCTGCTTGAAGCTGTTTCACGTTTCCCCATCTACAGCTCCCAAACTAGGCTTTTAAGTCTTCCAAGATGCAAAATACCCTCAAGAAAAAAAAATGTGTAAATTCACAGACAAGGAAGACCTACTCTTAATTAAATTAACTTCTAGAAAAACACTGCAGTAAAAATACTGCTGTTAATACAGTATCAATAGCATAGCAGATGAGTTCCTGGGGAGGGAACAAAGGCATTAAAACTTCAGCAATGGCAACACATTGTTTAACTTAGAAGAGCAGCAAGATCCTCTGCATACTACAGTATTATCAGACTGCAAGAGAGAGTGAGACCTCTCACACTGGCTTACAGAAGCCAAAAACAGAGAACATGTTTTCTCCCTTCAGTTTTTCCACAGAAGTCCTATTTTGTCAACTTCTGACCAACCCTGAAATTTCTGAGAGTTTAGTTTAGTTTTCTTTTTTTCCTTGCATTTTTCTTCGTTGCTCTCAAAAGAAACATACCCTGGTTGAGACCTCCCCAGTATAGGAATAAAATGAATGCTCTAGTAACTGCTTCCTGCTAAGCTACAGAACATTTTTGTAGCTGCACCAGCACTATTAGCTTATTCAGGCTGAAAGAACCACTTTTTTTTACCCTCTTTCTTTTGCTGTTACCGTAAAGAAGTCATACCCTGCTTTGTAATTGCATACACACACACACAAGTAACTTAATAAAACCAAAGGAATTCGTATGAATAAGGACCAGATACTATCCATTAGAAAGGCTTATCGAATTATAGCATTGTAGTCCATCTACATCAGTAGCAAGGCAAAGGCCTGTAACAATTTTCTATATGAGTAAATGTAAGATAAGATGGCAGAGGAAAACTCACTTAATCCCTGTCACTACACACCAGCACTCACTACATTTTTCTCCTGCTTACGGACCACAGCAACAAATGCATGATAAAGTGCAGTTATTTTGTTCTTGCTTCTCTGAGCACTTCCTCTAGTGCATGATTTTAAAGCAGTAGGAAGGTAGGTCAGGTTTCTCTGGGATGACTATTTTTTGCTATAAAACAATTAATTTATGCAATTATTTTCATTTCTTATGACAAGCATCAATACCCCTGAGTAAAAGCCTTCACTCCATGCTGACTGCACCTAGACATTTGTTTCTGTTGTGACACCACCTCCCCCAAGCCAATACTTGGCAATTGCTTTATGTGGGTTCCCTTCCCTATACTCACTGCTCGTGATGAGACACCAGTGCTATAATTCCCAAAGCCATTGCTCCCTCCCTTCGTACAGCCTGGCAGTCAGCAGGACCACTTCCGAATACACCACGTTTTTCTCACCTGCTGTACTTTCTGGCACCTCCTGCTTGTCTTGCACAAGCTGCATGACGTCTGACACCACAACCTGGTGGTTCGTGTCTTCTTCTTTCTCCTCATTAGACTGATTGGCTGTTGCAAAACAGTTACAGCTTCTGGTTTCTTTGCACGGGACCAGCTTCCAGCACCAATAGTCAGACATGAAAAGGCTCTGCACTGATTTCTGTAAGTCAAAAACAAACAGAAAAATCATTCGCTGCCCAAACTCACACACACAGAAAACCAAAAAACGTCATAACTACTGAAAAGAAAACCCTCAAGTAACGTTAAGTTACAAACAGATTACTGGTACCTTCAGTTTCATCTGAAGAAAACAAATATATGCAGTTTATGATACGCATCTGTGGCGTCATATACGATTCGTAGCAGCCACCCACAGAACTGTATCCAAAAGAATAACCTCAAGAGTATCCTGTAGCTTTTCAAAGTGCTTATACTTTAAATCAATAAGCCAGTCACACGCACAAAAACCAATACTCAAATACCGAATTTCATGTAGTCCTTGTATCACCTGTATGAAGGCAAAAATTAGCAATGTCACTTCGTATTTTCAGAAGACTGAGTCAATATTTGAAAGCCAATTGAACCAGGTGAAAGAGCACCCCAGAGCTGGGGAAAAACAAACTAACATAAGGATTAAAACATGACAGAATGCTTCCCACAATATGGGAAGCTTACTGTGAGAAGCTTTAATAGACACACGAACTGTAGGAAACTTGATGGTTGGTGCCAGATCAGTCAGGTTTGGCTTTGACCTGGTGCCCAGGGCCTTGGAGCTGCCCCTCCCAAGCAGGAGGGAGGGGACAGGAGTACCCTTAGCACCCCCCCCCTCCCAAACTGTAACTGTAACACCCCCTTGCTAAACTGTAACTAGAGATGCTGCAAAATGCACATTACATTAAAATGTGACAACTTCACAGATCTGAAGAAATTAAACCCCATTAAAAAGTTAGCTTGATGTAAGTGAGTTATCTGTTTAAAAACAAACAAGCAAAAGTCAATCCCACATTATTTAGCAACAGATCTCCCAGGGGCCACGTCAGGAGCATTTAGCATCTCAGACTCTTATTTCAGTTCTTCAAAAGAAGAGAGGATTTCCTGTTCTAACATTGTGCTTGAAATATCTCTGCAAGGTGAATCTTCTCACCAGAATAAAGATAGCAGTTTCACTGTATTTTTAGCTAGTGCTACAGTTCCTACAATTTTCCCTTTTCCTGTTTCCAGACTTCTGACGCTTTGCCACATTTGTCAGTGGTCTGGAAACACAGCTGCAAGCAATGGGCTCTAGTTATTCCGCAGCTGCCCAGCCTCCCATGCCCAGCACACACATCCCCATTGTCACACAGGTAGTAGAAATCTGCCTTTAGTACAGTTGCACTAGCACATACACTGCTCGTAATAGCATTTACTTTTAAGCTGCATCTTTGAGCGTTTGATGTGCTGCATACAAGTGGGCAACATGTGCACACACAGGTTAACAAAGCAACATTGGTGTTTTAATGAAAGAAATGCTTCACAGCACTTGAACAGATTTTTTAGTGGTGTGGCATTTCTTTCAGTTACCTTTGAGATGTTTAACAAATAGGTTTTCTTCTCCTTAAAGTCACTTAAAGAAGTTTAAAGTTTCTGGTCCCAAATTTCTCCTTTTCTTGCCCCCAGAATTGGGGCAGGGAATGAGGAGTCTGCTCTGAAGAAAAAACTCAGAAAGTTGCAGAGGATTTTCCCCTGGCTCTTATGAAAGGTTAAACTGAAATGCAGCTGGATCTACGCTTCAGTAATCAGCAAATTACTCTCAGAATAAAATTCTAATTTATTGCTTTTCCTTAAGGAATGAAAACTCCTAAAGATCACCAGAAATAATTATATCCAAACATGCAGCTAGAGACACACATTTCTGACCTTAATTCTACTTTAATTAAGTTTCCTGACCTACTCCTTTTCTTTATTTTGATTTTAAGAGCAGTAATGGGAACCTACTTTTTGAGCCAATGGCTCAGGGACCCCAGAGCAAAACAAAAACAAAAAAAACCAAAAAACCAAAAAACCACAGCCTGGGAAATGGAGGAGAAGGCTGAGACAAAAATCACTACATACATTCTTCACACTTTTCATGAAGGGAGGTGGCTCATAGGGACGCCCATAAGATTGACTTGAGCTAGACTGACTAGAAATTGGAAAGACATCTAAGAAAGGGGAAGCAATCAAACCTTATCTTTTGTCTTAAAAGCTAACACGAAACATTCCAAGTAGTCACAGCTTCCTTGACAGATATACGTCCCCTTGGATCACCGCAATGATTCCGCAGACACAAATTTTGGTTGCTTCAAAACATCTTAAGATAAACTAATGCCCACAACCAGACTGATGTAACAAGGAAAACAACAAAAAGAAGCAAAAAAAAAAAAAAAAAATTGGAAAACCATCTAAGAAGGGGTTGCTTCAAAAAATAAATAAAGTTTTGCATGCTGAAACCAACACTTTTTGTTTTCTCAATCCAGACTGCAGATACCAGAGTTGGTTAAACACCCAAGGAAAAGCACAGGCAGAAACTAGATACACTTAGCAGTGCATTAAAGCACTGCCGGACTGCATTGGCCCTGTATCAACCAAGACCACTACCCACCTTTAAGTTCAGCCCAGGACCGAACTTATGCCTCAGACTGGATATCAGGACAAGTTTCTTGACCAATGGGTAGTGGGCATGGAACAGACTCCCCAGGGCAGCGGTCACTGCCCAAAGCTGCCAGAATCCAAGAGTCATCTGGACAACACTCTCACACATATGGTCTGACTTTTGGGTGGTCTTTTGTGGAGCCAAGGGTTGGACCCCATGACCTTTCTTCTGGGTCCCTTCCAACTCTGGATGTTCTATAGTTCTAATGATTACAACCTAGGAGTGGCTGCCTCCAGCCTGGATCCCAAGGGCAGACCTCAGATCTGTGCTGGAGCCCTGCTTTCAGACCCAACTCAGGATCTTCATGCTCTTCACCGTAGTCCTTTGCTTGCTATGCCTGGGAGCACTGGTGGAATCTGCCCCTTGCACCCTGCTCTTGCACTCAGCCCCTGTGAGCAGTACTCTGGCTGACAAGGTCCGTGCAGGGCCACTAAGGCAGTAATATGTAACATTAAGAAATAACACTAGGGAGCATTCCGTGCTATCTCTTAAGGGCTAAAGGCTTTCTCAATCAGTGCCTGTGAAATTCATAAAACAGCAACGATTTTTGCAAGCAAGACTTTGTACTTCAATTGCTCTGCACCAAATTTGTTTCCAATCCAAAAACTCCCTTTAACCCAAGAGCAACATTGCAAAGGGAATGGTTAATAATTACCTTCAAAAGCAGATGAGTTACTTAAGGCATCCAGCTGCCTCACAGACCTGCATCTATAGCCTGCAATCACAACCTGTGCAGCCACGTTGGCTTAGGCAGCAATGTCATCTGACAGACTGGGAGTTCATCAGTACACTGTGTAGGTTTCTGCAGGAAAAGTGGGCTGAATGGGACCCCATTGGCTGGGATAGACCTAAACAAGACTTCTCTCCTTTAGAAGGGATTTAAACACAACACAGAGACTGCACTTTGAAAGACTGGCTGGTCATTCTTCTCATTGCACAATATATGGAGAAACTGCTTAACACATGGGTACACACAGATGACAGCCTAGATGCCTCCCACTTCAATGCAGACATTAAACTGGGATGTCTAAGAACTCACTTGGAGACTGGACTAGATGATCTCCAGAGATCCTTTTGAACCCCTATGATTCTGCAGTGCTCCAAAATTCACTGGAGGAAAACATTCCTCCCAAGGGTCACTGGCCCTTCCCACTCAGACAGAGCATAGAGCAATTGTGGACAAATCGGAGCTTACACGACAAAGACCCATTTTTGTATACATTACCAGTAGTGTGCAATAAGAATGGATCACATAATCAAAACAGGGAAGTGCTTTTTGGATATTATTAACATCAATCCAACTAATGAAGTTCTGCCTATGGAGATGTTGAATTTCTACTCTTATTATTCCTCAGTCCTTTCACGTTCTGCTCAGAGAAGAATAAAGCAATAGCAATGAAACCCCAGACGTGCTCATCTCTATCTCTAGGGCATGCACACGTATCAAAAATGTAATCAGTTTAAAGATTACATTTTTTCCTCATCTGGAGCTTTACTCTGAACAACATTTAACTTGAGTACTAAGTAGTCCTTCAAGACAAATGTTCTCATTTTTTATTTAAAAAATCTTCCACAAAGCATTAAAAAAAATCAGCAGACTTCTGCAGGAAATGCTAATTTCTAAGAAACTGTGAGACTGCTTAGCAAGGGCTAAACTGAGGCTTCTTCAAAAGAAAATCAAATGGGTTTAATAAGAGAAGTGCTTTCATATTTGTTCAATTTTTCATCTTACAGACAGAAATTACTCTTTTGAGGAACACTCACATGTTTAACTGCAATTCCCTCAGCTGTCTTCCTGCTTCCTTCTGGGGCAGCCATACAAGAAAATGTTATCTCTTGATAGCTAGTTCAGAATTGTGCATTGCATTTTAAGACATTTAAGAAAAAGAAAAGAAACACATACCACAGAGCATGGCTTAGTCCTCCTGAGACTTAAGCAATCCTCCCTACAGCATTCTGCAAGCATGTGCAAGAGTAGCAACATGCAAAGAGTTAAATCCTGCCCCCCTTTCTGGAGCTACAGGCTCCAAAAGGCACCACCAGTATGGCTCCAGACCCTGCGAGCAGGGTGTGATGGCAAGGAAAGAGCTCCTTGGATGTATGAAACAATGTATGGACAGAAGTTGGAACATCCTCCTCCTCCTTGCCCATCAGCTGCGAGCATCGTACTGTGAGCCACATCTCAAGACCCTTACACATCTGGACCAGAGACAACAAGCACCTCCATCAATGATCCATCAGAGAAAAGAAAAAAAAAAACTAAGGTCCTCAAGTTTAATACAGTACTGGATTTGTCTGTTTTGTACAAACCTCATGTCTAATGGTGGTTGACAAAGTGTTCCTACTTTCAGAGAATGTTAACATGAGAAAGGCATCATATTATAAAGTTCTAGTTGCCTAGAGATCACTATTAGCAATCCATATTTTCCTTAGACTTTAAGACTCCCACCAACCCACCTACATTCCTGAAAACTGAGCTTTCAGAATTAGGTACCTAAATTTCTTCTCCTGCCCCCTCACACTGCCCCCACGCTGCAAAGTTCCCATTCCCACTCATTTCTCATTGCAGCCACCAAGAATCAGATCATCACAGCAGCCTGAACACTGAGTCCTTTGGTTTTGACACCTCAAGACAACGGAATGGAGAACAGTTGACGTCTCTTTAGAACTGCTCATAGTCTGTATCTGGTTCCACTTGGATCATATTTCAGAGATTTTTCCTCAGAGCCTCAGAGAATGACAGGCCCTGCTTCATTTTTAAAATAGGCCTGAAATACAATAGAAGCTGTCAGCACTTCACAGCGTTTTATGGAGAATGAGATGGTTGGGTGCTTGACCCTGTATTTTAAACACTGAAAACCTCCCCTTATTCAAGTTCTCCTCCTGTTACACCTGAGCTCCCAGCTCACCAACACATTACCCTGCACGTGCAAAGCCACAAATAAGATGCTGCCATCAGCATGAAGCCTTTCTATACGTACAGGTGTTTAACTCAGAGGTACCCATGGCCAGGCACACAAACCCTAGCTACTAGCTAACTCTGTTGAGACAAACAAAACAGATGCTTCTTTCTGAAGGTCAGTACATACATGGCACATTCTGCTCATTTTTCATTTATTATGGAAACCACCACTGCAATATCAGCGTTGAGAATGTCAGAGACCTCTCTCTGGATGAAGCCCTTGGGAAAGATAGCTCAGTGACCACATAGCACCAGCTCTCTCTCCCATTGTGGCATGCCTCTGCTCACATGGCCTGGGCTCTGGGGACAGGCTGGGTCACCTCGCCCCACAGACCTTCTAACAAGCACATAGAGGCTGTCTGTTTTCGAAGGGCTCACAGAACACCTACTGCACGAGTCCCTTCTCTTTTTCCTCCTACCTGACCTCAGATTGTCAGAAGTCAAAAGCATTTTGCAATAACCCATAAGAACGATCTTTTAAAATTTTACCATAACAGCCAGGAAAGCAGCACAGCTGAGGTCTGCTGAGAACAAGAAGCTTTTCCTGCTGCCTGCCCAATAGGGATGAGGAGTACTGCCACCACCCCCATGCCTGCACAATTTGTGCAACAAGACAAAAGAGATCCTTCAGGAGAAGGGCAGCAAGCTTCCTTTTGGCCCACATGGGATTAAATTTAATGTAATAGTAAGTAACCAGGCTGAACAGTTCCTAACGAAGTTCTCATAGATTTACCCTGCAGAGTAATTTTGTTAGAAATGGTAATTGACAACAACTTCCATCTTTAGAGAAGCACTGACTTAGAAGTTTCAAGTAAACGCATGTTTCATGACAATTAAACTGGGGGCTGCTAGAAACCTCCAGCAAAGCCTCAACAGTGCATGCTGCTGCTCACCTTCCTGACTGACTTCAGTGGTACAGAGTCACAGAATGGATTGGGTTGGAAGGAACCTCAAAGATCATCTCATTTCAACCCCATGCCATAGGCCAAGCTGCCCCCACCAGCTCAGGCTGCCCGGGGCCCCATCCAACTTGGGGTTAAGTGCCTCCAGGGATGGGGCACCACAGCTTCTCTGGGTGACACATGCCAGCTTCAACGCTGATGTGCACAGAAACGCTTTTCTGTGTGACGTCTGCCTGTAACTACTATTGTATAGTCTGTGGAAGCAGTGTAAAGTAAAACTCCTGGACACTACCCGAAATGCGTGAATATCAAAGTTCAACAGAAAAAAAAGCGGCGTGGATGCTGCGCATAGCGAGGGGATGAAGGCAGAGAAGGGCTCGCACGGTGGCTGCCCGACCCCACGTGTTTAGTGGCTTCTCTGAGCCCCTCTGTCTTTCTGAAACCGCCAAATCGCTTTTAAAACGAAACAGAAGATTTGCCAGAGCAAACCTGTTGGCAAGCGAGTCGTCGTTAAGAGCTTCACGTTATTCTTCCAGGTTTTCAGCTCAAAACGCCTTTAAACAAACCCCCCCCCTTTCTGCTGCGGGATGGCAAACGCAAATCCAAACCAAACGGAACCGACGAGCCCGCAGACAGCACGGCTGCCTCGTTTACTCCGCACGCCCAGCGCCGGTGATCCGCGACACCGAGCATCCCTCTCCCAGGCGGGCACCGCCTTCGCACCAGCTCCGCCGCAGCGGAGCGCTTTTGTCTCCCTCAGCGGGACGCCCGACCCGCCCGCCAGCAGGAGCCCCGCTCGGGGAACCGGAGAGCAGCGGCGAGTCCGCCCCGGAGAGAAGGGATGCCGCCCCGCGGCGTCCGCCGCATCTTTTTGTTCTCTCTCCCGCTCGCTTTCAGTCAGGTTGCCGGGCTCGCCTTTGTTCCGCTCCCCCGCCTCCCAAACCCGCGACCGCCGAAACCGACGGGGCGGCCCGCGGAGCCCCGGCGTTGAGGTTCCCTCCGCCCCGGCCCGGCCCACCCCCGCCCCCGGCGGCACTCACCCCGCGCCCTGCCCGGCACCAGGTGACCGCCGCCGCTCCGCAGCCCGACTGGGGCAGCGCCTCCCCCCGGGGCCGGCGGAGCGCGGGGCCCCGCCCGCGGGGAGGTGGATGCGGGCGGTGGGCGGTGGGCGGTGGGCGGCCGCCTTTTGTCAGCGCCCCGCTGCCCGCCCGCGGCCCTTTGTTCGGCCCGGGGCACCTGTGCCGCCGCGTTTGTGTTTTCTCGGTGGTACGCTTGAACAACTGGAAGCGAAATAGTTGTGTTGTTTGTTTGTTTTTTTTTCCCGCGATAACTACGCAGTCGGTGTTTGTTTGCTTTCTTACTCGGCTGTTCCCGAGCAGTAAAAACTTCCTAAAGGAAAAGTACTCCGGGACCTGGAGCTCGTGGGGTTACCGCGGGGAGAGCAGCGCCTGCATCTCCCTATTGGACTCAGCCGCGCCTCGAGTGCTGTGCGCAGTGCTGAGCCCCTCGCTGCAGGACGGACACGGGGGCTGTGGAGCCTGTCCAGGGAAGGATCTGGGGCACAAGTGTGATGGGGAGCGGCTGAGGGAGCTGGGACTGTTCAGCATGGAGAAGAGAAGGCTCAGGGTAGAGCTTATTGCTCTTTGCACTGACCTGAAGAGTGCTTGTGGTGTGCTGGGGGTCGTCCTCTTCTCCTGGGTAACAGTGATGAGACAAGAGGGAATGGCCTCCAGTTGCACCGATGGGGTTTCAGGTTGAATATGAAGAAGTGTTTCTTCTTGGAAAGAGCGGCGGGGCAGTGGCACAGGCGGCCCAGGGAGGGGTGGAATCACCATCCCTGGAGGTGTTCAAAGACCACGTTGATGTGGCACTGAAGGATTTAATTATTGGGCATGGCGGGGGTGGGCTGGAGTTGGACTGGGCGTCCTCAGAGGTCTTTTCCAACCCCCATGGTTCTGCAAAGACATGGTCGTATTGGGAAGGAGTGTGACAATTTATGGGAGACATTTAATCCTTCATGAACGATCTGTTTTGTTTCTTCTCAAATGTTGTTTGTTCTGCATTAAATAAAACATCCTCATGGGTCTAACAAACCCAGCAAGGCACTGCAGGTCTCAAACAGACTGGTGGTTCTCTTTCTTATAACTAAGACAGATCTCAGCCAGCGATGCCGAGTGGTTTTGATTGATAGGAAGGCACATCTCAATCTCTCTAAATCTCATTTCAGACTGCGTGATAAAGCGCTGGACTAAATGGTTTGCGAGTGGCTAGCATCACTGAGGTGTGGATGAAGTGGGAAGAGATGGGGAGCAGACTTCAGAGAATCCCATTGGTAGGCTGCAGAAATTCCATGTTTGTGCGAGATGTGAGGAAAACATGTTCCCAGAAAACTCGCCTGTCTCCTTGTTACGCTGCGAGCGTTGACAAACATGACTCATAGGCTCAGGGGACTCCACACAATCATGCTGGTGGCTTCAAGTATCTCTAGAAATTCCTCCTCCTCTGGCATGAAATATTTACCTCAATACGAATCTTAAGAACTCACTAAAAATAACAGCCCTTCCTCCATGAATAATAGAAAGACTCTTGGTTGCAGGCTTATTTTATGGTTGAAAATTTAAGCTGGATGACCTAGAACAGCCAGAGCGGCCCTTACTATGTTCAGTCTGTGGTATGTTCTGCTCCACCAAAGGGGCACAGCTGAAGGCTCGGCGTGCTGTGGCCAGGGGATCCTTTGCTGTCCTCGCAATGCTCTGGTGCCCACCAGCTCCTGATGAAACCCAGGACAATTGCTGAAACAAACAGGACTGCACCAAAAGGACCTGGTTTGTGGGGAAATGAAATGGATAAGTCGCTCAAGGTGTGCACTGACTGGGACGAAAGCTAACTGGCTATGAGGAAAAAGAAACGGGCACACCAACTGCTCGTTGAGTCCCTTCCCGAGCTCATTTTGATCAAAAAGCAGTGCTCATGTTGAGGCTTTAAAAACCAGATAGTAGAATGGGAGACATTTTACCTAGCCCTGGAGCAGAACTGAAATCTTCGTCCAAGTCCTCACCCAGATTTGCTGGGCTCCGGCTTTGTGTCGTGCTGGAGATGGAGGCTTGCAGCTCACTGATGTGTCAGCCTGCGGGTCACCTGCTCTGCTGCTGAGCCTGGGGATGTGTGGGGGTCACAGGTGGAGGTGGTGGCAGAGAAGCTACAGAGGGCTGAAGGAACGGCTGATCCCAAACCACGTAGCTTTGTGTAATCCTCCTGCTTCTGTCCTCTGCTCCACATTAAGACCAGGGAGCGCCTCGGTCATGCTCAGCTCCCACGACATGGGAGGGAAGCTGAGGGACGTAGTGCGGTGAACTCTTACTCAGAAGGCTATTTTTAGGCCTCAGTGTTAAGCTTGCTGTTTGTCATTAGCTTGCTGCCAGAGAATATGTGGGCTTTTCAGCACAATTAGGTGCACAGTAAGCTTAAGAACTGTCACAACCTGGGTTAGGACGTGTGGACTTCTGGAGACAAAGGCACTTGTTGGATGTTTTCTCCTGTTTATCTCCCTGAGCTAGTCACAGAGCAATTGAGGAGTTGGGAGAATGAACAAAGCAGGAAGAAAAGTGTCTTGGGGAATCTGCTAAGAAAGAAAAATCCTTCTGTCGGCCCTACCTCTTGGAAAGCCCTAGGAAATCCATAGTGACAGGAGCATGGATTGTGGGAAGCCCCAGACTCCATAGCTCACGTGGACAAAGACTTCCATTGCTCTAACAGCGCAGCTTAAAAAGCTCCCCATTTTTCTGAAAAGCAGAAGGCATGCTGCTTTCTCGCTCTAACCAAACCAACGCTGGGGCACTCAGCAGCAGGCAGTGGTGTGAGGCTGATGTTTGCCATCACCAGCCAGCACAGCCGAGCTCCCAGGAGCAGCCTGGCAGAGGCAGGTGGTGCTTCCCACACGCTCCGTGATCCCACAGTGGGAAATGATTCCCCACGGACGTGGTGGAATCTATGGGGCAAGCATCTCCCTGAACCTTGGTTTAGCAAATATGTGAGACTGCAAGCATGTTCATGCTGGATATAGCCATGGAAAATCTGTCCTGTTGTTTTCCTCTGTAGCTGGCAGAGAACCAGAATCTTCCAACTTTTGGTGCAAAGTATGTGACGCGTGGAGCAAATGATTCCCTTTCCTTTCCTCCCTTCCTTCCTTTCACAGTTACAAGAGTCAGGCCAGGCCTCATTAGTTGTCCCTCATCCATTAGAAGTGCTGGGAGGTCTGTCTGCAACCTGCATGCTGAGTACATCCAAAGGAAAGCGAGGAGATTCTTGGGCTGGCGCTCTAAATGTGCTTAGGTCCTGTAAAACCTTTCAGCTTCACGTGATGTCCAAACCTTGCCAGCTAAATAAGATTAGTCCTAATGAGCATATTGGGGACATGGCCATAAACAACAAAAGTCATGTGGGAGAACGGGGCTGCAAGGTATCCTACTGCTGGCTTCTGCAGGAGCCCCAAATCCTATCTCTGCTCAAACTTTGTGTGCTTCTATTTCTATGCTGTCAGAGAGAGAGAAAGCATTGAGGATATTTTGTCTCTTTTTTGCTTGTATATGGATGTGAAACCTCCTTTGCTGTATGGTTTTTTTTTCCTCTTAGTTAATATTTTTCCTGGCTTTCCAAGTGTTTAAGAAAGAACTGAAATTGTTAATGGAGTTCACTGTGCTTACATTCAGTACTGTTACTTATACTTGAGAAGTAAAAACATTTCTGATGTCTAAGAAACAAAGTAATTACTAAAGGGCTCAGGCTGAATGTCTTGATTGATTAACAGTAGGTCAAGTTGTAGGTACTCTGTTATTAGTGGGGAATCTTCTGCTGGCTCTGGTGGCAGCTCAGACACCTGCATGGTAGACACAGCTGTGTCTGAACCTGAATCTCACACTTGTCTTCCTGGATCAACTTTGACGTTGAGTTCATAGAATCACAGAACCGTTTGAGTTGGAAGGGAGTCTTACAGGATACCTGGTCCAACCTCCTGCCATGAACAGGGACACCCACAGCTCGGTCCGGATGCTCAGAGCCCCATCCAACCTGACCTTGAGTGTCTCCAGGGATGGGGAAGAAGTTGTTAGGAACTGGAAAGCGCGGAATTTCTTTAAAAAAAGAAGAGGTAGTAAAGAAGAACACGTTTGTGCTGACTACATCCAGAGCAGTGGTAGAGCATAAATGGAGTGGCAGCCCACGAACCTTTGCAGAGCAATGTGATACAACAGTGAGATGCAATACATGTGAAATGGCAGTTCTTACTTTTACATGTAAAAGATGGGTTACGGGCAACTGGTGAAAAAACAGGCAGTTATCACATCGACACGTCAATCCTCATGAGTGAACTCCGTGTATAAGAGGAATTTATTTTCATGTTACTATCATATGTTCCTAGCCAACGCATTTTAATACTGAATCTGTAGTTCCTGCACATAGACAATGAGGAAACAGATGAGTGATAGGAATATCCTAGGACAGTGCCCAGCAGCACTGCTTGGGCCTTTTTGCACAACATCTGCTTTCCACCTTAAACTGGCAGAACTCCATCCACACTGCCTGAGCTCGATATAAGTCCGTTAGGACATATCAGAATTGTTAAATATGCTCCTCTGGGAAAAGCAAAGGTGATGCAGATCTTCATAGAGTGAAATGATTAAGAAGTTGATAGGGTGGTTAGATATTAAACTTCTGAAAAGCACAAGTATATTCTGCAAAACAATCATTTACTGGCCTAAAATGGCAGTGACTCTTAAACTATGGGCAAGGGGGAGATCTCGTGGTTGAACAGATGAGTTGACAGTAAAATTAAGACATTCTCCCAGCTTTTTGTATTTCAGTGTTCGTGCATATTTGGAAATGAGGAATTGGCAGATGGTTCTCATGCACTGCATCTGGAAATAAAAGATGCTGAAGTTGACGGCATGAGTAATATTCAGATAGGCTAAGGAGGGTGGCACGTTGCCAAACGCTCGTTGAAGGCTGTCATCATGCCTGATGCATTGCAAGGACAGGATGAGGGAAACGTATCTTTCAGATATGGATATTAATTTCCTTGGCGCGTGCGTGTGGCAGAATCGAAATATCCATTGCCTTTCCATGTTACCATCAAATCCCTGGGTAAATATGAAAAATGACACTTCCTCTTGTCTTACAAATACTGTCAGTCTTAAAGAATTTCGCCCTGGGGGCCCTCAGAGTGTCAGTAACGTGTCAGTCAAGCTGAATTCTAGGACGCGGGTAGTTTGCAGTAAATCTAATGGGTTAAAAAATCATTTCTCCCCAGTGTCTTCAAACCACAACTTTTTATGGTGAAAGAAATTAAATAAGTCTCATCAGATCATGTATCCTTTCTGAGCAACTAGCATAAATGGGTGTGAAAACAGGGTTTGTAACAGAGATTCATCATGCTGGAGAGGCTGTGGAGAGCAGGTGGGGAAAGGAGCCTCCTTCTCAGTGCTGAGTGGGGTGTCCGTATTTTCTGGATAAGTGACCAGGGCAGTAAGCAGTGGTGGTGATCATGCCACATCAGACCTTCTGCTTTGCCTGTTCAGTGAGCTGTGAGCTGGCACAAATAAAAGACCTTCCTCATTACCCTGTGATGGACTGTGCTTTGCTCACACGGGGAAGGAATGGTTTCCTTCTTGAGAAGGAAAACGGAGTGCTAAAGCAGACTTACAGGGGAAAAACTTAAAAGTAAATTAAAAATGTCAGCATCAAAATGATATCCTTCTCTGTTTGGGAACTGCTCAGTAGTTGTGCATGCTTCGTAATAGTTCATCTGTGTCCAGATGGAGTTAAGTTTGAGGAAATATGTCTGTAAATGCAGATATATACTCCTAAAACTAAGGAATGAGCAAATACCCCTAGCCATGTTTCATATTGTATATTCCGGGTCCTACAGTTTTGCAGTGTTACAGGACATAGTTCAGATCAACATGGGTATAAACCATGACAAATTAGCCACCACAACATTACCTAAGCATTGGCATGTTTGATTTCAGCTGAGAAATGTACTGATTGTGTTGATATAGAGGCCTGCGGAGACCTGCTCAGGTAGAAAGAAATGAAAGGAGGGATGCTAATGAGAGTGACTGAAATGAACTTAATGAACAGCAATGGGATCTGGGGATCTCTGTGTACTTAAGGCCCCAAAATTATTTCCAGCAGATTCAGTGTTTGCAGGTACGCAGCACATTATACACCATAGGTTGATCACTACTATCTGGAGTCCAGTTGTCTTGGATTCAGACCTCATTACCTGCAGAAACGTTCTGGCCATATGCTATGGTGGATGCAAGTACACTTTCTGTGCAGCTGCTCTGATGAATATCCAGTGAGGTGAGAGGGTATCAGCTAGCTGGGCACTTCCACAACCAGACAGCAGACCAGGGCATCCGAGGAAGGTGGATTCACAGAATCATAGAATTGCTGAGGTTGGAAAAGACCTTCAAGATCATCAAGTCCAACCACAACCAAACCATACTGCCTAAACTCTAACAACTCACTGCTAAATCATGTCCTTAAGGACCACATCCAAGTGGTTTTTAAACACATTCAGAGATGGTGACTCAACCACCTCCCTGAGGAGCCTATGCCAGTGCTTAACAACCCTTTCTATAAAGAAGTTTTTCCTGATATCCAACCCAATCCTCCCCTGGGGCATGATGATTGGCTTTGGGCCTCATCGAGAGGTCAGAGGGCACTCACTGGGCTGCAATATGATCTACAGTGGAAGGATCTGCAGCTTTTTTTCCACCTGGACAAGTCCCCTTAAGTACCATGATGCACAAACATCTGGTGCCGTTGTTTTAAAAATTGCAGCCTTAGTTTTCAAGACACCTCTGTTCGTTTGGGTCAAACTAATTCACTTTCTAAGAAGAGCTGCTTTAAAGCCAACTGAATCTCTAGTTACTCAGCTGTATCTCTGTGTCGGTGTTAAGCTTCAGTCTTGAGTATAGTTCCTGACCAGGACAAGTTTCTCCTTCTGAGCTCTGGGAATACACAGATAGAATTCAACCTAATTAATATTGACAGCTTTCACTAGCTATGCATTTATAATCTGTGTAGAACTGGATACGATTATTTCTGGACAATATTACTGCTATGGGGTTGGAAGTATTTACCAACATGAAAGTCAGCATACCACTCGGTAAATCTCAAGGTAAGTACTGATATGCTTTTTGGACGACTATTAAGATTGCTTTCCTTATTAGGAACGAGAAGCATATCCTATTTTTCACCCACGAAGTAATGGATGAGTCTGGGTGTTAACAGCTCTCCCTGCAATAACCTGAATAGTGGGCCTGCAAAGCTAACAGGACGCTGCATCACATGCATTTTTAAAAGCTTAACATGCTAGCAGATTTTTTTAACCAAAATGAATGATAGAAGACAACAGCAAACCTTTTGGTGGTTGAAAATTGAATACTACTCCTATTTGTCTCCTGTAACTGGAAAATAAAGACTTCAATTATTAAAACTCTCCTCTATTATATTACTGCAGACTCATCAGTTAAAAAAATACCTTACCACACACAATAATTTTCTGATAAAAAGGAAACAAATTTCTGCAGAGGACATTAGGCATCTTATAAACTGTCCTGTATAATGGAAGGATTTAACAGCTGTATTTTTCTTCTACCTATCCTAGCATTTCACAGCGTAAATGAAACCTATGAATGGACTTGCCTTTGCTTTAGCATCTGAATGAAATGAAAATGAAAGGACCTCTCAGTACACTTAATGGAAATACACAGCAACAAAGCTTTATTAGAATGCTGACAAATTATTTTTAACTTCCTGCTGAGGAAATCAGAATGTGCATAAAGCAAAAACATGACCTTTCAGTGTGTCTCCAGCCTATCTCAATTTGTATCAAACCTGACCTCCTGAAATAGTCTACAGAGCAGCACTGTAAGAGTTGTCTCTTTATAGAAGAAACAGCTTTCAATTAATTTACAATGTGACGTACCAGAAAAGCGTAATGTAAAGAGCTTAAGAAAAACATGGTATTCAATTTAAAATCAATAATGAGAAATCACTGCCTTTCTGTCCTTTTTTCCTTCAAACAACATTTTCACATGCAAAATAGAAAGCTGCCTACTTACAAGGTGATTTCTCCCTTGTGTTACTGTGCTCCTCCTGAAATCCATATGCATCACGTTCCTTTTTCAATTTTGTATCTAACAGCCATTTGTGCATTACATGAAGAAAGGGGAAAACATCTTCCAGACTGACCTTTCTCCCTCAACCTTACTCACCTCCACCACAAGCTCATTCAGTAGAAAACCCAACACTTCTTGCTGAACAAAAGGGATACGATATGTACATACACTTGCATTATTTTCATAAGTAGTTGTTACAAGCAGAAATCTGTTACTCTAACATTTTTATTAGGGGAGCAGATAAGCATATATACAAACAAGGTGCCTAAGCATTCCATGTAGTCTCACCAAGAGTCATAGAATCATAGAATGGCTTGGGCTGGGAGGGACCTCAAGGAGCAACAAGTTCCAACCCCTTGACACAGGCAGGGCTGCCAGCTGCTGGATCAAGTACTAGATCAGATTGAAGGAGAGAGGCTCCTCACCTAGTGCTCTGACCTGCTTTGTGGAAGCTCCTTGGGGTAGTTTCAGTTGGATGGAGTCAAGACATTTTTTGGCATGCTCTATAACAGTGTCAAAAGTACAGGACGTCCCATAATGTTGTACCACCAAACAAAAGAAAACAATGGACTTTTGTGCAATCAGAAAGGTGAACTAGCTCTGGGTACCTGGGCCAGCATGACTGTAAGGAAGTACAGATCTTCTTATGTGCAGAGCTTTACTAGCTTAGATTGTAAAGAACTTTAGTGCTTATCCAGTCAATGCAGGAAGAATGAAGCTCTCCTGGGCCGGTAATGATTTGGATCATCTCCACAACACCCCTCACATCATTCACCCTTTGGCCTTCTTTGTATTTTCTGCTTGCTTTTTTAACTGGCTGCAATACTCTCTGAGGGCAGATGTGACTACAAGCACATTCAGCAGTAGAATCAAACACAATCCATTTTCTGTTATCTACTTACATTTTATTACAGACTAATATGAAATCATTTCATATTCATACTTGGTTTTAATTACTCGTGAGCAAACTTAAACCATTTCTGAATGTTTATATTTATTGCAAGCAGATCCACGTCTCCTGCTTATATGTTCTACGTAAGGACCCAAAACGTGAATGAATATAAACAAGTTATATTTGGTTATCTACAGAAATTAAAGTTAAAAATAGCACTGAAAAGAAACTTTACAGTGACGTGTTCACACACTGACTCTTCAAATCAAATAAATGAAGTGGTATAGGATAATCTAAACATTAGATTTGAAGGCTGATTTATTTTCAAATAAATGCACCTATAATTGTACAATAAAAATAAGTGTTAGTATTTGGTGCTGATGACTACAGACATCTTTAATGTTTAATGCACAGATAACTACCCCCAGCACCCGGACGGCGCTTCCGCGGATTCTACTTTACTTTAAGTCATGGAAGGACACTGAAAACAGAGTGTGTATGTAGCACACAATCTGTTAGAGATGAAGTGAATTAAAATGTTGTGCATTTTCATAAGGTTCAAAATTAAAGCTTTATAAATAGATGCTCAGATTACCCTGCAAAGTAGAATCGCGGACTTCTTAACTTTTGCAATACTTCCATACATTTCCATTAAAGCTTTTTTTGTTTTTAACAGAGACAATAGCATGAGCACAATGACCCCACTGGCTTCCAAAAAGAAAAGTAGTACAGTGCTCAATTCGGCTATTTATTTATTTTTTGTCCTTTCATATTCGCAAGCCAGTTGGGACAAGACAGGCTAATGCAAGCAAGAAAGTAAACTGTAAGCTTTTATATTAAGTGACCGAACAAACAATTATTGTACAGTGTAAAACATAAAAGATACACATCTTTTGCCACAAGCCACTGCAGGAATATATGAACTTCAGTGGCTGAAAAGCTTGAAATACTTTCTAAGTCTTCAGATACATTTGGTTAACGCTTACCAGTTTCAAGACATTTATAGAAGCAGTTATGGAGACGTTATGCTGTTAAAGCTGCAACAATTTAAACAAGGCAAGTTAGGAAGTTATATAGATTTTTATACTTTTTCCCATCAATTCTTATAATATATAGAAATCAGTCTCCTTTCAGTGCCCCATCCATAGTAAAACATTCTAATTCATTTTGACCAAAGTTTTCATCTTGGTATTGCCTGATCTGTTTACAGATCAACTCCAAGTTGCCACCTGCTGCAGTGGGCTAAGTTTGCATGGCAATAGTAACAGAAACAGAAACAAAAACCTATCGAGTGAAACGTTGATGTTACGTTCTATGGGTTTTCCACCAAATGCTCTATTTTAACAAACAAACAGTACCAAATTTAAAGGTAAAAGTATTGCTAAATCAAAGCAGAAATTTCCACTTAAATTCAAGCATTTTTCCTCCTCCAAAAATGACACGTTCAACTAAAATCTCCCAAACACTTGAAGAGGTGTTTCAGCACGAATAACATTGTCAGTGCTGGTCTACATGAAGTTTGCAATGCTCTGCTTTGTTAATAGGCTGAATGGGAATGCAGCACATTCAACATCATCAAGCAAAAATCTCCTTATTTAAGGCTAAAAGATGGAACTCAAGAAGTAAAAAAGCAGGAGGGTTTACAGAATAGAAAAGCTAGCGGTAGCAGTACAGCACGGAAAGCTTATCGCTCTAATTGCCAGCAAATCATTAATGGTTTGGGTGACACTGACAGAGCAACTGACCTATATTTCTAATTTAACATTCATTAAAATTGTAACATTCAGTCACAACTCCGCCCTAAGCTAAACTTAAGTGGCCAAAACTCATAAGTATAAAAAAAGCCTTCAAAACATATATACTTAAAAAAAATAGAAATGGTGTGTTAACAAATGTATGCGTAAAACAGATTTATAAATAGCTACAGTATGAAAAATATTTCAGTGCAAAGGCAATTTTAAGATTTCTAAAAAATACATTACAAATAATTTGTTAACTACACACAAGAAATTTGTCACTGCTACTGGTATAAAATTTATACGCATAATAACTTTGTTTAAAAAATATATACACCAGTGTTTTATGTAGGGGATGGTTTGAACTGACCAACATTCAAGTATGCGATGGCATATATATGTACACACTCCCACACTCATATACATATTTATGTATTTCAAAATGTTTCTGCTATGAGGACATTCTTTGAAACTTAAAAGTGCTACATGTTGAATGGTAAAGATACACTCACTTGTGGTGCTCACTCTCAGCCTTCTAAAATTCTCTTCTCTTTGGTATAATGAAAAATTCACTGCTGACTTTACAATCCGTTTGTCCCAGGGCATGTTCAATATTTCACTACTTGTAGAAAGGGAAAGTCACTCGGAATATCATGTGGAACATTTCCTACTAAGTTGATGTTTTGTTTGTTTTTTAAAGGAAATTATGAAGTAAATCATTTTGTCTCTATGGGAAATCATTTTTCTCCACAGCTCATCAAACAGATTACTAATGTTCTGGTTGAGTCTTCCAATAAAGGCTGAAGCCCTGATTCCAAATATTTTGTTTTCACACTACAACACATTTTTAGCTAATATCCTCCCAGAAGTATTTAAAGACTGTGGTTATTAACGAGTTGAAAAGACCACGCTAAACTAGACTGAAACTGGATTATTCCTTCAGGTAGTTTTGCACCCCAAAATAAAACACTGGACTAAAGAAACGAGACAAGGACACAGCTAATAGTTGAATTAGTGCAAGATAACAGAAACGTAGCAGATAAAAGAGAAGTAAAAGTTGGCTGTCATACTTGAAGTAATTCAAACAAAATCTTTGCAGTCAAACTAATTTCTATTGTAATTGTTTCAGCCATTAGTTATGGCTGTGTGCCACCTACTGGTTTGCTTGCAAAGTTAACAGTTGGGTATTCCTTGCTTCGAAATGCATCTACTGAGCCAATTAGCTCATACTGCTTAAAAAAAACCAAACAAACAAAAAAAAAAAACCCACAACAAAACACTAAAGAAATAAAAAGTCAAAACTAAAAGCATTACTCCAGATAATAAAAGATGCTCATATGGAAAAATAGCCTTTTTTTTTGAAGGGAAAAAAAAAAAGGACAAAAAGGTTCTCCTCATAAAACTTAACTACTATGCGTACTTTCAAACCATGGAGATAGTTAAGAAGTGGGAACACTGCGTACCTGCATCCTTGATGAATTCATGAAGACACTGGAGGCAAGATGCTTACATTCAGTTTTTCTGTAGATATCCACAGTGATGATATCTACTGAACAGCCAACTTGACTTCATATAGAGCACGTGTACTCTACGCAAGGATTGTTTTGCCTATTTTTCTACAGGGGAATGCTAACTGAAAACCATACAGGGCCCTGATTTGGCCACTTACAAGGAAGTGAACATTAGAGAGTATTTCTTGAAAGCAGATTTGCACAGAGGAAACACCAGTTTGTTCTATAGAGAGAGCAAAGAAAGAAAAAGGATAGAGGAAAATCAGAAACAGCACTTATTAAATACGCTTTAGGAAACTTTCGTTGGAGATAACTGAGGTCATCGCTTCTGGCTGAACATTAAAACTGCTCTCAGAATGCAGGTCACTGACTGAAACTATACACTTCAAGTAACAAAATGACTAAAGATGACAGAAACAGTAAATGCACAGGAGTCTTGACACAGGACGAGGAGTAAATTTTAGTGCTACCAGTCTCACAGTACCAGACTGTGCAGATTGTTCATTGCCCCAGTAGTTCAAAACATAGAAAGAGGCCTATCGGCCTGGAAGGTTTCATACTTCTAGCTCTTGATCCTGTTTGTCTAAGCATTATCTCAGACAGCAAAAGCCACGTATAGTTTGATATATTTCTGTGACATGTTTGCTTCCTGAAAAAAGAAATAAACAAAGGTACAGTTTTTAAAGGCTTGAATTGGTGTTCTGTCATACAGACGTTTCCAAACCTGACCCACTGTAGCGGTAGCCTGCACTGGAACGACAATGCTTATTTGAATAGCCAAAGACAGATGGAAGTACTGAATAATCAATGCCTTTCCAGTGCGTAAACATCGTTTTTTTAGAACGAGAATGAGACCTTCTTGCTGGGGAATTGCTGCAGTCATTGCTCCTGTATCTTGGGCTTTTGAGGCAGGCAAGAGGTGTGAATTCCGAGATGTGGTCCCGACAATGCCTTGATGCATTCTGTTGAGAAGAAGAAAAACAGTAAATAGGTGATTTCAGAGCTAAAAGCCTAAACTTGCATTCTTTCTGCCTTTCACTAGATCACCACTTTGGCTTTTTGCTTCACGTGAAGGTAAAATCCCTCTTTCAACATGACTGGTTTTATTTTAAGACCTAAAGAATCAGGTGTAATTTTATGTATAATCTCTAAGCCTGATAATGGGTTCTCTAGAGAATAGATAAAGACACAGAAGACTGCTTTTCAAGGCTTTTTTTTTTTTAATCTGGTTAATATTTTAATCTACAGTCTCTTTTAGTACGTCTTTTCATTTCAGAACCTTTATTCATCATGAATTCTTAGGGGGAATTTTGAGATAGAACACTCAACTACTTTGCCCTGTACTTCCAAAGAGACGGAATTCTTTACAATTGATTTGAGCTGATAGATACAATTTCTTCTATGGTTTAAGGTTCTTCTAAGGTTTAATGTACCTGTTTTGTCCTTTAAAGTGATGCCAGGCTTTGGAATTGCTTAGGTTCACATGTAGCATAAAGTACCTGTAGACAATCATAATACCTGGTCTATCTTCTTAGTCTAATTGTCCGTCAGAGTTTATCTGTACCACATAATCACCCCACATGTGGCAGAATTGGCACCTTAACTCAGGAATTATTCAGAACCACAGTAACAGCATGGTTCATGACAGGACCTTGGAATGAGTGAAGAGACTGAAAGGAAGGCAGCACAGCACTTCCCCCAGTGAGATTATCTTTTCTCCTCATTAAATGTACTGATTTCCAAGCACAGGGCTATGGAGGCTATACGGCCATATTTAAGTTACTAACATATTCTAACCGTGATTTGTTTTCTTATCAATGATGCTCTCCATGAATACTACTTAAGCCAGTTAGTACTCTTCTCTTGATCATGAATTCTCTTCTTCCCTGTTAACATTAACCCAGTAGCAAGAGGGGCAAAATCCCAAAATAACATAGCTTATAGAAGTTTGCCTACTTTCAATGCCAATCACAAGCTTGAAATGCTCCGTTAATGTAACCAAAAGTACGTAGGAAGCTCCCTTAAAGCAGTTTCCCTTGGAAGAGAGTCAGTGAACTGTACCAAACTGCTCACTAGCAGTGAGGCCTGGATTCTTCTAAACACATGTACAGATCAAATACTAACATTAGTACAGAAAAACAGAGAAACAGATAACAGAGCGGCTGACTTTCTTCTGGAAATGTCAGCGGATAATACAGTCTTATACTGTATAAATCCTTTTCCTATTCCTCCTGCTACAAAGTGAAGCATTTTAACTACTCTTTCTAAAAATAGATTGTTATTTTTTGTTACAAATAAAATGTTGGGTTTCAAGGCAAGCTCCTTCAATACACCATACCTGACACTACTCCAAGAAGCTGGGGCTTTCTACTGCTAATTGTCCAGCATTCACTAAAGACAGGAGATACTGGCAGATGCATAGCCCCAGTTTCCTTATCCAGGGTCCTGCTCACAAGTAAATCACCTCCTTTCGTATAATGATCTCTCTGTTTTACTGTCTGCATTTGATCTATGTCTGTGTCCAAAAACATGGGAGACAACAGATAAAGTACTAACGTGTGAGACTTACTTCTGATTTCATGTATTTGACACCACAGCATAATGTGAGTACACCCTGCAGTAATAACTGCTGTTCTTACAGAACAGATGTTATACAACACCTATACATAACACCATGTATTAACTGGATTTTAATATGGGTATATCCACTCACACAGACACACTGTTCTCCTTACACGAGTAAGTGTCTGAGACGAAAAGAGCTTACCTGTGACACAGAACATCTTTTGCAACAACTAGACTCTCCAAGTAAAATGTAATTATTTTGTATCATTACTGACAAAATACAGGAAAAACTCTGGAGGAAACAGTTGATTTGTAAATAGCAGAGTTCACCAATAGAAATCCATCCAAACTGGCACACGTACAGTACTGTTACCTAGCTTTGATCTAATTATGGCTCGAAGCTGAAAGAGTTCCTTCAAGAAGTGGCCCATCGCTGTTCACCAGTGCATTTAGGGCTGTTTTATCTCTCATACTCTTCTGCAAGGATGAGGAAAAACAGTGAGACTTGCTGGACAAAGGAGGGAAACATGAAAGAATGGTACCTTTTGGTATAAGTGTAACTATTGTAGCAAGGCCCCTTAAAGCTTCAGATTTTCTGACTTTGTTTCTAAAACAAAGTTTCCATTTCTTGATCCTGAGGCCTAATCAGTTGAGCCATACTTTAAAAATTCAATTTCAAAACGTTAAAAACAGTTAATTACTCTCATGTAAAGTGTTTAAACTGTACCATGACTAAGTACCATGGTCTCTTTGCTGACAATAACCTGTACTGAGTGAAAGATTTCCCCTTGACATGTAGCTGCACGTGGAGCAGTGCCCTGTAGGGCAGCAGGCAGCCCTGCTGACCCAGTATTTCCTTAGGGACATCTCTCCCGGCCAATCTGGGCACTCCAAATTGGGGAGTGGGTGTACTGATTCTTCCAAGAGCTACTGGGGCACTGCAGAGAGAACTACATGGAAGGTGACGGCGTCAAGTGTCGATAAAGGCTTACAACGCAGTCATTACCACCTGCTGAAAGTGGGCAAGGCACTTAATCATGGTAAGTTCTGGTATGGGATTCAAATATTTCAACAGTAGGACCATTGCTTTGTTTTCTGTAGAAGAGGAGCTCAACACATGACCAAGGCAACAGCTGGCCTCTCTAAGAGGCCTGTGCTGTTATGTGTGCAGCAGCAGCCAAGCCCATTGAGGAACAGGAAGATGCTGAGTCCCCACAGAGGTTTCCCCAGGCAAAAGCAGCACGGTGGGAGCAGCAAAGGGCAGAGATCTCATGCCAAGCCCAATGAGCTGACCTGGTGACTGAAGTGAAAGCAAAGTATAAAAACCATCAGTTGGAAGCAAAAGGAAAAAGAAAAATATTTCTTGAAAAGGGATGGAAATGTAGAAGTTATTTACAGCTCACAACCAAAATGCCTGGTATTTCAGCTGGAAGTACTTGGAAAAGAGAAACATTGTCAATCAAACACTGTCAATTAAAAATGAAAACAGAATAATTTAAAGTGAATTTATTTTTTTCCATGACAAAACTGCTTAGCTTCTCCTCTCAATGAGAGAATAAAGAAAAAGGAAATATCATCAATTCATATAAGCATTATAAAAAGCCCTTAAAAAAGCCCTATTGCCTCTTCAAAGTTAAGGCTGAAAGAAACGTCACAGCCGCATATTTTCCAGTTGAAGAACAAAATTCAGCTTTTTTTCACTGAGCCAAACAGTCACTGAGAATAAGCATGTGACAGACAAGATCAAGTTTTGATTTAAATTACCAAAGACAACCAATTCCTCCAAAGCTTTTGCATAATTACTGTTTTAGTACAAGAAAGTCAACAGGTTGTGTGTATACATATATATACACAAATACATATATGGACATATATGTACATATATATGCACGGATACATATGTGAATGTATACCTGCACACATATATGAAAAGATCTTCCAGAAAATCCAGAACTAAATCGGGAGTGTTTAAAAAACTCTGAATAGTGACAATGGTAAACAATGACCTACCACACTCTGGAGTGACCCCCAAGTAACAGAATAGGTAAGAAGCACAAGAATTACTTCAGAAGCTGTGTGTGCCATCTGACTGCCTGGGCAGAACTAAGTTAGTAACCCAGAAGGTGACTGCTAGCCCTGTGTTAGTCTTGCCAACTGTTCCAGAAGCCCTTGATTAAAAAAGTGGTAGTTTATAGAAATGAAATAAGTTTAAAAATAGTATTAGTGTCAAACTCACTTCAAACCAATCCTAAAGCTCTTAAAAGCCAATTTTAGTCAAAATTTGCAATAGTGAAGACAACTTTGTATATCTTTCCCGTGACTTCTGCAATTATTGTCATCTTTACTGACTATAAATTTTGAAGGAAGAAAGAAAGAGATGTATTTTTCATCTTAATCAGTCAAACATTAAGATCTGTAGTGGAAACCAAACCAAGAGCTTCACAGTATTAAGTCGGAAGGAGCTTTCTTGCAGACTGCAGTAAAGTCAAGACTTATCTGCTTTTCTTCTACTTTGTATTAAATTACATGTTATAGATTTTTGAAGCTTGAGCTGTTTTCTTTTTAGAAAGAAGCACAGAAAAGCTTGATTTTAAAATGCACACTAGAAATAACAGTGCAAAAAAAAAATTGCATTTTCAGCAGAGTGGACATTTTAATATATCTCAGAGACTGCGAGAAGGGCTTCCAGTACCAGCTTTCCCAAATCAAGCTACAATGTCAGCATAATCAGAATTATCACTCTAAGCTATTCCTCTTGGTGATTTACAATGCAAGCAAGACATGCATTCACCTATAGAAACACAAATGATTAAAATTGGGATTAAGAATCTTAGATTCTTGAGTCAGAAACATTTTGTAAAATTCAGTAACAACATGACAGAAATGATAGTGACGGTGATAGACTGTGACAATGACTCATAGAATCCTTGCAATAAATAAACAGAAGTAGGAAAAATCCAAAAGTATTCTGCAAAGTACAGTTGATGTGAATTAGAAATGGAGATAATGAGTACAGTAAATAACTTCTGATGACAAACTTTTTGCTGTCCTTCGAATGAAATGGCCAAGCATGCAGAAAGGCAGAAAAAAAGTCACCTTTTGTTCCGTTAGAAACTTAGACTGCTTGAAGTCTGAGAAAGCATAAAGATGGTGGACTGCTCAACAGAAAGGCACTGATGTTTAGTCTGATTTCCCCAGGAGATTGTAGGAAGTAACCGTGAACATCATTTATATTTAAAGCAAGGCAGCAGTTATTTAGACAAAGCGGATTGGAAGACAGGAGGAAACAAAGAGAGGGAAGAAGAAACACAAGGGATATATCTGGTTAAAAGTCAAAGATTTTGTACTAAATATTTTTTAAAAAGAATATTGCCAGTGTTAGCCCGAAGTTTGCCTTGAAATCAGTTCATTTTCCAGCAGTAACATATGATATCAATGAAATTCCTTTACTTAGGGCTGTGTATCTGCACCATCCCACCATCATTCTCTCTATTTAGACAAATTAAGCATGCAGAACCTACACCAAAACCAACTCCTTCCAAAAATAGCATATATGACAGAGAGATCTGTTAAAAATTTTGAAATAGAAAAATGCTAAATGCTGATTTGCCTAGAAATAATTTTCTGCTATCTGCATTCTTTCCTGTCCTCCTGAGGTGAGGCATTTTTACATCAAGGTGCATTCAAGGAATAAAAAGCAATGGCAAGTAAGTTTAATTTTCAGGTATAAGAAGAATTTTTACCTTTGCAAAAAGGGAAATTTTACATTCTTTGTTAGTTCCTTTATTCATTACCTCTTAATGCAAAGTATCTTCTCCAATAAACATTAAAATGTTACCTGATCCCTACACACACAGTCACTAATAACTGTTTTGTTTAACCTAATGATGGCAGTTGATGTATTCAGGGTGAGGGAAATAACATTAAGTTTCATGTTCAAAACCTCTACTGCCCTTCACCTTCTAACATATGTAACACATAAATGTTTTGGGGGGTCAAAATTACAGCCAAACTCTTCAGTTAGGGTTGGTTTGATGAACTTAGAATAACACCATGTTAACCCCATAAGCTGGCTTCCTTATAAGCCTCTGCAGAGCAGGCCTGCATTTACACAACAATTTCTGCTTTGGGGCTGATTGGAAGAAGGGTGACAATAGATTTAAAACTATTTTTCCCATAGGCACAGCAAAGCACAAATATAGAGAAATAATGAGTCAAAACAGGTAAAATGTAAGTTGATATATGAAAGAGGAAAAATGATTAATAAAGTAGGTTTTAATACACTTGTTTGTTTTGTAATAGGCCCTGCTTCAGTATTAAATAGTTTGCTAAGACATTCTACAGATAATGTAACACGAATGTTGTCATGAATTCATGACATATTCCCTACCAACATACAATATATTCATCATGTTTATTTTAAGAATATGAATTACAGGTTTATTCAGCAACAAACACATATGCAGTTGTAGAGTGCGTTGGTATAGAAGTGTAACTGCTTGTGCTAACCCTGCTTAAAAGGGAGCTTCAACAAAACAGCATGCTCCCTTCCTACAGGTTCTCGACACAGCTTATTCTTATTCATGCTTCTTGTTTTATATAACTACGCTCTGCATGCACAGTAATACTAAAGTACCTGTAGTAGAGTTGCCTTAATGAAGTAAAATGGCTACAGATGTATTTCCTTGCTTTAAAATATAATTACCTCAACTCAGGGGTTTGGGTAGTACCTGTGAATACAATCCATGACAGCAGGACTAACTGCTGTACAAGCTGATATAAGTGCCCCTTACCTATGCTCACTGAGATCCCAAGCTCCTTACTCTTTTTATTTCCTCAAATCGAGAAACATGCTGAATCATATGGCTGTCTCCCACCATCCTTATCAACTGAGTTCCCACTGGCTGCTGATACTGGAGCACATGAATCACCACAGCATTCAGGTATTTACCAGCATATAAATGGTAAGCAGCTTCTTTCACCAGCCAGCATGGTAAGAGAAGCTACTGGTATACAAAACCAATGATATAAACCAAAGATGGGGAACCTCCATTCTTATCTTATTTCTAAAGCTGAGAAAGGTCTAATTATTAGAGACTTGTAATAGTAAAAACTAATTACACAGAAAAATATTTTTACCTGGATTCTTTCTGTTGCTGTAGGCCACAACTGTCTGCATAAGACCTTCTTGAGAACATCTGGAAGAAGGCTGACAGTTATGAGCAGAATTATACCCAGCCACGCAGGACCACTGGACAGCATTTGCATGAACACGTAATACATCCTCTGATAATTGAGAAAAGGCCTGGTAAGAAAAAGATTAAATAGATATTACACTTCAATACATGAGACAGAAAAGACTGGCACTGTTAAATATAAAAGTTACACAAGTGATAAAATACTGAAGGTTCAACTTCCCAGTTTATTGGGATTTATCCATGCCAGTATTCTCAAAAGGACATCTAAACATTCACTGACTACAGAGCTGCTTTCCTCTTGTCCGTCAGGGTGTAGGAAATACCAGCCTGTCCTCTCTCCCAAGCTGCCTCTCCCTTGTAAACATGAAAAGATGTCTGTGTCATCTTATACAAAGGACTCACGATGGCCCACACATCTTCAGTGTTAGTTCCACTCTGTGGCTCTACCTTAGACTGCCTCCCTCCAAGACAAGCTGCTCTGCAGGTAGCTAACCTCCAAGCAACACAGTCTCTGCAATTTTACCTCAGATAGACAGCCTCAGCTGTCTACATGAACAAACCCTTGGACAATTTTTGACTGATAATACTGAGACAGCTTTACTGGCAGTCTGATATTCTCCTCATACTGTAATATTTTGAAAAGCTTTACAGTGAAAGAAGAGCTGAGCATTCTATAATTATGAGTACTGATGCGCTTAAAATGTGACTGCAACTGGGAGTTCTGCAATGTAAAAAAGCTAAATTGAATTCTTTGTGAGGAAAAAAATGAAATGTATAACGCGTTTATGTTTCTGGAATAACACTTGCAATGCAATTTATATTAGGATTCATACCAAATAATTCCTCCCCAGAGCAGAGAAAAGACAATGTAGAATAGCAGTGATCCCCAGATCATGAAGTGATTTATCCACGTCCAATAGTGTGTATCTAGTGCAAGCTAGAAAGAACAATACATTATATTGTAGAAGCAACAGATTACTCAGTAAAAGACAAACTAAAAGGACATCTTTTGAAAAACGGTAACAATTCTACACAGAATTAGCAGGAAAAAGTTTTATTTTTTAATTTGGAGCACAGTTAAGAAGGCCCAGATAGCAAAAACTGCACTTAAACTAATACCTTATGATATATGATTGCACAGAAAAAGTGGTATTAACAAGCAGCAGCAAGAAAACAAGCTCTAAAAAAGTTTCAGTCTTTAAAATATAGCATATCTTACCTTCAGTGTAACCGTGAATACAAGCACAGTGAACACCAGTGTTCCAAAGGTCCAGTTTCCAAACATCTAAAAGAAAATGGTCCAAGGCAGTTATAATTCATGAATTGTCCAGAATAAATATCTTAAAGCTACGTGTTACTATTACAAAAGCACCAAGAATTGACAATTAAGCAACATTGATTTCTTAAATGGTCTATCCAATGAAAACAGTTCTGTTCTCTTGCCCTCCTGTATACAAAACATTTCACAAGTCTGTATGGGATTGCCCAAATGTGCTGAAAGAGCTGGACCACGTGACTGCAAGGCTACTTTCTATTGTACACAGAAAATCCCTGTGGCAGGGGAAGCAAATGAGGCCCCAAAACCCACATTTAAGAAGAGTGCAAGAAGGAGGATGTGGGACATTCCATGCTTGTCAGGATCACCTTGATCCCTTTAAAGATAATGTATTGTTAGAATCCATTCTATGCATGAAATCTTAAAAAAAAAAAAAAAAAGGAATTACTCAGTATAATTTACAATGAACAAATCACACCTAATCAACCTGATCGTTTTCCATGAAAAAAGGTAGTTGGCTCTGGGGCAGTAAAAGTTTGTGAGGCTGTACGAACAGAAAACTGCCTGGACAACCAGACTCAAAAGAAATGTCAGCAGTAGTACAAAGTAACCGGTGGCGAGTTATTGGAGATGTTCTTCAGGAGTTGTCACAGAGCCCAAAGCTGTTTAATAACTTCATGAACAGTCTGAGCAATGGAGCAGAACAGAACCTCAACAAAATTGTAAGTGATATCCAATTGAGAAGCAGCTGATACACTTAGAAGCAGGGCTTCTATTCAGATGAACCTCAGCTGTTTGGTGAAATGGGCTGACTAATCTCAAAAAGTTCTGCAAATGCAAGATCCTGCACCAGGAACAGAATAATTCTGTCCACCACTGCAGGCTGAGGACAACTGCCTAGAAAGCATCTTTAATGGAAAGGACCTAAGAGACTTAGTTGGGGTGAATAAGTAGAACCCGAGTCAAGTGTGCTGCTGCGGGGGTAAAGGCCAACCTCAAAATACTGACCAGGATGCTACTAGCAGGTAAAGGGAAGTGATTCTTCCTGTCTACTCAGGACACAACTGTCTTCTCTTCAGTAACAAGAAAACTCCTGCTTAGGTATTAGGAGAAATGTTTTCAGCATGAAGGCAGAAAAACATTAGAGCAGCCTTCCCAGGAAGATTATGAAATCTCCATTCTGAGGGATATTGAAAACTTGAAAAAAAACCACAAGGCCTTTAGCAATTTGATTATAATTAGTGCCACATAAAGTAGGGAGCCAAACTGGACCATCTCTGGGTCCCTTCCCACTTACATTACTATATACGAGCTCATTCAACATTAGATGACAGGCAATCCATATGGCAAAAAAGACGTACAAATGCCCCGCCTTGGGAAAACTGACTGGACATCACAGACAGCCATGTAACAGAAACCTGATAGAAATCTGTAGGAAACTTGGCTGAGATAATCTAATCTAGCGAGAACAAAAAATCATTAAAAAGATAAACAAATGCCTGACCTAAATATTCATTATCCTGAACAGCCATTTAATTACTTCAGTATTACTGAATGTCTAACCAAGTGAACAAAGCAGAAAAACTTCAGTATTTTCAACTGTGTTTTACTAAGATATCTAATACAATGTTTTAGTGGGGTCATGTCCATGCTAGATAATTATGTGTGCCCTAGAAAAATACATGTAGCTAATACCAGGCAGGAATCTCTTTCAGGAAATTGAAATTACTCCAACATTTACAGGATTTCTCTTGCAGTTAAACTTTACAATGCTCTCATGCTGTATCTGGCATCTTTTGGAGTGCATAGTGTCGGTCTAAGTTTCTGCACAAAGAACAGATGTGTCCACATTTCCAGTAAAAGCTGATAGATTAGGAAAATAATGGGAAAGCCTTCCTTGTCTGTTTGTCAGGCCACATGGGAAGCACCAGGCTGCAATCTAACACCTCATCTACCCATGTTTTTTGCTAAGGAAATGAGGCCATAGCACAGGGATAGCAGATACCAAGTCTGCTAATTTGGCACAGAGAAAAAGTAAGCAGAGCAATATGGGATAGAGTGAGCCTTTAAAATGACAGCACTTTCAGCACTGAATATCTCAAGATACTATTTGTGACTTCAGGTTGTCAATCATTATTTTGTAAATCTGTTTGTTAAATGAACACAGTTTATTAACAAATACTTTGTGTGCTCTGATCCCAGCCTATCCAAGACTTCCCCATCCTTCTCTAACTACACTTGTTGTATCTTCCACATTCCCGTTAGTCACTCTTCTCATCTCCCTTCTTTATTTTCCCATTCTGTTAATCTCTTTAACTTAGTTTCTCCTACCTACCTCTGAACCCAATTTAATAATTATATTTAAATCCATCTACATAACACGATAAAATTTAAAAAAAAATTACACAGCAAATATTTTTGTATGAGTAAAACTAAGATAACATTCATAATTTGCAATTGCTGCTACACTGCCTTCTTTTCTTCTTAATTTCTTTGTGTAGTTGGTCTCTGACTATATGGTTTTTCAACATCACAACATCATATCCGAATTCGAACTTCATACAAAAAACACTGTCACAAACTAATAAAGAGATAAATCTTTGACATCTTAGTTTTGTTTACCAGGAAATAACTGAGGCACGCATTTATGGAGTTAATTTCAGTGATGGAAAGTACACTTTTCAGTATTCTAGCAACATCACAATACAGAGCACAAACAATTTCAAACACATTTTTATTGAGAAACATTCTAGGAGAGTGATGTTTGGAAGCAAAGTGAAGAATATTTAAATTTGACTGTGACATAGGGGGCAATTCAAGTAAAAGACATTAACTTTTTACTAGCTTTGCAAAAATGGTGTAATTCACTTTTGGAGGGAAAGAAGGCCTTTTTTTTTTTTTTTTTTCAGAAACCATTTTAACACTTTGGAATCTAACTTGAATCATCTGGTATCATTTATGATAAAACCATTTTCTGCTCTTTTTATTCTCTTTCATATTTACTTCCTCTGTCAGTTTCATGATAACACACTGTTACAATAAACATTTCAAATCCTCCAGTGTCGTATTGACTTCTCCCAGATGTAAGCATAATTTAAATACTTGGAAATAACCATCAACTAGCATTCCTCTCTGTATGAACTCATACTGCATCACTGACTATTCTGAACGCTAACATTTTGGTGTCTTTAAACCTAAAACTACAACTGTAAATCTGTACATTGTATGCATAAAGCATACAAACATGCATGCTGAATGGTATCAAATTTTCGAATCCACACTGACACTCAGAATCTCTCACCAACCAATTCATTTTACCAATGAATAAGAACATGGTAACCTAGTTCTACATTTACACATTGAAAATTTGCAAATTAAGTGTTAGTGCTTCTTCACTGAGAAGAACTTGATTTACTACACGCAGCAGAAATAGATTAGAATTCCAAAAAGGAACCCTACCAGAACATCTGGAATAAAGACCACTGACAAAATATGAGAAGACTAATTTTCAGGACTTCAAATATGAGCTGATACAGATTTGAATAACTAACTGATGAACATAGTGGTATCAGAAAAAGAAGTGCTGCAGGGTAGAGTTATGTCTGATGGAAATCAATCCAGTCCTTACAAGAGCTGTCTTCCTTAACAAATGTTCTCCCATACACCAAAAGTTCCTCCCACTGACAAATGCCACAAAGATGGTATTTCATGGAATTTGAATATTGCTTTCCTAGCAAATGTGTACATCATACATGAGCAACAAAATTGTGCAGTTTACCTTCTCTCTCACTTTGAGGTCTTTTCTATAACTGTTCAAACATTTTATAGCATAAACTGTAATAAATTTTCTTTAGAAGAGAGTCAGCAACAAAAGGTAGGCTACAGAAACTATAGAACAAAATAACAAAATGCAAGGAAGCAAAAAGTTTACTTATTTTTGGAAGTTCTTGGCTTTTTACTATGTCTTGTATATTTAAATACACCTTGAACCCTACAGAATTTCTTTGTAATTTAAATACTTACAAAGTAGTGATAAAAAGTGCATTTCTATTTAAGCAATATTTTAAAAGTTATAAGAAATATTTAACTGCTCTTTAATTAACAGTTTAATTAAAGAACAGTGAAAGAAATGGATATCATGACAAATCCACAATAGTCTTACCATGTGAGTGTTGGTTGTCATTAGCTGAGGATAGGAAGAGAAGCAAGTAGCAAAAAGAAAAAAAAAAGCACACAAATAAAATAGACCAACATATCAATGGGTAAAATAAATAAAATGCAAAAAGGTTCTTAAAACTTGAATTCATGTGACAGCAAAGCAAGTACAGAGAGGTTATTTTAAACTGCCATATGTAAAAATCAATTAAAATATTAAAAAAGCTTGGTATATCTAAGTTCTTTTCTGATCATTCATAAGTGCTCTACCAAGAGTCTTTTGAAACGTTAATTGGATATTCATCAGATGCGCATTATAAAACAGAACCGTTACTATGTACATGCTGAAGAAATTCTTCAACTTTATGATATATATTTTTCCTAAGCTGCATCTACTCCTATGCCTCTGTCTACAGATATACAGAATTCCTATTAAATAATACAGATTTTGCTAAACAGGTAACCCACCATAATTCATAAAACAGCTATCATCTCTGTGGGAAATCTTAAGGAGAACAACTTAGACTGTTCACAGTGACAGAGCACACTTGATGATAAAAAATTACCTGTTATTGACTGACCAAATCCAACACTAACCTGTCCATTGCTGGTCACAATTGTGTTGTCAAACAAGAAATAGGCACCAAAGAAAAATACCACAGCATCAAACACTCCTAGGAATGTCCAATAAATAAATACACGCCAGCGCAACAATGCATTCTTGGCAACATCTCTGCATAAAACAAGATATATGCATTCACATTAGGATGTTATTAAAAGCTTACACAAATGATGTCAGAATTGTTTTTCTTTCAAAAAGCTGTAAGAGATCTCATGAAAACTGTCACCTCTCTATATGACAACTGTCTATCACTCCACACCCAAATCCTTCCTGAATATCTTCTCTTTATTTAGTTAAGTTTATTTTTTACTGAATCCTTTTAACTGCTGCCTGTAGTTTGCTTATTCCAACTGCATGGTAAACTTTCCTGGCCAGCATCCACTTACTTTTCCACTTCTTTTTCTAAAAAGAAAAAAAAAGAAGGTATGCTTTTTTACAGTATCTGCTGTGCGCGTGGCAATCCATCCTGGATTGCGCCAGAGGTCTCTGGAGACTTTGCTTTGTTTCCCTTGGGGTACTTTTATACGAAATGCTGCAACAAAACAAAATACTGATTTGGAACACGCAAAATAGCAATTCTGCAATTAGGGTGAACCTTCAGGTCAAACTGCATTTCCTAGATGTTTTCCCATGAAAATTACATGGATTGGGCAAAAATAGAACAGTTCTCTGCTGTTTATAAGTGCAGAAAACCTTAAACAGTTCAGATTAGATCTTGCATAGAGACAGCATATGTCAACTTGCCATTTACTGTAAGACACATCAGAACAATGTTTTTATACATGATCAGATCTGTTACATGAAAGCCCAGATTTACAGGCATCTCACATAGTAGGTAGCAATTCTTACTATTAACCAACATTTTCACAGATATGTTTAAAAAACATATCTGATGACCAGATGAAGTCATTTGTCACTGTATGGTAACCCAGTAGATTAGAAATATATGGTCCAAAACCATATTTGGATAACTGTAGCCTTATCTGGCCCAAACAACTGCGCTATGCCCAAAACAGCTTGGCCATAGACTCAGCTAGATATAAAATACAATAAAATGTTTTGACCAAATCACCTGTTAACTTTCAAAAATCAAACTGAAAGTTTTCCCAAACGACTATTTCTAAACTGAAAACATTTAAAATATAAAAGAGAAAAGAAAAATGGGGGTTTTTGGTTTCAACAGTGTATTGTGTGTTCTTCTTCTACTTCACAGCTAAACAATACCTGATCACCTTTTGGGCATCTATTACCTTTCTGCAGAAATGCTTGCTCTTTGATTACCTACTGTTCCACTCCCTAAAATGTACTGGTTTTACAGCTACAAGAATAAAAAACTGGCAGCATTTCTGGAAGATCTAGATAATTTCATGCAGTTTATTGGCAGAGGGTGTATTTCAAGTGGCTAAGAATCTAAAACAGTCACACTTTAAATGTGTTTTGTAACCTACGATATAACAAACACTCAGTCTTCTTTTCTTTCAGAACAGTATAAAAATGTATATGCTATGATTCTGCTTTTTAAAAATAAATCTATTCCTTGTGGTTGAAGGAAATAAACAGAACCAAAATAAATCATGATATGATTTGTAGAATGGTAATTTCTATTATGCTCTCACTAATGTAGCAAATGAATGAAATGACTTGCAGTATATAAATATACATGTTAAAATACATGTGTGCTGCAGTAGTTTTTATGCCATGCACATGGTCTTCAACACTTATGCTGCACTGTACATGGTGTTCTACTGTGCCTTGTGGTACAGAAATCCTGACTACTTTGGTTATAACATGGACAGATTCCACAACTGAATAAACAAACTTTGGGGACTAATGTATTAATTTTACCTGTACAGGGAAGGCTCTCTCTTGAGTGTGTCTGCACTGACATGTTGCTCCATTAGACTGTACAAGAGGATAGGAAGGGAAGTGAAGCTGATATTGTACAGTGTTAGATACGCAGTATCATACAAAGGCTGTAGATAGAAAAGAACTAAATCAGTTTTAATTTTAAAACAATCCACTGCACTGCACTTGACTTAAAATGCAGGAGTTCGTTTCTTCAGGAAAATATAAGTACACCCCTTCACAAAGGAGGCAAATATCCCATAACAGCTGCTTACTGATTTAAGACATAACCATACACTTATACTCCATTCCTCTGGAGGAGAAAAGATGAACTAAAACGGGGGAAGCAGTCCAGAGATTCTTCAGTTGCAGGTGACTGAAACAAGCTGTACAAAGAAATAGCCTAATATTATCATTGTTTCTGCATCTCTCTGAACTGTTTTTCCACATATGGATCACCACTATAACAAGAATTCAAACTTATTACATTAACCCCTTAAACAGCTGTCTAATTATGCAAACCTTCTTGGTGGTCATTTTGCCTTAAATATTGCTGTCATGCACCTCTTTTTGATTCAGAATTGTACTTTGTACTTAAGAACAGGAAATCTTACAACCAAATTTCCATCAACAAATGCTTTAATAACTAAATCCTAATAACGCATTAAAGTTCAGACAATATTTGAAATTTAAAAAAAAAACACACAAAAGAACACAATAGGAAAAAAAAGTTTTGATACTTATGCTCCTCTTGGAGCTTTCCTTCTAAACATCCCACAAACTCAGAGGAACAATACTGCTTTCTTCCAATTATATCTACCTCTTTACCAATTTAACCTTGAAAATTTAATTCTCTTTTTGCCTCATTTCAGAAACCTGTTCTTCTGCATTTTGCTCTCTCAGTTCAGAAGAAAGAAGAGGTAAATTTTTCTGCACAAACTAGATGAGATTAAGGAGGGGGAAGCAAATAAACAAAAATTTATCATGGAGAACGCTGGATTCTCTCCAAGAAGATGGTACTCCTCAGGTGAGCAAGAGTTCATACCTGTACACACCAGAAGATTCTATTCTTCCATTTTCATCTGAAAACTAAAAATGAGCTGCTAGTTCAAATACTTGTCTTTCAGGATTGCCACTGTCCATGCTGTATAAGTTAAAACCTAATGGACCCTACGTGTTCCACAGAAATGTCCCTTTCAATTGCTGTTCTTGTTTTCTTGTCTTTTTTTTTTTTACTTTGACAATAACATTGTTTTTATGATAATTGATCACATTAATTTCTCTAATTTCAATTGCCACTAAAAATCACATGAAGCACAAGTAATGCTCCTCTTTCTACGGTGTGCAAATTAACACAGAACTTTATAGTTTCAAAGGCTCCAATTGTTTAAAAAATGAGAAAGAGAAAATTTGGCAGTGTGGAAAAAAAACAAACAACTAACCTGTTGTGAAAACCCACAGAAGAACTGATATAAAAACTGAGGAAAAATGAAGCAGACATTCTGAAAAATAAAGTGACACAGTTAGAAGTGAAATACAAGCACTAATACAAATGCTGATCAATGTTAAAGCTACTTATGTTACAGTTTTATAACATTAGTAACTATAAACGCTGAAAGAAAAGAAAGAACTGCACACATTATATATCAACACCATATTACCAGCAGTACTGGTAATACTCAAAATATTTTGACAGAAAATGTATAACGTTACAGTTTCAAAATTCAAGGCCAATGAATTTGTCATCCAGGAGCACAGCCCAGTTAAGGGAAGGGAAAACAAGACGCAAACCACAGGAGGACACCAACTGTGATAAGGAAGAACATTTATGCTCTGCTTGGTAGTTTCCAGGAAAGTAGTTTTTAAGATGCTTCTGCCTGTGACCCTAAACTTCATCCTCTCCTAGCAATACGTATAGTCAAACAAGAAGACCTTGAATAATCCTCTGACTGTTACTTTCTATAATATTCCACTGCTTACTGAATGAATTTTGACTGGATTCCAACATCTAGACCTAACAAAACTGTCTAAAAAAGGGAATGCAAATTGTATATTTGCTCTATTCACACTTCTCCAATGACTTAAGAAACTAATATAAATTCAGTTCTACTAAGCTTTCAGGTACTACTTGCAACTTGATTTAGGGTACTGTAGAGAAAATCCCAAAGTTAAAGAAAATACATAGAACAGTGTGTTATAATTTGTAAGAGAGAAAGGCAAATTTCACTTTCAATCATACCGTAGATTACAGAATACACTTATATAAGATATTCCCCTTCATGACCTGGTTAACAACAATAATCCTATTTCAACTTTGCAGTTGGCAGTTAGGAAAATCTCTTTAAGGAATTACTGCTTTTCTTGTACCACTGACTACTGTATGTACTACACTGTATACAGTTAGATAAAGTCAAGTGAATTTTTGAGATTGAAATAACTACGGTAAGCATTCTCCTACCTTATAAAAGAAGTATTGCACAAGTTCAGATATCCTAACATAATAGAAATGCCCATGAACAAGCAACATTTTTTTCAAATGTTTAAACTTAGGTATTGCATAGTCACTGTTTCTTGCTGCTTGACGACCTTCTTTGCCAATGATTCCTTTAAAAAATAAAAAAAGAGATGGAGCTTTTTAATAACTAGAGAGCTATTAAAAAGACACTATTATTTGAAAAACTGTAAAATAATACTGACATTGATATTCTATGAGGTCACTACTGTACCTCATAAAATTCCCAAGGTAAATGTACTAAAAATTGCCTATAAAAACAAGAATCTGATTGAGATAATCTATTTTATAAGAAGTAAAGTTTTTTTCTAAAAAGCTCACTTACCTATACCAACATGTGCTTCCAGAATCATACTGACATCATTTGCTCCATCACCAATTGCTAACGTGATAGGGTGCTCCTTTGAAAGCTTAATCAATTTTACAATCTGGAAAAAAAATTAGTGTTAAAAACTCTTGACTACAATAGGTTGGTAATTTTGCATGTGTGTACATTTAAATAAAAATGACCAACACAGTTATGTAAGAAATACTCTGAAGGGACACAAAAGAACTATTACCCAATCCAACAATTGGGCATTAAGATCATAAGATGCTCTTTGTATTAAAAATATATCCTACAAACATTAAAAAACATATTTGATAAAAATTAGTATTCAATAGTCAATAGCAAGTACTTAGTTATATGACACATGTTTTTCTATCTGGATTCTTCCCACTTTCCCACTTTTTACTTCCCATTTATATTAAAAATAAAACAGTATCACTCCACAACAATACATAACTCAGGTTCTTGTAGACGATTCAAGGCTTGTTACATTAAGAAGCAAGATATTAGATCCATTCATTAAATATGTCCATTTATCAGCATGTACCAGCAATAAAATTTGCACGGTATATACATAAATCAAAAGCAGGTACACAGTTGGGTGCTATTTTACCATACCATTATCTAAATTGCCTGCCAGTAGAAATCAGTAGAAATTTCCCCTGCTCATTTTCTTTGTGTTCTTTTTTTACTGCTTTTTCCGTTTTAGTATATATACAAATGTAAATGTTAACATTTTATGTTATTATACACCAAACAAAATTTTAACTTTCAATATTTACATACATGTGTTACACTGGAAAAGAAAAACAAACCTGTGCTTTTTGCAAAGGTGCCATTCGACAGCATAACACTGCACTGCAGTTCCTGCAAATTTCAAGAAAGAGCTCTCTGTAGTTACCAGAGCTCCCATCTTGTCTTGGTTTCATTATTAATGACAATGCTGCTCCATCAATAATTAAACCATAATCTTGCATATCAGTAGAAAGTCTGTTCAGGGATAAAATATAAACTGAGAGTCAGTGTAAAATTCTCAGACATATTTTATATTTGGCAGTAGTTATTTTGTGAAAATTAACAAATGAAAAAATAATGAGTAGAGAACAGTCCATAATTAACACATTTTGAAAGGAAATTCCTTGTATCAGACCGCTATTTATGACATTTTATATTCAAGCTTATGTGGAATGCATTCAGTGCTTCAGTTATTAATCACAGCTTTCTGAAACCTCAGTGACTTCAACAGTGAATATGAGATTCTAAATAATAATCTCTCAGTTTGGTCTGAAAGGGCTTCACGAACTGCTGTAAGGCAAACTGAATTACAGAAGGAACATCAGTACTCCATAAGACAGGGAATAAAGTTAAAAAGAAAGGTTTCAGGTGCTCCAGAATCTATTCTGATGAGGAAAATAGCCTTGTTTTTCAAAGGTCTATGTGTAAAGATTTTAAACCATGTTTAAGCGACGCTTTGAAGTTGACACTAAAGAGCTGACCTGGAGAGTTAAGGCCACCGTTTCCATTTACAGGACGCACGCTTTGTGTTTATTAGAGACTAAGTCTGATACAAGTAGACCTGGGTAAACTTTAAGATTGCTAATTTGGGCACTGCTAGAAGCGTAGCCATGGCTGCCTGAAGCACAGTTTAGCACAGAGCGTATGCTGAACAATAGGGGGAGATGCTGCACACTGAGTGCTTTACTACAGACTTCTGCAGCATCCTAATTATTTCAGAACTCCCTTTCACTTGCCGAAATCACATAGTAGCCTCAGGCCCAAGCCTGCCAATGAGTGCTGCATAAACATACACTCCCTTTCATTTGTGCTCTAGTTTAAGCGCTCCAAGGTAATACTACTCTGTGTAGGTTTTCAACAAATGATTTCACCATGACCAGTGAAAAACTCTGCATCTATTAATAGCCTTTAACATATTTAAGCATCTACAGCTTCCCTACTAAAACATAAGCTATTTTTGACTAATAACGTAAAGTATTGCAAACTATATTTTAAAATAGTTCACAGATATTTTACAACACTTGGTTACCATTGGCATATATAGGTCAACATCATTAGTATAACATGATATCTAATAAAAATATATTACTTTGAAGTCTAGACAATGTACTGATTGTCGGACATATTACACTGAAGGGTTTCCAAATTTCCAGAATTTGAACACCTAGGCAAAATCTTGCTATTAATATCTTTGCATATTCTCTGCCTCTGGAGCCAAACATAGGAGATTCTGATGACTCTTTATGTCTGGCAAATTGTTATTGCACAGGAAGTTAAGCATGTTTAAATGTAACTTGTAGAACTTGCAGAATGTTAGCTGAAAAGTGGAACAGATGATACAGAGATAATTAGTAAGTTATTTTTAAGTATGAAATTTAAGACATGTTTAACTAAATAGATAATCTGACCCTGAATTTCAAGCCATAAGGCTAAGAGTTGTAGAACCTCTCTGTTAAAGTAACACAAACACATATTAACTTGTTGCTCCTTTACTACAAATTCATTACTATTGAAATGCATATAGAATGAACTTGCTAGCTGGTTCCATATTAAAAACAAAGCAAATACATACCATTACATCTGAAAGGACAATAACAACTTTTCATGATGATATGTATGCTTTTGAGTCTAACTCCTATGTATTTACTGGATATGAAAAGAGGTTTCATAAAAGATTACTTAATGTGTATCTGCTAGTAAACTTCAAGTAGCCCAACTTATTTCATATTTGTGAAAGATAGAAACTGTTTTCTTTTTGTCTCAAAGCTTGCTTCATGAGGCCTTTCTGGTGATAAGACTGGTGAGAACTGCAGGTTATCTAGGTGGGTGTCACCATGCCACAGTGCCTCTGCTTATTGTTGTAAAGATAAGCAGAAGCAGGGACAAGCCTGTGTTTTTCAGGGTTCGGCTTGGAGAAGCTGATCAGTGCAAAAGACGATAATGCTTGGGCATGGCAATGAAGGTACCACTCCCTGCTGGCTTATCTGCTGGGCCAGGTATGTTACACTAACAGAGAGAAAAGAAAAAAACTGAGAAATGGGGGATAAAAGGCCTTCACAAAACTAACAACTTTGGAGAAGAACTCCCAAAGAAAAAAATCTTTGACGGAGAACTCCTGAAGAGAAAATAGTTTCTCCCCTCTGGGAATTCACCTCGGACGAACCCCTTGGCCTGCTTGCTGTGAAGCTTCCTGGCTTTCTCACATCACCCACAGTGACCAGAGAGTTCCTGAGATCAACGGACCTACTACGAACCCCGCTGGACCCACGGTAGTGATTACATCTCTCTTGCTTTCTACCAAGACTCCTTGCTTTTTATCCCTTTTCCATCACTCACCTTCCTTTCCCCATATCCCTAAGCAACTAGTATTTGTAATAAACTGGTTGGGCTAACATTTGACCCGTAGTGTCTTAATCTTGCCATGGGGTATACACATAATCAAAGAACCACGTCTCTCTCCTTTATATTGGAGCGTGACATTTTTAATGGTGTGGTCGGCAGGATAACCGCCACGACTCGTCTCTCTCCTTTATATTGGAGTGTGACAATATTATATCAATGTTTTTGCTTTTTAACGCCATTTTCTATCTCCTTTCACATCACACTTCAAGAAAATCATTTCTGCACACAATTTCTCTCCTTCTTTGGACATTCAAAAAACAGAGAAGTTGATGTTTTCTATACAGTCTGCCTTTCTCTTTAGAGTACTTCCAGTATTTTTATGCACAGAGAAGACTTGGTACCATGCTGTTGCCTGTCTGTAAATACAGCAGAATCTTCCCTTGAAATTGCACAGTAGGGTAACATATCAGCTCCCTGAGGACTCAGTTTTATCAAGAAAGTCATATCAGATACTATCTCTGATTACAGAAATAAATTATGTGTTTCCCTTTAAAAGTTAGAAACAGTATGCCACTATCATTTTACCAATAATCAGTATTTTTGCAGTATTTTAAACAGTAAAGCAGTACCAGTAATGAGATAGTCAATCAAGACTGTAAAAAATTAGATCTATAAAGAATAAATTTAGTTGCTGTACAGTAATTCACACTAACAGAAACTGTGACAGTGTATTGGTAGTCGTGAGTTATTGGAACAAATTAATTATGTAAGAAATGAACAGAAATGCATTCTTTCGGTTAAAAAGTTCAACTCTTTTCTTACCCTGACAAGCTATCCCTGGTTAAGCTGCCACTGTGTCTTAGGACAGTTTTGCTTAGGTCAAAAAGCACATCATGTAAACTCTGCTCCTCAATTTTCTTTGTGGTTAGCTCAAGTATTTGTGTATTTCTCCGGAACAGTTTGCAAGCATAGCAAGTAGCTGCAGCAGTCTCCATTTTGTCTCCTGTTAGAACCCAAACTTTAATTCCAGCTTTCTGGAGTGCTTCAATTGTGTCAGCAGCTTTTTCTTGCAGCCTGTGGAAATCAATTGACAACAGATATTGATGGATTACTTGGAAATGGGAAATAGAGAAGTTCTTTTTGAAAGCTTTTCATTAACAAATAACAGATTCAATAGAAGTTATCATATCCAAAAAATTTCCGCAAGGTATGACTCTAAAAATGCTTGGGGGAGCAGAACATTATCAGTGATTACTTTTGACACCTTCAAAATGTTCTAAGTTTCACCTTTTGTTTATATAGCCAGAAGGACACAATGCTTCATTCCCTAGACAAGTACTTGAATTAAAATACATTTAGTGCTTTCAGCTCCCACCTTTAATGGACCATTTTTTAACTTAAGACATAATAAAAACTCTTCCTGTATTTCCTCAGTTCCCACGTCACAGTTATTTCTTCTAGAACTTTTCCCTAGAATGTGCTCAATAAGGTATTACACTAACTGCATGGAAATTGCTTGAACACACTGATTTTTCCATGCTCATCTATTTTTACTAAATTGCTAAATTATAAAGTTATCATGTCTAATAATATAAGGGTATAAACTTCATTCAAATAAACAGGTGCATCTCTAGTACAGAAGAATTACAAGAGAGTTTTCCACAATTTCCACTAGCAGACATTTCCTTATTTATAAACACTGAACTAAGGAAACAACTCTAAACACAGTCTAAGAAAAGTACTAACCGATCTTCAACAGCTGTAGCACCAAGTAAAATAAAATCTCTTTCTATCTTCTCATACACTTCTGCCAATTTCTTTTCCCGGTCGTGGAGGGCTAACTTTGCATTCTGAAGCATCTTCTGCACATTGCTGTACTCTTCTGCTGTGAGCTTTTTATATGCAACACACAGCGTTCGCAGTCCCTCCTAAAGAATGTAATCAGAAGAAACAATATGCCTCTCATAAAACTCTTCCTAGATTTCCTGCTGCTTTTTACACTGTAACATTTGAAAAACCTGAACGATTTCACTATCAACAGGAAGAGTTCAACAGCTTATTTTCACAATAAAGTGAGTATTGGATAATACAGACTAGAAAACAAGGGTCAGCTTGATTCTGTGCTGCCCTGGAAACAGCTACAACCTGAGGGACAAACCTCAGTCCTCTACAAGAGTAACAGTTCAGCAACCCAACAGTATGTATGGGATTACCAGGGAAAAGAGGGTCACACTGAAGCTTTCCTTTCCTATCTTTATAATGAGACAGGATGAGTCAGAAAAATAATAAAGATATAAATAGTAACTGTGCAGAATCTGATTTTGATGCCATGTTACAGCAAGAATAGGGACAAGGACAGGAACAACACAGCACAGTAAGGGCTGAAAGTGAAACTCCAACTGTGTAATTTCAGTCATGTGAAAGCAAGAATTCAGTTGTGGGTGTTTCAGACTAGATCAAACTTATGGATAGGGTGATATGTAAAAAAGAGAGTATATAGACTGTGTAAGGGAAAAAAAGCTGCCATAACAACAACAACAAAAAAGAAGTGATGCAATCTCAAATACATATTACTTTTCCTAAAACTATTTAACTGGCACTTGGTCTTAATAAATATTAATCCTGTAGATCTATGTACTGCTACTTATTACAAATGCAAGAAGGAAAAAATTTCAGGACTCTTGCTACTGATAAGAGCAGATGCCACCTATCTGTCTAAAACTTCTTTCAGAAGCTTCTGTATGCAGGAATCAGTGCTATATCCAATTATCCAGAGTGAAGAGATAACTGGATTTCTCTCTTGATAGACACTGGATTACTATGACACATGAACACTTCATTCAGTTTCATCATCCTCCTTCACTTCTAGTTATCAGGCAACACTTCTGTCTAAAAAAGCTTAGCAAAACACTTTGGCCAATAGTTTTGAAGTTTCTCTTCATAACAAAAACAAGTAATGCTATATGTATTTTTTCCTTTATCTACAATAGTACTTTATTTTCAGTTTGCATACTAGATGCCAGTAAAATTTACGCTGTTTGTAAGACTAGCAGCTACATTTCATTGCAATGAGTTTTGTGTATTTTTGGACATACTCTACAACACCAACTATTATCTTTTAAGTAAAACAAAATTCTAAATTTCTTCTAAAGATGATAATAGAGTTCATAATTCATTTTAAGCAAGCAAAAACATAAGAAGAAGGATGACCACTACACTGTTTTCCCATAAGAACTACAATCATTGATAAATTGTGCTTTAATGCATTTTCTCTTTTCAAAGCTCATAAAGCAAAGGTGGGAAAACAGAACTGCTACAGCTGAAGACTGAAAGCACAAATGAGATTTCCAGTGAAGTTTTACTTTGTTTCATTCAGAAGTTAATTCAAACTTCTGCAGTTGTGAAAATGACACTCTAAAACATTAATTGATGGCCCCAGGTATAACACAACGCACTTCTATCTCACCAGAACCACTACTTGCAAGATGAGATGGAGGAAAACCTCAAATAAAGGAGTAACACAGTAATACATACTGCCCGTGTTTACTTTGGTGTAGAATAATCTCTGTGCCCAGGAAGATAAATCTTTTACAGTATCAATCAGGAGGTGAGGAGAATTAAAGTTTGGGACACCGATACATGAACATGAACAGTTCAATAATAGTATAATGCTGACTGGAATCTTACCACTGCATTACGTTCAACTCGGGATCGTATTTGGTCAATTTTGCCTTCTTTAACTCTGGGAAATATGGAAGAATCCGCTCCCTTGCAAAATAGAAATATATCACCTAAAAGAAACAGCATATGTATTTCAAAATGGCCAGAAATACATTTATACAAACTAATAAGACTCTCAAAAATATTTCTTCTAGTAGATTTAATAACTTTTGCACACATGCTCATACCCATTCCTCGTTTTTACAAAGAAAGGGACACAGATCACGAATGATTCACACTTTGATACGAAGGTGAAATAAATTTAAGGGAGATAAACATATCTAACAGAAAGCAGAACACGGTAATCCTACCTGTTGAAGATTTGACAATGACACTCATTCGTCGTCTTACAGAATCAAAACTCAAAACCTCTAATAATTCAAACCTGAAAAAGAAAGAGTATTTTTTAAACAATTCTGTTTTTTTCATAAAATCTAAACTGGTTATTTCAGCTTTGAGCACGTGGAATAAAATTGCTTCAAACATGGAAGGTTACATTAATTAGTATTAAGTAGTATGGAATATGGAATTGCTAAAGAATGGAATAGAAGGTTACAAATAATAACTGTGGGGGAGAGATTCAGCTCCTAATTTCTTGAAACACGATCTGTCTGCATAGGGCTGTGTGATGTACTTCAGTATCCAGTTCCTGGTAACATTCAATATAATTTGTTCTGGCAAAAGACTAGAAACCTTGTACTTCAAGTGCAAACTGACAGTTTAATCAAATGAAAAAAAGCACATTTTTTTATAAAGCAGTATTTTACTGATCGTTGTTTTTATGACTTTATTTGATCCTATCTTCCTTTTTACCTAGGAAGAGAAATGAATGCATGCTCCTCTTGTACTGTCTTTATATCATTTGTTTGTATACATCAATCATTCATTGTCTTTTCCTGCACATATATAAATTTTATCATTATTTCCAGTCTCTCTGGGATTCATACAGAATAACAGAATCCTTAAGGCTAGAAATGACCACTAAGATCATCTAGTCCAACCACTAACCCATCCTCACTGTGCCCACTAACCACGTCCCTCAGTACCACACCCACACAGTTCTTGAACACCTCCAGAGTTGGTAACTCCATGCTTTCCCTTGGCAGCCTGTGGCCACTGCCTCACCACTCAGATTTCTGAGAAAACTTTTTTCTTAATATCCAACCTGAACCTCCCCTGGTGCAACTTGAGGCCACTCATTACATGGGAGAAGAGGCTGACTCCCACCTCATCACAACTTCCTTTCAGGCAGTTGTAGAGAGTAATGATAAAGTTACTGCTGATTCTCCTTTTCTCCCGTCTGAACAATGCCAGTTTTATTTCTGATACAAGCCAGGATGCCATTGGCATTCTTGGTCACCTGGGTACACTGCTGGCTCATGTTCAGCCAGCTGTCAACTAACATATATTTTGCTTATAAAAGAGATCTGGTGGCTAATTAGTTCATTCAGTTACGAGTCCGTCCAACAGCCTAGAATTCAAACCTGTGCAAGACCACAATTGTTATTTCAATAAAAGCAGGAACAATTTCTAACAAAGAGTTGAATCAGGCCTATGCATATAAACCGTGATAGATTTTGGGCAAGTAGTTTTCTATTAGGAAATCATTACCTTACAACAAAGGAAAAATATCCATAGTTCCTAAAATTACTAATAGTTATTAGAATAGGTTATGAACAACCGTGTCACACTTTTGTTGTTATTTTCATTTTCCTTATAGCATATACTGTCAAGTTAATGGACTAAGCAAAAATATAAAACTACAGGATATATTTAAAATTTTCCTTATTTTCCAACTAAAATGTACAGTTTGTAGCTTTCCCGAATATAAAATTAATATATAGGGAAAGAATGAATTATTAAAGATATCAATAAAAATTCCATTCCTCAGAGCCATTTTGTTACATTTTAAGCACTCACTTCTCTCTGTTATTTTCCCGATTTAAGATCTCCATATAATTGTCCTTCAGGCATAGATAGGTGTAACCAAGTCTGTAAAATGAAACACACACTAAGAGAATCCATAGAAGAAACATGCCATTATCCAGTTTAACATGTCAGACAGATTTAAGATTGGGATTCTAAGAAAAACACAACTGTTTTTAGTTTATGAATATGAATAATCATGACTACCTATTAAGAAAATCATCAGCAATAGGTGATTTGATGTTTGTTATTAGGATTTTTGAGCTGAAAGCAACTTTGAACTTCAATGATTAATTCTTCGGATTAAAAAAATACAATATCTAGTCAGATCCATACCTTTGTATTCCTTCAACTAAAGCAACTTCATCAGGTGATGAAGATATATATATGCGAGATCTTCTTGAGAGCTGGCTCTTCTTCAATCCATCCACACTGTCATCATCCTTTACCTGAACAGTGTGGCAAAGACAAAGAGCTCGGAAAAATAGCTCCTCTCTCTCCTAATAAATAAAAGAAATTATGGTCATTATGTGTCATCACTTTCAGGTACTCCTTTGAATTATTATTATTTTAGGAGGTTAGCAATGTCATTGATCATTACTATTAACATACGCAAGCAGTGTCATATGTCCCCTGCCCTTTATAGGGACCCAAGCCTATTCCTGTGGTGATCACACACCTGGTTAGTAGCTGCTAGTACTACTAACACAGGCATGGAAGTCGTCAAATTGCTGATGTGTAAAAGAACAACAGTGTGCATCTGAATTACTGGGTGTGGCTAAAGGCTTTCTTTTCCTTACTTTTGTTTAAACTTCAACAATGTATATTAAACAATAATCAATCTACAGTTTTAGGAATCCTGAATCCAGACAGAGGAAAAATGCAGAGGCAGCACATAGAGATTTCAGTTTCTGCAACAGCGGCTTATCCATTTCTTGTTTCTGGTTCAAGAGTCACATCAGAAAGGGATTTCTACATATGTGAAGGATAACTGCCTGTGTTTTAACTGTATCTTTCTAACTGAACCTTATTCTTCTGTGCTGATCAATGCATTTCTGACAAAAACCACAACTACTATTATGTTCAGATAAGTGAAAATCACAAGGTTGCTAATTTACAGTAACATATTTTAAAAGACCTTATCTTACCATAGTGATGGGTATGGGTATGATCTGAGACTGTACTGGTATATATTTTAAATTACACTCTCCACTGGTTAACCTGCCTGTTTACACGATGCTCATCCGCTGACATGAACTTGCCTTAACTTTCAAGTAACCTATTTTGCTTTTCATAGAAAAAAGCCAAAGCACATATATGCTAGGTGTAATATGTTTCAGATGTGGCTACATTAAGTCACATTTAAAAGTAAATTAGTTTGATCATAAGCCATACTATTCATCCAGTGATGACTGAGTGAATGTCTGCACTGAACACTCACTTTTCCCCTGCCAGAGTTTCATAACTTGATTTCCTTATGGTACACAATGTAAAATGGAAACCAGCTATTATAAGTCTTTAGTTGTTAATCAGATAAAGTTCTATATTTTGGGGTTTTATTTAACTCAGTCTTAGATCTTTATTAAACTGGGAAATATCTAATTAACCATCTAAATCTTACTCTAAACTAGGTAAGGAAAATGTTTATGCTATCATGAATTTCTCGCAGATAAGTACTTTGTTTACCTAAATTCAAGGATGGTATATTTCTACAATTCCCTTGGTCAGCATAATTAAATTTTCACATTTCAATGCAAAATACAAAAACCTAGAGTCACCATACCTTTCCACTTCCTCCTGGGGAAGAATCTATCATATCAATGCCTGTACAATCATGGAGAATTTGGCCATTGCAGATAACATGTGGTATATAAACATGTCCTTCAATGCAACATTCTACAAATTCCATGTTGTTCTCAGTTAAGGTTCCTGTTTTATCTGTGAAGACATACTCAATCTGCAAATGAACACAAATTAAAAACAGCAGGATATGAACAAAGATTCTGTTCAATAAGCATTTAGATGAGGTGTTAAGGGATTTGATTTAGTAGTTGGGTAGGGATAGTGATAGGAGGATGGTTGGACTAGATGATCTTGTAGGTCCTTTCCAACCTTATGAACCTATGAACCTATGAAAGATCTTCCAAGTTCGCTTCACATAAGTGAAATTATTACTGTGCTACACCTTCCTAATATTAGTTTTTTCAGTAAAGGAAGAGAAAAAAGGTTTTTTTTTTGATACATCTTCTACTAAAAGATTTTATCATACAAGAGTACCAGCAAAGCTATCTTCTGCCTGAAAACACTTAAAAATAATATTTAGTCTACTTTCACTCTTCTCTTAAGCTCATACTTGCTGCAAAAAAGATATTTATGGAAAGAAAATGCACACAGATTCCATTTGGCAGGAATGTTTATCTTATGTACATGCCTGCATTCATATCAGTTACTTTCAGAAGAGTACTTGTGCTAGTGTCAGAATTGCCCACTGCAACAACTTTCATGTAAATGAAGACTCTGGACTATAACATACAGGTATATGCATGAGCATTGTTACTGTCCTGAAAACATTCTTTCTGTCTCAAAACTGATGTTTTAATTCATTTTCTTTTCAACGAGACACAGCATTAAAGGCTACCAACAGCAAAAAAAACCCTGAAAAGTGAACTGTAACAGACATAACTTCCTAAACTCAGTTTTGGATTTAGACAATGAAAGTAAGGCAGTTATTTAGCATTTATCAGATTGTTAAACTAACTTCAATATTTAGCAAATACTTCAAACAAAACAACTACCTTTTCTTTCAATACTTAATATTTTCAGCTAGATTAACATTCCTAATATTCACTGATCTGAAAGGATAATTTTCCAGTTTTTCCAAGTGTTTGTTATCTGCAGAGACAACACTCTTATTCCACATTTTTCAAAGTGGACAGGATTAAGTTTTCTGCCATCTAAACTGCTATATTAAGATTTCATATTATATCTATACAAGATACAAAATGCTATAAAGCAAAGCTCTTTTATTCATTCAGTGTGCAACATTCTAACAAAATTTCTCACAATGATCAATAATGATTAACATTCAATACCTTCATTAGAAATATGAGATATAATACCTTTTAAAAATGTGGAAGCAGAAAAAAGTTCATTGGATTTGTAATTATATACCCAGTTTTGGTGAGAGTCTCATTCTTGTGACTGTGCTTAACTACAGTAGTACTCTATTATTTTACGTAACTATCACAGAATGGTTGAAGATGAACATGACTTCTGGAGGTCACCTGGTCACCAAGCCCCCCTACTCAAGCAGGGTCACTGAGAGCAGGATGCCCAGAGCAATGGCCATGTGGCTGCTGGAGATCCCCAGGGAGGAGCCCTCACAGCCCCTGGGCAAACAGCACCAGTGCTCCATGACCCACACACTGCAGAGTGCTTCTGCTGTTCAGAGGAACCTCTGTGTGCCAATTTGTGACCGTGTCCTCTTGTCCTGGCACTGGGACACACTAAGAAGAGCCTAGCTACGTCCTCTGTGTACTCTCCTTTCAGGTATTTACAGACATCCAAGCTAAACAGACCCAGTTGTCTCAGCTTCTCCTCATAGCAGAGGTACTTCAGTCCCTTCATCAACTTCATTGACTTCATTGGACTCTCTCAAGTATATCCAGGTCCCTCTTTTACTGGAGTGCCCAGAACTGGACTCAGAAATCCAAGTGTGGGTTCACCAGGGCAAAATAAAGTGGAAGGATCACCTTCTTCCCCAAGCTGGCACCATTCCCCACAGAGTAGACCAGGGGGCATTTGGTCATCTCTGTCACAAGGGCCCAGTGCAGGATCGCATCTACCTCAGGGTCCACCAGGATACCCAGATCCTTTTGTGCAAAGCTGCTTTTCAGCACAGTGGTCCCCTGCACACTGCACCCCATCATCCAGATCTTTAATGAAGATGACACGAAGTGGACCTAGTGCTGGCCACTGAGGTAAATCCACCAGCTACTGGCCTCCAGCAAAAATTCACACCACTGATCACCACCCCCATGGGCCATGCTGTTCAACCATTTGTCAATCCCTAATCCTGCTCACTCAGCACAGACATCAACACCTTGTCTTCAAAGACTGTATAAGAGACAATACAAACAGTGGTTTCCCATAATCATAAAATACTTGTACAATCTTTTGTCCAAATAGATATAAATGCTCCTTAAAACCTTAGTAACTAGTTCAGCTGTACAAAAATAAAGTAATACACAAACTTATTTGACAACGTATGAAAATAATTTTGAAATAAATTATTTTGAACTTTGAAATAAATTATTTTGAATTAATTTTAGAATAATTTTGAAAATAAAATTGCTGTCACTCTACTGGACAAAAAGAGTGTTTCTTTTATCTGACTTCTACTGTATGGAATATAGGTGCTTATATATATAGTCTCCCTCTATAGTTATAGGAGAGAAATTACTACATTCATGAAGTGTTTATTACAATGGTTAAATGTATTTTTAAAACATAATCTATAATATAGATGTCTTCTTGAATCTGAATTGCAGGTCCCTATGCCAGGTAAGAGGAGTGTGTGTGTCCATCTATCTGTCCAGTGAGAGAGGAAAATTCCAGCTTGGATTACACAATTACACACTGTCTAGATCATTTCAGTTTGGTGAGATGATTCAGCCTGAAGTCCCAAAATTTGCAAATGGTTCAGAGGATATATAAATTTGCTATTGCTTAAATGTAGAATAATAATATTAGTTGAAAAAAAAATCAAATAAAAGACTATTTGTGTAGGAAAAGATAATAGAGAACTAATTTTCTAGGTTAGCTACAATACAAACAACCACATTATGAAATCCTAAAATGTATTTAAACAATGAAATAAGGAAACACCAATGTAACGAGTAACACAGTACTTCTAACTCATGGAGTGACTGGAACTGCTTTAAGTGAAGTGTATCCAGAAATTACTCATTAAACTAAATTTAAGTGTTGCTTATGTTTCAATACTTAGCATGGTAGCTCACACGTGTTTTCAGAAGCTCTAAGTTGTACATTGTCTTCTGCTGACTTAACTGAGAAGTCAGAATTTTTTATTCTGAAATCTGAAGAAATCAAATTTAAGTTCTAAATTAATCAGCACTAAGGAAAATGTACTTTAAAGCTGCAAAAAAATCTTAGTAACGGTTTATTTTTAAATGAAAATACTGTACATTAGTAACATGTATTATTATGGTAGAAATAGCTGAAAATCTTATCACTCAATGAAATCTACCTGTCCCAACTCTTCATTGAGGTCAGAAGTATTCACCAGTGGTCCTTCACCTGTGTCTTCATCAAACATTTCCTCATCCCACGTAAGGAAATAAGAACCAAGAAATTTCTGCATTTCCACAGTGACATACATGGATACAGGAATAATGTAGTTGAAGAGAACCATGAAAGCAAGGAAGTCTGTAAACGCTTGAAGAAACTGCCAAAGAAACAAGATAAAAACAGTAATTCTGCATGTACCATCAAACACAGAAAAGTAACTACTTGAACTTGCAATGGTTTCTTTAGCTGTGAACATTAAGCAACTCCGTTCACATCTCATAGTTTGACACAGAATGTACATTTTAATGATTTGTCATAATTATTTTTGCTTGAAGATGGTTTTTTATGTTTTAACTTTTTTCTTTACAGATATACAGGCAGAGAATACAGTTATACATTACTACTGAAAACTTCTAGATCAACTAATGAGAGTGACTGGGTATGAAGATTAACAACATCATATGAACAAGGAAAACAATAAAATGCATAACCGCAAATTAGAACACCATAAAATCACAGTAAGTCATCTGAGGATTAACAAATTAATAACCCTCAGGCAGCAGCAGCATCATTTAGGGTAAAGAACAATTTTTCCCCTAATTGGGACGATTGACTAAAAAAATATTCTGCCTTCTGTAATGTAGGGCTGAGTTCATTATAAGGTATTCTTGCTTGACAGTGTCCTTGCTCTCATAAAGACTGAACACAGGCAACTCTGTTGCTCTCTAACACTCCTAAGAGTTACAAGATTATATGAAACTGAGCTTGTACTTGTACAGTGATTCCTACAGCAGATTCCTTTGAACAGCTGCCAGTTACATGAATAACACTAGTTGGGCGATTCCGCTCTGTCATGTGTTTCTCTCCAAGAGTTCAGTTCTTTTCTTTATCAACTCAATGGCAGGAAACTCCAAAATATTTGTATGTGGATTTTTATACTAAAACAAAGAACTTCTATAATCTTTATGAGTCTTCAGTTAAAGTAAAAAAAAAAAAAGACTACATATAGCCTTTCCACAAATAAACTATCACTATTAGTAAGTACATGGGCTGTATATTTTTTAAATGGGAGTCTCACAAATTTAGAGTTTAATGTAGCTTTTTTTTTTGGTATTTTTATTTATTCCCATACCTGATTTCTTTTCCTCTCTGGCTCTGTTTTCTGGTTATACCATGGCTCATCACGAAATGGTTCACTCTGCCAGACATACTTCAGGACAGTATTTATTAGCGCTTTACTGATGAGAATACAGAGGTATACAATAAGGAATACATTCATTGATCTAAAAAAATAATAAAAAAATTAAATTAAATAAAAATGTCACTAAAATTCCACTAGTAGACAAACTACAGAGTTTATTAAAAAAAATTTACTTGTGCTTCAGCTTAACATATGCTATGATGCTAAATAGCTTCCCTTGAAGAGGAGGATTATAAATTCTGTGTATGCCTATATGGAAAATACAATTCTAGATTAAACATGGAAACTTGTTACAAACAAGCTTTGCATTACTAAAGTTTGTCCAAACAAAAGGAGTTAATTCTACTGAATTCAATTTAATTATATGGTGAAGGAGTGTTAGGATATTGAAGCACATAATCTTGGAAAAAAGTCAGTAGCTATACTCTAGCCAATAAAAGAAAAGTCTGCTGGAACAGCAAAGCATACTCTATCTCAAAAATGTAAGCACTGCATTATGATGGTTTCTTTCTAATATGTAGTAATTGTTAAGTACTGAGAACTCATCTATCCGAGGTGATATGACTCATTTCACAATTCAAAAATGAAGCATGCAAAAATTCAAATTTTAAGTCCCTCTAATTCTTTCATTGTTTAAAATTAATAAATCAGCAAAATGAAAATATTCCTTTTTATACATCATTCAAATATGCAGTTTTCCACACTCAAAATAAATGTTTGAAATGTTACTTTTCTACAGCAGATCGTTTCTGTGATTTTGACTGGTAATTTAATGCCATTTTTGTTTCCATGCCAGTGTAGATAGCAACACCTGAAATGAAAAGATTTGTTTTACTGAAGATTACAAAAACTTACTTGAATAAGAACACAGTTCTCTAGATTATAATGCTCATCCATTATTATAGTCCCATCTATACAGTTTCTACAGTCTAAAGAAAAAGGATACAAATTGAGATGATACTCAAAACTAAAAGTGGCTTTAATAATTTGGGGAAAATTTTAAGAAGCATTTACATCTCACTCTAGAATCACAGTTCCCATTTCCTTGCATTTTTATGTTTGCTATTTTTTTCTGGGCTTTAGTTTTAAAACATCAGGAATACAAGCAAGACAATCCAACTAGGGATAAAGTACATGATAAATCCAAGAAGAACTGAATTAGTTTTAGTTTTCTTCGGGAAATACTAATTCATGAAAAGAGAGATCTTCTGATATGACTGAATTCCTGCTAAAATTGAAGTTTTAATGACTAATCCTCAGAATATTAAATACAACAACAACAAATAAATGTAAACAAGAAAATGGAACTGAAGTGCAGAGTAAGTCAGCACAATGCTAAAATAATACAGTTTTGGATATGGATCATATGGATCATTCCAGTAATGACAAATACTGCATGTGTTACACAGACAGGTAACAACCACTATCACATCTCTGCCTAATACACAAGTTGACTGAGATCTTAAAATCATGCCCTGAAGTTTAAAAAAATACCACAGTCTAATTACATTAGTCCGTCTATTTCAGATACCAATTAAAAGCAAAGAAGTCACATCCAGCTCAACACAGAATTTTTTATCCTTATTGTCATAAAAAGTTGTCAGAATTTGACATCTTAGGCTGAGTAATTCATTGTTATTTATGATCTTTCTTAGAGTGTGGAAGTTGTATACAACAGTGGATAATTTGGACCCTTGTCCCTTTCAATGTCAGCAGGGAGTCTCTCGTAACAATGCAACCACTCCTCAAAATTGTCTTTCTTGAAGAATGTCCAAAAAATTATTTCATTCTATGCTTCTTATTTCTGCTAAAATATTAAAGAAATTCCTTGTAATCAAGGAAATTCATACACAAAAAATGCACAGGCTAGTGGAAAGTCTAATTTTGAGTCGGGGACTGTTTAAGTTTATTTTTTTATCAGCCACATTTAAATCTGAATGGAGTATCTGCCTATTCTGATGACTGAGCAGAACAGATTTAACATTTTTCAACAGGATCATTAATTTCTTTGGGACAACAATATTAATCCACAGTGCCTACTCAAAATCCCTATATTCACATGAAGAATGTGTGTCATCTTCACCCATCTTTGAAGTCTAAACTCCTCCCAGAAATGTCTAGAGTATATACATCATTATAATACATTATAATAATACATTATTATAATACATCATTAATACTTATTTTACTGCAATTATAGCAACAGTAAATATTAAAAAGTTGTCAATCAAGTGTTTCAGTAGAAATCACACTCTTAGTAGTAACCTCACAATTGCAGCCCTCTTTGGTGTTTTCTCATTATTTCAGCATCCTCTGAAACAATTAATACAAATATTTACCAAAGATTTTTTCTGTATTCTTTAAAGTGGCTCCTCTAAGGAGCAGATTTTCGGATCCTAATGGCCTGCAAAAGATAAACATTACAAAACAGAAATATTTAGAAAGAGACAGCGGGCTTTAATGGAAGCCACCAAAGACAGGAAAGTAGTTTTACTCAGTGAATTTTATTTTGCATAACAAAATTAATAAATGGTATTTAAAGCTTTTAAGTGAAGATTAAAAGATATACAGATGCCTAAAATTACAGTCATAACCTCACAATCCAAAGCTAGCATTAGCAACCTCATATTGAAATATATAAAGAAAACAGTATTTTTCATTTCCAATATTGAAAGTCAGTGCATCTAAAAACCACATCTGAAGATAACTAAATAAATATTAATTATCTTAATTGTAAGGTGTTTTTTTTAAAAAACACCAAGTCTTTTTTTTTTTAGGTTTGTATAAACTAGAGTTTCCTGCATGTTAGAATTTCTTGTTAAAGACAATACATTCTGCTACTATATTTCAACTGTAAATGCTATACAAGGTATCGCTTGAAATTTACTATATATTTTTCAAAGCGTGAAGATTAATATAGGTAAAGATCAGTATAGGTAAAATAACTTACTGAGAAGTAGGTGGAATTACCTACTTCTTCCCATGCTGTTTAAAGATGACATTTTGCAGCATACGTAACACAAACCACTGTAAGAGTATGAAACCAAGGGCTACTTTGTTGACAGACAGCATGCAGAACTGCATGGATGACATTTCAAACTGCTGCCAGGCTCTATTTTTACAGCCATGGAGGAAAAAACAAACAAACGACAACAAAACATCACCCAAGAAGTAACCTCAGTATTTTTGGATGTTAATCAAAGTTTTCCTGTGGTGGAAAAAAAAAAAAAAAGACAACAACAAAAAGCAGTGTGATGTTATATGAACGATTTGGGCTGTAAGACATTGTATTCCATACAGTAAAAAAGTCCCACTAGTTCCAATAGTGCTGTTCCAGGAATACATGCCTTAATGTCAAAAGTTTTTTTCATGTTCACACTGTTAGACACAGGGTTTTGCTGTTTTGATTTAAAAGGAGAGTGCTCTTTGGAATGGTATTTTCTGCATATTTTCCTTGATAAAGAATCTTACATTGAAAGAAGAAAAAAAGTTTTCACAGCAGACTGCAGCAATCTGCTTTTAAGACATCACTTGACACGGAAAGGATAGGAGGATCCTGGAGTGGGTAAGGATGGGTGGGTAAGGATGCCCATCATCTGGAATCACAGAATGGCCTGGGTTGAAAAAGACTTCAAAGATCATCTAGTTTCAACTTATTTACCTAGGAGGCAGACCCTTCTAGGGGCCAGGCCCAAGATAACAGATCATTTCCTACACCTCATATAAAAACCACTTCCTTGGATGTTGCCTTCTTGATCACACACAACACTGAAGACAGTCTATATTTATCTAAATATACAAATCCTTCCCTCAGTAAAAATAAGCATGATATTTAGCATGTTCAATCTCAAAAAAGAAGGGAGAAGAAGGAAGAAGGAGAGAAATATACACACAATTCTATGCACACTGTTTGGTATACTACAGACACTCCATGGTGATGGGGAGGTCTTATCAAAGCTCTGTCAAAACACTTATCAACATCATTTACAAACCAAATATAGATAAAATGTAAACTCAAGATAAAAGATGAAATATTTATGATATACAAAATTACAGACGATAAACTTTTAAGGGAAAAATATTTTATCAATAAGAAAAGACAGTTTAGTGTAGGTGAAACAAATGTAATTTTAGTTATTGATACATACTCAGCCCTATCAATGAGGAAGTGTATAGAAATGCTGGATTTTCCTTACCTTGCCGTAGGCTCATTTCTATCATGGTAAACATTTATTCGACCAACAAATCTGCAAGGAAAATATACAAGTAGATTAATAGCAGTGCTGTTTCTTACAGCAGTTGGTATATTCCCATATATATATATGTCTCAACATTTCCATTTTCTTAACGTACAAGGACATGTTATTATCTTTATATATAGACATGTATATGCCATACGCATACACAAAAAAGAAAGCAAATTACTCTCTAAAACATTTAAAAAGTATGTATGAGAACAGATTATCTGTGAAAATTTTTGTTTAATGTTTTGTGATCATTTGCATGTTTTCCTTGTATCCTTGGAGTGAATTAAACACACATTTGTTCTTAAATATAAAAATAATACATGAACAATGGATTGGACAGAGTCCTACAACCATAAGTGGATCTACAAGGAGTTTGCAAAAATGAAGCAAAAGCATAACATATTGCAGGTTCGCTGTTAACAGAAGCAGATGTAAATCCATCTTTCACATAACCTTGAAAATTTTGAAATTTTTTTGCCCAACTGCTGATTAAGAGCTCATTGTAGGAGTAGGAGAAATGTCTGCTATGCCATTTTCTTGTTGTTTGCTTGTGCCTGGATTATTAATCTGCAGTTATTTTGTAGGAATCTTTGTAAGCCACTTGCTTATTTTGTGAGAGTTGGTTCAGTTAGAACTAGGTAATATAACCCATAACCCCAGGTACAAACAAACTGCCATATTTCACAATACATTGAAAATGAACAAATGAGTTCGGGTGTCAGAGTCAACCTGACCTGGTGTCACTGCGGAACACCCACTCTTCCCCAGGGATGCTTCTCAAACTGTGGACCCTCTGACATACAGACCACGTGAAGACATTAGGATCAATAAGTACATTAAATATTAGTAAAAGACGTATTTTTTTTAGATTGAAAAATAAATCTAATTGGAAGTTCTAACATTTCCTTCACACACCTCAGTGAATAGTCCTGCATGTCCCCTGAGCTGTGTGCACTCCACTTTGGAGACCACTGCCCTAGAGGAGACCTCTGACTTACATGCAGGAGAGGAACATGGATGGATGACTAAACTGACTGCAGATTCATTTTGGGGTCCACTCTAACCATTCAGATACAGTCAGGATTTTTTAATGATGATATCCTTATATTGGTAGAATATTTTAAATGAAAGAGGTAAGAACTGTTTTCTCACTTATAAAGGTCAGGCTGAGGTTGTTCACATTCAATGGTAGCATGTAGTGCATCAATTTCTTGTTCACTGTGAAATGCCTTTGTATCTTGAACGGCATAGTGAGTCTGGAATTAAGAGAAATGTGTATATAAATTGAAAAAAGTAACAACAGAGGACTTTATAATGTATTTAGCTTTAGAAATACTGTGGTTCACTGCAAAAAATACTTACTAGCTTATACATAGGAACTAATATTTAAAATAAAATGCACCTTTAAATGTTCCCTAGAGGGTATCTGCATATATTATATACAGGTACCTTGCAGTGTACTCATAAATCAGGTTAACATGGAAGCATTTAAATACAAAAATGGTCAGGAATCATCTCTGTAATCTACGATGCCTCAACTATATTATACAGAGACTGCAAATAAATACATTTTGAATACTTTCATAAACTGAAGTAACATTAAGAAAAAAGAAGTCAACTGGCAGAAACTTAGACAAGTCAGTGTATCTGCTTAAAAATAAATGCATTATATTTCCTTCTCTGTAAAAAACAAAACAAAACCTAAATGCACATTTTGCCTTAAAAAGAAAATGCAGAAAATTTTATTACTTTATGACTGGATTCACCATCCAAACTAGCTGTTGTAACAAAACACGTTCCATCTCCTCTACTACTTGACAGAAATATTAAGTCACATGGGAATGTTTCATCTTCTTTTACCATCACAATATCACCAACCTAGGGGGAAAAAAAACCAAAAACAAGAATAAAAGCATCATGTGGCAGCTCTAAAACTCAGACTCATTCAAGTATCTCGAAAATTCATACATTTTAATCAGACCAGGATGTTACCACAGGGCTATTGAGCTACAGAACTATTTCTGAAAAATTGAATTACACCTTGTGGAATGAAACAGATTTAATGTGTGCTGCTTTTCAGGGTCTCAAACCATTGTGCAAAAACTGTCTTATTTAGCTTTGCAACATTATTTGAGAAATGGAAGATATATTCTTTCTTCAATAAAAATTACAACAGAATATTTCAAAAACAGTTGGAGATGTGGACTGCTTTCTTTTGCCCTTGAGGATAAGCATCTTAGAATACTGTAACTAGAGGCAGTTGAAAGAAACCTAAGAATTCCAAGTCTGACAATGAAAACAGGACATTTTTTTCAGCAGGATTTGTCACTCGAAGTCCAATCTACTCTTTATCAATGTTTAAAGGTCAACAATTTAATCATCATTAATACCAACATAAGAAAGCATCTTACAGTCTGTCAAACACTGCAACTGAACAGCCAATCAACTAAAAATTCAAGCATCCCAATGGGAGAAGCAGTCTTTTATAAATTGTTGGAGCTCATATTTTACAGAAGAAAAAAATAAAAAATGAACATATGATAAAGATACAGTGTATGTTTTAAGAGTATCAGTTTCAGTATAAAAAATCATCATCAAACATCTACTAGAGATTCCTCTAATATGTCATAAGCCATTATTATAAGATTCAGCTTAATTGTTATTCTCATGATAGAGTTATCAAGCTGAATTCCAATATCTGTAACAATCTGCCAGGTGTTGGCTAATTCTAGTTAAGCAAAACTGCCTATCAGTAATTAAAAATGAAATTATCATAGCACTGATTTGGTTTACTAAAATGTATTGAAGAACTATTGAAGAATGATAAAACATTTAACTTGTAGATAAGCATAAGGTTTAATTAAAGACTTTACAAAATGCGTAAGGACAATAGGGTAATTTACCTCTAGGGAAAAACTTTCACCAACAAGTTAAATCTTAGGATGTTCAAAATTTAGAAAAGGATTAATTTTCTCATGTACTTCTTTTTTACTACATGATTTTTCACGTTTCATTCTGCAGACTCAGGCAAGTGAAGGTATTAAGTGAGGAAGTGAAGTAGTAGGTCTGGAATCGGAAGCAGTGAGTATCTTGGCTGGAGCCAGCCTGAACAACACAGAGCCTACACTGTGAAGAGCAGTGAGTTTGTGTGACCAGACAGCTGCTTAAGTTGTCATACTATAACAAGTCTATGAGCGAACTTGCCAGTTTCCCATAAAATCATTCTTTGTAAAAGATGGTGATGTGGTAATTCATAATAAAATGTTCAAAATGAGAACTTTATCAAAAGCACATAAAACACTGTCAGGGCATTATCTTGAATAAACTGTGAACAGACAGAGAATTACAAGAAGCAATTTGAAGAAGATCAGGTAATTAGATTGGTTTTACTAGCCCTTTTACCACTGAAAACATTAATTTAACTGTCAGTTATTTAAACACAGTGACATTATGGCAAATTTAATCACCTCTACAGGTGCCACAGAAGGAAAATCCCAAATTGTTCAGAATTTTTAATCTAGATAGAGAGAAAGCCAGGAGGCTGGTTTAGCAATTGAAGTCCTCTTGGCAGTCAAGGTGTCACTGTAAGGACATGCAGGAGAAAAAATTGTACCTGGGTTTTTTTTTTGCCACTGAAAATATTTACACATCAGAAAGTGAATTTTCAGATACAGCTCAAATACAAACAAGTTCTCTTCCTTCAGATTTTCACAGCTCACAGTGTTGACTGGTCCTTATTATTTACTAATATATCTAGCAAGACTGTCTATGTAAGCTATGGCATACAAATCAGTCTGCAATTCAGGAGAAAACTACAATAAAACAGCCTATTCAAATATAAATTTAAAACCTAAACTTTTGCAGTAAAGGGCAAGAATCAAGAAAAAAACAGTAAACAAAATACCAGCGAAGTGCTCTTCTGACAATATCTGCCAATGTGTCAGTTAAAAAGAAATCTCATAGCAACTATTTTTCTTTCCTTTAATCAAATGTCCACAGGCTTTTAGACACAGAAGGATCTGCCCTTATATGATCAAGTCTATTTTCTTGCATAATACAGGTCCAAGAATTTCACTCTGTCACTCACAGACAGACAAGCTCTCCACACAAGGACTTCCTATGCCTGTCTATCCTACCCTTTAGTTTCTTGAAATAATCTCTTTAAAGGCAAAGAACTGGAGAGAAATTGAGAAAATATATGCAATGGATTCATTACTTTAATACAAATTCCAGTTCCATGCTACTTCACCTGTTTTATGTAGGATGGTTAACTGCCTAGGTACATGGAATACCGAGCACATCACGTCTTTGTTCCATTTATTTATTTATTTATTTATTTATTTTATTGTCTGGAAGTTCTAGGCAGAAGCTATTGCATTCAAACGAATGGTCACAGCAGAAGGCAGTGAACCCTGCAGATCTATCTATGCTCAAATGGAGCTGAGCTGAAAAAGATATTCCTAACAAAGGTATTAGAAATACGGGGATGCCAAACAATCATCTATCAGATAAATGTTAAAGATCTTAATGACAACTTCATCTGCTCCTCACTCCCCAAAAGAAAGAAAAAACAAACAGAGATAATTTAGGAAAATAACCCTCAAATTATCAGGAAAAGAATGTAGAAGCGTTCAGAAGCCCAATAAAGTGGCTGTGATTTGTTTGGAAATGAAGAAAGTATTCTGAATACGTTTTTCTCTACAAGAAACAGGACAAATTGATAGGGTTGACTGTCATAATTAGGCTCAAGTAAGTTATTAATGTGCATACCCACAGAGAACCGCAAGTGGAGAAAAGACAAAAAAGAAATAATGAGTGAAGCATTTCAAGTTAAAAAGTGGAAAACAAAAGCAACAGTTATGAGAGAAGACTTAGAGCAAAGATAAAGCAGAAACATGTCTAGCTTCTTAAAATACTTAACTCAGAGGCACACAGTTTAAAATTATTTATGGCCCATTTCATGGAGCCCACTGTGAAACGTACTAAATACATCTTCTATGCTACAGTTCTGTGTAATTCTTTTTACAAGAAGTGCAAAGTAAAGCCTGACTCCTGAAGTCTATTAAAGTCATAGTTACTTACTCTTAACTTTCGGCTTTGCTTTCTAACCAGTTTACCATGTTGAATGAAATGAACAGGGCATTGGTTCATTGCATTGTCAGCTTTATGTCGAAGCCAATCTTCATAACCCTAAAAAACAGTGAAATGGAATGACGCAGTGATGCACATTTGGCTATAAAGATACAGAACACTCTTTTCTTGTAACAGAAATTTTTAAAAATATTCTTAACAAAAATAAGGAAAAAAGAAAAGATTTTCACTAGAATAAATGAAACTGGCACACTCATGTTGTACGTATATGAGAAAGAGGATTCACAGTTAAAATTAGTTAATAAATTATATATTCTAATGAAGACATTTTGATAAATATGGATGTCTATAGTATATAGAACAATTTCTGATGTTTAAGTGATCACCTTTTGTTCACACATATAAAACGTAGAAATGTGAGAAACACTTTGAAAAGTAGAACTCCATTTTGAAAGATGATAAAAGTGAGTCCACAACTGAAGGTGGTCATATTTCCCAACTGTCATACAATTATGCCAAACTTGTAAACCTTACATACAATCTATCAATGCTGAAGAATTTTGTTTGAAAAAACTTCGCAGACTGCTACACTGATCTCTGAATTATCCTGTGAAATGGTGTATCATGCAAACAGTCAAACTGAAGGAGAAAGAATCTGCAACTTTCCTTTTGAAACGTCCTGCAACGGGCTAACGATTGGAGTTGACAAAGACACTAGTGGTTAAGAGATAGAAAACGCCATAACATTTTTTACATCTGACTCAGGCACAGCTGAAAACCCAGTGTAGAAGAAGAATATCACTATCTTGGATACTCTCAGAGATAATTTGGAAACTCACAGGGTCTTTATAACTCTAGTGGAATAGCTGCTTGATCTGTCTCCAGACAAGTGGTGTTCATTTTGGCACCTGACTTGGGAGGATGCAACTGCTGTACTATACACAGCATGTCATAATCCAGACTTGGATAGACCACTGTTTAACTACATTAAGTCTACATTTAGTGCAACACTTCAAATCTTAACACTAGGAAACCACATCTAAATTACTAGCCATTGGATGATCATCACTTCTGCTCATAATCAAGAGCTGAATCCTACTACAGACAATAATCAATTACATATACTTAGCACTGAAAGGCATGAAAATGTGAAACATTATAGTTTCTTGGAGAACTAATACAGGAGAAACCTGTACTTAGCAAAAAGACAATGAAGGTAGTAAGTTATCATATTAAGAGGAAATCACTAGTTTTTGAAAGGTAGGTAATACAGAACACACATACAGGAGTTTAGAGCTAAAATGGGGAGCATTCTGACCTAGACACTGTCTTGATATCCAGCTTCCTCATGAAACTTTTCTTTCCCAAACACTGAATATTAATAAAATAAGAAACCTTTTTAGTGCTTGTGAAAAGTACTAATTCCTTGGAGTGGCCTAGTAAAAGATGCTCAAAGCAATCTCCCTCCTATGTACAGAAACATTTGGTGCCTGAACCCAAAGATACCCATGAAATGGAACTCACTGTGTCACTGTGGTTCTCGCTCTGATGGAGCAGTTATCATTAGATTGAACTGAATGAAAAAAGCCAAATGAATAATAAAGCCATTCTACCAAATATTTGTGACTACTACTTCAGGAGCTCACAGTTTTAGAAACTACTCTGTGGCTGCAGTGAGATGTTACAGTAAGCAATGATGAAGAGTACCGGAGCCACTAAGTGCACCTCCTATAAACTCACATTCCAGATCAAATCTAGTACAATTTTTGAGGAGTTAAGTAAAGTTTATGCCAGATACGTTATTTTTTGCACTCCTTCATGGGGTCTGAAGGTGACAAAGACAAAAAATTCAGCTCTAGCTTAATCAAAGTGCAATGTCTCTCATTCCTGATTAAATCCTGATCCAACCCAAATTTATAGTATCATGAGCTCTGATAATGCACAGATCTGATAATCATATTGAAGTATTAATATTAATCAATTAAAATATTCAATATTCATCTGAGATTCCACTAATTTCCATGAGACTCCATCTACATTTAAGTGCTCATTTTAACTGGAACAATAGCATTAGGGTACCACATGAAAAACTACCAAAATCTTTTCTTTTTGGTAGTACTAACTTGAAAATCAAATTACAAACCTGTATAATAATACAAACCTGTATTATGCAATTTTGTTTTGTGAAAGCAACTTGTCTTTTATACTCAATGATGGAGCGAGAAGTTATTTCTAAAAATTACTTCAATTTTCTGGATTAATTTTCACACTGAAAATGAGAGAATACTGTAACATCTATTGAAAAGTAATCTTCAGAAAGCACTGCAACTATCATTATGTTCGTTATCATGGGCTAGATGATCTTGTAGGTCCTTTCCAACCTACTGTTTCTATGTTTCTAAGATTTCAGCCAAAATATTTTTTTGTATCTCTTCATTCTGCAGAGACTGAAAGTATCAGCAGTTTTTATCTTATGAGTTTTTCTCATTCTTAGTAAGCTCATTTTCAGTCTGTATGGAAAAATGTAAAAGGATGTGGACAGCTACACAGTAACAGACAAAAGTCAAACCATACTGAGTAAATACAAGAATGCAAATGATTCCTCCGGACACACAAACATCAAAGTTTTAAAACAACTTATAATTGTGTTGAATTCATGAGACATCACATAGCAACCAATTTCTACTAAGCCACAAAACAAACAAACAAAAAACAACAGTTACTCTGTCCACGTTCATCACAATAATTCCTTGAGGCATTGCCCTAAGACAACCTAACACAAAAAGACTGGGAAAAGTGAAATGGTATGCAAATAAAAACGTTCTCCTTATATTTACTTTTGCTAAGAAAACTTCTCACCTGTTTAATAGCTGTTACAGTAATGACAAATAAAAGTGGAAGTCCGCTTGTAACTGGACTAGTAGGTGTATCAATGATTAACTGCAACGAAAGGAACAAATGCCTTCTGGTTATAATTATGCAAATAAAAGCAGTAAAATATGTAATCAAGATGTTTCAAGTACTCTTTTCACTAACATGTTACAAAGTACCAAGGAGCTTTAACTAAAAAGAATAGTATTTTAATATGATTGTAAGAATATATGCAATACCAAGAAAAAATAAAAACTAATTATAGACTAAAAAAAGTACAATACTACGATGGCTGCTCCAAAAACAATGCCTCCTGTTTTATTGTGCTGACCCACAACATCAGAGTTAGATGTTGGTGGTATGTCAGTAGAGGCTGAACCTTCCCATCAATATTCTGTTACATGTTAATGCCGTACTCAGATTACAGCAGAGGGGCACTCTGACACAATGACATCTGACATGGAAAAACATCTGAAGCAAAGATGTGGAACTGAATTTCTCCATGCATAAAGAATTGGCATTGACTGACATTCATCAGTGCTTACTAAATGTTGTACAGACCAAAGAATGGATGTGAGCAGAGTGAGGTCGTGGGCATTGCATTTCAGCAATGGCAACGGCAACACTGAGTCACCTCTGCTAGTGCAGATTTTTTACAGGTGCAACATGCAGGCTCTTGTTCATCACTGCCAAAATGTATAGCTAATGGTGGTAACCATGTTGAAAACTAGCATTTTGTAGTTGAGAATTTGCTCTATCAAATAGTGTTATTGTGCTCTTTGTAACTGCTGTCATTCCCATGGAAAAAAGAGGAGGCATTACTTTTGGAGTAAGTTACATATATTTAGATCTTATTCAGATACTAATGCCTAGTTACTTGCAAGGGCTTAAGTATGCGAGAAACTGGAGACAAAGCTGAGCAAAATTTGAAATCAGCCTAGTGCTATTTTGATGTTATACAATGCAGATGTTCTTATGTACACAAGGAGCAAATTCTGAAATACTGAGCTATGACCTCTGGGAATTATATAAGAAAGTGGTAGAATCCAAGGGACTGTTCAGTCTGTAAGAAAATTAAATTATTCTGAGAATCCGAATCACTCTACTTTCTATGCTGTCTGGTATGCTAAGTGATAGAGCTTTTCACTTAACAGATTATTTTTTAATACATTTAAGTGATTGTGAAAGGTTCAGAATGAAGACATCTAGAAAGCAGCAAATTAATTACTGGAGATAAAAATGACCAAAAAAAAAGTATTTAGGTATTATGCTAAGCAAGCATTGAAGAAGCATCCATACTTTGATTTCACTTGGAAAATTTCTGTCAAGGGATCATTCTCTTACAAAAAAAAAAACAAAAACAAACTTTAGCATAACTAGCAAAATTTAGTCATCAACATAATTTACAAGAATGGTTTTGCTCATCTGGATGCTTATTTACTATAAAATAAAGATTATGAAATGACTCTCATTCTATTCAATTTAATCAAGAGATGCTATCAAACCAGAGATGGTGCTAATTTGTCTCTAGGTTAGATTCACGTTCACAACCTGGGAATGTAATAAAGACCTTCTTGTCACATCATCAGTGTAAAAGCTTAACTAAGCTCAACCACTTACTTATCTATTCATCAAAACTAATGGTTTCTTTAACCTTTCTAAACTCCTTGCTTTTTGTTTTTTGTTTTTTAAGGAAGAATTCAGAAACTTATTACAAAATGGAGTAGCTTACCTGAACAAGAAAAATGATGAGGAAATAGAAGTTAGCTATTCTTCTGAACTGCTCAAACAAATTTTTCGGTATAAAGTTCCAAAATGTGTACTGAAAACAAAGCACAGATTATGACTGCTTATGAGAGAAATATCATTCACACTCTTTATTCTAAGAATCAAAGAAATTCGTAATTTGCAATCCAGGATTAATTTAAACTAAAAATTGTATTACTTTTGTTATTTTATTTAATAGCTTATTGAAATAGAATTTTAACTGGCAATAATACTTTCCTGAAATCACATTATTTGCATTATGTAGGATATTCTAAGCTGTGATAATCTAGGCACCAAGAACCTTCTGAACAGTAACAGCATTCAGAGATTCAGTTAGAGAACAGTTTATTTAAAGCAATCAAAAGATTTTAAAAAAACACCTTGGAAGCTTGACATTGCTTTTAATTCACTTTAATTTTGTACATGCGACTCAAGGAGGTAGGTGGCACTCTGAGAGTCAGCTACAAAATCACAGCAAATTGAGGACCAAACAGAAGTTGCCAGCCTGTGTACCTTGCCTTTGATGCAAACATAGTTCTCAAAATAAACTTCAGTTCTGAATGAGAGTATGCGACTGTCTATTTGTCTACTAACCTTAAAAATAACTAAAATTTCACATAGGCAGGGATACCTTCCACTTGAGTAGGTTGCTCAAAGACCCATCAAACCTGGCCTTTAATAAAATGAAACTCAGTACAGAGAAGTGCAAGCAGAATATGTAAAAAACTCAAAGGAAAAAAAGCATAAAAGTGAGAAAGGATCTGGTGATATCTAGTGCCTTCCACTGCCCTGCAGCAAGTTCAACCTTACTGTTCTTACACAAATGATTCTGTAGCTCCAAAAATTGGATCAAAGCACTGCTTTTTGGAATGCACGTGAAAAACATCACCTAGAACTGTGTGACAAATGTGAAAAGTTGCTTAAGAAAACTAAGACGGTCTCATTTTATTATCTAAATTATCATTTGACACATCATAAAATGACAACTTCAACATAACATTTATTTCAATGAAGACAAGCTAAGAAGCTTCTACTAATTATTTTCTCAGATTGCACTGAATCATACTGATACGCTAATTTTACCGTGGCTTACACATCTGCTAACTTGGCCCTGAAAGAAAATGAAACTAGAGTTACAGAAGGAATGTACCTCTGTTCTACATGCAGATGAAAAAGAACTCCAAGAGGTATTTCTTCTTTGTAAATGAAAACCCTAGTATCTATAGTATAGAATCCCAGAACTGCTGAGGTTGGAAGGGACCCTAAATACCATCTAGTTCCAAGCCCCTTACAATGGACAGTGACATTCCTCACTACAGCATGTTGCCCAAAGCCCCATCTAACTTAGACCTAAACACTTCCAGGGATCTAATTTAAATCTACTCTCTTTCATTTAAAAACACTACCCCTGGTTCTAACACTACACTCCGTGACCAAATAGCCCTCTCCAGCATTCTTGTCAGCTCTCTTATGGTACTGAAAGGCCACTATAATGTCTCTTTAAAGCTGCCTTCTCTCAAGAATTTGCTTGGGGTCCTAGTGATGAACACAGTTCTGCAGGTAGGATCACACAAGAGTGGAGTAGAGGGAAACAATCAGCTCCCTTGCCCTGGTAGCCACCTCTTTTTTGATGGAGCTCAGGACACAGTCAGCCTTCCAAGCCATAAGCACGTGTTGCCAGCTCATGCTGTCTTTCATCAACCAACACCTCAAGTCCTGCTCCTCAGAGCTGTTGTCAATTCATTCTCCACCCAGCCAGCATCTGTGCTTGGGACTGCTCTGATCCAGGCACAGGACCTTGCACAAAGCCTTTCTGAACAACATGAGGCTTGCAAAGGCACACCTCTCAAGGTCCTTCTGGATGGCAACCCTTCCTTTCAGTGTGCCTACTGCAGCACACAGCTTGGAGTCAACTGCAAACGTGCTGAAGGTGCACTTAATCCCAATGCTCATGTCACAGACAAAAATATTCAATACCACTCACAATACAGACCCATGAGGGACCCCTGCCTAGTTCTTTTACTTATTTGGGGCTAAAGTGTACACACTTGTAAGATATGAACAAAAAGATTTTTTTTTAATGATGTGTCAAAAAATATTTCCTAAGTAAACAATTATTCTGTTTAATAAGTTATTTCAATATTGTATCACCTGTTAGCCAAAACCCATGAAAGCATACACATAAGAGCTGGAAAGTTAAGTGCTCTCGTCTTGCAGTGAGAACACTTGTATTGAACTGGAATTCTCTTCACACTCCCCACTACACAACTACTTGCTTTGGCCGCACATTTTCAGAATAGAAGTGGTTAGACTGGATTAGGAGTTTGCTCTGTACAACAGTCCCAATCACTTAAAGTTCCTGTTATGTTAAGCAACAAGAGAGATGTGCTGTGAATGCAGAGAAGGGAAGTCCACCACATGATTTCTCCCTAGCCGTTAGTTACAGACAGCAAAATCGGCAATAAGGTATCATGTTCTTTATAATCTTAGAGACACATTAATGAGAAGCTTAAACAGAGGCAGTGATCTAGTGATCTGTCTCTTGGAAAAGGGAAAGGCTGTTGATGTGGTCTACCTAGACTTCAGCAAAGCCTTTGACACTGTCTCCCACAGCATTCTCCTGGAGAAGCTGGCAGCCTGTGGCCTGAACAGGTACAGTCTTTGCTGGGTAAAGAACTGGCTGGATAGTCTAAAGAGTGGAGATGAGTTAAATCCAGCTGCCAATCAGTCACAAGTAGTGTTTGGTACAGAGGCCTGTTCTGTTCAATATCTTTATTGATGACCTGGATGAGAGCATTACAAAAAAGACACTGAGGCCCTAGAGCATGACCAGAGAATGGCAACCAAGATGGTGAAGGGTCTGGAGGCACAGGCACTATGAGGGGCAGCTGACAGAGCTGGGATTGCTCAGCCTGGAGAAGAGAAGGCTCAGGGAAGACCTTACTGCTCTCTACAATGACCTGAAGGGAGCTGTGGTCGGCCTCTTCTCTCATGTAACTAGTGATAGGCCTAGAGAGAACATCCTCAAGTTGCACCAGGGCAGATTCAGACTGGATGTTAGGAAATATTCCTGCAAGAGAGTGGTCAGGCACTGGAACAGGCTGGCCAGGGAGACGGTGGAGTCACCAGCCGCAGAGGTGTTCAAGAAACATTCAGATGTTTTACTGAGGGACACAGTTTAGTGCCAAATGTTACTGGTAGGTGGACAGTTGGACTGGATGATCTTAACAGGTCCTTCCCCAGTCCTGTTGATTCTATGATTCTTTTTCACTGCAACTCAGTTGAAGGAAATAAAAATATCCAAATAGTTATACACTTGAAGCTTTTGAGCTGAGGACAGCCCAGCAAAAAGTTTTTAACTGCTTCATAAGAAATCAAAGCACATACATGTTTTTTGCATACAGAGGTAATATGTTAGGCAGCAAGGAGTAGAGCTATGTACTCATCTCTGTGACAAATGGATCTCTTGCATAAACACATCTGAAGCACTGAGAAAGGAACTGTAAAAAATCAGAATTTCTAGAACAACAAAGCAATGATTTTCTTTATTTTTTTAATTATGGTAGTATCTGCAGTGCTGCTGCATTTTTCTGTAACTGTGTGCTTGGACTACTTAATTGCACCTCAGTAGTACTACAACCTATGCACTTCCTCCATTTTACCAATTTTTGCACACTGTCTTTTTGCTAAAGCCATGCTGGCTTCCAGCCTTGCTACAGCCAGTCCCATTAACTGGAAAAGACAAAATAGGGTCCTGATATTAAATTGAGATGTTTATAAACATCTTTTCTCTTGATACCTGCATTCCAGAATTTTGTCTCACATCTCAAGCTTCTCCTTTCATCCTCAAAGGTAAATATTTTCTTAAGTAAAAGAAAAGTTAAAATACTTAATTGACATTAAAGGCTGGAGCTTTATGAAAATAAAAGCACTCCATATTGCATTATTGAGTTCCACCAACAAATCCACTTCTTACAACGTATTTCTTTTCAATAGTTAACTCTCTAAAGCTAAACAATAGCACTTGTGGTCAATTCTATTTTTTCAGTCACAGATGTCTTTCTTTTAACACATCAATAAACGTAATAAATGTGCACAACACATAAATATGCCCACAGTGACTTCAGTGTTCTTAATATACTTATTTTTAAGTTATGTATTAATGATTTGGAGACAACACATTCTTCAAGCAGCTCCACAACCAGACTGTATGAGTATAAATATGCATGCAACGTTCCATTTATGATAACATCATATACGTAACACATGGTCATAATAACAATATATTACAAACACATAGATGTAGTTATCCTCCTTCAACAGAACAGATGAAAAATTTCTGGTCAACAGTTTGAAATTTTCTTTCAAATTACTATTATATAAATTATATTTTTATTATTATATATTTTTCTATTTTTTTAATTGTTCAAGTTTAATCAATCAGAGAATTCAAAGAAAATACCACAGTAAGAAGTGTAAAAGAAAATAGCCGAGATCCTAAAGCACTAAGCACACTCTTGTCAAGTGACTTGCTTATAATCACATAGGAAATTCATAGCAAAACTGATTAATACTTGTGTCCTAAGTCAGCTTAATATCTTCACTTTCTACAGAGAAAAAAGTTTCAGACACCTATATTTACATAAGATTAGAAGAACACAGAATTGCAATTTCCATTAAATTTTTGAAAGCCCTTTACAGTCTATAGAGAATAACTTGGAATGAACAGAGAATTTCACTACACTTTAGGAAAAATATTAACTTGCATTTCATCTGTACTCTGTTACTCCACTGAGAAAGACACCCTTGTTTCTCCATATCAGATGATGTAGGGTAATTCACAACACACTGATCACCGTAAGCTCTCTTAAATGTAGGGCTTTTACATGTGACTAAAATCCATAGTGTATATTCAGCAAGAGTGCAAAAAATGAAACTGAACTAGAGAAATTAGTTCAAATAGTGAGTACAAATTTGGGGTTTCAGGTCAGGGGTAGCAAGCATGAGTTGTAAGACTAATTCCCAGTGAGACATACGTACATCAGAATATTCCTAAGTTCAGCCTTTTATCTGTCAGAAAATAAAATACAGGACCACGGGAAAATGGTCAAACATTCTGTCATAAGGTTCCTTAAAAATAGTTACTTGTAAAACTAGATTTCTACTACAAACCAAAGAATGATATCCTTCATAGAGTCCTTTGTTAATTGAACAATTCTGTTTCATCAAACTGAGGCTGTATCTCCAGAAACTCCTCTGACAAAAGCATCCCCCAGCATCTTGAAGAGTATTAAATTACAATATAAAGAAACTTACAGAGAATGTTAGCACAAGAGATGCAAGAGCATGTCTCAGATCAGACATGCTTCACTTTTTCATATGTAAAGTGAAGAGAATTAAGTATTGTAGTGAGTGGAATACTGTCAGGTTTGGGCCTGCTTCCTTTCCTACTTTCCTCCCTCCCCCTCTCAGTAATGTACAGACTCCATATTTATATGACAAACTTTACTCTGTTCCAGCAGAGAATAAAAGATGACTTAACACTTACCTGAGTGAGGAGTGTGGCAAATGACTTGGGAATACAAGAGAGGTTGCAGAGAGCCACTAGCCTGGAAATCCTACCTAAAGATCATCAAGAGCTAACAGCTATTGCTAGCTCTCTTGAGATACTGGAAGTTATCCACTGGAGGAAACTACATAATCATTCCTGCAAGGAAAACTGCATGATGCATCGCATCCTATCACTTTATACTGAAGGTACTACTTCCCAATAACTGGCAACCAAGACAAGCCCATTGAAGAGGAGGCATTTCTGACTGACTCAGATCAAGCCCATTTAGCTTCACTGCTAAAAGCACCTGCCCCACTCTTAGATACAGCTGTGTAAAGCTTGCTATTTTAACCCCTACAGCATCAGATCCATCTTCTGCTTCAGACTGCGTAACTATGAGTCAGTGGAGTGCCTGGACATAAGGTGGGAGCTCCGCATTACAGCTTTTACAGCAGATTGGTATGTCCATGCTAAAAGACAGAAAACACTGCTTGCACTGGTACCTTTCCCATATGCACTTAAGTCTACCAGTCTTCTCTGCCCCACGATGGACACTATACAAATATCTGTGTTTCACACACACAAGCATGCCAGTTTCCACTGTGGGCTTGAGATCTATTTTTGACTTTCAAATGTCAACGCTTAGGGCTGTGTTTGAACTCCTCAACTTAAAGCTGCTGTGTCATGTCCTCATATAGATCAAACAAATCCTTACAGTTAAAACCATGACCTTGGAGAGGTCTGGGACAGTTCAGCTCTCCTCTGAGTTTCAAGTAGTGGTGGAGGTACTCAAACACTTTCTTAAGCTTCAGAATTAACATTTTTCCAAATGTAGCACAACAGTAAGAACAGAACCTCACTGCCTCCAGTCTCTGTGGTTTTATAACAGGATGCTAGAAGGGAGTGTTGCACAGAAGTGAGCACAAATTTCTGCTGAAAGAAGGAAAAATTTCAACAGCAACCTCGGAAAACTGCCAGAATTACTTAATTTTATTTAACTATTAGTCACTGAGATTGAGATGACTCACAATTAATCAGATTAGCACTGAAAGGAACTAAGACTTTGCTTTCAGTTCAGAGGACTCTCAACATGCAATATTATTGTTTCAGGCTATTCTCATACAAATCAGTGTATGGATCAGTATTTGTAGAGAAGCCCCAAGGAAACAAGCAAGTAACAGACAATAGTGTTATTTGTGAAATAGAAATGGGAACACTTCTGGTCAGTGAATATAGCCATACAACATTTCAAAGCAGCGATGATTTTGCCATCTAAAATTCACTGCATTGCTTCTTAAAAAGCAACAAAAGGAAATAAAGCTACAGTATAATTCTGCATTTCATAATTTCATATCATAACTTAATTGAATAAAATCTTTAAGCAAGGGCAAACTCTTCAAGTAACAGTTCTGCTTCCACTGTAGAATAAGTCCTGCGTATCAGGGAATCTCATCCTACTGCTTTCAGAATCAACCTTTTGGAGGTTTAAACTCCACTGCTTCCAGTTATGCCAATGACAGATGCACAAGTGACTTTTGTAGCTGTACAGATTTCCCTTTATGACATTGAAAGCTGAAAGCTAGATAGGCTCACTAAGGCAAAACGTTACCTATTCATTAACCATGGGCTGAAAACAAGAATAAAATGTTTACCAAAAATTTCTGTTACTCTTTCTAGCCTAGCTTTCTCTATGGAAGGTACAGAAAAAAATGTAATCTTCCTGCAGTGTTCCCAATATTTTGTCGGTTTAACATACTGGAAATTTGATGATACTTCACTCAGATTATACCTATCTTGGAATATCTGAAATTCTTACTTCTTGTGGTTCATTCTTCATGTTCTCTCTAAACCAGTAAGCAACTGCAATTAAGCATGTTCTCAGAGAATTCTATACTGCTCCAGCCAATTCTTTTCCTACATACCTTCTCCTTCATTCAAGAAAGGCAAATACATACATACAATTAGTCTTTAGTTCATCGATTCAGCCACAATTGGAATTGCAAATCCATAATCTGTCTACAAATGAACAAAATCTTTGAAATACAGCAGTTCTATGAAGACACAGAAGATATCAAATCAACACTAAGGAAACAGAACCTGGAAATTACTGAAAAATGAAACAAGAACAAATTTGGTATGCCGAATTATTATTCTTTATTTTTATATTTTAAAAATCAGATTTTTTTTTTTGTATCAGACTGCTCTCAGAATCAAGGACATCAGACAAAATTAGGAAGCAGGAATTTCAAAATGAAAGTTTATAGTTTTAATTTATCAAACTATTCTGAAGTTTCACTGTGCATTAATTAAGTATTGTAAAAATTCATATGGGTTCAAAAAATAATGACGAAATTCAGACCAAAAACTCATGTATTAAATATAAAGTCATCAGTTTTTGGCTAAATCACAAATCAACAAATATTGACAGTGGTAAAGCAATAGAACAGGCTGCCCAGAGCAGCTGAGAATGCACTGGAAATACTCAGGCTCAGGATCCGAGGGCCTTTGAGTAACCTGATCTAGAGCGTGGTGTTCCAGTCCAGTGCAGGAGTGTTGGAACTGGATAGGCTTTAAGGTCCCTTCCAACTCTAACATTCTGTAATTGTAACATCCTATTGAGAAGCATCACTCTATTCCTACTTGTTGCTTCCTTCCTAAAGCATCTACCACGGGTGACAAGATGCTATGCTAGGTGGAACTTCAGCAGTTCCCATGATAATACATTAAGTGGTTTGGCACTTCCACATGCTGCAACGTATATATATGCCCACTGTCATACTGCTTGGGACACTCTGAGCAGAACAGTATGAAGTATGGAACTTAAGGAAGTTTCATATTAGTTATTTTGTAATTAATCACTCTTTAGAAGCAGAACTGAAAAACTTGATGTTCTCCTAATTCAGAAATAGAAGACAAAAAGGTGTTTCCTACCAAATTCTTTCAGCTACTGCTGTAGTAAAATTGTCTTTTTGGAATAGTAGTTTTAATGATCAGTACATTCTTTCAAAATATTAATATTTTTAACCAAAAAAGCAAACAACTCTTGCCAACTCATTTACATGGTGGGTTTTTTTTGTTTTTTGTTTTTGACTCTTCATTTGAAAAAGGAAGATTTTTTTACCAGCTATTATTATGTTGCATCACTGCCATGTAAGTTTAATGTAGCTGTTGTGTGCTCTTTATTGAAGTCTAACAGTCCGTGCAGGTGAAACAGCTAAAAACTTGGACCATGTAGGAATCTACCTTACAAAGGTCACTACCTTTGAACATAAGCAAACTGCATGCACAAGCTAAAACAATTTTTTTGCTTATTAATTTGACACAGACTTTTTGTAAGACATTGTTAAAAGTCATAATTGAGTTAAGACATGAAATCAAAAAAAGCATTTTTGTCTGCCCAAAGGTCTGCCTAGATCAGCTTTTTTGTGAGCAGGAATATGCCATTAAACAGACAGAGCATGAACCACATTCCACAGTGACAGTACAATATACAAGAAATATCCCCCTGTACCGGAATCAAATTATCATCTTGCTGACACCAGGAAACCTCTTATGCAGCATAGTGAAGTTTACCTTTGGAAGAAAAAAATACCTCAGACTTTCCCAATTACTTCAAGTGGCTGTATTTTTTCAGGGTTTTATGACAGGACATTTGTTAATATAGCTACTCAATGAGGTTTCCTCATTGTTTTAAGCTACTCTTTTCAGAAATTCAATTTATCTTAAATTGGTAGAATCTGTACTAAGAACTTCAGGGTTTCTCATCCTTGAAGAGCAATCATCATCTTTCCTGGGTAAGCATTATGACCTATAAAACCACAGCTGAAAGTTACTGTCTGTCCAACTGATGAAAACCTAAGGAAACACCCTTCATGGTTGAAGTAATGTTACATAGTGTGCTTGCATGGATGTATTTTACCCTAACAAGTACAAATTTCTGATGCTTTCTGCACTCTTAGGAACTATACTGCAAAAAGTATGTAATTAAACAAAGGACAAACTCTACTCCCTCCTAAAAAAACAAGGGCTCCTCCAAAAGTAACATCTCCCATTGTATTGTGTTGGCCCACAATATCAGAATCAGATGTTGGTGATATGTCAGTAGAGATTGAACCTTTCCACCAATATTCCATTACATTCTGTATGACAGATGGCAACAGAGGGACAGTCTGACAAAATGGAGTCTGACATAGTAGTGCAGGTGAAGCAAAGGGTTGTAATTGAATTCCTCCATGTGGAAAAAATTGCATCAATTGACATTCATCAATACTTGCTGAACATTTATGGAAAATGAACAGTGGATGTCAGCACAGTGAGGTGGTACGCTTCAGCAGTGGTGACAGAGGGTCACCTCTGCTAGTGCAGATTTTTGTAAGTGCAACATGCAAGTTCTTGTTCATTTATTTGGCAAAAAATGTATGGCTAATGGTGGCGACTATATTAGAAACTAAAGTATTGCAGCTGAGAATCTGCTCTATCAAATAGTGCTTTCGCACTCTTTATCTGTTGTAATTCCCATAGAAATAAATATGAGGCATTACTTTTGGAGTTACCTACATAATCATCACTGTATTTACTTTCATAGTGAAAACTTAGATTACTTAAAGCGTAACAAGTTTAATGTACAAACCACAAGTCTGAGATACGTGTATAAAAATATTACTACTAAAAACCTTTTGTTTATGGAAATGCTTTTAGAGTCAGTTGACAATTAAAGTCTAATATTTCAAACACTTAACTGAAAATATACCAAAATACAGTGAAATGTTTTCCTTGAGCTGTTAAAATTCCACATATTTAATAACTGCTGGCAAGGAAATGCAGCTCATTCCCACACTAAACCATATTTAAGATCTCACTCTACAAAGCATAGTAAATCAAACTTCTAATTTCACTATCAAAAAGGATGTCAAGCATCTTGTAGAACTGAGTAGGACGTTTTTTATTTCAAAAAGTGGTGGCAGTAGCTTACTTTAATGGCTTTATCTATGTAAGTTCTAGATGAAAAGTACAAGATAAAAAAGTGTCACACAAGTACAAAGATTTGCATAAAATGTGTTTATTCCGTAATAATCCACAAAGTAATGTGCAGAGCACAGGATTTCCTATTGTACCAATTTGACCATACTCCACCTGGATTATTTACTGTGTTATCTTTTGAATATTCTATCTAATTAGGGATGCCTAGACACTAGGCTGTTTTTCTGAGCATACTGTCTTTGAAAGAGATATAGAAAGAAAATAATAAAAATTGGAGTGAAGGAAGGTAGTAAAATACATTTTATAGTAAGAAATGAAACAGTTTGAGAAGTGCAGCTTTAATTACAGCTTTGCCATGTATTAATGGAAGGCAAGTGTTCAGATCCACTAATGTATGCAAGCGTACAATTCAGAGATTACAGTTTTAGTTCCCTAAGCAAGCTTGTGAATCTAAGTTACTGCTTAAAAGTATCTTTTTTCCAGTAAAAGCTATTTTAAAGTCATGCATAAAATCTTGGAACAGCTTGAGTTGGAAGCAACATAAAAGATCATTTAACTTCCAACCTCCCTATCATAGGCAGGGTTGACACCTACTACATCAAGCACTTGTCCAGACTGACCAGGGCCCCATCAAACCTGGCCTAGAACATCTCCTCCAGGGATGGGGCATACACAGGCTCTCTGGGCAGCCTGTACCAGTACCTCACCATTTTCTCAGTGAAAAACTTCCTCCTGACATCTAATCTAAATCTTCCCTCCTTGAGTTTAATATAATTTCCCCTTGTTATTTTGTAACTGGCTGGCAGGCGGGCACTCCCAAAGTTTAACATTTGAACACATTCAATACATGAAGCTCCTGGGGAGTCCGTGACATAGAAAGCTGCAAGTATACGATTTTCCATGCTATTGGAGCACGAACATTTAAGGCAAGACAGTTTATCTAAACCAGAAGCATCAACCCAAATGAAAATTACTTTCTCATTCCTCTGTGGAAAAGCACAGCCTCATTTTAAGACTTTTTCTATGTACTACATTAAACATTGGATGAGTTATCTTATTCCTACTCATAAAAGAGGCAACGTGACAATTAGTTTTGGTGGAAGAAACTTGAGATTTTTTTACTATGATTGGCAAAGGTAAATGAAACATAGGAAGTACAGAAAGATCATCTGAGAGGAATAAAATAAATACACAAAGCAAAATTTAAACTGATTTATGCAAATGAGAGAAAGAACTCTACCTTTGATGAGACTATTCTGTTATCTGGAAATCTCTGAGGAATGTATGCTTCAGTGCCTGGAGGTGGTTCACGATGCCCAACATAAATAGTCCGACTGTCCACCCAATTCTCTTCTCCAGCACACTACGAGAAAGGAGAAATAAAAAGTCATTATTTCACTTCACTCAGTATTTCTGCAGCAAAATGAGTTGCAGATTCAATTAACTAAACGTATCTAATCAGTACATACACAGCCACCAAAGTGAGACCCCTTGCATTTCTTTGTATAATCTCAAGATCACTTAAAGACAAGTTTAAGTCAATTGTCAAAACTCCCTATCTGCACCAAACACCACTTTTCCTTAAAGAAGAAACATGAAAATTACTATTCTGACTTTTTAGTTTTACAACTGAAAAAAGAAAAATGGTAACTTGGTAGTTTATTTGCAGACAAATATCTTCGTTATAAGACAGAAGCCCTATCTTCTCCAAAATGCTAGCAATAATGATATGCTGAAACACACAGCAATTGTAGGTAATCTTAGATTGCTGGGAAAGAACTCAGCTTGTCAGCTCAGATTCCTCACTTTTTTATGAAAGCTGTATCTGCAAAAGTGCCAGTGAAATGTTCACAGTTGTTTCATGAAACTCCACCATATTTATGTTTTAATAAGTACTTCTATACTATGCATAAAAATGTACAATTCACTGTAGATAAGCAAATTAACTCCTTAGCCCACAGTTTCACTAATTCTCATCTACCAGATGAAAAATGCTTCAAGTACAGAATACAATTTTAATATCTTGATCCAGGCAGAGAAACCAAGCATTGCATACTTTGAAAATATCACTAGGTCAAGAGACAGTAAATTAAATGGTTAAGTACATAACCAATTGGAAATTAAAATGCCTGTTTTATGCTGTAACTATGTATATGCGTATACTTTGAATGTCCTGGTTTTGGCAGGGATACAGTTGATTTTCTTCACAGTAACTGATACGGTGCGACCTTTTGAATTTGAGATGAAAGTAGTGTTGACAACACACCTATGTTTCAGTTGGAACTGAGCAAGGCAGGATACCCTGACTCCAGGACTTTTCTGCTTCTTGTGCTGCCCTGCCAGTCAGCAGCCTGAGGATGCACAAAGAGCTGGGAGGGGATACAGCCAAGGACAGCTGATTGCAGTTGAACAAAGGCTACCCTGTATTATAGGACATAACCCTCAGCAATAAAAGTTGGGAGGGAAGAAGAAGTGCAGCATAGGAGGGTTGGGGTGGGATAGACAGAATCAGAGTTATGCTCAAGTAAAATAAATGTTCTCAAGTAACTGTTACAAGTGATTCAGTCTTATTTTCCAGGAAATGGCTGAACATCTACAAGCCAAGGGGAATTAGCAAATTGTTTTGTTTGCACTTACATATTTTGTGCTATTAAAACATCTAATCTCAACTCATGAGTTCTTGCAATTTTACCTTTCTGGTTCTCCTCCCCATTCTGCTGAGGAGGATGGAGTAAGTGGCCACATGGTGCTTAGCAGCCTACTGCAGTGAATTAGATAAAAGATCCTTTTCTGCAACATCTACATAGTAGAGTAAATACTTTAACAAAGTGTCCCTGGGCACTGGTGCTATTTGGCAAAATAACCACCAAATAGTTACTAGAAGCAGTCTAGAAGTCAGCACAGCCAAAGCATCATGCCCCAAAGAAGCTGGGTGAAGTCACACAGTAGTTGGCAATAGAGTTTAACCATGGTGGCACAGTCTCTTCTCCTCTAGTCAGTCTTACTGTCAATTACTCTGGGCAGACTTACTTTACTAGTGCAATACAACTGTTAAGTCTAAAATAAAACTTTATTTTTAAGCTATTAACCACAAATAGCTGACTAGCCACGAAGCAAACTGTAAGGTAAAATAAGAGGCAAAAAAAAAGGAGGCTTAAACAAAAGCAACTTTGGCTGTCCCACACTTTTATATTTTAACTAGTTAAAAAGGACCCTAAATCATATTAATTTCTGCTTATGGTAGAAAACAAAGAAATTACATTTAGAAGCTACTGAAGGGTCCGAATTACAGAAGTAAGAATAAAACGTAAAGATGTTTGCTTTTGTTAGTTCTTTTAGCATATCTAACTCATTAATTTTAAAGAATTGGTTAACCATACCATATAAATGCAAGTTACAGGATGGAAGTACAGGAAGGAGAAATGATAGCCATTCTTAAGACGCATCAAAGGCCTAATCACAGCTTATGCTCCTATCACTGGCTTCAGAGGGAAGGCACATATATTTCACACACCACATCCTTGCAGCGGGAACCTGAAATTAGAATGTGGGTTGTTCTGAAAAGTACACTAATCTTCCAGCCAGACAACTCCCACATCTCTAATTTGGCTTGTCACAATCTCAAAAGCAGACTGCCAATCTAAATGCTCATACCACTCCTAAAGACTAGCTAATATTCTTTCTGCATGACAAAATATTTCAGAAGCAAAGCAGTAAAAAAAGAAAACTTTCCACAATCCACCACACTTCTGTGCCAAGAGCTAAAAATCAGTGTCTTATTTTACTGGATGGTATTTTTACTTTTTCAATACATCTGAAGGTGAAATGTATGCAAATGATTTATCGACTCTTGGGACAAGCAAAACTTTGGAAACGTAGGAGTGTGAGATATTCCTAAGAAGTAGATCAAATTGTACAGTGTTCATTAATTTTTCATTAAGGATATTCCAGGCATCAAAGAAGCACAAAGACTACTGCTAATAGAGTTAAGTGGCTGAGTTCATAGACAACTGCATAAAGCAGTAATGGGAATACAATGCATGAATCTTTTAACATCAAGAATAAACCCCTCAGCTTCTCCTTCCCTCTACACAGACCCTGCCTGATAATTTATGTCAGCTTGACAAAGATCTTAGGTCAAATATTTTTGGGTTTTGTTTACTTATTACAATTATTACACAGTGTAAGCTGATCACTATCCCAACTTAGTTAAAATAGTCCACTGAGAAATTACCTATCAAGCTAGGAAGCACAAAATATAGATCACTTTAAACTGTATTCTTCTGCACTGCCATCAGTTTGCAAAGGTTTTATATCCCTGGTGTATTGCATTACCACTAAGTAAACTAGTTTAATGTCATAGCCCAGAATCTGCATCCAAAGAAAAAAAGGTTCTATAGAATTTACTTTAAACACGTATGTAAAAATCATGACAAACTCTTCTGTAAGCTTAACTGGACCCACTACTTATTTTGAAGTGATAAAATCACCACAAAGTACAACACAGCTTAATTTTAAGTTAAATTATCTCCTAACGCAGAACATTTCTCTACTTCAACATCTTGACAGGAGATGGACAACAAAGGCAATTTACTAACCCAATTCAATGAGTTGATACAAACTTCAACTCTAAAACTTTCGAAGTCCAATCACAAAATTTTGTGGAAAAGTGAAACAACATTATACAGAATCACAGAACTGCAGGGGTTGGAAGGGACCTCTAGAGATCACTAAGTCCAACCCCCTGCCAAAGCAGCTCCCTAGCCCAGGTTGCACAGGTAGGTGTCCAGGTGGGTCTTGAATGTCTCCAGAGAAGGAGGCTCCACCACCTCTCTGGGCAAATAACGCTAACCGACAATGCCAAATACTTTGAATCAAAAATTATCTTACTGTTCAGGTACTTCATATGAGATCATTTGTTGAATGACACAAGGGTAATTAAAAAAAAAATTAAAAAAAAAAAAAAGCAATGAGATGCTGCTGTCAGTACAATGAAATACATTCTTTTTTATTATTATTTTGAGTTCTATTACTTAAGCCCGTTAAGGATATTGGGAATAAATCAGAAATAAATCTTAGCATTATCTGCTCCTATTAATAGCATAAAGGTCAGCATACTGAGAACAAGTTCCATTGGCACATCAATGAAGAAGCATTACTTAGCTTTTATGCTTTCAAGCAAGGTCAGCAATAAAGAAAACAAAGACCAGCAATAGACTAAGTCATCCTTATGTAATGCTAAACAGAGACGTTAACAGGATTATACCCTATGTATGTATAAACTGGAAGGAAACCACCTGAAATAAACAAAAAAACCCAACAAGCTGAGACCAGTGTAAGACTCACCTTCATGCTACTCTTATCTAGATTTTTAAAGAAATGTGTTATTTGTAAAGACCCTTCCAACCCCTACAATTCTGTGATTCTGTGAAGACAACGGGTTAATATTTAACAGACAGTGAAAAGAAGACAGACAGACACTGGCAGTTGTTTGGTGTCTTCCAGGCAAGCTCTCCGTGGTTTATTTGAAAATGCTCCTCTAACTTCTCAAGGAAAAGAATAAAAATAAAAGCAACGTGGATGATTATCCACTGAAGTTTGTTTTTTTTTTTTTTAATTTTAGTTCCTTCCAAAGCTTATAAACTAAAAACGAGCATAGCAGGGTTGTCACTACATTGAGTAGATCCTGGGAAAGTAACTGACCTTGAAAGATTCCAGGTCCTTTCAAGTATTTTTAGGAAATACATTCAACTTACAGTGTGGTAATCAATGGTAGCGCTGAATGACACCTCCTGACTCTCCACTTGAGCTACTAATTCAGGCAGAATTGGATAAAACAAACTTCGATTCAAAATTATATTCACTCTCCAAATAAACACAAACACTACTGAAATAGGTTAGTAATGCATTCAGCACATGAAAACAGCTAAAATCTCCACTGGTCAGGCTGTAAATACATTTTGTCAGACAACGTTCCTTCATACTTCTTTGCTAAATGCTTTCTCAGAAGGAGTTATTAACAGACTGCAGACTATCTATAGATTTGCTAGCAGTGAATTCCATGCATCAGTTGTAACCTTGCTCACTTAGGCTATAACTGAATGTTCTTTTATACAAACACTTTGCATTCCTGGATGCAAGTCTGGCATCCCTTTGGGTACTTCAACAGAACGCTACTATTTTATCCCAACAATGCAGTTAAAACTATTGTTAAAATTGCACACCAAACCTATAACTGTTCATCACTGTGAAGTATTGAGTATTGGAGGATAACAGGCACTGGTAAGCTACTATCACTTAAAATCTGCGTAAAGAATAATGGCAAAAAGACAAAGAAAATTTTCATAGGTAAAATATTTTGCTCCAATATAACTGGACACATTTCATCAGGTAACCACTGAAAAAAAAGATTCCAATTTTTTGTTTAGTGAAGAGAAACAACAATTTAGTTTCTCAGGTAGATGTATTTCAATGAAGTGAAAAAATATTTCGTTCTCATTTTTTATTTTCTTAAAGCATACTAACTTCTTTAATTACACTTTAGGATACAGTTTGGTAATCAATCTCATCTATTTCTTGATGGGATAAGTATACAAAGTACCTGCTCTTTTTCATTTGACTCAGTGCCATTCTGCAGGTAAATGTCAACCATCTTCCTCTGGAAACAATGGTGCGCAGTGCAAATTCCTACCTGACCATTCTAGACCCAATCAAGCCTGCACCATTTTCAAGGTTGATTTGGTCTATAAATCCTAACAAGCAGAATCCTTCTGTACATATTACAAAGAAGATTATTTCTAAAGTAAAAAAAAAAAAAAGTTACATTTCCTACAAGTTCCTCACCAGTTAATAGTTAATAAATGTTATGACACCAAAGCAAACATTCCAGCTTCTATAAAATACAAACATTTTAATACAAATTCATCTCAGCCTTCCAGATCATGCCTCCCAGAGCATCACACTCAGAATAAAAGTTTCCTGAGAATATTCTAATACAGTTACACTCAAATGATGTCACACTAGTTTGCACAATTTAATACAGCTCTTTGTAGAAAGTCATTTTCCTTTGATTTTCAGTTCAGAATGCCACATTTAATTGAACACCACCTGCACTTAACAGATGACAACACAGAATCACAGGATGGTTTGGGTTGGAAGGAGCCTTAAAGGCCATTTAGTTACAATCCCCCTGCTCTAGTCAGGGCCACCTCCCACTACAGCAGGTTGCTTGGCCTTGAATGCTTCCAGGGAGAAGACACCAGAACCACACTGGGCAACCTGTTCCAGTGTCTCACAGTAAAGAATGTCTTCCTAATGTCTAGCCTAAATCTACCCTCTTCCAGTTTAAACTCATTTCCCCTTGTCCTGTTGTTCCATGTCCTTATAAAAAGTCTCTCCCCAGCTTTTCTGAGGGCCCCCCCTTCAGGTACTGGAAGGTTACTATAAGGTCCCCCTGGAACCTTCTCTTCTCAGTCTGTTCCCATAGGGGAAGTGATCCAACCATCTGATCATCTTTGTGGCCCTCCTCTGGACCTGCTCCAACAGCTCCATGTCCTTCTTGTGTCAGAGGTCCCAGAACTGGATGCAGTACTCCAGGTGGGGTCTCACAAGAGCAGAGTAGAGGAGCAGAATCGCCTCCCTCAACCTGCTGGTCACACTTCTCTTGATGCAACCCAGGATACAGTTAGCCTTGTGGGCTGCAAGTGCATACTGCTAGCTCATGTTGAATCCTTCATCAACTGACATCCCCAATCCCTCCTCTCAGGTCTGCTCTCAAGCCATTCTCCACCCAGCCTGTATCTGTGCTTGGCATTGCCCCAAACCAGGTGCCAGACTTAGCACTTGTACACAGATCACTGTAATGGTCCCCTTTATCCCCTTTAAGTTACAGTAATTCTGTTTCAAATATATAGTATCTAAAACAAGTTTTTTTGAAACGAGTAAGATCTTTCACAACTGCTCAATTTAAACTCCAAATTTTGTTCATATACCGGATCACAAAATATAATCATTTATAATTGCCTGTGATTTGGAAGAGAAACAATTCTGCAAAAATAGCAATATGGATAGCAGACAGACTAGAGTCAGAAGTCTTGTCTTTTTCACACATGATCTTCAACATGTTTCAAGGAATTCTTGGGATAATGGCAAAAAGACCTGTAAAATACTTGAATGAATGGATACTTTTGCTTCATTTGTTTTCCTTCCTCCCACTGTAAGGGTTCTGATACATTTTGCTCCGTACCTTCTGTGTATCAATAAGATAGAACTGCAGAGAGAGGAACACTGTGCCTCTCTATAGGTCTCCCTGACCCCATTCAAGAATTGCTACATGGAAATCCTTTCAAGAGTGTCTCAATTACAATTAGTATAGCTTTTCTCATTTGACTTTCTAAATAGAACCATAAGAGAAGATAGAAGGGAAAGCGTCACACAAGATGCCATATTTTGTAGCTTTGTCACTTATAAATTATAAATTAAGTTTATATCTAGAGTAGTACCACATCAACAAATTAAGCATTGTGCAGAAAATCTTACAGGTTCTTTTGCTGCTATCAATAGCTGCAAAACAAGGGTAATTCTGTTTCTCATCAGGTATCTAAACATCACAAAGATATGCATGCCCTGCCTGCCAAACTCAGCGCCCGTAAAGATACTTAGAAAGAGAACACTTCATAGATACTTCAGAATGCAGGTTATTTTACCATTTTGGCTGCCAGGAAATAGAACTATTTCCAGTAGCTCGTCAAGAAACATTTGAGATGGATCAAAGATTTTAAGACAGAATGGAACAGAATGGTTCTGTTGGAAGGGACCTTCAAAGCTGACCTTTAAAATCCAACCACCTGACCACTTCAGTGCTGATGAAAACTTACCACATGTTGTTGAGGGCATTGCCCAAGTGCCTTTTGAACACTGAGAAGCATGGAGCATCAGCCACCTCTCCAGGAAGCCTGTTTCAGTGTTTGACCACCCTCATAGTAAGGAAATGTTTCCCAGTGCCAAGTCTGACCCTTCCCTAGTGTAGTTCTGTGCCACTGCTGTCCTACCATCGGTTCCCAAAAGCAGAGTCCAGCACCTACCTCTGCTTCCCCTTTTCAGAGAGCTGAGGCTGCCTCTCAGCCTCCTTTTCTCTAGACTGAACAATCGAAGCATCCTCAGCCCCACCTCACAGGACAAGCTTGCCAGCCCTATTACCAGCTTTGTTACCTGCCCTCCTCTGGAGGCCTTCAAGAACCTTAAAGTTGCTTTTATATTGTGGAGCCCAAGAACAGCATGCAATATTCAAGGTGAGACCACACCAACACAAAACGCAATGGAAGAATCACCACTTTTGACCAGCAAAGATCACTTTTGCTGTATTTACTGCATTCTAAAAAGCAGTTTGTCTCCTTGGATGCCAGGGCACACAGCTGTCATCAGCATCTCCAGGTCCCTTTCAGCCAAACTGCTCTCCAGTAGCAACCAGCACAGTCCTTTGAACTTCATGCCGTTGCTGAGCTCCCAGCATTACAACCTATCTAGATATCTCTGCAAAGCCTCTCCAGGGAGAGAAAAACTCATCATTCTAGTTTTAGTATCATCTACGAAAATGAGGATGCACTCCAGTCTTGCATCCAGATCACTGATAATGTTGAACAGGACTGGCACTGGAATTGAGCCCTAAGGAACACCACTAGTGATGGCTCCTAGCTGGATGCAGCCCCATTTCTTTCAACCTGTTGAGGCAATTCACCATGTAGCATATTGTGAATCTGTTTATATCACAATTGGACAATTTCTCTGAAAGGATGCCAAGAGAGAAGACCTTACTGAAATCCAGAAAGATCATGTCCACCATCTTCCCTTCCTCCATCACACAGATGACCTTATCATGGAAGGAAGTTATATTACTAAGGCAGTATGTTCCATCCACGAACACGTTGACTATGCACTGTGACAGCTTTCGACTTTAAGTGCCTTTCAATATCTCTCAGGACAATCTTCTCCATAACTTTCCCACAGAGTGAGGTTAGGTTAAATAGGTCTGCAGTCTCCTGGGCCTTCTCTCATTCCCTCTTTGTAGATGTGTATAATGTTGACTAGAAAGTTAACTGATGAATACAGATTATTAAAAAAAAAAAAAAAACAGGAGAAGGGAGGGAAACAAACAAATTCTTACTAATTTTTGAATGAATAAAAAATAAAATTCACAGAAATCACAGTACTTACAGGAACAATATTGATAAGATCAGATTTAACTAAATCCATTAAGTGATGTTCTTAGAGTAGTTTTGGGTTATTCAAGGAGGATATATTCTAAAAATACAGTTTAAGGTTAGCGCAGTAAGTTACTTCACCATCAGCCTTCACTTGGATATAATCAGAACTGTCCAGAATGACTAAATTCTTTGAAAAGATTTTAGCAAATATTTACCTAACTTTCAATTTATCTGCCAGTTCTTTGTTCAAACACTTATGGAAGTGCCACTCTCCTTTAAGTGAGCACAAGAGGAAGCACTTCTTTTGTACAATACCTATGCTGCTTGCAACATGATGGTAGGTCTTGCCAGACTGTCAGGCCAAAATCTTTCCATGACTATACCTAAATTAAAAAAAAAAAAATGAGGAAAAACCAAAGGGAGGAAGAGTCAGATTTATGGTCCACATTTCAGAAGCAAGCTAGTTAAGACATGAGACCATGAGCTTGTAAGCCTCATGCTCTGTGATCTAGCTTGACACACTGAAGTTTCCCTCCAATCCATGTAGTAGGAATTTACACTTTTTTTTCCCTGCCGCCCCCCACCCCCTAGTTATTTTGTAAATAGGCTGATGCTAGTCTTCTTTTTTGAATTAAAAGTATTGCAAGGTATCATTCAGCCACATCTATCATAGAATCGTTCAGGTTGGAAAACCTGAAACACCCGCTAATTACAAGAAGTAGCCACCTACTGTTGACTTGTCAGCTCTTGTAATTAAAAGGGATTTTCATCCCTATGTGTATACACTACTAGTGAAACTTTGATTCTGGTAGAGAGAAGGTGGGATAGTCTGTGATATCACTGAGCTTCATGTATGCAGAAATGAATTCCCACAAAAATTTGTAAGTTGCTGAAAGCTTGGTAACATTGTCTTTTTTTTTTTTCCTTCCCACGTAAGTACCGCTTGTTGCAACATACCACTGGAGTGACTTCACCGGAAGTATTTCTCTGCATTTCAGTTTCTCAGTGTAGGCCTGCATTCTAACCTGGGCTGAAAATTCATCAGAATAAAATTTCCAAAGGAAAATTAAAAAGGGGAAAACAAACTAACAGCACTATATAACAAGTTCATTTTTTCCCCACACCTATAAAGAAAAACCTAAACCTTTAGTCAAAACATGACACTTACTAATTCTGCTATGTTTAGAATGAAGATCCTGCTCACTCAATTCAGTCCCAAATGTTCTGCCTCTAAATAATGCCTAAATAATACTCACAGAAGTAAAAAGATAAAAATGACATCTCTCTCTCTCCCCATTACTGGTATGCTTATTGACAGCCAGGAACTCGTGTCTAATATTGTAAAAACTTGGCATCAGCTAAAATGACAACAGGCAACTTTCCATACCCTCTGTGGTATACACTGCAAATTATTTACCTCACTTTCTCTCACGTGTAATTGGTTTTGCGAGCTATTTAAAGTCACATCATAATTGCTGAATGACTTCATTTTGAACAAGTCTTGTACTTACAGCACAAAAATAACTTGACTGCTCAGAATGACAAGCAGTTAATTATTTATCATTAGAAGCTGGTTATTATTGTCCTTTATTTCCTTACAACTTTATTTTTCTTACAAGTTCTGTGTACCAGCATCAAATCCCATGTTAGGCAGATTTTAGTGACTAACAAAGCGCACAGCCGTCTCGGATATGAGAAAAGATCCTAAAAACAATGGTTAAAGAGGTTACTGAAACATTTACTTGGAGGTATTTGAGTTTCGACAAGCTTCAAACTCTAACATGGTCATACAATTGTACTCCAGTACAACTCTAGCACACTAAAGCAAAATACTAATCATTCCTCGCAATACTGCCAAGCAAAGACCTATGTTGAACTACATTAGAGAAAAGGTGACGTGTCGATACAAGTACAAACTCAAGTTTTATGTTACAATTTTACCTACCATCACATAGATGCTGCTGATGAAATAATATCTGGTACAATCCCTACACATAAACCAAGTTTTTTCAAGTTTTCCTAATCTAATAGGCATAAAGGGTAATAAATCTAATAAAAAAATTTAGTGCTCTTGTTTTTCCATCAATAATTCGCGGTACTGAAAGACTTTGGGTGTTACCACAAGGATCATGAGTACACCTGCTCATAACACAAAAACCTTTGACACCCATAATCACGAGTTTCAAATACTGTTTTCAATGCACTTGAGGAACATGCATTCCATTAGGATTAAATATTTCTTAAAAGTTCCTTTGATGCACTGATTTTTTAAATATTTACTTTTATTTAGACAACAGCCTTAAGGATTTGTAACTGACCAACGTCAAGTACAATGAGGTTTCACATCTTGTCACATTTACAAAAGATTTCAAGGACCAACACTTCTACAGTAATCAGTCCAATATTTTTAAAGTAAACTGTTTTCTACTGTTCATAGTATTTTAAATTAAATGTTCATATAAAATGAGAATTTTACACTCCAGCTTTTTACTTTGCCATATATATTGCCAGATAAACAAGTCCTAAATAAAAAAAAGTATATCATACCAAACAAAAATATTAATCTGACAAATTGGAAACTAGTGCCAGACATTTAACAGCCAAACTTACAGAAAACAAGCTCAGTCACTGAATTGATAAGCCAATCTCCAATACCTGACCAGTGACCATTACGATATATCAAGACAGGACACCAGAAGTCAAGAACAGATTTTCAGTTTTAAACATCTTAAATAGGTCCATGAAAACTAGGCAAAGTTTAAATTGAAACATTAATAACTCAGGGGGGACTTGTGGTGTAACAAAGAAGTTGTCAGGCTAGACTGAGCTATGAGCAACTTCATCTAGCTGCAGATGCCCAACTACCATGCTTTGAACAGGAACTAGATGACCTTTAAGGGTCCCTTCTACCTCAAATGATTGTATGATTCTGAAGGTGAGGAACACTGAAGGTATAACACTTTTCCAACATAAATTATTTTGGTGATATATAAGGCACTACAAGTTGATTCCCAAAGCCTGGCAAGCCTATGTAGATAAACCACACTGTCAAATTACTATTAATAAAAGCATTAATGATGGTGAAGAAATTCATAACAAGAGCATACCAGCTCAACACATTGATGTAAGGTTCCAGTACACTCAGTCCTGTGTCAATGACCATCTCCTAAAATCAAGTACAGGAGCAGATGACATAAGGTTGCCAATAAATATTCTACCCAACACTGAGAAACTGCTAAAAAGATCACAGAGAATCCCAAGCTTAATGCCAGACAACTTCAGCATTCATTTTTAATACATGTAGCAGGTGTACGGCATTGATTTATTCACAAAGAACATTTTCATCTTTTGGTCCTAAGATATTTCCCCCAAGTCTGATGTAGTGCATACATCATACTGCACATTCAAGTGTTCTATGAAGTAAAGCATTTTTTGTTTTAGTTTGGTTTTATTTGTAGGAGAAAGAGGAAAATTAAACTGCATGAAAATTAAGGCTTGGCCTAATTTTTAACACTGCTTATCACCTGCACAGCTTTTATTTTGTTGAAAAGTAATGACTAAACACTATGAACAACAGGAAAATGAAACTCTATTTTTAACCTACAGTCAGGTTTTACTGAAGTACTAAAATCTCAAGTGTGTGATTTCTACTGTCATACTGTGAAGGTGTTTAAAATAGGCTGTCTAGAGTGGCTGAGGAGTCTCTGTCCTTAGAGATACTCAAATCTCTACTGGATAAAACCCCAAGCACTGGCCTGATCTGTGGACAGGCATTCAAAGCATGAAGCATAAGGTCACCCTAAATACTGTGAGATACAAATGATTATTTTACAAAAAACTGTGGCCACATCTCATTTTAAAATGCAAGACTGAACTGCAACATTTTATCTATAGCTCAGCAGGCAAGCTCCTAAATAAAGCCCTAAGGTTTGATGTCATATAATTAGAGAACATGGAAACAAGCCTTTGATACTTCCAGTATTTTTTTATTCATCCATAGTAGAAGACATGTCTGCATTCAGCTTCAATACATCAAGACTGTTCTGTGTCCTTCATGCAGGCAAATCAAGATATTTCTAAAGAAAGACTTATCTAGCAAGTCTGGAACTGTACTGTACATTGAGATTAATGTATTCTGAGCTACAATGATCATGACAATAAAGGCAAAAGAGGTCATATAGCTTTGTCTGGGATGAGACGATAAGTGTAATCTCAACCTCCACTGAATGTCTGCCATTCAGTGATACAGAAAAGGTTAAACAACCCTTTTGATGTTGCAACCTTCTAAGGTTTCTATTCAGCAGGAAAAACATACATATAAACAAGAGAAAGCACCAACTACTAGGCCTTGATTTACTGCTGCAATTTCTTTGATGTGGGGAGGGGTAGAGGTGAGCTGTTAAAATACATTACTCCATTAAAAAAAAAAAAAAGCTTGTGGTTAGATATCCTCTGCTATGAAAATCTCTGGAGTCTCCAGCAATCTGAGAAATGCCTCCTATTCACCCCCAGTAAGAGTACCCCACAACATTAATTTCATATCTGGAAAAACAATGAAGTAAAGAAAGGTTCCTCAAAGTTTGAAGTCTGCCATTGCTTCTGTCAGTCAGTAAGAAGAAAAAACAAACTACATCTTCTCAACAGAAGACTCAAGAAAAACAGTATTGGCCAAGAGTATCTTACAGAAGGTTATGAGTCTCACAAATCCCATATATCAGGAGCCCTTACCATATGTCAACTCCCATCAGAAAGGGCATGCTGACGCAAAAGATTTTCCTTTGTTGAACCTGAAAAGGGACAAATGTACCTTAGGACATGACAGCCTCTACAGGCCTTTAAAGAATCAAGGCTAGAGAATATTAGGCTTACAGATATTTTCTATCTTAGGGACAAAAAACAAAAATGGATATGAAAGAAGATACTTGAGAAATGTTGCTTCAATTGAAGAATAAATCAAAATCACTGATATTATCTATTTTAATTTCCTGAACAAGAAAAGCTAAAGAAATGACAGAGTAAAATAGACAATCATGAAAAGAAGAACACAAACATATTTCTTAAAATTTCTTAAAATGTATATGTACTTAAGAAATAGAGTTATTGCAACAACAGATTTTTTTGCCTTCTTAGTGTTATCATTTTGAAAACGACTCAGTAGACTGATTTCCTTTTTAAATATTTAGCTGTTCTGCTCAACATAACTCATCTATTCCCAGAAAAGAGTTGTGCATGCTCCTCCCCCAGTCTGTCTCTTCCGAGTTGGCCAGGAATTCCTGGAACCAGTCCAAGGAACAGAAAACAGAATTGCAAATGCTCAGCTGCTGCACAACTGGGCTAGAAATGGCAATGAAGAATTTAAAAGTAGCTTGTAGTGCTTTTTATTTACTTATTTTCATTCCTACATCTAGAAATAGTATGAGTATCAAATCTCTATCACATTATACTATGTACCACAAATCTCTCTTATTTAGAAAGCATATGGCCATAGTAATTCTGAACTTTGAGTCCCACTTTCATATTCATAGATTCACTCAAATCATTACAGATTCACTCAGCAATATGGTCTGACTTCAAAGTTAAATCAAACTTCAAAACTAGCAATACTCTAAAGAGAGGATAAACCAAACAGCTTTTGGATAGAAGTTTAACTTGTTGACCAAAATTCAAGACAAAACCATACAATTCAGTGTACTATTACCTTTCTGAAAAATCACTTATGTCTAAAACCAAACTCCAGGAGTTAAAAGACTACCAGATCGTTTTTGTTAAGAACAGTTTGTAAAGCCTAAACATTCAGGACCTTATCCTATTATTTATTCTTTCTTAGACATCAAGCCTAAGAAAAAAAAATTGGAAACCAAACACAAAGCTCAAATGACATCAGAAATCAATTTGCTGTACCCATTTTTGGAGAAGAAAAGCCAAGAAGATGTGAAAAATCATATTATAATCATATTAAAAAGAATCTGAATGAATGAATGAGGCATGCTTGGCTTCTGCATAAGAGTACATGATCAGTCCTGTACTACCTGCATGTTTACAAAGGATTTGGACTAAAAGCTGCACAATTCCAAACATGCATCCCACAGCACAATGCTGCAGGCAGGAAAGATGGAGCAAGATACTGAACCTCTACTGCCACAAATAAAACTTCAGGTGATATCCCAAGGGGTATTACTGCAAATAAGAAACTAATCCTTGCCAGTGTCCACTTGGTAGTAAAGTGTCTTACCAGAGTTATTTTTCCAAATACTTATTCCCCCCATCCCCAGTATTTAATTAGGGTTTAATTAAAAAAAAAAAAAAAAAAGGCAATTTCAAAGTGGAAAAGTAATTTACTTTTGCCTTCCATAAACAATTATTCTTTGTTTTTAAGAGGCATTCTATGGAAAACTCCTTGAAAAGAAAACAACTGCATTTAATAAATGTAGATGGATTTTCTATGTACAGATCCTGACTTTAATTCTCTTATCACACTTAGTACAAATAAAAACATCAGTCTGCAATTTTGTCTTATAAACAAACAGGTATGACTAAAAACAAGGAAAATACTTTATTTTACTCTACAGAATATGACTGCTTTTGATGCCTTGCCACAGCTAGCAAAATCAGTTACCATATGCAGCAACCACACCTCAGAACTAAATAGCTGCCTCAAGTCTAGTGCAGAGAAAAGTCAGGAGATTACCAGTTACAATGTTTTATTTGTTTTATGTTAGTTTTTTCCCCCTAGAATGCATGGCTCCTGAACAGTCAGTTATTCCTTATAAGTTGAATTCAAATGAAGTACTCTGGTTGTAAGAGATAATTACTTACTTTGTTTCTTAACATAAGTTGATTAAGTACTTATGTAAGAGGCTATCCGGTGGCAGCTGGAACATCTTACTTAGGCTGAGCCATTGCCTATAGCCAAGGCAGCACTGTGTAGTAGAAATGGAACTCCAATTTCCTTTCAATGGCGGGTAAAGTCACGCTCATGCCAGCCTGACAAGTTCTGGCACATACAGAAAATAAGGATATTATAAGACAAGTTCCATCACAAGCGAGTGAATTTTTTTCCTTCAGTTCAGAACATTACGTTATTAAAGAGATGTATAGGCAGTAGACAAAACAATCTAGAACATAGTTGTTGTTGTTGTTTTTTATATACTTTCCATTCATTGAGAAAGAATAAAACTGACTCCAGGTGCAAATTTCTAGAGACAAAACCTCTGGAAGTTTTTGTGAGCTCACCGATAGAAACTTGGAGCAGATAATGACTTATCTGCAAGGTAATATTTCTTTTAGGGTTTTGTTTCTTCTTATTATTGTTTTTCAACATTTGCAAAAAGTGGAGAAAGTAGAAGATATATCAAAATGTATTTGCTCTTACAGAAATCCTTCCAAATAAGAAGTGTTGAAGTCCTACAAAAACCATCCATATTGAAGGCCTATACCACTAGATTCATATAATTTCAGTGTGCTACAAAAACACTTCACAGGGACAAGTTCAGGACAGATTTTGTTTGCAGGTATGTACACATCATACGCAAGAACCTCTACTGAATCACTGTTCATTGTAAATAGAGTAAAAAGAAGAAAAAAACAACTGATTTCATTGGTATGAATCACCTGGATAAAAGAAACAAGAACTAATAAGCCACAAGTTAAATTTTGTGCATCAGAACCTGTATCTTTCCATTACATTTACCCTATAAAAAGCAGTAAAATGAAGTCTCACTCAGCACTAGATCAATGGAAAAGTTTGTTACTGTACATAACAATACTGGTATCAGATGGTTAAAAAAGAACCAATGCAAAACACTGAGTTGTATGTACTCCACTGCATCACAGTAGTGAACTGTAGGAAGTACATAGTAGGAAGACTTGGAAAATGCTGTGAGAAGACAGGCTTGCTATGCACCAACGTCAGTTTTATTGACCCAAAGGCCCTGTACAAATTGCAGTATTTCTTTAAAAGCTGCTTACTTTTTTATATAACTAAACCATCTTAAGTCACTTCACCACAAATCTCCAAACTTATTGTAACAATTTCATACTTTAGAAAAATATTCAAGTGTTAAGTATTTCTTAAATGACTAAGAATGTTTCATTCAAATCAACAACAAAAGTAATATTTTTCTCCAAGTATTTATGTCCAACTAATGCTACTGCTTCCTTCAGATCTGAAAGTATGCAGAGATTACAGCCATATTCTTTTTCTTTGGGTGCATGGCAGCAAAAGAATAAAGCCAACAAGATCAGTTTCAGAAAAACTCTTGTTCTTTTGCTCAGGAAGCTGAAATAGGGCAAACTTCAGAAGAAAGAATTTTCTTTTCATGCATGTACCTAAAGCAAGTGAGCTATGCAACAGAGACTGAAAGGACAAGGCAACACGAAGCAACTGATGCTGCAGAACCCGCCTCATCTCACAGATGCCCACATCACCCAAATAATGTTCAAATAAGAAATTTTGCCTACACTCAAGAACAAAAGAAAGAAAATAAAAGGGGAAAATGTACTCCTGAAAATGTAGTAGAACAAATGAAAGTTTTATCTGTTTAGAAGACAGCAGTAATTTCAAGGACAAAAATATTTGATAATTGAAGCCCAAAACTATCACACTGTTGAATATTTACAAACCCAAAATATGTGGATATATTCAAGTGTATAAACAAGGTTACCATGCCTTAAAAAATGACTAATATTAGTAAGCTCAATTTCAACCCATAAGGTATTTAAATCTCACATCACAACATATCGAGCAGCCTAGAGGGTTTCTGTTTCTCTCCATTTAATTAATGTAAACTTAGTCTTTCTAGTTCTCAGACAGTACCTAGGGCTTTTCACTGCTTTCTCTCCAATATTTAATCAACTTTCTTAGTGCAAGTACCAAAAAAAAAAAAAAAAGGAAGAAATAGTAGACCAGTATCATTCTTAATGATACAAAAGTCTGCTTATATTCCTAATGTTTCCATTTTTAACATTATGTACTTATTCGAGCTAAGTGAAGTATTTAGAAATCCTTTTATGCCTCATTTATACATCTGCACAGATACAAAGCTGGACAGATGGAAAAGGATTTTCCTCAGATGCAATGCTGGCTGGAAAGCATACGGGTAAAAAAAAACAAACAAACAACTCCATCTGTTAATAAATGCTTTCGTTTCAAGATGAAATTGAACATGTTTCCCTGTTTTCATCCTTTAACATAAACCTTTCTTCTATTGAGGAGTGGAGATGCTTGGAAGCATTTGTAAATATGTTAAAGAACACAGTCCTAGATTAGCCAAATATTCAGTATTTAGGAATACTCTCATGACCAATACATAAGATTTGCCAGTCTTAGTACACTTCAAAGAATCAGCTGTACGCATAAAGCTACCATTCAGTTTTACAGCCCTTCCAGTCCAAAAAAAAAAAAAAAAGAATTAAATAGGCTTCTTTTGATTGATTGTTACACTAATTTAATCATGATAGGACTTCGCTAAACAAATTAAAACTGAAACAAATGAAAACTGACAGGCAAAAGAAGTGAAAAGTCAGCAAGCAGAGGGTCATATATTAGAAGAGGTTAGATTTAGTAAGGGTCTTTCACTTGTAAGATTCTGATGACACAAATTTTCTCTGGTTGGAGAGAATATAATTTTCCCCTTCCACCATGTACACAAAAGTATATAAAAATTTGAAAATAGATCAGACATGTCTTAGCAGAAGTTAAAAGTATTTGCTACTTTTCTTTTAAATAACTAAGGATGAGCAAAAGTCAGGCAGTAAGTGAAGTAACAAAACAGCTAAATAAAAAGTAATCAAGTTTTCCTCAAGGAAGCCTGAAAGTTAGCTGAAACGTTTGTTATTTGTTTCTGATAAGACTTGCACTTAGTGGACCAACATTTGCTCTAAACGACATACTCAGTTACAGCTAAGTAAGTCTAGAGTTACACAGAAGAGTGAAGACATGACCTAGTCTCACAGTGCTATACTGTTTAATCTCAGTATTTTTCTAACATCTTCAAGTCCAAGCTTTCTAAACACTGTGGATCCAGATACACCACTGAAAAAGTTGAACAGTTGTCTTCTGCACTGGTACAGAAATAGCCACAAACTAATCAACTCCCTAAATATAAAATGAAGTTTGAAGGTCTTCCAATATTGTATTTCACTTCAATGCATTTCCCATTTTATATAGAGAATTTCATATAGAGATCCAATGTTTAGACAGTTTTCAGTTTTGAGCTCTCCAACATCGGTTAAATAGTTACAGTGTCTTCGAAACAATTACATGGTAAAAGATCTATGAACCCTCTTGTTCTTTTGAAATCTCTCCAAAAAGGCTTTTCTTCCTTTATTGCTATATTGTCATTATTGGTTTGTGCCATTTCCTCCAAAATGAAGTAGCTCTAAAACCTATTGATTTCAGAAGTTCCGCTCCAGTAAATTCACATTAAATTCAGACAAACAATGAAATCTATTGGATTGTTCAATCACCTTAGTTCAAAAATCTCTAGGTTACAGAACAATACAAAAGTAAGAGTAGAAAACACCCCGGTGATTCCTTAAAATTAATAAATGAGTTAAACAGCCAATAAACAGGACAGCGCATAAAATTTGTTAAGTCAAAAATATTATGAAATAACACATCAAGTTGTTACTACTGTTATTGCCCACCCCAATTCTCCTTTACTCAAATAACAGATCACAGCTTTTTCAAGTTACCTCCGATTACAACAACTACTCCAAGTGATAAATTAAATTATAAAAAATTGAAGAGCAGATGTTCATTTTGGGATGTTCTGGAAATTATTCCCTTTCCAGACATTTTATTTTCCCTGCTTGAACCCTCCAGAAATACTCAATTATCTCTTTGAATACGGCTACTGACATCCAATACAATGTGAACGAAATGTACAAGCCTGCACTGTGTCTTCTAGGCAAAATACAACAACATTTTCAAGCTCACTGCTTCTTCCCAAGAAAGGAAAAAACAGAGTGGGGAAAAAACATACTAAAAAGTATTTCTATTTTGTTGGAACTACACCTTTCTTGTTCTAGAAAACTCAGCTAGTTTGTGTCAAAGAATGCCATACCATTAGCACTTAAAAATTGACTTGAATCATAGAATCATGCAGAAGTGGGAAAGGATCCACAAGGATCATCTCCTACAACTCTTGATCTGCTCAGTCTGTATATTTCTTCAGCCATATACACTATCATACCAAGCAGCCAACTGGTTAAAATTGAAATTAGAAGCCTAATTAAACAGAAAAAGGACTAGACTTTCTGAGCAAACAAACATCACAGCATGATGTCAGGCACTAGGTAGATCCATTTCCAAGGTCAGAGAAATTAATAACTTTTCCAAGGAAAAGGGTCTTCAGCTACAGATTCCTATTTTCAAACGAACAAAAAAAAATTAACTATTAATTAAGCAAGCATAATACTGTCACACAAATCCTTTATGTGCAATAACTATTACTTCTACTGAAGTTCTTGAAGGTTCTACAGCATGTTAGGCATGATGGCAAACACAGTTGAAGCTGATGATGTGTTAATAACTTTCCACACAATGCATCAGAAATAAAGACCTACTGGACAGAAACAGAAAGACAAATTAGATCATGCTTCCATAAGGTCCCAGCGTTTAACATATTAGCAAAATCCAGAAACAGCAAAAACAAGAAAACCAGAACTTGAACAGCCTCAAGCACAGATAAAGCACTTCACTCCTCTGAAGGTCCTCATCCTTACAGTGATCTCTCTCTACCAGGGATCTATATACCCCCAGATAAAATTAAACCTGATAGCATCCTTCACAGATGAGTACTATAAAGGCAGTCAATGACAGTAATATGGAACAGAGGTTCCTTATTGGAACAGAGGTTGTCAAAATAATTGGGAACATTTACTAAGTATTGCTTGATTGAGAGTAATTTTTTTTTTTACTTTCCATTTTAAGTTTGTGTTTACATGCTAAACACTCTGTTGTACAACTATGTTACGCTGTTCTCTTTTTCTTGAAGAGCACTTTGGCCACAATAACCCCATGCAATGCTATAGGCTTGGGGCAGAATGGCTTGAAGAATGTAGAGAGGAAAAGGACCTGGGGGTGTTGGTTGATGCTCGGCTCAACATGAGCCGGCAGTGTGCCCAGGTGGCCAAGAAGGCCAACAGCATCCTGGCCTGTATTAGAAATAGTGTAGCCAGCAGGAGCAGGGAGGTGATCATCCCCCTGTACTCAGCTCTGGTACGGCCGCACCTCGAGTACTGTGTTCAGTTTTGGGCCCCTCACTACAAGAAGGACATTGAGGCCCTGGAGCGTGTTCAGAGAAGGGCAACAAAACTGGTGAGGGGCCTGGAGCACAAGTCTTATGAGGAGCGGCTGAGGGAGCTGGGATTGTTTAGTCTGGAGAAGAGGAGGCTCAGAGGAGACCTTATTGCACTCTACCACTTCCTGAAGGGGGGTTGTGGTGAGGAGGGGGTAGGCCTCTTCTCCCTGATAAGTAATGACAGGACGAGAGGGAATGGCCACAAGTTGCGCCGGGGAAGATTTAGATTAGACCTGAGGAAGCATTTCTTTTCTGAAAGAGTGGTCAGGCACTGGAATGGCCTGCCTAGGGAGGTGGTTGAGGCACCATCCCTAGTGCTGTTCAAGAAGCGTTTAGATGAGGTGCTAAAGGACTTAATTTAGTAGTTGGGTAGAGATAGCGATAGGAGGATGGTTGGACTAGATGATCTTATAGGTCCTTTCCAACCTTATGAACTTATGAACTTATGAACTTACTTGGAATTTCAAACTCCAGTTTCTGTGCTGTTTAGTAATCGCATAACAAAGATTACAAGTTAACAGCGTGCTGCTACAGAAAACAAGACCTACTTGCTGGAAAAACAAGATAACTATAATATTAATACATAAATCCATTACAAAGCATTTGTAAAGAGAGAAAGTACATCTTCAAGAACTAAGCACAAACATTCCAGGTTTTATCATAGGCATCAGAAAGGAAGACTTTTCAATCAGAACATTGTTATGGAATGCTGCACAATGTCAATTTAAAAAGAAATTTAGGGCTTCAAGTATCCTGCGCAGCTTCATTCTTAATTGTGCTCAAAGCAATATGACCTAAGCAGCTGTGATAGGAATTATTTAGGATAATCCTAGAAGAAAAAGCTTTATTAATAAGAATGGTTCCTATTTCATGAGGGAAAAGTAAGGCATAGCGTAAGTGGTTAAGTCGCCCACACATAATAAATTAAGAAGCATCCTCTTATCCAATGTGCCACTTGCTCAATATTTAATATATTTTCAATCACCATAACCTAGATGCATAGAAAGTGAAACAAAGCATAGCATACAAGCTGAACAAAAAAAAAAGTTTCTTTCGTAAGAGATATGAAAGGACCTTTAAACACTACTTGCAGTTTTATCCCCATACTTTTGTTCTCTCAAAGCAGTCACACATGAGTTCTTTTCCCTGAAATACAAGCATTTTAATAAGATCCTCCTCTGCTCTTTCACTGCATATGTTACTCATTTCAGTTATTAAAAGTCCCCTTCTATTGTGTTCCCCTGTTAAAGAGTTTTTCTATATTCACTCTGAAGAAAGGCTTCCAAAGTCAGTCTCGCACTGTTCTTGCAACCAAGTGGGCTCATCCTGTTCTTTGCTGATATACAGCTGTAACAAAAAAGACCAAAAGTCTGATCATCAGAATGGTTTTACGTCATAAATCTCCCAACTGGAGATTAGAGTGAATCAACACAAGACAGCAGCCTTTATGGTATCAGTTTAATAAAGAGCAACAGAACCTTGAGCAAGGCCCAGCATCAGACCAGCAGCACATAGTGCTGTGTTCTGATTTTGTATCAGTCCCAAAAAATTATTAGGAGCGCTACATAAACGGTTATGTTTGGGTTTCTTTCAACCTTGTTCTATAAATAGAAAACCTCAAGACTGATATCATCTTTTTTTCTAAACAGGAGAGAAATACATCACGTAATCCTGTATTTTATTACAGGGAAACCAAATGGAATTCAGAATAGAATAACCTTTTTGTTGTTGTTATCTTTGCTTGTAGGTAAGCGCCTTGAAACAGCAACCTGGAAGCAGCAATTTGCCCAGTGGGCTTTGATGATATAAAACCAGATACCCAGACCCTTACACTGACCTCTTCCAATGCCAGACAAAAAAGAAGTCAAGCAAAAAGATGAACTGGTAAACATTCAGCTGGCAAACAGCATGCTGGCCAGCAAAACAAAGGCAGCAACAGGAGTAGACTAAACAGAGCTAGGGCATGGGTGAAATTGGGTTCATCCATACCACTGATTATCTTATGCCCTGCACAGTTCCGGCCTGTGTTCACTACATCATAGAATGCTTAAGAACAACCTATGGAATAACACAAGGTAAAAATTACCTTCCCACCAGATGGTATGGATAAGCCTACCCTCTTTTGTCAGGAAAGCGTTTTTTGCTATAGGGATGGGACACTTCTCCCTTGGGTCAAATATGTTCCCCACACTACTTTATTTACTAGTATGAAAATGACCAGAGAATTCCATTCCTTCAAAACTATGAAGTCCTTCTTAGATCTGCAATTACTGACAATTCCAATATCTCAATCTGTATGTCCAGCAAATATGGGGCACCCACTTCTTCCATCGCAGTGGAGGTGATAATCATACTTGTGGCACAAAGTTCGACAGGGAGCTTGAAGCAGACAACCTCCAGAGGTCCCTTTCAACATCAGCCATACTGTGCTTCTGTGACACAGAAAAACCAAATACACACTTCAGTTATATTTACAGTATATTTGCATGCATACAGGATGACATCCCCTACTGATACCTTCAGATTGAAATCGGAAGATGACCTCTTCAAAATTCCAAAAACAATGAATCATAAAGAAGCAAATTAGGTAGGTAGTCTTAAATGCACATCAACCAAGTCCAGGAGTTGCTACGTACCTGAACAAGGGCATGCCTTAATTTCAGGGGCTGGGAACTGGTATGCATGCTAGACCACACTGGTAAATAATGTCTTTAGCAAGTTTTGAAGAGAAGAATAATTGAAGGTAGAGGCAAATGTAGAACGGTATAAAATGCAGTAAGAATTTATCTTACAGGAAGTAAACCAGACTCACACTGGCTTTTTTTGTCTGATTTTAAGCACTCATGTGATGCAGGAGATTTGGCTTGTCCAGACAACTGACACAGCACTATATAAAGTACCACAAAGCAGCTGACTATGTAAAACAAAGAACTTCTTGTGGAGATAAGTGAAAAAAGTCCAGGATTAGTATCACAAGCTATTTTCATAAATAATTATGGCAATGTTCAATACAGAGTAGTGGTAGATTTTGATGGCAACAAAGCTGGACACCAAAAAGAGGACTGGTTAATTGTACTAGAACACCTTGAAACTGCAGTAGAAAAAATAACAAACTATAATTGTACAGAGTACAAGATGAAACACTTCTAATGATGAACAGCAAGAACTGCGGTTATATACTGGCAGTTAACTGCAACTCGTCAGGGGACAAGTTGCAGCCTGTAAAGAAATTACTGTGATGATGTCTCTGAACAAGACATGGGTGAGTTGTGGAAAACATTTGATACTGGTGTCCCTTTCACTCAAGTTAAATCTGCTTCAACTAAAAAAGGCACAGAACTGGGCTACATCGATAATTAATTTAGTTTATTTTCATTACAAAACTCTCTATCTTGATCTAGGAAGTTTTAAGACAGCTAGGAATCTAGGAAATTGAAGTGTAAAATGAGATAAGGTTGCCCTCCAAAATACAATAGAACATGAGGGAAACCATAAAAAGTAACTGTATAATGTTGCCTTGTAAACAGACAAGTTGTACCTGAAGGATAGAAGTTAAAAGGTTTCCAAATAAAGAAGAGGAAAGGGGCCACAACTTTGCAAGGGTGGGGATGTTGTAGTAGTTCTTATGCATGAACTTAAGTTGATGACAATAGAGCCTGGAAGATTCACAAATACTGGTAGTCTAAAACACAAAACTTTTCTCAGTTACCACTAATCTGCATACCTTTTTCAGTAAATGAATGTTAATCTCCTAAAATATTTTCCGTTATTGCAACAACAGAAATGATGTCATTTTATGAAATGAGAGTCCACAGAGAACATTCCAGAAGACAGCTTAGAATAGTCACCTGTCAAACACATTTCTACCAAACCTAACATCTCAAATTGCTCATCTAGTCTGTATTTTAAATACTCTTTCATCCCATATGACTTTTGTTTAACAATGTTAACAAGCACAACTAGAAAGAAGAATACATTTGTAATAAGGCAGAACTGAAAATAAAGAGAAGCAACTCAGATTTTGATACTTTCAATTGCTTAAGGCTAGAAGGTTGTAGTCCCAAAGCTCAAGAGTTGTAAGCTTCACATTCCCAAAACCATAACATTAAGAAGTGAAACCCTTACTAATTGCTATGAAATAGCTTTGGATACTAAGGAAAACTGAACAGCGTGGTATCGGAATTTTCAAGTTTAAGTCACTGAACTCTAACTACAGTTATTGAAATAACTGCTGGTTATCAGTGATGATATTTCATTCAAGTGAGTGGTTTCACAGCTAAATACAGTATTTTTTATAAAAAGGATTTTCAAGTTGTTGGATGAGTGGCAGTATTAAACTGAAACATGTAGCATGGGTCTCAAAACAAATGCAATTAACACGGCCTTTCTTTGCTTAAAGAAAAACCTACCATGAGATATCAGAGGATTCCTGCCCAAGAAAACAGCGCCAAACACTGGGAGTGTCCTGACAGCATCATATGGATGAAATCCATATGTGTGAAATCAGATGTCTTAAACACCTTCCTGTAATTATACTTACAATTACAGTAGTTTTGCAAGAGGATTTCTACAGAAAGTTTCAGGGTTAAAAAGGTGACAAACTAGAAGCACCCTGATAACGATCACATAAGGCTATCTGTCTTCCCCTCCTGGTTTCCCGTTGGGCCATACTTAGCCTGTCACACAGACAAATGAAGCAACTTTTGATCATACAGATACACACAAGAACAAGTCAGCACTGTTATGCACAGATTCAGTACAGCTAGATGGACAGCACAGCTATTGCAGAAAGATACAGATAAGGAACAAGAAGTCAAGAGCAAGACCACAGAAATTTCTATTGCCTCAGCTGGTGGCTCTTCCTGGAAGAGATATTTTGCTTGTGCAACTGTCACTAATTTACATGTAACAGGTTGTTCTGATGAAGGAAACAAGAAATACATCACCAACAGACTTGCCCAAGCTTGGCAAGCTATGGCTAGTGGAGAGTCATGTAAGTTTCAAAAAGACCTACAGATCACACTTTTTGGGGCTGCCATATTAAGAGCAACATGTTTTTATCCACTGCAAGAATGGTCTGTGTGTCTGGAGAGGTAAAACCAATGCGTTCCTAATAGCTGGCCTCTAACAGTATTTGATTCACCAAACTTCCACAAAAACTTATTTGACATTCAACTGAGAAAGCTGAAAGAATTGCCTAACTTTATCAGCGCTACTAAGCACTTTTCAGATATGACTACTCACCAGAGTCAAACATAAGGCTTTTGCTTTTCCAGTACAAGAAAAAAAGGCATTCAAATCAAGCTCTGACAAAGAATATTCATAAAGAAAATAGTTTAGGACGGGTATAGGAACAAAAAGACTTCATGGGTACAGTGACAAAAAGAACGAATAACGAGCATCATAGAACGAATAACGGGGATCATCTCAAAAGGTAAAGTGCCTCGAGCACACTGCAAAGATCACTAGGCCCCGTAGTCTCATGGCTGATGCAATTCATGAGCCCTTTCAGGCAACAGTACTGTTTGCAAAATGGCACCACGCTGCTGGATACCAGGAGCGAAAGAAGCTGGAATAAAGAACAGTTTCCCGAAGGAAAGAAGAGAGTCAGGAACAAAAATTAATGAAAACAAAAATTAAATGGAAGTATTATTTCTTCTGATGTGAGGCACATTTAGATGTTACTAAAATAAATTCTTAGGAAATACAATGCCATCCTAAAACAAGAAGTGATGTACAAAACAACTACCTATTCCTGACAGAAAGTCACTTAAGAAAGATGTTCTCTACTGGCAAATTAAGTGGCACTGACACTCAAACAATACTTAAATAAAGGTTTTACTTCATGCTCTTCAAGTACTTACAAAATTATCTGTCATGCTGTAAACTGAGATAGTAACATCACTAGAATCATTGAGATTTCTGTTTTGTAAGCACTCCTACAAATATCACAATCCAGTTGCAATGATACCTCTGTACATTCATTCTTGAACGTGGGCCTGGAACTATCTCAGTGCAAAGCTTTATTCTTTACAGAAGTGAGAGGACAACGTGGACCTCTGCTTTGAGTGGATATTCTTTAACTGAGATGAGAATCCTGTGAACCACACAATTCTGCAGATAATTTCACTGCATCGGCATGGGCAGGAAATCATGCAAGCTTACCTTCCCCAGCAATAATACATCAAATGACAGAATTGCCAAGATTCATTTTGAGCTGAAAAGATAACAGTTGGAATCCTGAATCTAAATGAAAGTATTTTGTGTTTAATGTTCAGTGCATCCAAAGCCTTAAGGAATAGAAAGAGGTAAAAAAGCATGGAAAAAGCAAAGACTACTGAAAAACCAATCTTTCAGAAAGAATACTTGTCTTACCCTGCTCACACACAGTTTCTTCTGTTCAGATGTATATGTAATTTCAGCCAGTAATCCCCACTACAAAGCACTGACTGTTTTGACAATAAGAGATTAAGCAATTTACTGTGTAAATGGTAAACCACACACAAAAAAAAAAAAAAAAAAAAAAAAGAACAGAAGCAATTCAGCGGTCATCTCTTTGTAGAATGTCAGAGAGGGAAAACAAAACAACAGGGCTTCTAATTATTTAAGCCAATAAATGTTGGCATCTCTAACAAATGAGGAATTATCAGGTGTTGGTTTCATGAAGCTTTTTCCCCAGAGACTGGCACACACGCAAACTGCAAATGAAACCAAATATATATATATATTTGCCTTTAAATAAATCATTTCCCTCAGTCACATTCCCTAAAGGCAAGCTTGTTCCAGCCATCTGCAATCTTAATCCTGTCATAGCTGACTTCCACACGTATTCCTGCACATGCTAACAATTTTCACATTGGAAGAAATGTTTTAAGTTATGACAACAGAATAATAATGAATATTTTAAGCATCTTATCAGCAGTTTGTAAATCACTTATGAAGAAAACAACCAGTATAAAGAATGCAAAACCTTATTTCTATTAAAGAAACAATACCTAGACTTAACATGGGTTGGGCTGTTGTGAACTGTAGTTTAATCCCCCTCTAAAAAAAAAAAAACCTTTAAGAATCTTGAAGAAATTCTGCACATTCAAAGGTTAAAGAGCAATGCTGTACAAGCATTAAACTTCCAGAGCAGATAGAGAAATAATCATGAGTACTACCAGAAGTGTTTTATAGCCTTTTGTTCTCTTCAAAAAGAAAAACAGAATAATCTCCAGAAGGGCTCATAAAAATGTTATCTATACAGATAGCCATATCTAGTGACCTTCAACCTGAGCAATTCTATGAATCTATATCAAGATGGTAGTGTCTCCTGATCTCCATATTAAAAAAATTATTGCCTCACTTTAATAAAAATAAAAAAGTGGTAAAATTACATGGACATCTAATCCAAAATAGCTAAATTAAGAAAGTATATGATGATTAAAATGCAAGATCAAAAATCCAGCTTGAATACATACATTTTATTACTAAGCAAGTTATTCCATACTGGGAAAAGCTGACTTTTCCATAAAATTGCAGATTATGCTCAGCTGTAACAGATTTAAGCATACCAGAAGTCTCAACTATAGCTTAAATCTCTTTTCATAGATTTTAGTTAGAGAGAAAAAGCCCAACCTTTCAGAAGTAGTCCTCTTAGGATACAATTTCTAACACCATAGAGCAAAATCCTCCATTTGTATTAACTTCCCTTCCTGAGTTGGCAGTTCATAGCTCTAAGTATTAAAACAGTATAGCACACTGTTTTAATCAGACTCTCTCTGATTGTGTAAAACTTAAGAGTTTGTCACACTAAAAAAATGACCTCCACTGTTTCATATATTTCAATGAAGAGTCTTCGGAAATTTCTTCCATTAACTACTTCAGTGCAGCTGCTTCAAATAATAAGTGAAAATAGAGAAGAGAGATACCCCAAGCCATAGTGTCTAACGGAAACTGTTCCCACACGTCTCCCTACAATGACATGGCACTGCACAGAGAGGCTGTGGGTGCCCCCTCCCTACAAGCATTCAAGGCCAGGTTGGATGGGGCTTTGGTCCAGAGGAAGGTATCCCTGCCTAGGGCAAGGGGGTTGGAATTAGATCTTCATAAAGGTCCCTTTCAATCCAACCCATTCTACGTTTATATTGTGGCATGGTTTTGATGTTTAGGTACCACAATTATCAGATAACTTCTGTTGTTTGTATTCCTCTGCCGTGGTTCTTTACCTTGTTCTCATCAGTCTCCACAGTGTTTTTTCTTCAATTCTAAATCAATTAGAAGACAGTGTGAGGCAATGGAAATATCTGGTTTTATACACTTACTGCTTCTAGTAAACAAGCCAACCTTAGACCAGTTACTCTCAGCACATCATATAAAGAATGTGTTAATAGAAAGACCCATTCTTCTGCTAACACAATTTTCATACTTTTTTATCCCCCTTCCCCTTGGAAGTGTATCCTTTTCTCAACATTTAGTATTTACCCAGCAAGTTATTTTAAAACCTGCACTTAAACTTCTACTTCAGACCCCAGTTGAGGTTGGGAAAAGATGACAAACAGAAGAGCTTGTACGTGTGACAAGGAGAGATCAGACAAAGGATGAGAAAAGATCAGTTAAATGACATCTGAAATGGAATAAGTTACAGAGGTACAGTAGAAAAGTACGGAACGATTTGAGTATAAACCAAACAACAAACCCCTGACACTTGTAATTTCAGAAGTGTGCTGGTTTTATTCAGTTTGAAGTTTTTATCTGTGAGTTGAGTGTTTGTTTTTCTGCGTTGTTGTTGTTTTGGTTGGATGATTTATTTTTTTTTTTCTGGGGGGAAATTTGAGGAAAAAATAGCCCATGCTACTTCTAAACTTGGAACAATCTTGTTAGGTTATGAATGCATGCATTGCATTCTGCTTAGAAGATCACCAGATCTGCTATTAGGGGTAAAATTACAAGTTACTTTTTTTTTTTTCAGTAACTCATAACATTTGCTCAATCATTTACATGACAAGATAATCTATTTTCTCTTTTATTTGGGCCATTATCATGAGTTCTTGGGAGTTGGAAGGAACCTCTGAGGGCCATGTGTTCTAACTCCCCTGCAATGAACGGGCACACCATAACTAGATCAGGTTACCCAGGGCCCGCTGCAGCCTCACCTCAGAAGTCTCCAGGGACAGGGCATCAACAGCACCTCTGGGCAACCTGTGCCAGTGCCTCACCACCTTCACTGTAAAAGCCTTTCCTTATACCTAACCTAAATCTACCCTCTTTGGGTTTATAAAAGACGGGGAGATCCATTGCCATCTTTTTGCAATGCATAAGGTACAATTTATTTTGTTGCACAGCTCTTAAACATAGGTACAGACAGCACTAAACTACTAAACTTTAAACAGAATCGTTTTCTAGATCTATCCACTCCATGCAAGAAAATTTACTTGAAGTTATGCTTTCAGCTTGAGGTGGAAAAAAAATGTAAATCAGAATGTTTTCAGATTTCTGCTAGTTTCTGAGGCAGTAAGAGGGTTAACAGTCTTAACTGACGCAAGGAATTGAAAGAGTAAATTAATTTCTGACAGCTTACAGTAATTATCAGCTTCTACCACTCGTAATGTCTGACTGCATTCTACAGTAGATGCTCATCAACCACCACTACCACCAAGGTAGTGGTTCAACTCATCTATTCGATGAATCACTCAAGGTGATGCACAGATGGTTTTTATAATCAGTTGTAACACGTGTATTTCTCTTTACAAAAGCAACACAGTGATTAGCCATCAGCCTGACCCAAAAATTCACACAGGTCTTTTGAACACAAAACAAGATCCTCACCCTCGTGAAAGTTACAGCCATAATTCTCACATTTACAGGTCTGAAAGAGGATGACCAAATTAAAGCTGCCCTGATTTTAAGGCTTCTCCAGTTGTAGACCAGTGCTGTAAGTTATTAATACCACTAGTAAGAATGCTGTTAATCAGGTTTCAAAGTTCACATGCCCAAGCTAGCCCACAGTTAGATACCAGCATCTACATACAGGGATACGTTATCTCAATTTTACACAAGAGACAATATTTCATGAAATAACTGACATTTTACATTACAGCCTTGAAAAAACTAGGTATTTTTGCAGTGCTTTATTTTCTTTCATCAGCATTAATTCTTAAACTTTGCTGATCAGAAATCTTCTTGTACAGTAATTAATGTAATTGACACTGCATTAAAGTGATGGGACCTGTGAAGAGGGGGTGAGAAACAACCCACATTTCAGGCTTACTTTCCAGAAAAGCCTCCTGCTTAAGCTTTAGCCACAAACTTTCCTCTCGCCACCCAATCCTATTTAGCTTTCTCTCAAATGGAAGTCACACCACAGTGATTATCCCAGTCAGCCCAACTAGATTTACTCATGTCTGAGTCAGAGACCAAAGCACACAGTACCCAGTGCACCAGTCTATCACAGTGAGGATGTTTTCTATTCCAGTTTCTACTCCAGCCCTTAAGCAGTCCTGCCACTGTTTCCATTACCAATAACTACTGAGCACAGACCATGCTTATGAAGAAGTACCTACTGTTACAATGCAATTTCTCCCAAAGGACTACACCTAACGAGCTCTAACATTAGACACAAGCAGAATATTTTTATCACCTTCACTCATCATGTGTTACTTTGCATTTATCGGTGCTGATTTCCAGCAGCTACTTGTCCAGTTTCTCTGTATTTTTAAATCCCTCGTTCTCACAATCCCTTTGGATTATCTGATTTTGTACTACTAGCTGAATGCCAGCATGTTGTGCCCTCTGCAATATGTGTGGATTTTCTGAGACCACATATCCCCACAGATTACAACAAAAACACATTTTAGAAAGTCACCATTTAGTTTTACTCCCTTGTCATCCTATCTTTTAGCCTCTTATTAATACAACAGAAGGCATTTCTTCTTAATCCACAACAGCTGACTGCCTTTCCTTAGAGGTACTGCCAACTTCCATGTGTTTGTTTAACTAAATTGAAGTGCTTTGTAACAGTCATATACTTCTACTTCTCAGACTTACAAACCTTTGAAGGGAAAACAACCTCTAGCTAAAAGAAGAAAAAACATGACCTCTTCACTCTATTAATGTGTTTACAGAATTTTTATTATATTTCCTTGAAATTCCCAGTCCTATTTCCCAGTCATTCCTTTATGATATTACACTTGTAAACTTTCCACAGCCTGACACAACAAATTGCACACTAAAGCTTAAGTAACACTTCCACATCTGAGGTGCTTCACAAACTGAATGAAACTTAGGTACACAAGTCTGTGGGCCCTGAAGAGATCCAATACACAGGTTCAGGGAGAACTGGAAGATGAAGTTGCCAAGCCACCATCCGCCATATTTGAAAGCTCATGGCAGACTGGTGAAGTTCTCACTGATTGGAAAAGGGGTAAAATAACTCCCACTCTCAAAAAGGGAGGAAAAAAAACAAAAGGAAGATGATCCAGGGAACTACAGGCCAGTCAGTCTCATCTCTGTGCCTAACAAGATCAGGGAACAGATCCTAGGACCAGCTAAGGCACATGGAAAATAAAGATAGATGATTGGTGTTAACCAACATGGCTCCACCAAGGACAAGTTTGCCTGACAAACTCGTGGGCCTTTTACAATGGAGTTACAGCATCAGTGGATAACAGAGCACAAGTGACATCATCTACCTGGACTTGTGCAAAGCGTATGAAACTGTGACCAAGATGCTGCGCAGGAACAAATTGAAAAACAGATGTGCTGGATGGAACACTTGCTGGATAAGGACTTGGATGGCTGTACTCAGAGCACTGTGGTCAGCGGCTCAATGCCCACATGGAGACCAGTAATGAGTGGCATCCTCAAGGATTGGTCCTTAGACCAGTGCTATTTAATATCTTTCTAGGCAGCATAGGAAGTGGAATCGAGTGCACCCTCAGAAGGATTGCAGAAGACACCAAGCTGAGTGGTGCAGATGAGACAGTAGAGGTAAGGATGTCATCCAGGGTGACCTGGACAGTCTTGAGAGGCGGGCCCATGTCAACCTCATGAAATTCAACGAGGCCAAGTTCAAGATCCTGCAACTGGATCAGGGCAATCCCATACACAGATACAGGGCGGGTAGAAAATAGAGCAGCCCTAAGAAGGAATTAGGGGTACTAGTTGATGAAAGACTCAACACAAGCTGCACATAAGACCAACCATATCCTGGATTGCATCAAGTGAATTGTGACCAGCAGGTTGAGGGAAGTAATTCTGCCCCTCTGCTCTTGTGAAACCCCACCTGGAGAACTGCATCCAGTTCTGGAGCCCCTGACACACAAAGGACCTGGAGCTATTGGATCAGGTCCAGAGGAGAGCCATAAAGGTGATCAGAGGGCTGGAGCACTTACTCCATAAGGAAACAGAGAGCTGGGGTTCTCAGCCTGGGGAAGAGAAGGCTCTGGGGGGACCTTATAGTTGCCTTCCAGCACCTGAAGGGGGCCTACAGAAAAACTGTGGTGGGACTTCTTATAAGGTTATGTAGTGACAGGATAAGGAGAAATGGTTTTAAACTGGAAGAGAGTAGATTTTGACTAGATGTTAGGAAGAAATTCTTTACCATGAAGGTGATGAGACACTGGAACAGACTGTGGATGCCCTCTCCCCATGGGAGAATAGGTATATCCTCCCCGTGCCTATAGCAGAGGGGTTGGAACTAGATGATCTTAAAGGTCCTCTGCAACCCAAACCACTCTATGATTCTGCGATTAATAGAATAAGGTCTGCATTACGTTCCCCCCCTCTTCATTTTATTGATTCATTCCAACACTATTTAAAGACAGTTCCTCTTACTCACAGCCTGTAAGAAATACCTTCAGTCTGGGAACTTCTCTACAGTCCACACTGCAAAGAACTCAGACAGCTTGTCTGCTGTAAGAGCACTGATTCTGGGAGTTCTCTCACTCTCTGGTCACTTGACCAAGTAGTCTTCCCAGCATCCCTAACCTGTGGCAATAGAAGCATACTATCTTACAGCTTTAATTTCAACTTGCAACTCACATTGTCCTGTTTTCTTACCTAAGAGTTCTACTCTTCAAAGGATTACTACTATCCAATTTCTTCACTATTTAATCAGTGGGTTATTGCTTATGTTTTTTTCTTTGTTTTAAAATTTTGTTGCTCTTAATACATGTTACTTCCAGGTCTCCAATACACTGTCTTTATCCAGTCTTCATGACATACACACAAGGCTCTCAGCTCTTTAACTATCCCTTTTTATTGCATCTATGAGGCTTAATGAGATTTTGGGGGCAGGATAAAGCCTTATACAAGGTGTCATCCACAAAAGGATGCCAAATAATTGTACAATACCAGTCATGTCTACAAGATGACTGTTGATTATACTCTCTTTTAAGAGATGTCTTGCCCTGTCTAAAACTAAACCAACCTCTTTACATATCAAGGCAGATGATTTAAGAACATCCATGCTAGTTGAACTGTTGTCTCTACGGTACACTGAATTGTGAGACTTGCTCCTTCTTCCCCCTCCACCTTGAAACCAAGTGATTTCCTGCTATTGCTATCAATTTTTTCCACTATATTCTGCCTTCATGTCTTCTGACATTTTGAAAATAATCAGAATACTGACAATTAGGCACAGCTACATGATTATATCCCATCCATCTCCTTTTAAGGCATATTTTGATCCACATCAATTAACATGTCTTACACTAACCAATTCTCCTCAATTATACAGCACTCATGTACTGAAGCAACTCATCTATGAGTAATGCAATTTCTACCTATTTGCACCCAGATACTGCAGTGTCTCATTGATTATCTTCCTTCCATCAAGGTTCTCAAAATGCTTATAGCATCGCTAAACTCATTTCAAACACATTCCATTCTATTTTTTTTTTTAAAGGCACAGCATTTTGATAAAAGCACACAAGACACTGTTCTTAATCAGCTTTTCTATTTTTATATGCACCATCTAAGAGGACTTTATTTGCTGAAACATCAACGTTCAAGAAAGAAGCATCAAGGAAATAACTCTCTTGTCCCTTTCTTTGGCTTTCATCACTCCTCAAAACATCTAAAAACACTTCTTTCTCTTGTACAGCTCTCAGTTTTCCAGCTTCAGTTTAAGACATGTAGAAAAAGGATAATTACAGTGAAGCTACAATACTTTCACATTTTATTACAGTAGATTAGGACAACAGGTAGATCTCATCTGCAATCCCCAGGATTGATTAGGACTGCTGGCATTTTTCATACACTAGCCATTTAATAGCCCCCCTCTGACACTTCCCAGCAGTTCCTCACTGAAATCTCAGGTTTTTTGCAAGCTTTGGAAGATCTAACAGCACAACCCACCTTCATCTAGCAACACTGCTTATCATACACTGCCTATGACAGCTCCTTCTCAGCCAAATATTTTCCAGAAAATTCACCAATATCTCAGTCAGCACACAACATACTAGCACCCTTAATTCATATTCTCCAACACTTTAGGCTGCTTCTGAGAATATCGAAAAGATTTCTTACCTGAGACATGTCATTTATTTTGGATGTCAACTCCTTTTAAATGCTTTTCTTTTTAATTCTCCATTTCTATCATTAGTTTTTAACCTCTTCCCACTGGCAAGCTGGTCTGTTACATTTAAGGTACGTTTAAACTTTCCAGTGTTTTGAATATTAGAAATAACATGGTATTAGTATAATCACTTAATATGTCTCAGCTTAACAGTCTAGAGAAAACTGGACTCTGCCAAAAAGCCAGCAGATTTAACTAGCCAGCCAAACTGCAGTTGTTTGCAAATGCCTAAGAAAGAGCGAGAACCTGACAAACTAATTTCTGCTTGCAATACTCAACTAATTTCAGCTCCATTTCTCTCAGGATTGGATATCTCTACGCATTTAGGTGTATGGTTGTTAAAAAAAATACATATAGCATACAGTTAAAATACTAGCTTTCCATTTATTATAAGATCAAACAACTGCAGCCAAACATTTAACATCTCTATTAGGACTTTTTGAAGTAGTTCACTAGCTGTCAGTCTCTTCATGCCTTCTGCTGAATTGTCTTGAAATGTCAAAGTTTCATAACCTGCAGCTACTCTGTCACTTCATCTGGCTTTGTGTATGGAAGAATGTAATGGGCATCAGATCACTGAATTCAGCCTGCTTGAAGGGCGAAAATTTCAAGTCACCGCTCAAGAACTAAGTAATATGATGTGGCAGCATTTTGTTAACAGCATGAAAACAAGTAGAGCAGAGAATAGCTTTATTATTATAGCAATAATGACATATTAGATTACAGAACACCCTCCACCCCAAGTACATAGTTTTGCTTGTAGAACGATAGAGTCAGAAATCTTTGTCCTGCTTTTCAGGTGGAATGAATTTTTTTCCAAGAGTTTGGAGCCTGCTGGTCATGCTAGTTCTTAAAAACCGATGTCATCTCAAGGCCCAGACTATTGAGAGCATTCACTAGATCTATCCTAGCTTTCACAGTTGCCAATAAGTTTGGGTTGCAAATCTGGTAGCAACTACAGAGTTAGCCAAGTCACTTGTCTCACCTAGAATTCACCTTTCAGATTACTTATGAAATAAAGAGTGAAAAGCACTTCAATGAAACGAGTATCACAACGGTCTCACAGAAGCTGCAAAAGACCACCAAATCTGGGCAGCAATTCACAAGCACTGAAAGAATTCCTCCTTGTCAAGTCTAAAAACAAGCCCAGTAATGGCCTTGCTACTGACCCAAGGTCAAAATCACAAGAATTCTTGAGCAGATTAAATATGTATTAGACTTATCTGGTTAAAAAAAAAAAAAACACAAAACACCACACACAGACACATGAATAGCTATCTTTTCTTACAGCTCAGTCCACAAACTACAGAACACTGAGATGAAAATACTTGAAACCTGGTTTTGTAACAAAACTGTCCTTTCATCACTACAAAACAAACACCTAACATGTTCTTTTGGTCACCCTATTTATCACACCCCTGAGAAGGTAAAGCTATCAGTTCCAGGCCATCCTTCAGCTTCAAGATGCTCAGATACCTCATGTGATACTTCATCTTTGATTTTGCCATTTAAACTTCTTGACTTAAGTTCATACAAGCATGTTTTTAAGAACTCTAAGCTGCACGCCAGAACCAAGTGAGATTCATTCACTTTTGGTGGCTTGACTTAGCATACAGGATGCATTAGAAAAGTTTCCAACATGCACACACGAGGAATACAGATCATACCAGAGGTCCGTCCTAAAGTACCTCTACAGTAAAAAGTTTTTTTAAAATACTCATAAGCAGAGTAATGTCTACAAACAATAGCACAGTACACTGTGAAAGATATATCCTCTAAGATTAATGCCAACTTTCTGACAAGTGCCATACTGGATAGGAGGCAGCAACTGCAAGAACGTGAGAAATAGTTGCACTGTACGTTCAAACAATTCAGAACCATACTATACTTAACATCACTTGGGAAGATGCAACAGGATGTACTATCACCAGATTCAGAAGGTACAAAAGGAAGTCTGAAATTGATTTTTTTTTTTAATATTCTTTAATCCTTTATGCAGGCAATACACCTTCCTCCTCCTCCATTTAGTTTCATCTCTACTGCAGCAGTTGTCAGACCAAGAGTCACATAACTCTAAGTCATGAATGTTAGAAATACAGCCTGTAAGCAAGGGTCATTACTATCTGAGCAGTCTCTCATCTTTACTGATGAGGCTTTTATCAACATCTCTGTAGTAATAGATGAGTAATGCTAGGACTGTGTTACACAGTAATATTGCTAATCAAGAGAATGCATTCACCAGAGAGGCATCTCTCAAACAAGGTCTGCTTTAATAGCAGCCTTCAGGGCCTTCTGCAGATACGATCAGAGAAACAATGCTCTTGGTCTCATGCTTCTTGACCCGTGATACCTTCCAAACTTCTGCATATCACAAAAGCTTCTCTTCACACAGGGAACAGTACCTTTTGCTAAAGTGTCCTATCAAACAGCCCATGGAACTGAGTCTAAGAAGTCATTTGGGACTAATCAGTTTAAACTCAAAGATTAACAGTAACAAGAACGTCATTCTTCAAACCTTTTAAATAGTTGATGCTTAAAGATAAAGTCCCAGTCCACATGATACATTCCCATAAACAAGTACTTCGTATCATTTGTAGGTTTAACTCTTCCCCATCCTTCACACTGAATTGCAGTTCTGCTAAACAGAGCAAAACTAACATTTTTGCCTTCAACACCCCATGTCCTTCAAACAACCTTCTTTTTAGTACTTCAGAAAAGTCACAAACATACTAAAGGTTCACGCTTGCACATTGGCAAACGGATGCAGATCATTTAGAGCTGAACTCCAACCAAATCTGCTATTAGTTTACCGTGTGGCAGATGGGCTTTGAAGGCAACTCTGGATGGAAAGGCATAAGATGCAGGATTTCCTCCAACCTGAGGGAACTAATGAGTCTTTTCACAAAGCAGCAAGGTTATAGCAAGGTTATATAACCACATTTAATTTCCTCTTTTGAGCATCTATAATCTGTTTCCACAAAAAAAAAAAAAAAAAAAAAACAGTTATGTATGTATGTGCTTATGTATACATACAAACAATAGTATAGTTACACTTTCACTTCCCTCAAACAAAGTCAGCTTAAAATAAGTTTCCAAATGGTTCATTGTTTCAGAATCAAAGTTATACCCTGCAATTTTTTCCAGGTCAAGCAATACTAACATGCACACAACTGCTGTATCCTTTCATTAAGGCAGTACTATGCACAGCAACTGTTTGAAAGCTAACTAGCAAGGATCTATTTTAGTCTCCCAGCAGAGATCAAAAGCTGGCAGAAAGGTTGCGTGCTACTGACAAACCTGCTTCCATGCCCCTCCTAAAGGATTATCAGAATGACAAAGGCAAAATTGAGCTACCACATGTACGCATCCTCTCCCCCTACCATCACATTCTGAAGCCAGTTTTAACTATAAATTAAAAAATCATTAGAAATGCTTTAATGTTATCAAAATATTTCATAGTATTCAAATATATTTATTAATGCCAAGATGTACAATAAAATACTAAATAAAAAAAACCTCTGACATGTCTCCGTCCTGCCCAAAATATGACTGTGTCAGGCTCCTAAAGCAAAACGGCTATCAGCATTTTCAGGGGTGGTATTACTCAGAGTAATAAAACATTTGTGCCTAGAACTACTGTCTTTGGAAGCTCACTTAGAAGTGAAAAACCGACAGCCAGATGTACACGTGCTCTAATGGCTTTAGAATAGCTTTATTTTAAAGGAAAACAAGTGACAACAGTGCTGTCATCCCCCTGAAGTGCAATATAAAGCAGAACTCCACTTTTATTGTGCTATACTTTTTTTGTGTACCCTTGGAATAGCTTATCTTTCCACGTTTACAAAAACAGGCGTTCTCCAAATCCACCTACGAGTTGTTGGACATATTCATGTATTTGTAAAGAGAATAATGTACTTTTACTCCAGATATATAAAAACTCTATAGGATTGTACTCTTCATCTGAGTATAATAAGCAAGAAAGGAAACTGATACTAGCAAATAAAAGTAAACCTCAACATCAAAGGTAAACTGCAGTGTGGAGGCATGAAAGAAAGCACATTTGAGCTATTTACTACAAAAAATAAAACAAAGTAATCCTACTTATTCTTTTTAATACTTTAAGAACTACAGCGACTTCACACCAGACCTACAGTGAGTCAGGTACAGGCTCTTCCCTATACACATTTCCCATCTTCAGCACAGGCTCTGTTTTGCAAAAAGAGTTCAGGTCTCCAGGAATAGATACCATTGAAAATAGTGATGCTGAAAGGAATACCTTCTCAGCAGACAGCTACCACTCATACAGATGGCTCTTCCCTGTTAGAAGTAGGTAAGCTCCTACCTCCTCCAAAGGTCATCATGCACCTTCTCAGCTCTAGCACTTCTCAATCCATGCAACAGAAACTGAGTAGTGACAGGGAGAAATGGAAAAGGAGGCACATAAGGAACGTCTGAGCTGTTTAAACATCCACAAGCTGCAGCTTCCAAGTCCGATGTCTGAGAACAGAGGAGTACCCTTACCCTTCTGTTCCTTTTTTCCCTAGTCTCAACTAGTCTGGATATTTTCTTTTTGCATTTGAACAAGGAAAAGCATTTCCCCCAAGCTCAGTTATATGATTAAAGTATCAACATACACGCCTTATGCATTTTCCCTTCCCATTTAAGCTGTAGCTATGCCAGTAATCATTGCAATTACTTTGCTTTTGAATGCTAGCAAATCAAAAGAAAAGTGCAGGTTTGGGACAGCTGATAGCTGTGTCCACTATCCGAAAGATTTGAAAAAAGTATGTTTCATAATTAAGACTTCTAAGCAAATAAGTCATGCTCTTCAGAAAAAGAAAGTTGTAAACTTCACTCAGCAGCATGGAGCAACAAGAGAACTTCCTACACCTGGTTGGTTCTACTTCTACCATCTTGGATGAAGGTCATCCTCAGTTATAAAATGGGATTAACTAAAACAAAAGAGACCCCTACGTCATGCTTAAAACTCACACCGTTTATGCTTTAACTAAATTGAGACCATTGCTCTTGCCATCTATCCATCATAAACCAAAGAAACCCAATCTCATTACATGTAGCACTTCATAAAAAATTTAAAATGGCAATTTCACTTTCTTTAGACCAGGCTTTAGCCTGCTGAGAACAAGAAATCTTTACTGTTCTTATTAAATATTTACAATATGGCTGCTCTGGCAACATCACAAGAAACTCCACATATAAATGCTATGCATTAGAAAAATATGAAAGCTACATTTAAAATATTTAGAAGACCCTGGCAAGTGGACAATGGCAGAGAAATACAAATTAAGCTGACAGCCTAACTTTCACTGCTGCTTCTTTCCAGGACAAGAAGCAGCCACACAAGGCAATGTCTTCCTTTGCTTTAAGGTCAACATGCATCAGTTAGTTTGCAATAAAAAAGTTTTCTGTATTTGTCTCTACTTCAACAATAAGCTCATTTTCCTATACAGCTTTCCATTACGGCATGTTATTCTAGAAGCCACCAGCTTCAAGTATATATAAAAGCAAATATACTGTACTCCCACCTCACCACAAACATTTCTACCTTCAAAAATGTAAACCTAACAAGTCCAACTAAACTAACTCAGAAGGAGAATGCCAACATAACTCGTAAGACGATGCAGAACATGGAAGCCTTAGAGTAACAAGCCATCTTCAGCATCCCATTCACAGAAGGAAAGCTTCAATATTACGCTACCTATTTAGATGATTTAATGAAGCTTTCACATTATGTGCCTGCCAGTAGTTGTACAGCCATATCAATGCAACAGCTATACATAAGAGATATAGCAATCCGACTGCAACTTTCAGATCTGAGCGTACAACAGCTCTAGCTTGCACTGCAGCAATGCCATTACAACCACAGATTTCTAGCAGGACTTCTCACACACAGTACTGCAACAACTTTTCTAAGAGATCCTGCAATAAGAGGACAAAGGAAGATTCTTCCCCTCCCACCCCCATTCATTGCAAAACTGTCAGAGGATGTTAGAACAGACCACAAACTCCTCTGCAAGCCATGCACCTGTGAGCTTCCAGATTAAGTTTTATTTGAAGTGAAGCAGTAGAAAGAGGAGCACTCACAAGAACTTCCAAGGCTAAGTATCAGATTAATATTTAGAAAAACAAAAATACTCCAGTGCAGATCTGGACAAGATCAAAATCACACTGCTTGGTAGCATTTACAAATGATTATCCCAACAACAAATCTTGCTTTCTGTGAATGAGCCAGGACAAAATTTCAAGGCATTCGACTTCAGTTCAAGCCATCTATTTCGAGACATGGAACTAACCCCCCCCCCCCATCATTCCACCCCACCTAACAACAAGCAACCGTGGGGCCAGGCTGTCCATCCTGCAACCCATTTGCCTCAAAGCAGGGGATGAAAACACCAAGACTTCCACATCATTAAGAATGAAGTAGCCCTGAATGGCTGCAAGCTAATCACTATTGCACACAGTACCAGCTTTCCATCCTCCTCTGCTGCCAGTCTCAGTTGTCATTTTAATACACATAAGACAGAAATCCCACTAAATTGTGATCTACATTCCTCCATAGCACAGCCTGCCAGGACAGCTGTGCTGCCTTCTGTACTGATGGCTTGAGAAGGTACTAGAAGCTTTGGCACTGACATCTACCAACAGAAGGTACTGCTAGCATTACTGGAGATGGCTATCATTGTGCCCTCCTATTAGTGCGGAAGTGTCATGCAAAAATATATTTAGTAACTTAGTGTAACATAATCCTTTCAATCATATGCTTCAGCTCAATTTGAGGGATAACAAAAGCATGTTCTGTTGGCTGTAGTTTTCCAAGCACCGAAGACCGCTATATCTTCACAGGAAATGAGATCCAATTTATCCCTCCCACACAAAGTCCATCAAGCAAACTGCTGATTTATATCAGCAGGGTGTCAGATGACCTAGACCAGATTCAAAGCTTGGAGCACAGGCCTTGAGGAACAGCTGAGGGAGCTGGGATTGTTCAGTCTGGAGAAAAGGGTGACCCTGATCACTCTCTACAACATCCTGAAGGGAGTTTACAGTAAAGCTGTATGGGAACTGCTGTATGGGAACTCCTGAACCACTGATTGGTCACCTGAGGTGAGCACCAAATCAGCCATGGGGCCACAGGTGAAGGTGATATACCTGTGTGATTGGAAGGGGTGGAGCCTGGCTCCACCTCTCCCAAACCCCATTTAAGGGCTGACCATCACCAAGGAAGGATCTCTTCTCAGAGATCCCTCCCATATGGAGTCCCCTGTGAGCCTTGTCATCCTGAAGGTGAGCTATCTTCTCTTTTGTATTATTTGTATACTATCTATATATAACTACTCAAAATATATCATAATCCATACTACTTCATTGTGAAGTCCCATCCTTGGGAGTTATTTACCCCACACTTGGCGAGCCAGCCAGACCTAGTGATAATAATCCATACTTACCCAACATGTCCTTTATTTGGAATATGCTTAAATGGGCCAGGGGGGAGAACGTTACCCCCCTAGACCAGACAATCCCTGGTCTAATTCCAGGGTTCATGGGGTCACCCTACTACGGGTTGGCATCCATTATTGAGAAATGGGGACCTATGCGGGTTCCAGGGACTGCCTCTCCCTCCCCATCTTATTTGACTGACTACTTCCTAGGATTAGATAAGGACATACTCATTACCAACGAGCGGCAGCTAGCTGCCTCTGCAGTAGCCTGGCCTTTAGTAATGGCCATACTTAAATTAGATGCTGCAAATATTAACATGGAAACTGAAAACCAATTATTAAGAGAGTGTATTGAGAAACTTGAGCAACAGCTGGGTACACTAACAACCAAAAAGCCTGGCCTAAATGTCCCCACAAGACAAATACGGAGTACATCGGTAGCAGACATCCAAAAATCAGAGGAGGCAGACTTAGATATGGTAGAAAAAAAGATCTCTAAGGCAGATCTTGAAACTCCATCTATGATGGACCCATTTGAGATTCGGCCTATTAGAACTCAAAAAACAAAAAAGGTACAGGATAGACCAGCAGGGGTGCCTCCTGACCAATGGCCCCCTGCTGAAACCTGCCTCCATGTGACAGCTCGTCCATATACGGCTAATGAGTTGATGGACCTAGTACAGCGATTCCATCAAAAACCAAGGGAAAGCATACCATCATGGCTCCTAAGGTTATGGGATGCAGGAGCTGAAAGTGTTTTAGTGAATGGGACAGATATGTCAAAATTAGCATCCATAACAATAAACCCAGCCTTGAGGCAAAGGTTATATGCAGCCATCCACTACAATGATGAAAACCATTCTATTATAGATTGGTTGATGGCAGCATGCCGCCTAACATGGCCTAACAAAACCGATGTTCCCCTCAATGCTGGTTTATGGTCCTCTATGGAGGACCTCCAGACATACATCAGAGAACTAGGTATGAGGGAGGCTATGTACGCAGACGCTTTTGAAAGCCCCGATACAGAGAAATTTACAGCGGGCATGCGAGATCTAATACTGCAGCAGGCCCCCTCCCACCTATACGGGATGCTAGTTTCCATATTAAATCCGTTGGTGGCATCAGAGGCCATCATACAGCAGGCAGCCCAGTTAGTGGCAGACTTAGGGGAGACGGAGCGCATAAGAACCAAGTGCAATGTCCGTATAGTGGAAGAAGCTGAGGCCTTCCCCATTAAAACTAAAAAGCCTGCTCCATGGATACCCCAATCAGGCCCCGTATGGGTATCCCGGAAGACTATGTTTAACGACCTCATACGGGCTGGGGTTGCATTTACCAAAATTGATGGGCAACCCAGCCATGTTTTGTTACAACTGTGGAAACAGCTTAAAAATGATCAAAAATTTCAGAGTGCTCCCAGAAAATTGGGAGTACGAATTATACAAGAAACACCAACAACAACCAGTTGTACGCTGACTTCATAATACCGAACAGAAGAAAAAACATCCACAGGTGTTGCGGGCTATAGTGCCTGAGCCACCTGTGGCAAAAGATTTGGATCTGGCAAAGTTTGTGGATTAATGAAAAACACTGGTCCCCATAGGGCCTCCAGCTGTGACCGGAGGCCCTATGTAGAACTGACAATATTCTGGTCTAAGACAAATGTACAGAAGGTGATGGCTCTTAGTGGATACTGGTGCAGAAACATCAATTATATATGGAGACCCAACAAAATTTAAGGGTAATAGAGTGATGATTGGTGGGTTTGGGGGACAGACTATTCCAGTCACCCAAACATGGTTGAAATTGGAGGTTGGGCGTCTCCCGCCCCGGGAGTATAAGGTGTCAATTGCCCCAATTCCAGAATACATCCTGGGCATAGACATTCTATGGGGTCTGGCTCTCCAGACAACTGTGGGAGAGTTCAGACTATGGCAGAGGTACATTAGTATCCGGGCAATACGGACAATATTGAGGGGCCATGCGAAACATGAGCCCATTTGTTTGCCAAAACCACACCGGATTACTAATGTAAGACAGTACAGACTCCTGGGGGGGGGGGGCAAGAAGAAATATCAAAGATGGTGCAGGAATTAGAGAAAGTAGGTATTATAAGGCCTGCACACAGCCCATATAATTCCCCCATATGGCCAGTACGGAAGTCGGATGGAACATGGAGAATGACGGTGGATTATAGGGAACTAAATAAGGTCACGCCGCCCACGCACCCAATATTGCCTCCATAATGGACACTCTTAGTAGGGAAATTAAAACCTACCATTGTGTCCTGGATTTAGCAAATGCATTTTTTAGCATACCTATTGCTAAAGAATCACAAGATCAATTTGCATTTACGTGGGGAGACAGGCAGTGGACCTTTCAGGTCTTGCCACAGGGGTACGTGCACTCACCAACATACTGTCATAATTTGGTGGCATGTGACCTGGCTGATTGGAGAAAACCAAACAATGTGAACCTATACCACTATATTGATGACCTCCTGTTAACATCCGACTCACTGGAAGCAGTAGGGGAGGCATCAGATTCATTAACTGCCCTCCTAAGTGAAAGAGAATGGGCTATCAATCCTCAAAAAGTGCAAGGTCCAGGACTGTCCATAAAATTTCTAGGGGTAGTCTGGTCAGGAAAGACCAAAGTGTTACCTAATGCCATCGTAAATAAGGTTCAGGCATTTCCAGTCCCTACAACACCAAAGCAGCTACAGGAATTCCTAGGTATATTGGTGTTCCTTTTACCTCATTTGGTGCAACTGCTGAGACCTTTATATAGACTTACAAAAAAGGGCCAATTATGGGATTGGGGGAGAACAGAACAGGATGCTTTCCAACAGGCGAAACAAGCGGTTAAACACGCCCAGGCATTGGGTATATTTGATCCTACCCTCCCAGCTGAGCTAGATGTTCACATAACTCAAGATGGCTTTGGCTGGGGCCTGTGGCAACATCAAAGTTCTGTTCAGACCCCCATTGGATTTTGGTCTCAGGTGTGGCATGGAGCAGAGGAAAGGTACAGTATGATTGAAAAACAGTTACTGACTGTCTATTCTGCATTACAAGCGGTAGAGCCAATAACCCAAACAGCCGAAGTTATAGTCAAGACTACATTGCCAATTCAGGGGTGAGTAAGAGATCTGACCCACCTTCCTAAGACAGGGGTGGCCCAGGCACAGACAGTGGCACGATGGGTCGCCTATCTCAGTCAGAGGAATAGTCTGTCTTCCTCACCATTGAAAGAAGAGCTCCAGAAGATTCTTGGTCCAGTAACGTATCGTAGTGATGCACCAAAACAAACTTCGGTTGCTCCACCACGGAAGAGTCCCGTCCAGGAATGAAAATATCCTATCCCTGAAGATGCCTGGTACATGGATGGGTCCAGCAAGGGCAACCCAAGTAAGTGGAGAGCAGTAGCGTACCATCTTGCCACAGGCACAATATGGTTCGAAGAGGGGGATGGTCAAAGCAGCCAGTGGGCAGAGCTGCAGGCGGTGTGGATGGTTATAACCAAAGAACCTGGTGATGGTATCCTGAATATTTGCACAGATAGTTGGGCTGTGTATCGGGGGCTCACTCTTTGGATCGCACAGTGGGCCACCCAGGATTAGACTATCCACTCCTGACTGATCTGGGGCAAAGATATGAGGTTAGACATATGGAATGCAGTTAAACACAGAACTGTACATGTCTACCATGTTTCTGGTCATCAACCCCTACAGTCACCAGGAAGTGATGAAGCCAACACAGTGGCCCGAGTTAGATGGGTTGAGAACTCGCCATCTGAGAATATCGCTCACTGGCTACATCAAAAGCTGCAGCATGCTGGGCAGAAGACCATGTGGGCAGCTGCTAAAGCATGTGGGGACTGCCCGTACAACTGTCGGACATTGCTCAAGCATGCTGAGACTGTGATGCCTGCTCTAAGACCGAGGTCATTGCCTGAAACTACAGCCCATCTTGCTAGAGGACACAATCCTCTACAGAGGTGGCAGGTTGATTATATTGGGCCCCTCCCTCGGTCTGAGGGGGCGAGATATGCCCTAACCTGTGTCGACACCGCGAGTGGGCTAATGCAGGCCTATCCAGTACCAAAAGCCAACCAGGCATATACTATAAAGGCACTCACAAGGCTGATGGCTGCCTACGGGACACCGCAAGTCATCGAGAGCGACCAAGGAAGTCATTTCACAGGTGCAATGATACAACGGTGGGCAGAAGAAAATAATATTGAATGGCAATTCCACCTGCCATATAATCCAACGGGGGCAGGCCTTATTGAACGTTACAGTGGTATTCTCAAGGCTGCCCTGAAGATGGACTCTCAGTCCCTGCAGGGGTAGACAAAGGCTCCACGAGACCCTGCGGGACCTGAATGAAAGACCTAGAGACGGCAGACCCAGTGCCTTGAAAATGTTACAGACAACATGGGCCTCCCCACTTAGGATCCAAATTACGGGCACTGATAATGAGGTAAGACCTCAGATTGGCTGTGAGAACAATCTTCTGCTCCCTGCCCCTGAGGACCTAAAACCAGGTACCAATAAAATAAAATGGCCCTGGAAGGTGCAGGTAGGACCACGATGGTGCAGCCTACTTGCACCTTGGGGGAGACTATTGGAGGTGGGGGGGTCGGTAGCCCCTCCGGTAATTGGTGCATGGCCTACTGAAATAATGGTTAACACTCCAGCCTTTATTGCTAAGGGGACCCCTATCATGTCTCTGTGGCAGATCAGGACACCCCCTTTGGTGCCTGATATAGTCATACATCTACAGACATGGGGTCAAAGGGTTTGGTACAAGCGGCCAGGGCATGCCCCTATACAAGCTGAAGTGTTAACCCAAGACAGGAATACAGCCTGTATCTTACCCTGGAGAGCGGACCTTCCCCTCTTGGTACCTCTAAAACACTTATATTACTCCCCATACGTCTATGAGTCGCCAGAAGGAACCAAACAATGCTGAAGTGTTCCAGAGTTGCTATAAGACCATGTGTGGCATCTGGTGTTGGTCTAACCGGGGACTGATGAAGCATAAGATGGACCTGCACTGTGTGATTGCATGCTTACAGCAGATACCACTGAGCACTGGCCCAAAGAAGAGTTCGACCAGTATGCCAATCATCACTCAGATTACATCAATATGTGTTGCGACGGGCAATTATGTAAGCGTCGTGATGTATTGGATCTCTGTATCAAGGGGGGCTCACCTTATGGTTACTTGATCAATGGTTCATGTCATGAAGGGGTGGAGTGTATGGGAACTGCTGAATCACAGCCTGAAACACTGATTGGTCACCTGAGGTGAGCACCAAGTCAGCCATGGGGGCACAGGTGAAGGTGATATACCTGTGTGATCAGAAGGGGTGGAGCCTGGCTCCACCTCTCCCAAACCCCATTTAAGGGCTGACCACCACCAGGGAAGGATCTCTTCTTGGAGATCCCTCCCACATGGAGTCCCCTGCAAGCCTTGACATCCTGAAGGTGAGCCCTCTTCTCTTTTGTATTATTTGTATACTATCTATATATAACTACTCAAAATATACCATCATCTATACTATTTCTTTGTGAAGTACCATCCTTGGGAGTTATTTACCCCACAGAAGCTGAGGTCAGCCTCTTCTTCTGTGTAACTAGCAATAGAACTAGAGTGATTGGCCTCAGGTTGCACCACAGGACATTCAGGTTGGACATTAGGAAATACTCACAGAAAAGTACTGGAACAGGCTGCCCATGGAGGTGGTGGAGTCATTGTCCCTGAGGTGTTCAGAAAACATTTGATGTTGTACTAAGGGACATAGTTTAATGGGAAATATTGGTGATAGATGGACAGTTGGATTGAATAGTCTTAGAGGTTTTTTCCAACCTTGGTGATTGACTATGATTCGACGAAGAGGGAAGCAACTTGTCTACCACGCTGGTAGAGCTCTTCTAGTGTTCACTACCCTGTTTCCTGCAGCAGCTCAGAAGGGATGCATATGAGAGGACAGATAAGCTAGGATAAAAGCCACATAGAAAGTATATGGACCCAACACACAGGCTCCAAGAAGATAACTGTGAAACAATGGGCAGGAGACCAATACAAAAGGCTTTTCAGAAGAAATAGAAACCATAGATTAGCTGAGGTAGCACTAAGGAGAAACTGAGGCACTGGAATAAGATGTATCTGGGTTCAAAGATCAATAGATTACTTACAGCACAGGAAAAGAGAACATCCTGAATCACCTGGAAAGCAAGCAGAACAGAACAAACAGCACTTCAGCAAGATGCTTGAGGCTCTTAGATATCATCCACACCAGGAACTGTATCCTTTCTGGTAAAGATTCTAGTTAAAGGCTTAGATCCTGAGCCTGGGCATTAAAAACACTAATGTCATTGCTGAAAACAGACTGTACACTCATGTACTTTGCAAGGTGAGATCACAATATCAAGCACTTTGTTTTACTTCCATTAGAAAAGAGCAACAGCTTGTTTAATACAAGCAGATGGAAAGGCTGAACTCAGTATGGAATGAGTACTGGTCCCTGAATTCTTTTTCAAAAAGAGGAAGCAGAATTTACATTCTAGGGTAGTCTGTCATAAAGCTTCCAGATGCTCTTTTTAGATATTATAAGAGGACATTCCACAATTTAAACCAACTAAGCCAAGGGAATCTACTATCACGTCAATGAAAAAACAAACTCCAATTGCTAGCTGGAATGTTGGCCTAATTTCCCAATTTATTTACAAGTTGACCACTAAGAGTTCCAGCCAGCTTCAACCAACCACATAAGTGGAAGACAGAGATGCATTTATAGCTTGTCATCCCTCAGCTACCAGCTCAGAAACCACAGAAGGACACACCACAACACATGACCTCAAGCATATGATACCAAGCATTCGAGATTCTCTTTCAGCCAAAGACTTCCTCTGTTCTACAGAATATTCGTTCACATTTCTCATCTTTGAGATTTTAAAACATTGGTAGAAATCCACTTCATTAACATGCTCTAAGCTATTCTACAAAAACGTAAGGCAGATACACTGAGATCAAGCAGTTTCCACTTTCATACTTCTAAATTGGAAAAAAAAAAAAACATCTTTGCTGCCTTTTAACCAGGTTAAGCCTCAGAACATTTCCAGAAGCTGGTCAGGCTCCTTACATAGCAATTAGTCTTTCAGGAATAGCTTATAGCCCACTATTTTGAACAAGCATTTTAATAATTGGACCAAATGAATCAAAATCTTCATGTGGACACATTGAGTTCACCCTCCTTCCTCTTATTCCCATACTCCTCAAACTGCATATACATATAGTTTCAAAACTTACACACAGCTCTAACAGCACATTAACCCATAGCTGGTGCTCCATGGTGACACAGCTATCTTGTCATGAAAGTTGAGACCAGCAAGCCTAAGTCTCAAGGACACAGGCATTTTCTCACCATTTGTTACTAATTAAAGTCTAGTTGCTTTTTTTCTTCCAGCTGCTGAGGTCATTTTTACATCAGCACCTTCCAAATTAAATACTCTATGGAAAAATTATAGGCACATAGCCTGCTTTGTCTGGAGGAAAAGTTTCCCATCCACAGCTCCCTTCCTTGCTACTATCCACTTTCACAAAGAATAGAGCGTCTTCAGGTAGTAGACAGTAACTGCATTTATACCTGTGTCAAATCTGGGGTTTGTTTTTGTTGGAACCTGGAACAAGAACAGCCAAAAGAAAAACTACAACCAAGTAAGGTCCATCGTCATTAAAGCCTCAGCTCCACCTACAATTTTTACTGAGCTAATGTATGCAAGGAAGTGCTATGAACCTCTATCATGGCAATTATAATGCATGAATCAACAAATACACTACACAGTGTAATTACTGTTCAGAATAACCTACAGACTTCAGAAGTTGTTATCACTACCATGTTACAGAGCCTGTTTTAAACTATGATGTTTTAATGCCACCTTATCAGAGAATTAAACAGTATGGATGCAAAGGAGACAAAAATACATTTTCTTCAAATTAACATTAAGCAAGTTGACAGTTCTGATTTCGCAATCAGAATTATGCAGGCTGGAAAGGATTTCTCCAGGTCATCTAGGCACCATTTATGGAAAGAGTTAAAAAGTATTTTTAGATTAATCTGACATCAAGAAATGTTTATTGTCTCCATCCCCTGCTAAACTATCTGAAAAGTTTTATATTGCTTTTCATGCTAGAGAATCCCAAACAGCTCTTGCCTATACATGTGACTTAAACTATACATCAGCAGTTGCTAGATTACACAAGGTGAGCAGTTTTCAAAGCTAAAAAAGCTGCACTGTACATTAGAGAGCCAATACCAATTCTTTAAAAGAAAACAGAATATTTTATAGTGTGTTTGAAAACATTTAAGAACTGCGATCATAATCTGAGAAATAAAATAGCTTACCTTGCTTGGCCTAGGGAGCACAACTACATAGCAAACAGCACCAGATTTAGCACACTTAGTTGCTGAATGGAATCAACCCTGAAAGCAAAATGCATTGAAAAAGAATGCAGCCCAAGGGATTCATTCTTTCAATAAACACATTTTCTGAGAAATGAGCATCCAAACAAATAATGGAAAGCAGGTAAGTTACAAGAACTGTTTTATTAGCACAGAAAAGAAACAGATTTTTGTTGTTAGAAGGTGTAGACTATCCCCTTTAACTCTCTGGTGTCTGTAAAGAACCTACTCATACACACTACACACACAACCTACTAGGCAAAGTCATCAACAGTCCAACCTACCGTTGGCTGCAGTTGCTCTGCCTCAAAGCACGCTAGACAGGATAACCTCATAGTCCCTCCCAAACAGCATTTCTGTGTTCCTAAACCACTTTGCTGCTCTTGGCCATTGAGAAAAGAATCAAGGACAAAAATATTCAAACTGTAGAGATACTGGCTACATTCTACTAAGAGGGCTTTTAAGAAATATAGCCACTTATGGCGTCTAAAATCATGCATATCTTATTCTGTGATGGGTTTGTTCCTCCCCTCAAATCCTTCCCTGAAGAAGTTTTTAGAGAGTATTATTTCCAGAATAAAAAATAAATGAATTTGAAACTTCCTTAGTGAAAGGGATTGCGTACATCTTGTTTCCACACAAAGTAAACCTTGATTGTTAAGCTTTTGACACTGGCCTTCACATAACCAGAAAGTTTTCTCTACCAGTCTTCCACAGATGCCTCTGAAAGGGTTAAATGTGCCCTGGGCTTTCACAATCCCTATAGAAGATTCCTGTGCTGGCTAGCATCCCTATTTCAATAAAGCATGTTCTAATATAACTCACAGTAGGAAGTGTTAAGCTTACATCTGTTCAATTTTCTCCAAAGCCATTACACCTTGACTGCACTTAGAACTACAGAAAAGACAAGCCACATGGCACACAAGTACTATATGTCAGCACACATCACACAGTTAAGTTGGAGAAGTTGGTTTGGTTTTAAGCAAAACCCCCTGTAAGAGGCAGTACTCCATTAGATACCATTAGTATTGCAAGTAAAAGTGTTCATGATGGCCTTTCTCCTTCCTAGGGAAAAAGTCCTAGGCTGGAATGTCTGGGACAGGTATTCCAAATTTGAGACCTCAGAAGCTGAGAGAGAAAGAAGAATCCAGACCGTCATAATATAAAGCTATCTTTATACCTGCTCATACTTAATATACGTTGCTTCACAAGAGCACCTGAAGGCTTTATTTTATTTCTACATACTATAGCCAAGTAAGCATCAAGGTTTAGAGTCTTCACGTCAGACAAAAACAGGCAGAATCTAGAAGCCAGCATATTCATGCATCACATTAAAGTGGGGAAGTAGTTTAGGGCTCAGGACATAGCTTTCCCCGTGTCAACACCCCCCACACACACACTCATTTTCTTCTCTCTTCCCTCCCAGTACCAATACACAGGCATCTTCTGCCAATTTAGGCCATCTGGTCACCTGACTACTCTAAGTAGTAAACAGCCAGTTAATGCTCTTTAGAAGATTAACACTTCAGCATTTGCAGGTGAAATTAAGATAGCCCTGTCAGTTTCTTCATCTTTGAAGATAAAAAACTCAGCAGCTGTGTTCAAACAAATAAAAGTTTTAAGAACCAACTCGTTATCACAGCCTTGACTCCCCACAAATGCTGAAGACTAGCCACATATTTAACTTGCTATGTGTATGTTGCACAGAGAGCGTGCATGCCTGCCAAGAGCTTGAAGTCAGCAAGAAAGACTGGATTCAGCCAGAACTCTTAAAATGATTCTGGTTTAAGGCAGCATGCCATCCTGTGAATGTATTTTCCAGAAGGTACAATCTACTTTTAAATGACAAGTGTTCTGTAGAAAACAAGACTAAAGCAGCAGCAATTATCAGTAACCTACTTGAAACTGTTAGTGTTAAGATTACAAGAGCAATTTATCAGAGGTATCTTTCCAATAATACCTTTACAGCTTTGCAGTATACTGTCCACGCCCCATGAAAGTCATTTCTATCATTTACCAAATGTCCACTAGTAAGCAAACCTCCTTCAAAATACACCAAGTTCTCCTTTGCATTAATCATTATGCACATCATATCTTCCAACAATTGTAATATTTTCATTGGTTTCACTTACCCAGAAAACACAGTAGTCTAATGTTATTAAATATCACTTTCAATTCAGATCCACCTCAAGAAAGGCCACAATCACTATGAATGGCATAAATTAACACAAAACAGAAGAAATCAGAAGAAATGAATGGCATTAGTGTTCATACTTTAGCATAATGATAACTTGTGAAAGCAACTTTAACAATAATACTTTGAGAAGACACGAAGGGCTGTGTAAAATGCTAAGCATGAAATGCAAGTTCCTAATGCAATTCAGACAAAAAGAAATCCACTTCAGTTCTTCTACCTATCCACTTTACAATACAAATTAGAAGCCTTAGAAACAAAATGCTACTGGATAAATAGCTCAATTCCTCTCTCCCTTCACCCACTTTTCGCTCTGGACAAGCACTTCACACAAACAAAAAAGCCTTTCATATAACTGTTTTGATCACTAACTTTGCAAAACTTCACCAGTGCTCCGACAGATGCTCTTTTCAGAGGATTTCACAACATCCTATCTTAGTAGTGATGTAGAGGAAGAACCTAATTGTCCTTAATCCTCTATTTAAAATAGGTTATATGAAATCCTCTTTTGACTGAAGCAGAGAGATTAGTCAGCACCACTAGGAAAAAGAAACACTATTCCCTCCCCACCCCCCCTCACCTTACCCTCTATCTAGATGAATTTAATGATTAATGAAGGAAACAAATTAACTAGTCTCAGATTTCAAAAAGGAAAATTAATCTACAAGGAATAGCAGAATAATAGAAAAACATTCCTATGAAAACTCTCAATGTTTGTTTCTGAGCTTGCAAGCAACTATCATAAAAACAAACAAGCCAGAACATAATTTCACAGTATACCTGAGTACCCAGACATAACTTGACATAATTCTTGACATTGCCAAAGGAATTGCACCTAATTTCACAGAGCTCATGTGCACACATCCACAAATGCGTGTGCAATTGGAGGAATGAGAGTGGGGTTATAATCAGGGATAGCATAAGAAAAAGACATGTAGAACAGTTAAGCAGTGGGGGAAAAAAAAAAATACACACACTAAATACACTCATTATAGGCCTACTCTGTGAACTAGTTTTCTTCCTGAGATGTAGAATTTAATTATCTCAAGGCTTTCAATGACCCTTAAAACTTCTCTCAGCTAAAGAGCTGGGCAATACTCTCATCCTTGTTGCAAAAACAGATGAAGGAAGAGCAGAGAAATTAACATCCAGATTCACAGGAGATATCCAAGTGCTTTAATAGAACATAGAAGTTTGGAACTTCACAGCTCATGGACTGGCTTATCCCATCCATCTCCTAGAATAATTTGTGCTAGGCTGCCAGTTTCTCCCTAGAAAGCATGCAGTTTTATTACAGTATCACAAATAAATGTTTTACAAAACTTGAAGTCAATATTAAATGAAACAAAAGCTAAGAAAACAACTTGCATGATGACTCAGGGCACATTCATGCCACAAGCATCTGAGTCTTTACCAAGAGGGGAGAAAAACATAGACCTGGTATCCGTGATATAAAGGATTCTTGGTTTGCCTTGTCGACCTGCAGTTGTTGCCATGGCAATTATAGCAGAGAAGATAATAGCATTCCAGTGTCATTCTGCCTGAGTTCAGGATGAACTTCAACTGAAATGTCCCTTGACAATTACACAAATAGAAATACAATATCATAGTGCATAATGGTAAACCAGTAGAATAAGAAGCACTATTCTCGAAAAACATAATTTAAGTAGAAGGTTTAAAATGAGTAGAGGCTGGCTATTTTGTTTAAGAAAAAAACAATCAAGAACAGTAAAGTCAAATCCAGTTACGTAACAGGTGCTAAAACATCTGCTCTGTCTTTTCTGTGGCAGAGCTTTCTCTCATTTTCCTTTCCCTGCCAGTATGCACATGACATGGAGGTGGCATCTCACTGTCAAACACACTGCAGCTCTTCCAAAACAACTGTTTCCTCATAGCATTTAAGTCTTGTTAAATTGACAGCACAAGCAGCAGCCTGGTACGAGATCTGTGGGATGTTTTACTTGTCAGCCCAGTTATTGCTTTTTAAGTGTTTCAGGTTTGCAAAGGCAGACTCATTAGAAAATCCCATTTCACCTTGCCACTTTTCTTGTTTCAATTACTGCAGTATGACAGAAACAAAGAATGAATGAGAAACAGTGGACAGGAATTTCAAGATATAAGCATGCTATGCTGTATCACACCCTCTTCCATTCCCAGTAAGGATTTCAAAGAGGCTTCCTACTTTCAGTAAAGGATTCTGTGGCATCCTACAGGAGGCATAAGAGCAAAGCTATACTGCAATCAAAAAGTTGACAAAAGCAACTATGCAGTTCTCAGCTCAGAAGAAAAACTGCAAGTATGTTTGATGTTAAAAAAAAAAAGGCAAGGCTAGGAGTACTTGATCTACTTTAAGGAACTTACATACACTCTGAAAGTAGAGAATGCATTTGGGAGGGTTTAAATTGCAGAAGTATTCACTGCATATAGGCGAGCAGTGTCTTGTAGTCAATAGCAACCAGCTTTGTAATACATTCTCTAACATCTTGCAACTGAACTGCTTTACATACATAGTGTCTTACTTTCATTCATCTCAAAAGATACAGAAATCACGTCTTTCTCATAGAAATTGGCTAATTAGACCCCACAATTCTCCTTGTTTACTGTCCCTCTGGTGGTGGTTGTTTTTTTTTAAGTTTTGATTTCTCAGAGGGAGTGAAGGGAGCGCTGGGGCTTGCGGAGCTTCAGATTACAGCGAAACATCTGAAAAAATACATCACAAAGCTACAAAGAGTATGCAAGAGAAGTCACTACTAGTGTGCAGAAGCTAGTTAGATTTGCAGATGCCCACAAGCTGCACTTAGTGTTCACTAGAATCAACTTCTGAAGAAAAGCAAAGCTTTCGATCTTTGCCTCTTTAAAGGCGAAGGGGCCAAAAAGCATGAAGTCAGCACACCATCCAGACTCATTCCCCAGGGGAAAAACAAAAAAAAACCCTGAACAAATGAATAAACCCACACAGTTAGGAGAACAACAAAGCAAGGATGCTTGGTGGAGACAGGAATTCACAAGTTATCCACGCTGCTTAAGAGCATTCTGTGTTGCACCTTCTGCACCCACACACAGCAGAGCAGAGAGGTGAGAAGATTAGTATCAGGAAGAATTGTAACATACTGACATCCAGGAGAGAGAGGAAAAAAATACATTCCATGCCAAGGATAGACACAAACGCTTAAGAAATGCAAGGTACTAATTACTAGCCTGTAAATACTTGCCTAACCCCTAATGAGAATGTTTTCTGTACAGTTCAGACTGCTTGCAGTCAGGATATAAACGCATTTATATGACATTTAAAATAGACAGCTTAAAATCCTGTCAAATTCTATCACTGGAAGAAAAAAAAGTAAACCTTTTGACTTGCAATAAGCAACAGCTAGGGGGAAAAAAAACAAGCACGCATTTCAAGAGGCACCCTAAGTAAAAAACACATAGCCAATGCTTTGTTGACACCAGTCTGTAAAGTCTCAAGGAAAGCTGAGGGGAGGCAAGAACTGGAACACAGGGCTGCTTTTAAGCTTATAACACTGCACATCATCTCAACTGCTTGATAAATGGACTGTCCTTTTAGACAAATAATCCTAGAACACCAAAGCTTACAACTCTCAAGCTTTCAGGTTGAAAGTTATATTCACCTTCTATCACCATTACACAAAAAAAATTGCAAAGCTCTGTATTCATTTATATTAAGGCTACAGATAAAATGCTTTGTAAATCTAATTAGAAAACAGCTTAGCTTTGTATTTATATTGAAAATAGAAACAATTGTCTGAAGTATTAACCAAAATTCATAGGCTGACAAAATTTAGCAGGGAACACGCTAGAAAAAAGAAAATCTTAACGTAACTTCCTGGACAGATTAGTCAGTCACCTCAAACTACAATTAAAGTCAACCCACTTTGTCTTTAGGAGTGAAAAATAAAGCATCCTTCTGTAAATTCATTTATTCATCCTCCCAAAAGAAGATTTTTCAGAAACACCCACAGAGTTAATAGACCAGAAGGTTCCCAGAGGCCAGAGCTGTTGTAAATCATTGCTTTTTGGAAGTGAATCTTTATATGCTGCTATGATCCTTTAGAGATGCTTACACAAGCAACAGATACTTAACATCCAAATCTGTACTCCTAGAGTAAAAGGAAAACAAGAGGAGAAGCAACACAGTGGCAGGATTTCTAAGTATACTACATAATAGAGGCAAAAGTGCTCAGCAATGCAGCCTTGGCCAATAATACTTATTGTACAATTCAAAGCAATTGACCTGGCCAGGAGTATTTACTGATAAGGGGTCAGCTGTTATACAGATGCACAACAGTCACCTTCTGCTGCAAGATGGTGAGTGACCATCTAGTGTCCAAAGAAATGTATGCTAAGAGTGATGCTTTCCAGGTTGCCCAGACATGAGTCAACAATATTCATGCATATGCAAATCCACTGTCAGCCATAAACAGCTATTGTGAAGGCACAAGGCACTCACACACATTTCATTAAGCAAATGAAAAACTGTGTATTTTATGAGAATGATGGCATCAAGTCTTGTTTTGAAAGTATTAGCTCTCTCTCAACTTCTCTCTTCTGAAGAGTTTCAGAAATCCTGAGATCAGCAAAGCCCTTCACCCCCACAGCACAAGTTAGCAGACAAATTTAACATAACACCAGTTACATGGACAAAAATACCTAAGAAGTATTCTGAGAAGTCTAGTCTGAAGCTGAAGGCCATATATCACCCATGGACACAGTGTTAATTATGTTGATATTCTTATTTCCTCCCCCTACCCTAAATAAGGTGCATTTTTAATAAGTTCTGCTCATCACTGACTCTGAGGCACTCACAGGGCAGGGTGCATTCTGCCTTCTCAGATGGGGAGGCTGCTCACTGTGGGGTAGGACATGTCTTCTAGGGAAGACACACAAACAACCCAAAGGTTAATATTATAACAAAGAATATATGACCTCCAATATTTTACCCTCCACCTCTACTCCCAAAGGGGATTTTCATGCAGTCTTCACAGTGTCATTATTTCCCTTCTTTGGGAAAGTAAATCAAACAATTGCCATAGTCTATCTTAATTACAGAAAGCTTTATTCAGATCCTGTTGCTCCATGTGGTGGAAAGCAGTATATAAACCTGTTTCTACTTCATTACTCAAAGATGCCTCTGGTACAGTGAACACAATTTGAAGCAACAAAATATATAGACTATTCTCAAACCCAAACAGGAAGTTGCACTGTTTATTTCAGACTGGAGGATCAAGAAGCATTTAGAAAACTACTCTGAACATTAGATCAGCTGCACTGCAGTGAAACAGACACCCTCTGCACAGCAAGTTATTCTTCCCCAACAGCCCTATAAATTTTGTATGGCTGCAGCCACAGAATGCAGAAAGGACTAGAGCAAAAGCAAATGAATTTGCAGGATGGATATAAAGAGGCAGAAGACCGCAATGTCCACTCTGAAATTGAGTAAGACTATGTTATCACTGCCTCTATCCTTCTAGAAGTCTATTCCATCCCTTGGTAAAGAGATGCAAGATACAGTATGACCAGCATGCTGAACATGGGTCTGACTCAACCCATGTCACTAAAGGGTTCCAATGTCTGGAAGATACAAACAAATGAAAGACACTCACTGCAGATGAACAGCATACATATTAGAAAATGCTAATCAGGAGACTGATGTCAGCTTGACCTGACAGTGCCCAGCCACCACTATGCTTCCATACAGCCTTTGGGATATTCTGCACTGCTTAAGGACAGTGACTGCAAGAAAAAAAAAAAATTGAAATGGGGGGGAGGGAGGCAGGGAAACCTTCCAGCACTTACGGCCCTACAAAATGTATCAGGGAGAAAGGAAAACAGTTGCACAGGACTCAGAGCCTACTGCATTAGAAGCTTCTATCAGTACAGTGCAATTACCCCAACAACATCTCCAGCTTCCTTCAAGACTGCTCTGCTTCAGGGAAGATCCACCTAACCAAGTTCCAGGCACAGCCTGGAGAATGACAGTTCTTAGTTCAAGGCCACCAATTGCTGAATAGTATCTGTATAGATGTGAAGTAATCCTTGGTGTGAGCTTATTTTGATACATCTTGGCCTTGCATCTCTTCCTTTGCTGCAGAAGTGCCACGGCTTACTCTCCCTCATTAAGAAGTAGCTGGAAAAAGGCAAACTCATCCACACTTCTAAATCATAACTGTTTTGTACACAGCTCAGAGGAACAACTGCTGAGCAACACTGTTGACACATACATCTGCTCCCCAGTTACAGCAGCTAGTTTCAGCACACCATTCAAACTATTAACTTTTTTGTACAGATACAGCAGTGAAAATAATAGTGTTTTTTCCTCTTCTCCATGGTTCAACAATACAACCATCAGTCAGATTTAATGGCCTTACTGAAATAATCAACCCAAGTTAACTGACAACGACTTTTCCTCAAGTGTTCTTCCCTTGGAAAAAATTTTGTTTAAAAAATTAGACAAACATATCAAGAAGTTGACTAGATGACTGAGAAAAAGTACTGCAAAAAGAAACAACAGGTGACAATATAGTAGGCAGCCTGGAAGAGCCAGGCAGTTATCCAGACAGCCTAAACAGCATACACATAAAGCAGAGTGATCTAGGAAATATTTCCTCGCAAGGGATAAGTGGTTCATTGGGTTCTCAGACTGCTGTATTACTCTCATCAGCAGGGCAGGAGCACGATGATGGTCTGCAGCTCAGAAATTCAAGTGTCTTACTGTTTGCAACATGCTGTTCACTTACACACGTCTTCACCTTTTAAAATAGAAATTACAGCTAATATCAGTTTAATTCAATCAGATTTATTCAATCAGATTCAGTGCTTAGTTTGAAAGAGAGGTTAGTGCAGAAGTTATGCAAAAGGTGCCTAGAGATCACAGTTTGCTCTACACACAGTGAATGCAGTATGATTTTTGGAGTATTTGCAAAGGCTCTAGCTACAAGAACACAAAAAAAAAAATCTTCAGCTAAACCCCACAGGAAGATCAGCAGTGCAACATCAGTGCTCTCAGACTGATCTTGTTCCTAAGCAGAGCACAGCACAGCTCACCTGAGTGCTGCACATCCACAGAGACTTCTCTCATGCCTCATCATTTCTACACTACTTCCTCAGCTTTACTTTTTAAGGACTCATCGCTGCTGCGTTCAGTACTCACCCATTCCCTCATCATCCTACAGAACAACGCAAGCAGTATTATTTTTCACCGGATTTCTTTCTTTTTTTTCCCCCATCTGTATGCAGCTCGGCAGGCATGAGGTGAGCAGAACCAAAAAAACCCAAAGCTAAGAGTGTTCTGACCAAACACAGCTACGGTCAGAACGTGAAAGTTCCCCGACTTACAACACTTCCTGCACGGGAGGAAGAGCCGTGCGTACATGGAAATCCCCGCCGCCTCTTCGCAACAATTGTTTCTAAGTTTCTCCCCGCGCCCATAAAGCGGCAGCCCGCATCCTCTTGCGTGCTGGCCGCTCCCAGCCCCCGGCTCACAGAGCTCTGCGCTTTACACACCTCGTTCCACACCTGGACCCGCTCTTAACTGGTTTGCTTTCAGGCGCTGGGAGCGGGAAAGAACAGCGAGTAGGGTGAACTCCCCGACCCCGAAGCAAGTTTGGAGGACTCGAATCCGACCGAGCGCATCTACTCAGAGGATTACCCCGAGCACTGCCTATTGAAGCCGTCCAGCTCCGCAAACCGCAGCCGGACTGAGCCACGGGGACAGAGCGAAACGAGCAGCACAGCCGCGACCCCGCTCGCACCGATGGCAGCGGGCCGCCCCGAGCTCGGAAGGAGCGCCCCAGGGGGTGGAGGGGCGGTACTCACGTATCGGCTCACGAGGGTCCGGAGCAGGCTGCAATCCATGGCTGCCCGGCGCTCAGGACCGCGCGGGCGGCTGCTCTCTGCTGCCGCCGGGCCGCCCGGCTCTCCTCGCGTGCCACATGCAGGGAGCCGCGCCCGTTCCCCCCGCTCGTCGCCGTTCCGGCTAAGCCGCGCGCTGACAGCCGCCGCTGCAGCGCGGCGCCCCGCGGCCCCTCATGCCCCACGGCGCGGCTGCCGCGATGCTTTCGACGCCGAGCAAGAGACGCAGAGGAACGAAAGGCACCGACACGCAGCCCGCCCGCCTGGCCGCGCTCCCGCCCCTCGCTGCGCCCGCCCCAGGGCTTTATCCGGCGGGCGGGTCCCGCGTCGCTCTCCTCGCCGCCACCGCCCGGCCCGGCTCGCCCCGCGCCCGCTTTGATCTCGGCCGGGCTGCCCCAACCGCGCACGTCACGCGGGGCGGGCGGGCATGCGCGCGGTGACACCGCCCCTCCCTCCTCCCCTCAGCGCTCGAAGCGGCCGTACCGCCCGTGGTTCCGAGGAGCGCCCGCCCGCCCGCCCGCCGTGGGACGAGCTGCAGCCGTGCTCGCCGGCAGCTGAGAGAGGGCGGTTTGGGGGGTTAGAGCCGGTAGAAAGACATCTCGGCTCCTAAAGGACGTTGTAGTCCCGACAAACCGAGCAGGAGTGAGGGGCGTGCTGAAGTTTGCCTCCACTGTTGTGTTTTCATGTCCACCGTTGTTTTAGGCATGCCTGGGGACTCGCTCAGCTTTGCTGAAGTCCAAGTGTAGTCTCAAACAAATTCAGTATTTCTTTCTGCGATTCAGAATGACAAATCAGGCTTTAAGCTAAATGCGTCCTCTAAAATTAATGGGAACTTCGTGCTGTCATAAAATTCAAGATGTGGCTGAAAAGTCAACTTTAAATAAAGCAAACAAATCCCTTTATACGCTCAGACTGAAAATCCACTCCTTTGGGCAGCAGTCACACCGGCTGCTCTGTGTCACCAAGCTCTGCCCAAAGCTGCTCAATTGTCACTCCTTGCACCATTCAGTCACTCTCCAGGCACTGCATAATCCTTCCAGCCCGAAGAGAACCCAAACTTTCAGTACAACCTACCTCTGCAGAAAACAAATAAAACAAACAAACAAGCAAAAACACATACAGAAATCGTGCTATTTGTCATTTAAGAAGAAGGGCATATGTCTGATTCTTTCCAGGTCACCTTTAATTTAGATGCGTTATATATGTTCAGCAGTTTTTAGACTGCGAAATGTATAATGTGCAGTAAGTGCAGTGCGGTCGAGCTAATGTTGCTATTCAAACTCCAAAGTGGTGTTGGTCTGAAACCCAATGTTTTTCAGCTCAGCTACCGCTAATAATTTATATTCCTTTTGCAGCACCTGCCTTTTTCATGCTCCTATTTATAGTCCTAACACTTCTGCAACATAGGTTTCTGTTCCTTTATTTCGCTTTCAAGAAGTTATCACAGAAAATGAAAGGGATAAAAGGAATTAAAAGAGCCATGAAACAACAGGATTTTTTTTTTTCTTAGAATGAGCAGTTCTGTGTGAGTTAACCCAAAAATACTTTATATATATGTATACGTATATTTTTACATAAACAATTAGATATCAAAATAATACTCTGATTATATCATCACTCTTTAAGAAATTAGGTTTTTTGCAAAAATGATAAAAATACCTAATTTGTGAATTAGGTTTCATTGAAAATGTCAAATATTCGGGCTGCTAAACGTTAGCAGGGAATGTAGTTACTTTTTGTGATACTTTTCTCTCTGTCCATTCCATTTTCTAAGAACCACAGAATTGTAGAGGTAGAAAGGGACCTCTGGAGATCACTGAGTCCTGCCCCCACCCACCCGCTTGACTCCTGCACTTTAGATGTTTGTAAATGGTAGTGAGATCCCTCTCATCCTTCTCCAGGCTGGAGAGTCCTACGTCTCCGAGCCTTTCTTCGTGAATTTGTTGGTATGGCATATTTGCATTTTGTGATGTTTTCACAAGTTACTCCATTTTTAATGAGACCTTGCCTTTAGTTATCCCAACATTATTAATTACTTTGCTTCTTACCTGGATTTTGAGTGAAATTGAATTTCAATTATTAACTTTAGCCTCATACTGCATCAGGCAGCATTTTTGGCAAAAAGTGAGGCTACGGATCTGTGCCTCTCCTAAAAACTGGAATATCTGTGAATTTTTTCAATTCAAGACTAGCGTAGAACCCCATGTCTTCTCATCTTAGGTAACCGGGATGGGGCTGTGAGAAACGTTTTCCTCAGATCCAGAACCTGGAACTCACTCAAAGGTGTAGATCTCACCAGGAGACAAATATTTGCCATGTTTTCTAAGGTGAAAGTGGGATCACTGCTTCCGTTCTCACTTTTTCCCTCAGTCAAGGACAGGGAAAAGGGTCACACATTCTTGGATATAGATTTGCCATTTCCAGGCTACTGCTCAAGCTAAGTTGAGACATTATCATGACCTTTCTGTTGAAGATGTGTCACTGTTCTCTTAAGAAAAGGAGTACAGACGGATCCTGAGCACATATTGAAGTCCCAGCCTGCATTGGTTGTCCTTTTTACCTCATTTCTACCGAAAGGAAACTTATGAGTGCAGCCCAGAGAGGATGGTGCTGGTAGCCCCACTGCAAGTTAGCACAGCATGCCCTTGCTGACTGAACTGTCTGTGTGCACAAAGAACTGAGCAGTAAATGCATGTTCCTTTTTGGGTGATAAGTTCCTCTGGGGTTAATAAGTCACAGAGCAGAGTGTTTAGGTCATACTTTGGATCTTAGGCACCTCAAATCTGCCTAAGTCAGGCTTAAGGTGCCTGAGTCCTTTATTGGATCTATCCTGTAGTGACAAGCAGAAGGTCACATTGTGACTTTACAGTCAAGCCAAAGTAGGAGCCTTGATCATATCGTTCATGGATTTGTTCTGCTTATTATGCAATGTTTTACTTGTAAGCAATTTATTAACCTACCAGTCTTTGTCTTTGAATATGCCATTACACTTTTTTTCCACTCCTAATATTTTAAAAAACAGATTTCTAAAATTAGTTGTATGCTTTCTCTATCTTGTGCAACCTAGATGTTCTTTCTAAATGTCCTGCTTTTCCGCCTGCAGATTAGTTCTTTCTGTTCTGTTGCTCTTCATATCTCTTACTTGTTCTTGTTATGACTCTTCCTGATCTATTACTTGCCTCTCAGCCTCCTCCAACCTGCCCAGCTAAATTACCGAGTGCTCTAGATTTTACTACTTAGTACAGAATCACACATCCCTTTTGATTTACTTATCAATACATCTCACTTGAAACATTCTGCTTGTTGTTTAAATAGCATTAGACACCAAGGTGAATATTTTAATATGCAAAATATTTACTTTTCTATTGTACAGCTGCATTCTCTGCTACTTTGCAATCCCTCTTTGGTTAACCTTGTTTTATAATTGCACTGAAAATGCTGGGAAACTGGTCCAACCGCAGCAGCTCACTTCATGCTGAATTCTTTCCTTGAGGCAGCAGTGCTTTGAAACTTTGGTTTAATGTCTCATCCTTGGAAAGTGGAAAAGCAAGGTTTTAGAGCATTACGTAGCTGCCAGGCCCTCGTAAAGTTCCACAGTTTCCTTGGGTATAGTGATATACTGTACACTGAAAATACGGTAGTCATCAGAGGCACAAGATTTCTAAATACTATGTTTAGCATCTGTTTAGATTCCTGCTCCCTAATACAATAATGACTACACACCTCCGAGGCAAAGTGGGTAAATACTTTTTGAAAAAGCTGTAAATGGCAAGAGTTGTCTTGGCTGTATGTGAGAACACTGTGAGAAGATTGAAGCAACAGAGCCTGAAAAACCGTTAACGTATGCATCTCACCTGCCTAGCAGTTTCTGTATGCTTAGAGTGAAATTACTCATCGTGTGGTGCTTTTGGCTTTTCTCTACAAATACTTCATTTCTTGAGTCCATCCCTCTACTACATTTCTGAGAAGCTGATCAGAGGAACAACTTCTTCCCTTTCTCATGTCTACACCATGTATTTAAACTAGTTAATTTGTGTTAATAAGAGAAATTACTCTCTGCATGGAACAGGTGTTTGCAAATTCATCTACTGCAAATATGATTTTCTCACATCCTTCTGCAAATTCTTTGTGAAAATGACACCAATTTTGAGGAGTCTTTGTCTCAAGTAAAAAAAAAATCACTTTGAGGTGTTTATGATGGATGGATGGATGTACTTCATTAGAAGAATGTGATCAATGGTTATGGCAGTATTCTCAGGGTGCAGTAACTGTGCAGAGCAGTTGACAAATTGAAGATGAAACAATGTAAAGCGTGAAGCCAAAGAGAGTAAAGTGGCCAGCATCAAGCTGTTTCCTGATGATCAGTTGAGTGGCCCAAAGGACACAGGATTGAAGACCACTTCGCTCTCCTGTGACATTCTTTGTCTAGATCTGTTTTTATGGTTTGGTTTTTTTTTTTTCCAGAAAGTTCATGTGAAAATGAGAACTGTTTCTGACTTTTTAGTCTCTCTGTTCCCAACCTCTGGCAAGAACGCATATCTTCTGGTATTCTCAAATGCTAAATGCATTGTCATTATGGCTATATAAAATTCCCACATCCTTGCTAATAAAGGTGACTTTTGTTACATAATTTCTTTACAAAATCATCTGAAGGAATATAGTTTAAATTCTGAGTATCAGACACAATCGAATGGATGTTCATTAAAATAACTTGACTGCCAGCTCAGGCAGTTCTCTGCAATTACAACCAAGATTTGTCCATCTATATTACCTCTATATGTGTTTCTTAATAAATTACGGGGAAATCTTTGTCATTAGCAAATATATCTTTGCAAGAGATCCAGTCCTTGTCTGTCACAAAGTAATCCTCATCATCAGGAGAGGTAGAGCATTCAGGAAGATCTTTCTAGTGACACTGAACAGTAGGCAGTCCAGTCACAATGGACCATTTGCAAGAACTCATCCATTTCTGGGAAACAGTGTAGTAAACTCGTAGAAAGGGAAACCAGCCTCCACCAGAGAAAGCTTCTCATGGGAAGAAATGCTGTTGGCTGCTATGGTTACTAATGTGATGTTCCATTTAATTCCTTCTCCGCTCACCTGCTTTCCCATTCAAACACCATACACAAGTACCTTCATACATATTTGGTTTTGGAATTGCGACAAATCTCATTAGTCACAGCCGTGCATAACCAGAGTGGGGGAAAGAAGTGATATAAATGAGAAGAGAATAAACTGAAGAAAGGAAAGTGCTGGATTCTGTAGGTATTGTGAATAATATTCTGACCTTGCTGTGTGAACTGTTTTCTCTGCACTTTGGGCTTGCATTAGCGTTAGCATTGCCTTATGTCTGTATTTTACACTTCATTGCGTTGATCCGGCAATGAACTCCCCACAGTCAGAGTCCTGTGACTGGAGAGCTGAGTGCAGTGTCGGGATCTAGATGAGGAAAGTATTCTGTTTTATTTTTGGTTTCTTAAAGGGACAGGATATTATTTTGCTTTGATCTTTGGTAGTACATCACTGTTCTGACTCCCACCACTGCATACAGGTTTTTTTTTCACCTTTTTCATTGCTCTGATGAACCTGTCTCAACTATTTAATGCATTCTACACTGTTAAGCTGTCAAATTCCAAATAAATTATATATCCTGGGGATTTTTTTCCCCTCAAGAATCAAGAAACAAAAGACTACTGTTTACAAAGCATATGAAAATTCCTGTTACATTCCATGATAATAACCAAGCAGAGGGGTTAATACAACTAGCTTTCATCATAACATATTTCCAGGTTAGGAAATAGTTTTGGGCAGTATTTTCCAGTAAAAGAAGCACATAGCTGATCTTCCAGAAGAACAGTAAATAAAAAGGTTTTCACTTTCTGTCCACTTTAATGTCATCTGTAAAATTACCTTTGTTCTGATGCAGCATTCAGTCGAAGCTGGAAGAAATCTTTTAGTGGTTTGTTCTTTCCCACCAAATAAGGCACTAAATATAGCAGTATCAGCATTCTGGGCTTCGAGAAAAATGTGGTTCAGGCTTCTCAAGAATGTCTGCATTTTCTCCTGACTGTGTTCAATTTGTTTTATAACTCTTTGTTTAGGAAGCATGAATAGTTACAAATCAATAGATAAAGTACCAGAAATACTAAACACTACAAAAATGAACTTTTTGCTTAGATAAAAATGATGGAGTATTCAGTCATCAGATTTTCCAGTTTGAAAGTTACACCACTTGCAGGACAAAGTCCTAAGAAAGGCTCTGAGTCCTGCAGTCTAGGGCAAGCTGACTTGTCCCATATAGAGCTGCCTGCGATACCTTTGCATCATCCTGCTCTTCTCGTCGCTCCTGGTTATTATTAGATGCTGCACTCTCACGTGCTGGGAGCAGACACAGCAGGGCTGGGGTGGTGATGGGAGGAGGATGTTCTGGGAGTGGTTCTTCTAGCCCCTGCAGACTTCACAATGGCCCCTCACAGGCAGCAGGATTGGAATTAGGATGGCTGCATTACGTATTCCTTTGTTTCCCAAAGGTAAATCCTGGATGGCAGTGGCACAGACCCCACCTCTTTCATTTCCTTTGTCCAAAAGGCATCAGCATTTTCTTACAGATGAGCAAATATACCAGTATTCAAAGAAATGTTTTCAAATGCATTTTTGCCAATGTTTTCAGTATTAATGCTCTATATGTGTCTTTTTTATGTGTGTGTAGCAAGTAATGAAACCTGCTGCTAAGACCACAGCTTATTTCACTGGGAAGATCTAAGACACTACTATGTTTTCTCTTACTGCAGCTAGATCTGGCTGATGTTCTTGAGCACTGCAGAGGCTTGGCATGATGTGTGTTGTGTGTACTGGGAATCTTGCTGTGAGGGAACGTGGTGAGACTTAGCATTTCATAGGCAGGCTTAATGAAGTGTATGAGATCCCTGAAGCTTTCAACCATGACAACATTCAATTCCATCATCTCCCTTGCTGTGAAATGTGTAATGGCCACAGCCATTGCTTTTATTTTCCTGCAGGGGTTTGACTGTAACTGCAGTAAAGTTGCTGTTACAAGTTTGCTCCAACTTGTCATTTGTGTTTTATAAATTGTTTTAGTTAAGTAGGTGATAATTCTATGAAGAAAGATTCCTCCTGACAGAGATGCACTAGCAGAAACCTCTACATCCATACAAAAAGACTTATAAAAATCAGAATTAGAGTTGCAATAAAAAAAATTGTATTAAAATGTCTATTGTCTTCTCTCTCTTTACCATCATATTGACTGTTGACTAATAAAATACGACTATATTATATATCTATAGAAGTTTGAATTCCACATATTCCTATAATATTCCTGTTGCTCAAAACCTGCAGAGGAAGGGAGGAATGGGAGCTAGTCTGTTTCAGTCTGGTGTTCTGTATAGACAAAAATATTCACTGGAAAATCAAGGAAGTGCCTGAGACCTCCCAGCCTCTTTATGAAGTTTACAAGTGAAAGGACATCTGTGTAGCCTGTCAGCAGTGAGGAAATTGTATGACTGAAAGCAGCTTGCTCCCACACAGTATGTTTAATATCTTTGTTGTTGTTGTAGTGCAAGTTTGTTCTTCTGCATCTTTGTTTCATGTAACAGCTGTATATATTTCATGCTAATTAGAAAAGGATTAATGAACTGTGATGACAACATTTGTGCCTGGCCACGCTACTTCCAATAGCTGTCAGTCCTGAAACCAGCACCCGACTGATGGCTGTGAGGGAAGGAGTGCCAGCCAGGAGTGTGAAACACAGTGTGAAATGCTTGGAAAAGGAGAGATTTTATCAAGAGGGAGTGCTCTGCAACATGTCACTTCCTGAGGAGATGTGATGACTGCTTCTGAGGGAGCTACTGCTTCTGTGCCACTGGGCTTACAGTCCTGTTTGGCAAACCAAAGCTCCTTCTGCCTTGGTATACTCTGGATTCTAACCTGTCTGCTGGAATAGAATATCTCTTGGCAAGAGATATCAGATGGTATCACCTCTTCAGTAGCTGCAAGTCTTCTCTGGAACCAGGCAGAGACTGTTGAAAAGGGAGATTTGACTTTCTAATGTCCAGAAAGGTGGGACAAAATGAAATACACTTAGGTGGGAATTATTCCAGGGAACCAGTGCTTAATAGTAGAGAACTAATAGTGAAGGTGGATAATACAAGAGAGTGTTTAAGAGGGATATATCTGGTAGTAAGTTAAATGCTACTGTTACATGCTACCAGCAGCACCAGATGCTCTATAAATAGAGATGTATACTAGGGCAGTCCTAAAGCAGTCATTCACTGTTGGCTGATCTTAATAAGTCAAGGCTACTGTTGCTTTGCCCCATTTTTGTTCTACTGCTTCAGTAAAACTGGCTGTTGCTGGAAAGGATGGGAATGTAACAAGTGTGTTGTAGCATAACCTGTGTCTTCTATGACTAGCGCTTTAAGCTCCTTGAGTGAAAGGAGATAACACAAACTACTTTCTTGAGCATGCTTCTTTCTTTCCTAAAATATCTGTTTACTAGCAGGTTACTACCTCAGATTAGGTCACCTCTTCTATGTTACCACAGAAATGCAATGTAGCTGATATTTCCTATCCATGGAAATACAGTAGTGATTTGAAACCATGCAAAATGTGAGTGCCATCCTGAATGGCACAGGCCTGACCTGACTCATTTGAACCAGGAACTGTGTGTGCATGTGTGACATTTCCAGGACTAATAAGCCTGGCAAAATGAGTCTTATAATGGGTATTGATTTATAACTAGATGTGGGAGGTTTTTTTCATGGTATCGTGCTGCTGTTGAAATTGAATTTGAACAATTAGAGATCACTTTGCCTCCCCTGTACAGAGAAATTCCTGAACAATGAGCAATTGCATGTGCTGCAGAAATTCTAGATTTCTGCTTTAATTTTCCATATTGCTTAGAGAAAGAAGTAAGGGAAATGTCAGCTCATTCCACTCTTTCCTGTGTTTCCCCTCCCCCCTGTTGTTCCCTGTTCTTTGGAAGGAGAAGGTGGTTCAGGCTACCAACCAAAGGCAAGATATTAAGGGAAGAACCCAGCAGTGGGAGACTGATTTATGAAGGCTTCCCTGCTTTGAGGTCATGAATCAGGATTCTTTCCTTGTAATACATAGCCTTTAGGCTACCTTTTTGTCTTTGCCTGCTACCGTGCAGTTCCGCTGACATCAGTGAGCTGGTGTGAATGTAGCTGGAATTAATTTGCTCAGCACATGTTATCAGTCTGAAAGACTCCTTGGATTCCCAAGGAACAGCCTTAAGAGTGAACGGTTGGCACTACAGAGAGAAACGACATGAGCAAGACTTGGGGAACTGTAAGCTAGAGAGAAGAAAGGGGATGGGACATAAGGATGAAATGGAACAGAGAGAGGATGGATATTTGATAGCTTCATATTTATCACTTAGTTCCTGGCCTAATTATTTATAAATGTATACACAGCTACTTACACACAAACTACACTTTTTCTGTTTAACATTTTGATTACAGTAATGCCCTTTAGCACTAGTCACTGTATATACATACACAGTGATACAAAATCCTGGCAGCTGTCTGATAATGCATTAAATGGCTGATGCATTAGATATATATATATAGCGTGCCTATGGGGTGATGCAATGCATAGATATTATATATGAGTGTACATTAAGAAGAACATTACTGCTGAAAAGGAATTTGAATACAGTAGTAGCTGGAATCCTATCACTCTGTTACATTCTATATCCTCTAAGGGTTAGAGTTATGGGATACATAAGCTAATTTTAATCCAGAAGCAGCATGCATTGTCTGAGTTCCATGCCTAGGTTACTGCCAGAGCCCAAGCTGGTGACTGTGAAGAGATTTTGTATTGGCCCTCGAACAGCTCTGTAGTTTTTAGACAAGCCCTTAATGGCACCGAAACCCCTGATAATGAAAGCATTGGTTAAGTCACAGTACTTTCTATTCAGCCTCAGACTCAGCAGGCAAGCGAAGGCTGTGGGAGTACTGTGTTACACTCAGAAGTTTTAAAAAGCAAACAAACAACGTTTTATCTCACGGCTGTGCATCAGCTGGTATCAGCAGGACATATTTAGCAGTGTTTATACAGACAGCAAACTGGTAATGGGACTTCAGCAAGAGTCAGTGAAGTAATCTGACGGGAATTTTTTAAGAAACCTTTTATTTTGCAGTGAAAGCAAGCCTGGGCATTTTCTCAGCATGGAATTGGAAACTGCTAGAAGTATGAGTATCAAATTGGTTTATTATTGTGTTTGTTACATAACCAAAATACTGTAAAAATAACTTCACTGAAAAGTGCAAGAAAATAACATTTACTAATAAAAATATAGTCATGTTCAAAGTCTTAGGGTGCTGTACATCTGCTAATGCAAATGCATTAAAAGCCTAGTCTGCCCTGGATTTTTATGTGAAATAGTGGGCAGAAAATAGCAAAAAGCAGATTGCATTAGACCACTAAACTTCTGATTTTCTTTTAAAAAGGCCCCTGTCCCAAATACACAGGCATTTTTACTTGAAATAGGTACTACTTATTGCCCCTTTTACTGAGGTATGATGTACATTAACAAAAGCGTTAACTGTGCTTCCTTTTTGCAAAGTCTTTCCCCATTTTGTGACACAGTGGTGTGATTTTGCAGGACTTCCTGCATGATGTACATTTTCCAGGTGTTGCAGTCACTACTGACAAAACTGAACAAGTGTTTTTTTTATACAGCCTGCTAAATTTGCCAGGAAAAGGTAATTACATGTCAAACTTTCTTCCGCAACTAAGGTTAAAAAAAAGTGCTTTTTGAGAAAACATCCTTTCTCAACAAGCTTGCATGTTATACTGCCTGAACTGATAGGCTGCCAAGAATTATTTAGTAAAAGCTAGAAAATTTGGCATGGTTTTCTCTCAAAGGCCTGTGAATTATTCATACATCTGATGCAGGCACATGTGAGGTGACTGATTTATTGTGCTCGACTTTTTGTGTCTTTGACATTTATATCTTAAAACCAAAACAGCCTGGAATTCCACAGCACTTCATTGCAACCACAGGGGTTTGTCCCTCCAGACTTCTTTTGTGCAGGGCAGGATTAACAGTAAAGGACAAATAACTGAGAAGTGGCACAAGCACACTCATCTCACACTTAAATGTGGCATTTAAGAGTAAGGAGATGTATTGTTTCTGATAGGTAGGTACCAAAACTGTCATAATCTGATGTCAATTATGCTGAAATTAGTTTCTGTGATCTGTTTCAAGGCAAGATGCAGCATGAAACCAGCAAGGGGGAGTCAGGAGACGGCAGCTTGCAGAATAAATCCAATCCCGTGCTACATTATTTCTTAACTTCCACTCAGTAGGTGAAATTCTGTCTCATTCTACAATGAAAGGGTGGAGAGGGGAAGTAGGGGAAATCAGACATATCGAGAAGGCTTAACTTCCTTAAATCTGGCCAGTAAAAATCATCTTCTGTATTAGCTAAATTGCTAGGTAAAGAGAAAGGAGATGCTTCAGAAATGCTTAAAAATACTATTTTGATCCTATTCTTGAAAAAGGATTATTAAAAAAATTCTATTCTCTTTAACAGAAAAAGGAATAGAGTGACTTTCTAGGATGCTGTTATCTTGAGATCACAATCCTGAGAAGTGTTATGCTGCCAGGAATAGAATCTCAAAGAAACTAAAGGACTTGGCCAGATTTACAGGATCACTTATTAAAAGTAAAGCTCTTATGAAAGGAAACAGTAAAGAGCCAAAACAGTCTGCTGTCATCTAGGATTCACTACAATCCCTTTGCTACTCAAAGGACTCAAGCTTCCAGAAATTACTTGATTTGTGCTAATATGATTTATAAGCTATCATCAGAATTGATACTTTATACTAGAAAATGTAACACTGAGGTTGTGATGATTGATACATGACAGGATGAGGCCAAATGCATATTAAAAATGAAGTAATATATTACAGCCAATAAAAAGACTCAATTTTATGATTATCTTTTAGGAATACAAATGGAATTTTATTAATCCTGCAGCAACTCACTGGTTCAGTAAGATCACTGTAAAATGATATTATGCTTCACCCAGAATGAATGCAGTAGTCCTGTTCAGAACAGAAGGGTGTAATGATAAGCAATTAAACAGTACGTTGGCTTTCAGATAAGAATAGTCTAGCATACAGTTATGAGACAAGAAGGAAATGTCTTTACTTTTACAGGATTTTGCCTCGTTTCCATACCTGATGCTGCCATGATTTTTCTGGTGGTTGAGGTTAGAGATAAAAGGTATCTTCTCTGAAGAGTGGAAGTGGTCAGTCATTCTGAAGAACAGAGGAGGATCAGGAATATAAATGACTTTTTCAGACTCTGAATTAACTTCCATTATGGTGGTTTTAACTGCTGTCATACTTGAGTCCTTTCCTCCATGAAAAACTCTAGGTCAGGAAAGATTTTAGAGATTAGATACAGCAATCCTTAAAGTAATATTTATACATTTTTAAAACTGTTCTAGATAAGAATATAATGAATGAATGAGTATGAAGGGCAGCTGTTTCTCTTCCTTTCTGTGCAACTTTAGAAAACATACCTATTTCTGTTCATCTTTGTTTGTCTGTCAGGGATTGCAGAGCTCTGGAAGTAGTTTCATCCAGTTCTCCTGCTGTTTCTACGGTTTTCAGGCTCAAACTAAGAAATTAGCTGCAATTTTCTGTACGTATTCTCTACTGTTTCTTAACCTTGCTATAAAGATTCAAAAAAGGATTATTACGAGACCATGCCCTTCAATGTAGCTTACTCTGTAGTATTTTCTATTGAATCCATGAGTCCAGATAAATCAAATCCACAAATTTTGGCTGTGTTTCATGCATATGGCTTGATTTCAACCATGCTTAACTAAAATTAGATTGCTGAATTCAGTTCAGAAATTTCTGCTTGTTCAGCCAAACTGAAGCTCAGTGAAATTAATCCAAAAATATGCTGGTTCTGCCAGCAAAATGAGTGTATCTCCACTGCTCTGCGTACTATTCCAGACTTTCCTGTAATATTCTTTTGACTGTGACTTAAACATTTGTGGCCTTATTCTGTAATTCCTCTCTCAGTTGGACATGCTTACCAGGTTTAAATAGATATCATACAGAACTGCAACACTGAAAGCAGTTAGTTTCAAGAAACTCAGGATAAATGTTATTGCATGAAATTTTGTCAGATTTGTAAGTCTGTTTGCATTTATGCTTAAAAAAAAAAATTAATGGTCTTAATCCACAACAATACACACCTAGCTTTAATAAAGAGCAAGTAGAAAAATGTACCACTAATGCAATTAGTGGCTTCGTTAAAAGATAATGCTTTTCCTGTGCCCTGTTGGTCTACGTTCTTGGAGAGGAAATTGGCTTAGGTGCTAAGAAAGTTGCTTGTTGATGCCCAGACCCTTAAAGGTCTGAAAGATGTAGAAAAGATATGGGACAGAAGGATCTCCATGTGGGAAGACATTTAAGAACCGTGTAACACTTCTGTTAGTTAAGATGTTTACTTCCTCTCTCACTCAATATCTACTAAGTAGAATTGTTAAAGACTATGTTCACCACTTATTTTCCAAGAAAATGAAAAATGCAGGAACTAAATACGTGTATGAAAGGCTGAAGTAGGTGGGGTTGAGCATAAAGCACAGCAGCCTGAAGCCCAAGCAAAGGGAGGGAAAATCATGGATTCTAATTTCAGTGAAGGATATAAGAACGAGGAGAGGCAAGAGCTGTAATTAGCCTAATATTGCTGAGAGCTAGTGTGTCTTGTTCTCTTGATCTCTGCCCTCTCATGTGTACAATTTGGGAAAAAGTAATTTCGAAAATGATTGAAAAAATGGGACTAGGAATGGCTATTTCCAGCAAGGTTCTGGCCTAACACAGAAGTCAGACACACCTCTGCATAATAATTCAGATAAGGCCCTGTTGGAAGGAATATTTGAAGCCAGTTAGTCCAGACACTCTAAACACGTAGGAGAAGAGGTTGAATATGTTTATATTCTAACCACTACCCTGCTGTGACAGATAGATTTTAGTCTGCTAGTTCATATGTAGTTAAACTAAAAAAAAAAAAAAAAATCAAATCCTGGAGCTTCAAAGGCAAAATGAGATTGATACTCTCTAAAATGTCGTACTTGAATAGCTGACATGCAAATCAGGATACAAAACGTTTGCTTGTTCTTGCTCAGCCAGGTGTGGGCAAGGTCAAAGACGCCCTTAAAACTTTTGGCTCTACTGAGAAAAAATTAGGAAATCTGTCCGGTTTATAGAGGGCAGAGAAGAACCTGAATAGATTAGTAGAAAATGTTATGAGTTGCAAAAGAAGTGGGGATTAGAAAAAAGGTAGAAAAAAAACCTTCCTGACCTAAATGATCTCTCTGGATCAATATTGCATTACTGAATTCTGAAGAATCTTTGATTGAAATCTTTCATATGTTGATTAGGTCTGTAACAAATTCAACTTCAAAATTATTCACAGCATAAAAGGACTTGGATATAAGGAGCTTTGGATACTAAAGGCCAAAAGCTCATTCTTTTGGTTGATAGTAGATGCCTGAGGGGATAAGAAGAGTAAGTCTGAAAGTTGCCAAAAATACTTTTAATTGATAGACTACCAAGATTCTACTTATTCATAGGGAGGTAAAATCTTTGTTGTTGCTGTAAATTATCCAATTTTTTGATAAGACCTAGTCACTTGCTATGAAGCTCAGAATAGGTATGTTCTCCTTACTGTTTCTTCCATTCAAGGCAAGACGGAACAACATTTTTAGTCTTTGTTTGAACAATCCATTTGAATTGTACTCTTCTGTTTTTGGATTTACAGGTAGAACAGTTTCAAGGGAGAAACAGCACTCAGTTTCTAACAGGGTTAGACCTTAACACATTCAATCTAAAAACATTAGTTGTTAAACTCCCAGTGACTCTCACTTGGCATTCTTAGCTGAAAGCAGTAGGCAAAAAACTTGCTTTCTCTTGAGTATTTGCTACCAGAGAAAAGGCTAAAGGATATAAATAAGAGTTTGACCAGTACAAACACAGGATATTATACTAAAAATACTTGAGAGTGTGGTTTGAAATTTGCTGGACTGCTAGCATTCTCTCTCCTAGCAGTGGAAAGCAAGAACACCTGATATTAGGTTCTATAGCTGACTAAGTATAGCAACATATTTTTTCCTCAGAACAGCACTGTGAAGCAGAGAAAGTCCTTTTCTCCTCACATGCCAAAGGAAACTGTAGAAAAACCATTCATGGAAAATTTCATGTCATTGTATGTCTTTATTTTATGCCCTGATTTTATGCCCAACTGCCCATGTTATTTAAATGCAAGTGTATGATGTGGAATGAAATCTAGGAGTGGCTCTTACACAGTGCTGTTACCAACACTGAAACGTACCACACACCGCCTCACTGTGCTCACAAACACTGTTGGGTCTCTGCAAACAATCAGCAAGCATCAATGAATGTCAGTGGGTGCCATTTTTTCTGCGTGGAGGAATTCAGTGACACACCTTTGCTTCATCTGCACTTCCACATCAGATGCCATTTTGTCTGACTGCCCTTCTGCTGCCATCTGTCACATGATGTCACAGAATATTGGCAGGAAAATACAATTTCTACTGCCATACCACCAATATCAGCCTCTGAGTGGTGGGCAAACATACTAAAATAGGAGGCACTGCTTTTTGAGTAGAAATCTGTACTAGAGGAAACTGAAACTCCCATATATCCCCCACCAATTAGTCGTAGCTTCTGTCTGTGCTGACAACTTCATAAACACAAAAAAAGAAGTGCATTAAGGCCTGGGGCAGGGATTGAGGTTAGCTAAAGAAATACTGTAGGATTTATGTACAGGAGGAAATATTATCTCGATCTCCTAGTGGGAGGTCAAACTTCCCTGTCTTCTGTTATAGAAGAAAGAGAGGTAAAAAATGTTACTTCCTGGGTTGCTATTATGGTTTCAGATCAGGTCTACTATATTTACCCTAGTATAGCCTTGTGAGATGCTAAATTGCAAATGGGTATAAAACTACAGAGTAAGTATAAGTTAAATCCTTTGTTAAAGTAACTTCATGCTGTCGGCACTGATTCTTCTATTTTCTTCAGAAGACAATCAATATCTAGATCACTGGAGATCAGATTTATATCAGCATCACGTGATAGCTCCATAGTATGTATGACTGTGTTTCTTACAGAGTCATGGACTGAAGCATCTTGATTTTCTCAGCTATGTTAATCATGATTTTTAAGAGAGGACATTTATATAATTGCTGTAGGAATGTGTAAATTGGGACATTATTAAGGCTGAAACCAGCCACATTTCAAGGCAAAAATATTAAATTCCTTATCTATGAGATAAAAAGCTGGTGTTATTTTTCTTTTATTGCATTTATTTTTAAGAACTTGTCATGCCTCTTAAGAAGACTTGAAATTCAACACTGTGGAAAATGTAAGTAAATTAATTAATGCTATTTATTTTTTTAACACAGTACAATTATATAAATTTTTGCCCTAATGATTACAACTGATACATATGAACAGCATTCTGTGGACATCTGTGGCAGTTAAAAAAAAAATGTAGGAGCTGTTAAAGCTTTGCCAAGACAGAGAAACTAATGTGGCCTGCTGATTAATTTTATGTAATAATGCCATCACAAATGTCAATCTGACTGCACATTTTAATTGTGTACTCAATCTTACTTGCAATTTTATATGAATATCAATTCAAATATTTAAATGAGTACACTATATTTAAAATCTTTACTACATTTGAAAGATAAAATTTTGTTTTTTGTTGTTGGGTTTTTTTTTTAACTCATAGAGTTTTATAATAACCTGAGTTGGAACGGAGCCATGAGGATCATTGAGTCCAACTCTAGACTCCAAAAAGGGCAACCTAAAAGATATGAGATAAACATCCATATATTTAGATGTACCATATATATAAAAGTATTGTCCAAATTCTTGAACACCTACAGGCTTGGGGTCATGACTACTCCCCAGGGGAGCCTTTCCAGTGCCCAATCACATTCTCAACTTCTCATGTTAAATTTTAGTGTCTTATGTGATGTTTCAGCTGATATTTGACACTTCAGCTTGGTTCCTAATACGCATCTTGTTTTCCTGTATATTATCACGGAGGTGTATGGTCTGTATCTCTGAGCTGCATACAATCATAGCAATTTATAACCTATACAGTTGTATGTCAAATGCATAAGAATTGTTTTACAGATTAAAGAGCTTTGAGTATAGAGATTTTATTACTCCAGTTTAAGACATTCTTCTTATGGTACCAGAATTAGTGCTCCTTTTTAACATTACAGTCCAACTTAATTTCTTGGCACTGAGAAACTCTTCAAATCTTGGTTAGTTTAAGCACTAAGACAATCCAAGAAAATTACTGTTAATCTTTAAATTCTAGAGGTAAGGGCTTCATTGTAATACTGTCACATTGTAATACTGATAACTGTAATATTTAGTGAAATCTTGATTTAGAGTGGAATATGTTAGAGCTACAATAACAGATGTGTTTTGTATACATCATGACAAAGAAACATGTCAATTGACATTCGTAATGCGTTTGTGTGAAGGTGATTAGAAAAGCATAAATGTAATGTTCTTGAGGAAGTAAATTGCACATTCAAGAAGCATTATCTGCTTATAATTATATAACATGTACTAGTAGTGACAGTCACTACTGGAAGGGGGAGTTGGAAGGAACCTCAAGAGATCACTGAGTCCAACCCCTCTGCTAAAGCAGGTTCCCTATAGTAGGTCACACAGGTAGGCATCCAGACAGGTATTGAGTATCTCCATAGAAGGAGACTCCACAACCTTTCTGGGCAACCTGCTCCAGTGCTTCAGAACCTTTATCATTGAAGAAGTTCCTGCACGTTTGCATAGAATTTCCTATGTTCATGATTTAGGCCTTTGCTCCTTGTCCTATCACTACACACCACCAAGAAGAGCATGACCTCACCCATTTGCCTCTCACCTCCCTTTAGATATTTATAAGCATTAATCAGACCTGCCCTCCCCACCCCCCACCTCAGTTTTCTTTTCTCCATGCTGAAATGACCCAGGTTATTCAGCCTTTCCTCATAAGGGAGGCGGATGCTCCAGGCCCAAAGAACAAGGTCCTTCCATGAACTTCTACTCACTAGTCATCTGTTCTGAACTGACAACTAGTTTCACTACATTTACAGTGAAGTTAAATAACGTCATTCAGAAAATGTATTTGAACTGGTGTTAAGTTAACCCTGATGTATTACAATATCAAAATATTCTTTTTTTTTTTTTTTAACTTATATTTTTACACTTAAACAAGGAAATCTAAAATCTTGTCATTAAGCATGAACTGTGGTTATTCTTAGTGATAGGCTTTGGGTTTTGTTTTTTCAGACCAAGGCAAATAACACTTAGTAATGAAACTAGCTTAGAGTAGTATGTGTGCATTTGTGTGTGTACAGATGCATGATCAGGGCAGGAAATGATATGTGTTTTACAAGAGATTTTAACGTATCTTCTTCCAAAATATATAAAACAGGTAAGTATTCTTTTAAAATCCTATCATTTAAATCACAGAAAGGTAATCAGAATTCTGTCATGCGTATTCATTCCTAGCAGTTTTGGACCTGTAGCAGCTAAAGAAGGCTGTTTTCATTTTGTATGAGCAATTTTCATTCAAAATGAATGGAATGTAGAGCAGAGTTTTCATAATAAGAGATGGTTCTGCCACAGCTCATATTTTCCATTAATAAAAGATACCAGTCATCCCTGGGAGAAAAAATCTTAGCTGTTACTGCCAGTTTTCAGGTGTGCCTCAAAATGAGACCTCTGTTGGCATCTTGAGTCATTATTTGACTTCAGTCACTTCACAGATGCAAGCAGGATGTTGTAAATACACAATCATTTTTAATGTGTATTCCATTAAATCTTTAAGTTTGGCATCGGATACTCATCATCTATTGGAGGCAGATTTACTGGGATTGGCTAAGGGAACTGTAAGTCCATTCTTCTCTCCTCTCAGCCTACCCTGTTAGCACTCATTTGTCATCGTGATGATGACAATAAAGAACATTTACAACAGGGTTTCTTCTGTAGCCACAGCATTACAGTTAAAGCCTATCCATAATAATGCCTTGATTTCTTCAAAACACTTCTAATTTTCTGTTAAAACCTAATGATGCTTCTCCCTGTCTTTCTTTATTCTGAGAAGTCATAAAGCATTACTGTAGTTTATCTGCTAACCAGCTGGCAGGAATCTTAGATGTAAGCTGTCTTATGTCAGGCTGACATTGTGTGTTGCTGCTTTCATAATGCTGGAGGAATGTGGGTGTGCCTTTCTGAATGCACTAAGGTTGCTTGCTTTCTAACACGTTCTCAGCCAATACAATCAGCCATATCCTTCAGAATATGCAAATTCAGAAAACATAAGCATTTTCAGTGTCCTTGGAGTAACCGTGGTGTTCCAAGTGTTGTTCTATCAGTGACTCTTCAGGGCACCAATAGACAGCTGCTTTTTGAGGAGCAGTGATTCACAGTTGATAACATAGCCAGCAATGTAGGGAGCTCACAAGTAAGGGACCCACCCCACTGCCCTCCAGCTGAGGCAAGTTCATCAAGAAGTCAATCCATGAATTGAGGTCAAGTCTAATAAGGCTAACCAGGTCAAATACATGCTCAGTGCTCACTGAGCAGGTCCATGATGACAGGGAAGGGCCAAGGTCAGATTAGGAAGTCCAAAGGTCTGAATCAACAGTCAATGAGTGTGCACAGACATGACTGGAAACTGATATAAACTAGAGCATAGTCCAGGCTAAGCCTGAATGCCCAGAACTGAGAGCACATGGACATGGAGGCATGGGGGTGCAGGTTCCAAGTGAAGGCCATCATATGCTATTAGTGCTCCCTGGCCACTGAGAGGGCATCCTGCAGAAGAGAAACTGCAGGGCCTAGAAGAAAATTGTAGGCTTCAGGACATGTAAATATTCAGAGGCGGATGAGGCCACAACGTAATCTCAGTCAAATGGAATGCCCCATGTTCATGTTTTAAACAAATGAGAAAAATTATGTTGAAATCCACGTCATTGAATCATAACTAATTGTAGACAGGGAAACAAAATGAGGTGAAGTTTCGGTGCCATAGAGTTAAAATAGAATTGTGTGGTATATACCTGAATTCCTTTCGGCAGCAGATGTAGATTCCCAGGAAAATGGCCAAGGATTTTATGAGGACAGCTCTCAGCTATGCAAAATGGATGAGAAAATTTTCCTAGCAGCAAATATATTTGCCCCATCTTGCATCCAAGTCATCATCAAAACTGGTTTGTCAGTGACCTCTAATTAGAGGATTTCAAACCTTTTTGCCGTTATTATCAGATTTTTTTTATTAGTGAAACTAACAAGTAAATACAAATCATTAAAATAATAAAATAACACAGATCCAGGAAAGCATGTTTCTATTTACAGGGAAGATCTAAGAAAATAATTCCTTTTTAAGCTTTCATCTGCAATGGTGTTATTATCAGTCAGCTTTTATTTTCTCATATGTACACACAACTGCTCTTCTGAACATGATCATTTCAGATCTTAAGATAACATTTCACCTACTGTATTCAACACAGGAGTGTAAAATTCAGCATGAGAAGTACATTTCCAGTGTTGTTGAATGCTAAGATAATTGTGCTATGGGTTAGCATGCAAACCAAAAGAATTGTGTTGGAAAGATAGAAGACTACTCTTGTGCATTTAGACTTCCAAAAAAAAATTATTCTTAACATATTTACCATTCTTAGATAGTGATGTGTGTAAAAGGTTAACACTACTGCAGGTGTAAAGATCAAGGGGAAAGCACATAAACCTTGTGATGGAAAAGCTGATGAGAGGATGTTTTCTCCAACTACTTGGCAGCTCTCAGGTCTTACATGGACATGGTATGTTATAAAAAGGGACCAGGATGTTCCTGTCCTCCCTACCTGCTTCCCCAGTTGTAAGCCAGGAACGTATTATAGCTAGAAAGTTCTTGTTTTCAGGGGAATGTAAGATTATGAATCTGTTCAGTCATGAAATATCTGTGAGAAAGAATCTTTACTACAAATTCTGAATGGGCAGGTAATGGATTATCATAGCCACCTGTTTTAATTTCTTTTGTCCTGAGCACTAAAGAGCAATAGAATGTTGTAACAGAAACACACAAGGACTTCAAAGAAACTGAACATAAAGGAAACCTGCTGTCAGAGTCCTTGTCCATATCAAGACAGTTTGGGATGCAATTACCACATCCTCTCAGAGGAATCCTTCCTCTGTGGAGTTCCTTCCTTGTGAACCTTTGGAGATTGGTGAACATTCATTTTCCTTCTTTTGTGACCACCTCCTTGTTGCACTGGTCTCCTCACTTTTGTGCCCTTTACACAAGTACATATGGGGGCCTTTTGGGGGTATGGTCTGAGCTCCATTTGAAGTATGTGCCCAGACTCTGTAGCTCTGAGTTAATATACTATTGAACATGGGCAGATTATGTTAAGATGTCCAAATAGTTTCTACCCTTGTCTGTTCTGCTTCTTCCCCGAAGAAGTGTATTTCCATGACAATAAGAGGTAAAGTGCCTAAAACTATTTAAAATCACATGGGCTTTGGTGTAGAGTAGGCTGCTGAGGTGTGTCACTTTACAAAAGGGAGTAAGCAACCAAAAAACAAATGAGTTCTGAAGTTCTGCACATCTTTTGTTTCTCTTCTGAAACAGGCCATATAGATCCTACTTCATTTATTATTAGAACTTCTCCTAAACTTCTAGACATTGATGTCAGGGAAGGACATGATTTCCGTGGAAAAGTGCTATAGGATACCAGTAGGGAGAATAATTGCAGAAGATAGTGGGAATGTTGTTATTTCATCTAAATTTGAAATAGGAGAACAGGATAGACTGCTAAAAGCAACTCTAGCAATGCAATATCGAGTGATGGGAGAACAAAATGACCTCAGCCTGACCTCAGCCTCATCAAACAAACCATGAGAAAAGTATTGTTGAACAGGAGGAATTTTTTTACTGGAAAGAATACTGAGGCTCTGTGATGGCATCTATAAAGCTAGAGATGGCATAGATCTGTTCTGTTCTGAATAAGAGTAGCAGCAATGATGCATAGATGACAGAGACATCAAAAGATGAACTTTCATGAGACAGAAAGTAAACCCTATCAATAATTTGATTCCTTTATTTAGTCGACAGCTGTACCTAAAATTTATCTCAATTAGACTGACGTAAGATGTTTTAAAGACTGTTTAATTGACATGTGCATTCAATTCTGTGTGAAATGTTCCAGTTAAATATGTTTGTGCCTTAAAAAAATACATGATGTGGTTCACTGAATAATGGTGGAAAATATTTTTCCAAAACTAATGCTATTTTTTCTATACTGTAGACATAATGAAGCTGTTTCTTAGTGCTTTTCTGCAGTGAGCTCTCGAAGCTCCTGATCACTCCTGATCATCTTGCTGTGATATGAAACATTCTGTACTATTTGTACATTGTATCCCTATGAAAAAATTTCAGTATATGAAGATTCTCATGCTATGTATTGTGATGTCCAGACTCTGATATATACAATTAATCATGAAAGCCTTACTTTGCCTCCTGACTCAATGACACAGATTTGAAGTAGGGAAAATGCAACATATCATAATTTCCTCACTGCACGATGACACAGATTTGAAGTAGGGAAAATATAACATATAATTTCCCCACTGAGTACTTTTATGCATTTCTTTACCAGTATTAAGCTTTTTTTTTTTTAATTTATTTTTCTTTCCTGGAATTCATAGCCACTTTTGAATACTTCTAGATGAAAGTAACAGCAGCTAATTATCTTAGCTTTTATTCAAATTCTCCTCTATTATTAGTAAAAACATAAATTGCTTAAGTATCCTATATGTTCTTTTCCAATACATTATCAAGTCTTTTCCACAATTTGAGTCCTATTCCTAATAGGTGCAAAAGGATGAAAGACAAAAGAAATTCAGAAATAATAGCTTAAAAGCCATTAAATGTGCTTCTGACTTACATCATCATTCTTTGCAAAACTGAATTGCTGTAAACAAGGTGGAACTTATCATCTGACAGCAGCAATATGCTTTGACTTCCGATAGACCTATTTCATCACGTCGGTGAGCTATACACAGCAAAAAAACAACAACTTCAACAAAACATATGCAATAAATCTTAAGACCCTTCCTCACACCTGCAGAAAAGAGTCAGGTAAGCAGTTGAGTCTTGCAAAATGTCCTGAAGGTCATCCACTCAACTTCAGGCTCTTGTGCACCAAAGCAGTGAAAGCAGGTGTCCTGCATGCCTCATCTTACCCACCCTCATGTGACATCATGCCTTTTTGATTTGACATATTTCCTCTGACAGGCCTGACAGCGGTGTGTCTTCTCATGCACCCGGGGAATTTGTTGATCTAGGAGATTAAAAAAAAAAAAAGATCTGCAGCTCCCCTGCAGATTCTCACAGTGTTGGGATGTGATGCTTTGGATGGGCTGTGTTGAGCCCTTCAGTCTAAGAAGCGTGTTATTTTTTCCAGGTTTCTAAGGAATAATGTTGGAGGTGTGGTTTTGTATTTTGTGCAGTTAGATCTGATTTCTGTAAACTCTTTATTAGAGTCTGAAACTGAACATCCTCTTGAGATTTATATTCTGAATGTTACTGTCTCTTCTGGCTAGCACTGATGTCACAAGCTGAAATCTCAGATACCTGCCTAAAAAGCACTGACAGTTCATTTGATACTGAACAAATTTTAATCAAATTCAAGTTTATTTCTGTGTTTCTTCTCTTTTCACAACCTTTTCTCCTCCCCCATTGTTGCAAAGTCCTGTTATTGTGGGCTATATGTGGTGAAGAATTGAAGGGCAGATGGGACTGTTTCATATTTAATGCCTTCAGGGGAGCAGAACAAAAGAGCTGTGGAATGTATGTGTGGACCAGCTCAAGTCAAACCCTCCTAAGTGGAGGAAGCAAGAGCCCCAAGAATGAGAGTCACACAGACAAAAACAACACGCTTCTGGTGTAAGAAACCTCACTGTTCTCTTATGAAGTTGGAAAGCATTCAATCAATATTTTGTTGGTCAGAGGTTCTGTTCAGAAGGCCTATGAAGATTAGGAAGAGGAGCATGAGAAAATCTGCCTTTTTTCTCCTCATTTCTCCTGTGTTTCCTGGTGGATGGGCACTAGAGGTACTGAAGCTGAATCTTTTCAGCTGTACTTCAGTGTGATTCATGTTCTTGTTCACAGAGACTCTGTATAATGTCCTGCTTTATCATGTTCAGATAATCCTTGTCTCAGGGTGTGTTGCACTGGTTACCAATCAGTACTGTCTTGTCTTGGAAGCAGTGAAGTGACAGAGATGAGGTAACACAGAACCCTGAGCAAGCTGCGTGCATGGAAGACCTTTTTCCCTTCTGATATCTTCTTCTCCAACTTTTGAGGCAGCTTCATGGTAAACAGTGTACTTCTTGGTCTTCAGTCTGCTCTGCTTTTCTAGCCTCCCTTGGTGTGAGAAGAGGAGGGAACTGAGCTCCTGGCTTGTCACAAGGCGATGGGTCATGTTCCTCCTTTACAGGAACAAGAGTAGGAAGGAAATGACGATCTCATTCTGCTGCACTACACATCTGTAAAAGCTGAGATGCTGTTGTGCCAGTCTGGACACTGAGGCTGCTGCTGTGTTATTTGCCTGAGTAGAAGCAGAAAAGCTTTGGGAAGATCCAAAGCCTTTGAGTGTATGGAGAGGGCTGGTTTACTGTCCGGACTGTCTCCAGTGTGTACACAAACAGCAGCGTCTCAGACAGTGGGCAGAAAGCAGCACTGTGCAGTAAGCGGCAGCTAATGCATCCTGTAACAGCAAAGCAAAACTTTGCAGCGCTCTTCCGCCAAGTGAGTCGCAGTCCGCATTCTGAATAAATAAAGGCAGCCGCTGCCTCTTCTCTGCCTTCTGTAGTGCCACCTGCCGTCGGCTCTTTGAATGAGGCTGGATTTCAGTTTCGGGTTTTTCTCAAGGCGCTCTGAAGCTTCCAGCCCGATCTTTGCATCTACACAAGCATCCTTTCCCTCTGTTCTTGCAGACCCACAACCAGCGATTTTCAGTGTTCGGGGGCCAAGCACCTGTCCTGCCAACTGCAGCTCTTCTCCTTTCTGCTCCTTCAGCAACTTCAGCTGCAGACTCCAAATAATACTGGAATCATAGAATGGCTTAGGTTGGAGGGAACCTTAAAGATATTCTAGTCTCAATCCCCCTGCCATGGGCAGGGTTGCTACCCAGTAGATCAGGCTGCCCAGAGCTCCCATCCAAGGGGATGGGATCCGTCCAAGAGAAAATAAACCTGCTGTTAAATTCTGATGCCATCTTATGCTGACGCTAATATCAGCTTTACCAGTTTCAGAGGTTTGTGTAAATAAGCAGCAACAGATTGGTAATACAGCTTACCAATATCTTGCCATATCAAACAAAGCACAGCTTTCAAACACAAGGTTTGGGTGTTCTATATCCTATAGCAGGACAACAGTAGGATCAGATCCCGGTGCTTGTTTCACCAAATGCCTCATCTCAGCATTTGTGTTCTGTCTGTCCCACTTCTTTATCAGCTCTGTTACCCCTTTGGGCTCATGTTGCAGTGGTTCAGCCGCACCTTCTCATGAGCTACTCTGCACAGGAGCAGGATGGCTCTCTGTAACACTGCTTATTGTTCAGCTAAGCGGCCTTCTGCTCTTATTAAATTACGTGGTAGAAAACTAACTCTGTTTTAGACATCAGAAATCCAGACGGTGCTGATTATTTGCTCTTCACGTCATTTCCAGTTGAGAACTGCAGTTTTAAAAATGTTTGCTTTCTAAGGACAGCTTTACCTGTGCGTAGATGAGGTGCAGGGCTGGAGGGGAGCAGCACTGCATCCCCACCAACACCTCTGTAGTAATGTAGGACCTTATGTGGCAACAGTGAAGGATAAATGGAAGCCCTATGCCATGGTTGAACGTGTGGCAGTGCTCCAGCCTCACACAGGCATGCTAGCCTACAGTTACACAGCCACAGGCTTTCTTGAATGACACTTTTTTTTCCAACTGCTTCAGATGCTGTGAAGTCCTCCCACAACAAGCATTGCCTTCAGTCAAACATACCTAGGCAGCTGGAACTGAAGCTGCCCATACCAGAGTGCAGGAACATTTCTGACTTTGTTCCAAAATTTTCAGGTGTTGGCTCACACTATTGAATGAAGTAAGGTGTTGTAGCAACTAAACTGAAGTGGTGATGGTCTCGTTCTTCACAGTACTCTTCATGTTATCTGTCTGATGAGCAGTTCCATCTGTTTTCCTCTCTGTCTCTATGCAGTAGAGGAAGTAACTGGGAAAGGAAATGAATCTGTGCAGTGTCCTGGACTAGACTCTGCTTTATTTGATTATTCAATCACATACTTTTATCTTAGTGCCCATATAAGGCAGGATGATAATCCTTGCTATTGAGATCTGTAAGAAATCAGAAGCAATTGAAAGCAAATCTCATTTATTCAGATTACGAGCAACTCACATGGGAGAAAATATATTCCTAAAGGAGATTATTGGAAGACTTTCACACAGACATTATGTCACTGTTACTATGCTCACTACTTCATAAAGCAATAGTGGCAACTATAAACATAATCCAGTGAAATCTACTTTTCATAAGAAAAAATGATTCATTCTAAATCATTTGGAATCTAGTACTCACTGCTCCTTCTCATACTGAGGGGAATACCATTTTATGACTTTTAAAAGGCTTTGCGGAGTTAGATGGATAATGATATATCTCCTCAGGTTCAGGAAACCTGAACAGTCTGTTCATACCAAATATATGTTGCTACTGTGCTTTCTTGAGATGTGCCAAGTATACATCCCTGTCTTTAAATAGGAAACAGTCAAAGGATAATTGCACTAAAAACACTAAAAGCATTCTAAGTAGGAAGGGAAAGAATTTTCTGTGGTAATGTATAAGAAAAGGAGAAGAGCTGGGTTGTAATCCACAACTGGAAATATATTTCCTTTAAAACCCTGGGCAAAATGCTTCTTTGGTGTCTGTTTACATTCCCATATTTGATTCTGTGAAATGGGGATTCTAGCTCTTGTCTGTCTCCAAGAATGCTGAAATTGTCTGTGCAGGGTTGGATTCTCTGAGATAGAAGCTGTTATCTGATTATTGTTATAAATGGAAAAACAGGTTATAGCTACGTAGGCTCTTAGTTAAAAGCTGATCCAATTACACAGAGGAAACCCATGAAACAAACCTCATTGTCAGAGGCTCCAGTTACTATCTGCATATTTCTGCTCCTGTGTTCTTATGTCTGTCTCTGGGGCCTGACTGTCCTAGAATATGCTTTTATCAGTGTCTCAGATTTTCAGGAGGGAGGAAGTGTTGAGATTTGTTTCCAACCCACAAGCTATTAGTACTTCCAAGAAACCTTTAAACAGTAGAACACAGTGGAAGTTACCTATAGAAAAACTGCCCTGCCACAGGAGAGAGAAATGTTCTGCTGTTAGGAAGCAAACGTTGCACCTTTGCTAAAAAACACATTTGAAAATTGGCAAATCGTTGTACCTTCAGCTCTGCTCTTTGTGCCTGGAGCCCTTCTATAGCTGCTCAGCAGTGGTGGTAACAATTTGCACTTTGATATCCTGTAGTGTCATCTGAGAGCATGCAATCGAAGCTTTGATTCACAAATGCATCCACAAAACTGTTACCTACTGATGTTATAAACCATGTTGAAGGCAAGGGGTGTATTCCTACGTCTTTTTGTAAATCCAGGTCTTAAAAGTCACCTTGTTGGGCATATCTATCACGCCCCTTCATTTAATGGAATATGGTAGCTTTTAAAACCAGGAATAGCAGAACGATTCAATATTTTATAACAGGATGGAGAGAAAAGCATAGAAGTCACAAATTTAGACACACAGGATATTAATCACCAAGACAGAATGTGGCAGGAACACCAGGAATTTTTCTTATTCTGTAAAGAAGGCTGTGGACTGAGGTTAGATTATGTTTTTCCCTACAACTATCCATGGGTATAGACAAGTTCTTCCTCATACTGTGAATGAAGTCAGTAGTCTTCATGAATTCTCATGGGGAAAAAGAAAAAGACTCAGGCTGGTATGAGGGACTTTATGTGATGAGGGGATCAGCTTCATGGATATGAACGTTTCACTAAAGTGAAGACCAATTTTTCTTTTAATATTTGTAGGAAGATAAAACTTAGAATGTGTTCTGCAGGAGATATTGTTACCCTCACAATCATTTCTATCTAGAAATGGGGTACATATTGTTCTAAAGGGACTAATTACAGTAGTCAATACAAACCTTTGAGAAAGAACATGATTATTTTCCCTCTTTTTTAAAATAAGTATTTACCTTATTCATTTAACACAGCTATAAATATAGCCACTTCCATCATTTTCCTGACTAGTTCATTAGAAAGAAAAAGAATCAGTATAAGGAAAACTCTCTGCACACTGAGAGGAAAGGAAAAAAAAATCAATAAACATTTTTAAAAGCATTACATAGCAGAATGTTCAGGTTGACCTCTGGAAGAGTTATGCAAATATGATTAAAAATATCCCTTGCTTATAAAATTCCAAGTATTTTCAATGTTTAAAACAAAAGCACGGGAAGAAACTGTTTTTCTAACCAACCTGTTGCTCTTTCTTTCCCTTGTGACATGAGGGAAAAGCCTAAACTTTGACCTTGAGGCTTCCATACAGATGTAAGGGCTGGCTCTGGCATGAGATGTTTGCACCTGGGGAAATGAGTAAACAAAGCAAGGTTAAAAAAACACAGAAATCATCTGTGACCTCCCTGCTCTATAGTGAAATTAGCTAAAACAGCAACAACAACAACAACAAAAAAGAAAGAAAATTGATCCAAAAAGGCTCCAACCACCTACTCACAAAGCATTGCAGGGCTTTGTGGAGCTTTGTTATTGACTTATGCTATATTTAATGAGTTATTTTTGTCCAGTGGTATTATTGCTTTTACAGAAAGAATCCCATTACAGATGCATAAATACACATTTTTAAAGTGGCCTGCTACACTGCATTTTGATAGTTTCCCCCATCTCCTTTGTGCAGGCCAGTGAATAGAAGAAGGCAATGCTGCTTAGGAGGGACTTTCAGTGATGACCAAGTCCAACTGTCAGACTGCTCTGGGGCTGATCCAAAGTTAAAGCATTTCATTTGGGCATTACCCAAATGCCACCTGAACTCTGAAAGGCACGGGCATCAATCACCTCTCTAAGAAGCCTGTTCTAGTGTTTGATCACTCACAGGGTAAAGGGGTTTGTCCTAATGCCCAGTCCGACCCTCCTCCAGCACAGCAGGGAGCAGAACTCAGCACCTCCTTCTTCACTTCCCCTGCTAAAGAAGTTGCACAGAGCAATGAGGTCACATTTCAGCTTTCTCCGTATTTGACAGCCCAAGGGTCTTCAGTCTTTCCTCACAAGACACGTCTTCAGCCCTGGTACCAGCTTTGTTGCCCTCCTCTGGATGCATCAAGGTATCACCTTAAAATTCTGGAGCCCAGAACCATATGCAGTAATACTCTAGTTGAGGCTGCACCAATACTGAATACACTGTGAGAAAGATCAAAAGCATTTACTCTAAAATACTGAAGACATGGTCAAAACTCTTAGTGAAAAGCTGAATACAACATGAAATGTTTATTTGTAATAAAACTGGGCTAGTATTTCCAGAGTTTCATTTTCCAGGCTCCTTTCCAATATTATTATTCTGCTTTTAAAAATGAAATACTTGTCATGATCTCTGGGAAATATTTTGACAGTATTTTTGAAGGTTTTAACAAAACAGAAGTGTTTTCATAAAACATTTTCACCAAACTACTTTCTGATGGAAGATGACTTGATGTGTTTCTTTTTTTTTCCTACCACTCCAGATATGTGGCATAGCCGTGATCATAGAATCACCAAGGTTGAAAAAGACCTCCAAGATCATCCAGCCCAATCATATCACCAATATTTCTCTACTACCACCAATTTCCCTCTATTACCACCAGTATTTCCCCACTAAAGCATGTCCTTCAGTACAACATTTGAACGTTTCTTGAACACCTCCAGGGATAGTGACTGAACCACATCCTTGGGCAGCCCTTTCCAGTGTCTGACCACTCTTTTGGAAAAGAAATTTTTCTTATGTCCAACCAGAATCTCCCCTGGCCAACTTGAGGCCACGGATGCTATGTGAAGCACGGGCACTTAGAAAATATCAAGTAGTTCAAGCTTGTTGGACTGCCTGTCTGCTAGCTGCAGTTATACTATTTATTAGAAAGACAGATAATGCTGCCTGCCCCTGTATAATAAATAATATTTAATATTGGGTGACTTTTGGTGTATGTGTGAAAGGGTTTCTGTTCGTTACTAAGAACACCTCTCCTACAAGATGAGGCTGAGAGAGCTGGGGCGGCTCAGCCAGGAAGAAAGAAAGCCCCAGGGATCTCATCAATGCCTGTAAACACCTGAGGGAAGGGTGCACAGGGAGACAGCCAGGCCCTTCTCAGGGGTGCCCAGTGCAAGGACAAGAGGCCACTGCCACAAAATGGAATGTAGGAGGTTCCTTCTGATCATGAGGCAGCATAACATTTTTATTTTACTATAAATACTGAAAGATGTTCCAGAATAAAAAATGAAAATGTCCTTAATTTTGCCTTCATACAGCTTACATCAAGATTTCTGGCATCTTCTTTGTATTTCAAAACCGGTTTCTTTTTGGATATATGTGTCAATTCAGTGACTTTATGTAGGTACGTGGCATTATGGAACACATTTCAGGCTCCTCAATCAATAGAACAGTCACAGCAAAGAGTGTAGAAGCAGAGAGCTGGCCATGATTTTGTTGCAACAAGTAGGCTAGAATGCAGAACTGATATGCTTAGGAGGGTTAAACTGTTTGGGCCAAATTCCCTCTTCATCTGAGCCATACGCATTCACAGGGAAAAGATCCACTGAAATCCAGTTACAATACTTCACTCTAAAACATATGGCCTTTCCAAAGTTAGATCTGCAGACACCTTTAAGAGCCTCTTAATGCTGGAGATGCAGCATAGTAGGGCTCTTGGCATTATAAGGTTGCCAGTGTGGAAAAGATATGTGCTCAGATACAGAAGCCAACTGGTGCTGAATCAAGTCCTGCTGGACTTCCATACTCTAAGATGCAGATAACAGGAGCAGATAATATCCTCCATTGTCTCCAGCCACTACATTTCTTAACATTTGTCATACGACACTGAAAATATGTCTAACTGGCACAGTGAAATGCTGTAGGTGTTAGTGTGATTACTGATTTTGGTATCCCTCCAACAGCTAGAGCTATGTAAGATACTGTGCCCTGCAGACATAACTATAAAGGAGTTCAAACAACCAGAGCAATTAGGCCTCAGGGTTTTTATAAGAATAACGTTCTCTAGTCTGATCTTATGGGTAGCATACACTCAACACTTATGTAGTAGCTCCTGTGTCAGCTTGGGTTTGATCGCTAAGCTTGCAATAGAAGGCTGATTTAAAATGTTCAAGATATGGAGAAGGCATCGTGCCCTTAAACATCTCTCTCCACTGATTAAATATGCTTACTGAATTTATAACACAGATTTTTCTAGCATTACTTTGCCAGGCTTCAGCTTCCATCTTCCACTGGATTTCACTGTACATTCTTCTGTCATAAAGCTCTCCCTTACATAGGAACCCTCTACACAAGTCCCTTTAAGCTTCTGTGGATGAATTAAATTCTTTGTTTAGTCACTGCCAGTTTTTCAAAAGCACTCAATCCCATTAACCTGTGTCTTTTCTGCACTAAAAAAAAATCTGTTGTTTTTCACATCCCTCACCAAGTTCAGCTCCATCTATGCCTTGGCTTTCCTGATCTTATCTCTACACATGTAGATAACATCCCTGTATTATCCCCAGGCTACACAACCCTGAATTCAACTTTGTCTCCTGTTTTTCCCAGCAACTCGCACCCTCCTGCCTCTTTCTGACAGCTTCCTATGTTATTTCCAGAGCTCCCTGTCCCTTACACCATCATTTCCTGCATCCTTCAGATCAGTCAGGCCAGGCAAGAAGCAGCTGATACTTCAGCTGGATCAGAGCTAGCTATAGGATGCTGTCCAGGATGTGCATGCCAATCAGGTGGTTTGCAGGTAGCAGACCAGAGAGATCTACGTCCTCCTTGTCTTTATTTTCAAGAGGGCATTAACTGAGACCTTAGTACTTTAATTTGCTGACTTTGACAAAATTTTTATTAGCTAATATATTTATGAGCTATATCCTTCTACTAAATCTTCAGAATTTGTCAAGAGATCTAACAGTTACCGGGACACACTGACACATGAAGAAATCACATAAGCCTCATTCCTTGGGAAAATGAGGCTAGAAAAAAAAATAATACATTTCTAATAGTGTAACAGAATTAACTGCTATTATTCTATTTCAGCAGCATAACATAGGATGTAGTTTTACTGAAATTAGTAATTGTACTTCTGCTTGAAGACACGCTTGAGCCATACTATTTTAATAGTATGTTCCTATAAGGGAATCACAGAATGGTTTTAGTTGGAAGGGCCCTTAAGGATAACCTAAATCCAACCCACTGCCATGCGCCACTTCTTTATTATATGTACCTTTTTTTTTTCTAGTTTAAAACCATTACCCTTTGTCTTGTAACTGTATTCTCTATCTTTCCTGTAGGTTTTCTTTTAAGTACTGGAAGGCTGCAATGAGGCCTCCTGGAGCATCTTCTTCTCCAGGGTGAACAAGCCCATGTTCCTCAGCCTGTCTTTGCAGAAGAGGTGCTCTATCCCTCAGATAATCTTTGTGGCCCTCCCCTGGATCCACTCCAACAGCCTGTCACCGGTTTACGGGCAGGTTCGGCCCGGTTCCATGACGATTGGTGCGAGGGACCCACGGACCCACGCCCCAGGAAAGGGGAAGGGGGAAAGGGAAAAGGGAAAAGGGAGATGGGCCTAGAAACAAAACAGCGGCAACGATCTGAGGAGGAAAGCTAATTTACTAAATAAGATATCGTAAAGCAAAATAACACAATATAATACAGTATAATTGGAATTAAAGCTAATAAATCAAATAAAATGAGCAAGAGAGAGTGTCCGATAAACCGAAGGCCTTACGCTAATGCTGAAGGCGGACGGCAGCGAGCACCCACTGCTGAGTCCATCCCAAAGGAAAGAGAGTGTCCCGTGACCGCAGACAGTTTTTATCTTTCCCTCTGAGCGTAAACACGTAAGAACGCAAAGCATCGCAAAGTCCTCTGGGGAATGGAGTTCTTCTCTTCTGAGACAGGTATACCTGGAACTATAGATGATCCACGGAGCTGGAGCATTAACTCTTTAACTCTAAATGCACTACATGATGTTATGATGTGGAATACCAGTACCAAAAATCATAAAACCATGACACAGCCCTATGACTTTCTTGTGCTGGCAGCCCCCAGGCCTACATACAGTACTGTAGATTGAGCCTCAGGAGAGTTGGGTAGAGGGGGTGTGAAAGACAAAAACTGTTTTTCTTTGTGGTGATAAGACTGTAACTGATAACTGCAAATTATCTAAGTGGACGTTATGTAGCCGGAAACCCTTTGTGTACAGTGTTTACATTTGAAAGCACTTCTTTGGAGGTGTTTTGCTCAGTAGTGTTTACTGGCAGAAGATCTGGCCTGTGACTGGATAACTAGTATGGGAGTTTAGGGAATTATATCCTGTGAAGGCAAGATACAATTTGGCATTTCCCTATTCCTCTCTTGTCTGCTGGCAAGGCCCAGAAAATGGGAACAAATTGGAGCTGCCTCTCCAAAAAGAGCTGACTCAACCACCTTGGACTTATAAAACAAGTTATACCTTTGTTAGGAATTTAGAGAGATAGGGAAAAGAAGAGAGAGAAAAAAGGAGGAAAAAAGAAGTCATCATTGTCAAACAAACAACAAAATCTCCAATGAGCCATTGCTACAAGGAGATCAGCACCTGAACTATGAACCTCACTGGATCCACAGTGGTGATTCTCTCTCTTGCTTTCTACCAAGACTCCTTGCTTTTTATTTCTCATCTCCTTTCTATTGTCTTTCTTCCTTTCCCCATATCCCTAAGTGTACGGGAACTGTTGAATCATGGCCTGAACCACTGATTGACCACCTGAGGCGAGCACTGAGTCAGCCTCAGGAGCACAGGTGAAGGTGATATACCTGTGTGATTGGAAGGGGTGGAGTCTGGCTCCATCTCTCCCAGACCCCATTTAAGGGCTGACCACCACCAGGGAAGGATCTCTTCTTGGAGATCCCTCCTGTGTGGAGTTATTGGTGAGCCTTTATTTATTGGTTGTCTGTTTACCACCCAGATAAGCCAAGTAAACTATACCATCTACCTCATTATTTTCTGTGCATACTATTCTTTTGGGTTATTCACCCTACACTAAGCAACTAAGGTTGGTAATAAACTGGTTGGGCTAACATTTAACCTGTCATGTCTTAATCTCATCATCGGATATAATTTTTTTTTTTTAAAAAGGACCTCTTCTCCCTCCTATAAATTGGAGCGAGACTGGGTGACAATCATCTCCCTGCTGATCACCCTTCTGTTGATGCAGTCCAGGTTACCGTTGGCTTTCTGAGCTGCAAAAGCACACTGCTGGCTCATCTCCAGCTTCCTGCTCATCAGGACCCCCATGTCATCCTCCATGGGGCTGCTATCAGTGTGTTCATCTCCCATACTGCTTTCCTATCTAGGATTGCCCTCACCCAAGAGGCACACGTTGCGCTTGGCCCCGTCCAACTTCATTAGATTCCCATGTGCCCGCTTTTTGAGCACATCCAGCTTCTATTGTGTGAACAGCACAACGTAGCTTGGTGTTGATAAATGAGCACCATTCCCAAGATGGACCCCTGGAACACACCGTGCATCACAGGTCTCCACCTGCACACGGAGCTGTCCATCACGACTCTCGGGACACAGCCTCGCGGGGCGGACCGGGAGCGGCCCCGGAACGGCGAGCCGGCGGAACCCCGAAACGGCGGCGGCGGGGCGGCGGCGGAGGGAGTTGTTCGCGGCGCGCAGCGATGCCGCCCCCAGCACAGGGCATTGTGGGTGCGGAGCGGATGCCGCTGCGGCTTTCGGCGGTTCTGTTAAAATGGCGCCGTAGGCAGTGGCCCAGCGTGCAACCGCCTGCTTGCGCGGGGCGGCCGGCGCCGCCTTTCCGTCTGTCCCCTCCCGCCTCGCCGACTGCCCGCCCGCCTCCGCCGCGATGGCGACCCCGGACCAAAAATCCCCCAACGTTCTGCTGCAGAACCTCTGCTGCCGCATCTTGGGTAAAAGCGAAGGTACGGCTTTTCCTCAGCGTCGGGGCGGGAGGAGGCCGCGGTGTTGGTGCGGCGGGAGGGAGCGTCGGCCGCTTGCGTGAGTTGTGCGTGGTGCAGCCCGGCTCTGGCTCCGCTCTGAGCGGCGGGGACGCGGGATGGGAGAGGGACTCTTGGAGTCGCTGTCTTTGTGAGCGCTGATCCCGGTTCGTGACCGAGCTTTCGTCGTAGCCTTTCTCTCGTGTGAGAGAAGAGATGGCTTCCTCCCCCTGCTGCTAGCTCTGAACTCCGGTGTGTTCTTTTCCTCCTGCCGTGCAACTGTCTTCTGGGATATCACCCCGGGTTACGTTGAGGCGGTTGCGTGGCGGTGGTGAACAACTTGGAGCTGGCTGAATTACTGCTCCTTGAAGCACAGAAGACAAGTGACAGTGCCTGAATGACCCCGTCTCTCCCCTCCGTGCTTTTGGAAGTCTGCATTCAGTTACCCTCTGCATTGCCACACATTTCCCATTCCCAGAATTGCCACTCAGTATGAATTCAGTGTCAGGAGTTTCTGGTGTGAAGCTTTTCTGAGCTCCTGCTCTTCCCCAACCTCCTTCAAATCAGTGTTAGCTTACAAGCTGCGTAACGCCTCTTGTGCTTTTATGTAACCACATTTATTTTAATCTCGTATATTAAAAGGTATTTCACAGCAGCCTTCCATTCAGAGACGCTATCATAGCTTTTATGCAAAAGCTGTTCTTCACATTCAGAATTATTTGGAAACTGTTTTATTATAAAATTGGTATACATATTCACATGCAAGAGCACTTCTAATTTTCCACTGCTTAAAATCTGATGTTGTTGTGTTTATTCTTCTTAAGACTGTTATTACTTTTTTATTTATTGGTGACACGGAGCTCTCTTTGAGGCCATTATTTCCATATTATTGATACTGTATTTCTGGATCCTGTTTCCCTGATGATTTTTCCTTAGTTTTGAGAATAACTGCAACCTAAACTTAATCTAGGATTGTTTCTCAGCATTGAGTATCTTATTTAGGCCTATGACACATAGAGCACGAGAGCACAAAGTTTTGCTCTTACCACCCATGCTTACCACCCATGGTGTGAGTACTGGGAAAAGGTGCGATGCTTCTACTGACTTTGGGTGAAGCCTTGGTTCCTATGCATTTCCTTGTCTTCTGATGGAAGAGAATTATTAAAAAAAAAACAAATAGCCATTCCAGTATGTTTGGGTTCTACTGACATAGCTAAGATGTCTTGTGTACTTGAAGAAAAAGGAAATTCTGCCCAAAATCATGGTAGGCTGCCATGTGCACTTGTAAGTCCACTATATCTGCTTGCTTATCTGAGGATTTGCTTGACTCCTTCAGCTCCTAATGAAGAATTTTTGAAAACATTGAATAGAAATTGCATGAGCTGTCCACTGTGTTTACTGTTGCTATAGTTTTTGCATCTAGCAAATAGGGAGCCCATCCTCACCTGCTCTTCATTCTTGTGGTACAAGAGACCCAGGCACTTGTGATGTAAAGTTTCTCAGGGAATGATCAACTGTTGTCTGTTAGTTGGCCATCAGCCCAGCTCTACTGGTAGACAGTACAGGGAGACTGTAGTACGAAGTCCCTGTGGAAGAAATCCCACTCATGAAAGGTGTTCAAGCTTTTTTCCTTTTTTTTTTCTGCTCTTGTGTGTTTCCCCTGAATTCCCTTTTCTTTCCTGCACCCAAGGGACAAATTGAGACACTAAGGGAACTGTGCTGCTGCCAGTATCCTCTCTGTTGGAATATCATGTGTGTGTGCCTGTGGCAGGAGAACAACCAGTAGCTTCTTGTTCTTGAAGCTTTTAACTCTGAATCCTTTTCAGTGTGGGAAAAGAAGCTTAGCTACTTAGGAGATTGAATTTATTACAATTTCCTGTAATAAGTTTTTTAAAAATCAACTGGTAACAAGAAGCAAAAGCTAAGTGCAGGCAATCATCTTTGTCCACTTGTGTAGTTATCCTGTGAACTTCTTGAAATCCTAGCTTTTGGTACCCTCCTAGAGTAAGCACTTTAGTGAAAAATGGGTTATCAAGTAATTCAGTAAAATGTTGTGAATTAATAATAGGAGCTGAGATGGCCTAATGGGTGTTCCTGCCTGTGCATTCCTTGGGCCTATCTGTACTTCAGAAGGCTTGGCTATGTTTGTTCTCAGTGCTTGTTTCCTGTTATATTTATGTGGAAGCCATGGCTTCAGCAGGAGCTGAAGGATTCCATTCGTATAACATCTGTGGGAGTGTGCTGTAGCTGATGTGGGTGATGACATCTGCATGTGCAGCCTGCAGTGCTGTGCTTGAAGCCTTCAGCAAGTCAGAGTCCCTTATCTACTGGATGTTTTCTAGCTCCTGCCTGTGTCCGTGGTGTCACAATAAAAGTTGGAAAGGACTCACAAGTATTGTCAACTACAGCTCCTGGCTTCGCACGGAACCCATCTAGCACTCAAACCCAGTGTCTGAGAGTGGTATCCAAACGCTCCTTGAGCTTGGGCCCTCAGGGCCGCGCCCACCGCGCTGTGGTGCAGCACAGTCCCTAACCCCTAGCTGCCCCTCCCCTGACAGCTCCATGCCGTTCCCTCGGGCCCTGTCGCTGTCACACAGAGCAGAGCTCAGCGCTGCCCCTCCGCTCCCTGGGAGAGCTGCAGCCGCCATCAGGCCTCAGCTCCTCTGCTCTGCGCTCAGCACACCTTGCCCTAAAGACCCTTCCCCACCTTTGTAGCCATCCTTTGGATGCTGACTAATGTTTGTATGTCCTTTTTGTACTGTGGCACCCAAATGTGGATTTTGAGATCATCTCCTATATGGATAGCTTCCTTAGTTTCTGAAGGACAAAAGTTTTCTGCATATGGCTTGTTATTGTTTTTGGGGAAACTGAGGTATTCAGTTTTTCATTTATTTTTCCCTTCTTGGGCACTCCAGCAGTTAGACAAGGTTGCATGCTGCTCTGTGAACGTGAATTGAGTGCTCCTGACAAAGCTTCGTGTTCTTGGCTATCTTTCAGAAACCTCAGGGAAGTCTTGGGCAGTCATACTTCTTACACTGTTATATTAGCATGACCATTGTAAAAAGCTCTTAGTACATCAAATGTTGTTCATAGTCAGGCTATGTCTGTTTAGTTTTGGATTGTAAAAAGATTTTTGTATGTCAGACTCCTTTAGTACTTCTGGAGGTGAGTGTGCTTTTAGAAGGTGATATTTGAGTCTTTGGACAGCAGTTTGCTATCTGAAGTCCACACTGTGGTCTTAGTTTAGTACGCATAATCTCAGTGGTGTTCTTGTTGCATTTTTATTTTTTAAGCTCTGAAATATTGGCATAAATGTTTAATTTTCATGGGGGAGAACATGGAGTTCCTTCAAAAATTGAGATGGAGATTGAAGTGCATATGATAACAGGAGCAAATGCAAGTTGATAAGTTAGAAAAAAATCATAGCAAGGAGTTCCAAGCAGACTGTCTGCTCATGTTTGCTGGTAAGTCAATGGGCCAGTCCTCAAATCCATGTATGGGCAGTGCCACAGAGTTAAGGAATGAAGTCATGTTTCCTGTTCTGTGCTTAAAATTTCACTCACTCCTTTCTAGTAAGGTCGCACGTGTGATGGGGGTGATTGTTTCTGTTCCTTGCTATGTACAAGAGGAGTGTGGATAACTGGAAGGATTGCTAATTAAAGATAAACTTTGTGTTCAAAATTAGCATTAAGAGAATGTTTTTTCCATTTACACTTCTAACTTGATATTTTAATCTAGTTATCTGTAACAAAAGACATACAGTGATGGCATTCTAGACTAGTGTTTTAACTTGCCAGTATTTTCTGTTAGTTTGTCAGCCTGATCTAACAGGTGGCAGTCCTGCCCACAGCAGGGCTTGGAGCATGTTGTCAGGTCAGTTCCAGCCTAAGCCATGCAGTGATTCTATGTGGCATAATATTAACGTAATTGTTTTCTTTTATGGTAGTAATTCTTACTGACAAAACTTCAATACAGCTGAAGTGCATAAATTAGAGAGCAGCTGAGAGTGTGACAGCCAAGTTTTACAGCTTTGATGCTTAGCTTTACAACAGTAGCGCATTAGGTGTTTAGCAAACACACTCCTGGGGGGGAGGGGATGGAAAAAAAGGCTTTTTTTTCTTGAGCATGTCTTAGATTGCAGTGGTGGTGTTTGAGAATTTTCCAGCAGTAGTCATTCAGAACCATGTGTGAACTGTTGCTCATGATTTAGAGTGTCATTGTTTTACAGTGATCTTTATGAAGTATTGTGTGGGAAGAAGCAGCTGGCTAGAAGTACTAGTGGAGAGAATTTGCTTTCTTCAAGAAAGTAACTACTGTCTGGTTTGATTAACTTCTTTTAAAAATAATTGTCTTGTATTTTAAGCTTGCAGGCAAGATAAAATAATCAAGTGACTTATTTGCAGGAAGCCAAATTTCTCACAATAACTGTATACAGATGTTTTGAAATGCTCTTATTTTGAAGTTCAAAGAAGGGAAAAACACCCATAACCAATGGTCTTTGGGGTGGGAGGGGAAATCTGTAAGAGTGTAAATTGAATTTCAGTTCACTTCCTGAATTTATAGGTGAAGCTTAAAGCTGCTTTTTAGCAGAAGAACATTCTGAATTGCAGTGTTTCCTCTGAACTACTTGGAAATACAATGGCCAAGTTATCTTTCTTTTTCTTGAACTCTCCTTTGAATTTCATCTTCTACTATTTCTCCACCAAATTCTTATGTGTTGCTTCTCTGTGCTCTGCTTGTACTTTCTGTGACTTTAAAATGTCATCTGCCTTTGGCTGTAATTCATCTTGAATACTGCGTTGTTTGTAGGAAAGTGTAAATGGTTTGGGTAGATGGTAGATATTCAGTTATTGATAGCTTGCTCTGCTCTAGGGTGAGAGAGCCATACTGAATCACTTTCTGATGGGGAAGTGTGTACACATATATAGACACACGTGTTTTAAACTTGCCTGCTGTCTCAATGATCTTTGAGGCAATTAGATACGTCTGTTAGTTGTAAATGTTGAGATTCCTTATTGCATGGACAGGTTTCCAAATTAAGTTACGTTTAAGCACTACAGGTGCTGAAGTTATATTACAGACTCAAGAAATGATCTGGTGTTGAGGAACTGTCCTTAGCAAGGTGTTCTTCTTGTGTAAGAATCTAGACTCTGTGTGAATAAAACCAGAGTCTATGTAAATAATATTATCACAGAATTGTAGGGGCTGGAAGGGATCTCCCCATGCACAACCAAACGAGCAACAAAAAACAGGGGTGCCTTACAGCTGTGTGTAGTTGTCGTTCGGAGTCAGTTCTTATGGAGGAATAAAATTCCAGAGAGCCTTTGGAGACTGAACACGCCTTTGCTGGATTTTGTGATCCCTGCCGCAGATGACTGAAGATGGTTTACTCAGTTGTGTGAATCTTGGTTCATTTGAATTTAACCTAAAACTGTACAATCACAGGGAGCAGAAGAGAGGAAATGTAGCACTTTTTCAAAATGCTCAATTTTTTGTTTTTTTAACTTTCCGTGCGGGGAGGGGGATAGAAAGATGAGTAAACACAGTAAGTACATCCTTGCTTACAAGGAAAACCTGTCCATTGCTGATTGCTGTAAACCTGAAGAGACAATAAAAGTGTTAATAATGTACATGTTCTGTGATGTACTGCAGGACCATAAATATATAGGAAATCCATTCATCTACTAGGGTTATGTCTTTTTTTTCCCGTGGAGCTGTGTTTTAGGTTGTCTTCTGTAAAACCTCAGAACTATTCAGCTGCAATACTGCCAGCTTGTGCTGTCATTCCTTGTAGCTCTCTTTAGAAACTTCTCAAGTCTTTCATCCTCCACATCTGTTCATTCATGCTCTCTGGGCCCCAGTCTGGGCAGGAGGTGCCTCTTGCTGAAGCTGTGCTGGCAGACCAAAGAGAATGCTTAACTGCTGAGCTTATGCTGCATTCTGCTCCCCCTGAGGCAAGGTTATTTGGAGGTTTGTTCTGCCAGTCCCCTCATGGAGACCTCAAGGAGTTGTTTCAATATTACTATTTTATAATTTAAACAGTGATAAGAGACAATAGTGGAGGTGGATGTGGAAGTTAATTTCAAAACACTATTTTTGTTAGAAACAATCACAGCTATGTTTTCTATGTACAAGCTGAATTGTGTCATTGGCAAGTCCTGCACAGCTTTTCAGGCTATACAGCACTGCAGAGCCTCCTGATGTTTGCTGATGCTCTCTGATAGCTGGGCAGGCCTAAGTGTCTCTTCAGCCAGCACAGAATAAGAAGTACTTAATTGCATACCTTTGGTTTGCAGAGTGTGTACAGGTAAGTTTGAAGTATACTGTTGTTAATCTCCCCCTAGCTAAGCTGGATTTCACTGCCCTCTGGTTAGAAGCATATCTGAGGAACATCATATAACAGTATATGATCTGAGCTGAGTATATTTATGCCAAATTCAGTTGCAGCTATGTACTCTCATGTCTTTAACTTTTTTGTTTACTTGTTTGTTTGCTTTTAACTGTACTTTGCCAGTCTGCTTAATTAAGTGAGTCTTCCTTCCTTTTTCAGCTGATGCAGCCCAGCAGTTCCAGTATGCAGTAAGAGTTATTGGAAGCAACTTTGCTCCTACCGTTGAACGGGATGAATTTCTCGTAGCAGAGAAAATCAAGAAAGAACGTATGTGCATCTTTTCTTATTCCTCTGAAGGTGGAACTGTTCTGCTTCACTTACCTAATACTGATTACTGTTGTTATTGCCTACTCCTGAAAATCTTGTGATGGCAATTCCATGAATCCCCTTAGTTACTCCTCCAGAGTGATGGCTTTTATTAGTTCAGATGCTCACTTTAAGTTTCCCTGGCTTCAGTACAAGACTTTGCATCTTAGCCATGGTGGAAATAAAGAACAGATTATATTTCTTTCATTTTGATATTATTCAGACTTCATAAATTTGTGACCTTTTTTGGAAGACTGATGTTTTTGAGGTACACTTTGGCGCGATTAACTTCATGAGCACATATGCAGAAGTTAGTGAATGAGCATTCCAGGGATGGAATCATTGTTCATACAATTTACCTGATGTTTCTTTCCTTCTGTTTTTCAACAAGTTTGTCTACAGCAACCTTCTTAAAGCCAAAACATTAGGTTGTGACAGAAAGCTACTGCAGTTACATTCTACTCTGCTCTGTGCTGTTCTGAGTCAAGCTTTGAGCTGTTAATCCCATAGGAGTGTGGAACATTCTTAAAAAGCCAAGTAATGCTTTCAGCAGATTCCCAGCTCTACAGTTGAATGTTCAGAAGCAGTTACTGATTAAATTAAAGCTTCTATTTGTGCTCAGGAGCTTTGAACATTTGGTCAGGATGATTGAATTAGTATAACTGAAGCCAGTGGTTGTAACCTTTTAAAGTACTTGTGTATTTTTTTGCTAATGCAGAGCTTCCATTACTTACTCATGGACAAATAAGCCCATCAGAATTTCTGTAGATACAACTCTAAAACCCTGTATTCTACAGTATGCACTTCCTGAATGTTTAGTTTCTGTATCCTTTGGCCAATATTAGGCAGCACAGCAGTATATGTGCTTGTTCTGTTAGGGGCCTGTTTCCCCAACAAAGCTAATCATCTCCCTCATCTTCTATCTCTTCAACTTCAACTTGTAGGTTGATGTTGGTGGTCATGGAATAACTAACTGGATGGATATATTCCCCAACTTTACATTTATTTTAGAGTTACCATTCAGTAGGTGACTTATTTGGTTTAAAAAAAATAACCAAACAAAAAACTTGGTAGTGCCTGTTAATGCTAATCAGCATTTCTAATCTTTAGGAGCAATTGTTTCATGACTAATGTTTCTTTAATGGTTGCCTTACCTTTAAATATGACTCTTTCTGATGTAAAGGTGACTTTCTGAAGATATCTTTAAGCTTTAAAATATGCCTGAGCAAAGACTTCTGTTACATAACAGACAGGGATCAAAACTTACTTTCTTTTACATATTGAAGTTCTGTGACATTGAAATTCTTGACTTGGAACAAATGGTTTTGCTACTTTATTTTTGTATTAGACAGAGAAAGCAAGAAACAAACGATGCTTTTGTAGCATTATGTGCTTTATAGTCTTCTTAACCCATATCTGCATCAGTTGTGTTAATTCCCAAAACCTACAGAAAGGCAAGCTAGATTTTAAAAGGATGTTTTAAAATATATCTTAAGAATTGTCTGTTGCTGTAAGAGACAGTTACTGCTTACATTGGGTCATACATATCCCCTCCAAGAACTTTCAAGGGTACAGTGCAGATAACGTGAAAAACTCAGAAGTGTGAGTAAGGAATCCAAAACAGTTAAGTGTCATTATGCTTTTTGGGTTATGTTTTCCTGTTTACCACAAAGTATATAATTTCTGACATGACTGTTATTCTTGTTCTGGCTCTTTAATATGTATTTATTTCTTTCAGTTGTGCGACAAAGAAGGGAAGCAGATGCTGCTTTGTTTTCAGAACTGTACAGAAAGCTTGGTTCACAGGTAGTGTAATAAACACGTGAAGAAATAGAAAGCACATGCAGATTCTTCTGATATTACAAAGTTGTTTTTGAATAGTGCTTGCTTAGATGATTAACTTCCTTATTTTCCTTTTTTCTTTTTAACTGAGAGAATGATTGAACACTGGGTCAGGTTCCGTAGGAAAAGTGTGGAATCTCTTTTCTTGGAGATGAATTTGACAGCCCTGTGCAGTCTGCAGTATGTGGTCTTGCTTTTGAGCAGGGGTATTGAACTAGATGATTGTCAGAGGTACCTTCCAACCTCAACCATTTTGTAATTCTTGTGAAAAGTTCAAAAGTTACAGACTGTGTATCTTTATGTATGCATTTATATATATAAATTATGAGCTGTTTGCTGTTAATTAAACTTTTAGAGTTGGAACAGAATAAAGGATGCATTTTTTTAGTACAGTTTTAAAAAGCACTTCATAGGAAGAAATTAATTCTGAAAATAGAAGTGTTTACTTTTTTAATATGTAAAATTGAAGGATTTTTCATTTTATGGCAATGCTTTTTAACTGTCTACTTTTTTTAGTTGATCTGAGGTTTAAACAGTCCTCTTGCTTCTGAATTTTTAAATGCTCCAGATCTCTTTTTTTAAGGTTAAGGGCTTGCTGAATTTGATGGCTGTGCTAAAACTAGCATTTGTCAGAGAATACTGTCCATTGTTTTTCTGTCAGAATGTTAGCATATAGAAAGCTCATGCTTGAGAATAATGGATGTTGAGTTAAAGGAGGGAAAGATGTGAGGAGAGAGATCTAGCTGAGGGAGGTGAAAGATGACTACTGCTAATCTCTTCTGGGTTTTTCATAACGTTGAATGTTCAGCACAGTAGAATATGCTGAGCCTTAATAAAATAAGTCTCCTGATAGTCACTTGTACTTCTGTGGTGTTTTTTTTTTATTTTATTTTTTCCATAAAAACAAATGCATGATAGAGTAAGAGATTGTAGAGTCTCCTTCTCTGGAGATGTTCAAGATCCACCTGCAATCTGTGCAGCCTGGACGAGGGAGCTGCTTTGGCAGGGGGTTGGACTCTATGATCTATAGAAGTCCCTTCCAACCTCTGATTCTCTGATTCTAAAATGGAAGGGGATACACAAGGATCCATGAATCAAACTCCTAGCTCTACACAGGAGCATCCAAAATTCAAATCCAATGTCTGTGAGCATTGTCAGAATACGCTGTAAATGCTGGAGGCTGCAAATGCTGGAGGCTGCGACCAGTGCCCTGTGCAGCCCATTCCGCGCCCACCGCGCTGTGGTGCAGCACGATCCCTAACCCCCAGCTGCCCCTCCCCTGACAGCTCCATGCCGTTCCCTCGGGCCCTGTCGCTGTCACACAGAGCAGAGCTCAGCGCTGCCCCTCCGCTCCCTGGGAGAGCTGCAGCCGCCATCAGGCCTCCACTCAGCTCCTCTGCTCTGTGCTGAGGACAACGAGGAGCCTCAGCTGCTCCTCACACACCTTGCCCTACAGACCCTTCCCCACTTTTGCAGCCCTCTTTTGGATGCTCTCTAATAGTTGTATGTCTTATACTGTGGTGACCAAATGTGCATCCAGTACTCAAGGTGATGCTATGCAGGGCAGGACAGTTCCTTCCCTTGCTCAGCTAGTGGTACTGGGCCTGATATTTTCTGTATAGCAGACAAATTGACCTAATTTTAATTTCAGCTTCAAAATTTTGAAGCCTCTCTGAAGAAGGGTGAAGAGGAAAGTGGGGAGAAGGCTTATTTGCTGAATGAACCTTTGGAGAAAAGGTTCTTTGCTAGCAGTCATACCAGAAGTTTGTTGTCTTTTAGGGTTAGATGCGAGTCCAAGATGTTTTAAATGGTGAAGGTTGTAGGGATACTGGTAGAAGTTCAGCTCTGTAACTGTCTTAGTAGCTGTGAATTTTGAGTATACTTGCTGATCTTAGAGCAGGTGAGAGAGTTTGTGATTTTTAACACAGAGGAGAAAGTTCATATAATGCTGTTATGGAATCTACATTGTGCATTCCCAGTTTGCTCAGGATTGATCTTATTTGTGTAGTAAATTATATGTGCACAATTCAGCTGACTGGATGATTAAGAAAAATATCAAGAGTTATGAGCAACTTGCATTGTTTTTTGTTTTTGAAAGGGTGTTTTGAAAAATAAATGGTCAATACTCTACCTCCTGCTTAGCCTCAGTGAAGACCCACGTAAACAATCTAACAAGGTGAGTGAGGAGGTGTTGTTAATTTTGAGAAATTGTAAGTCTATGTCGCTTAGTTGAGATGTTGCAGAGTTGCTATCCAGACCTAATGAACACCTCTGGAAACTTCAGTTGCGGCAAATGTATTCTTCCTTTCAGTTTCATGCACAAGTGTTTGGTGTTTTTGATAAGCTGTGAGCTGTTTATCACTTGTAGCCTAAGCCATGACTTTGCTGTATGGTTTTATTTTCTAGTTGGTGTTATAATGTCTGTTCATGTGCTAGTAAGTTTTAAATGGAGTCAGAAGAGGAAAATTCCTTCTTGCAGCACTGCATTGAAGTGCTTTTGCAGCTATTGCTAATGACAATTTACAGGCAGAAATAAGCTGTATTTCTAAAGAGACTTTCCCTTATGGTCAGGGACTCACTCTTTGTCTTAATGTAGCAAAATTATTTTCTTTGCATAATCATGATCTTCAATTATTTTTTGTGTTCTTAAATATTACAGTACAGTTAAGGTATGACTTACAACAACTCATACAGCTTTCCTTTTTCCTAATCACTTTATTTTCAGGTGTCAAGTTATGCCACACTTTTTGCTCAAGCATTGCCACGGGATGCTCACTCAACTCCCTATTACTATGCCAGACCTCAAAGCCTTCCACTGAATTACCAAGACCGCAGTGCTCAGTCTGCCCAGAGTTCTGGCAGCATGGGGAGCAGCGGGATCAACAGCATCAACTTGTATGCCCTAAATGGCCCAACACCAACTCCACAGTCACTCCTTCCAGGGTAAATTGAGCCTTTCTATTTGATAAATAGGCTTAGCAAAGACCAGCAATGAGCTGTGCTTTCTTCCTTTTCTAGGGTTTTTTTTGTTTATTTTTGGTTTCCCCCTCTCCAGTTGCAGCCATTGGGAATTCCTCTGTAGGTGGAAGAGTTTTTCAGTTGAATGCTTCTGAATGTCAGATGCTGTCATATGACCATCTGAAACTGTAATTGGCTGGCCAAGTGTATTCATTTGTAAGCCCACATGCCTGCTGCATGGCTAATGTTTTACTGGAGCTACTCTTGAATTCTAACCTTGTCCTAAATTTCTTAGTTTTCTGATTAAAACTACCTTTATTTTTCTTCTGTAAAAAAAAAAAAAAAAGTCAAAAACAAAAGCAAAACTTGGAATTTTTCTCAGGCAAGTTCATTTTACAAAGTTAGTGTTCCTCTGCTAATGTTGAAGTTGTAAACCTGATGTTGACCATTTTCAAGTGGTTGATCTGACTCATAGGGGCATGTTCTCAGCGATTTGGATGCTATACTAAAGCAACATTGCATCTTGAGTGTACCAGTTTCCTTGGTTGTTCTTGTCTACCTGTGCCTAAAGTTCCAGCTGGAAATGCATATATCTTTCCTGGTTGTTACACTTGTACTGTCCAGTGCATAGCTGAACAGACTAGTGAGACTGGCATCTCTTCAGAGAAGGTACCACTCCGCAAAATATTAGTACTGAAAAAGCCATGACTGTTTCATTTAGTGTTAGATTAAAAAGTAGACTGACCTTTTAGTCAGTCTATGTCTCTGAACCTCACAGCAGGAATTTGAGCTGTTCGGTGACTTCTTGCATGTGTTATGTACACACAGCAGGAAGCAATGGAGAAACTGAAGGAGACAAAGCTGCTTTCTACTTTTCATCCTGATGTGTTGGATTGATCTGCTACACCAGATAAGGACTCACCGAGTTGCTTACTCGCAGCCCTCACTCCTCACAAGAGGACAAGTTGTGGGTTGAAATAAAGGCAGTTTAACATGTGAATCAAAGCCGTACATTCCAGCTGAGCAAAATAAGAGATTTATTTAATACTTCCCAGTGGGAGACTTAGCCATTTTCTGCAAAGTAGGTAACGGTACCTTGAGAAGACAAACCACAAGACTAGCAATGTTGCTTCTTTTTTCTCCTCATCTTTGCTTGCTCAGCATATGTTGTTACATGAAATATACCTTTAGCTGGTTTGGGTTCCTCATTTTCATTATCCTTAATGCTGTGCAAGTTTTCTTGGTAACAGTCAAAACATTAGTGTTAATTAGATTTGACTAGCATAAATCCATAACACAGCACCACTATGAAGAAAATAAGCTCCACCCCAACCAGACTAACTAAAACTGGAAATATTGAGCTATTTTGCATAATGTCAGTGAGCTAGGCTGACTAAATAGATATTACACATCACTGATAGATGAAGGAAAGCTTTTCTAAAAGGTTCATTTTTGCAGATATTGTTTACTGTTATGATTGCACGTTCATTTCTGATGTTTTCCATAATAAATAGAAAACGCTCATTGGATACTTCCAAGATAATTAGAAATAGCAGTGGAACTCTTCTCAAAAGAAGTGATGTCTTATTTGATTCCTGCAGTTACTGAGATGTCTGTGCCGGTGTCCTTTGGCTGCAAATTCTGTTTTGTTGGTAACCTACAAGTTTGTTGGCAGCAGAATGTATAGGCTAGTTCCTTCTGTGTTGAGTGGGACTCTAATCTTAATACTTGTAATATTTCTTCTTTCTTTTGTACAGTATTTGACCAGTGACCAAATTTATTCTTCCATGTGTAACACCACTGGTATTTTCTTTTTTTTTTTTTTGCTTTATCTCTTATGGTTTAATTCATTGGAATGTTCTTTCATTTGATTGGATGAAAGGCACAAGAATTCTAGAAAATTTGTTAAAGATGTGCAGTTCAGTTCTGAGATTTCCAAGACTAGCAAATCTTTCAGACCCCTTTTGATGACTCATACAGCTAGCTAGAGAAGAAATTAGAGACTACTGAAATATCTCTTCCCCTGGGTTGCAAGGGGAAGTGATATTTCCCTTGCAAATAAGGGTCTCTATTTGATTCCTTATTAAGATGAAAAGAGAGTGGAAGAAGTCCTCTTCTATCTTGAGAAATGTATGCTTTAATCTTTAGGTGGTTATATAACCAATTCCATTGCTATTACAAATTGTAGTGTGTTTTTGTTTTTTTAAAAGTAAACTTCATAACTGACAAGGATTTTTGTTAATGTCTTACCCAATGGTTACGAGCAGTATTGTTTTTACCAAGGTCTTAGAAGTAATGGCCTATCTATATTTATGACAATAAAAACTCCATATTTAGATCAATGTCAGCAGGAATCCTTTAAGTGGTTTTAGCATCCTTGGACATCTGATAAATGATATGCTGCCAAGATTGGCTTCTAGCTTCTAATTAGTATGCAAACATTCATAAGAACAGCTTTTTGGGGAACAGAGAGTTGTACCAAAAATTTACCTTTCCCCATATCATAGTTTGTAGTGATGATAGATTTATGGAGGTTGGGCTGAGGAGTTAACCTTCACAGGAAGAGGAAGGGAGGGGAAAGATTCAATGGCAGACAGTTTAACCTAGTTTTTCCTAGTCAATATAATAGAAGAACAAGCTCTTCTGAGTGCTTATTTGTAATGAAAGTGTATAGTTTCAGATAACACAATCTTCTGTGTTAACAAGCAAGAACCTGATTCAGGCATACTCTTAAGTTTTTAAATCAGTGTATTTACATTACTCCACTGTTAAGGTTTATTGCTGTAGCCTTCATTAGGTTTTGTGGCTTAGCAGCACTGTTGATACTGTGGTGTTGAAAATGCCTGTCAGAGGATATAATTGTGACCAGCCGTGAACAGCAAATGCCCACGGATGTTCTAAACAGCTCTTCAGGCTGATGGCAAGTGCTTTGCAGTCAGACTTTGCTTTTGCATAGGTATGTAATTGCAGATGTCAGACATCACAGTGCAGACTTAATTTTGATAATTATTTGTAGTACTGGTTCCTTCACTTTCCCTGGTTATCAGTGCTTCCAAACTTGCATCTTTAAATTGCAGCGTTTTGTCTATAATTAAAAGTGATTAATTAGTATGTTCAGTAGCTCATTGGTCTTATTCAAATACTGGAAAAGATGTGAAAGGAAAGATGTTAAGTAATCTTCTTGTCTGCCAACATACAGATGGATAGTCTGAGGTTGATAGGAAGTTAGTTAACAAACTGCAGTGGTGTACAATGTATGTTTAGTGGTTTTTGTTTATAACTCAGGCTGGCAGCCTGTCACAGGTAGCATTCCCCAGGGACAGATAGTGGCCCCCATGATTCAGTATCTTCAGAAATGATATGGATGATGGGATTGAGAGCTCTCTCGGGAGGTCCAGTGATGATGCTAAGCTGGATGTTGAAGTGAACACATCAGAAAGGAGAAGCATCTTTTGGAAGAGGAGGCAAGCAAGAACCATACAAAATCTTGCAAAGACAAGCGCAATGTTCTGCACCTGGGATGGCATAACCAAAGAGCCTGGAGGCTCTTTGATGTGAGTGGTTAGGAGGCAGCTTTTCTGAAAAGGACCTGTGGGGTCCTGGTGGACAGTAAGATGAACGTGAGTCATCGGTGTGCTGCTGCAGCAATGAAGACAAATCAGATCTGGACTGCCTCTTCAGGGCCATTACCAACAGAGGCAGATGTGATCATCCCACTCTACTCTGCTTGTCAGGCTGCACCCAGAGGAATGTGTCCAGCTCTGGAACCTATGTGAACAGACTAGATAGGATCCATAAAGATGAACAAAAGGCTGGAGGAACTGCCTTATGAGGAAGACTGAAGGAGTGAGATCTCTTCACCTTGGAGAAGAGAGGGCTTGGTTGTGACCTCATCACAGCGTTCCAGTACTTAAAGGGTGGCTTCAAAGGGGATGGAGGCTCTCTCATGGAGAAGACTTCAGGCTGCTGATCTGAGTTGCTCTGGGGGGATTTTGATTTTTGATTTGAAGATGAGAACAATCAATCACTGGAATAGCCTGCCTAGGGATGTGGTAGAATCCCCATCACTTAGTTTTCAATATGCAATTAAACAAGGTACTTAGTAATCTCATAAGGGCTCCCTTTTCTCATGAAAGGTTGGACCTACTGATATTCAGAGATCCTTTCCATCATGTACTGTTTTATGTTTTATGATTCTAACTTACTGTTACTTATTTTTTTAGTAGTTTGAGTGAGGCAAATATTAGAATTCCACTGCATATTGAATCAAGTCTGACACTGTTTTTAGTACTCATAAATACTTGGATAGAGTTTTTTCAGAAGACGTTATTTCAGGGGGGTGGAGGGGCAGGGGGAACAACTCATGACCAGTTGTTCTAAAGATTTCCTGCAGAGAGCAAACCTACCATTAATCAGTGGTTTAACTGTCTGTTCATACCAAGATGAATCTGTTTGTGATTGCTGTAACTTAAGTTTCATTTCAAATGCTGTTGTGGTTTGAAACATAGCACAGATAGGCCGACTTTCACCTTGAAGGTGAGTGTTAAACTCATTTAAAGGAGCAGTCAAGTCCACAAAAAATGCAAAATCCTTCATCTATTTTTCATCTTTAAGCTTTGGCACTCATTTTCTTTGTGATTCCTTAAAAACGTTGATTTCATTTTGCAGGTTACAAAATCTTATCATCTTACTCTGACTTAGCCACTTTCCTTCCGAAAAGTAAATGATGCCCCTATAATCAGCATCCATGCTTTTAGGAGACTCCTGGAAGTGGCAATGATTCAGTCCCTTAGATGTTTGGTTGTGTTTTTTTTTTTTAACCATTCATCACTAGAGTACCGTCAGTAGCCATACCAGATTCATTGACAAAGGTTAAAGAATATTGCTTTAATTTATTTTTATACTGCTTCATTCAAATCAGGAGTCTTACTGTGTCTTTGCTTTTCTTCAGTGACATCATATTCGTAATCAGTACCTCTAGTAATAGTCACAAGTTGAGTCATGTATGTACTTCGGTACTCTCAATCCATTGTAAAGCATGTAATCTGTTTTCAAATTATCATCTTTGAAAACTGACCTGCTATCCTTGTGAATTTAGTGGAGTGCCAGATTGTCTTGACAAAAAAGCACTCTTCTGTCCATTTTTTTAACACTCTTCCTTTTTCCATGCCTTTTGTGGGAGAGTTCAGTTTTCTTTAGAGACAGCGTTAGGCAGCTTGAGTTATTATTACTGGCAGCCACTGCATTTTAATCAACCAGTGGCACAGGCACGTACTGTGTAATATGCATAAGGTTCACTGTGATTGCACGTGTGCTGTGGGTGTGAAAGGCAGAGTCAGCACTGTACTGCACCCTCCCTGCGTCCCAGGCCACTTGGATAGGCAGAGCTGCCACTGTGGTGATGTGGTAGCAAGGAACAGGCTGCAGGTTGGACATGCCTGGTGTGGTAAGTGTCTTCTATAGACAGTCTCATCATGAAAAGTAGATAAGACCTTCTTCAGACATCTGGAAGATCTGTAGATCATGGAGGGCTTTAACCACCCCAGTATCTAATGGAAGGGGTGTTCAGTGCGGAGCAAACAACCCCAGGAGTTGTTTTCTCCAGAAACTTCTGGAGTGTATTGAAGATAGCTTTCTGACACGGGTGATCAAGGTGCTGATGAGAAGAGATGCTTTGCTGGACCTGACTATTTTTTAAAGACAATGAAGAAGTGGTTGGGGATGTACTTGGCTGCAGTGACCATGCAGTAGAGTTCTGGATCCTGGAGGGGAGGAATCAGGGCACAGTGGGGTACTAGCCCTGGACTTCAGGAGAGGAGACTCTTAACCACTTCTGGGGTCTGCTTGGAAGAATTGCATGAGAGATACCCCTAGAGAAAGAGAGATTCAATAGGACTGTTTGATTTTTGAGAATCTCTTCCTTCAAGCTCAAGAATGGTCACCTTGACAAGGAACCAAGCAGAGATGGCAAAAGCCCTGCATGGTTCAACAAGGTGCTCCTGCAAAAAAACCTCAGACATAAAAAAAAAAAGAAAAAAAAAATCCTAAGTTCAGAAAACACACAGAAGATTGAAGGAGTGGCAGGTGACCCTGAAAACAATCTGAAAGCATTGTCTGTGTGTGCAGGGAAAGCTAAAGCTCACCTTGTGTGATGATGAGTTAGCAGTGTGCTCTGGTGGCCAAGAAGGCCAATGGGATCCTGGGTGCATTAAAAAGAGTGTGGCCAGCAGTTCAAGAGAGGTGATCCTTCCCCTCTACTCTGCCCTGGTGAGGCTTCACCTGGAGTATTCAGTCCAGTTCTGGGCTCCCTGGTACAAAAAAGACAGGGATTTCCTTGAAAGAGAGATAATAAAGGGTGTGGAACACCTCCCTTATGAGTTGAGGCTGAGAGTCCTGGGTCTGTTCAGTGTTGAGAAAGAAGATTATTTGCAAGATTATACAAAATGGAGTAGTTGATTAAACAGGTGAATCAAGTACCATTCAGAGAGACCTGAATGGCTCCAGAAATAGTCTGACAAGATCCTCCTGGAGTTCAGCAAAGGGAAACACAATGCTTGCAGCAAGACTTGCTGGGGGCCAACTGGCTGCTGACTGGCTGCAAAGCAGCTTAGCAGCAATGGCCCTGGGGGTCCTAGTGAAACAAAAAGTTGAAAGTAAGTGCAGTGTGCAGCAAAGGAGGCCAGTTTCCTGGCTGCATTAGAAGGAGCATTACCAGTGGGCTGAGTGGTGTGATCCTTTCCACTCAGCATTGGTAAGGATGTAGGTGGAGAGCTACAGGTAAGGATGCAGTTGGAGAGCTAGGTTCTGGGTGGCCCATTACAGAAGGTATTAAAGTATTAGAGTGAGTCTGGGACAGAGACTGCAAAACAAAGGAGCACTTTACACGTGAGGAGAGGTTGAGAGAGCTGAGGCTGTTCAGGCTGGAGAAGAGAAGATTCATGGGGCCCTTACCAGTGCGTCATTACCTGACTAGGGGAGCATACCTGACTAGGACAAGGACCCAGTCAGCCTCCTCTACTTGACCATGCTTTAAGTAGTAGGGTTTAAGTAGTACGTCCAGAAATCCCTTCTAATTTTCACCATTCTGTGATCCTGGTGCAGTATAGGAATGTATGTCAACGAGGTTATTTCATCTGTCTACCTGCTTAAGAATATAATCAAAATCTGTGCTGTTCCTGGCCTATTCTTGGTCTGACCATTTTACAATTTCATTGTTCTCTCCTTAAGTGTGTAGCTTGTTAGCTGGGTAACCCAATCCGGATTTTCTGTCACCATCATTCGTCCTGTACTTTATATATTTCACCCTTTGTTTCTTGATGTACATTCTTGTTGAACCATAACAGGTTGAATTCAGTGTTGTACTGTCAAGGCATTAGAAGTGCCGAACAAAACAGTTGCTAAGTTTTCCAGACTTTGTTCTTGATCGTTAGTTACAATCAAGTTAAATACTATGCATGGCCTTACCATGAGTTGTGGCACAGCGAGTGGGGGAGTAAAGGTGTTCCTTGCCCTTAAGCTCAGTGCATATTTATTATTTGCATTATTATATATATTTGCATATCCCAATCTAGTTGATGGGTACAGAGTCAAAGTTTTGAAGATATTTCTTTCCTTTGTCCTTTTAGACAATCCTATCAAGGTCCAGGTGTTGAAAATTGCCTCCGTCAGCAATTAGGGTCACGTCTTGCATGGGCTTTAACTGCAAGCCAGCCTTCTTTACAAAGCACTACCTCAAAAGGCTTTTCAAATGCTATCTCACGTGGTGTACCAAGGTCAAGGCGAGAAGGAGATACAACTGGTAAGTACAGATGCATTTGTTAAAGTTAACTTTCTACAGTTGAAATAATTTTGTTATTAATAGCTACCAGCATTTTTAAATGTTTTGGAAATAGTCTTATGGCATGTTGAGTGTTACAAGGAGCTTTTCTAAAATGTATTTTATAGAAGGATAGAAGTACGTATGCAGTAGGGTGGTCTATCTTTCAAAGTCCCTTCCAATCCCTGACAGTCTAGAATTTGTTTTTGCCATATTTGGTTTATAACATGTTTTGATCTTACAAGATGGTGTTTTTCCTGCAGTGTTTGTCAGAATCAATTGATTATGGCTGTGTTCTTGGTCATTTTAGTGCTGATGAAAAGATTATATGCTTTTGGGAAATCAGAACAGCAGATCGACTAATAGAACTTGCTGAAAAACATAAAGTCATTTGTGATTCTGTTATTTAAAATTTGGAAATGTGCAAAACCTTTTTTTTTAATTAGTACAGTGATTGTATTTAAAGAAATTACCGTTAATTATTATCAATGAAATTAAAAACAGATATATTTTACCAGTTTCATCCTTTAAATGGCTGTAAACTTGACAGTGATGTCTAAAGGATGTATCCTGAATTTACAGAAGTGCAGCTAAGGATAAATTGTTTAGCAGATCATCTCTGCAGCAATTGCTGTGGAAGTTTCAACCCACTTTACTTTTGCTATAAAAATAGGAGATTTTGCTGAGTAGGAGAGGTAATAGTAGATGTGATCCTACGTTACTGTTGCTCTCTAGCAAAAAAATATATTTTTTTGTTTAATAATTGTTCTGTAAATAAGAACAGTAACAAGCTAAAAAAAACAGTCTATCTACCAGCCTCTGTGGAATTTTTCAAATATGTTAAAACAGCTAAATTTTTAACTGCTAACACAACACTGAGCAAATAGTACAAGCAGAGTTGCGCTGTTGTAGATGATAGTGAGATTTGGCAACTGAAACCAAGTTAGCAGTACTGTTGATGTGGAAGAGAATAGACACACATTTTCCTCTCACAGATGTAGCCCAGCCTCTTATTTTTGCTGTAGTGATTGCTACAAGGAACTGTAGAGTCTTGTTTCATTGAGCTGGTCAACAATTCTTGGTTATGGAACAGATATATAAGGACCAACAGTTCTTTTACGTATAGTAACTTTCTGAAGTAGTAGAACTGTACTCAGAGTATGAAAGGCTGTTTTCAATATGTATTTCTGTGAATATCATTTCACTCATTAAAAAGTTATTTTTCTTTTGAAGTTGTTTGCTGGGTGTGTGGATCTATTTGAGAGGTAGATTGATGAGAGTAAGAGTGCCATCAAATCTGGGAGAAGCGTGTTGTAACATCTCAGTTTCTGGATGGTCTGAATAGTTGAAACTGCCTCATTCTTGTTATATTTAAGTGAAGTCAAGAAAAGATGCTTTCTATAATGATGCTTTATAGCCCAGAAGAGGTGGGAATAGTTTCAATGACCTGCATAACATCTTAATCAATCTTTTATTTCCTTTAAATCTCAAGAGTAATCTAACCTCCAGCTGTAGGTATGAGCCAGCTCATGAGAATGCTGGGATAGCAAGAGCTTTACTAGATCAGTGATTCAGAAACAATACTGTTTTCTGTTGGTGAACTTTGTAGCTGTTATGCAGCTGAAAGACTGATTCCTTTTTATACTGAACAGTACCATTCAACATTTCAAGACACTTTTGAACAAAAAACTCTATGTGAATTTACTCTGATATTCTCTGAGCTATGTGTAGAAGAGATGATTTTGTAAGACCCATTTGAAAACTTTTAACTGTTCTGCTTAAGAAAGGTGAAGTTATTATAAAGCTTACTTCAGAACTTGCAGTGTTGATTGCATCAGAAATGATAACAAGTATAAAACTTGCTGAAGAGTTCATTAAAATATGACATGCTAGCTGACCTAATGCAGGTATTGGAGAGTTTTTGGAGTTCTTGGCTTTCCTTTCACTTTGTTGGATTAAAATGTCTTTTAAAAAATACTTTGGTTTTTTTTGCAAGTTTGTTTTTTTTTGTGGTTTTGGTTAAGCATCTGCATAAAGTTTTGAAGTTCTGATCAAATTTAATTTAATGATCCTGGCAAATCTAAACATTCTTTTTTTTTTTTTTTCTCCTTTCCAGGCTCTGTTGAGATAACTGAAGCAAATCTTTTAAGAGATGTTTTGTACGTCTTCCAGGGAATAGATGGCAAAAACATCAAAATGTACAATTCTGAAAATTGCTATAAAGTTGAGGGGAAGGTACTGTATGGGGACTTGTGTTTTGTATGTGAGAAGACAGATGTGTAAGGGAAGAATAGCCATTAAAAACATGTAATTAAAACATTAACATAAGTCTTCTTGCCCTTTCTCTTCCCTTTTTTTTTAATTTATTTTTTTAATTTTTTATTTTAACAGAGTATTTTCAAGTATTATTAAGCAATCTTCTGTTTTCAGTCAAACCAAGTTCTTGGAAAGAGGGAAAGTCACCATCGAAAGAATGCAGGGGCAGTATGGAGTGAAATTCATGTTTTGCATTTTTGCTTGTTGTTTTGGGGTGGGTTTTTTTTTTTTTTTTTGGAGGAGGAGGAAACTCAGATGGTTCAAGACCATGTGGATTTTTGCCTATTTCCTATTCTACATACAGTGGCAAAGACATGGGATTCTAGTTTTTTGTGTCATGTTTGAAAGAACATGTCTATTACTGATAGCATATTGCTTACTATAAATTTTAACACATGCTCAGAAATAGACACACAAAGTGTCGTTATTACCCTGAGTAAGTGTATCAGAGTTGCAAAGTGAAAAAAAATACAGTAAAATCAAGACTTTGGAAATATTTTTGACTGCTTTCTCCTGGCTGCTGGTTGAATGATCAAGATTGAGGAACAGTTGTCCAAGTGAGGACTGAAAGTTTTTTGTGTTTCTGTATTAAAGAGCAACACATATGTACCAATAGAAATTTAAAGATAATGGCTGAACTGAGTTCCCAAAAGAAACCTGCATTTTCTAAGTTGTTCAGAGGTAGTACCAGGCCAACAATTTCTAACTACCAAGATAGACACAAAATATTAAGCCACTACAAAGACTTCTAAGTTATGGCTTAATTTGAGGACTTTTATCACTATTTGCCCTCCTCAGTGTATAAAAAATTAATGTAGAGTAGATAAAGGCTTTTGACCACATTTTCATTGCTCCAACAGCTGGTGATATGTAGTAGATACTAGCCAGCCACTTGGCCTTATGGACCTGATTATAAGTTTCAGGAGTTCAGATGAGGTCTAGTTGCTTTAACATCTTATTCAGTATGTAGAGGGTACTGCACCGCAATTCAATTTCAGCTCACTAACTGCTTTTTGTGTTCTTGCTGAAATGGAAATAAGATGTCTCCAATTTTCACTTGCATTAAGAGCTTTATACTAGTAAAATACAGCACGACTGTAAAATTGTTGGGAACTACATCTTGGCCATTTCATGTCCAAGTGCACAACAGACTTATGTTAACATTGATGGTATCTGAACTGTCTCTTCTTTTTTTTTCTCTGTAATAATAGAAAGAAGTTACATATATAATTGTTCTCCCATAGGTTTGTAATTTAAGGCTGCTTATGGGAATGATTCATTTAAATCTCATTAATAAATTGATTATTAAGGATATCATGTTTTAAACCTGCAGATGCTGCAAAATTTGTAATTCCTCATCTCCTGCACTCTGATAATTACGTTTCATATCTAATTTAGATTAAATATGGCAAAGGAAAGATGGGTAATAGGTTTTTCCAGGGGACCATGGAGAAAATGTAGTAAGTGATTATAAAATTAGTGCTATGGATTTCACCACTTTTCTGCATGAATTCCACATCAGACAGGGTAGTTTGAGGTGAAAAACTGTGTTACTTCAAACCCCTAATTCTGTTAATACAGGGAGTTTGATTATTCAAGTCCTTTTTGTGGTCAGTAATGCTGTTTTAGAGCTTTGTGTCTTTGTTTTTATTGTGGAGTCAGTTGTCTTCCCTCAGTTCTTCTTTGTTGGCACTTATACTGAGCCACAGTGAAGACTGAATTGACAGAGTAGAGCTGCAGCTGGTACTTAGTCAAGGAGCAGCAAGTTCATACCTACTCTAGTTATGCTGACTGCATGTTAGGAAAAAAGAAAGTTAAAACATAACTCTTTCCCACAGCTGCAGAGTTTGTCTGAACAGAGAATGAAAGCATGTTACAAACATTTTTAAATAGAATTTATTCTATTTAAATAGAATTTAAAAATGTTTGTAACATGCAGTCTTTTTCCAGAAAGTAATATACTTGCCGTGCTGTTGATTCTTGAATATTTTCTAGTGTCAGCCTTAATATTAGATCTGTTGATGACATTCTGCACTATATAAGCTGAAAGCTTCTGATTAGATCTGACAGATACAAATGTAATAACACTAAGCCAATTTTGCTTGTTCCTCATTTGATTTCAGCGGATGTGTAATTGTGCTTAATGCTTGCCAACCTCTCTAACTGTAGAATTCTAAATAGTCCTTATTGAATGTGTTAGCAGCCGACAGCATTTCTGTCTGTGTTGAACCATACTTGTTTGGGCTTGAATTTATTCTTTAGAAATTGTTGAAGCAGTTAAAGCTGAGTATGGCTAAACAAGAGAGCTGAGGACTGACTCTTGGTCTTACTCCCAAGTGGTGATGCCTGGTTTAACTCCACACGAGCTATCTCTTTCTGTAGCTGATTTTTCTCTTGGGGGATGTTTCTGTTCTGCTACTACCTAAGAAGTGTAATGAGTAAGCTAGATGTTCATCAGTTTGTTAGTTTGTTGGTGCTCTTCCTAGATTGTGTTTGGACAGTTCCAGATGGCTCTCAAAATCAAAATTCTCAGTAAAGATAAGATGAGCCCAAAGGGTTGTGGGCAAAAGTCGATCTCTGCCTCTTTGCCTAATGGATAAGTCATATTCTTTGTTTTCATTTGTCAAAATTTTAAAAACTTGATTACATGTCTTCCTGGGTAACATGACAAAATGGGGTAGAAGCACATCTCAAACAAGAACTAGAGGCTAAGGCAGCACCTTTAGTGCTGGTGATCTGAAGGAAGAAATGTGTTGTTTTGAGAAAGAATAGTAGTAGTTAAATAGGCTAAAAGGAACTAAGGCAAGCTTACAGCATGAAGTGATACGCTTGCTAAAAGAAAAGTAGAAACAATCTAGAAAACCTCAGATGCACATGATTAAATGTCATGCAAAAGCTGTTACTGGTGGATCTAACTTAATTCATTTTATAAGTTTTGGTTTCTGATACCTACTCTGGAATTTGGTTATTTATATTCTATTAAAGATTTATTTTTAATGTAGCAGTAACTAATTATTTTTCTATTTTCTTATTTTTCTTTTCTCATGGGTTATATGCATATATTTAATGCTAATTATATAGATACCTGATTTTTTTTTTTTTTGGCACTGTCCCTGCTGTAAAAGTTAAAATGAAGGATTCTTGATGTTTTTTGTTTTATGAGAAAGGCTTTAGGGAAGAAACAGGGGTTAGCATGCTTTGTCTTCACCTTACAAGGTACTGTTTCTGTTAATTTTGTAGGTGAGCTTGTCCAAATCTCTCAGAGACACCACAGGCAGACTTGCAGAGTTGGGATGGCTACATAATAAAATAAGAAAATTCACAGACCAAAGGAGTTTGGATCGTGCGTTTGGACTTGTGGGTCAGGTAGGTCCACTAAGAAAAAATGGATTTTTGCTACAGTATTTTGGTCTTGTTTCCTTAACTGCTGAGTAAAATGCAAAACTAGATGGATGAGTAAACTTTGGAGAATTCCCTTTAATTTATTCATTTTATGGACTGCCACTGTTGGCGTGGGTCAAAGCCTGAAGGCAAGGGAAAGGTGATGGACGGTTTCTTACATAGATTCCTTTTCCTTTTTTTCATCTCACTTTTTCATTGAAGTTCTTACACGTGTTTACAAATAAAAACATTGCTTTAATAAGATGATGGTGTTTCTGAACTAAACACTCCTTCAGTTGTTAAGGTGACCTTTGCAGAAGACTCTTAGGTCTCGTCAGCTAATGTTGATGGTCTTGTGTAACTCTTAACTCTACATAAGAATGCAAATATCCCATTATCGTCTGCCCTTTCTTTTGAATACAACATCAAAAGAATGTCAATTTTTGTTTTTGTAGGTTTCATCATCATGATTTGTAGTCTACAGTAACTTCACAGCTGCTGTAATATCCAAAACCACATTTACTGCTAAGGCATTCTCATTTCCTCTCACTTGCTTCCTCTGTAAAACTGGATATTATCCCTTCTGAGTCGACAGAAATGTTGTCCTTGCCTCTAGCCATTACATCCTACCTAATCTGCAAAGAAATTGAAGTGCTTCTCCCTTCAGTCTAATTTTTCTTAAGAGGTCAGTAGAGATACTGTAGTGCTTCCTACTTTTCTAATGTTTTATTCTGTTCCCTTCTGTCTCTTATTCTAAGTAACCCTTTTAGCTACAAATAAATATTTTCTAGTGATGATTTCCATGTTTTATAAAGTAGTGCTATTGTAAATACATTTTCTTCAGACTCTCCACCTTTTATCTGGGTGAAGTTTCTAATTATTTATCTAGTAGCTCCATACTTATACTTATTTTCACTGTCTCTGCCTTTAATCTGCAAGCTTACAGCAAGGGGAGAACTTCAATTCTGCAGTGAATATAACTGTTCAATATCTTGGCTGCCACATGTAGGTTTCAGATAATCAGAAGAGGGCTGTGCAGATGTTTAGATGAATCTGCATAGCTCTAGTGCTGTTAATTTTGCTTGAGGCAAATAACTTGCTTTATTTTTTGTGCATTAGTATGCAGATAAAAACATTTCTACTTCTACTGTCAGTATCTGGGCAGAGTCTATTCTGTTGCTCTTCATTGCTTTTATAGCTCACAAGTTCAGGTGCTGCACACTATGCTTTAAGAATTTATGCACAATAATTTGTGCGTTCTGAAGCTTCTTTTGCTTAATATTTTAAAAGAATGCTTGTCTAAACCCACGTTTAAATAACATGTAAGATAAGATGTGTGTTGGATGAGATGACTGTGTTTTTTAGGCAAAATATCAGGAATAACATATATTGAAGTAGAGGTATAACTATATGCTGCACTTCAGTGTTTGCTGCTTAGTATGCAACTTCTACCTTGTCCTCAGAAATAATGGGCAATGAAATAAAACTTGCCTTGTATTTTGACATTTTGCCCATTTGAAAAAAATAAGCATTTAGTAGTAGGCATTTTAAATGTTTTCTCTTCAGCAAGCATTCTCTCACTTTCCTGAGCTGTCTTGCTGTAGCCTAAATCAGAATTCTAGGGTAGTGTCCAGTTTTCCGTGACGTTTTGGGAAACAAAAATCTGCAATTTACAATGCTGGAGTTGGCACCAAATGTAAATGTTAACGTTAAAGTCAGTGATACTGCTTTCACTTTATTTGTACACTTGCAGTGCCTTCAGTTGTTTCATTGCAGGCTCTACTCTGCCCTCTGTCTTGAAAAATGCTGCTTTAATAGGTTCAAAAATGTAATGAAGAAGCAAGTGAGAAGAAATGAAAAGTGCAATTAATTACACATAAGGGGATTTCATTTTGTCCTTCAGTATCCTTGGAATAAAAGGAATTTTGTACTGCTTTCTAACTGATAAGGTAGAATTGAAGAAAAGAAGGCTTTTTCTTCAATAAAGCATATAGTAGCAAGATTCATGTTTATTGTTTTTTTGTTCTTTTTTTTTTTCCCCTAGGGTTCTCGGTGTCTTAGTATGTAGGCATCTTGTCAGGAAGACAAGATTTATTTTTCCCTTGTTCTTGCAGTAATAATTTATGTGTTGTACATATATTAATGAATAAATATTTTACTTGAAGCTCTTGGATTCTTGTGAGGTGGTTTTCTTCATTTTTCTTTTCTATTTTTTTTCCACATTACTTAAAAAGGGTTGAAGAGAGGGGTCCAGGTAATTCTTAAAATATCAAGACCATCCTTCTCTTTTTTTTTTTATATCAAAGTAATTAGCCAAGAATTAAGAAATAATTTCTGAAGAATATGTGCACACAAACACTCTTCAAACAAACAAAACATAGCAAAAAGTGTTTAAAGTCCAAAATTTTCAACGTGGTCCAAAATTGAGTTGTATCTTTATTCAGTTTTAGAATATGTTCAATCTACATGCTAGATTATGAACAAAAATAACTAAAGAAAGTACCTGGGACTCTCAAACTCCCGGGCATTATCCATTACTACTATACTACTATAATACTACTACTATCCATTACATTCCTTCAAAAACTCTTAAAATAATCTTTGTATATACTTCAGTAATCCAAAGTAGCTATGCTTAGAATTGTTTTATGAAGAGAATTCTTTTCTTTAGTTTTAGCCTGTTAACTTTTCCACATCCTGCAAGCTTCTTTGTGTATACTGAGTATTATTCATTTCCTTTATGTGAAGTGGAAAATTATCTATAGTTGCCAATGGGCAAAAGTGCAGGAGCTTGGATTACTCAATACAGCAGCACTTAATGAGAGGATTCTTTTATGACTATTTTGTTTCTTGTTTGTGCCATAGCTTATACTAGACATATAGTGGTAGCTTTCTAACTTCGGCACTCCATCATTAGAGGCCTTTTTGAAATTGAAATGCTACTCTTTTATTACATAATGCCTCTTACGTAATTAAAAAAGTCTTCTGGGTTAAATTCTGTCTTGCACTCCCTGTGGTAATTATTAATGTTATCACTGTGATGATAATATATGCACGTTGTCATCATCTGACTTTGTTCCTGGAAAAGAAATGCACGTATCCAGTGGAAGCACTTACATGTATGCCAGTTTTCTAAGACTCAGCTTATGTGGTGAAACTTTTAGCTCAGTTCCTTTAAGGAAGCTTCTAACTGTCTTGACAGTATGACGATAGGATAAGGGTTGTTCTACATTAAACCATAAAGATGTTTCCTGATAGTTTTTCCTTTTCTTTCTCTTACAGAGCTTTTGTGCAGCCTTACATCAGGAACTCAAAGAATACTACCGACTTCTGTCTGTTTTGCATTCTCAGGTAAACTAGATGGTTCTTAGTTAACTTCCTTGTTCAGACAGTGTGAAGCAGAACAGCTCCTAAAGGTACTTGTAGGTATCTCTTCAGAGTGGGAAGGATGTACGACAGGTGCTGTTGATGGTGGATGCAGTATTCTGTAAATTGCTTACTCTTTGGATGTGTATATTCATAAATATTTTTCTCTCAGAAATTTGATGTTTTTATGAGCAAGAAATGTAATACGTGTTCCTAAGCCTCTGTCCCTTTTTGCTTCACTTTTGTCAGTTTCATCTTGTGTGATGCTTCTGTCATTCAGATCCCAAATGGCATGACACATGTTTGTGAAAGGAGAAAAATGTTCTCTCTGTATATCAAACAATGCCTAGCTTAGAAGCTAGGAACAAGGACAGCTCCTTAATGTTTATAACTTCTGAATGCCTGTCATTATCATTTCTTGTGTTTTTTTCCTGGCTACTGTCCTGTTAATCTTTTAGTAATTATTTCCTGCTCTGTCCATAATATGTTTGATTTTTTGGCTTGCTGTAGCTTTGATTTATTATACCTTCAAAAATTTTTTTCCTTTGAGATACTTGATTTCTTTGAAAGAAAGCTTTCAGACCTCTTTACCCTTCCTGCTTTCAAATAAGCAATGGCTCTGGTGGGAGGTACATATGATGGAAAAAGGAAGGTTTTAGTGCCACTCACTTGGGTTGACCATAGTGAGTAGCCAAGTACCCTGCCTCATTCTCTCTCTTGTCTCTTGAAAGGTGGGGAGAAAATAGAAGCAAGGGAAAAACATAATTGAATTGATAATGGTTTGATATGGAAAGCAAAAGTTCTGTGCACAAGCAAAGCAAAAAAAGAATAATTCATTCACTACTTTCCATCAGCAGGCAGATGTCCAGCCCCTACCTGGAAAGTGGGTCTCAATATGGTTGGGTTGATATATGCTGTCACCATGAACTTCTCTCTGCTTTCTCCACTTAGTTCTCTGAGCTTTTATTAGTAAAATGGTAATTACAGAACAAAAACTATGAAACACCATTTTACGTTTCAGTGCTTTCCACTTTTGTCCTTTGATGTATCTATTTCTTTTTTGATCAGCTTCAATTGGAAGATGATCAGGGTGTAAATCTGGGACTTGAGAGCAGCCTAACACTTCGTCGTCTTCTCGTCTGGACATATGATCCTAAAATAAGGTTAAAGACTCTTGCAGCACTTGTTGATCACTGTCAAGGTCTGTTTAATGTTCATTTAACATTTTGTTATTTAACTTCTGAGTGGTTGTGCCTGCTAACTGTGGATATCAGTAGTAGTAATATGATATTTTTTTGAGTAGCTCATCTTCTGAAGTATCTCTTTTTCAAGCTGTACACATAAACATCTTGGTGAATTTTTTGTTTGCTTGAATTAAACTAGGACATGCTTAAAATATCCTTCAAATTTTAGAAAGATACCTTTCACACTGTTTTCAATTACTCAATTTTAGTTATCTTTCAGCGAATATTATACTGTGGTAAATCCTACTAACACTACAAAATGACTGGCTCAGTCTTTTCACTGGGTATTTGTCTGTGCCTGCTGACATATGGGTGCAATTTACAACTTGTCTGCAGGTAGATATGAAACAGCAAAACTTCCTAAATCTGAAAAATGTATGTGGTAGCAATCCCCGAGAAAGAGCTGGGGAGTGGTGTTGGAGTTGACCATAACTTTGTTCATTGACCAACCCAAGCCTGTACTACAAGGATATTTTAAACTGTGCAGCGTAACAGCAAAATAAGTGTTAGATATATTTTAGTTGATTTTTTTTTTTTGCCACTTCTTACTTCTCAATTGAAAGATAACAGGAGATTATATCTATGAAGAAGCTATGGAGGAGACTGTAACTATAAAGCAGAAAAGCTACATTTGTGTTTATATATGCATACAGAACATCTGAGAGAGAGAAGTACAAGATAAAAAGAAAATAAATAATATAGCTTCTCTAATGCTCTTCTGATGATAGGTGATAGGGAAGAAAAGAAGCATAAAGTCAACTTTTGTGAGTGACCTGATACTGTAAATTTTGCATTACTGCAAGCTGCTATATACCAGACAAAATGCCATGTCAAAATTAGGCTTAATATTTCAGTGTGATTAATGATTCGTGCCTTAAAACCTAAGCATTCCCAGTCAACACTAAAAAATCTACTTTCTGTACATTTTAGAAGTGCATTCAGTAAGCTTTCAGTGACATATGACTAGTTAAAATTGATGGCTGCTGAATTTAATAGTAGAGTATTTTATTTCCTTCATACGGTTCTGTTCCTCTCCCCTGTGTACTTACAGGAAGAAAAGGTGGTGAACTAGCTTCAGCTGTTCATGCCTATACTAACACAGGAGATCCCTACATGAAGTCTCTGGTTCAGCACATTCTTGGCCTGGTATCCCATCCTGTACAGAATTTTCTTTATCGATGGATTTATGATGGAGAGCTGGAGGATACATACCACGAGGTAATTAATATATAAGAAATATATTCTCTTGGTTGATTTGCTTTGTGGAAACCTGTAGGGATCTCAGAGGAGAACTGAAGAAGTAAATTGTGATATAAACATAAAATATGAGTAAGTAATGTATACAGTTACAACATAAAATATGTCTCTTCTTAATGAATTCAGTATTAAAGTGATGTCCTGAGGTTGCAGTGATGCAGTGTGTCATCTTCAGTAGTGGTAATGTATACAGAGATCTTTGTAACTGTCTAGAATACAAACCTTGTGTTTTGGGTAAAAAGTTCATTACTTCCTAAATGAGAGAGAGAATATTCTACTTTGAGTACCTATAGTTATCTCAAGCCTCATAAGTACCTTTGCTTTGTCAGATTGGATAGAAAAGCTGATGGTTGCAGAGCTTCTCTAGAAATCCTGTAGTTGTTCTGTGGCTCACATTCCTCTTTTGTTTTTAATATTTATTTCAATTTACAGTTTTTTGTAGCTTCAGATCCTACAGTTAAAACTGACCGGTTGTGGCATGACAAGTACACTTTGAGGAAATCAATGATCCCTTCTTTTATTACAATGGAACAATCAAAAAAGGTATATATTTAAAAATGAATCTTGTGATGATTTGTTGGCCTGTACTGCTATTTAGGTTTTTATTACAAAAATGGAGACCAAAATTAAGTATTTTTCTTAAAAGTAACTAAATTAATAGAATAATTTACTGAGAAGGACTAAGTACTGTTTCTGGGGAGGTTGATTTTTTTGTTGTTCCCATTTTCTAACTAGTAGTCTTTGTTTAAGGAGATTTTCAGTGTTTGTCACTGGGTTGCTGTGGTGGAGTTTGTGAAGCTAAGAGTGAAGAAAGGTGACAGGCTGTCATGGTGGTTGTGGGTGGGCTTTTTTTAACTTTTACGTAACAAACAAGTGACTACTGAATTTTAATAAGTAAATAAATGAATAAATCTCTTGTTTTCAGGTCCTTCTAATAGGAAAATCCATAAACTTCTTGCATCAAGTTTGTCATGATCAAACTCCATCCTCAAAGGTGATTGCTGTGGCTAAATCTGCAGAATCTTCAAAAGATGGTAGGATATCACTGTTGGACAACTTCTTCCCTTTGAACTAAGTTCTGTGCAGTATGTGGCTTAGGCTATGAACTGACATTTTAGATAATGAGATGGGAAGGAGTACAGAATCCCATCAACCCTTAAAATGCAGGGTTGCTTTTTTTTTAATGGATAATTGCATTTTATAGAACTTGTCAAGATGTGAGTGTGTAATTTTCTTAATTTGCTGGGTTTGCTGGATGCTTGTTAATGTTCTGAGTTTCTGAATGAGTCCTGGCACGATCAGCCTGCTTTCAGCTGACTTCAAGTTGGAGGAGTGGGATGAGAGCAGGAATATTGTAGAGTGTTGCTGTGAGAATCTCATCTCAATCGCTGTTGAGACTTCTCATCAAATTCACATCACATGATTCCATAGTAATAAGAATTAATTAATTCTGTGATTAGAGAAAGTAATTAAAAATCCATTTGTTGTAAGTAAGAGAATGATCAGTAAAACAGGCAGGGCAGAAGTTTGTAAATGCATTCTGCCACTATAGTATGTTAAATGAAAGTTGAGTATGTGACATGCTAGTAAAATTGTTTTTGAAGGCTTTAAAGTTGGTTTGTCAGCTGTTGAACATTAAACCAAATTAAGGTTAATTTCAGAACTTCTTCAGATTATTTCTTAATATTTCTTACTGTTTAGAAGAGATGTCAGTTTTAATGCATGAGAGCCCACATGCTATTTATGGTTATTCTTTACTGTAAGGTTAGAGTTGTGATTTTGATTTTGAGCATAGCAATGTATTTTGCAAATATCTGTGAAGTCTTTACATATGTACTTGGTTTCACACATTACTGAACTAGAGTTTGGAAACCTCAGTGTGCCACCGAACCAGAATTAGAATCATAGAATCACAGAATGGCTTGAGTTGGAAGGGACCCCAAGGATCATCAAGTTTCAACCCCCTGCCACAGGCAGGGCCATCAACCTCCAGATCTGGTACTACACCAGGCTGCCCAGGGCCCCATCCAACTGGTCTTGATCACCTCCAGAGGCAGATCATCCACAGTCTCTCTGGGCAGCCTGTTCCAGCACCTCACCACTTTCTATATAAAGAACTTTCCCCTGACATTCAGTCTAAAGCTTCCTTCCTTGAGCTTAAAACCATTCCTCCTTGTCCTATCACTGTCTACCTGAGTAAAAGGTGATAGGACTTGCTGAAGTTTCACAGAATCACAGAACTTTATGGGTTGGAAGGGACCTCTAGAGATCATGGAGTCCAACCCTCTGCCAGAGCAGCTCCCTAGCCCAGGTTGCACAGGTAGGCGTCCAGGTGGGTCTGGAACGTCTCCAGAGAAGGAGACTCCACCACCTCTCTGTGCAGCTGTGCCACTGCTCCGTCACTGCACTGGGAAGAAGTTCCCACACACATTTGCGCAGAACTTCCTATGCTTCAGTTTGTGGCCATTTCCCCTCATCCTATCACCACACACTGCTGAGAACAGTCTGGCCTCATCCCTTTGCCTCCTGTTTCTTAGATATTTGTAGACGTGAATCAGATGCCCAACCACATTAAAGTGAATTCTTTGTTAGAATCAATTTTGTTTACTAAGCTTAAAAGCAGTTTTGCTACATGGACCTCTGGTTTCTACCTTTTAGAGCAACTGTTGTAGAATGAGAAACTGATGAAAATAGGAGTGTATCCCTTCATGCTGAGGGAGGTCTGATAGTTGATGGCCAGTATTTGGAATTTTGCTCCATGTTACCAGAAGAAGCTACATTATTTTTGCTACCTGCTAGGAGCTTTATTGCAGTCCCTTTCTTAACAAGCTCATAGCTGTAGGAAAAGAGTGAAATACACTGCCTACTAAACAGCTATGTTCTACTTTCTGGTCTCAAATTGCCATACATTAAATGTGGAGAAAAAAGCACAAGGTTGCTGACTGTCCCCCAGATAATGGAAGCATATCCCTCATCTCATGTTCTGACGTATATGTGGGAGTTCTTTTCTGTTGAATGTTTTTGCTGATTCTTTGAATATCTTTTCTTCCACCTTTAAAAGTGACTTTAAATTTAGATCTGTCCCCAGCAAAGATTTTTCTGGACTGTACTCTTTGATTTTCTTCAAATGATTTCATTCTGGAAACTGCCATGTTCCAGCAAACTAAAGGAAAATTCACTTTCCATGTAGTAGTGATGATATAATATGAATTTGTATTGGAAGGTACAGGCTGAGTATGCATGAAAAATAATGTTGTTGAAGTATGGGCTGCCTTAGACTTGCTTTCACTTTGGCTATACCTAATGTATAATATAGTGAATCAAAATAAATAGTAATTCCTCTGTTTGTACTCATTTTGTTTGTCTCATTTTTTGTGAAAATACAATTTTAATTCTTTTTTTTTTTTAGCTGCTGATTTGTTCACGGATCTGGAAAATGCATTTCAAGAGAAAATTGATGCAGCCTATTTTGAGACCAGCAAATACTTGCTGGATGTTCTCAATAAGAAGTACAATTTACTGGAACACATGCAGGCCATGAGGCGTTACTTACTACTTGGTCAAGGAGACTTTATCAGACATTTAATGGATTTGCTCAAGTAAGAATAAGAAGGGTAATTATGGTGGATTTCTGATGGTCTCAAGTGTGCATGATCAGCATGGGAACTATTTTGCTATCAGAAGATGATACTTTAATTATTCCTCGAAGATTTAGCTGAACAACTTTTAAATCCTATTCTGACTCGAGTTTCTTTGACCCTGAGGGCTGAAATTTTGTTCTTTTTGGTAGGACATACATTTAATACTATTGAGAGTGATTAGTGTAAGAACTACACTAATGTACCTTTCCATAGAGCCTGTGAGAACCCCAGGGGTGCTTGTACTTTGCTTGCTCCTGTCAGCAAGTTTAAGTGGCAAAGTTCAGTTTCTGGGTCTCTTGACACTTCTAGTTATTATTGCTCTGAGTGTTAGTTTTCTATATTTTGGATGCATTTGCTGCAAAACATCCTTAATTTCATTCTGTTTAATTTAATTGATGCCTCACCAATCTGTGTTTTAAGCATTCAAAGATTTTAAGTTCATAAAGCATATTTGCAGGCTGGCTGCTTTTACATGCTGGTGCTACTGATGAAACTTAGTCTACCAGAAATGTCCTTAACAAAGCTTTCCTTTGGTCTGAAAGGCAGGCTTTCTAATAAAGCTTCCATCAACTTGTTTGTACTTGACCTTGCTTTTTTAAGTGAAAAACTGTGAAGGTTGGTTCAGGGAATATTACATTTGAGGCAGAAATAGAGTGGGGCTTTCCAGCATTGACCATGGAGAAGTGGGTCATGAAGAACTGTCTGCTTGCTTGTTGCTGTCCTTGGAAAGCTGCACAGAATCAGTGTCTGTGTTTCTGTCAGTGGTTCTAAGCCCGGGAGATCAGTGTCTCAAAACTGTGAAATAACATTAGTGGTTTGATGTGTTAATCTGCCTCATTTTAGATATGAATGCAACTGAGATTTCAGAATAGTTACTATAGCAGCCCTTGTAACTTGAAATGACTGGCATTAAGTCAGAATAAACTTACATCTCATGCTGATGTTCAGTTGTATAGCTGCATGCATATGAAGAGTTATAAATATTTTGCTCATTGATTTTCTTTGTGGTTAAGACTGGAATCGTAACGCTGGAGGTTTAGAATTTTCAGGAAACTATTTCACTGTGTGCTGCAGTTAGAACCAGATTGCTGCTGCAGAGTATCTAAAAAGTCCACCATGACTTTTTTGTTTCTTAACTTCCAGACCCGAGCTTGCACGACCAGCCACAACCCTGTACCAGCATAATCTGACAGGGATTCTTGAAACAGCAGTGAGGGCAACTAATGCACAGTTTGATAATCCTGAGATTCTCAAACGTCTGGATGTTCGACTTCTGGAGGTTTGTTGCATGACTGACCTGAAACACAAGTGAATAAAAATATTTATAGTGCCTGTGTACACAGACACCTATGTGAATCAAAGTTTTGATACCTACATACAGTAAATATTATTTTGTCCTCCCCTTTTTCCACTGGAGTTCATTTTGAAATACACAAACCTCACTTATGCCTTCTCTTCCCATCTCCTGCCTGGTGTCAGTTTGCATCTTGAATTGTGGTTGTGGGATCTACCAGTAATTGATGCAGGTGGCCCTGATTTGGGGTTCTGCGAGCAGCTCTTGCTGATGCTGCTATTAAAAGAATCTTGGGGTGGCCTTTTTTTCTTATCAGCAGTCACAAAGAGTAAACAAATGAAAGTGCATTTCATGAAGGAGGCCTCTACTAAGAAGGTTGAGTTGATAAGGAAGTTCCAACCCTAGAGGTGGACGCTGTCTGAACTTAGGCATCTGAAGCCTATTCTTTTTGCCTGGAAGTCTCCCCTTCATTTATTTTACTAGTTTCTGTGGAAAAAATCATTGGCAGCCTGAAATCAGCAACTGGGTGAGGTGAATCCTGCCATTGTGTAAAACATAAGTTAATTTTGTCTTAATCTACTACTATTGACAGTGAACTCCTGTTTCACATATTGTTGTGGTTGCTTGCTTTTTCATATAATCTTTTCATATTTCATCATAAGAGAAGCAGCAGCAGCTCTTCACCACTAGCATACTCTGATGAGCCACTAAAGTTTACACATCCTCTCAATACAGGTATCTCCTGGGGACACAGGATGGGATGTCTTCAGTTTGGACTATCATGTTGATGGACCAATAGCAACGGTAATGTCATATACTGCTGGTTGTGAACGTTTCAGGTGCTGAACTGGATTGCTAAACATTTTGTTATTGAAATAACCTTTTTAGTCTGGAGTGTATGATCAGAGTAACTTTTTTTTTTTGCATCAGGGATGTACCCACTGTATAAACAGTTGAGCCTAAATCTCGGTTCTTATAAATTTACAGTGAGTGCTGAAAAACTACATTTAAAGCATTAGTAACTGAAAATCAGTAGTTTCTAGCAGATTTTGGCAAGTATTTAATAAATAGTGCTGTTTCTACTAGTCCACTGTAACTAGACTGTAGCAGCTGCTTTGAGATAATTTGCAAGGGACTGAAGAATATATTTGTGGAGAACGTATTTGTACTAACTAAATTAAATTTGATTGCTATTGTTCACGAGAACTACTGAGAAAATAATTATACTGATAGAATCAATGACAATATTGATTAGAATGCACTTAGCCTCTGTAAAAATGTAATAGCAAAATGTGAGTCTGACCAGCAGAAGGAATTGCTGCGTACATTCATAGTTTGAAGAGTAAAATATTTAAGCTTTGTCATGTTCACCCTTTCTTACACTTCTACTCATATGAGACTGGAAGAGATTACAAGTTCAAGCTTTTTCCATTGCCAAGCTGGTAGAATAACAGATACATTTGTACAATGAATTGGAATTGGCAAAAGCATTAGAACAGTTCTGAGGATTATTTACATTTGTTTCAACATACTTAAATAGAATCATAGGGTTGAAAAGGGCCTCAAAGCTCATCTAGTTCCAACCCCCCCTACCGTGGGCAGAGTCACCAACCACTAGAGCAGGCTGCCCAGAGCCACATCCAGCCTCACCTTGAATGCCTCCAGGGATGGGGCATCCACAGCCTCTCTGGGCAACCTGTTCCAGTGCATCACCACCCTCCGAGTGAAAAACTTCCTCCTATCATCTAACCTAAATCTCTCCTGTCTTAGTTTAAAACCATTCCCCTCATCCTAACGCTATCAACCCATGTAAACAGCTGTTCCCCCTGCTGTTTATACACTCCCGTCAAGTACTGGAAGGTCACAGTGAGGTGTCTTCCTGGAGAATTAGGTCTCTCCTGTAGGATAGAAGACATTTATGCAGAGCACATAAACTTCAATACATTTCTATTACATTTTTCTTCAGTCTTCTTTAGAATGCATTGTGGAAATACTGGTAACGCAGGAATCTTTTTTGTGTTAAACTAGAAAAAAATTAAAAATGACACTGCTGTAAGACACAGTTGAAGTGTACTATGGATCATGTTCCAGAGTGCTTGACCATAGAGTGCTACAGCTCTGCCGTCAGCAGTGCTTGGTGCTTACTTGAATGCTGGATACCTCAGCTCAGTTCTTGAGGGAGGATTTTCCCAAGAGCTTTTTTTGTTCTGCTGATATTAACAATAAACTGCATGGGTCAGAATAAATGAACTGTGAAGATGTTATTGGTCCTTCAGAACACGAGATCTATTAAATTTATACTGATCTTTTGTTTCTTTTTGTAGGTATTTACACGTGAGTGCATGAGTCACTATTTAAGAGTATTTAATTTCCTTTGGAGAGCAAAGCGAATGGAGTACATTCTTACTGATATATGGAAAGGACACATGTGCAATGCAAAGCTTTTGAAAAGTATGCCAGGTGAGAGGTCTAAAGAGATGACATCCTTGTAAACTGGGTTTAGGTTACTGTAACTGATTTTTAAATGGCCAAGAAAATCTGTTATGACAAGTGAAGTTTATATGTTGTTGCTGGTTTTGATTGTCTGCTTAATGATTGATTGTGAAGATGAAATAGCTTTACTGTATATGAAAGTTTCCTGCTTGTTTAACCTAGTCCTTGATTATGAGTTTTTGTAGCAGTGAGCAAATGAAACACCCCCTGTCTCAGGAACTGTTACTGTTTCATCCCCTTTGATTCATCTTCCTTGATGACTTTGTCTGTACTCTCTGCTTCTCTTTTTCTTGTGCTGGGAGTACCGAGTCTTCCACATGCACACTTCCAAATGTACTAGTTTTTGTTTCGCTACGAATGGAAGAGACTAAGGTAAGAGAAGCAGGTGTTTGAGCAGAAACAAGAAGGCTCTTAAGTGTAGTGGCTCTTTATGTTTAATGGATTGGGAATTTCTGATTGTGTTTTTCTGTAGAGAATATAGAATTATTTGTATCTATACTGGCGCAATGTTGACCTTTGTGACCTGGTTAAATTTTCTGTGTAAAAAAATGGTTATTGAGGGTTATGGTTCTTTGTGGCATAGTAATGTTTACAAAAATACTTTTGTTTTTATAATTGGGAACTATATGGTGGGTGGAAGCAGGCGCATTGGCCTCAGGAGCTCTTGTAAAGAGGCTTCAGCTTGCAAATCTGATCTCTGAACTATACAGGATGACTAAGTTTCCTTTCTCTAAGATGAGAAAATCTTAGATTTACTTGACTGTTGTTTCTCTGTAACAAATTAGTTCTTATTTGACTTGATGCTTCTGACAAAGGAGCATGTGCTTTACAAATATCTGTCTTCTGCCTGAAGGGACAGGAGTCTTTCTCATTATCTGGCACGTCAAAGTTGGAAGCTGTGGGTAGATATTTCTTCTGCAATATGTAGAGAGACTTCCCCAGCAATGATTTGCAAAGAAGAAGCAGAACTTGCTATGTTTTCTTTCTCTTTCTCCTGAACAGTACCTTACCTTTCTGGACACAGAGCAGCAACTGGGAGACAGTAATTGATAGGAGAAGCACCTGTAGGAGAGTCTTTGTTTTTCAGCCACTATGTGGTAGCGCTGACTTTCTAGGATAGCTTTGTTCACCATTCCCAAAACGTCCTAACAGCCAAGATTTTTAATGCTTTAAAGGAGCTCTATTAAATGGTAGTGCCAGTCTTGATCTTTTCTTATGAGGAAATTGGATAAAAAATATAGACATATCCAACTCACTGCTCATATGTTGAGCAGTTCCCGTTGTTTAAGCAGTCCTGGAGTGGCTGGTTGGTTGGTTTGTTTTAATCCTAATTAAAGGAGATTCAATATAATATGTTAGAGAGAGTCTTCCTAAAAAACAAACAGTGTAATAAATGAACAGAATACCTTATACTGTCACTGAGATAACTGGGTGGGTCTGTAGCATTGTAGACACAAAAATGCAGAATTTCTTTTGTGTAGTAGTCTCATAGCTTTGACAGTGTTTTAGAAGTTACTTCCTGTGTTTGGATATCTGCTTGATTCCAGAAAGGAGGGTTTTTGTAGTTGATGGTTATCTTGGTGATACCCTTCTGTGACAGAGATGCTCTGGCTCACAGGTGAACAGGCCTGGACCACCAAAGCCAGATTCTCTACTCCTGTTGCATCCACCCTCTCTTTTCTTCTCAGTGTGGTAGTACAAAATATCCTGTCTGTAATATGAAAACTAATGGCAAGAGGTATAAGAGGCCCCAGAAAAACTGCAGATCTGTGGCCATAGATTTTTTTCAACCAAAAGGAAGTGTGGAACACGTGCTGTATTTTTGTCTCTTAGGACTAAAAGGATCTCTTTCACTTGTGATACTCCACTCTGTCTGAGCACACAGTTGGTGTCTTTGGCTAAAATTTTCTAGGAGTTAATTGTGCAATGTTCTTTGTTCAGCTGTTATTTTTTTCCAGTGTTGTTACTGCCATCCAAGACTAGCGGCTGTTTTGTGAGGTATTGAGTTTGGTAGAAAAAAGATTACCAAGCTGGTTTGATGGCTGTGCCTGTCCTTGTGGTCTTTAACATGCCATCTCTTTGAATTTTTTTTTTTTACAGAGCTTTCTGGGGTGCTGCATCAGTGTCACGTTCTGGCATCAGAAATGGTCCATTTCATTCATCAAATGCAGTATTACATTACATTTGAGGTATATTCTGTCCACCCAATTGGTTGCTTAAAAATGAAGTACTTTTAATATTCTGTATGTGTTGTGTGTCTTAAGTTTCAAAGAGTTTGTCATCTAGCAAATCAAAACAGCCCAATCCTGAATCATTGTACTCCAGGTGCTTGAATGCTCGTGGGATGAACTCTGGAACAAGGTCCAACAAGCACAGGACTTGGATCATATCATTGCAGCTCATGAAATTTTTCTGGACACGATCATAGCTCGGTGCTTACTGGATAGTGATTCCAGGGTAAGTCTTCTCCTTTTCATCAGATCGTAGCTTTGTGGTCTTGGCTTATGGATTTGGAACCTTCTTCTCTTATGTTCCAGGACTAAGGAAAAAAGTCAGTTTTCTCCCTCTCATTTCCAACTTTGTTCCAATAGGCTGCTCCTTGCATACACAGATGCTGATTGTAAAACTTGTTGCAAGGTGAGCCAATTGCTTATAGCCCTGAGAAGCAGCATTGTCATGCAACAACTGAATTGGAGCTTTGCAGAAACAGTCTCTTCAGCTGAACATGAAAAGATTTTATTTACTCGCTTTCTCGAGAGTGGTAGTAAATTAAATGCTTTTGCTGTAGTACTCTTTTCATTGTTCTGTTATTTAACTGTCTCACAGGAGCTTCTCAACCAGCTTCGAGCTGTTTTTGATCAGATCATTGAGCTGCAGAATGCCCAAGATGCAATGTACAGAGCTGCTCTGGAAGAATTGCAACTAAGGTTGCAATTTGAAGAGAGGAAGAAGCAACGTGAGCTTGAGGTATAGTAAGAACATTACTAAAATATGAAAATTCATTGAATAATATCTTATTAATATCTAATATGGAGGTTTTTCATTTCATCTACAGCTATAAAAGAAATGAAATTGAGATGCGAGTGAAAGTCATCAGCAGTGGGTAGTGAGTTTAAACAAAACCTCCAAATGACATTTTTCATTTGTGTCATACTCAAAACCTCTGAGTGGATAGATTTTGCACTAGGCTTGGGAGGACAAGACATTTAGGGGTGTTTTAGGTGGAGGAAATGGTAGAGGCTTTAATATTCTGAACCTTCTTGCAAAGAATGCCATAGCTTCATGCCTGCCTGCATGTGGAATGTGCAGTGCTGGTGTAAGACTCAACTGCTTTGCTGATCTCAGATTTCATTGCTAGTAAAAGTCTTTCTGTGAAGAATGTGAGAAGAACTATAACTTGCCATTGTAAAAAAAAAATCATGTTAATAACACATCTTGAATATTTTCATGTGCTGTGCAAACACAGAGGGGACTGATCATTTCAGCATTAGAAGGTCTGTGCTGAGCTTTCTTTGGCATATGAATGTGGTTTTTCAGCCTGGCAGAAGGTGGACACAACTTCTACTACGTGACAGTTGAATTCTTACTCGTTCTTACTCATTACTTTTTTTCTTACTCCCTGATAAATAACGACAGGACGAGAGGGAATGGCCACAAGTTGCGCCGGGGAAGATTTAGATTAGACCTGAGGAAGCATTTCTTTTCTGAAAGAGTGGTCAGGCACTGGAATGGCCTGCCTAGGGAGGTGGTTGAGGCACCATCCCTAGCGCTGTTCAAGAAGCATTTAGATGAGGTGCTAAAGGATTTAATTTAGTAGTTGGGTAGGGATAGTGATAGGAGGATGGTTGGACTAGATGATCTTATAGGTCCTTTCCAACCTTATGAACTTATGAACTTATGAACTTGTCTCTGTGTAGGGCAAATGGGGTGTAACTGCATCTGAAGAAGAGGAAGAGAAGAAAAGGATAAAAAAATTTCAAGACTCAATACCCAAAATGTGCTCACAGCTGCGAATACTCACTCACTTTTACCAGGTACCCCTTAGATATGTATATATGTATTTAATATGGATTATGAATTATGATATGTAGAAATCAATTTCATGTACAGGGTGGGTGTAACTTCTGTTGTGGATCTTTATTTCTTTCTTTTACTTAGATACCTGTGTTCACCATTTCTCAATAGACAGCACAGATATGATGTGAATTATTCTGGCTGTGTCTTATTGTGTTATATCTCGTAGTAGAGCTCCCATTCCCCAGGAAAATGAGCTGATACATTTGAGGGAGAGAGTTCAGAAAGCAATGACAAAGGGAGCACAGCAGTATGTGTCACAGCCGCCTTTCAGAGTTAGAGCCCAGGTCAACTGAAACCCAGAAAAATGCCCCAAACTCCACTCTTGCCTTTCATTCATGATAAATTCTTGATGTAATGTATCACTTTTGGAATACCTAAAGATAGGATTTTTTTTAGCGATATTGATGCCAAGTTTGAATTAAAGCTGCAGGGTTTGCTTTCTTCCTGCTTGTTCATATTTTCTTTATCTTTTTTTCTCTATTACTTGACACGTTTCTGTGTAGTAAACATGTAAGGATGCAGTGTTTCCCTAGGTAAATAAATGAAGTTAAAGTGTTCTTGGTTGTTACCCAAAGTCTCATTTTTCTCATGCAGAAGTAAACTAGGTTCTTTGCAGCAGTTGTAGTCATGACTTAGCACCTGTAGAAGCATGTGCACATTATTTCCTAGCCTTTTCATATGATGGTTTCCACTAAATCCATTTCTAAATTGCATATAGCTTTATCAGGCTATAGCTGCCCTGGATGAAGAGCTGCTGAGTGTTGAGTTCACGTGCAAGTTTGAGGCAAAGCAGAATATTATGCACAGATTAGAAGATCTTGGTGTCTTTTTTTTTCTGAAGACTGTTTTGAATCCTGAGCTTTGATAGGAGGACTTCAAATCTGGGAGGAATTTGCGTTCTGCATCCAAGTATTGCAGTTCTCCCTTCCAGAGAAAAATGGAGTCAGATACCTTAAGGGGCATAAGCTGTGAATAGATTGTAGTTTGAGAGCTCTGAAGGACTCCTACAAGTTGGCAATGCAGCCTTTGTCTACTCGGATGGTATTCCTATCAGCCTTACCACAGATTTCTCATGCAAGGACCTGACTGCCCAGTCTTAGTCATCTTTGGAAGTATCTAGTGAGTAAATGAGATTTGCCTTCTTGTAAAGATCAGGAATGAACTTTTGATGTGAGTTTTCGTATCCTCCCAAAGCTGTGTACTTTCCTGCATGCTGTGGGGCTCCTGCAGCCCTTTGGCTAGAGCTGTGCCTCCAGCTTCCTAAGTGCAAGGTCCAGGTAAAAAATACTTCAAATACAGTCTGGCCACTGAGTCTGCAGCCCCATCTGCCCCTACTTTGCAGATCCTTGGCTGTTCTGGGATGCTGCTTGATGCTGTTGGCGTACCACATATCAAACGTGTAACTTTGAAATAAGCAGTGGTTTATAGCTGTTCTCATCTGCATTGTACATGCAACATAAAAACAAACTTTAATGTTGCCTTGTCCTGAATTGCCTGAAGTGTGGTGGGGCTGCCCTGGGAGAGCAGGCACACAGGGATGCTCCCCTGCTTGAAAGTAAAATCAAGCTATGGGCTTTTTGTAGAAAGAGTAAATCCCACGTATCTCAGTTGCTAACATTTGAATATAAATGCTTGTGGTTGTCCTTTCCTGGATTCCCTCTGCCTTGTTGCCAGGCTTAGATACTGCCTAGAATGCCTATGTGAAGCTCACTACTGCTGTCTTCTTAGCTGTCTCTTGTTTGTTTCTTTTTATTCTTCTCCTTCAGGGAATTGTCCAGCAGTTCTTGGTCTTGCTGACAACCAGTTCTGATGAAAGCCTTCGATTTCTTAGCTTTAGACTGGACTTCAATGAGCATTACAAAGCAAGAGAACCAAGGCTTCGTGTGTCTTTGGGCTCCAGAGGCAGACAAAGCTCACATATGTGAAGCAGCTGCTAAGGACTGCACCTCGGTATCCGAAGGATGTTGAACCTCTTGTTGGACAAGGCAATCAGTGTTGACATAATAAAACCAAATCATGCATAATAGGTGTCCACCATTTCTGCAGACAATGTTTTCAGTCGTGTGGTCACGTGACACTGTATAACAGAAAGCAAAAAAGTAGGTTTGTGGATTTTGCTTTTTTTTTTTTTTACACTAATGTTTATAGAATTATCAGAGTAAATGGGCTTCTTGAACCTCTTAGAGTCATCCTTAAGTCATCCCTTAAAACAAATGCCATTTTTATTTGAAGCTTTGTAAGCTCTCTCCACTGTAACTTATGTTTGTGTCGAGAAAATCACATCTTTTGTTTTAGAAAGCACCGTTTCCTTTTTTAACAAGAAAATAAAAAGGTTATTTTTTCTATATGTACTTGTTCTATTTGAAAAGAGCTTTTGTTAAAGCCAATGGATCAGGACACAAACCTCATGTCCTCATTATGAAGCTATCCAGCATTTCATTATGCTGATTTTCAGTTTTGTGATGTGTTTGACTGCGTGAGAAACTTTATATCTGGAGACATAAACTTCTATTTAATTTTTTCTTCATTTTCAAAGTTTACAATTTGAAATTTAAAAAAAAAACAGCAAATTCTATAGTTACTGTACAGGAGAAAACTAGAGAAGCAGAGCCAGGAATAAATCTATTGCACATAAGAACTGAAGTTACTCAGAACTATAAAAGTGAAAGTGTCAATTAAGATGAAAGTGAATGAAATAATTGATGTTCAAAATCTGAAGTGTAGAAGCAATCTCAGTTGGATAACGTTGATTTCATTCTCTTCCCTTGGCTATTTTTTCATTGTAAATATTTATATATTGCTGTCCAGATGTTGGGGAGAGGAGGGATTCTTCTTTTGCAAAGTTGTCACTATATCAGGTCATTTTATTATGTTCCATAGGTACAAGCTTAGAAAAATAAAAACAACTATCTTTGAAACATTGGCTTTGCTTTTTGTAATTGGAAAGTTACGATTCTTTGACAGGGTAAGAAAGGAGAAGCTTACAGTTGGGAAGGTATTGGCCAACAGATCTCTGCTTTTGGTACTAGTATTATCTATACTTACAGCTGTATGTAATTCATTAATTAATGGCTTCCCGACAAACAAGTCTCTGGCCTTTTTGCCTATTGCCCTTTCTCTGTCTGAACCCCCGTGAAGCAGAGGCAATGCCCAGGCTGCTCAGGCAAAGCTGATGTGATCACGAGGGACAGGAACTTTTGTGGGGATGATGCATAAAACTTGCAGCCCTGGACTAGCAGGTTTGCCTTCCAGGATTGTGCTGCAGTGCTCCCAGAAATGTTGTAACACAGGCTTTGGAGTTCTTGCTTTTATTAAACACAGCATGTAAGCCTTTTAACCCTGTGCCCTTTAAAGAACCTGCCAATGCACGATTCACAAGAGTATTGCAGGCAGTATTTCAGCCATAAGAAGATCTGGACAGTGAAGCAAATGAAAATCTGCGTGCCAGGGGAAAGCTGAAGATTTCAGAGCATGGCATCATAACATCACAAACCACCTTACAGGTAGGAATATTCTGGTCTTGCATGTGTGGTGGTAGTGTAGTGTTAGTGCAGTGTCTGACAGAACTAAGACATCTATGGGACTGTGTTTTGGCCACTACCTCTTATCCACCTGAAACTGCTGAAAAAATAGTATCTGCATGGCTATTCCTTTGGCCATGTCCTTCAAAGTCATGTGCAAGGGCTGCTCCAAAAGTAATGGCTCCTAATTTATTCTGTTGGTCTGCAAAATCAGAGGTGGATGATGGGGGTATGGCAGTAGAGGCTGAATGATGTTCTTTTTTTTTCTCTCTCTGCGATTCTGCATGGATCACACTTTTTTTCCTAGATGACTTTTTATTTGGGTGAGATGACACTGCCAGTGAATGAGAGACCATGGAATTAAAGTTATTCTTTGGCGGTGTGTTCTCGGCAGCCAGGTGTGGACCCCAGGATGGCCAGCACCACAGCTGCACTGGTGCCTTTCTGTACCTCTATGATGTGTGACCTCTGGAGTTCTCTCAGCGCCACTACCTGGAAGAAAGGAGACAGTCCTCTGTGAGTTCTGCACTGCTGACTGCCTCCAGGTGTGTTGACAAGTGGTTATCTTCTGCATTTGGTTACTGTCCCTCATTCCTCTGTCTTAGCACCAGAGGATGGGGATGATCAGGTCCAGTCGCCCATGGAAGTGAAGGCACTCACGAAATATGTGTTCTGTGACGTGAATGAACAGTGACTGCTCACCTCTGCAATCCCAGGGACTGGACTGAGCAGGAGCAGGGTAAGCAGGCTTCTGCCCATATGCAAGACGTGCACAGCCTGCAGCACATCTGCAGTCAGAGCAGGGTGCTTTCCTTTCCATATCGTTATAGGCCGCACAAAAAAGGAACTGCTGGTGTGCAAGGGGAGGATGGGAGGATACAGGATCTGTGGCTGAACAGAGATACCCACACCAGAGGAGGGGTGACACTGAGCTTTTGAGGGGAACAAAAAATCAGGCTTATTGCTCTTTATGGCTTTCAGGAAGCTGACATGGTCAGCGTACCCCTGGGTTGCTCAAGAGCGACATCCAGACCAGAAACTCTCCCAGGTGATCAGCTGTAAGAAAGCACATATTGTTCTGATCTCTTGTAGGTTTCTTCTTCAGCAACAGTTGCACAGGGCCTGGTGACCTGGATATGACCTGGAAGCTTTGTTTTTCTTTCCACATAGTGCTAGGCTTCTCTGTAAGGGAATGACAGGGGCTGTCTGCGATTGTGTTATGCTTGGGTAGTTTCTACCAGGTGTAGAGGCCTGGCTGAGCTGGGGCCAGGAAGACCTCCAAGGACATCTGTGCTGACAGCTCACTTCTGGGATTCCCACAAGGCTCAGAACTGGTCTTCATGGGAGAAGTTGGATGTGCACTGCCAACACAATCATCTGAAATGAGTACAACGGAGAAAAGCTTTCTTGATACATTGCAATGCAGGTGCTTTATGATGAAATACAGTGACTGAAGGGATCACACACATCTGAATTCCTTCACACTGCAGAGGAGCTTGGGTGAGCTGCTGTTTGGGGCCTGGCAGCTCCCCAAATGCTGCCTTGTTAGTTTCCTCCTGGAAGGTTCATGACAAAAGCACCACTTATCTGTCCTATCAAAAGTTATTCAGAGCAAGGAGAGATGTCACCTTTTCGTGTCTCTTAGATAAAGTGCAGTGCTAACTGGTTATGTGCTTTGCTAGAAAGCCTCGTGTTATCCTCAGGTAACCTTAATGACTGTTTACATGGGTTGATAGTGATAGGATGAGGGGGAATGATTTTAAACTTAGACAGGGTTCAGATTCAGGTTAGATGATAGGAGGAAGTTTTTCACTCAGAGGGTGGTGACGCACTGGAACAGGTTGCCCAGAGACCTTGTGGATGCCCCATCCCTGGAGGCATTCAAGGCAAGGCTGGATGTGGCTCTGGGCTGCCTGCTCTAGTGGTTGGTGACTCTGCCCACGGCAGGGGGGTTGAAACTAAGATGATCTTTGAGGTCGTTTTCAACCCAGACCATTATATGTTTCTATAATATCTTCTCCATATAGTTTTTTTTTCCACAGAAAAGAAAAATAAGTACTTTAGGATGTTTTCATGACAGAAAAAGTAATAACTTTTTGTTTCCTGATCCACATGATTTCCTGAATGACTCACAAAGACGTTATTTTACAGGCTCTTAAGAAGTAATCTTGTGTTGCCAGAAGATGGTGTGCTTACACCACATCACGCCACAGGCACTGCACGGAAGGGATTCCTTTGGCAGTGCTGCATAGGCTCTTCTGGTAGTGTAACTACAGTCAAGAAGAAATCAGTTTAAGGTGAAATCCAAAGGAGTTTGTTATAAATACATTTCACACAAATTATTTGTAAATGAGCACATGCTTGTATCTATTTTCAGGTATATTCTACTTCTGATTTCAGTGGACTTTATATACAAGTCATTTCATCAAAATATGCTTATAAAATAACAAGGAAATCATTATTAGAAGAATATAATGACTATCACAGAAGAAATGAACAGTCAAGGTTTTACATTCTTGAATGTCTTTTAATATTTCAAACACTGGTCATCAAACATTTGAAAATGTTAAAGCACTCTTTACAACTGAACTCATTTATAAAGTTTATCTTAGAGACCATTGAGCTGGGGAAGTGCAGCATTATGAAAGCTGTTACATCTCATTGTCAGTAGCTGATGAGGTGAAGTAGACCTCTTTGTGGCTTTAGAGATTTTGTAACATAGATCTCATGTTTATGCTTTTACAGTGAGGAAACAGCAGAAAAAGTACTACCCTTTCATGGCTTCTACACACTGGGATCTCCAATCCCAGTGAGCATATGGGTGATGCTGGAGCATCATCAAAGAACATACGTTGTTGGAAATGTATGTGCTGTCCTCCATGTGGCCCAGCTTGCCTAGCATGGGTATTTCTTGCTTGTTTTTCCATGGAGGTAAGAAGGGCTGCCAGGGTACGTATACTGAGCACAGAAGCACAGGACATGGACTGAAAAGCCACATAGCTGTCTGACTGCATAGGCTGTAAAGAAAGGGGCTTGCATGTGTTTATTTTTTTATTATCAGATATTCTCTAATCTTAAAATGAAATAGACATTTTTGCTATAGGTTTTCAGTACTGAATCACAGAATCACAGAATTGTAGGGGCTGGAAGGGACCTCTAGAGACCACTGAGTCCAGCCCCCTGCCAGAGCAGCTCCCTAGCCCAGGTTGCACAGGTAGGCGTCCAGGCGGGTCTGGAACGTCTCCAGAGAAGGAGACTCCACCACCTCTCTGTGCAGCTGTGCCACTGCTCCGTCACTGCTCTGGGAAGAAGTTACTGGAGTTAGAAACATTTCAGCTTCGCTGGAAAGCATTACTAAGAGTGCAGTACAGCCTCCCCTGACATTCTTGCAGTCCCCTGGAGAACTGAGAGCGCTGATGCAGTGAGACCAACTTGCTCTCATTCCAGTTTCTGCCACTGGAATTCTGTGGTGTCTGTGAAGCTGTATCCAGGTCTTGTGTCTGCGATGATGCAAACATGACACTAATGCATGAAATTAAATAGAGATAGATGGAAACTATGCTGACAAACTTGCACACACATATTCAAAGCCAACTGCAGAGGGAGACAAAGCAAGTGCGTATTGTGTTGTGAATGTCAGAGATGTGAAATAATATTAAATGGTAGATTGTCAGAGAGAAAATTTTAAGAATGCCTTGCAGACAGAAAAGAATGTAATATCCAACAAAAACACAGTACAGTGACTTAAATCTTTAGCAGTTTCTCAGCCTGAATCAATTTTTCATAGGCCTTTCCAATAGGAAATGGAAACCTACTGAAGTTTTCTTTTCTAGGTATATGTTTTAGAGGCAGATCACTAGTGACTGAAAATCACAGCAGTATGTAATTGACAGTATAGGTACTACGTGGTGCTAAACGAAAAATACAGAAAGCAAATACATATTCAGTCTGGAAAAGGTTGAGCACGTACAGACATATCTGCTCTGTCCCTTGCAGTGCGACCCCTTTCACACAGCAGGGCTGTGCACTGGGTCACTTCTCAACAAAATGTGTGTTTGTATGCGGTGCTCTACCCAAACTGATCAGCCCTTCTTGAACTGTTCTTTGTGAAAGCCTTCCTGGCTTATGCTTTTCACGTGGGTGGAACAGGCTTTCTGTAGAAAGCAAGATAGATGCATAGAATCATTGGGGTTGGAAGGGACCTCAAGAGATCATCGAGTCCAACCCCCATGCCAAAGCAGGTTCCCTACAACAGGTTTAACACAAAGCAGAAGGTGATGTGTCTGTGTGAGAGAGGTGGGGACTCTTGTTTTATTCATTAGCTCTGATGGCATTCTGATGGATGGGGGAATATGGATATTTAATCTGATACTTCATCCTGTGTCCAGTTTTAAAGTCATTTATTCTTAGTAGGAGGAATGAAGCAATCTTTAGGACAAGATATGTTGTCCCTTCAGAAAAGTGTGACAGACTCACTTGGAACTACGGGAATGAATCAAAACTGGTAAAACTGATTAATAAGACCTAGTTTTAACTAATTAGATGCATGCTAAAAGGACACATCCAGAACATAATCACAGACATCTTTTATGAAATAGCACTGCTGAGTGAGAGAGACAGCATTAGCACCAGTTGCTGTGAGTGTTCTCATGAGGAGGGTCTCCATCCTGCCACCATCCCTCAGTGTGACACCTACTTCTCAGTGAGAATGGGATCTGCAAAAGCCTGGCAAAGCTGGAAGACAGATTTCACTGACAGCCACAAGATACAGATTTTCTCCTTTCCCCATAACCTCTTCTCCCTTGCATCCTCTTCTCCCTGCCCCTTGCTGACCTAGCACAAGCACATTTATCCTGGCCAGTAAATTCTGCTTAGAGCAATGCAACATGCCATGTAAGGAACAGAAAAGGGTAGATGTGGCACTGAGAGACATAGTGGGCACAGTGGTGATGGGCTGATGTTTGGACTAGATGGTGTCGGTGGTGTTTTCCAGCCTTAATGATTGAGTGATTCTATGTATTTCAGTGAGTGGATTACAGCAGCCACAAGGACAAAAGTAATGCTGACTTAAAGGTAATTGCAATGAGTAGAAGAATATGTGCAGAACATTAATAGAGTGTGGCACAAAATCTACCATCAGTAACACTGAAAAATTTTTTATTGAAAAAGAAGGACAACCTATAAAATTTTAGAAGATTGGTGCCGTAATGATACCCCAAAATCAGCAGATCAAATTTGGCTAATCTAACACAGTTCAGGCTCTGTGAGAAAGCATGGTTTTGAAATATATCCACGATCTGTCTGAAGTTGTGGACAGTCAGGTCAGACTCTGGGAAGTCCATGGTCATCATGCTTTTACTGAGAACTACGGGAATTCAGCTTTTCATGAGGAGGGAATTGGTCCCTCTTCTATTTTTGTCAAGTATTATTCGTTGCAGTCTTGGTTACAATCATATATAATTATTGCACTAAACCAACCTTGGAACATACGCCATTAAAGTAGAAATAGCACTCGTGTCATTACTAGGCTGAATATGAGGGACTTGTGCCAGTAGCTTTTTGGCTGGCACATTCCCTCCCTGTACCGTGGGCCGTTTTCAGATCCTCCCCCAGTCAGTGCTCATCTGTAAACACTACCTTCGTACTGGATTCAGCTCAAACCCTAAACTATCTGGATGCAACTACTTCTCCTACGTCTCAAGGAAACATTCTGTGGTTTCTCACTTGGGAACATAATGGATAATTCCAGGTGGAACATTAAAGTGGCCTATTATTAAATCCCCGTTTGGAGTTGTTTATAAAGTTGCCAAACCTTAACCATCTAGGCTAAATTTTCCATAGTAACAGTCTGCTCCAGGCTGGGTTTTGCTTCCAAGAATGAGAGAAGAGGAAAATGAGTTGCTTTGTCCAAGTTAAATACATTGCTCTGTGAGCAATAGGGCTGTTGAAATGATGTGTGACAGATTTGTACTGTGGATGGGTTCTCCCAACTTCTACTAAGTGTTAAGTGAGCACTGAGCCTTTTTCCCTTATCTGTGTTAAGATCTCTCTCCTTTATAAGGGCTTTTATGAGACTTGTTGAAGTGTGATCCATTTGAGGCTTCTACCCCTTTGAGGAATTTGGTTAAAACAAGTAAAGGGATGCAGCTGTACCTGAGCAGAGAACTGCCTGATACACACGTGAGTCCACAAACTCTTTCCTTCAGGATAGAAGGTTAAAAATCTAGGTGGTGGGAATCTCTTCTGAAAACTCCTACCACACACTCTTACCCCAAGCAAAGTAGGAGGATGGCTTTGCTTCCCTGTTGTGTGGAGAATAGGAGCCCAGAACCCACAGGACTAGTAACCCACAGGAGGACTGCGAGTGGGGAAGAGCAGCAGGGGAGAGAATTGCTGTGCTAAGTGGAGCAAGACATTTTTGGATGAGAAGTGGAGGCAGAGAACTGGCACAGGAAGGCCTAAGGGAGGTAAAAAAAAAAATAGTATAGGGATGGAGACAGCTGGGACAGATGCAATTAAGGACAGCATCCTAAGGTGCATTCACAAGCGGACTGATTAAGGTTATAGAACCTTATCCTGATCTTTCAAGTTCTTGACTTTGTAACTTTAAAGTTCTCTTAACATAGTATTTTTGAGATGTGTTTTAATTCATGCAAATGGAAATGGGCCATCTTAGTCTCTCGAGGCTTGAAATACTGTGCTGACCCCAAAAGCTTTAAAATTCAGGGTGTGAAATGCAGGCTCTGTGAAGGAGATAGGACACATGGCACAATGCTGCACCTTGCAAGTTCCATCTCAGCAGTGGAAACCAGATTCAAAGTCTGAGCAATTCCCAGTATCATTTGGATGCTGAACTGGAACTGTTACAGCTGTTTATTCATTCTACACTTACCATCTGATCCTTAGAAGTAATCACAAGAGCTTTCTGAAAGAATAACCCCTCCTTCCACTGTCATTGGTGGTACTTTAATCAGTGGTTTATAGGATTCTTCTCCTTTTAGGAATCTCAAGTCTGACAAACCTTATATTGCCTATTTCGCATTGAAGACTCCTAGACTTCCTCTCTTCTTCCTTGTGCTCCAACAAGTCACGTCTAAAGCCATTAGCCTTACTTCATAGTCAGGCAAATTTCCAAGATAAATGTTTATCAGTCTTCTCAGTGTTGTCAGGATGTATGGAAAAGGTGGGTGCTATTATAGTTGCTATGTTTTTATAGGAAAATAGCTGTGAATGGCCTGATCTTGTTAGCATGTTTTCAGTGACTCCATTTGGACAGGATGTCAGGATAACTAAGATCTGCATGCTGATTCTCCCCAGTGTGAGATCTAATGGCACCTTTGTGGGACTTAGACAGTGCTCTGCACAAAGAGGTGTTATGCCACAGATGTTCATACTCACAGAGCTTCAAAATCAAAACCCAAATTTAAAGCAGTTTCAGCAGTGAGAAACTGCTGAGCAAGCAAATTTGGAGTTCCAACATTGTACTTAGATGGTAAAGAAATGTTCTGGTCCCAGCGAACATAGAATCATAGAAATCTTAGAATTGGAAGGGATCTCTGAGTGCCATCTAGTCCAACTCCCCTGCAATGGGAAGGGACACTACAACTAGATCAGATTGCCCAGGGCCTCATCCAGCCTTATCTTGAAAGTCTCTGGGGATGGGGCATCAACCACATCACTAGGCAACCTGTTCCAGGTTACCCCCACAGTTAATACCCCCACAGTAGAAGATTTTTTTCCTTACATCTAACCTAAATCTACTCTCCCTGAGCTTGAAGCCATTTCCTCTTGTTCTGTCACTACAGACCCTGCTAAAGAGCCTGTCCCCTTCTCTCCTGTAGCTCCCATATAGATATTGAAAGGCTGCTATCAGGTTACCTCACAGCCTTCTCTTCTCCAGGCTGAACAGCCCCAGCTCTTTCAGCCTGTCCTCATAGGAGAGGTGTTCCATCCATTGGATCACTTTTGTGGCCCTTCTCTGGGTGTGCTCCAGCAGGCCTATGTCTCTCCTGTACTGATGCCTTTGGATGGCATCTTGTGCCTCTGGTATGTCAACCACATCCCACAGCTTGGTGTCATCAGCAAACTTGCTGAGGGTGCACTTGACCCCACTGTTGACGTCACTGATGAAGATATGAAAGAGCACCAACCCTGGCACAGACCCCTGTGAGACACCACTGATCTCCATCCAAACATGGAGCCATTGACCACCACTGTCTGGACTCGATCCTGCAGCCACTAAGACTGTCTGGTCATCTTCTGTTAGCGTGGTGAAGTCTTTGGATCACTGCATAGAGGTCCTTGTGGCTCTCGTCACCCCAGGCCCAACTGTGAGATCAGACCAAGTTGCTCAGAGCTTTGCCCAGTCAGGCATTGAAAACTTTCAAATTCAAAGAGTGTTCAACCTCTCTGTCACACTGCCAGCCTGTTGACCCGGCGAAAACGTTTCTCCTTCTATATCCAAGCCTCTCCCATTTCAGCTTACTGCTGTTATATTTCCTCCACCTGCTATATGTGGTCATGTAGGGCCTGGCTGCCTCGTGTCAGCCTGTAGGGTGGCTGTGACATGCCCCAAACCATTTCTGTCCCAGCTGGATGAGCTCCCCCTTGCCCAGCCTCTGCTCATGGGGCATGCTCCACCCCTGTCATTTCTGATGGCCTTCACTGAGCCTGACCATCTTTTTCATCCTGGGTACTGTGACTTCCCTTGAGCTACATTGCTTGCCAAGCTGAAATACTATTTTGTTATTAAAAAGAGAGATTGAATTTAGGCGCTCTATTTTTTCTCCTTCCTTAGTTTCTCAGCTGTTTGCACTCCCTGCTTGCCCTCTTGTTTCAGTGAGTCTCCCATTAGTATTGCCCAGTGACAGTGATGTTATCATCAACAGTAAACTAAAATACCTCCAACAGCCATAAAAATGTAACAGATTCTGTGGAGCTGCATTTGGGTACTAATGAGTGGGTGACATGAGATTTAGCTACTTTTTAGATTAGTGCAGATTGTAAAGATTCAGCCTTCCATAATTTTTACACTGCAATCACTGAAAAAAGAGATGGATGGAAAGTAGGGAATAACACTGCATCAGTATATGTCTGTATGCACTTTGAAATGATCTTAATCAGGGCAAGCACAGAATAGGATGGCTGTGTATTCACAAGGGTCTTCCAAGTGAGAACATTTTATTGTAATAGGAAATATAACTAGTGGGATAAAAATACACCAAATCATTATGAATGCCAGCTCATGATTAACCTATTGCAACCTGTTAGATGTTAACCACTGCAAATCTGAAATAACCCTTTCTATATAAAAAAATGGATGGTGACATCCATTTTTGAAATGGTTTGATACATATCTTTTCCAAAATGTTCAGGTAGAGGTATAGATAGCCCAACAGAATGTCTTTTGAAATAGGAAATGAATGCTTTAACGGGGAAAAAGTACTTTCTAACATAGCGTATCCTTCTGTCTTGAAAACACATTCTGAGGTGATGTGTGGAATATTTCCACCTGTGATATTTAATCAGTTCATCGCCTATTATCTGTTATATCCCAAAGTACCTTTGATTAACAGCAGATAAGTGATCCTCTTTATTTCCAGAGCATTTATGGTATAATAGCGTATTTCTGTTAAGAACTCTACTGCCTTCACAATGAGGATAGAAAAAAAATGAAGACACTCTGTGTGTGCTGAAGATTTCACTGTGGTGAAATCACTCTATGTGATCAATGCAGTCATCTTCCCATAATGCTATTGACGTCTTCCTAAACAGCATTCTCATCCTGCAATTTGCCTTTGAGAAGTCAAATCGTCAATGTCATCCATTCTGTTAGTAGTACAGTTTCTATAAAGAAGCCATGGGATAATAAGCTGAAAGCAATTCTGGTTGTTATTGTGGCAAGCACTAGATAGAAAGATTTGACTGAAGTTATTGGCATATGCATCTTTGAACTTCCAAAGCTATTCACTGCACACAAATGATACACACATGTGGTAATGCTTACCTCTTGCCATTTTAACTGAACTTCAATTCAGTCTAGTTCTTGTGCCAGCATCACATTATGTGTTGCACTATTCCTTCTGTGTACTTCTTGCCTTTCTTACATTTCAAAGTATGCACTGTTAACAGCATAGTGCACAACTGCATTATTTCCATATAGAAGGTTTTGTGTGCTCTACTAGCAGGCAACCTTGAATGCACCCAAAGGACACCATTTCTTGACTTACAGGTCAAAATAAAGCTTGTCATCTAAAGGAGACTGTTGTTATAACCAGTCTTAAATCTTTCTCTAGGCTTTCATTTACTTCAGTTCTATACCATTCAGTGGAAATAAGCCTGTTCTCCAAGTTTAAGTACACAACCAGGTGTTTTACAGACAGTGATCTGCATTCAAAAATGGCCACAGCACAGCAGTATAAAGTAATGAGCACAGATGGAAAAACTGGCAGCAAGCATTATTTCACACAGCACATCTTGATGAGGCATAAACACTTAGAGCCTCCAGCTCCACTTGCTCGTGCACCCACATCCTGCAGATGTGAGCACTCGTGCATACTAAGAAAGCTTTAAGGTACTTGCAAAGCCTGTTGAACAAATCACACTTCCAGTCATACATTTTGATTACTTACGCCAAAAAACTCAAAATTAACTTAGACCTAAGTAGAAACTAAATGTGTACTTGTTAGCGAGCTTATCAATTTTAGTGATGCCACATGTGAAAATTGCTCAGGAAGGCAAGGGCTTCATGGCTAAAGGTACGTGAATATATCATACATTCGGATCTTCCTTCTTATCTTAGTCTGTCATTATGCTACGTACCACCTGTAGTACTGCTGCTAATGACTGTTTGGAATTCCAGGTTACTATAACTGCCACAAGCAGAGACACAGGTTAAAAAAAAAAAGAGGGAGAAGGAAAAGAAGGGTGGAGATTATTCTTGCAGTTTACAAGGATTCATCCACTTTTCTTTCAGTTAACAAATGCTGCTAGCAGAAAGAGAAAAAGAATAACGGATTAATGGCAAGTGTTAGGTAAATTGAGAAAACAGATCTTGATGAATTTAGCTGACATTTAGATTTCAAAACATCGCAGAAATAAAACTGGAACCAGCTTCACTGAGGAGCTGGGAAGAGACCCAGTGAGCCATCCTGGCCAGAACTTAACCGGTAGAAAGAAATTTGGGTGACATTTGGTAGCTTTACAAAAAAGATTTTTGTAGTAACAATCTTCAGTTACAATAACTAGAGATCCACTGATAGAAGAGGTTACTGACTGTCATGGAAGTATAGGTAAACACAGAAATGTAAAAAACTGCCTGTCTAAGAATGCATAAAGCCATGCATTGCAAGAATCTCACAATGATGGACCCCTTTCTGCCTTTGAGAATGAGCATCCCTTTTTGCAATACTATCTTTAAATAGATCTACTTAGAAGTTACTACTTGTTTGTTATTTTTACTTGAGTTATTATTATGAACTGCCTGTAGAGATAAGAATACACTACTGGTTCACCTCTTCTGCTAGCACATTTTGTATCTGGTTCCAATTGACAGGCATCTTTATTTTTTATTGTAATTTTATATGGCCTTTTGCTTCTAGCACAAAAGTTACTTGTAACTCTTCCTGTGGTGTGTTACTACCCAGAACTTTCATCTAGCTCTGTCTCAGATTATGTACAATTCATGCCCTGAACTTTCGAGAAAAGCATTGGATATAAAATCTGACTTCTGAAATTCTAAGTCTGTAATAATAAATGTGGAGTAAATCAAAGTGAACAGCTCCATAATAGAAAGAAAGTCTGAAATGAGAGATGGTGAACATCCAAGGTCAGGCTGGACGAGGCTGTGAGCACCCTGATGTGGCTGTAGTTATCTCTGTTCATGGCAGAGGGGTTGGAATAGATGGCCGTTGCCTTCCTACTCAAATGATTCGATGATTCCATAATTAAAGGAGAAAATCGTAATGTACATAGTGTTGAGCTACACGTTCAATTCAAGGCTTCTGAGTGAGATAATCTAGAGCACCGTTTGAAAGTAGTAGCAATGGCATGATGCAAATGAAGCTTTAAGCTGTAGGAAGATATTTTAGTTTTTTAAATATTCCTGCCAAAAGAATGAGAGATAGAGCACACAAACATTCTGCCTAGAAGCATTCTTCATGTGCCAGTAGGTGGAAGTAAATATTATAGCGACCTTTTTCTCTGCAATGCAGCTGACAATGTCAAAGAAGCAACAATGGGGAAGTTTACAGCAGACCTTACCCAGAGTCCTCCACAATCTGTGGGGCTTTCTAATGAAGTTTGGATTTGCTGCTTGTATGTAAATGAAAGACTTTTAAACTGCAGCCCAAGATAATGGAAACCTCTCTCCCATCAATCAGGTAAGAGATTAATTTTTATGTTTTATCTAGTGAGTTTTATTTCGTAAAAAGGAAAGTTTTTCAAAAGAAAAGTTTGTTGTGTTTATATCTAGCTGAAATATTATTCCAGGAGACAGAAAATATGTGTTTGAATCTCCTCTAAGAAGAACAAATAGATTTATGTGTGCCACAAACTGGATAAGCAGTCTAGGTATCTGACTACAGGAACAAACCCTCCTTTTCCCTCCAGAGCTCCTTTTTCGTGGCCACCACTGCATGTTTTATAGAATCTAGGTGGTAGATATTTCCAGAGCATCCTGTTGTGTTTTATTTCTCACGTTGGAAAAGGAAAATACATTTTGCTCACTATTAATTTTTCTTAAATTTATACACAATAGCTCACCAGAGCTGGTCACCTAAGGCACCTTAAACATCCAGTGGACCAAAACAGGTGAAGTAGAAACAAATCTTGAAGTAGACATACAAAGCATGTCAGATGAAATATTCCCTGTAAATAGTGATTTCTCTCCCTTAGCATGTGAGAGAGTTTCACATTCCAAGGTCACCTGCAGCTGTTTCCTTTATAGGCATGTACAGTTGGCTATGGACAAACCCCATCACAAGTTCTGGTGTTCAACAGGGATTAAAGCGTGATGTAGTCACCCCATTGCTTGATTCTTCCAGGGTTGCCAGAAGCAGAATTTCAGGCAATGAGTCCTCAAAATCTGGAAGATTAGATTAGATTAGATTAGATAAAATGACTTTCCTGGGTCATAAATTTTCTATGAAGTCAATGGCCTCTTTTCACATTTGGCAGGATCTGACCTTGAATATTTATGTACAGAGAAGCAAAGTACAGAGAGCTACAAGTAAGATGGCTAATCAGTCAGAACATGTGAAAAAGCACTGCTAGGAGGAATGAACTGGGAACCTGGATCCAAAAAGCAGTGAAACTCTTTGGAGATCTCCAGCTTGACCTCATTTAGTTCTGGGGCTGTTCCTAGATAAGCTGACATCTCTAATACTGTTTCTACCTCTGCTGATTTTCCGTGGTTATATTTTGTATTTTTTCCTTTTAGTATTAATTCAGGCAGCAAAGCAGCTCTGTTAGATGCATTTTGTTTTGTCCTTTTTGGTAGAAGAGTGTTTGATATAAATTGAATATTCTGTTTGATGTAGACAACAAAAAGATCTATGACCCTATAATCAAAGAAGTTCAGCATACATAAGGCTTCATACAAGACTTCCTAGAATGTGAGCAGGAAATGGTTTGTTGTCGCTGTTGTTTCTATTAGGGCAGCCTTTACAGATTCTCTTCTGTTCATTAGCTTAATCCTCGAGGTCTTTAAAAATATTCAGATGTGCCCACTTCTTTTTGCAGCATCAGCAAGGGATTGTTGCTTTTTTGCTTGTACAATTAAAACTTAATAGTCCAACTGTGTCAGTCTGGTTCCAGCATAATTCCGTAGTAAATCAAAGTCATCAGCAAAAGCAATTTCAACTCTGACTATGCATCTCTCACTGCCATGCTTCATTAGTTACAGTACCAGCATTCACAGAAAATGTGTATGCAGCATAAATATGGGGAAGAATGGAACTTACATTAGGTAGCATAGCCCAGAACCACTTTAAACTTCATATTTAGAATAATTAATATCAGAAATGGGTCAGACAACACCCCTGCAAGCTGTCTTAGCTCAGCAGTTGAAGGGCTGTGGAAAAGCTCTCACTCACTTTAAGCTTTCCATTTCTCTTAGAGGAATCACATTGCAGAAATAAATTATACCCTTTGGATTAAAAATATGGAAACATTTAAACAATTCTTTCCTGAGGGGAAACCCACAAGCATTTGCCAATTCTGTGCACAAAAAGGAGGAAAACACAAGTAGGTACTGTTCTGTATATTCTTACGTGGAACAGATGCAATTATTCTTAGAAATTTGTAAAAGGCATTGCATGGTTTGGGTCTCATACTGGAGGTTCCCGTGTAGACTTCAATCTTGCACAAAAAAAAGTTGTTGCATTTATAGGAGTTATAATGTAGACAATTTCTTAAGTCTTTAAGAGGAGTTAAGATGAAGGAAAACAAACAAACAAAAAAACTCTAACAACTAATTTTATTTTCCATCATTTCTCCAGAGGTCCTTCCCAAAGGGTTGGTCAATAAATGTTAAACCAGCCTTACTCTGATGTTACATAAATGCCATAAAATGCATATGACTTTTGCAAAGCCAGTGCTAAATGGAGACAAAGAAACTAACCCTCTGCTGCCAGGTCTATAGATCTGTCATGATAAGAACTGGTCCAGGTGCCATGAACAACGTTATTTTACCTATAGTAAAGATTAGAAGAATTTAACAGTGGATAAGTAGAGTGAAGATTTTTTTCCCCCTCATTCCAGTGAAAGTATTTTCAAAACAAAATTTCAATTGCCATTTCTATGTGTGAGGAACAATTTGTAGGTGACAACTTTTGGCCTGAAGAATGCTAACAGAGCCAGACAGCTGATGATCTGAAATGGCAGAGGAGAAACACAAGTAAAGTGGAAAGAAGAGAGGTACAAGATGGGCACACCATGATTTTAAAGCTGCATTTGTGTTCTGAAGCCTTAACAATGGGCACTTTTCTGATTCTATCTCATTTGTCTATAAAGGATGTGGGGCTTTACGTTAACCAATTTTAAATACTTTATAGAAATGCCTTGATGAGGCATTACGATCTCTCGTATTTCTGTGAAGAGTGGGAAATTGTTAAATTCTATTGCGTGTTACTTGTTAGTCTATATCATATGCCTGTCCTTTAAGAGTTCTACATAACCTTCAAAGGATAGAAAGGAATGGTTTGAGTTGGAAGGGACCTTTAAGATCACCTAGTCTGAACCCTCCTGCTGTAGGCAGGGACACCTCCCACTAGATCAGGTTGCTCACAGCCCCATTCAGCCTTGAATGCTTCCAGGGAGGGGGCATACACAGCCTTTCTGGGCAACCTGTTCCACCATCTCACCACCCTCATAGTAAAGAGTAGTATCTTCCTAGTATCTAGTCTGAATTTACCCTCTTGATATCCTTGAGATCTATATGAAACCCCTTTTCCCCTCCAATTTTTTTCAGAGATATGACAGAAGCAACCAGACAAGGGACTGGAGAGCATCCACAAGAAGACTCTGTCAGAAGCAGGAATTCTGTGCTGCAGCCTTACCTTCAAGAAGAATTTCCACCAAGTTCACAGTTTGTCTCCAGATAAACTACACTGAGTCTAGCTACATCTTTCTTAACATGCGATAGAGTAGAAATCATCTCAGCCAAGTTAGACAAATAAAATCGCCTGAATAAAACTAAAATTCTTGAACAAATAAATGTGGACTGTATGTTGCTGTCTGTTAGATTAAATAAAATCTTGTCTGTAACCTCAGGGAGCGCAGCTGAAAAGATTTCTAATCAAGGAAAGCCAGTCTCCAGTAGGTGTTACAAAGCAAAATTAATTACTTTATTAGCTGCTTACTAGAAAATACTTACAAATATTTCATTTATAATGAGATTCTTATGCAGACTTCAGGCTGTGCCACAAACCAGGAAATATTAATGTAGGTGTGACATTTCTTAATTTCTGAAACCCTTGGGGATTCTTAAAAGGATATGCAAAGCTCCTATTTTTGAACAAAATAATACTGAACTTGTTTTAAATGTAACACTGTTGGGAGATAGGTTTAATATGGCCACTGTGGCACTCCCATGAATAGCAAAGAATAACTATGGTTTCCCAAATCAAAGACATCTGTATTTTTGCCCCAATGGAACAAATCAGTGAAGAACTTTTTTTTTTTAAATGTAGATTCATGTGTCAAAAACACTACTAAACCATGACAATACATCTGAAGAGAAAAAAATACTCACTTTTCAGGGGCAAAAAGTGAATCATCACAGCATATATATTCCTGAGTGCACTCAGCTCAAACCTGAATCTTAATATAGATGGTAGAAATGTCACCTTGTCAAATGGAGAGGCAATAGCTGAAGGCAAGGTGGGATATTATAACTGAGTATAATTTTGAATTCCAAGCTATGATAATGTAAGTAGAAGAAAATAATTTGAAATATTTAGTGATTAAATGAATAACCTTTAATCCTCCATTGCAGAAGAGATGAATTTTGTGGAATAGTGATCAACGATAGATATATGTAATTATTTGCTGATATGTTTCATTTTTATTTGCAGAACTTCATGACAGTGTCTGAGGCAGTTTTCACTTCAAGCAAGCAGACTATAAAAGAAAGAGCGCTCGTTTCTCTCTGTAAATCAACATCCTTTCAGATCCTTTCAGTATCTAAAGGGGGGCTATAAGAAAGAAGGGGATAGACTCTTAGCCTGTTGTGACAGGATAAGGGGAAATGGTTTCAAACAAAATGAGGGGAGATTTAGATTGGATGAATGTTTTTTACAGTAAGGGTGACGAGGCACTTACACAGGTTGCTCAGAGAGGTGGTGAACGCCCCATCTCTGGATGTCAGTGGTTTATGGGCTGGTTCAGCCCTGTTCTGTGACAAATGGGGTGGGGGACCCACAGACCTACACCCTGGGGAGAGGGAAAGGGAAAAAGGAAAAGGGAGAGAGGCCTAAAAACAAAACAGCAGCACAGATTTGAGGAGGAAAGCTTATTTACTAAATAAGATATTGGAATGCAAAATAATACAATATAATACAATATAATTGGAATTGAAGCTAATAAATCAAATAAAATGAGAGAAAGAGAGTGTCCAAAAACTAAAGGCTTTACACTAAATTCTGAAGGTGAGACGGCAGCAAGCACCCACTGCTGGGTCAATCCGAAAGGAAAGAGCCTGTGTCTCGTGACACACAGTTTTCACCTTTCCCTCTGAACGGAAAATGGAAAAATGCAAAGCAACACAAAGTCCTCAGGAGTATGTAGTTCTCTTCTGAGACAGGTATACCCATAACTATTGATGATCCACAGAGTTGGAGCATTAACTCTTTAACTCCCAATGCACTACATGATGTTATGATGTGGAATACCAATAACAAAAATCATACAACCATGAAATATCCAAGGTGAGGCTGGAACTTTATGTGAGAGTAAGACTTCTCTGAAGTCAATTAAGTTCAATTAAGAATTAAGCTCTGAAGTTCAATTAATTTTGTTAAGTGAATGCTTGAGAAATCCATCATAGAATGTAGAAATATTCTGAAAGATTGACATTTGGAAAAAAGAAAAAGGAAAAAAAATAAATTCCCCTGAATGGACTGAGAATGAATATGGCAATGGCTTGCCTGCAAAAATCCACGAAGACAAAATCAGGCTGTGGATGTAGTAAAGAGGCAAACAACACATTTAAAAAGTGCTGTGACTCATAAGATCAACAGATAACCAGGGAAGAAAGGATGTAACAAAAGCAAAAGAAAAAAAAATAATTACAGAGAAAGCTTGAAATATACAAAAGAAAACATCTACTTTCCTTCGTCACACTGAATTTAGATATTTCTGCATAACACTTACAACTTCAAGATTAGCTTTACACTATGTTTATGTATATTCCCATAGAAATTGAGAAGAATCTGAGAAATGGAACTGGGTACGGCTGCTAGGAGATGGGTGAAAATCTGTTTGCCTCCAAAATCCAAGAAGTATATATCATCTCTACAATTAGGTCATAAAACACTTTTTGTTTGTTTCCTTTTGCATGTCTCACATAGTGCGTGTTTCAGTCCTTTTCATACTGATATATGGAAGTTCGTTTTGCAAAATAATTTCAGAGCAATGGTAATTATACCAAAAACCTTTGCAAGGACGATCTGGTAAGTACACATTTTCATCTAATTCTGGCATGCTGAAATATTGTTTATAGAAATTTTGTTAAAGAGAAAAGAGATGCAGCTTCTGCCACCTGTCTCTCTCAAGCTGGATTGGGAAATGCATAGTGAGGGGGCTGCGTTGTCATAGAGCTGTCAGAGCAGAAAAGCTAAATGGCCTCATGCAGACCAAAATATGCTGATAAACCAACAGGAGCAACTTGGTCCTGAATTACAGGAAAGAAGACTATATACTAATGCAAAGTATTTATAGTAATAGCTTTGAAACACTGCAACTGTCAATATATAAGATTTATTGAATAATTAGCACAGATATTATAGAACAACTTTATCTAAATCTCCCATTACCAAAGAGAAACTCACACATTGTGATTTATTTCAAAGATTAGATTCCTTCAGCTGCTGATACATCCATATATGTGCCCTAAAGGCAATGTACTAGATAAGGTAACATTGAAGATTGCCATATTTAATATGCTTTCATCAGTCCTCCAAAGGAATTGGAGGAAGCACACAATGACTCAAGTAAGAATGAAGTTTAGTTATATTTTTTGTTGAATTATTACAAAGAAATATATGCAGTATTTGCAGTTTTTATTCTGTTTCTTTCAACTAGACCCAGGGCCCCATCCAACCTGGCCTTGAGCACCTCCAGGCACCACAGCTTCTCTGGGCAGCTGTGCCAGCGCCTCACTGCCCTCTGAGGAAAGGATTTCTGTCTAGTATCTGACCTAAAACAGCCCTGTTTTAGTTTAATGCTATGTCCTCCTTGTCTGACCACTGTCAAAGACCACTGGTGAGAGGTCAGTCCCTTCGAGTATTGGAGGGCCAAAATGAGGTTTTGTCTCCAGGCTGAACAAGCCAGCCCATCCCCATTCTTAATCCCTCAGCCTGTCAATGCAGGCGAGGTGCTCGTCCAGACCACTTCGTGGCCCTCCCTCCGGAGATGGGGACAATCCCTCGCTCTGCTGATTGCTCCTCTTTTTGAAACCCTCGGTCTGCAACACATAAATTGCCCCACTAAATTTGAAAAGAAATGTTTCCGCCTGGTTTCGAACCAGGGACCTTTCGCGTGTGAGGCGAACGTGATAACCACTACACTACGGAAACACTCGGTAGCATCGTCTTCTCTCAGCCCCTCCCCCCACGTTCTCCTGAGGGATTCACTCGGCCGAAGCACCTCAGTGCAGTCCCACAATGCCTCCACACAGACACGCGGCCATTAACGGGAACGCTCTGACTTAACCAATTTGGTCACGGGCTGAAGATAGGTGAACGCTGTGCCAGCACTCGGATGTCAGTCGTTCAGAGGCCTCCCAGACACCTGGTGGCCGGCAGAGCCGGGAGAAGGCTTTTACCTGTTGGTGCCTGTAAGCCACCGTGCCTGGCTGTCCTTCTGTCCCTGCAAAATGCTCCCGAGATCCACAGGGTTCCAAAAGGAGCGCTTGTGTTTCAGTGCCCTTTGGTGTGAAACAAAGCACAGCAAGCGGGAATGACTGGGAGATTTGCTTCACTATCACTTCTTACCTGAACTAATGCATTCATGCAGATACATCCTTAAATTTTCACATTCTGGGTCCAAAAAACGGGCAGAAGGATTTAAGCTATTCAAAATCAAACCTCGGGCTAGTAAAAACAGTGTGGATTTTCCTCCTGATTTAAAATGATGGCAATCTGAAGCTTTTTTTTTTTTTTTTTTCCCCACAAGCAAATCCTCTCCTCTAGCTAGTTCTGTCGTGGTCTGACAGCTGTGTGCACAGGGACAATTCATGCAAGAATCTTAACCCGCGACAGCAAGTTTCACTCAAGACATTTCATGTGCCTTTTTTTCCTCTCTTTTTGTTTTTTTTTTGAGGTTGACTCATCCGCTCTGCTCTGAAGTCTTTCATCTGTGCTCAAAATGAAAACCTCCGCTGGCACTTAAAATCTTTGGAGATAGGCTGAACAGTAAAGCATTAATTTACACTGTTAATTGGTGTATAAATTAAACCATGTTCTCTTGAGAGAAGATGCTTCCAAAGTAAGATTTTTATGAGGAAAGTTCTACTGGCAATTCTGCGGCAATATTCCCATCCCTGAAATGCGAGGCTCAGAGGCTGAAATGAAGCAAAATCAGCAAAATGAGATTCAGAGAGGAGGAAAATGGGGTAGCAGAAAGCAGGGATTAGCTTATTACAAGTTACTTCATTTCCGATAAAAAAATATTTGCTGCAGCATAGAGTGAGTCCACATCAGAAAGCACACTCCCTGATGAGTTAATTATTTGTCAGAGCTGTGAGAATTTCTAGTGGGAAGTTGTGCCCTCATCGACCCCATCTCTGCATCCCAGCCCAGACAGCATGGCTTGCTGTGCTAATGCTAGCAAATACTGCAACCAAAAGGTTCATACCTTATCTACCCTTGTACTGCAGGATAGGATTTAGTCATGTGACGGTGTGCTTTTTCTACATATAGTACTGGAGACAATTCCTAATTTGTTGACAAACTCATTATTTAGGAAACATTCTGAAAAAAAATTGAAAAAACAAAAACAAAGCAAACAACAACAACAACAAAACAGTAAAGAAAGGGAAATCTTATCACAGCATCTCACCAATTTTTGCGGGCTACCCAGTGATATAGGTACTGAAGTCCATTGTGTCCCTCCAAATAAAGAAAGATGTTTCCTCGTGGCTCTTCCCCTAGCCCCTAAAGGTTGTGATGCACAGAAATTGCCAGCCCTTACTCATGACTCCCTCAGTTTTGTCTTCATGCCTTCTTGCCATAATGGGAAAGCACTGGGAGAGATGGAGTTTCCCCGCCAATGGCTGTGATCCTTTCTATGGCTTTGTCTGCCTGCTTCTCTGAAGCCACTTCTCTAAAGGCAGGAGCTGCCAGTGACTGAATAACATGATGCTCAAACTGGAAACTTCTCCATACAGAAAATGCCAACTCATAAGAAGTATTTTAATCTATGGAAATATGGTCCTTTTTTCAAAGTGTTGGAAAGAGTGCAGGTAGGTTTTCTCTGAAGACAACCTGATCTTCAGGCAGCCCACTAATGATGAGTGGATGTTATAATGGGTAGATTACCTCAAACGCTCACATTTCAGCACATTCTCGAGTTTTCATTCTTAATTTGCTTCCTGGAGACTCGTAGACATAATTACTTTCCAAACTTGAAATCTTAAGCAAAGTAGAGTTGCACCTCATTGCCCAGTTCTCATAGTAGCTGTTTTGAGATCAATATGTATTAAGCAGAGACCAACACTTGATCATACTTAATTGGTATCCCTGAGAATAGCTCATCTGATCTGATCCATTGTAAAAAATTCTATAGAAGCAACTTAATGCCAGAGTTGCCTAACTCCACAGAAACAGTGGAGTATGCTGTGAGCCCAAACATTTGTAGAGGAAAGTGCAAAGGAACTCATACACTATCTGAAGGGGAGTGATTTCTAATTTCTAGTGCATCACCATTAGTCAGACAGTCACATAGGCTATGAAGATAGCAAATGCCTGCAGTGGTTCTCTTTAAAATCAAAGTCAGAATACAGAGTACTTCCAAACTTGTACTTGCACAGCTAGGAATAAAAATGGATCTACGGACTTCACCATTTCTTAGCAATTTGTTCATAGCCCCATAATCACTCTTCCCTTTCTGTCTCACCAAATCTCAACCCTAACTCTATATTTTGAGAATGGCCCAAGATATAGCCCCATCTCTGGTTCCCATCAGAAACTGACCAAAACTGAAAGTTTGCAGCAGACTTCCCTTACTAGCCTGTTCACAGCCCAAAAACCTCTGGGTTTCTTGTATTTTGCCTTGCACAACACTTAACCTAACTCTAACACTAACTCTACAGAAAGGTTACACTTCATACTGATTTGTGTATACTCCTAGTGAAATTCTTTTGTACCACCTTAAATAATGAGTTAGTGTGAGAAACGTATGATGTAAAATGATAAAAGTAGAGGGAGAAAAGGAATCAACTAAGTAACTTTTACCCTACTCTATGAATGTCTCTCAAGAGCAACCCTAATTCTGGGCAGCACTATATGAAAATGCTTTATTTGACATCTCACTTGAAAAGCCAAAACCAAGGAGAATTGTTCTGGTCTGTCTTTCTAACCTTAACACACCTATTGTACCTTGAGAATTGCAAGATCTATGGTCAAGCTGAGTATATAGAGTGTATTTCTTACAATCCTGTCACGCAAAGATTCAGTTAAAACAACAGACAAATGACCAAGGTAAAACAGCTGAATGACCTGGCTTTTCTCTTGGTAGTGTGCAAGGCATTCTGATGTTCAAGTGAGAACCATGCTACCCCAGAAATCTCTAATCTTCTCCCCAGTGCACTGGCTCTACTGACTGCCCCGCAGCACAGACACATAATTTAAGCAGCATCAGAGATAGGACTAGAGCAGGTGTTGCATTTTGATAGAGAGAAGTTCCTGACCTTTCAATGACAATTTGTGCTATTCAGAGGAAGAAGGAAAGTTTGCCCTATTCTTCCACTTCCCCATCTGTGAGGTATTTTGTTATTAAATCAAAATCATAAAATTATAGAATCATATAGATTGGTGTATGGGAACCATTAGGTTACAGCCTGAACCAGTGATTGAGCACCTGATCAAGGGGCATGGCCCACCCTAGGAGCACAGGTGCTAGCAGTTCATCTGTGTGACCAGAAGTCCATCAGGATCCACTCCTCCTTAACTTCATGAGAGAGCTGGTAGGCGAAGGCAAAGTGTTTTTGCTTGGAGATTGTCTTATGGGGGAGTTTCCAGCAAGCCCTTATTCTTGGAAGGGGGTAAGTTATTTATTACTGAATTGTGACTACTACCTTTCTTGGGTGATCTGAAACTGGTTAAAGGCAACTGCCTTTTATCCTAACAGTTGAGGAAAACCTTTAAGTTTACCATGCCTAACTAACTGCATAATCCTGGAAGTCTATAGCTAAATCATGTTCCTAGGTGCCATGTCCATGACTTTAATCCTACTTTGACTTTTTGTTTGTTTGTTTGTTTTTGTTTTGTTTTTTTCCAGTGCTCCTCCTTGCTCAGCTGTTTGATTTTTGCACTAAGTAGGGAGGCTGTCTTATGAGAACAGAGTAGCAAAAGACATCCAGAACTTCACTGAAAATTGATGGGACAGTAGCTCAGTCATGTTCTAAAGCAGCAAAGAGTTGCATCCTTACAAGAGTTGGCTTACAGGTGAATTTGTTTTGTTTGGGAGACTGGGCAAGAAACCATAAGGGAGCGTTCCATTATAAGCAGAGGGTGTTTCCTCAAGAGCTAGTTAATAAATAGCTTTCTGAAAAAAATGAAAATAATAATAAAAAACTGGATAAAACTGATACTGTATTTTTCTGTTGAAAGGTTACAACTTCCTTTAAAAACGAGAGGAGAGGAAGGGAAAAAAAATAGCCTCTTTATGCTGGCTTCTAGCTGCCAGAAGTTTGTTGTCAAAGCATTTTTTACAGTGTCATCATATTGGAGGTTGAAAAGATGTGGTTAACGCCAGTGAATGGATAGTTGAGCATTACCTTCTTTACATAAATATTGTTTGAACGTTTTTTAAATGTCAGTATGTCCTGAAGGCCTCCTCTTCAGTGATTCTCACAAGTTCTGTGTACTGAAGCTGCCTGTTGGTTCCAGCTCATGCTCACAAAGGACTGATAGATGTTGGGTGCTTTTGGTTCCTTCACTGAGTGCTTCCTGTTTAGTGTGAGTAATAAATTTGGTGTAAAGCACAAGAAGGAGAGTGATTCCCATGCTGCTCCCAGATAAAAAGTTATTCAGGTATCAGGTTGGGAATAAAGCTTTGTTCTCTTCCCCTTGTACTGCTCAGGCATCCAAAGTGTTTTTCTGGTTGAAGTGTTTTCAAGAGCCATTGAGGATTTCTGCAGCCATTTTGTGTAGAAGAGCTTGAGAGAGCAATCTCTTTCTCTCCCATAAAGTTCCCCCAATCCCTACACACAAGTGCTTATTTTGTGCTCCTAGTGTTTGTCCTTCAGAAAGAGTTTTCTGGGGGGACAGTTAAAATAGAGGTAAAAGTTTTTAAAGATACCTGAGACAGTACTTTGTCTTTCTGTTCTTCTTATTGTCTCAAACGTGTTTGTTTCTCCTGTTCAGAGCAAGCTTTTCATTACAGTGTATTTGGGAAACACAGTGTTATGCTGTATTTCTACACACTGTGTACTAGAGGCAAGTTCTGGTCTGAAAGTGCTGTTCACAATAGCGTGCATGTCAGCTCTGTGCCATGGAAGTATTTTTCTGTGCTTATTACATTGTGTGTAGTGCCCCCATAGTTTTAGTGGGATCTGGTGGTCTTCTCTTTCTGACCATGACTGTAGTGAGAAATGCTGTACATCTCTCAGCCCTGTATGCAGGGAGGGAGCATCTGTAAAACTGTGGTGGGTTTTTTTTTGTTTTGTTTTTCTTATATCTGGCATGCAAATAGGAAAAGTGAGTATAAGAATGTCTGGGGTGCCTGGGAGTCTTCCTGACTTGATGGCTTATTTCTAGTAAGAAAAACTGGGAACATCTTCCCTCTCCTACTCAATAAAACATCATCTAAGGTGCATGCTTACACCAGCAGCTAAGTAGTTATCTACTGAGTTGAGCATCTCTAACAAGGACAGAGCAACCCTGGATATGTGAACAGACTGGAGATGAGAAGCTGGGGAGCAGCCCCATATTTAACGGTGTTCCAGTCGATGGCAAGCTGTATGTGAGCCAGCATTGTGCCCTGGCAGCCCAAAGGGCCAACCGTGCCCTGGGCTGTGCCAGGCCCAGCACTGCCACCACATGAGGGGAGGGGCTGTGCTGCTCTGCTTTGTGCAGCCTCACCTCCAGCACTCCCTTACAATTTGTGATGTTTCAAGATTCTATGACTCTGCCAGGAATTACTATCACAGCCATTTCCATTATTGTTGAACATGAGTGATGCAGACAGACCTATGAATCTGAGATTAGACAAAGATTTTTATCTCAGCCCTGTAGTTGACCAAGCAAACTGAAAGGTATCTTCAACTAATATCTTAATATGACTTTCCAGAACCTCACCATGTTCTGTGTACCTTAAGACATTCACATTATGATACACCCACAATATGGAATAAGTTTACATTGATGCCAATGCTGCAGAAACATTGAGAGAAATAAAGGATAAGAGTGAATCCACAGCAGATTTCATTGTGGCAGCAGTGTTCCTGAGGCCTAATTTTCATTATCATCTGTGATGCCTGATTATACAGGAAGGATTTCTATACAAGATCTGGGAAAGAAGTAGCTCCTAAAATGAGCAGTTCAAGCAACATGCTATGAAAGAAGCTATGTACTAATTAATAATATGCCTTTAAAACTTCCATTCAAGTATGGCTGCATACAGCATTCGCTTTGGCTGGCCATCTAACAGTGATTTGCATTTCCATCAACTACATATTTCTCCAAGTATACAGCTTTATTGAGAAGGCAGTGCAGATGGAAATAGAATACCATGTTAAACAATTTCTTTTCACCTGTGCTGTCCTTCCCCAGTCTCATTTACAGAGCTTGTCATGTAATCTTTCCACACCATAGAAGACCACTTGACACTCGATCAACAAAGATAAAATCCATCAGAGTGATGGATTTAGACCAGCAAAATGATCTCTTTGTCTGAAGCATGGTAATGAAATGTATGCAGGACTATGTGTCTTTTGAGGGCAAAGTAAGCATTAATGTTGTAAGTCAAGCCCTCAAACATTTTCTCTTTGACACTTTCCAGGAGCATCAAACTGGGATTTAACACTAATATGACAAGAGCGAGCAAGCTTAACGAATTAGATTCTTGGCCTGTAACAACAACAAAATAAAAGGACCCTGTTTACGTTGTAAGAATTACAATTAACTTACGATAAATTCTTGACTGGATAGTTGCTCCTTGTATGGGAACTGCTGAGTCATGGCCTGAGCCACTGAATAAGCACCTGAATGAAAGACCCAGTCAGCCCTGGAAGCACAGGTGAAGGTGATTGAAGCCAAGCTCCACCCCAGTTAGACCTCATTTAAGGGCTGACTGCCACTGAGGATGAGATCCCTCCTTTTTGGAGCTCCCTTCCTGCGAGCCTAGATCATATGAGACAGGTGAGCACACGTTATTCTTTTCTTTTTTTTTTTGTAGCATCTCCTTGTTTGTGCTGGTCTCTTTACCTTTTCAACCCTTACACTCCTCCTTTTTAAATATATATGTGGAAAAAGACAGACGGGGCCAGATGACTCCATGGCATATGATTTATATTGATAAAATATGAAGCAAGTTCCATGAAGGAAACAAGAGCACATTTAGATTTAAAATTGGATCATATTATCGTGTTATTATGTTCACTTATGTTCCTCTTCATGAAGTTGGTAAGGATTCAGCAAATCTGCCAAGAAAATGAGTCTCAAGTATATCTTCTATTCAATGCACATTCTATCTGAAGTATTGTATCACACAAAAAATATTGAATTTGCAGTGCTGAACATAATTTGCTAGAAATTGCATAGTTCCTAAATTAGTTTGTAATGGTGCAGTTTTATCTACTACAATCCGCTTTCCTGGATTGATTAGATGTGTGCATTTATGGAAGGCTGAAACTTCAGGCATTTGTTTTGCCTGAAGGGGGAATCATCTGTCTACTTTTATTGAGCTGCTGTATTGATGTGGATTTATAGGAGAGTTCCTTTAAAAAAAATCACAATGTATGTAGTGTGAAAATCTCATGTATGCATGGGAGAGAAAATAAGAATTGATCTGTGCATCTAAGATTTAATTGTCATTGGAAATAAAAGCCAAATACAAAATGTCCTCCTGCTAAAGGAGTTTGTTAGGTATAATCATTAAAAGAAGTGGGGTTTTTACAGCTGTGCTCTTTGGCCATATTTATTTTTAACCTATTGGTCAATTTCAATCAGATTTAAAGAAGAAGTATAGATATATCAAACACATTTGTTGAAGGCAGGCAGCAAGCTGCTTGGTTATTACTAGCCATGCAGAGTGAAAGTCTTATCTTTTGCTTTGTTAGATGTTAAAGAATCTCTGTGTAGAAAAATAAGTGGGTAATGAAAGCTGATTACTTGGCGTGTGACAGAACAGTCTTTGAAGTTTTGAGTCACTGATTATTTTTAATATTAATGATAATAAAGACATATAGTTAAAGATCCTAAAGTCAAAGTAAGCTTTTTTGGGAAGGTTTATGAAAGGAGTGTCTCAAGCACTGAACTTCGGGATCTATTGAAAGCAAGGAGAACGATGGGGGTGGGAATCAGAAGGAAATATGAAAAATGTGATGTGGTCAGCTAGTCAAAGAAATTTTGCTACCCATGCCTTGAACGCAGTTTCATACCTCTCCTGAATGCTCAGTCTGTCCTGGGCCCCATCCAACCTGGCCTTGAGATCTTCTAGGGATGGGACACCACAGCTTCTCTGGGCAGCTGTGCCAGTGCCTCAGTGCCCTCTGAGGAATTAATTTCTTCCCAGCATCTAAACTAAATCTCCCCTCTTTTAGTTTTAAACAGTTGATCAGCAATATTGTTTATGTGAATTGTCTGTGTGGAAAAAATCTCTATTTGTCAAAACATGTGTAAGGTGAATCTAAATATACATGTAAATTAATTATAGCAGATGCTTTAATTGTATTTTGTAACGTGGCTTGCATGCAGTTATACTTAAATATTCTGTCAACAAAAATCAATTAACTTTTATCTAACTTTTGATGTTAAACTTCCATTTACAGATCTAAAATTGCATTACAAATGCACACAAGTATCATTATTTCTGTTTCGGTGAAAATTAATAAAACTCAGCAGGAAGGACTCAATTTATTTAGCATGGCCAGATGAGATGTCTTTTGAGTTCTAGATAGCTAGATAATGATTGAAGACTGGGTAACAATAAATGCACTTTCATAAGTTTTTTTTTTTTGTCAAAAATTTTCAGCAAACAAAGGAACAGGCACAGATTAAAAATAATTTAATCACAGCCTCATGGGAGATTAATGGTAGAGCTGTGCTGGAAGACACCAGGACAACAGCCTAGCTACAGTGTAGTTAAAAGCAGCTTTGTCATTCTCTTCCATAGGTAGGACATTGTAACCATGTCATTTGGTCTTTATTCTCTTATGGCTGTTCAGGAAATGTGTGGATGTGGCACTGAGGGACATGGTTAGTGGGCAATAGGGTGACAGGTTAATAGTTGGGCTAGATGACTTCAGAGTCATCCTTTATGCCAACCTTTATGATCGTGTTGTTGTAGTGTTGTGGGGTCATTATCAAAAGTGTTCTTACTGCTGTTCTAGGTTGCAAGTCCCTTTTAAAGTATTTCCCTTTTCCTCTGCCTTTTCCTGTTTCTTTTTCTTCTTTGTCTCCCTGTCTGTGTTTTTATTTGGTCAAGAGGTGCAGAAAGAATCCACGCTGTCTCAAAGCTCATGCTATCGTTTGTTCATCTGCAACTTAAGAAAAAAAATTAAACAGCATTCACTAAATACAGAAAAATAGATTTCTAGTTAATAGGTTTCTAAACGCTTTCTGGTCTGAGGCACCATTAGCATCCTCCACATTCTGCTATTTATATGTAAGTATCTGTCTGTCTGCTGAAGGGATGTGGGAGGGTAATGAATCTACAGGAAAGCCTTTCATTTACTATTGCCTTATTTAAACCGGGTGGATTAATTTTCCTTACTGCTGAGAAGCAGGTTAATAGGTCCTCCTATTTAAATCCAAGAACAAAGTGAGTTCTGCATGCAAAGATTAGTTAATTTATGTTACGAGGAACCTTTTCCTATTTTTCCTAAATTAAGTGATCGCCAGCTATGTCCGACAAAACACTCCCAGTAAAAATCACACAGCAGCAGGAAGGCTTTATCTAGAGTTTTGTTACTGTTTAAGCATGCTTTTCTCTAGATTGAGCACCATTGATCTTTTTCTATTTGAAATATCAATTGTAACAGAAATATATATATATTTTCTGTAGTTAGATGCTGTGTGAGCACCAATCAATTATGACAAAACTATGTAAACCCTATGGCTACAGCTCAGAAAGTCTTTCTTCCCTGCAGGAAACAAAGGTGTAATCAGAGAGGAAATCCCAATGAGAACATTGAGATGACACACAGAGCTATGTGTTATGATGAATTAGTTGGCAACCCTACCAAAGAAGTCCCCAGATCTCTTTTGAAATGACAGATGCTTTTAAGAAAATGCTGGTATTTCAGCAAATAGAAAATTTTAATATATTTTGAGTGCTTTCAGTGAAAAGGAAGTCCTAGATCTGCAGCTGTCTATCAGCCTTCCTCTCACCCTATGTAATAAGGAAACTGCATTTCACTCACTTCCAGCACCAGCTGCTCTCTGTCAGACTGAAATCCTACGAAAAAATAGTGGAAATAATATTAGCAATGCTTGTTTCTTCCTATTTATGCTATGACCATGTAATTAATATATCATTAATATAGATCATGTGCCTGCTGTTTCCTTGAATGAACAGGTGACATTTTACAGGGACAAATTAGTAGGTAAAAGGTAAAGGCTGAGAGAGGGTGAAATGCCAAGAGATCTGTGTTGGATGAATTGTGACATACTTCCATTGCAGAGTCTGGAGAGGACCTTGTGTCACCCACATTAGCTCTCCTCCGCAAGGCCAGTCAACTCCAGATCGTAACTTGGTGGCTGTGGTTTGTTCTTTCCTGCTGGTGATTGTGGAACATTGTAGTCCAAATTATTTCAGAGCAATCTAATTATTTCTCGTTTGAGAACCCCAACAAACACCTTTGTTGGGTTCAGTTTTGATTTTCATATGATATTATGATTACATGTGTTTAAAAGGTATTTTAATGAGGAGACTTCTACTGATAAGCCTTCTTTCCTTTTTGAAATGCAAATTTCAGCGTGTAACTGGAAGATTAGTTTTTAATTCGAGTAAGTAGCTCACAGCAATATTTTTTTTTGGTTTTACACCGGTTCTACTTTTGTGATTTTAATGATTTCTACTCCATGTGAGATACTGGTCGAAGGTAATAGGGAACCAGGTCCCAAATGTTTGCAGACTTGGACATAGTCATGTGACCTCTTCCTGAGCACCAGAGATGCTGTAACTGCAACACCAGCAAAATCAGCAGCCACTGTGCTGACTGTGGCAGCAGGGCAGTAAGGAGGGGCTGGGAACCAGCAGCATCCACTCCATGGTGGATGGGTCAAGTCACTAAGCTAGAACAAAAAAAGTTTCCTGATCTTGCTTTCTGTGTAGTCCACCAGTGTTTCTACTCTACTTGCTTGTGTCTGAGCAGATGAACCCAAGCTCTTGGCTTTCACTGGTAGATGTTAAATGCCCATGAACACCTCTTTGACCTGTCATCCTGCAGAAAGTGAACTAGGATCCCCCTCTGCCCTGCAAAGGCGGCTCTCAGAAGATTTTAGTTCAATGAAAAATAAAGAAAACAGGTGGGGGGAATAAAAGGAAAGCTCTCATGGTGGCCTGCATGTGGCTTTAGTTGTTCTGATTTGTCTTATAAATAAGAAGTATCAAATTCCATTAATTTTCTATTTATATATAAATTGTATGAAATCAAAATTAAGAACATTCAAAAATATTGAAGGCTGTTGATTTCTTTTTTTTTTTACTCCCTGCACATAGTCACCCTCAAAGACTGTTAAGAAGCACCATATAAGTTTGTTGAAGGAAACTGAAATATCTTTCTTTTTAAAAGCACATTTTAATGAGTTCAATCTGTTAGGAATATTTTATTGCAGGGAAGACACATATTAGCTTTTGTAATTGGCTTCCAAATTAGATGTGGTAGCTGCTACAACTTTACCAGCTACAAAACAGCAGCAAAATGAGAAGTGTTTACATGCACAGAGCTGACCTGCTTATTTTGTGATGCACAGATGATTCAGAGGTTAAGGAGGGAGAAGAGATATCTGTCATTCTCATGGCAGAACATAACCTTCCATATTCCTATGGTGATGCTTTAATGAAATTTATCAAAGGGATTTTTCACTGACCTAAAAGCTGTCAAGAACACAAAAGGTATGTAATAAAATCCTATGGCCTAAAGAGGGAAATGCATGCTTTAGTGTGCTAGTCTGTTGCTAATTCATCTTTGTTATGGCAACTACCTTCTTTCACTCCTTCCGTGCTTTAACTGTGAACCTCTTCTTTCTCTTTTCCCTGATCTTTTCCTGCTAAGCAGATGCCACAGAGCATCCCTTCGGTTAATCTGGATTCTCTATCCAAGCAATGTCCCCCCTTCCCAGCCTACTCACCTTTTGGAGATGGTGTGGGAGACAAAGTTTTGACCATTGGGATTGAAAGTAAAACATTATGGCATGTCATCTCATTGAACTGGTGTGCCCCTTGATAAAGAATGTGCCTTGCCAACCCCAGTGAGTCCCAGCAGCCCCTAGCACTGTTTTTGGGACTTGATTTGTGCCTATCAAGTCTCTGTCCAGCACTGTCATAGGAACAGAAGGAGAGACTCTATGGTTGAGGCAGGAGCCCGGCTAATGTCTTGACAGCCAACAATCCAGCACACAGCTTCTCCTCTCCTGAAGGACGTCAGCCAAGCTATCAGCTGTTCTTATGGACATTTGAGGGGGCATGGAGCAGGGGAAGGACTACATGTGCTTCTAGGAATTGGACATCTGCTATTGAAATCACTGTCTGAAAATAGTGCGTTCGTTCCTTATTATTTGTGGCTTACACACAGTGCTTTTACTTTCCCAATTAAGCTGTCACTATCATGACTGCTGCATTGCTTCTGCCTCCTTCCTATCCTGCAGGAGAGGGGGAGGAGTGAGACTCTGAGTGGGTATTGGCTCGGGTGAACCCATCACAGATATAGGTTCTAGTCTTCCCTGCTACACAACGTTTATACAGTTTGCTGTACTTGGAAGGTGAAACTATGTCAAAAATAATGCTTACATTTATTTAACCATTTACCGTTTTTGGGCCAGAGCTTAAAACCATCCTGAAGGATTGTGGCATTAGGCCATATGGCTCTTTGCTGGGCCTGTCCCTCTCACAGTCTCTGCGCAGCTTTCAGGATGACACGGTGCACTGTTGTAGAAAGTAAAATGTGCCTAGAGAGGCAGCTTGAGAGAACTGGAGCAGAATGGCTCATGCTGAGGGCAGTTTGCGAGGGCTTAGTGTGAAAGCAAGATCACACTCGCTGAAGATGTGAAATTTACTGTCACACTTGGGAGAAAGAAGTCACTGAAAATGAGATGCTTTCAGCAAACACATAGAGCAGAATTTGTACTCCTTTTCTGATAAAGAAGCTAGAGTATAGAGGAAGTGATATTAAAAGCTATCGGGCTAGTCAGGGGTTGAGTAATGAATAGAAAACCCATGGTGATGTTCTTCTGTCCTGCAGTTATTGTGAGCTCTGTCGCCCCTTTCACTCACATGTCCTGATATCAGCACGTACCCCACTGCAATACACACACTTTCAAAGAGAGAAGTACATAGATTCATGTCACCAAGATATGTTCCCTTTCTGACAGAAAATGCTTAGCTTTAGTCCTTTTTTCCTCAGTATTCTGCCCTTTATGCAGGGCAGTAGTGCTAAGTAATATTTTATACATTTGTTTCTTCCTCTGCTGTCTGAATTCTGTACTTCTGAGTTAGAAAAAATTGTAAATGGTGAGAGTGCGTTTCATCAGTATCCCAGGCTGCAAGTGTTCAGATTTATTCAGTTTATCCTGATTTAATAATGTTCTTAATCCAAAATGAAAGATAAAAGTGGGTGGGGAAGGGAGGAAGGAAAATGCCACCCTCAACATTTTGATTTTATAGCTGTAAAGCAGTAAATGTGTTACGTGACATCTGCAGGATTTGAATAGCACCTCATTGTTATCCATTTATAATATTTGCAAGATTTGTTGCAGACTGGGAGACGTGCGTTCTGTTTGCAAGCTGACAAAGTCTGTTCTACATTCTGCTCCCAGCTACGTGACCAGGTAACCTAAGAGAATTTGGAGGCACTTGGCAGCTGTACTGTGTTTACAAATAAGGGCCTTGGTGGGGCTTATCTGCCTTCTGCAGGATCTTCTTCATTGACAGCCGAAGGCTTGATGCTAGTGAGATTGTTTGAATGGCGTAAATGCTCTTAATGTAGGAACTAATGTGCCAAAATGCATATTAATACAGCTTCTGGCGAGATCTTCCATGGAGGCAGTTTCTGCCTTGCATTTGAACTCTTGTAGGAATTTCTCTGTAAGATTAAAGAGGTATAAATAGTGCACTTACTCACTGGGAAGATGTGAATTTGCATTTTTTTCTTCCTGCTGCACATATATAAAAGTAAAAATGCAGAAGATCTTAGCTGCGGTGGTAGCAGTGGGTAGTTCTCTGTTAGGATGAACAGATCAGCATGCAGAGTACAGGAAGCAAGGGCAGAGTTTCCAGCAAAATAAATTAATATTCAGTGTATGAGCTGGCTTAATCAGGCCTTAATCTTTTAATGGGGAACTGATACCTCTAAACTTTTTTTCATATCCTTTATTTTTCACTAGGCTTTATTAACTTTGTTTAAAAATAAAAAATGCATAGGGATTGCAGTGCTGTATCTGTGCCATGTTGGCTCTCTAGGTTGGGGTTTAGGTTACACTGTCCTATCGATTGAAGTCTCATTATTTTTAGGATCACAAATTCACATACATTGTCTGTTTCTTTTTCGAGTAAGATGACCTTGCTAAAAATTATTCTCTATTTGCAGTGTATGAATATGCACACTCCCTATTGCTCTTACTGTCTGTAAAATAAGTGTTTTTGTCTTTACAACCCACAGGTTGTCTCTGTGCTAGGAAAAGAAAGCCACAAAAAGCTGACTCAACAGCAGTGCATAGGCTCAGCGCTTACAGAGTTGATAAAAACTTTTGGATGTTAGGCTCAATACCTTCTCCACCTCAGTGGTTTCATGCCGGTAATATTTCAAAGCGATTCAGGGACTCTTTTTTTTCCCAATGAACAGTGCTTAAAAGATAGCCTGCTGCAATGTGAATTGTAACTGTTCTTAGGAAATCATCATCTGGGAAGGTCCTGAGATATCCTGGAGCTGTTTTGTATTGTTTCCCAATAAGGAGCAAAAGATACCTGCCATTTCGTTAAATGCCTTATCTTGGCCTACTTTGGAGTCTCTTTTTAGGTGAAAGTCTATGCGAATCAAAATACTATCAGACACGGTCCAGATGAGAGCGATAGCTGTGAAAAAATACTTATAAAATGCTTTCAGTTTATACCTTTCTGTGCTAACTCAGCTTATTATTCATGAAATAGAAAACGTTGGCAAGTAGTTAACATTGTTTTTGTTTTTCTGTAGATGAAGCACAAATATGAGGGAAGTATGAGCCTACACGTGATTTTGATGTAGCACTTTTACCAAATGTAAAGAAATATTACCCTTTGCCTCAGGTAGCATGTTGCTTGCACGTTCAGAAATAATTAAATTCCGCTGTAAATAAAGATTCTTGCCTCAGGGGGGTCTGAGTTTCTTACTAGGTGTCAGTGTAGTCTGAACATCTGCTGTACTGAAACAATATTTTACAATATTTATCCGGCTCCTTACTGAGACATGACAACATGTGCCTTGACTCCTTAGGAGTACAGAGGGTGTATTTGTTCCCTCAGACAGGGCTTGCCTTAGCCAACTGCTTGTGCTCGATGAATGATAAGATCCCTTAATGAACATCAGTCGTTCCAGGAAGCTGCTGTTCTTTGGTAATTGCAGGACGTGGAGAAACCTGTCATATTAGCACAGAGGGGGGCTGTTTCATGATACTACTCAGCCCAAATGGATCTTTCCTCAGCTCACCAGAGGCTACTCCAAGAAACCAGGGCAACTGAGTACTGAATTAAAGCATAAGTTTAAAGGCAAAACAAGATTTGTTAAGTATTTTCTGAACTGAACTCCACTGCTCATGGCTATTTGCTGCCTTAAGCGTTGCCTTGAACGATCTGATTTTTTTTATTAAACTGAGCCTATCTGAGATAATCTGCGAGTAATGAATTGCATAAAGTGTTAGGTGAGCAAACAGGAAGTTGTAAAACCATGCAAGCTTCTCATTCCTCTGCAGAAGGGATAACTGAGACAGGAGTTGCTGTTCCCCAGCAGGAAAGCAGTGAGGGGGGAGGTGTCCTGCTGTGACTCTGCTGGGCTAACAGCTGCCTCCATTGCCACTGTTTCTCCTTTAGGTCTGTTCTCATCATCTTCATGCTCCACACTCCCTGCTTGTTGCTCTCCTGCTGCCCCTGTACCTCTAGGGCTGGTATGAGAAAGTCTTTCTGTTCTTTTACCACTGTCCAGTCCCTTCACAGCCTCAGGTGACTATCAGCCATTCCAGCCTGCCCTGTCTTCTCCAAACTGATTGCAGGGCTCTGTTGTCTCCCTTCAATGCTAGAATGGCCTGTTGTGACAGCACAAGGGTTAATGGTTCCAGGAAAAAAAAGAGGTAAGATTTTGATTGGATGTAAGTTTTTTACAATAAGGGTGATAAGGCACAGGTTGCCCATAAAGGTGGTAGTTGCCTCAGCCCTGGAGACACTCAAGGTCAGGCTGGATGGGGCTCTCAGCACCCTGGCTGAGCTGCAGTTGTCCCTGCTCACAGCAGGGGAGTTGGACTAAAGTTGGTCTTTAAAAGTTCCTTCCAACTCAAATAATTCTATGATTCTTTCCTTTTGGATAGTTGCTTTGCAAGTCCATTCTGGACAGGGGCAGGAGTTAATTTTGCAAACAACAGCAGAACTAAGAAGATTTCTCAGAGCCTCATGGTATTTTCCTCAGGAACCTATCTACCTGCTATGGGAGAGGGAGTGATTTTATTCCTTCAAGGTCATTACTGTCCTGGTTCGTTAAGGTGTTCCAAGTGATTATGAAGTATAATTTTCTTTTAGAGAATAAAATGATGAAAATAGGTTGATTTAAATAGAGCTGATAATGAAGTCTTCTTTTCCACATAATTTTCTTCAGCTGGAAGTCATAACTCACCAGTGTGCTGCTGTCATTAATGTCTTTTCATTTTCAGCTGTGTGAAATCCTTAATTTGTGAACATAGCATTTTACACAATTTTAAAGTGCAAAATGCTTTCTTCCTTGGTTAATTAACACTGGCTAGATACCCACAAGAGCATAACCCTGTAATGCATCCAAATAACAAGATTTAATTGATTCTTCTATGGCCTATTAAAAATGCATTGAGAGTTTAAAAGATTTAAATGGGAAAAATAGAAAAAAAATCCCAGACTGGCCTCTATCTGACACAGAGATCATGTCTGAAAATTCTAACAAATGGAAAACCACTCTATATGCAATTTTCCAGCCAATCTCTAACTGCACAGAAGCAATGCTATGGGAGTTAAAACAAGAAATTGTTACTTAATGCTAAATATAGCCTTTTATTTTGTAGGTTTTTAGTCTGAATGCAAGATGAGGTGAATAAGTTGAATTCAGCCTCATACATTATTCACAGGGACTGAGCTAACATGATCATTCTTTTTTAGTTAAAGCCACTGCAAATAGCGCAGCTATTCATTTTAGCACTGTTAATACAATGAAGACGTGTTAATATGGAATCGGAGCTGGATTCTGTCAGAGTCTTAAATCTCTGATGCTAATTCTGTCACATCTTTGTATGTTGAAATTATTTTTTTCTGCATCCACCCTTATCTTTTCTAAATCTGTAGCTTTCAACTTAACTTTTTAAATTATTTTAAATACATGCAAATACAGCACAAATTGTTTATCTACATTTATGTAATAAACTCATTAGACCTCGTTAGCTGTTCTTTATTGCTCGCATCAGTCTTGTATTGAGAGGAAATAATTAATGGTGAAATCCTTGTTAATGGGTGGCCTGCTGACAGGTCTCCCGAGTTCATGGTGACCTCTGCTTGCTTGCAGGCCAAAAACCTCCCATTTTTATTGTCTGTAGCCTTCCTCACCAATTTGGGTACTATGGATCTGATTAATTGTTTGGAATGCGGTAGCCCCAGAGGGTCTAATCAAACCATAATGTTCTACCAGGACAAATATATCCCTTTTTATGTGCACATAACAGTGGCTATATGCATAGTAGCAGTGCTTAGTAGTATATTATCAGACAAAAAATGTTCTGCTAGCATTTTAAGGTTCTTGCAAGCTGTATTCCTGGCTACCCTGAATACTGAACCAGCTGTTAACCGTGACCTCAAAAAATCTTTTGTCCTGTCACTTCTGTCCCAACTCTGGAGATGTTCAGTTTGGCCTCTTCCTTTTCTTTCCTTTCCCTATTGTATATAGTACACTCCTCTGATTACCCTTGAAAAATGCTTAATTATTGTTTTTTAAAACCCTTTAATCCATTCTCATTGCAGAGGTTCTTCTGAATTGGGTGCAAGTATGTAAGAAACTTCCAGATGGGAACACACAGATGTCGAGACATGAATGTAGGCAACCCAAACCTTCATAGATTTGGCAGCAGTTTGTTATGTGATTGATTACGTTCAGGAGTTAGATTGTGAAATCTTGTGAGCCATGCTGTGAATGAAGCTCAATCATCTTATGAAGGGGAATGCTACACTGACCCTTCTCCTCTGAAAGAGTGGTCAGGCACAGGAATAGGCAGCCCAGGGAGGTGGAGTCACCATCTGTGGAGGATGTAGCTGTGGTGCTAAGGGGCATGGTTTGGTGGTAGTTGGACAATTGGACTAGATGATCTTACAGATCTTTTCCAACCTTAATGATTCTGTGGCTCTAATAGAAAGATCAGGATTTGCTTCCTAATGATGAACAATAAGGACAGGTCCTTTTCTTCTTCCCAGCTATTGCTCTTCTCCAACCTATGTCTCGCTACCTATTCTGCATCTTTCATTTCTTTTTTTCATTTTTTGAGTTCATTTGCAGTTCTGCTCCCTGCCTAACTGTCAGAGTGTATTTTGCATCCATTAGCTACTGTGCATTACCTAGAAGACAAGGACTGGTGTTGTGGTTTTATGACAGCTGGTCACACTGAGAGACTTACTCCCCCATTCATCTCTCTTTCCTCTCTGTTGTCCTAATACGTGATTTGTCTCCTACTGGAGGCACAAGCTATCTGAAATACTGAGATGTCACAGTCAGTGTCTGCTGTCTCTCCTTCTCTCCAGATATTCAGTTATATGACACCTTATTCATCTGATGTCATTTCATATGTGAAGTGCTTTAACTAGAACAGTAGGTTCAAAAGTGAGAGTCATATATGAGGTCTGAACGCATTTGTGTGTGTGGCTCAATTGTGCAGTTGCATTTGTTGGGCTAATATGGAAAGATGAGACTGTGAGCAGAAGGAATGAGATACAGAAATAAAATAACAAGAGTAAGTGAAATAGTGTGTGAATTTCTTTATGACACTGTCATCTTAAACACAATAGCAGAGCCGTAAGCAGCAGGACAGCAGATGTAAATCATGTGCTTACAGGTGAATGGTAATGGATAGAGCTCCAAGTCAACAGACAACTTCAAGTCATTCTTGAAATTCCAGGCCTAGGATAACCAGTTCCCTAGCTAGCTTACAGCAGTGTCCAGGCTGCGTAACGCCAAGTTAAAGGCCTGTTTATTTAGCTATGAGAGAGCTGTGGGCTGAGAAAACTGTGGAGGCCTCAACTGGCTGAATTCAGCTGTCCTGGGATTTCCAGCACCCAACAAATCTATTAGGCCACCTTTTCTATTGTCTTATGCTATGGAAATGGAGCAGAAGCAGACTCAAAAATGTGTGTTAGAAACTGAAAGGGGCAGAAAAATAGCTGAGGGCAGTGAGAGATCATCTTCATTATGACTGTTACATTTTGTCACCTGTGCTTAGCTGTGAATGAGACTGATTCTACTTGCTCAGCCAACATAAATAATTCATGTTGGCAAAACTGATGAGAGAACAAGATGAAATGATGCAGTATTTGGTACTACTACTTCCTCTGCTCATTCATTTGAATTCTGTTACTGTAGAGATGGAGTCATGTTGTTTTGAACTTGTGTTATTAAATGCAGTGAGATGTTTAAGCAGCTCTTGGTAATACACTCACAACTTTTTATATCAGACAGTATTTTATTTTTTTTAATACAGCTATCTTTGTAAGACTTATTGTTCTAAGAGTTCTAATGTAACATGGGAAATCTGAAACGCCTTCATTTTAGCAGCAGTCCTAATTCAGATTAGACTGAAAAAAATGAGGTTTAGGGTTAGGGTAGGAAAAACTGCATTTCAGGCACTAAGCCAGAAAATCAGCTATTGCAAATGGTACTGACAGTAGCCGATGTAGCAGGGGAGGATGATGGAGAGTGTGAGGAACTCTTTGCATTCATCATCAGAATGTTTCTCAACCTTGAATTATTATTTTGTCTTAGGATATTAGTTTTTTTATTTTTCATAAATAAAATAGAAAAATCCAATAGTGACTAAATTTATTGTGAGCATTACATGAATAACAGAGAAATGATAAAACAACTTGTATTTCACAATACTATGTTTGGCTGATAAGTATTTTCAGTGCCAGATGCTGTATTCGTAATTCCCTAGATCTTTGTACTTAACGTACTGAAACTTGGGAAGCAAAGCGTTACATTTAGAATCTGGATTCTGTTGTGTCTGCCCAAAAAATGCAATTTGCAGCTCAACAGGGATCCCACTGAAACTGATATCTATGTGAAAAATTTGTAGATCAAAGGTTGTGCTCAGTTCATCATCTAACAAGCTTAACAGGCCCGATCAGGTCCCTTCAGCAATGTTACGTGGTGGCAGTACGTTAAAGGGCACTGTTTTCTCCAGGGAAAGCTATGACTGATTCAGAGGTGGTGTTAACACAGAGGCATTAAACTGCTTTCTACAAAGAAAGAAATCGGTTTTGCTCCTGCCTGAGACACAAGAGGACTGGCCGAAAATAATAATAACAGTCAAAATGCAAGCAAGTTGTATAAGCTGTATGGAACACTACGTTCCAAATGATCATCTGTGACTTTTACTGGAGTGCTTAAATATAGCTAGCCCTGGCCTTCAAGCATACAGTGAAGTAGATGGAAAATGGGCTGCTAGCCTGCTGACCCTACAGACTCAGCACCCTGCTTTGGGTGTCCCTGCCAAAGCAGGAGTTAGATCAGACAGACCCAGACGTCTCTGCTAACCTCAGCTTGTGATCTTCCCTCAGGTTGATGAGTATGCTGTGCTGCCCTGTCCTCCATTTTCAGATATCAACATAGTGTACTTATTTTCTTTACATACCAATCTTCTACGTAGAGGAAGATAAAACTCTGCATGGAGCTCATCTAGACTACAAGTTCTACAAGTTGAATGCTTTCTTTTTATCACTGGGGTAGTTCTATGAGGGTGCTCTAAGAAATTCATGCGAGCTTACTGGGTGGACAGAAGAGAGAAACACACAGAAGAAGCTGTGATGTTGTGAAGAGTTAAAGGAAGAAACTATATGTTTTTTTTTTTTAAATCCCTGTGGTTGACAGTTTGTGTCGTAAACTGGATATCTGTTCTTGGAAGTGCTGCATCTTTGCGTTTACAGAGTGGCAGTTAATCATTAAATACCTTTGAAAGGATAAAGTAAAACTATAATAAAATAGGAACAGGATTTCAAACGAAAAGGAAAGTTTTCCTTTCTTTCTTTTTTTTTTTTTCCCTCCTCCTGTTTACCCTTTCGCCAACATTTGAAGCAAAAATACCCCAAACCTCACTATCCACATATCAACTAACATTGTAACAGATGAGGCAACAGAGGAGAATATACGCTGTAAAAACACTACCAAAAATATTCTCCCAAAATATGCAGCTCAGATATCCATTATAGAATATGCCTTAGAAAATTCTGTAGCAGAAAATTCAGAGCTGACAGGTTTCGGATTTCAGAACAAAAAAATGTTCTGCTGTTTCTGACGTTAGGAAGAAAATAATTTATACAAAAAAAAATCATCAAAGCTGTGTTTTATGTTTAAGATCAGTTTTTAAATCCTTCTTGAAAGATTGATGAGAAGTGCAAGTGTGGAGTTGGAACAGTTTCTCGTGCCTATCAAAATGATTGCAGGCTGAATGATGGGATGACTGTACCAAGAAAGACTTGGGCGGTGAAATTTTGGCAGAGTATTAAATGTGTGTATTTGGCAGCATCTCCAGCCAAAATGTACAACATAGGTGACACAGTAAACACAGTCCAGGATAACTTCTGGAATGTGGGAATGTTTCATTTCATGATGGTTCATTCACGCTAAATATATTCCTTTGCTTTTTATTTGTTCCCCCACTCTTGGCAAGAGAAATGTGGTGAAGGAGCAGAGAAGTGCTGTGAAGAAGTTCTGCTCAGTTGTTATCCAAGTCCCTTGGCACAAAGTATACAAAAAAAAAAAATCCAGAGAAGCCAAACCCAGAGCTATCTGTCAGCAGGCTCTAAGATTCAGTGGTCTGAAGCTGCTTGCAGATTCCCCCTTTCCCCCACTCCCTCGTTACCCTCTGCAATAATTGTTTTGCTGATCAGAAAGGAGTTGTTGGGACCACAGCTAAAACAAAAATTCACTATGTTTCTTCTGAGAAGTGTAAGTAGAAGGAAATAATGTTTTGCTTCTCTTCTGATTTGTTTTTGTCATAAGAAGATACTACAGTGGTTTGCTTTGTGTTGGCTTTGATCCAGTAAATATATATCTATGTTGGATGTTTCTTCGTATAGACATGCATGAGTGCGTGTATGTTTGTGTGCAGTGCACTCATATGATTCAAAGGATTTGAGATTTTCTGGGATTTGCATTGTTCTAAATGTGCTGCACAGTTTTGTGGATTAAGCTCTTATGGTCAAGGTGCTCAGCAAATAATAAAGAAAGGGCCACCTAACAAAGAAGCCATCTGTTCTTCTGCCACAAAATTAAATAAATAATCCAAGAAAGAATCTATTTTGAGTCACTTGCATGGTTTGTACATCCTGCCTTCTCACTGTGCGTATACAGTACATTTAAGCTCACATCAGAGGCCGTCCTGGTTGGCAGTGGCTAAAGACTCTGTGAATATGCTGGAGATATGGGCTCCAAGAGAAAAAAAACAAAAACAACAAGTTGCTGAAAACAAAATGTTAACACTTTTGTAAATCTGCCAGGTTTTCCAATGTAACTGCCAACAGTTTGATGCCCAGAGGAACTCAGCAGAATTGCTAACATGCATGCTGCATAAATGGCTATTCATTAGAAGGATGCTGTACCTTATATGTGACTGCTTTCTTTGGCTGGCTCATATATCAAGTATGGTACTTGTTTTGTACTGTGAAAAACTTTCTCCATTGCCATAGTAACCTTTTGCATGTTGGCGGAAGCTGATGTCATTCATGGCATTATTCATTCTTAGTGAATTGGTCCTCAAAGTGCTAACAAGTTCCAGGGAGCTAAAGGAAGACCAAGTTTACATTCTGGTTAAACATGTTTTAACCCCTTCGTTTCACCAGGTCCTTGGAGATACATAGGTAAGTACATCTGAGATATATACCTACATGTATTTGATTTCTTCGGTATTGCTAAGGAGAAAGGTAGAATATCACATTTGCCTAGAATAATTCTGACAAAGAATAAGGTGGAAGAGGCTACTCCAACGGTCTTTTTTTTTCTTTCTTTCTTTCTGATAGCTCAGCATTCCAGGTAAACCTGTCTTATTTAAGGAAAAATAATTTAGCCTTTTTTTTGTATTTATTTGTTCACTTTAATTTAACCCGTTCTTCATCATTGCTGATAATTAGTATTGTATGATATATAACACTTGTCCTTTAGGTATATTTATGGAGATTAGTTGGAATAAGTTATTCATCGTACGTATTCTACAGATATTCTGTTATTAAAATGGTAACACAAAGTTGAGCATTTTCTTCTTGCACAATTAAAACTAACAGAGCGTTTCCTTTTGATTTGGTGTCGAAGCAGCTTCAAACTGTAAAAGGGAAAGCTTACCTGGAGAAGCTTTTATACCATCTGTAATTTCTGTGTCTATGAGCTTCATTTCTCGTGTACAGCAGTGGAAGGGGTGTGTGTGTGTGTGTATGTGTGTATGTATGTGATAGCAAATGTCTCTTCACCAGTTCCAGATCAAGGAAGGCAAGAAAACAGCACTTTATTCCAAAACTTTTCCCATCCTCTTTTCATACATCTGTACACATCTGTGTCCAGGCCTGAAGGGGCAGATAAGAAAAAGAAAACTACTCTTCCCACAAAAGGTATGACTAAAATAAGGGGAGAAAGGAGTAACATGAAAATGAATGTGCTGAAGATCGGTTCTCCTGGATTTGTTGGAAGTCCCATCCAGTGTAGCCTTACTGGAGGCTGCATAAATTTTACCATATTTTTCTGAATAGGTCTGTGTAATACTTCTTGTCTCTTCACCTCTGAGACTAAATCTGCTGGTATTAACCATTAGTCAGACTTAAAAGGAGCAGACATTATGTGTTTTAGTCCATACCCTAAGCTATCCAGCAAGCATAAAATGGTGTCAGTAATGGGCACAGCCAGGTGTGTTCTAATTAGTCCTAGGAATAAATTCAGAAACAGCTTATTTCTATTGAAATCTGAGAGTCGTCTTTTCTCTCTGTACTGGATGATTACTCCTCAACTAAATCCCCGTAGATCACAACAATAAAGGATGTATGCTGTGACCCTTATTCCACAATAAACTTCTGCTATATTTTTTTAACAGTGTCTTTCAAAATACCTACCAAAATACACAGATCTATTTTATTTTCTAATTTACACACTTGTCTGTATGTGGACACTTGAGCTTTCCATTTTGCACACATTTTATTCAGTGGATGCACAAGTCTTCCTATTTTATTATAGCTAATTTTAATCCTATTGCCATTTGTGCAAGCTGCCATTAGGACAAGTAGAATATGATGCCAGAGTGCAAAGAGTAACAGGCACTACTTCTGATTCAGGGACAAGTTTTTCCAGAGTTACCTATCTTCCTTGTTTCATAGCCCAATCTTTCTTTATAAACACTTTTAGGCCTGGAAACATTGGGCATTAGGTCTAACGAATATTCTGTGGTCAAAGAAATTCAACCTGCAAGAGGTCTTCTTGAAATAGATGTGGGATTTCTGGAAGGCATAGATTGCCATATAAAATATATGTTTCTCACCTGCTGGCACACTGTTATTTCACCTGTTCTGTCTTCTGCTTTTGTTTCATGTGTTTCGGCTCTAAGACTCCATTCTACATATCAAGGAGAGAATTTGCCAGCTTAGATTCTTCAGACAGGGCCAAGTATGCTAAGAATGTCTAATTCAAAAATCTGTGCTGAAATTATTTCCAAAGAAAGTCCTCTACAGCATGTTAATACACAGCTTTTTCAGATGCTAACTTGGAAGGAGCTCCAACCACTGTATATATTCTGTATATAATATATCCTCCTTGTAGGGGACAGTGAAGACTTTCAGTGTATCACCATACTGTCTGAGATGGCTGTGAACAACTGAGCATAGTTTAGAATCTGAAATGAGTTAGTCTGTTGAGCTACAATGACAAGAAGTCATTTTTTTTCATTAATAGTTAATTTGCTGATTCCAATAACTTCTTCTGAGTTTGTAAATTCAGGTCATTTCATTTGAACCGTACATTTCAAGTGAATATTAATTTGCTAATTTAAACTTCAACACTGCCACACTGGTGTCTGGTATGTATCTTTATCTGTCTATCACTTTAAAAACAAGTCCTGAATTTTGTAAATGTGTAAAAACATAAATTAATCAATTCATGAACTTCCCAGCCTTGTTGCTGCTGTTTTAATTCCGCTACCAAACAACGTGAATAAGTATTATTTTGATATTTGCCAAATTGGAGATCTAGAAAAACTAATGGAAAGGTCATATTTTATTAAGGCACAGTTGTCTGAGCAATTCACCCGTACTCTGAGTTTAAACTTTTCTGTACTGAAAGGTTAATTCAAATAAGAATATGTTCTATTTGTATTTTCAAGATAAAAAATGAAGTAAAAGGCATTCCCTTACATAAGATGACAGGTAAAATACCAATTTTGTTAATGGTAGCTGGAAATTTCCAGAACAAAAACTTGCAGTTCATCTGTGGTTTTTTTTTTTTCCTAATGAATGTAAAAGGGGTTAGCAAATCAGTTATTTTCAGAAGTTTTCACTTAAACTTAGAAAAAAATATCAGAAATTAAGAGAAATTTGTATTTAGTAATTATATAAATTGCTAAAAATGGGCTAGATCTCTACAAAAAAAAGTTGTATTTTCTTAAATAAAATAGGCCCATATTCACTTGAGTAAATAATAAGTGACACCTATAAGAGTCAGCCAATTCAGGTAGGTACACCTAAAGACCCTGTGAGGTTATGGCATCAGCAGATTGGTCTAAGAAACAAACATTCCCAGTCCTTTAGCCCAACCCAGAGGACACTGGCTCCAAAAGATCAAATTTTTGTTTGTTGGATGTAGTAACTCCCAGCCTTTTGATCAGCTCCACGAAACTCTTGGCTATTTCACCCTGCTACCAAACTGTGAGGGTCTAGCAGCTATTATGCTACTGACTAAACTACAGACAATGTTCAGGCAATCTACTTATGGACTGTGATCAACAAGCAGTTGGAGACAACCAGGCTGATTTTTCTGTGGAGTTGGAGAATGGTGCCCAGGAGTGACTCCCCAGGATGTGAGTTGTTTGCAGGAGAACACTATGGCAGGGTTGATTCTGTAGCCCTGTATAATGAGGTCCTTATTTGTTTAACCATGATAATTGGGGTTAGCCTTAAGTTACATGGAAGTATATGTTTAATCATCATCACCTTCTCTGGAGAGGTTTTTTCCTCCACCCCCTTCCCTTCTTTCTCCAGCTCTCCTCTGTTCCTCTCACTCCTTTCTGATTGTGTGTAAGGAGTCAAGTTCCTCTGAACTACCTCACATCCTCACCTCATCCATTTCTTGTTGAGACAGTCATTCTTTCTCTCACATCTTTAGTTTTGTTGCATGTGCCTTGATTCAGTTTTCTCTCACTGATTCACTCAGCTAGCTTCCTTTGGCACAGAACAGTCATTGTAAATGGCTTTGGGCAATCTGTGCTGGAGCACTTAGGGCACAGCAGTGATGTGGTTTGCCTGAACTATGCAGGGCATGGTAAGGGTTATGAATTTTTGGCATTTCACCCATGTTTTTCCAAGAACGTAGCCCAGAACAAGCCTCCAACTAAGCAATGTAAACATTTGAGGAATGTGACCCGCAGAGTGTTGCCACATGCCATGAAGCAGGAGTGCACAGATACAGCCAATGATTTAAGATAGATTCTCTAGCTGAGTACACTGCTTCGTTGGTTTGATAATGGTGTATGATATTTTCATTACAAAATAATACACTTATCAGGAATATAATGAAAGCTTCTGTGGCAAGTGATGAAAGTTAAGTTTCTATAAGTAAGGATCATGACATTTTTTGTCTGAAAGCATTTATAGACAGTATTAAACTGATTAAAGGATGTAAGAAAAGAATATCATTTTTAAAGATTCAGCATTTCTGAGAGGCCCATGAAATCACAATTTCAACCCACAGCCTTCTTAAGACACTAAAAACACTCTCTTTTCTCAGCAGAATGTAAGTAAAACCTTTGCAGAATGGGAGGATTGAAATAAAAGATCAGATGGATGACCCATGGAGAACAAAACGTATATAGGGCATTTGGTTGGCATGTCAGGAACACATAGTCATTTTAAGGCTCTGCCTTATTCAGGCTGGGGATTAATCCTCATTGGAATAATGCAGAATAGATCCTCTCATTTTAACCAGAGACAATGCCCATTTAGAAACTCTGGAAGGATAAGGACATTATTATTTACTGTAGTTCACTGAATACATAGTTAAGTGTAAGTTCTGATAATCTGATTGCATTTCTGCACACCCTTCCTTTGAGAAAGCTTTCCCTGTCAAAAGTAGATTTTGAACTGGTATTATTAAGGAACTGGTTAGGTTTCCAGTGAATAAAAAGTCCCTCCCCAAATACAAGTTTATAAAAGTGATTCATTAAGAACGTAAAATATATGAAACCTCACTCCATCCAGATATAGCAGAATAAAATTTGGATAAGCAAAATACAACTAGCTACAGATAATCCCTGCCTTAGTACAGAGTCATTGAGCTATTGTCTTTTAAACCTAAAATAATGAATGTTGCTTGCCTGTCTCTAGTATGTAAAGCACTCACACAGAGATGTAAACTATAAGAATATATGGCACAGTTGCCTGAAATGAGTATTTCAGGCAAAAGTTTATAGAATGCCTAAATGTAAGTTTTCTGAATGTTTACTTCTACTGACATAACATATTTCCCTCTGTAGAAGCCAAAGGCAACTAATTAATTATTTAAAATGGAGCCATCGTGAAGCAGCTGAAGCTCTTGGAATCCAGTCCTCGATTAACACATCAACAATCAGGAGTTTTATTGTTGTGATGGGCCCTTATGGAGTCATAAATTCACATCAGTAGTGGTGTTATTCAGAGGTTAGTAGCTGCTCCAGTCTTTCCAATCTCGTACGTCTCCAAAGTGATTGTTGTGAAGAAATGAGGCGTTTTAGAATACTATGGACCTTGATGAACGCCAACCCTTGGATAGAAATCTATGGCTTTGTCAATTTGCCCAAGCTTAGTATTTGATTCACTGTACAGAATGGATCCAGGCAAACAGAAAATCTATAGCAGTGAAAAAGGAAACCTTTGAATATAGCACCAGATACATTTTGATACTTCCTTTTCTAATTTCCCTTATTTGTACCAGTATTAGAAAGACCTATCCAATCCAGTAATTTGTTTATTATCAAAACAGACAATGACGTATGAGTATCTGAGTTAGGATATAGAATTTTTATCTAGAAAACAAGCTCTTATCGATGAACTTAGGTAACAGACCTGGAGAAGGAAAGCAATCTGAGCTTGTCATTGTCTTATCTGAAAAATAAATAAGCATTGATGAATATAATTAGAAGTGACAGGCACAGAAATACTGTGAAATTCATATACACTTGAATGGATACATTTTTTTTTCTCCTTGACTACATTTCATAATGTTTCATTAACCTTGGTGGATAACTTCAGCAAGGACATTTATTCACCACAAACAAGGAATTAGGGCTGTTGTGTACTGGTTACATACAAAGATGTTTTCTGTTCTGAAAGGAAAGCTCTCTTTCTGTTCCCTTTCCTTTTTCTCTGTTCTCTTTTCTCCTGATATTTTTGTGATGCTGTGCAACTTCTTAAAATTCTTTAATATGGGTGTTCTGTAGCAAGCAGTAGAGCACAATCCTTTGATGTGTATATTCCAGGTCACTTTCTTCTCAAATTTTTGCATCACCTAACATCTCTGTGGCCATGGTAGATTACTTCCGTATCTACCAGGTAATTTTCTTTGACTTAACCTGCCCCTATGTGTTTATACAGGTGAACAGAAATGCCTTAGAAGTTAGAAAACTAAGTATTTTTGGCATCTTCCTTTCCTTGACTCTAGTCTTCTCTTCTCCAGTTTTGCTTTCTGACATTGCTGCAGTTCTGTCTAGAAACCTCTTGCTGTCCTCACTTCACCCCACGCAATTCACATGAACCTAGTGTCTCCCACCTTTCAGGCAGTGATTCATACCTCCTACCTAAGCTTTAAGCTGTCAAACTACACCAGTTTTTCTTTGACAAGTGACTGTTCTGTTAAAAAGCAGCCAACACAGTGTGTGCCATAGCAGTCGGGGACAAGAAGAGGCAATGCTGTGCCCTCTCTGTCTCTCCAGCTCTTGTAGCTGAAGTTGTATTTCCATAGAAAAAAGAATGTGAAGTCTGAAAGAAATATGCAGGTTGAATATATCCCGAGGATAGTGTGGTGTTGACATCATCTTTATGTGACTTGGTTTGGAGAAAATAATAATAAAGGAGGCTGAAAAACTGAGAGGTGATGATCTACTTGAACATAAGAGAGCAGACTCAGAAAAACCACAGAAGCTCAGCTCCTCTTCCCATCACACTAAAATGTCTCAGCTGCATGGAAGAATATTCCATTGCTTGCTTGGCAGGGCTGTCCCCACCAGCTCAGGCTGCCCAGGGCCCCATCCAACCTGGCCTTGCGTGCCTCCCGGGATGGGGTACCACAGCTGCTCTGGGCAGCTGTGCCAGTGCCTCACTGCCCTCTGAGGAATGGATTCATTATGAACATCTAATCTAAATTTCCCTTTTAGTTCAAAGCCATTCTCCCTTGTCTGATCACTTTTCAGATCAACATGTAAGAAGTTTGTTCCCCCTCCTGCTTATAATCTCCCTTAAAGTAGTGGAAGGCCAAAATGATGTCTCCCCGAAGCCTTTTCTTCCCCTAAGCCCAGCTACCGTATCTGCCTTCATAGGAGAGGTGCTCCAGCCCTCTGATCGTCTTCACGGCTCTCCTCTGCACCTGCTCCTACAGCTCCACACTTTCCTTTTGCAGGGGAAGGTTCAAAAGAAGCCTGAATGCAGTACTGCAGATAGGTCTCACAAGAAAAGAGCAGTGGTGTAGGATCACCTTCCTGTCCCTGCTGGCTACCCCTCTGTTGATGCAGCCCAAAACACAGTAAACCTTCTCAGCTGTTAAGTGCGCACTGTTGGGCTCCTAACGAGCTTTTCATTCCCTCAATTTCTTTTCCGCCCCGCCCTGATGCTGTCAGAGTTCCTCTCCCCGCTTGTGCACATAGCTAGGACTGTCTAAGATCAAACACCAACACCTTGCACTAGAGGCCAAAATAATGTTTCCGCCTGGTTTCGAACCAGGGACCTTTCGCGTGTTAGGCGAATGTGATAACCACTACACTACGGAAACACGCTCAGTCGCATTTGCAGCTCCTCGGCTCCACGGCCACGTTCCCCTGAGGGCTTCGATCCACTCCGCGAAAATGCCTGAGTGCCGCGACTCTCTGGGTGGGCTGCACGCAGAGCAGAACTCACCTCACACCTGAAAAGAAGCACTGGTTGATCTTGGCTCACTCTTACAAAGCTTTCACTCCAAGTTAAGACTTCTGTTCTAACGTCATATAAACACTTCTGCAGTTCGCAGCTCCTCAGGCAGGCGTGCCTGCTGGTGTCCCACCTACGAGCAGAGCCCCTCCTCCTCCAACAGTCCGTTTCTGCAAGTTACATAGCGCACGCAGCAGGAGCACGATTTAAGACGCTCTCTCCTGAGCTATTCCCCCACAGGGGAACTTAGCAGGACGGCTTTTTCTTATCAGCACTAGTTTCTATTTTCCCAAGAACCACAAGTCCCTGTCTGCTTTCTTACTTGCAGGAAAGCCTTTTAGCCTGCAGGGATTTTCCCCTACACTTGGTCTCACCTGAGTCTCCTCACTGACTTTCAGCACAATTAGCTTGGTAAATAAACTTTTAAATGTTTGCAGGAACCTTGAGAATGATTACTTTGAAGTGATAATCTAATGGGCCAGTCAGGGAACTGTCAAAGTAAAATGAACTTCTGAGAGATGCGGAGGTGGTATGCCTGATCTCGGACACCATATACAGCTATTGCTTCCTTTCCATTTTAGATGCCCAGCTCCTGACCTCAGAGTGAAAGCCTCCATTACTGGGGCAGTCAAAGGAAAAGAGGCACCACAAAAGGCTGCCTGGAGATCCTTTCAACCAAGGCATCGGTCTTTCTGGATTTGAGTGGAAATCAATGGGAAATGACAGATCTCATGCCTGAAAGTTGCTTATCAAGCACAACAAGGAAGTTACCAGTCTTTTGCATAAGTAGCTGATTATTTAGAGCGTTTGCCCAGCAAGCCATAGCACCACTGCAGGCCTTCCTGAGCTCCTCCCTCACAGGGTTTCAGTCTGCTCTCCAGGAAAGTGCCATTGACAGGACAAGAAGGAATGTCCTCAAGTTGTGCCAGAGGTGGTTCAGGCTGGATATTAGGAAAAATATCTTCTCAGAAAGAGTGATGAGGCAGTGGCACAGGGTGCCCAGTGAGGTGGTGGAGTCAGCATCCCTGGAGGTGTTCAAGAACTGTGTGGATGTGGCACTGAGGGATGTGGTCAGTGAGCATGGTGGGAGTGGGCCTAGATTATCTTAGAGGTCTTTTCCAGCCTTAGTGATTCTATGATTGTATTCTACTCTATGCTTTGGTGTGGCACCAAGTCCTGCGGAGGCCTGCTAGGACAAAGGAAGCCAGAAGTACTGTCAAGGAGCCAGAGGACACCACCCAGTTGGATGTTGGTCTCAGCTCTGCTGCCTGTAGCGAACATCACCAGCACAGAGACCTGTCCTCGGAGCATACTTCCTAACCAAACCCCCCAGCACACAGCTACAGAATGGGCTCTCCTTATTTTCTTCCTTCAGGCCTTGTAACCACTTGGCTCCTGATGTGCAGTGCCTCCCGCTACCAGGCACAGGGCAGAGCATGATGCCCCTAATAGACTGTGTGTTTAACCTGGCTACAGAGACACTAAACAGGTGATGGGGCCCTTAAACTCCTTGTGAAGCTAGAGCTGTGGTCAGGTGTGTGACCAGCACCATAGGCTTCTCTAGAAAGCTTGAGTGAATCTGGAGGTGGGGTCACAGCTGAGCTTTACATGGGGACATGGTGTCCACCCTGCCCACCTCCAAGGGTGCCATCAGCCTGTGAGCACCATTTATGACAAACAAGGAGTAAACTTACACCTGGGCTTGAGGTAATCCTGGAAAATGGATGCACATATGAATAGCTGCTTTAGCCAGGAGTTAAGCAGGGCTCTCACCTGTGGTTGATGTACCTTCACTTTCACCATTTCATCAGCCAGCAAAAGGCTGCTCTGTCCTTGGGGACTTGTGGCTGCGCTGCTGTTTGCAAGCTTTCTGCCTCTGGTGCCAGCAAACACAGCATGCAAGCAGCAGGGCGTGAGCGAGCTGCGTACAGCACCGGGGCAGAAATAGACGCATCCATGCTGCCATTTATCGTCAAACTCCAAACCTCGTACCAAGTGCTGTTTTTGCCTCCATCACACGGGGCGATAATCATGACATTCTCAGCGTTCCCCTTTTGTTGGGCATTAGATGCCAGCATGCGGGAAATCCGAGTGGCTCTTTGTTGCGCTCAACTCCACCGGGGCTCCTCCAACCCAAACAGCCTCCCTGCCCCCCTCCCTCGAGCAGCGCGCTGACGGAGACGGGCAGACAATGAACTTGGGGAAAATAATAATTAAAAAAAGGAAAAAAAGAAAAAGCGGAGCCGCTACAGCACGCGGCGTCGGGTCCGTAGTGAACACAGAGAGAAGGGCTCTGAGGGGCGGGGGATCCGGGCAGGTACCGGGCGGGGCGCTGAGGGGGCCGCTCCCGTGGCCGAGCGCCGCGGGGAGGCGGCGGCGAGCGGCAGCCGGGAGAGCGGGCACGGAGCGCGGGAGGGGCCGAGCGCACCGTGCCGCAAAGAAAGACCCGGAGAGAAAGTGGAAGGAAGTGCCGCCGGACGAGTGGCGGCTGCGTCTCGGCTTCGTCCTGCCGAGGTGGGTGCCGGGCTGAGGCGGGGTGGGGGGTGGCATAGTGAAGGAGACAGAAGGAAGCACGGCTGGGGAGAGGTGATTTTGCGCGAGTGTGGTTGGTGTGTGGATGCTCTTTTTTTATTATTATTATTTTCTCCTTATTTATTTATTTATTTATTTTTCCTCCCCTCATTTGCTTTTATATATATATTTTCTCTTTCCCCTTCCTCCTTTTTGATTTTTTTTTTCTTTTCACATTTATTTATTTATTTGTGTTTGTATTTATTTTCTATGCGTGCAACCTGGCAGCCCGGCGCCAGCCCTGCCCCGGTGCGGCCGGGATGATGTGAGAGGAGGTGGGGGGGAGAGAGTGGTGCCGGATTTTGGGAGCCCTCCCGCGGGTGTCGGGCGTTGGGGTTTCCTCATCGACACCGATTTTCGTCGCTAGCGTCTGTCTGTGCCATCGCGGCGTTTTGAGGAAGCGTGCCTGCGAAGGGAGTTAAGGGGCAGTGCTCGCTTCCACCAGGTGGGTCCCGCGAAGCGCTGGGGTCCCTCGGCCAAGCTGTGGTCACTGCGGGTTGGGGTCTCAGAGCCACGTCCTGAAGGTGCGGGGAGTGCTAGTTCTGGGGGAAAACGGCCCTGCCCTCTTTCCCTAGGGAGATGCCGTGTCAGAGTCATCCAGGAAGAAGAGGAGGGTGATGTGATTTATGTGTTTGTGCTGTGAACTTTCTTGCTGTGGGAAACTTTTGGGCTTCTTGTTCTGTGTGGAAAACCTGTGCTGCCAAGCCCAGCGTCAGCCTTCACAGCAGGCAGGGGTGAGTGAGGCCCCAGCCCGGGGCTCCGGGCAGGGCTGGATTCTGGGTGTAAGCTCATACGGATGTCGGTCCCTTCTCTTCTGCTCCCTCATCTTTATGAGAGACCGTGCTCTCTTCCAGAGCACTGCATTCTCCAAGAGTTGTGCAGGCTACACTCATTATCATCAGTGTTATAAATCGAAATGGAGCAGGCAGTGCTGATGCAGTAACCTTTTAGGCAGTACTTTAGGAATGTTTTTTTTGGATGAAGAACCACCACCTTTTGCTAAGTATAAAACAAGTTTAGACTTTGTACGACTGCATGAGATGTGGCCCCAGGGGGAGGAAAAATGTGCGTATGTACAGAAGGTTCAGAGTGATGGGACAAGTTCTCTTGGCTGGACTATTGTTGGGGAGCAGCAGGGATGCCATTAACAGCACCAGTAAAGGCTGGGATTAGGGTGATTGGTGAAGCAGAGCTCTGAACTGTTAAAGTGATTTTGTGTTACAGTAGCATTCAAGAAATCCCAGCTGTAAATCACGTTATACAAAGAGAAAGCCATTCCTTGGCCTGGAGGGACAACATAGGTACAGCAAGCAATTTGTAGGAGGAAGGAACAGAGGGGAAGCGATTTGTCTGGTGTTACACAGGTTAGACCAGAACTGAAAGTTTCCAGGCTGAAACTGGCTTTGTATATTCTGTCTGTTATAACATTTTTTCACTGTGAGCTCAGTCTTTCTTGATTATCGACTAATATAGCAAGCAGTAGCAATAATGTTTGAATTACAGTGTGCAGAACATGTGTTTAATGTGGAAAGTGAGAAACGATCAAAATCTTCTAATTGAAAGATCAGAATACTTCCAACTGGGTGTAGCATACAAATTGATTTCAGTAAATGTGCCTTGGGCATAGTGTATTTTTAAATTGTACAGTAGGATTTAAATGGAGCTTGAGTGGTTTGGAATTTGTAGTGTTGGTTAAGGCAACTGACCATCATGGAACAGTGGTTTATTGTGCTGCTTTGAAATCACTCTTGCGTTTTATGCTAGCATGATGTTACTTTAAGTAGTACCATTATTTCAAACCAGCATAATGAGATGAAAAGCACTTGGCAAGCACTCCTGTAAAACAACATTTGAGTGCTAAATTCAGATCTTTACTTAAAAGTATCTATAAAATACCATGCTTATGTAGGGTGTCATACCAAGGAAAATAACCATCTAGGTTAAAGTCGTCTTAAAACAGTTTTGACTGAATGACAGCTTCAACCACATTTTTACTCCTTTGAGGGGAATGATTTCTGAGCTTTGACATGGAAGCTGACAAAATGATTGTGGAATGAGCACCTGTAATGAGTGGGGCACTCTAATGAGATGGATTACATAGGTCTGAACATAGGCCTCTTCCATCTCAGCTGGTTGTCCGTCCAACAGGTCATTTCAGAGGATTATTTGATTGGTTGTTTTGTAGAAAATGTGCTTAAAACCCAGTTAAAACAGATATGCACCACAGTTTTTGTAGGAATATGTAGGAAAAAATGTTCTTCAAATAGTGAATGATCTTTCCATCGACGTGTTCGTGAACATTTTTTTGTCTTTGTCATTTTTAAAATAGAATTGTATTAAGTAGAAATACTCTCGTTTGCCTTAAAATGAATGGAGGAGGCAGTACAGCCTGAAAGCACTTGGTCTGTGTATGGGGTTAAGCTGCATCTTGGCTCGTTACTGTCTTCCAGATTGTAGCCTAGCAAACCAACGTCACTTGCACATTCTGTGTTTTTTCCACTTCATCTTCTTTCTGCTACTAACTGTTACCAAGATAATAGTAGCTAATGGACAGAAGAGAATGTAATCCCGCACAAAATTAGCAATAATTGGGGATGTTGTTGATGGTATCTGGAAATACCATGTTGTTACATGTTGTCAACAATAACAGCTGCTGCAGACACTTGCCATTTTGTGGGCCGGGCCTGCTGGTTTAAGACTGCCAGTTTCACATGAAGTACGGTTTGTTGGATCTTCCTGGCAGGAGGTGGGGGGAAGGGGGAAAACATTAAACAAAATTATCAGTACAATGCAAAAACATTCATGGTGAACACTTAACTCTAGCCCTTGCACTTAGATGTGTTAATTTTCCCTAAGGTGTGTGTGTGTTTCATGTGCTGCCAAGTCTAGCTATTAATTCATTTAGCTCCTTAGAGACATGCCACAGCAGTAAAAAGGAAAAATAATAATAAACAGAAACATCCCCAGCAATGTGTATTTTACTACTGACAGAGCCTTTCTGTCAAGTAATTTTTAATAGATTGTGTTCTGATTTATGGTCACTCTTAATGTAAGTACAAAAGAGAAGGGGTTTGGTTACACATTTTGATTTTTTGCTCCTTCTTCCAAAATGTTTCACTGTAAAATACTGCTGCCCCTACTCCCTGGAACTGTTAATGTAAATGTGATGTGTCTTTGGTTATGGTATTTTCTTCCCTGGAGTACTTGAGACTTTGGAAAGGTCTGCGATGCACCTCCGGAGATGGACTGGGAAACAGCCTTAGGAAGCTGTGCAGGACCAGGATTCAAATCTTGCTTGTGGTGAACATTTGTCTCATCTGTTGGGAGACTTAGCAGAGATGTGGCCGTTGTGTTACTGTGCTTTGCTTTTTTCCCAAAAACTATTTGCAGCACCATTCTGAGAAAAGCTTTTGTGTCAGCAGAACTTGCGCTTTCTGAGGAAGCGCCCTGCTTCAGGCGGAATATCTCTGGTCATCTCCAGTGTTAATGAGTATTTGAGTAGAGGGGGCTGGGTGTATCCACTGGAAAATAACTGAGGTTGCTGGAAGTTGAGGCAGGGAAGAGTAATGTTTAAAACAATTGGCTGTCTTTTATGCTACATGAATTCTTAGGTACAGTATGATCATGGTTTATTTCTAGTGGATGTGGCAAGTACTCCAGTTGTATCCAATTCTGGGCTTCCTGGTACAAAAAAGACTGGGATCTCCTCGAAAGCGTTCAGTGGAGGGTGGCAAAGATGATAAAAGGCGTGGAACACCTCCCTTATGAGGAAAGGCTGAGAGACCTGGGTCTGTTCAGCCTTGAGAAAAGAAGACTCTGAGGGGATCTGATCCACATCTGTAAATATCTAAGGAGTGGGAGGCAAAGGGACCCTTAAGGCCAGACTCTTAGCAGTGTGTGGTGATAGGATGAGGGGAAATGGCCACAAACTGAAGCATAGGAAGTTCTGCACAGGTGTGTGTGGGGACTTCTTCACAGTGCAGTGACGGAGCAGTGGCACAGCTGCACAGAGAGGTGGTGGAGTCTCCTTCTCTGGAGACATTTCAAACCCACATGGATGCCTACCTGTGCAACCTGGGCTAGGGAGCTGCTTTGGCAGGGGGTTGGACTCAGTGGTCTCTAGAGGTCCCTTCAACCCCTGCAGTTCTGTGATTCTGTGAAACTCAGTTTTTGCTGTGTTAATTGCTGTAGTGTTAAACAAAAAGAGATGTTAAATTGGAAATTAAAATAAAAATCCCAACAGTGTGGTCTCACAGGTAAAATCTTCAGAGTGGTTCAACTAAGAGATGTGGATCACGCAGAGGGAAGTAGGTGCTTCTTTCCAGCTAGGCTGACACTGGCTTGTCCCTTCCTGGAATTGCATATGTGCAGTGGTGATAATAAATCAGTGGCCTCAGAAAGAGGGAAGAGCTGTGTGGGGCTGACACTGGTGTTAACTTGCATATAGGCACTGTATGCTGATTTTCTCTACTCATAAAACCATAACAGGTGACCAGGCTGATTTTCTGCTGGTTTTGAGCTGCTCTCATTGGAGTTGGTGGGAGAAAGTGGACATACAAATCTTTCCAAAAAACAGCTTGATTTCTAGCAGCTGACAGGTATCTAGTTCTGAAGTTGCTCCACACCTCACTTGAAGCAGTGTTTTCCCTTGCAGTGACAATGGCTGGGTGCCTGTGGCACAACTGCATTTGGCATGTGGATGTGTCTGGCAGTGAGGAGTGGCTGCTCAAAAATATGTCCAAAAGTGGTTGAGCAGTAGTATGACTTCAGTCCTAGTGAGGTAGTGGAAACTCTGTCTGTCCCAGAGGTGTGATGTCAGGGCTCCTTGCACCTGTATACTGCAATTAGTACAACCCTGGATGGCAAAATCCAGGTGACAGATACTGCTTATGGTTCAGAAGACACAATTAGTTTTATGATGGTGGATGTCAAAGTAGGAGCAAAATGATCAATAGAATCAGAAGCTCATTTGTCACACGCAGTGATGTTAAGTGAACTGGAAATAAATTGTTGAAAAGCTTTTTAAATGAACAGATTTTTTTTTTCCTCCCGGTATAAAAAGAAATAGAAATCTGTGTATCTGCTTTTCTGTGATCACAGATGATTTCATTTGAGACTAGAATGAGATGCAGAATATTTGAGAAGACTGTCTTCAGGATGCATGGAATGTCGATATAGGTGTTTTTTTTTTGGAAGCAGTTAAATATGTCTCAGCTAAATAGACTGTAAAGAAGTTACAACTGTTGCTGTTTGTATTGCAGTAGTTAACTGTGGATCAATTCTCAAGTGAGATGCCTTTGTATCAAGAGCTGGTTTATTAGATGTAATAAAAAAACCCATCTATCCTACTAGATTTATCTTAGTCTGAGAAATACCATGGAGGAGGAGGGAGGACCAGGTAGTGTTGATGGTTTTATGGTTTTTATGGTATCAGCAGCTAAATGCCATCATGAAAACTTAATAAGAGCAAGTGCCCAGGTTTCTTAAGTAGTTGAAAGACAGAGATGAATGACTCCCTGGTATGTGAGTGTATGACTGTGGTGATGTCTACCATGTCTGTTTTGGAGCCAGAGTGGGTGTGGAAGGACCCCTTGCCTGTACTTGTGCGAGTCAAGTGAAGGCTCCTTCCTGAATAGGGCACTGCGATTGCCTTTCCTTTCCCTCACTGTGTCCTAGATGTTAGCAAAAAAGGACAGTTTGGGCAGTTTGTCAGATCTAGCTTGTAGATATATGAGCACCATGTCCTAATTAGGAGTTTTATTTAAGGAACATTAGTGATTTAACACCCCAATCTAATTACTCGTAAGCTTCTTGCTAATTTTGTAATGAGCACTGGAGCAAGACATTTTATGGAAAATATACCCTTAAGGAAATCAGAACCACTAATTTCCAATGTTTATAGAGAGCTTTTATTTCTGTGACAATGTTCTGTATGTAACGTCTAAAAGGAAATAGTAATATTCGTTCTATTTTTACATAATGGTAAAGACATGAGCCAAATGTTTATAGAAACTTAATACAGTCAGTCACCACAACCCAAATGACTGGCTTTTGAACTCTTATTTATGGAATCAGATTCTACTCGGATATAACTAGTGGAGGAGACATTCTTGAATTGCTTTCTACCACAATTATCTTTGGCCTTTAAAGTGTGAAAAGAACTTAGGGTGTAATCAGGATGTACTGGCCATGGGCTCTCATAGTTTACAGTAGCCAAGGCAGCTTTTTGCATCTGTCTCTCTCTCTATATATAGATAGATAGATAGAAAGGTGCAGCTTAGAGCAGCTGTAAGCGTGCTCTGAAATGTACCGTGGCCTTACAAGGGTAAAGCCATCCCTGTAGCTTGCTTCCAGTTAGTCTATGATGTATGGTTCAGGTGGACACAACGTAGCAGAAGATATCCTGGGCATCAAGTAGGTGTTGTAGAGTTCTGCTTCCGTAGAAGGTCTCTCGGGTGTTCTCTTGCTTTTGGTAAGTAGGCTTGTTCTTGTCAGGAATTAATAAATGTGATGTCTGGAAGGCAATGCATGTTTTGCTAAACTAAAACCTAACAATTTGGTTTCTTCAAATGCTAGGTATTAATTAGAGACAGGGAGCTTTGTAACCAGTCTGGAGTAATATAATATTAATAAGGTCTGTAGAGAGAGATCTGTTTATTAATTTAATTGATATAGCTGAAAAAGAAACAGACAAGCTCTTCGGCTGAGAATACCTTATTCCCTTATTGGACCAATGAAGCAATTAAGCCTAAAAGCTTGTCACTTGTCTTTAATGCACAACAGTTGTAGTAGGCTTTTAAACTAATCTTTTGCTTGTCTGACTTTGTACAACAAAAGGGTTCACTTTTCAGCAGACCTGCTTTGTGCTTGGGGAACGCTTGAGCGTGGATGTGCATTTAGTGAAAAAGCAGTAGGAGTCACTTCAGAGTGCGAGATCCTGCCCTGCACTGGTGATTCCTCAGTCCTGTCACATCTCTTCCTTTCCCAGCAGGACATGCTAGTCTACATCCCTGTGTGCCAACACAGCCGCAGAAAGGAAGGGATACAAAAACACTGCAAGCTGCTCTTCTCTGCTTCCACTTCCTACCACAGACACTGCTTTTTGGACGTCAAGTGGCCCAGTACTTTCTTGACCCCTTTCACTCTTTCACACGGAATGTTTTAGTGTCAAATACTTTGGTTCTTGTTTAGTACTGGGTTCAAGTTTCCTGATTGTTTGCTGTGCATATATGCTAATTAATTCAGTATCCCTGAGATAGTGAAGTAGTTCCTTCTGAAGAGAGATGGGGGAGAAAAAGGCATTGTTGGCTGCCTAATTTGCTCCAAGGCCTGCTCTGGACAAACAGTATGGATGCAGGCCTTGCCAAGTCTCTGGCTTCCTCTGCTTGTGACAGTTCTCTAGCGCTCTCCGGGGAGGTCTTCTGCCCTTAATTGCCCCCTCATGCCTGCGATAGAAGGAACTTGGAAGTGCTCCCACGTGTCAAACCTAGATGGATTTTGGTGCTAGCACTTATAGTGGAGTGCCCAATGGTGGCTATAGCTTACTGTGCAGAGGGGTCAAGGGATGGTGATGGCATCAGTGACTTCAATTCTGTATCGAGTGGGACTTTGGTACTTAATGATCTTTTCTACAATTACAGGTTTAATCTTTGGCCTGCAGTGAATGGAAATATTGGCACAAACAACACACAGGAGTTGCAGAATGGTCTAGTGTACAGTTGGCTGTTCATCAGGGTAGGAGATCCCAACCCAGCAAATAAAGGCTGAGGGAGCCAAGCTGTTTTGTGGCAACTTTCATCCCCAGAGACTTAATTTTTTTTTATAAGTTAATCAGCTGAATGGTTTTTGTTTGTGTGCTTTTTTTATTAGTGTAACTCCTATCTAGGCTTTCTATTTCCATTCTTTCTGCTATTTTTGTTAACGATTTTTCAAGAATGGAGGATACTACTTTCAAACTTTCTGCTTATTAGTTTAGAATACTACTGCAAGACTTATTCACTCAAAAGAGCAGTCAGATGTCCTCATTATTTGCTACTGTAGTTACATTTCAAAGCCTTCAGGCTTCTGTGGCCTAGGTCCCATTTAGACATATAATAAATGACAGTCCTTGCCCCACAAAAGCTTTATGTCTATCAGATGTGAGAAGAGCAGGGGGAAATTAGGCTGTGTCCACAGGGACAAATGAGATAGCAAATATAATTTAAGTCAGAGGAGTTTCATTAGCTAGGAATAATTCAGTTTCTGGATTTCTGCTGTATATAGTAAGCGGTCATTAGACTAGCTAATCTTAATATCTTAAAAACTGTGATTTAAATAAAGTACGTGGGATTTTAGAGAAGCCACTTCAGTGCCAGTGAGTGGGAATGAATTTACTCATCCAAGGCAAACAGGGAGCAGAGGGAGGAAAGGGTAAAACTGGCCTACGGGATAAGGCCACTTACTCCCTTGAGGTTGTCTGCGGAAATGTCAAATCATGCATGGGCACAGCCACAGCCCTTCATGAAACAATGACCTGGCATGAAGGGCAGATGTGGTCTCCCTGCTTTGTGAGGACGGTGGGCTGTGGCAGTATGCTGGAGCTGTTTGCACTGGTTTGTCTGGTCTGGAAATCAAAGAAATGTATACCCAGTTGAAAACTGCAGGTCCTTCATCTCCACAGTAAACATCCTTTGGCTCGTGATTGAAAGTGATGTCCCCTTCTTCTGTGTTGGGGCCAGGGACATCTTGTGTGTGGTGGAAGAGTCCCGTGGCATTGGTAGGCTGCTGGCTTTGTGCATTTTGAAAGGTTATTTGTTAAACAGATTGGCATCTGGGAGTGGCTAAGGGTTGGGCCCAAGTCTCTATCTGTGTCTGCGTTTAAATATTAGCAGATCATCTTCTAAAGGAAGGGCAGCAATGTTGTGGCTGCTGTTGCAGTGTATTTGCTGAACCTGCAGCTGTGGAGGAAGCCGTTTCCTTTTTTCATCCTGTTGATAGGCTGTGAGCATGGCTGTGAATTCCAGCTGGGATTAGACATAGGCGGAGCTTGCTGCTTGGGAAAGGCAGGTCTAGTTATGGACAAAAAGCATGGGCTTGAGTCAAAAACACTGTGTGGATGGAGCTAGAAAGCACTGGTATAGTTGTTTTGCTTTCCACAACTTCATTGCATTGTTTCAGCATTCTTGGCTTAATCATTATTAGTGGATATGAGCAATTCATGTTACCGCTCACTAGAGTAAATAAAAATGACCATAGACCAATTTTATCTATGATGTATACTAAAAAAAAAAAAATACAAAAAAACCAAACCCAGAACAAACCATAACCAGAGGGAAAAGAGAGCAGGGAATTTTAACAGGGAGTGGATCAGACATAACGCAGTGAACTTCTGCTTCGGTATTTAAGTGTGGGAGGTGGGAATTATGCTAACCTGGAAACTGAGGAAACTGAACACATTGAAATGCTTTGGGTAAAAGTATAATAACATAATAGCCTTCAAATTGCTCTCAAAACCCTTCATTTATCCTTGCTAGCTTAAAGAAAGCTACAGATTTGCTTGCAGATCATTTGTTATTGGCACTTGTTAAATTTCAGGCAGTATCTGACAGCTGAAAACTGCAAGTGCCATTTCAAGCTCCCAGCTGGTGCTGCCACTGGCTACTGATGACCTTTCCTCTTCCCTTCCACAGGCATAATGGTTCAGAAGTGTGATAATAAGATAAGATGCATTAAAGGAAAAGAGAAAGAAAACCAATCTCAGCCCATACCACCCATCCTTCATTTTGTGACTCTTTTTTTTTTTACTTCGAAAATGTGGGCAGTGACTGATTGTGGCTCTTCTGCCTCAAACAGCGTTTAAATTCCTTTTCAAAATGATTATTTTAGGGTACTAGAATGACTATTGAAAATTAGGGCATGAATGAAGGTTAAAGTGCCTATGAGTAGATTAAAAATATGTAATAGTAACTGAGATAAATGTGTAGACTTGTTCCACATTAAATGTATTTTTTCTAGTGTCATTTATTGCTGTTATCTCAGTAATTAGTCTGGGATCAAATATTTTTTTTTAATTTTTATTTCTATTCCTCCTTCCCATAGCCCTCTTAAACAGTGTGACTTCTTCCTGCTGTAACTTTACAAACCTCTTAGGGACAATTTATTACAGCGTCCTAAACAACATTGAGTAGAGTAGAGCTATTCTCATTAGCTGTCTTCTTAGCAAAGTCTCTGCACAGAGCAGTTGAGGATGCGAGTATGTCTTCATTTGTTTAATAGATGTTTTGATCCAGTCATAGAGATGGCATTTAACTGTGTTGTGGCTTTCAAATCCTTTGTGAGTTAGTCTTAAGTGACCGAAATCAATTGAAAATGTCTAAAGACTGTGTGATTGATGGACGTGGTTATGTTTAAAGAATAGCTGGGTTCTTAAAAGAATTCAAGGTTTGATGAAACAAGAGCCAAGGGGTTATTTATCTGAAAGAAGGAACTGCTGGTAGCTGTTCTCTATCAGCATGTGCCCTCTTGTGTACCTCTAAAACTTTATTTCATAGGTGGAGTTAATGCTACTGTTGTAGCAATGCAGACCAACTTAGGTGATGCAAGATTAATACAGTAGCCTTCCTGTTAGCTCGTATGGAGATCTTACTGGTCATGCTGGAGGATACTGAAAACTTCTTCATGTGTGTATATATATGTGTGTGTGTATGTATGTATATATATATATATATATATATAATATATATGTATTTTTTTTACATGTTCCTGCAAAGGGAAGTTAGATTTTGATGGTTTAAGTTAGTTTTAAGGAGTTAACAAAGTCGGTTTAAGGGGTGTGAAAAATTGGATTAGTATCCTGTGCTTTTCTAAGGAATTGTTTGAGTCAGAGATAGTTAGAGATTTCCTTAAATATTTTAGTCGAGGTTATGCTGGTGGTTTCACTGTAAATGAATGTGTAAATGAATGTCCTGGGAAGGTGAGAGAACTGCATATTGATACATTCACTGAACTGTGCTTAGTTAATGCACTGATGTAGCTGGTATTTAAGATGTATTCAGGCTATATTTTACATTAAAGGTGTTTGTAATATCAATATGACTAATGTACTATAGGCTGCAGCATGCCATCCTCTCTACACATCCTCTATACATTATGGCATGAAGAGAGAGCAAGTGAAAAACGTATTTATGTGGCTTTTTCTGTGTTTAAATTGTAACGTAGACCAGCTCTTCTTTCAGCCTTTGTGCTCTACAAGATGAAAGCTTAGACAGCCTATACCTGTGACATGACAAACAGGGTCACCATTTCACATAGCGTGCTAATGACAGAGCTCAGTCAATTCTGGGATTCTTATATTCCATTAGAAAAATTCAAGTATTTGTTATTGCTGGGTACACCTTCCCCTGCTTGAACATGTATAGAAACCAAACATCTATCGGATGTTATAACACATACCACATCTATCAGATAGCGGCACTGTGCTCTTTGTAGTGATTGTGGTTTCCATGGAAACAGAAGGCATTACTTACGGAGTGACCTATGTATGTGTATGCGTATCACTTTCATTTATCAGAACCTGACATGGAAGTCATCCTGTGATACAGATAAGTTTTTCTTTTAGTAGTAGGTGGTTCTAAAACCTGAGCAAAAATCTCTTCTGCAGTTGGATTTTGTAAACTCTGCACTTTTCAATTCTGTATTGAGATGTACTTGTTAGTGAGTTTTATAAGATAACATGACCAGCTGTCATAAATTTTATTAGTTTGTATCCAGAGCTGCAGCATTCTGTTTATGTGATGCTTTTTTTCTTCAAAAAAAAAAAAAATCCTGTACATGTACTTTAGCAATTTGTCATTGCTTTTTGAGCTTATTAACTCATTAAGTAGCATTTAATGAGGATAACCACAAAGTAATTAATTTATACAGCACGTTTATTGCTTCCCTAATGAATTTATGTATCAAATTTAGAGCTCCACAGTGAATATGTTAATCTGTTTTTATATTTCATATGCATTTTGTTTACTATGTAAATAAAAATGCTTCCTCAGGTTCTTTATTCCAATCTGTGTATCGACTATAGGCATAAAAAAGTTGTGAGACATATCCTGTGAGGAGAGTAAATGTCAGTAAATGATTACATCAGATATAGGTGGCAAGGTTTGGTAGCAGAGGGTCTGTGTGGGTGAGATTAGGCTGGGGTCTCCCCTGTGTTGGACACAGTGAGTTTCAGCCAGCTCTGGTGGCCCCAGTGCAGGACGTGGTGCAAACAGGAAGGAGCAGCAGAGGGGAACTGTTATGGACTGATCACAACCACAGTTCCCCAACCCCCTGCACTGCTTGGAGGGCAGCAGGGGAAGTGGAAGAGCTGGAGATGAGGGAGTGATGTTGACCTTGGAAGAATGGAGAGATGAGAGGAAGGTGTTTTGGATTTGTCTTTGTTTCTTGATATCCTGCTCCATCTAAGCAGGGAAATGTAATTTAATTCATGGTCGAAGTCAAGTCTTTTTTTGCCAGTGATGGTAACAGGTCTTCTTTTGTATGGACTCGTGAGTTTTTCACAGAAGGGGTTGGGTGGGACCTTTAGAGATCATCAAGTCCAAACCCCCTGTCGAAGCAGGCTCCCTAGCCCAGGTTGCACAAGTAGGCATCCACTTTATTCTGTCTCCCTGCTCTGTAGAGTGGAAGTGACAGGACAACTGGGTGGAAAGAAGTTGCACGGTGGCTGTATTTGCAGTGGAGATAATCCCAAATCTTCCTTCCCAGTTGCAGTCTATATAGGTGAAGCAGCATCTGTCTTCTATGGCATCACAGCTAGTCAAACTGCAATACTCTTCTATCAGTACAAGTGTTTTTTTTAATGCATCTTTATCCTTTTGATGCATTATATATGTATCAATTTTGTGAGGAATTATTGTATGGCATAAAAACATTACTGTTGGAAAACAAGATGTGTTTTGCTTGATGCAGTCTGCGTTTTAAGGCGTTTTCTCTCATGATTTCAAAGCAACTGGGAACCTCAGCTATGCAGTCAGAATTTTTTCTGCAGTCTGCTGTTTTTGTGCATAACGCAGCTAAGACTTAATTATTAATCCTTTGAGGGACATCGCGTTGATCTGGATTTACTCTATTGTGTTGTCTGTGAATATCTAATATTGAATCCTTCTAAAAAGCACATTAACTGGTATAATTTATTCAGTATCTCCTTAGCAATGAAAATGGTATATTTAAAGTAATTCAAAAGAGGCAAGGACTTTCCCTCGTTAAATAAGGTGTCTTCAGTATCCTCATTCTCCTCTCTAAGCACAAAGACGACTTCAGTGTATCATTTAATAGCATATATTGTAGTGGTGTGGAAATATTCCCTGCTTAATCGCAAACGCTGAAGCATAATAAAAGCTGTTAATTTTTGCAAAACTGTTTTATAACCTACTCTGCGATAGAAAATGGCAAGCAAAATCCATTAAAAATAGAGTGAACTGCAGAATTAAATGCTGTGGCAATACCTTCGCAACTGAGGTAATGTTTATTCCTTTTCATGCAGGTATTAGTATTCCAGGATGCAGACATTAATGTCCTAATAGCTAAATCTCTCCCTGGTCCAGTCTTTCCCCCTCATTGTACATAAAAATTGCCCTGTGCTATCTTATATCTCTACTCAGACTACTGCTCTACTGAGACCTTTTGCTGCTAAAGCTAGGAGAACTGACAAAATTCATGTGAGCAATTACAAACAGAACAGACACGACTCTCTTTCAAACTTGTATGGCTTTGGATCCTAGTGACAGCTCTCTCCATTTCTGCCAAGCTTTCTGGCCAGCACTTCAGACTGCTAGGGTTCCTTTCGTGATGGGATTAAGCCATTCATTCTCACATTAGATGCAAGATAAATACTATTAGTGTCAGCAAAATTACAGTGAAGTACACTGCTCCTGTTTGGTTTAGCTCCAGTGTAAGTGAATGCTGTTGTACCAATTTCTAGAAGCAAAGACATGAGCTCAGAAGTCTGTTTACTATAGCACTGTTTCTGTAGATTTTCCATTTTTTCCTCTAATACATATCATCAGAAGCTCTGTAGAAGTACACTTAATTTGTGTATTTTCTTTCTGTAGTCTTTCAAAGCTTACGTTTAATTTAAAAGTGGGCACAATGAGGATTGTTTTACCAGTAGAAAAAGCTTAATTGTGTATGTGCAGCATAAAGACAGGTTCCTTCCTTCTGCTTCCTAAGTGTCTCATTTTTCATAGGTTCATAGGTACATTAGGTTGGAAAGGACCTACAAGATCATCTAGTCCAACCATCCTCCTATCACTATCCCTACCCAACTACTAAATCAAATCCCTTAGCACCTCATCTAAACGCTTCTTGAACAGCGCTAGGGATGGTGCCTCAACCACCTCCCTAGGCAGGCCATTCCAGTGCCTGACCACTCTTTCAGAGAAAAAATGTTTCCTCAGGTCTAATCTAAATCTTCCCTGGCACAACTTGTGGCCATTCCCTCTCGTTCTGTCATTAGTTACCCAGGAGAAGAGGCCCTCCCCCTCCTCATCACAACCTCACTTCAGGAAGTGGTAGAGTGCAATAAGGATAATTTTATTTTTACTTAATTCACGTTTAGAGCACTGAGTGAAGGAACTGCTGATTAATGCTTCGAGACCTTTCTCTCTTGTGATATGTTTTGGTGGTATAAGTGGACTGATGTGTAACTTAACTGAGATAGCCCTGGGGAAGGGTGGCAAAATGTTATGAGTCCTGAAGCAAGGAGAATTTTTTTTTTTATAGGTAAGTTATCCCATCACAACCAAAGCTGCCATATGAGAAGCTCTTAAAGGCAGGCTTTTGGTCATGTTTTTGGAGAATGAGAAATTTTGCTCTCAGAAATGGAAGCATCGATTTTAAAATAGCATGGGCTTTCTGTAAAATAATTGGCTTGTTTACATGAAGAACAGTCATCACACTCCACTGAAATGAGATTAGTTGTGTATCCTTAAAAGCAGAGTGTACATAAGAAGACTCTTGTCTATTCTTCACTTGGTTTCCACTCTAAGTTACTATTTGCTAAATCTTCCTTTTCTGTAAACTTAAAATAGGAAATAGTGAAGTTTTCATTTAAAAAAATGTTTATTTCCTGCTCCTGAAACAGGCCTCTTAGCAACCATCCACTAGTCTTCTCTATGTTTGTATACTCCAGTCTTGGAATTAGTTTATTATTCACAGTTATGAGCAATTCATAGTTGAAAGCTGATTAAATATTAGCCAAAAAGACTATTTTACACTTCCTCTGATGATTCGGTCTAGTGAAGGCAGGATCGAATCTCAGCCTATATGTAGGTTGCTCTCAAAGTAATGCTTCCTACTTATATTCATGGAAACAACAACACATGCAAAGAGCATAATAACATTATATGATAGAGCAAATTCTCAACTACAAAACTCTGTTTTTCAGTGTAGTCACTGCCATTAGCTATGTGTTTTCACCAGCAATGAACAAGAGTCATGCTCACAGATGTTTGGGCTGGTGGCAGTGACCTGCTGTCACTACTGCTGAAGTGCACCACCCACTGTCTCACTGCGCTCACATTCACTGTTTGGTCTTCGAAACAGTGTTGAGTGTTAGTGGGTGTCATTTTTTCTGCATAAAGGAACTCAATGACACGCCTTTGTTTCATCTGCACTTCCATATCAGAATCCATTGTGTCATACTGCCCCTCTGCTACCATCTGTAATGGGATATTGGCAGGAAAGTTCAACCTCTGCTGCTGTACCATTCACATCTGCCTCTGACATTGTGGGTTAGTGTAATAAAATGGGTGGCGTTACTTTTGGAGCATATCTATCATAGAAACTTTCACAAGGAATCCTCTCTTGGCTACCAGCTTTCTGATACTTCTCCGAGGAGAGTATTCTTCCCAGTGGCACTAGCTGTCTGTGTTTCACTAGACAATGCGTTCACCTTGGATACCATACTTGAGAGAAGGTAGGGCTAGATCATGTCAATGTTACTGATGCACCATGTGCTAAATCAAAAATAAGATGGTACAACAGCTGTTGCACTATGTTGTACATGCATACATTCGTATAGTAGCAAAGAACATAGAAGGATTGAGGACACAGCTGTACCGGGCCCTGATTTGTTTTCTGCTTAAATGTTTGTGGAAAAGTATTTTTATTCATTTTATATACACTGAAATCTATCTGGAGAGAAAAAAAAAGGGAGAACAACAAGACGAGAGTTCTTTAGCTAAACAATCATTTTGTTTGGCACCAAATAATAAAGAAGGAAACATTGAGAGCATGTTGTTTGTGGGTTTGTTTTTGTGCCCACTGGTTTACAAAAATGGTGATGTAAGATTTAAAGGAGACGTCGTGCATGTGAGATTTCTGTATGGAAACATGGATAGCTATTGTAAGCTGCTGAAAGATATTCCTGTGGATGGCTAAGGGATGCGACCTGTCAAGGTAATGAATGAAGTACTGTAGGAATATTACAATGGCTACTGTACGCAGAGATGAAGTTTCCTAAATTGAAAAACACGTTTATTAATGATGTTCTTATAAAGATGGGACTAATCTGGGATTCTGCTACCGTTTTTAATTAACAGCTCAACCATTAATGATCATACGGCTCAGCTTGCAAAATGAGTGATGATGAGGTGTATTTATTTTTTTTGTTGTGCTGTGTTAAGGTGATTGCAGAGCTCAGGAAGCTAATTCACAAACATAGCTCAATATTTCATTCTGTCCTTTGCCAGTGTTAATTTAGTAGAATGCATATTCCTAACCTTGTTTGTGATTTAAGCTTCCTGCTTATTTATTTCTTTGGAAATATTATTCTAAGCCAAAGAGGTGGTTTAATCTGATTATCTTATGTCGGGGGAATTGTTTGGGGAGTAAGCAGACTGTTGAAGGCGTGACACGTTGCCTGAAAAGTAAACCTGTAGTTTGTAAATTGCATGGTAAAGACCAGGTAATGAGCAGAGAGGAGAAGGGCATCAGCTGTGCACCTTCAGCTTATTTGGAAGAAATCTCTCCCTTGCGTATGAGCATCTGAAGGCAGACAGTGGAGGTACCGGGCTGGGACAACCACAAAGCCATTGTGAACAACCTGTGCATTATTGTGGCGGGCGCAGATGGCAGTGGTGCAGAAAGGAGCCCAATGGGAAGTTTGGCTGATTTATCAGCAATTGCCCCCCTTTTGTTTTGTCAGTAATGGTAGAGTGAGGAAGCTGAACAATAAAAACCTGCTTTGGGAGGATGTAATGGTTCAGCAGTGAAAAATGGTAATGAAGTGTTGGAAAAAAAGCTTCTGGGAGTGGAGCGTTTGCATATCAATATATTGCTGCTTTAATGAGGATGGTTTCCTAATGTTAATGGGCCTGGTCATGATTTAATGCAAAAGGTGCTGTTTTAAGCTGTGAACAGGCAGAAAATGGGAAGAGAAACAAGAAAAATATACAGGTCTTCTGTATTTAAACTTCTTTAAATGTAGAGCTGTGAGTGCAGTGGACCACAAAAGGGTGCAAGAAGAGGGATGACAAAGAACCCAAGATCAGTGTAAATAGTTAAAGGGTTGGCAAAATACGCAATCAAGTATAACAGCCTTCAAACCTGAACAGGTTGCAGAGATTTCTAGTCAAATGACACAAAGGAAATAAAGGGAGAAAGGTCTGGAGGACTGCTTGTCCTGCTTGTGCAAAGGCTGTAGTGTGAAGCTGGTGCCTGGCCAGCTTTGGCAAAGCAAACTTATAGCCGTCTCATTTGGCCACAGTTCGTTGTTGGATGTAGCTGGGATTATCCTAACGCTTTACCCCTGCGTAGCTGATCCAGTGAGCTGCTTTAGGTTCCTAAGTATTGTAGTAGCTTGTAAAAGATCATCCTTTTCTCTGGATTGGCTATCCGTAGTAGGAGTAGGAGCTCAATATGGTGGACAGTTTCTTCTTCAAGGAAAGTAGGAGACTTTAAATCTGTTCAGCTAGTTGCCACTTTGTTCTGTTCTCCTGTGTCTGTCTGCACTGCCTGACTTTCAGTGCACAGCTAACTTTGTGTACAACATGGCTATCCTGCTCCACTAGACCACATATGGAAGAAGAAATATATGATGGTGCACCATAGATGAGAGTTAAAGCATGTCCTGAACTTATACATCTTTCTCAAGTTTCCTTGCTAATTTTCTTATATATGTTAGTGAAAATTATTTAAGGGGATTTTTCCATAATGGTGGCTGTCTCCTTTCAAGATGGATTAAATTATTCTGGAGGTCAGAAGCTCATCTTTCCTTTATATACTACTAGGAATTTTCTGTTTTTAAGTGCCACATTGTCATGTGGTTATGCCTGTAGCTAAGAACTGAACACTGCCTGGGGAGAGGATCTATAGCTGCCTTGCTTCCCTTACTCTTTCTGTATACACTGTATTACTGAACTCACACCCTTCAGGCTCTGTTGGTGTGCAGGAAAGTATGTGCACACATATTGTGAATGAAAATGGAATGTTATCTAGGAGTAGATGTTCGACCCATTTGCATCCCTGCATTATGTAGAAGTGCCTAGTGCTAGAGAACCAGGCTGAAGGAACAAGCAGGCTGTGCTTGTTTTAGGAGATAATGGGCTATTTGCTACACAGTGTGTTCAGATGTTATCTCTTTATTGTCATTTTGAGCACTGAATAGTTCACTAACCATATGGTATTCACAGTGAAACGCCACACAAAATAGTCTATCAATATTTTATGGTGCCTAGCCTGGTGAGAGGTAAGAAATCTTTAATGCATAACGTGTGTGTTCTCTTATGAAAATATGATGTGCTCTGACGCAATCTCAACCTTTTAGGTTTGACCAGCCTTGTCTTATGGCTGTGTTACACCTGCATAGCTCTGCTTGTGTGTATGTGGTATGTTGTGTGCTTGTTGTCTCAGGAGGGAGACCACGATTTCCTGATTTGGTGTATCTGCAGGTAAGGATGGGTGCTCTGAAAGACCTTAGTTTGTTGGCTGAATGTTCGCTTCCTTACTGAGGAGATTACTGAGGAGAAATGTGAGGGAACGGGCCTGGCTTTCCTTTCCCAGTCTCTCAAATACAGGATAATAGAGAAATAGGGCTGGAAAACATGAAGAAGTTCTACAGTTCATCTCCCTCCTACAAGAAGAAAGTCATCTCTTCCTATTTCTTCCTGTTTCTGACAGTGTTTATCTAATGGTGTGGAGGCTGTGAACTTCAGATGCCCAAATCCAAGACCAAAGGCTTGGTGAAGCAAACTGCAAATATAGATAGAAGCAACTGCATGTGCTGCTTTGGAAAAATGGATCAAAGGAAACCAGTGTAGCTACTAAGAGATCCCCAAGAGAAGCTGGAGGGCTAAACTTAAATTTTGCATTGCTCCCTGTCAGTGCAGTTTGGGACTAAAGATTCAGATCCAGCTGAATGGATTTGTGCTGGGTGAAGATTTGACTAGACATTGATGTGATTTTATGTCTTCCTATGATGAAAGCTTCACCTTACATTCATGGTTTTCTGATAGCTAACTTGAACATTTTAAATTGTAGTTTAATGAAGAAAACCCCAGACCACAGTATACTTACTCAGTTGTCCTGGTGGGTAATAGTGTCAACAAGCTGGTGTTTTTTTTTAAATAAATTCATTTAATGCCCATTCTGTGCATGCTGTATTATTTTAGAATAAGAAGTCTAATAGTAATTTGGGAATTTCTTTTGCTTTTTCACTTGTCTTGTGGTATTTGACTGTGGAATACTGTGCCATTTGCATATCTTAGTTTGTGTTATCTTGGACTGTCAAGTATTTTCTCATTTCTTGTTTGAATACTTCACCCTTTTATTGTTTTCTGAGTATATTCATCTAACCTAATGTTTAAGTACCAGTATTAAAGTGGGTGCTGATGGTGTTGTGGTTATATCTGCATTGTTTTTTCCACTCCAAGATGCCTGTTTTTATCTTCCTGGATTTTAAATGTGCTGCTCTTACTTCTAAGTTTTAAGGTGAGGAAGAGGAGTGGGGAAATTAGTTTCAAGCAGGTTTTTCATAAAGAAAATTTGAAAATTGGAAAGGTGGAAAGAACTCATAATCTCATTCACTCCAGGAGTGCATGAAGTTGAATGAAGTCAGAACTGGTGAAAGGAGTAGGTAGGACGGACCCTCACAGGAAATGTAATATATAGTCCTGGTTCATTAAACAGCTGTGTATGTTTTATAAAACTTTGCCTCATTGCAGCGTAAGTCCTGTAAGGGTGAAGAACTGCCCTCAGTGTTAGGTGGCCTTCTAGGACGTGATGATGGTATCCAGCACCTTTCAGCACTGTTCCTCACAATTCATAATGCAAAGTGGGGAGGCAACAAGATGAGGCACCTCTATTTCCTGACATAATCCACCTCTAACCTACATACTGCCACATGGAAAACACTTTCTCCCTTCCCATTTCCCCTCCCACCCTTGAAAATGACCAGCTTCCCCATTCTTCACTGCTGCATTACTGCTCTAGGTCTGCACTTGATCTCTCCTTTTTAATTGACCTATTGCAGAATCTTGATCTGATTTTACTCTGTTATTTTGGAGTAATAACTCTGGGCTCATAGTGGCATGCTTCCTACTTTCCTTCTGGAGTCTTTCAGTTGGCACTTAGGAAATAGGTGTCTGCAAGCTTCACAATTTCTCCTCCCTTGTTCTCTTGAGGACACCATTTCCTTTCATAGTCTGTTTTCTGCATGCTTCCTTTCTTCTTCAAAGAAAGTAGTCCTTGCTATTGTAGTGTGCATATACAGCTCTTCCACCAGTTCTACCATAAGGTCAAGCACTTAGCAGGACATTTTGCTCATCTTACTTCCAGTACCGTGGTCCTAGCTGGTTCCTTCTGTTCAGCCTTTTTAGAAATCTTAAACTGGCATTTCAGGCCCTTTAGCATGAAGAATTGATGTGTAGCTGTACCACTCTAAGGTATTATATACATTTCAAACAGAGTGTACTGCTTGCCTGCAGAATCCCTGCTTGACTCTTGAGTTTATAATACATTCAACCAGACTAAGCAAACTTCAGAGGGGTTTATGAAGCCTAAAGATTTCCTCTATGGCCAGGCCAGGCTGTCTTTCCACATGTTGGACACTTAGCAAGATAAATCTTCATCTGTGTAGTAGTGCTTAAAGAAAAGATGTGAGTACTGGGCTGAAAGTCTCCTCTTCAGGTAAGCCTATGACAAACAGAGCAGGACCAGACCAGAGAGGAACAGTAAGAAACAATGTAAGAAGGAACTGATTGGGAAGCTTGGGAATCCCAGAACTGGGAGGCTTAGTAAGAGTCTAATGTAGACAGGACTGTCCTGAGTTTGCATTATCTTGTAAGTTGTGTAACTAGACCAAAAGTAATCTGTCAGGATATGTTCCAGTGTGGTTTTCCATTCAGTGTTTGGACTGTAAAAATAGTGGTTGCTTTCCCACTGGCTTCAGAAATTGACTTTGTTTTTATGCCTGCATGCCTTCTGATATTGTCTATTAGCTCTTGATTCTTCCCTTTCTGTAATGAGGAAGGCAGGTCTGAGAACAGACACTTATGTACAGGTAAAATGAAGGAAACCAAGAAGACATTGATGGAACTGTTTCTTCAAATTCTTCACACACAGTAGAATTGTATGCTTGGGCTACCCTGGTCTTCAAAATCTTAAAAGGTGATTTACAACATCACTTTTACAAGATTTCTTAAAAGAGCAAGGCAATTAATTCACCCAAAATTACATTTTTTAGTAATGAGATCTAGATAATAGTGCTCTGTGTGAGTTGCCTTGGTAACCTACTGCTACGAAAGTGTTATGTATAGCTTGAAAACTTGAGGGGAAAAAAACAAAACAACCCAAACCACCCAGAAATGGATAAATAATCAATATGAATGGAAATATCTGATAGGAAGAAGGGACAGATCTTCTTTTTCTTACTTTTTTTTTCTTTCATCAATGAAAATGATTTTGAAGTGGATGATCAAAATAGTGGTTTGAGATGAGTTCTTTTTTTCTTCTTGAAAAATGAAATTAAGCAAACAATATAGCAAAATTGTGACGTCCCTTGGTTACCATGTAATGGCCAGATCAAAAATCAGGGTCTGGTATTTTTTTCTGTAGATGAGGTGAAGAAAGGAGTGCCACTAGCTCTGCCCCATGTCTTTTCTCTTAAAAGGAGCAGCACTTGTTTATACCATAAGACCTGGTGCTTTATCTATGTCACTAATTCCCTTTTTTGGTAGAACACCAGATCTTGTTGCTTTTGATGACCCCCCCTTCAAGTTTAGCAACATTTCAGGGGTAATTTCTGTAGGAGAGCTTGTGTGCATGGTTCCCAAAAAGTTTTTTTCCCATGGGTGATGTGTTGTTACGAACACAGCATCATGATGGTGAGGCAGCTGGGGCTGTGCTTTCTGCTCATCCTGCTGGCTCTGAGGGCAGCAAGTGAATGGCTGCTTTGCACTGAGCTGCTTCTGGGTTAAACCACACTGTGGCAAGATGCTAAAAGCCATGTTAAGTGCAAAGGATCAGACCCAGTAAGTCTTTCAAACTTAAGTGTTGGGATCTCTGTGCTATTTAAAAACCAGAAGGCTGTATATTTTAAATACAGGTAGGTGATCCTCTCCCTCTACTCTGTGCTGGTGAGGCCTTGCCTGGAGTATTGTCACCAGTTCTGGGGTCCCTGATACAAAAAAGACAGAAATCGCCTCAAAAGAGTTCAGTGGAGGGCTACAAAGATGATAAAGGGCCTGGAGTACCTCTCTTATGAAGAAAGGCTGAGAGACCTGGGTCTGTTCAGCCTTGATAAAGAAGACTCAGAGAGGATCTGATCCACGTCTATAAATAGCAAAGGTGGGAGGCAAAGGGACGAGGCCAGACTCTTCTCAGCAGTGTGTGGTGATAGGATGAGGGGAAATGGCCACAAACTGAAGCATAGGAGGTTCTGTGCAAATGTATGTGGGAACTTCTTCCCAGTGCAGTGACGGAGCAGTGGCACAGCTGCACAGAGAGGTGGTGGAGTCTCCTTCTCTGGAGACGTTCCAGACCCACCTGGACGCCTACCTGTGCAACCTGGGCTAGGGAGCTGCTTTGGCAGGGGGTTGGATGAGATGATCTCTAGAGGTCCCTTCCAACCCATAAAATTCTGTGGGTAGTGTAAGAGTGTAAGTCAAATAGTCCTCATATGTTGCAATGCATTCGTAAAACATTGGCGTGAAAAAAATCCTCTGACAAAACCAGAGATGTTTCCCATAACAAAACCAGAGCATACAGGGCATCATGTTGCTTATGTTCTCTTTTCTCTGTTAGAAAAGAATTCATATCATACAATAGTAGAAGCCAGTCTTTAGGATCTGGTATTTATTGACATCTTTCTCAAGCAGCTCACTGAACAGTTACTACAGCTGCTGAGTGCCTCTCTTTTCATTAATAGGTCTGTAGCTTTGCTTCTGCAGAGAGGATAATAACTTCTGAGTTGGGAATTAAGCTGATATAATTTGCTCCAGACTCCTGTCAGTCCCTTCAATCCCTCAGCAACTCCTCTGCGTTTATCAGTTGCTTCTGAGGTTATGTGGTTTTTCTGCAGGGCTTTGGCTGCTCCCTTTTAAAACTGTCACTACAAAGGCTGAGCAGGTGTGTTAGCAAATATGTCATGAGTTGCTTATCTCTCTAAAGTAGTAGCAAAGAGTTGTCTGTTTTCAGTACTCTTACAACTATTTCCAAACAAGGAGTGTGTATCAGTAAGATCTTCATAGGCTATATTTGTGAGGTTGAATTATACTCTTGCCTGTGCTGGTTAGATACTCCAAAGCAAAATTTCCTTTTTGATGGTACTGTTCAGAGAAGATCAGTGATTTGAAATGAAAAGAGCTGTAAGTTGTAGTAGTGTTTTTTGTTTGTTTGTTTTCAAATTGCCACAATCCGGCCATAGATGCCAATTAAATCCTTCCATGGGTTAAAGAATTGCTGTGTGTGTTCAGACTATTACAAGGAGCAGTCAGAGTCCTTCAACTTTAGTGTGGAGATTTAATTCGTATTAAGTGTAACATAGTAAAGCTTGATGAATTAATGTCCATGGTGGAATCAAGGTGACAGCTTTGTTACTTTGAAACACAAAGTATATACTTGGTTAATAACACTGCAAAACAGAGCCTTTAACAGAAGTACAAGGAACAGAGCTATAGGGAAAGCAAGCAACAATATGAACTAGAGATCCTATTACATTATTTGTTTCAGTACCTGGTTTATTCCCACCATTAAAACTTGTGAAGAAAATTATACTTGGCTATGATGGCTTTCTGTTTTCATTGATGTTTTTCTAATTTTAACAAGAACTGACAATTTTGTGTTTACTCAGTGCTAGATACTGAATGCTCTTGTCTAATAATTCATGTCAGATTCAAATAAATGAAGAGGTGTATTTTCTCACATTCAAATTATTTGGTTTATGAATAAATTTTACAGCGTTAATTTATCTGGGGAAAAAGTAGCTTAATGTAAAAAGTAATGGAAAAAATACTGTATTGCCTCTGGGGAGACCTCGTTGTGGCTTTCCAGTACTTGAAGGGAGTGCATGTACAGGAGAGGGAGTGATTGTTTACATGTGTTGATAGTGATAGGACAAGGAGGAATGATTTTAAACTAAGACGGGGGAGATTTGGGTTGGATGTTAAGGGGAAGTTTTTCACTCAGAAGTTGGTGATGCACTGAAACAGGTTGCAACAACAGAGAGTTTGTGGATGCCTCATTCCCAGAGGCATTCAAGATAAGGCTGGATATGCCTGTGGGCAGCCTGGTCTAGTGGTTGCCAACTCTGCCTGTGGCAGGGAAGTTGAAACTAGATGAGCTTTGAGGCCCTTTTCAACCCAGGCCATTCCATGATTCTGTGATTCTATGGTTCTGATACTATTTCCTTCCATGTCCTATTTAACATAGAGAATTGCCAAACATGAACACTCCATTAACATTAACAGTGTTTAATAACAGTGCTTAACATTAACAATGTTAAGCACTGGAATAGGCTCCCCAGGGAGGTGGTTGAGTCACCATCTTTGGATGTGTTTAAAAACTGTTTGGATGTGGTGCTCAGGGGCATGATTTAGCAGAGGGCTGTTACAGTTAGGGTAGTATGGTTGGGTCGTGGTTGGACTTGATGATTTTTGAGGTCTTTTCCAACCTATGTGATTCTGTGATTCTCTCGTTCCCTTCAGAAGTGCCCTGCAGCAAAATTACACGTCATTCTCTTTTCTTCTGCCACTAATCAACTGTCAGCTTACACAGGTAAGGGTAAACAAATTTTTGGAGGGCTTGATCTGGAAAGGAAGGATGCCCTTGTGAGCAAGCACACAAATATTCCACTATTTTGACTGTCCCACACAAGCTGTTTTTTAGTATCATTTAACTGGCCAAATGTTAGTAGATCAGGGCTGTGTAACGAGACATTAAAACTAAGAATGTGGACTTTCCTAGTCTTACAAGTTAAGGGTTAATTGTTAAATGTCTCGCAGAATGCTGAATTAAACTTCTGTTAAGCTTCTACCTAGTACTTGTGATGAAAATCAGGATGCATCTTCTGTAATGAAATTTTTCTTCCCCTCTGGTTTGGGTTTACTATAGCAGACTGAACTTAAAACAAGCAAACAAAAAAACCCTAATCAACCAACATCAACAACACCACAGAGTTATTAGGTGTTAACAAGATCACTTTATGCAGTATTCATAATTTCTGATGGTATCTTAAGTACTTGTTAGCCATTGGAGATGATTGTATGTATGTACTGGTTCATCTTGAAGAAGAGAGAAAAGTGTGATCAGTCAAAATAATGCCATGTCATAGCAATACATTTCAAACTTAAAGTAGCAAGTTTAATAAGGATCTCTAAATACAAATAAAAATATCACCAATTGTTTTACTAGGTAGGGCCTGACTTGCAGGCCCTTCATTTTCTATTTGTGCAGCTTTTCTGATGTGACCTGATGATTGTTATATTGACATCAATTTATTTGCTGACAGCTCACTTTGTCTGTTTGATTTACCCATCTTATCAAGATAGTTTTCTGTTGATATAATGATACCTTCTGATTTGAAAGGGATAAGAAGGTATGGGGGATGCTTGAGATGTGAGGGCTTTTCATCCTATATGTTTTACAAGTTTCAAGGTATACCTGCACGTTAAACTCCTGAAAGCGTCAGCAAGTCAAAATCACGTTTGTATGCACGTCTGCTGGGAGAATATAAAGGCAGCAGTGGGTGTATTTTTAAAGAGGTTATATATTGGGATTGGAAACTTCATATAAAATCAGAATCGTCATTCCTCTCGTTTGTCTAAATAACTAACTGCAGTTAAAGCCCAGGTCATGTTGTATGATCTTTTGTTTTAATTCAGAATAATTTGATTGGCAGCCCATGTTGTGACTGGATATAAAATGCGTTTTGAATCATGGCCTTGCTTGGAGGGTGGAGGTAAAGAAAAATGGTTTGTGTACTGCAAAGACTATAACTGTCAAACCATCCTCGTGCAACTGTGTTGGTCTTGGTGCTAAGGTCTGTGAAGCACCCATTGCACCTATGGGTTTTGGCCCTGGGAAATGCCAAGTCTAGAGCATGGCTCATGGGTGGTTCTCAGAGGTGATGTGTGACCATCAGCAAGAGCAAGGCGGTGCTTTACAACTGATGGGCTGCGTGCTTTAGCTGCATAGCTGAAACACGTGGCTTTTATTCTATGAATCTTATTACTAAATCACATTCTATTTCAATTTTCTTGTTCAGCTTTCACAGTAACATTTATTAAGGAACAATTATTATTATCAACAAAGAAATTCTGATGTTTGCTTTGCTCAGTTAGTCTGTTTGCACAGTTGTTGAGACCTGGGGAGCAAAAGAGGAGCAGGCATGGTTTTTCAGTGTTGTATCCCCATGATGATGTGCATCTAGGCTGGGCTGGTAGTGAAGTCTAGATTTAGTTATTCTTGAGCTGAGTCTTACTTTGTTTACAGATTCATAGCTTTGGGATTATTTAAAAGATGTAGGTTCATGTGGAAATTGTATGGCTTATGTACTAGTTCTTGTTTTTCAGAAGTGCATATGTTACTGTCTGTGAGAATGATGCTTGATCTTGATGCACATACATATACATACACTGGTCTTGGTTGTGTGTCCACACAGATAACTCCCATCTGGCTCCCAGCTTGAGGTCTGGTATATGAAAGCAGATGACTGTGTTGGGGATGTGAAGAATCAATTTTTTTCTGAGATGGTGAAGGGCATAGCAAACACCAGACCAGTTGGCAATGTTTAATATTGCTCAGATTCCTTTGCAGTATGCTTAGTATAAGAATTCTAGCAAAGGTCTCTATGACTGGAGTGCATGCTCAGATGTAACAGGCTCTCTTAGAATGTAATTTTTGTTTTCTTTCATTTTTTAAGAGTTCCATATTTGTAAAAGAGACCAAAAACATGCAGTGGAAGAATTAATATTCCATCTTTTTATCTTTCTTGTCCTCTACATTCTTTCCTTGATACTGTCTAAAGAAATTTTAGACCAAAATGCTGGTTTCAGCTCTGCTGGAGAAAGGAGTCAGAGCCCTTAGTTGCTAGGCCATGCAGGGACATTTTTGCCGTACATCTCAGATTACAGACCTCAGAGTGTTGTGGCAACCTGGCAGTAGCTTGAACTTCTGCTGTAGACTTGTACTGCCTCACAGATGTATTTTACACTTAGCTTAAGGCAAACGACAGCATATAACCTTGGAGTTTAAGCACAGTGTGGTCTGAAACAGTTGTCATGTGGCTAAGAAGGCCGGAGAAGGTGTCCTGGTATGTTAATATGATCAGAGGTGTATTCAGTCCTATGGTCATGTTGTTCTCCTTTCCTCTTCTCTGTCACATGTGGACAGGGCCTCTGTTATATCGGACTTGTCCACCAGTGTCTGAGTGCACGTAAACTGATTTATTGAAGCCCAGTTAGGTCAAACTGTGGCACAACTCTATTATATATAAGGATGTTTACACCACGAGTAAGTGTGGTTGTGAAACACTTGCCAACTTGTGAAGATAAAGGCTCAGTGAGTGAGACAGTCTCAACTCCCACTCGTACTATTGCCCTGGATGGTTGCCTAGTTTCCTTCTTGTGATCCAAATCTGTGCTTGGGGATGCCCCGATTTGCATAGCATTGATAGTGTAGACTTTGTAGCTTAAAAACCTCTTGCTTGCTTCAACTGAGATTCCTCATCTAAAGCTTTATACAAACGAGGAAGGCACTGCAAAAGCCCTCTGTGGGTGGGGGGGCTTTGGGAACAGAAACACTTCAAGCATTGCCTCCTGTAACAGGCCCAGGCTGTCACCACATCTTTCTGGGGACAAAGCACCTTCCATCCTGCAGCAACTGGATTGCTCCCAGTTCTGGGGAGGCTTAAGGGGTAAGAGGGTCTCCAGACCTTGTGTTTAAAAGGAGAGCTTCTGAAGTCTGAACTTTGATTTGCATGTTTGTTTGCATTGGAGGGAAAATGTAAAAATGCTGGAGAGGTACTGAGTTCTTGGGGTGGGAGTAATGTTGTTTATTTTTCTGGTTGTTTAAAAATTTGGAAGTTAGAGTTGAAATACATCCTGGATTTAAATCTAAGTGGGAGTTGATTTGTATAATGTAGCTAAGACCACTGAAGATCTACGACTGTGAAGGTCAGGATGAATGGCTGCTAGACATAGAGTTAGAAATGGTAATGTTAAAACAGTTTCCTAATAGCAGACATCAGAAATCAATGTACATTATAATATAAAGCTGTGTGTACCAGGCAGCTGTAGCTGCTCAACATACACTGGGAGGTGAACAGCATTGCTTGACTAGCATGTTACCATGTTGCAGAGTTGCTATGGCAATATCAAACCAATGAATAAACCACATCAGAGAGACAGGGAGGTGAGTAAGTGTGAAATTGATTCAGTTGAACACAGGAATATGTGGGAGTCAAATTGGTCAAGATAGGAATTGTGGTAGGAAAATCTATTTCTTTGCATGTTTTTCATATATTGTTAGAGTGACTTTTTAAGAAATGAGATCTTATAGGTATTTTCTTCACAACAAAGTCTTATGTATTATTCACGTGATGCTGTGTGTTTCATTTCAACATATATAATGCATTTGAGAAATATATCCATGCATAATGAATATAGTTAAACATCAAATAATTTTTTTAAGAAGAGATGAAAATAATTGTTAATGATATAAAATCTAGGTGAGATAAATGAACTTGAGTATGAGTTGTGTTATCAGCTGCAAGCTATTATTGTAGAAGTTGTTTCTGAAAGCATGTTTTCAAATAAAGGACAAGTTTAAGCCTCATATATTTGTAAACGTGAAGTACAGTGATAAAACAAATGTCCTGGAGACAGTATGTGTCTTGAATAGCACATGGATGTAACAAAAGATAAATATCTGTGCTTGTAGATGGATTGAACAAATATCAATCAAGCTTTGTTGCACTGTTCTCTGAATTTTGTGACCAACAGTATTTGGAATGTCTTAGAAAATTGTTTTTTGTTTATCTTGGTTATTTTTAAACGCTCTGGGAAATGAATGATTATAACAAGGTATTATCAGTATATTTCTGTTACTGAAGAATACACAAGTACACATCAGGCACATTTTTAATTAGGATTTGTGTTTTACTAATTCATCTAGGTGCAGTTGGACAGAACAACAAAATGATTCAGATTTCAGGCTTGGGAAAGGTCCTCTTACAGAGGGATAGTAGGTCAGTTTATTGCATGTGAGTTATAAATATTGCAAATTGATTCCTCTTTCTGTAGGATGTAATGAAATCTATTTTTAGGACACTTTGTAGACTCTCTTAACATTTTGGGGCAGTAGGTGTGCTTCTGTTAGGTTCAGTGCTGAAGGTATTAATTCAGTCTAAACTTACTGTTCAATTACAGCCTAACATAAATCTGACATTTTCCACATGCTTTCCTGTTTTCAACCCTATTATCTCCGTGAATATATTTACTATGACCAAGCATAATAGATTTCATTTGCTTATGAAGAAAAAAATATATAACAATACTAAGTTAATAGCATGCTGTTAGTTTTTTTTTTTTTCAAATGTCAGAATCAGATCTTGTCAAGTACAGTCAATACAATGTATTTTGTCTAACGTATCACTATGTCATATAAAAACCACTGTGCTACTGCTTTGGTTTCTTTAGTCTGAGTGAGATCTGCATAGCTCAGTTTATTTACAAAACAACCAATGTTTCTTTGCACTTCCCCTTTTGGTCTAACTTTTAGAGAGCAATGATTGCCAGATTATTGACTGTGAAGTTGCTGACTGGTGGTCTTTACATGGGGATGCAATAATAAGGCAAAGAAAAACAGAGCAAATGCTGGTTGTACATTGCACTCACTGGAAGCTTTTAGTGGTCTGAAGATTTAAAGGTGGGAGTAAAACTTTCGTGTGATGCAATAACATCTTTTAGCTCTTTGGTCAAACATTTCCCTGTAAATGTTAAGCTCTGTTCTATACGAGGTTCATGTCATGGCAAGCAGCTGCATCTCAAGAGGTTGTTGGTTTTTGTTGTACTAAATGTGAACAGAATCTCCAACTGAATTGAGCAAACCTACAGAAATCAAGGTTAAACAGATGCTTCTGGCCTACACTTTATGTTTTTGCAAGTTTGTTGTACATTGTGTATGCATGGTGTACATTCCTTCATTTGTCACTGGTTATACCTGTACATGCTGCTTTCTGAATTACTGTTCAAAATACTCAGAAGCAGTTTATAAGCCAGACTTCCCAGTGAGACAGGGCTGAAAAACCTGCATCTGGGGCAGGGAGGAAAGGGGTGTCTCTTTAGGAGGCTAGAATTGCATTCCAGGTAGAGCATGTTTTGTTTTTTGTTTTTTCTCAGCAATGCATGTTGCTCCAGCTTTTGTATTTCAGCCTTTTGTCTGCTATGAAATGATATGGCATAAGCTAGCTGCCACCGAAGTGCCTTTCCATCACCAGCCATCAATGGAAAAAAGCGTATCAAACCAGTTGTACCTCCTCTTTGAATCACAGAATCACCATGGTTGGAAAAGACCTCTAAGATCATCCAGTCCAACCTACCACCAATGTTTCACCACTAAGCTATATCCCTTAGTACCACATCTAAACATTTTTTGTACACCTCCAGGGACAGTGCCTCTACCACCGCCCTGGGCAGCCTGTCTTCCTGCACTCCAAAGCCCTTCCAGAAGATCCTGGATGGTACGCTTTGCAAGATATAGCTGAAGTGTCACTTTGGGTAGATTTCTCAGCTTCCTGTTATACAGAAGTCAGGCACTGATGTCATCTTGTCCCAGTTACTGTTCTCCTCCAGTCTCTGCATTTGAGATCAGTCTTTCCTTTCTTCATGGAGTTTGCCAGTGAGAGGCACTGAGATCAATGGGAGAGCCAAGGTCCCTTTCCACAGCTCCCACAGCGTGTCTCAGCCCAGAAGTGAGGAGGGCTGGAGCTTGTTCAGTGCAAACGGAGTGTTACTGAGCACTGAATCTTCGGAAAGCTATAGCTGAGCTAAAATGTTTTCAGAGGATTGTTAACTTCATTGGATATATACCTGTGTGTATGACGCATCGTTGTGTCATAAAACAACGTCACACACACTGAAAGTCCTTGTCTCACGCACATGTTGTTTTCTATGTGTTCAGACTGTGTAATTTCAGAGGTTTTTTTATTTTTGTTGGTATATGGAGAAGAGAGGTTGAAAACAGTCTGACAGTGAGATTTTCTTCATAGAACGAATTCCATCTCAGCCTTTAATTTGAGCCTATTGCTTCTAGAATTATAATATTGTGCTGTCACTTCCTATTTACCTTTTGCTACTATCTCCTATCTTTACGTGCCTTGTTTTTTTTTGTAATTATTTCTTCAGTTTTGGGTCAATTCTCACCCATCTGTCTCTCTTTTTATGTTTATTTTTATACCTGAGAACTGGAGCTCTCCTGGGAGAGTCTTTGGTCTCTCACACCCTTCTTTGGGGGCAATGAGAGTTTTTTTTCCCAGTGTTTTGGGATATCTGGCTCCACCCTGAGAATAAAAGTTGCTGTGGCTCTTCTCTGTAAGTTTCAAGGTTATGTAGCTATTCATTTGCGAGATGTCATTTTGCAGCCGTAGGTGCCAGCCACCACTTTTTCCTGTAAAATTTCCTGTGGTTTCTCTTTGAGACAGCGAGTTTCCTCCATCATTCTTCTGTGCATCTGTTTGGTTAATACTGTATTTTCATAAGCTTTTCAGAAAGCTCCATTGCCTGCAATTAACGTCTGTTTTTTGAAGGACCACACTACCATTTGATTTAATTAATTGATATAACTATTTGGAATGATTTTGTGCTGCTATCTGCCACTTTGGTCTATTAGTTGATTGTTCCTGCAGAAACTGTTATCTTTTTGTATCGTATTGCAGTACTTTAAACTGAACAAAAGCAGAAGAGTGAAATATGTGATAGATGTTGGAGATGAGAGTACGGATACAACAACAAAGCCTGCCTTCTCTCTAGCAGTTTAAAGAGAATCGAAGTACAGCATTCTGAATCTTATGACTAAATCGTGCTTGTGACACTATTTGGTGACTCTCCCTACAGGCCATGTATCCTGCAGTCCTAGTTCCTTCATGCTGAGACCAGATAACCCACAGTTGGTTTTTCTGGCTCTTACTTTCTGGCATTGTTTGTAAGAATCAGGTGACCCAAAGGCCATCAGCTCATCTACTGGCAGTTTATGCACTGAACTGCATTAGTGATGGTTTGAGTGTGTAAGCACCCAAAGGGAGCTGATCTTTTGACCTCTCAGTACCTCTTTTTGTGGTATTTACTGATTAACTTTAAAAGCACCTCATTTTTTCCTCTGACAGGGAATGTCATACATTGCTAATGTGAGGGGATGTACTCTGGAGGATCATAAAGCAGAAAATAAATAAATTTGTTCCTGCGTTCAGTGTTGCAATAACCTTGTGTACTTGGTTTAAAAAGATCAAAAACACTACAACAAATTCTTTTACCTCTGGGGTATATACTTAAATGCCTATAGTTAGCAGTGAAGCTGAGCATTTATTTTCCACTTACCCATTTAGAGACTGTTATCTCTGTGAATGTCGCAGTTTTCTTTCAACATTGGTGAGAAATGCTGCAATACCTGCTCTGAAGTGCACCAAGATCTAGGTGGTAGGGTCCCATTAAGTGCTTTAGCCAGGGAGGAGCTGTTTTTTCCTTCCTCTCTCTTGATACCTTTGTATTTTTCCAGCCTTTCTTACTTCACTGACTGAGCATTAGGGGATTCTGTGTTGGTAAGTGATGTGCAGGGTGTGACCTGGATTACTGGTGTTAGAAGATTTGCATGGCATGCTTTTGTCCAGTCGAGGCACTCGACTCTAATCCTGTATGAATTTCAGCATGCTGATTATGTCTCCCCCTTACCATTTCTCTGAACTGTGCCAGACTTCACTTTTCATTTTGCAAGTGTCGTGAAGTACTGCCTTTGCTCTTAAAACCTTTCCATGTTCCATGTAGTTGCTTAGTTGAAAGTTTCTTTAATAAAAATCATACAGGACTTGAAGACTTCTGTGCAGATAAAGCCTTCATATTTAGACAAGGCTTATCCTAGGAGAATCGGGATGCGGTATATAGGTCTTAATATTTACAAAGACTGTATGTACACCATAGGCTGTTAATGTAGCTGTGTCAACTGAAATTATTTCTATTCAGTGGAACAATGTGTTGCTTGTACTGCAGGCCATTGGTGAGACCTTGCTGTCCACACAGAATATGCATGTAGTAATAAGTACATTGATATTTCTTTTCAACTGGATTAGGTAATTTAATTTGTGGTATTGAGCAAGTGTTATTTCCATCCAACAGAGGAACTTCTGGCTCCTTTCTGTCTAACTTCTGAGCTTACCATTTGTAGGGTGAATAACCCAGAAGAGTGGTACTCAGAGAAAATAGTGAGGAAGATGGTATATTTTTGCTAGGCTTATCTGGATGGTAAACAGACAACCAGTGAATTAAGAGAGGCTCACCTTTTCCAGATGGTTGAGGTTTGCCGATAACTCCACAGGGGAGGGATCTCCAACAAGAGATCCTTCCCCAGAGGTGGTCAGCCCTTAAATGGGGTCTGGGAGAGATGGAGCTGGATCATGGATGATGATGAGTTCTACTTGGCCCTGGAGCGTGTTCAGAGAAGGGCAACAAAACTGGTGAGGGGTCTGGAGCACAAGTCTTATGAGGAGCGGCTGAGGGAGCTGGGATTGTTTAGTCTGGAGAAGAGGAGGCTCAGAGGAGACCTTATAGCACTCTACCACTTCCTGAAGGGGGGTTGTGGTGAGGAGGGGGTAGGCCTCTTCTCCCTGATAAGTAATGACAGGACGAGAGGGAATGGCCACAAGTTGCGCCAGGGAAGATTTAGATTAGACCTCAGGAAGCATTTCTTTTCTGAAAGAGTGGTCAGGCACTGGAATGGCCTGCCTAGGGAGGTGGTTGAGACACCATCCCTAGCGCTGTTCAAGAAGCATTTAGATGAGGTGCTTAAGGACTTAATTTAGTAGTTGGGTAGAGATAGTGATAGGAGGATGGTTGGACTAGATGATCTTATAGGTCCTTTCCAACCTTATGAACTTATGAACTTATGAACTTATGAATGATTCAGAAAGCCTCACAGAAATTGAGGCAGCCCGGTGTGGGAGCTGGTCAGAGTATCTGGGTGTGAATGCCTTTCTGAGAAAGTAGCAGCACCACAGCAGGGTGGTACAGAGATCAGGTACCCACTGAGCTTGTTTGTCAGTGCTTTTTACTGATCTGAAGGAGTAAGAGGGATAAAGTTACTTCATAAGATATTTAGTTTCGTTGTTGGAGAAGAAGTATTTGTATGCTGTGAAGATTTCTCTATATATGCATGTTCTTTTACCCTTCCTTGTCCTTTTCTTAGAGTGATGACTTTTTCTTCTGCACAGACTGTCTGTAGATATTGTGAAAAATCAGATAGATAGAGGTGTGAAGTTTAGCTGTGAAGCTGAAACAATATAGTGGCACACACTCTTTTCCCCTCCAAGTAAACAAAACTAAAGCAATGACAGTTTTTCTCTGAAGGTTGAATGGCCAAGTTCTCGTGAGGCTTTTTTCCTCCATTTTCTGCTTCCTTCCAATAAAAATCTTCCATGAAACTCCCTCAAATCTTACACCCTGGGAGACTTCGTTTGAATAGGAAACTTCAGTCAGAACTGAATAAAATGTAAGTTCGTAATCATATTTCTCTACAGCCTTTCCTTTAACCCCAAGGTTAGTAAGATTATGCCTTCTTAAAATGAGAGAATTAATACTCTTCCACGGAGATGCTGTCAGGAGAAGTCTGTTGAGGCTTAGGAGTATAGGCTGGCAGCCTGCCCTCTGTGCTCAGGAAAGCATGGCACCATGCCCAGACTCTTTTCTCAGGGCTTCGTCTTTCTTTCACATGGCTGTGCAAAACATGTCAATACATTCTCCTAACCTTGGTTCTCCTGCTGAAGACCCATCTGTACATACCTAGAGGGTTCTGGTCTATTTTTTTTTTTTTTGTACCTAAAATTCGCTGCTGCTCCTCCTTGTCAATTTTCTTCCTGTAGCCAGTATGTCTTTGCATCCTAACCTTCTTACACAGACCAGGTTTCTTAGTTCAGCTCAGCTGTTGGATGGCTTTTCCAACCCTGTGGTGCTACGTCATGAGTCTTGCCTTGGGTAGAGGGTAGCTAATCCTCTGATAGTTGCTAAATGAAGGCTTGACTTGTCTTACTAGGATATTCTGTGAAGTGGAGTAGTTGGATGCTTAAGGAATGCATGTGAGAGAAATACCTTGAATCAGAGTCAATAAAGGTTCAGTTGGTCATGAAGTGGTTAGATTGTCAGTCACTTCTCACTAGGCTATAAACACTGGCCTTTCAAAAATGTGATTTTTTTTTACACTAATCAAAGGAATTAAGCTTCCTAATGAAGAAAAATGGTTAACGGGAAGTGAGGAGGTGACATTAAATATTATGGGAGCAAGGAAGAACATCATGCTATCAAGGCTGGCATTTTAGAATGATCCAAAGAGCATCCTCAGCCAACCTGAAAGACAATCAGAAAGCACAGCTTTTAAACATAACTCTTATTTGTTTCGTTTTCAAAGGAAACGTCAAAAAGATTTTATGATCTTGTAAATTCAAATAGCATTATGCCCTCAAACTCTACAGACGATAAATTTAAAACTAGTAAAGTGTATACTATGTAATGTATAAATATGTGATAAATAAACTGTGCTCTGTGAGTCGAAGAGGAGGAAGGTGCAGAAAGCTGGTGCTAGTTGACAAAAGGCCTATTGTAAACTCTTAAGGTTGCAGAGCACAATCCTGACTGATTGATGCTGTCGGTCATGAGGTAGGTCCCTTCATGTTTTCCTGGTAACTTCCATAGGGTATGGTGCTAGTTCTAGATAGGATGCAGAGGCTGGTGGCATCACAGCTCCTTCCTTGACACTGTTAATGCTGGAGCTATCATATTTTTGTTAGTATAAGGTCATTTGACAAGGGAAGCCAGAGCCAAGAAGAGCACAGGCTGCAGCTCCAATTACAGACTACTACAAACAAGAAGTATCTCATGGATGACACCCTAGGAAGGTTCAACATGAATTTTGACAGGGCTGCAGTAATAAAGGTGTACTAAAGCAGCTCCAGTTGTCAGTGTCAGAGACGAAATATTATGCCAGGTGTTTTTAGTGGTCTGAACTATTTTGTGTTTCTATTTGTCCTTTTTTCTCACAGTGATCACTGGTATTTTCTGAACTTATCTGCATGAAGAGAAAAGGCTTGAAACTGAAATGCTGCTGAGAGCATTGTGTGTAATGAGATGTGTATTGAGGGACTATACTATGGCAAAGTATTTCTTCTTTTGGCTTGCCTGAGATGATAAGCCCAATTCTAGCTGCTTCCTATGGTGATCATCCTCTTCAGCAATAGATGGGAGGCTGTGTAAATTCAGAACTTCCTTGTTGCTGTAGAGGGCTAACGTTTGTTACAAGCACTGGGGAAACCTTCTGATCATCATGAGCATTTCATGTTCTGGATTTTCCAAAGGGAACCTCAACTTAAAACCTCCCACTTAGACTTCTTCTCTTTACTGACACATGAGCAACTTATGTGTCAAAAACAGCTATAACCTTTTGTAAGGAAGCACAGTCTTTTCTTTTAGAAACATATTCCAAACACTGAAGTCACTTACCTTAGGTTCACAACTTGTAGCCTGTGTATCTAGCAAACCTTCCATTCCTTAAGGTGTGCATAGACGGGTTAGACAAAGAAAAAAAAGTGTACTTATATAAGTTAAGCCTACGTGTAGTCTGAAATGGTTTAATTGTTGTAATATATAAAGACACCCTCAGACAAAATAATTGTATGTAGGCTTTCCAAGTGCAGCAGAAGTCATTACAAAAGGCTAAAACTTTGGACCTAGTTGACTAGGCTATAGGTATTAGGTTATAATACTTTATTTGATAAGTTCAGTCACATTGTCACACTGGAATATTCTAGATCTTTTACCAGTTTAAAATTGTTTGAAATATTTGAATTTATTATTGATATTTTATGAGGGAGTTAGGATTGCTGAGTACTGGAGACAGCTGCCTCTTCCTTATGGTGAATTACTATACTGCAGTTCATAGACTCAGAAGGATTTGGGTTGGAAGGGATCATCTAGTTTCAACCCCCATGCCATGGGCAGGGTTGCCAACCAGTAGATCATGTTGCCCACTTCACACTGTTTACCATGAACTGCCTGGTTTTTTTTGGAGGCTACACAAATTCCTAGGGGGTGATGAACATCCTTTCCTGTGAGGGAATATAGAAAAAGGAGCTCAAAGTCCTTCAGCTGTGGAGCCACTTAAGAATCCCTTGTCCTGTAGCTGCTTTTTAGCAGTTAGCTGACGGTGTGAATTTAGCATTTAGCAGCATGGAAAAGGGTTTTTAGGGTGCTCACTTGCTTGGTTCAATCAGTGTTATTGGTGACATTTTATTATTGATAAGAGCATTTCATGAATGTAAGACAATTGAATGAAATTAAATACTTTGTTATTAAATGCAGTGTTATGGATGAGGTAGGAAAATGCTTTTACAGGTTTTGCGTTCATGGTGTGTTATTGGGTGTGGAAGACTGCTAGGAACCAGTAGGATGAATGGACCTATATATTTCAGAACTTGGCTCAGAAACATTGAAACCTGGTGTTGACAGAGCTTGTTGGATCATACGAAGTATAGAATCATAGAACTGCTCAGGTTGGAAAAGACCTTCAAGATCATCAAGTCCAACCTCAACCTAACCATACTACCCTAACTCTAACAACCCTCTGTTGAATTATGCTGAATTATAACAACCCTGCTGAAGTATGCAGGGATCTGAGAGTCATCACAAATTAGGGATAACCTTTTTCAGTGAGCACCCATGCAGCATAAAATGTGCAGTACTGTCAAGCACCGACCTTACTTGTTCTCACTTAGAAGGAAACAGGTTGTTGAGACTACTGCTGTTTCCTTTGTATTTCTAAGGCATTTTCCTTCTTACTGCCTCACTTGTATATTCGTCTTGCATGCACAGCATAAGTTCCATTACGATGTTATAGCTGCATGCAATATCTGCATATTTTCCCTGTGTGGTCATTTTGAATCTATTGAGATACAGTTTTTACTTCTGAGTTTTTATGAAAGACAGTAAATATATTTTTTAAAAACCTAAATAAATGCCAATCTTACTTGTGGGGCACAGAGTTGTAATTCTATTCCTTACAATTTTCCTTTTGTTTGCTCTTCTGGGGCCCATTTCAGGATATTAAGCATCCACCTGGGTTGCAGATATAATGGAAGAAGAAAATCTAGCATCCAGTGTATCCACTGTTGAGTGTTTTTTTCCCTTTAACTTTCCCTACCTTCTTTAAACTGTGTGTGAACAGCTATGCTGTTAATATTCATATGTGGAATTGCCGATCCGATCCAATGTTATCTCATTACTGAAAGACTGATGGTGTGCAAGGATACCTTTGCACGTTCTGATGGAGATTTATATGACGTGATCATTTTCTAACTTAATTCACTGATAGATCAGTATGTGGCTGCTGTAGAAAACTGGAACCCTTACTCTTGATTTGAAAAGGGAGATTTTAATACTACGTTTCTTTCTGTGTCTGTATCATTTTTGAAAGTACAAGAGGAGGAAAGGCAGGGGTAATGTGAGAAGAAAGCTGAAGGCATGCAGTGCTCATTCGAAGGAGGAGCTGAGACCTAAACAAAATTGTTGTTTAACAGAAGGCTATTTTTGGACGTTACAGTTGCCATGCCAAACAGCAGGGTGTGTTGGTATGTTAGTAATCTGTGACTGCAGTTCTCATAGGAAACTGAGAAAAGATGAGTAAAGCCAGTAAGCTGCTGTTTTCAGTATGGACTGAATAAATATGACTTGGGGCAGGGGGGAGGCTTATTTAGGTATAGCGTGAACATTTTTCACTAGCTTTCTTCTAGTTATATTCAGATATCCTATCGGTGCATGACATCTTAGCCTTGTCCTGACAAATGAGCCTTACCACTAAGCAGGCTTCCCAGCCTTGGGGCCAAGCTGGTGTCTGAAGGAAGTGCTGGAAGCTCAGCAGCCCCCAGCTCCAGGTCTTGGTCTCCCCTGCCCTGTGCACACAGCCTGTGTGCAGCTGGCGGCATCCCCTTTACGTGGGCTCCTGTTGAGGAGAGCAGATGGTGAGGGGCTGCTGTTCTTGTCCGCAGCCTGCTGCACCTGCTGTTCCTCTTTCTGCCTTTCACCTGCATACGATCTGGTTGTGGGAGTTTGGTTTTGTCATGCAAGATTGGAGAAGTTCAGTAAAAGTATGAAAAGAACAAATCCCAGATTTCTCCTGCACGGACTGTCCGTGATGTTTTCCAGCCATCTCTTAATTTATCACCTTTAATTTGTGGTGGTGCTTTAGAGGTAATAAAGATTGGCTCTTTCCTTTTAGATGGCTGTGTATGTATCTGGTGCTAGACAAATAGTGAAAGTCATAATTACCTTACCCTAGAGCCATTAGATGAGCTATGTGGCTTCTTACAAACTTAGGGAAAATACTCAGTGTGTATTATCATTGCATATCAAAGCATAATTTACTAAACATAAAATCCTAAAAGATGTCAGCACTATTTTGTAAATACTGTTCTCTGACAAAGAAATATCCTGTGTCATAAACATTTGAAGAAGTTCTTGCAACAGTTTCATCAATGTGGGAGTTTCTTGAATGAGATTTTTCTCATTCCTCTTTTTTATTTTTCCTTTTATTTTGCTAATCTGATTTGCTAGTTACTGTCTTGTAGAAATAAGTGATGATTGTAGGCAAACATAGTTAAATGGGATGTAGATTTACAGACATTTATGACAATGTGATCACCTTGCCTCAAAGAATCCAGAGCACCTTACTCTGGATAAGTCTGTTTTGAAAGATAAAATGTATGTGTTGTGTTTAATATAGGTGCTCAGTATGCCACATAAATAGCAAATCATATATTTTTTGAGGTTGTCATCATTATTGAAGTGAGAATTTCGGTTGGCAACAGTTCTGAGAATTCATTCAGTTTTTTTGTTATAAATGTAATTTCATCATGCTATTCTGGAAATGAAAAGCTTATTAGCTTGCAGTGAATAACTTTATAATTTTGTATTGTATTTTTCAGCTTCCTAGCTTTTTATTAGCCTGTGCTTACTCGTATTGTACGAATTCATGAATGTTTTGTGAGAAAAACACCAATTTTAAAGACATTTCATTTTTTATCAGGACACTTAGATATTAAACATCCAACAGTTTGTGTGTGTTTCTTCAGAGCTGCTGAGTGCAACACCTCAGAAGCTTGCTGGGTGCTGTTCCTGTCTCCAGCAGTGGTCAGAAGCTGTTTCATAAGAAAGAAATATTTATTTCAAGGGATAGTCATGTGTACAGTGTTACTTTTTGTTTTCTAGGGCTCCATCATGGGCATCTAGATGCCTAAAAATTATCTGTAGATATATTGTGCAGCCTACTGCAGGGAACCTCAGTTAGCACAGTGAAGTTGAGCTATATGATCTCCAGAGGTCCCTTCAAACCCCTATGTTTACTTCTAACATTAATCAAATCCTCTGTTACTGGAGATGCCACCTCTATTGGTCCCATGCTACCAACACATCTGATGCTCATCTGATACAGAAAGCAGAAGAGGTCTTTAAAACGCAGAGATAATGTGAAAATAGATACCAGTAGCCATTAACATACACAGGCTTGAAATTAAATATTTTCAATATGGATTAGTTCAGAGTTGTCTGTCAGTCAGTGATTTTATTCTAGAGTGATGATGCAAAATGCATACTCATTTCTGTTACACTAGATTCAGTTTGGAAATGTTGATGCACAAAAATTTTTGTTTTGAAATCACATAACCTGTTGGGATTTGGCTACAGTGCTTTTCCCAGTGCTGCTGCTGTGCACAGGAGCAGCTCTGGAGAGGCTGTGCTCTGTGCCCTGCTTCTGAGCCGAGGGGCCCTGAGCAGGGATGCTGCCCATGGAGATCAGGAAGCGTATCAGAAAGCATGTGAATCCTTCAGCTCTGTAGGGAAAATGGAGCGCAAATTGTAGTGCTTAAAGCAATCGAACAAAAAAACTGAATTAAGTTGTGCCTTGAAAACATGGGGAAGGAAGTTCTTAAAAAGATTTACAGATCCATGTAGTTGGGAAAGTGGCTCCTCTGAAAGGTCAGGAGAAGCGTGCTGCCTGTGATGGAGGGAGGGCAGGGGTCTTCTGCTGTAACCCAGTTTCCTTGTTCCTTAGCTTGATTGGTTGTATGAGATGATGTACTGATCAATTTACCAGACTGGAGTCTAGGTAACTTGTCCTTGTCCTCACCCCCAAGACTCAAATGACAACATTTTTCAATGGTAAATTGTGTTAATGAGTGCAATTACTTCAGCGAGGGATCAGTAAACACCAGAGCTGGTGGAGGAGATGAGGTATTGCCCTACTTGGTCTAGGGAACAGGGTGTGATAAGCAAATGAGGCAAAGCAGGATATTGCCTGCCAGCGTTTGTGGGCTCAGCAGCCCTGCTCTCGTGCAGGCCGCTGGTTAATGGAGCCACTGGGAGATCAGGCTGTGTGGCCAGAAGAGGTTTCTGGTCATGTATGAGGGCTTCCAGAGCTGTCAGGCCTCCAGCTGCTTCTGATCAGAGTAATTAAAAGCTTCAGGAGTTCTGGCTCACGTGTGTTTGAAGTATTGGACATATCTGAGGTTGTGACTGACTACCTGGACTTCAGGGACATTGGCACTTCAGGCTTCCAATCACCTACAGGGAAGTCAAGGAAGGTTTCACTTTGGTTCTTTGAAAGCTAAATCTGAGGTAGGTTATTAAATCAGTTTGGATTCAGCTGATAATGTTTCCCAGTGTAACTCTTGTATTGCCAGAGAATTCCTGAGAGGCTCCATTTCTACCTATAAAAGTGAATGTCTGAAAAAGCTATTCCCAGATGATTCCGAAATCAGAAAGTAGGAACAAAAAAATAATTTGAAGATGTAATTTGAAAAGGTTATAAAGTCTTGTCCAAAAGAAACTAGTCAGGATGTTGTATGTATCATGTATCTCCCAGTGTGATGTAATTCTCCATTCCTATTGCACAACGGTGATGGGCTTTCATCAGATGACACTGAAATGGAGTGTCTTGGTAAGGCCAGAGGGGCATAAAGCAATTAATCAGCAACTCAAATAGGATGCTGCATTGGGGATATATCAGGAGAAGTGTCATGGATGCTTTTTAAAACTTGGAGTATACTGCAAATAAAAAGTAAAATCTGACTCCAGCTATTTTTGTTCAGTATCTGAAATCGTATGTTGTATAACAGCTATATTTTTGCAACTTATTTCTGTACATCCTGCTTTTGTTAATTTAATATTTAACAATCTCTAACTTGTGATACAGAGGCTTTCCTATTACTGCAAAGCTACGTTTTTGTAATCAAAAGATCTTTTTTCCGTATGTTTCAGTCATGAGCTCATCAAGCATAACCATATCACATTGTATTACAAATCTGGAGTATATATTTTTTACTAATTTTCCATCTTGAAAAATTTTCACCTGAGCTGAGGTCTTAAAGAGCTCTTAACTGAGTAGCTTTAATAGGTTATTTTGTTACACGTTACTGTACTCAAGACTTTTTTTCTCTCTCTTTCGGTTTTGCTTCCTGAGTTCTGTTTGACTGAATAAAAAGGCTTGTTTTTCCTCCTTTCCTTAAAACCAGTCTTCACATGAAATACAAATTGGACTTAAATATTTTTCTTGATTCCTAGCTCCAAGGAGTTCAAGGTGCAATGTGGTGGCTCAGATAACTTATTTGTAAACTGTTCTCGAAGTAAGAAGAGAGCTAACGTATCAAACTGACAATACATAGATGGCAGTATTACATGAAAATGCTATCTCAAGACTTTCTGAATTTCAATAAAAACTTTAATAAGAAACCAAAGTTTGGTGATTTTTGATAAATCTGTGCTATCTCACACAAAGGTTTTAAGCAGGAGTTGAATGGTTAACCCCACAAATGCATCCAGTCTCTATGGATCCAGCAGACATCATTTGCCTAAGGTTAAACTGATTTAAAATAGGTCTTGCAAAAGCAGCATTGTCTGTAGAAACTCATGTGGTGGATTCCTCTTAATCAGTACCTTACTTCTGGTAGATCAGAGGCATAGTGAAGCTTTTAACAAGTACACACGCTGCCATTCATGTTGACAGAACTTTCTTGTTCAACTTGACCTTTAGGAAAGTTTGTTATGAATGTGCTGGCAAACAGCAGGCAGTGTTAAGAAGCACATTTAAAGAATGGTGGAAGGCAGGCATCGTAAATAACGTTGCAATCTACTTCACGAGTGATCTGTCACCTGTCTTCATGTTTTTGTTCCCAGTGCTTAATGCTGCAGGCATGTTTTCTCCTACTAGTTCATTGCAGCTCAGTGTTGTGCCAGATTTTCTTTCTCAGAAGTAGTAGGTTGTTTCTAATGACTTGCTACAATTTTATCTTTGATTTTGTAGTTAGAGATATTACTCAGAAGATTCTTGTTTTTTGGGCTCAGCAGTGAGCTTGTAGCTTCAGTTGAATCTCTGGAACACAGTGAGAAGGAGCATAAAATTGTTGGCAGTTAAGTGGAAGAGCTCCAAAGAGTCTGCTGAGGCAGGAACCATGCTGGCACAATGTGTTTGGAATCACTTTCATGGAGGATGATTGTGGCAAAGAGGGTAGTATATCCTTGCTATGTGAGTTTGAAGGGGAACTATCGAGTCCCATGAAGGAGAATTCCTTTGTGTTGCTAAATAAATGTAAAGCTGAGGAAATGCTCTGAAGACAGCTCGAGCAGCTGAGTCATGGGGATTGGTATCTGAATGCTTGCCTTACTTTTGCTTTTTCTTAAGCAGATGGCCCCATTTGGAGATAGAGAGGGAGCTAAGTGGCTCAGTACTGCAATGGTGGCATACCTGTCCCAAAAAGAAGCAAGGACAATTATCCAAGTATAGGGGATAGTGATTCTTCTCATTCCTTAGGGCACACTTGATCTTGTGTGAGTTGTTCTAAATGCAAATTTTTTTTAATGAAAATTATCCACTGAAGTTGTTCTTCATTAGAACTTGCTCAGAAACATTATTGAAATGATCTCTGCAACCCTGTCTACCTCTGAGCACTTCACTCTGAGCTTCCCCTGCACGTGTAGCTCATACATAAAAGGTTTGCATAATTATTGCAGTTTTGTGGAACACAGCTGAGCTACAGCAAAATGACATTTTTGAAGTCATGCAGGAAGTTTATAGAAGAATGAAGGAGCTGGATTTAGGAGTATATAATCTGGCTGGAACTCACAGTGTTATGCATATACTTATGGTGCACATTGCTAGTAATCTGTCATTCAGATGTAAAAGAAGCTTCTGGAAACAAATCCTGATGAATAAAGCCCATTTAGTCTTTGTCAAAATAGGACTTGCAATTAATAGAGTTAGACCTTTAGATGACCTTCCCTGGAAAAGCAAGGAGCGTGAAAAAAGATATTCTTGATCCTGATTTTTCAGTTTAAAGGTGAGCTGTCAAGCAAGTAGGACTTCATTTAAAACCATAAAGATTGCAGTTCCTAAGATGCTATCTAGAACAGCTTATCTTAAAGGATGCATTCAAATTGGTGTACAAAAAATGTTTTATGCTGGCTCTGAGAGAACTCTTTCACAGGGATATTTGGATGTATGCTCCTTTCTCCAGAGATACAGACCAGGTGTAAGACAAATACCAGTCTGGAAACAAAGTTGTTTTCTATAAAATTAATAGGGGGAAATATGTAACATGTGATGCATAAATTTCTTAAATTCCTGCCTACCAAAATGTGGCTCAGAATCTGACTTTAAGCAGGCTGGAAGCTCAGGTGTTCTTGTGTCACTTGAGATTCCTGTTCTTTCCAGTAGAATTGTTTGGTGGAAAACAGCGTGACGATAATAAGGGTCTTGCTCAGAGTGTGGAGTCAAATGTAGATCCATATTTATTGCTATTAAATAATAGAATGGAAGCAGTGAAGCACAAAGTTTCTGCTGATTACATCTTTTTTGACAGATGAAGGGAAAGATGCTTGTGCCATTGGAAATTGATGCTGCCATCCCTAGAAAATTGGAGGCTTTTTGTGAAAGCAGACAAGGGAAAATTAAGTCATGTGCGACTTGGGATCCCAGAAGTTGGCACTGGATAATCAGAATGATTCTGTGTGTAATCACAAAGCTGGAATTGAAACAGCAGTGAGATGCTATGAAGCTGTCCCTTTGTCTCAGTGTCTCTACCTCTGTCTCACCTGGGTGCCCTGACATGCCTTTGTATGTAGCTGTCTGTGCAGGCAGTTTGGCTCTGAGGAAAGCCTGGGAGGCAGGGAACAAAAGTTGGATGAAGAATGGTTTGTCAAGCTGTTACTATTATGCTTGACTGAATAATCCTGCGTTGGAGCATTCCCACAGTCCTGCTCTCCGCTCTCCTAATTGTTGAGGTCAGGGACCTGGCCAGAATATGCTCTTGTTCCCTTGCAGGTCATGTGCTTATTTCTCTGGGAGGAGGAGGGTGTTTTGCACTTGAATTTTGTCACACTCCATAGCAGGGATGTAGCAACGTGCTTATCCAGAACCAAACTGTGGGCTGTGCTCTTGTATTCTGCACTATTAAACGACATAGGAAACTACATAGCTATTTTCCATGATAATTTACAAAGTCCTTATCGTGTGAATCTTGTCTGTTGTATGTGATTAAGAAAGCAAAGAGCAATGGGAACTGTGAAAGACAGGCATGAACGAGACTCTTGTTCCTTCCTTGGTTTCTTTCAACAACTGTGAGAAAGTTTTCTTTTTTTTTTTTTTTGTGGGATTTTGAGACAAATACATGATAGAAACTAACAGAAGGGTAAGTTACTCTCTATACAGTTAAAATCCATACCTACTTCTACTTTAAGTTGCTTTCTCCAACTTTCTTTTTTGGTGTCAGTCACAGTGCTAGACTATTTCTGTGCTGATCGGGTTAGGTTGCGTCCCAGGTCATCAACTTTACATAAGCTTTTCTTTGTTACCAACATTATTGTGCCTCATGTTCTTTTAACTAATTAGATATCAATCATGCTTCATCAGTTCAGTGATACCTTGGTTTTGCTATTAATGTTTTGCAGTAGTTTTATCAGAATGCCTAGGACAAAGAAATCTTGAGCCCTCAAACCATGTGTCACCATGCAAAAATCAGTCAGTGTTTATACTCAATTTTCCACTTATTCAACTACAATCTCTGCTTCCCAATTAAGGCAGAATTGTGTTATACTATTCAAATAGGAAGTAAACTATTTGTTTTGGAATTCATTTGTTTAAGGGGTTTATATTCTCTTCTTTTGGCCTAGAGGTCAAAAGAGGGCTGCAAAGATCTGTGCTGTTGAAGAGGGTGCTAATTAGAGTATGTTATGTTCTACGGAGGCTCTTGAGTGCAAATCAGTTCCAGTCTAGTCACTGTGTGAAGTTAGGTCCTGTCAAGCTTGTACAGAGTAGTTGCTGGCACATTAAAAGTGGTGATGTTTCCCATTAAACATCTGTAATAGAAGTAAAACACAGGTTTAAGCTATCCATGTATTTTCCTGCCATGTGATTGCATTTATTTATTTATTTTCAGCTGAGCAGCAGTTACATTTTTTCCTTTTGTTTTCCCTTTGTATATGACAAATGAGTATCACTTTCATCAGGTTTTCTCAAAGATACAAAAGGATTTTTTCAGTCTATTTTTGGAGGCCAACAGAGAGCATTTCCCTATTAGTGTGCCGCTTGTGCCCTTGCTTTAGGAAAACAAACAATATTGAAGGATGCTTCCCATAAGCCTGTCTGTTGCCTTTTTCCTTGACAATTCATTAGCTGCTAAGAAAATGTAAATTGGCCCTTTGGAACTATTATTTCAACAGCCTTATGCTGGAATTTTGCTTTGAAAGTGCTACAGAATGCAAAGTTAACTTACGTGGATATCATTTGGCATATTTTGAGCTTTTGTGTTTATTTTCTGTGTCAGTGGTTCTCGGAGAAAACTAAAAAAGGAAAAAGCTGTTTAATACATCTTGGGCAAGCCCGTGTTCTCTTTGCCTTGTTTTCGACAGTGAGCTAACAGGCTCGTTTTGTAACTTTGGTGTAGCTGTTCACAGTCATTGTTCGTGATTACAGTTGCATCTGGATTATTACTTTTTGTATGTAACAAGATCTTAAAACTCAAAAGGATATCTCAGCATTTATAAATCACCACACAACAGCGTTATATCTGATTTTAATGGTTGTATAACGAGATGAACTTTGGTAAGATGGCTTCTGGTAAAATATTTTTAATGAGGAAGAAGATTTTTTTTTTTTGTTGGCTGTTGTCACTGGTGCTTTTAGTGTTGCAGCTTGATTTAGAAGTCACAGTGATGTTTCCTAAGCCAAAATTGCTTTCTGTTCTTCTTCGGTCATGACTGTACAAAAAATACTATCTTTTTGTTAATGAAGCATCAGTGTTAGAAGTGCGCTGTGCTGAAGTGTGAAAATGCCGTGAAACTGTCACCGGGGCAGTCCTTGAGCCATGCTGGGTTTCCTTGTGTGTTTGTTTCTCTTTTTGTATGTGCCTTTTTTTTTTCTTCTGTCTAATTCTTTTGAATATCCTCTAACTTTGACCTGTCTAGTTTTCTTTCTTTTCCTCTTTTTTCAAACAAGACCGAGGCACTGGGTTCTTTCAAGCCAAGCTGGGAAAGGTCTTCCCAATAGGAGTATTTGTGTGCTATTTAAACAGAACCCAAAGTGACCTGGGAACGGGGTCACTTGTAATCCAGTCTTTCTTTCTAAGAAGTGTGTGGAAGAATTCTACCAGTGCTTTATTGCTTTTAAAAGTAAAAACAAAACTCCACAAAACCTTAGCTTATTTTAATTGTATGGATGCTTGTTAGAGAGGGCAAAGCTACAACACAAGGGAAGTGACAGGCAGTTAGGCCTGACTTTTGGAGCTGGGCTGGGGAGACGTATGAGTGCTGTGTGGTGGGCCAGTGCATGGGCAACATTGGTGCTGGGCCTGGCACTGTGCTGGCTAAGGGTATCTCTGGGACGTAAAGTCACTTGTCTCACTTCTTATCATAGAATCATAGAATGGTCTGGGTTGCAAAGGATCTCAGATATCATCTGGCTTCAACCCCCCTGTTATAGGCAGGGCTACCCCCACCAGCTCAGGCTGCCCAGGGCCCAATGCCCCTGGCCTACCTGCACCTCCAGGGATGGGGCACCCCCAGCTTCTCTGGGCGGTCTGTTTGCTCTGACTTCTTATTTGTGCAAATCTAAAAAGAAGTTAGAAGTATATAGTGAAGGGAATTGAAGCTTGCAGTTATCCCTTAATCTTTTGGTAGCTAGGATAATTGGAGTTATTTTCCTCTAGATTTGAGGATTTCAGTGTTCACTTGAATACTGTTATGTAGGGTGATCCCTGGGTGACCTTCAGGCCAGGGTAACCATCTGTATACATAACCATTCTCCTGGGAACTGTGTTAAAGGAGGTTATTTGGCACTCTGGGAAATTTGTCCATGCACCTCTGGTTTATGGCACCTTGCAGAGGATGCTTAGCAGAAAAATGAACAGCCTTAGTATTCCAGTTATCTGGTGTGACAGAGTAGGGTGTGGTGATGACAGTAACAGAAAGGAAATACAGTGTTTTATTTTAGGAATGTTATTGTGTAGACTCTGATGTCTCTTGCACCAGGGAGTTAAGGACGTTCAGGGGCATTGCAATAAGAATTATACGATCAGGCACTAAAAGATCACATTATTGCTGGGCGCTGATGTGAGAGACAGAGCAGTCTCAAGAGCACTCTAAAAGTAAATATGAAGCTGGTCATACTAGGAACATTTGTGTAAGGTAATCCCATCAGGTTTTCTTCTGCTGACTGTATGTGGGAGAAGGGAGCTGAAGGAGGCTGTTTCTGCTGGGAAGCCAAATATTCAATATGTGCCGTAACGATCCTTTAATTTGAGTGTAATGAGAATGTGATACTGGCAGTGGCTTAAGTAGGTAACCCAGAGGAATCTCTGTAAGGATTTCATCATGATTAACTCACTTGTCATTATCTGTGTTATCATATTAATGGAGATTGAGCATTGCAATTTACCAACATACAGGATAGTAAATAACTAGCAAGCCTTCTAACAAGGAAGATCTGTCACTGCATGAGAATTAGGATCAGCAAAGCAAACGACATGACTTGATGTCATTTCTGACCTAATGTTTCTGCAAGCTTCAGAGAAATGCTTTAATTCCCATGCAAACCAGAGCATGTGCATCAATGTTATACAGTTTTAAATCACCCCTCTCTCATTTTACAAATGCTCAAACAGTTAACTTGCTGGCAGCGGAGTTCAGAGGCTGTTTCCCATGACAGCTGTTTGGAACTGGGCTTGATGGTGGGGCTGGAGCAGCAGGCTTCTGGCAGGTTTGCACCAGGTCCTGGCAGCCTCAGGGAGCCAAGGCAAGGGAGCAGCCACATAAGCTCAGCAGATCCTGCGTGCTGAACCACGCAGCTGGTGCTGTACTTGGTTTCGTGTTGTCTGCAAGCTGAAGAATGTGGAAAATGCAGGTTACATATTAGAGGAAGGCAGAGACCCAAAGTTCATAGGTTTTGGACACGCAGCAATTGCCAGCAGTTGGTCTGCTGTGGTTTAAGCTTATTATGTTCGGTATGGTTTCACTTATGTTTTCTCCTTTTTCCTGCTCACTATGTTTTCTATTCCACTGGGCCTTGGGACACTCAGACTCGCAAAGCATGCTCTGCCCTTGGTACAGTCCCTGATTGACTGAGACTTTGATTGCCTCCTGAGGCTCCATATAAGATCAGTATAATTACGAATGCTTAACAATAACCAACTTCTTAATATTGCCATTGTTGTGTTACTTTGCACTTTAAGAATATTCTTTCACTGAAAGCAATAGCATGTTTTTGTAACTTAGAATATAGTTGTAGTTCACGGGCATGGTGGAATCACCACTAGGGAAAAATAAAACTTAAGTGGATGTGCAAGCAGACTGCAAGCCAAGCACCTGATGGGAAACACTTGGGAAAGAAAAGGATTCAGGCAGCTTGCAGAAAGGACATGTTCTCATTCCCAAGTTTGAATTAAAACCTATCTCCAATGTTGCAGTAGTTTTCATTTGAATGTGTGATTTCACACGAGTCTGGAAGTGACATGTTGGAAAATAAGCGTGTCATCTTCCAGTTTGAACAGCCTTTGTGTTCCGTAGAGAGTGTTGTAGGCTTTCACACCCCAGGATAATCCTTTCCAGGAAGTGAGGAAGAGTAGGAAAAATCAGCAGTCTGGAGAGAATTTGTAAAAGCACAAAGTGACTACTGCAGCTTTAATTTCATTAATAAACATCAAAGCTAAAAAAAACTGGGCTTGGGATGCTTTAGGGAAACCTATCACTAGTTTTCTAGAAGAAAAGCAACTCAGAGCATTCAACAGCCTCTCTGTGTAAACCATTTCTGGGAAAAGACCCTTTGGCTCCATTGGTTGTGCCCTAAGTGGGAAAAGTGGTGATTGTAGAGCATAGTAAACTGTAGTGAAATAGAAATACTTGATTGACAGCCAGCCTGCTAAATTGTACTGGGGTATTGATCTTGGCATAATTTCCTATTGTTGTGTGCATAAAGAGCAGGTGTATTATTCATACAGTATTTCAGAGTGTGTGTGTTGTGATCCTCCATTATTATAGCGATGTTACCAGAAGGGTTACAAAATTGTTACCTAATGTAGTAATGGAGTATAATTATTGAGTAGTAATTTCAGTTTGTTCAATTGCCGTAGGAAGTTGCAGTTGTGTGACAGGGGTTCTTGAGACAGTGACCTACAGGACACCTCAGTGGCAGGGCTTTCTTGGACCTGCAGGCCCTGGAGACCTCAAGATTCATGATGTGGAGGCAGTCCAGATGGCAGGGCTGCCTGGAGACACTGCAGGCTTTGTTTCTTCACAGGTCAGTAGCCAAGCTGGCAGCAAACCTGGCAGGCTTTCGATAGAACCTGCTCCTCTGGCAGCCAAGTCATATATTGATCACCACACGGTTGTCTGTTCTATTGCTTTCTTTTGTTTTGACCACAAATTCTGGTTTGGGTGCCTAAAAACTTTCCAAGCAGAATTTCATTTAATTCAAAATTCAAGAATTTTCCACAGAAGTTCCTGGTTTTACTGTATCAACATTGTGCCCAAATCTCTCTCCCATGCAGTTTTATCTTATTTTTGTCTTGGGCAGCTGTGTACTCCATAGGGAACTGCCACTTCCAAAAGTCGCTGCTGATCTATTTGGAGGTAAAGTGAAAGATGAAGATGGGATGTTATGCTTTCTGTACAGACTTGTCTCTTGTCTGACACCAGAATGCTTCTGGCCCTTTGCTGTAGGATTGACTTCCTTAACAAAAGCTAACCCTCAGTTTCCATATATATATTACCCCTTCTCTGCATTTCTCTCTCTCTTTTCTTTATTTATTTATCTATTTATTTATTTTTGTCAAAATGGATGTTGGAAGTGGAGGAATTTATTGATTGATGAGGGGAGAAAAATACCCAACTGACATTGGACTAAAACTTGTGCTACAAGAAAAAAGTGATTGGCAACATGTTTCAAACAGACTTCAAGATGATGATATCAATGATGATTGTTTGACAAAGAAAATGATTGTATCAGTGAGCAAAGTGTGTGCTTCTTTAGACTTTGCCAAAGAGATTAACGTTAAGACATGAAGATACTATAATTATAGTTTGTTGTAGCAGCTGTATTTAAAATCCATTCTTACTTCCTCAGTCATTATTATACCTATACAAATTAAACCTGATGTATACTTGTAACAAGGTGTTGGAATTCTGGGTACCTTCCTTTGGTCTCTGTATTTGGAGAATATGGAGTGGTGGATTATAGAGGAATTGAAGCTTTCATGGAATTAACTAAGGTTGCAAAAGAGCTCTAAGATCACATTTCTGGGCTCCCCAGTATAAAAAGAGACAGGGATCTCTTGGAAAGAGTCCAGCGCAGGGCCACAAAGATGGTGAAGGGCCTGGAGGATCTCCCCTATGAAGAAAGGCTAAGTGAGCTGGGTCTCTTTAGCCTTGAGAAAAGAAGACTGAGAGGGGACCTCATCCAGGTTTATAAATATCTGAGGTGTGGGGGACAAAGTGGCGAGGCCAGACTCTTTTCAGCAGTGTGTAGAGACAGGACAAGGGGGAACGTCCAGAAACTACAGCATAGGAAGTTCAGTACGAATGTGCACAAGAACTTCTTTACGGTGAGGGTGACAGAGCAGTGGCACAGGCTGCACAGGGGGGTTGTGGAGTCTCCTTCTCTGGAGATATTCAAGACCCGCCTGGACGCCTACCTGTGCGACCTGGTGTAGGGAGCTGCTTTGGCAGGGGATTGGACTCGATCATCTCTTGAGGTCCCTTCCAACCCCAATGATTCTGTGATTCTGTATGATTCTGTGATTTCTTTGATACATTTGTTCATTTGGTTGTGACTTCTGTTCCATCATATAAACCTTAGAGTTGGAAGGGACCTCTGAAGATCATCTAGTCCAACTCCCCTGCAGTGAGCAAGGATACCAGAGCTAGATCAGGTTGCCCAGGGCCTTCTCCACCCTTGCCTTGAAAGTCTACAGGGACGGGGCATCAGCCACATCGCTAGGTAACCTGTTCCAGTGCAATAAAGCATTTTTCCTTACTACTCCGAGCAACAGTAATTCATAAACTCCAATTAAACTACGCAGATTTTAAAGATGTCTACAGCGTCAGTCATGACATGAGAAGAAATGAAACGTATTGGTTTAGATAGCAGTTTGTATTATTCTTTGGGAGCTGAAGGGAGCAATGGCGACCTCGTGAGTTTGGGGGCTGCAGCTGTGGGGGTCATCAGGATGCGGAGCAGTATGAGGGCAGCCAGAGGGCAGAGCTGGAAGTGTCAACATGCTGAAAGCAGATTGCTTCTGTTTTCAATTGATGTCATACCAGGTGCTTGCTTTATGAAACAGAGCCTGCCAAGAAATCTGTGTTCTATGTATAAAAATTGTTTATTTTTTCCAGCAACAGAAAACATAGCTAGTACTTGAGATGGGTAGCAAATAGCTCTAAGAGTATGGATTATTGTTGTAGTTGCCTGTTCTCGACTCGTAGGATTGAACATATGTTAAACTAAAAATGGCTTTGGAAACAGGTACTAATTTTTCTTGCTCTGAAAAAAAGAAAAAATAGACAAAGAAAGAAGCTCAATTTGCACATTTCTCAGGTGCTGTTTTCCATTTTACACACAATGATTTTTACTGCAGAGTGCTTGGCTGTTTAAACAACCTGTATGTTTTCAGGAAATTAGAGTTTCTGCTAATGTGTTTGAGTTCAGAGATTTAAAGTTGCTTTTGAAGCAGGTTGGCATTGTGTAAATGTACTGGTGTTGTCCTTGCAATTATGATTTCCCTGTTTTGTACTGTGGTTAACTGTGGGATGGTAGAGGTATATTCACAGAAATAATGCTGTTTGCTGTATTTCAGGGCAGAGAGGTGCTGTGTGGTGGGATGCTGAATTCAGCAAACTCTCGGGGTTCTGGGATTGCAGCAGCATATTGTGCTTTAAAAACAAGCAGCTTGAGTGCTCTGCAGAGCCTCTGGCAGTGTGACAGCATAGCTTGTTCTTCCTTGCTCTTTAGAGGATGCGGCTACTTGAAACAACATGGAAAGCAGTATTGGTGACAGAGCAAGGTAGAAGGGTTGTAGTAGCACGTTTTTCTAAGCATTATCACACCACGTGAGCTCTGCAAAATTCCCTTAGCCATTTACATTGTGATCCTTAATGGCAAAAAGGATAGGAAAACAGAAATTTCATGGAACACGTACACCCATGTTGAGAGGATTATGCTTCAAAGCAGAGGTAGAGATGGTACTGTCAAGTGCCTCATGCCCAGTATGCTTTTCCTGTGGATCAGATCATGCCCATGAAATGGAAAGTATACATCATAGTGAATTAGGCAAAGGAGAATTTACAGTTCCTCTTTAATTTTGAATACATCAATAAATACCTTTTATTTTATTTTTCCTGCTATGTGGCTGGTTTGAAAGGGAGGTTTTCATTAGATTAGCAGTGTTGGAATCTTTGTACATCTTTCCATAGATCATATTGTGTATGTCCATTAATGTGACTGTATACTACGGATTCTACAAGTCTGCTAAAAATAACTGCCCATACATTTTTTACTTTCAGCTTTTTGAAAATGATGTCTTGCTGATAATATATAGTCTCTGTATAATGTGATAGTTCTTCAATACTCTTCTTGACATCTCCACATTAGCATGTACTTCATACAATTTTCACGTGAAATTTTGCTATCAGTTATCTTTCTAGTTTACTGCTGACACTTGATACGTAAATCTTATTTGTGAAATTTGTCCTTCATCTCTCAGCTACAGTTAAGCAGTGAAGATCATCAGAAATAAATAAGTTTTTTTTTGTCTCGTTTATAAAAAAAAAAAACCTACTATACCATGGATAGAATGACTTTGTGTTGCCTTTCAAAACTTAAATATGAGCATAGTTAATTTGTCTTCCATGATGACTTGTTATTCCTTTATGATGTAGGTCTGAACAGAAACTGGAAGGAAAATAGCCTTTCTCTCTCTGATTTTCTTCTTAAACAGTTCATACCCTATGAAAATGAACACTGCTGTCCTTTGTGACGTTCCTACAAGAGGATAAGTACAATTGGGTCATCCAAGAGCTGTAGATGGACCATGACCTATTCAGACAGGAGCCTGTGTGTGTTTGCCAGCAAGTCCTCTCTGCGCACAACAAACCTACTGTTTTAGCAAGTTAAACAAAATCTGAGGACAAAATCTCTTGTGTAGAAGTTTCTTGAGAACATTAATTTATTTGTATGAATATTTATAAGAAGGCCCAAGGAGATACAGGAAATCAACTGTAGAGATGCTTGTTGTTAGAAGAAGAGTGTGTTATTAACTTAATGCACTAATCAGCAGGAATATTTCAGAAGTGCTGTTCTTGGTACATAACCAGACAGTGAGTGGCTGGAACAAGTGAGTGGAAGTGCTACATCCCTTACCAGGGAGGAGCTGCCTTCTGGCTTAGAGTTGTAGTGTGATGTGAGTGAAATACTACTTACAGGCATCAAACCAGAAAAGGATAAGTGGGTTCATTATGGTCAGGGATTCTGAGACACTTCAGAAAACGAAGGTTGGGCAAGAGAAGTTCTATTGCCATTTGTAGGGGAATATTGTGCACGTAGTCAAAAGTGGAGACTTGGTCTCAGGCTGATATGCGTCAAAGCAGCATTATCTTCCCCTGACTGCTCTTCAACCTTAGCCCTACTCACCCTTTAAAGGAAGAAAAATCCCTTTTTCAATCCAGATAGACATTCATCTACAGCAGCTCCCCAGCTGTAGCACTGCTGCCCGCTCCGATCTCACTTCAGTCAGACCACAACTCTGACCCTCCTTACCCACTGAGGCTTTTGCCACCTTCTGCATTCCAGCCTGCAATTACCTCGGGAGGTGTTGAATAACAAGGAGGAGATTGCTTTTATGTCTTACAGCATGATTCCCACCAAATGTCATCTTCAGGAATCAAGAAGCTATCACCTCCCTGCAATACAGAGAGCAGAACTATGAGGCAAGGGCCTGCAGATCTCTGCTTTGCCCTCCCGGCTGCCAGTGCTATTCTGCTGTGACGCTGGTGGACAGGGTGGGTGGGCTGATTTAATTCCTCGTGGCTGCTCTCTGTGACTGTCCTGGCCTGCAAGTTGCAAAGGATGCCCAGCTGGAGCTGGGCTGAGTGGATGTGGTCTTGAGAGCCCTACAGCTGCCAGCCATCTGCTTACGTTTCTCCACATCTCTGTGATTTTTGTATCCTTGATATGTCTGGGACATTTCACAGGAACACAGAGCAAAGAGCTGCAAATTTTTGTTTTTTTTTTTCTCCATCAAGACCAGCTTGGGTTGTGTTTGTCATAGAAGAACTTGAATCCTTAAGGGCCCTGTTTCTCAGTTGTTGGCACCTTTTTGATAATCATCATCACAGGTGACAGCATTCTTCTCTAGCCCTGTTTCCTGGAGTCCTGCCAATAAGAGGAAAAAACAAAGCAAGTCTCAAATCTCTAGGACGTGATCTAAGGAAGAAGGAAAAACCTGAAGTTGCAGTGTGAACAGTACTGGGGAAGTTGTGCTCAACTAATCTAATAGCATCAGTGGAGATGTTTAGAACTGTTAGATGGGATCCTTGGCAGCCTGGTCTAGTGGGTGGTAACCTTGCCCACAGCAGCAGTGCTGGAACTAGATGAACCTTAAGGTCACTTCCAGCTTATGCCATTCTGTGAATTACTGGTTGGTTAGATGAGAGGAGAGCAGTGGCTGTTGACTTCAGCAAAAGTTTTGAAGTTTTCTCTTATGACGTCCTCATATGTAAGCTCAGGAAATGTGTTAGATGAGTGGACAATGAGGTGAGCTGAGAACTGTCTGACTGGCAGAGCTCAGAGCATCGTGATCAGTGGCTCAGAGCCTAGTTGGAGACCTGTAGCTATCAGCATTTCCAAGGGGTCAGTCAATACTGGGTCCAGTCTTGTTTAACATCTTCAGTGAGCTGGATGAAGGGATAAGAATGCGCTCTTAGCGAGTCTGCTGATGGTATGAAGCTGAAAGCAGTGGCTGACACACCAGAAGGCTGTGCTGTCATACAGACCTGGACAGACTGCAGAGTTGGGCAGAGTGGAACCTGACATGGTTCAGCAAGGGCAGGTGTAGAGTCCTATACCTTGGGAGGAGTAACTGTATGCCTCAGTCCAGGCTGTGGGCTGACCTGCTGGAGAGAAACTCACTGGAGAGGAACATGGATGTCCTGGTGGGCAACAGGGTAGCCATCAGCCAGCGGTGTGCCCTGGTGGACAAGAAGGCCAATGGGATCCTGGGATGCATTAAAAAGAATGTGACTAGTAAGTCAAGGGGAGTAATCTTTCCCCAGTACTCTGCTTTACACATCTGGAGCACTGTGTCCAGATCTGTGCTCCTCAGTTCAAAAGAGACACGGAGCTCCTGGAGAGTCCAGCAGAGGGCCATAAAGATGATTAGAGTTCTAGAGACCCTCTCTTATGAGGAAAGACTGGGGAAGAGAGGACTGAGAGGGGTTATTTTCAGTATATAGAAATATCTCAAGGGCAGGTATCAAGAGAATGGGGCCAGACTCTTTTCAGTGGTGCACAGAGATGGGATAAGAGACAGTGTGTGCAAACAAACACAGAGTTCCATCTGAATATGGGGAAAAACTTATTTCCTTTGTTAGTGGCAGAGCAATGATAAAGGTTGCTCAGATAAGTTCTGGGATTTAAGTCTCTGAAGATATTAGAAACCTGTCTGGGCACAAACCCCAAGAGATAGAGCATCTCTTTCTTCAGACTTGTCTGTTAGAAGTTTAACTCAGTGGGTTGAAATCATTTTGCCGACCTGTCACCCTGAGTCTCACAGTGAAATGTTCGTTTCCTCTTAGTCATATATTTCTATCACCTTGTAAACTGATTAATGCATTTCATCAACATTTGTATGGGATTATTCACTCACAGCTCTTTTCCAGATGTTGTCTAATATCAGATAATAAGGTATTTAGCTGCTATGAGATGAGGATTCGTATAATGTTAGCTCATCTCCTAAGTTTGACTTTGAAGGACCTTGTTTACCCCCTCTTTGGCTTGATGTACAAACTTTGAGCTATTCTAATTGTGCCTATGCATTTTGCACAAGGATACAGAAAAAAAAACCAGCTACAGCCTGTCCTTAGTATTATTCCTGCTATCCTAATCAAAAGGAGAAAAAAAATCAAAGGCATGCCAAAAAGCTTTTCTTAATATCACAAAACTTTGGATTGGTCCTTATTATTGTTGGTATGTTTGTGTTAAGTATTTATTTTGTCATGTTTAAAATTTGCTTCTGATGATTATGTCCTAATATGAATCTGTTTTTAGCAAAAAATGCATGTTAACTTTAAGCACGGTAATTAGGTTTAGCAAGCATCAACAGTTTTTTCGACAGATGAGATTATTTATCTCCTTAAAAATAAAGATGTGAATTCTGTAACCCTATGTTAATATGACATTAGACTTACATACATGAAATCCTGGAAAGAGTAATAGTAAATGGTGCTGAGTCCTGTCCACTCTGGATCTTCAGCCAGTGCTGCAAGATTAAAGCTGAAGTCAATGGGGAAAAAAAATCCCACTTTTTTTACTCAAAATACTATTACCTACTGCTATGTTGTCCTTGAATTTGACAATAGCATGTTATTATGATAAGGACGAATATTTCTGAAATTGATAAATGCAGTCTTCAGTTAACACCAAGTTAAACATAACATTTTAAAGATGTTATGCATATTAGTCTTGGTGTACTGTGTATAATTGCTCATTCTTTCTTGCAAGATAGCTCATTTATGTAATTTTCCAATAATCTTAGGTCATTCACTTTAAAGGATTTAGCTCTGCTCTCTTTGAAAGCAATGACAGAACCCCTACTGATTTTGACATTAAAATCTAAGAGTTCTGAAAGAATGGTTTATAATCTGTACCAACTTGTGTGGCTTTTTCTTCTAGAAATTTATGGTGTTGAGTGTTGATCCTTAGGGATTTCAACATAATGTATTTTGGATAAAGAATAACTTCTCATGCAGTTTGCCCTCTGCCAGGATGGCAAGCTGCTGTAACACATTAATTCTTAAGGAAACTTCCTTCTCAAGAAAAACCCCACTATAAATGAATGTGAAAAAGACTTATAAATTAATTGGGATGACACCAGTTACTCTACTGAGTAACTCTTCCTTTCAGATATATTTTAACCCATTGTTTTTATGCATTTCTCTTTTGAGAAATTTTCTTTTTTCTCAGGTGACCCTCCATGCCTGAAAAAAAATAATTACTATTGCACTTCCAGTAAAAGGATATTAGAATAGTTACTTCAATCAAATACTAGTGAAGTGGTTACTAAGTGTTCATTGAAGCAAAGAAATGAACCTTCTGTTTATTATGAGCAGCCAGCTATTCCAGTAGGAAAATAAATGCATTATTCTGTAAGAACAGGCTCCACAGGTTTTCAAATAAATGAATGAAATATAACATTAAGTACCTTGTTATAAAATCAGAAAACCAGGTTCTAGCTGTCAGAATTTAGATACTGCACTCTTTTCTACTGCTGCTCCAGTGGTATGCACGGTAACTGCTCAAAGCTTACTCTTTGTTCTTGTGCGAATCATCTCCTGGCTGAGTTGAGGATTTGTCTATGTTTTTCACATTTCACTGAACCATAGGGGTTGGAAAGGGACCTCTGGAGATCATCTTGTCCAGCCACCCTGCTAAAACAGGTCCCTATGGTTCGTTGCACAGCTAAGCATCCAGGCAAGTTCTGAGTATCTCTTCACACCTGCTCTTTTATAAATGTTGGTGAGATCCCCTCTCAGTTTTCTCTTCCCTAGGTTAAACAGTCCCAGGTCTCTTAACCTTTCCTCGTAAAGGAGATGCTCCAGGCTACTGTTCATCTTCGTAGTCCGCTTCTGAACTCAATCCAGGAACTCCATGTCTCCCTGAACTGAGATTTGTACACACTCCAGATGTGTAAAGCAGAGCAGGGCAGAATGGAGAGGGAAGATCACCTCCTTCTGCTGGTCACACTCATTTTAGAATCATGTTTGATCCTAACTACTTCTGCAGTTCTTCCAAGTTTTCTCTGCTTATTGTTGGAGATTTGCACTGCTGAAGTGTAACATTTGCCCTGATAAAGCAACACACTTTTTTCTGTTCTGTTCTTGGCTTTTTGTCTAATCAGTAATGTGGTCATTTTTAGTGTCCTGGTTTTAGTACTGTCGAAACAGAGAATAATAAGTAAGGATATAATGCCATGGGTCCTGGCACTTGCTAAGTATCAGGAGGATAATAATGCACTTTACACGTTGAAGTGAATTCTTGTCTTTGTCCATTTATTTTCTGAATATTGTAAACTAAGTAAAAAAAAAAAGTCAGATCATGTAATGAGTCTTTACATGAAAATTCATTGTTATTTTTCTTCTTTTCTTCTTTTTTTTTCTCTTGTGGTAGTGATGGCTGGCACGTTTTTCTGCTTATCATTTTAACATCCATCCAGATATTTTATTTTCAGGAAAACCTCCCCATAGGCTTTTCTTATTAGGAAAAAAATTAAAGAAGTGCAACTCTGACATCCTTGCATCACATGCAGTAAGAAATGTAATTTTAAAAAGTCTATACACGTATTATAATGAAGCAATAAATTATTGAGTCGATGCCAATGCCAAAGATGGTACTGACAGCACATGAGGTGATCAATATTTCTTTCTTGTATTTTGTCTTGTTACAATTCTGTTCTGCCACGGCATGTGATCTTCATCTTTTCTGATTAAGGAACTTACCGAGTGATCTAAACACAGCGTAAAAATGTTCATGTTGGATGTGGAAACAAGTGTGATTTTCTTAGTCTTCTTCTTCAGTAAGGATTTGATCAAGTAGTGGAAGAATGGGAGGAAGATCCCATACTTCCTTTAAGAAACTGGTATGTCTGGTGAAACAGAAATGAAAGAAAGTGTGCAAAGATTGGAAGAAAAGATAATAATACATCTGGTTATCTAAGTGTTGTCCATACTCTGCCTGAGTAGATGTGGTTTCTTGATGCTGTCCATGGAGAAAACCTTATGTATCTCTTATAGGCCAATTCATTTGAAAGTTTATTTGGAAATACTGCTTTTTTTTGTTTGTTTTACTGTGATTCATGTAGAGAAAATTACAATATAGGGTGCTTCTTGCTAATTTCCTACATCTGTTGTGGCTAATCTCTAGCTTCCTGATAAACATACAACCATGAGATGTTATCTGAAAAGAATGTTGTTGGCAACTGGATGTCATGGTCAAGGACTCGTTGCTAAAGTATTGCAGTTTCTCAATAGGTATAAGCAAGGTTAATTGCATTCTACTTTTTTTCTTTTTTTTCTTTTTGGTCTGTTACAGCACTGCAGTCTTAAGCCCATAAGAAATAGATTGAAATTGTAACATATGAAGGGATATTGCAAGCTTTGTTTCATTGAGTGAAAATGGCATAAACAGGGAGCATCTGTCATGTTTTTAAACTCAACAGTTCTGGTGTTTTTCTCATTATTCAAATTGCCTTTAGATAGTCCTATGTTTTTCTATCATATCTTGCAGCTATATGTGAAGTATAAAATACTGAGATGCTAAAAAAAATAATTAGATGTTCAGTTGTTTGTAACACTAGAAGACATTAGGAATAACAAAATACTTACATGGTATGTATGTGAATGCCATATATTTTGCCAGTTCTTGGCAATAGTACCTTATTTTAAGCAGTGTTTTTGTTTCCTGGATTACTCTGTGAAACATAGGTGCTTTTTCTAAGACAAGCTTTGAGGCTTGGAATTTGAGTTATGGAAGCAATGTATACTCTTGAGTTGACAGTCTGTAAATATATGTTTATCTTAAGACAAGTAGCTATCCTAGTTATGGCTGTCCTATTTTTAAATTCTAATTAAAAAAAAGCTGTGCTGACTTGCATATAGCATAAAATTGGCTTCTTTCTTTTTGTAGAGAGAGGTGGCAAGGAATTTTTCCGGAAGGGCTAAATATATCTTGTTTTTTTGACCTTGATTCTCTTTTATCACTATTTTTGGTAAGCTGGACAAAATCAGTTACATTAATATTCAGTGTCTGAACGTCAGGTGTGGTACCAGCCCAGTCTTTGTCCTTCAGTCCAAGAGCACTTGTGCCTCTCTGTGTACTCTGTATACATTTTTAATCCAGTGTTTTGTTACTTAGTGTGCAGAGGAAGCACTTACACAACACAGAGTTTGTATAAACATACTTGCATTGCTTACATGGTTAGATTTTAAGTGTAATTTCTGTCTTTTTTGCTTCTCCTCAGAATTCCTGAACTTCAGTCAGGGGAAAACGTCTAATGCAATTACTGACCCTCTTCTTTTGAATAAAGAAATATTACAATTTGCTCTGTAAAATCACTACCAATATAATAATAATAACAATAATCCCTCCTTTGGATTCATGCCAGAGTCCTTAAATCTTTACCTTTTTGTTCTCACGCCTGAAATCTTCACTTATAAATGGACATTCACCTCTATGCGTGCTACAATTTCTTTCTCTGTTCTCTCTCAGCTTTCCAGTCTAGCTGGAAAGTACATAACTTCTTTCATTATTCCTATACTAGCTTCTTTTTACGTCATTTAGCTGCCACTTCTCAAGGTGCATCACATCTGCACTTGTATTTACCCTTTTGTTTCATTTCTTTTAGTTCTCCATTTCATTGTCATCACACTGCCTAAGTGTTTTCTGTTCTATTATTTCTTAGGGATCTGTGCTCCTTCCACTCTGCTGCTTTGATTCAGTCCTTCAGCTTGTGTCAGAACTTCCTGCTAATGGCAATATACAATATGTTGCCATTTAAAATTTTACGTATTTTGCAAAGCCCACTTAGGGTAATTACTATGTAGTAATCTAGTAAAATTTTTTTTGTGTGTGTTGAAAGCAACAATTTAACTCGACCAAGCACATGACGTTTGAAAATGAAAGGTCTTTTGAGGTAGCTGGCTGCCAAGTGTCACATCCTGGGAATGAGATACAGTCAACACCTGTCTTACATTCACCTGCTGGCTGTCATTCACACCTGAGCAGCTGACCTCGTATTTTTGGCACAGGGACTCATTGAGGAGTGGCCCCAGTGCCCCTTTGTTGGTGGGTAGGGGCTGCCCGAAGGATCTGTTCTGTTTAAAGGTGAAGTGATAAGGTGCAGTCCCCAGCCATGGTGTAACACTGCTGCTCCTTGTGTCAGGCATCCCCTTATGCCCCTAAGACATTCTAGGAGCGGGTAGCAAGGCTGTGTTCCCAGTTAGTCTGACATAAATATAAACAGTTTGATGTAGAAGTGAAGTCAACACTGTGTCAGTGTTCGAGATACTGTCCTGTACCTTGATCCTCCTGTTATGTGACCATGCTTCTCTCCTGCTCCTTATGGGATGAAGCATGCAGTCCAACCTGTCACATAAATACTGCTACATTTCACCATCCTAAATTGTTGCTATGGTAATTCCATTGATAAACACTGAGTCATAGAATGGTTTGAGTTGGAAGGGGCCTAAGTTAAGATCGCCTAGTTCCAACCCCCTTGCTCTAGGCAGAGGCACCTCCCTTTAGACCAGGGCTGATCAAAGCCTGGTCTTGAATGCTTTCATGGAGGGCGTATCCACAACCTTGCTCGCAACCTGTCCCAGTGTCCAGTGTCTTACCACTTGCAGTAACAAATTTCTTCCTAATATCTAGCCAGAATCTACCTTCTTGCAGTTTAAAATAATTTCTCCTCATCCTGTTGCTACTTACCCTTATAAAAAGTCCCTCTCCAGCTTTCCTGTATGCCTCCTTTGGAAACTGAAAGACCACTGTAAGGTCACCTCCCTGCAGCCTTCTCTTCTCTAGGCCAAAGAGCCCCATTTTTCCTAGCCTGTCCTTGTAGGAGAGGTGCTCCAGTTATTTCTGTGGCCCTACTCTGGACCTGCTCCAACAGCTTCATGTCCTTTTTGTGCTGGGGGTCCCAGAGCTGGATGCAGTACTCCAGGTGGGGTGTCATGAGAGTAGAGGGGCAGAATCACCTCCTTTTTTTTTTTTTTTTTTTGTTTGCCATGTCAGATTCACTCCAGCATCAGAAATGTTTCTTTTTCTTCTTCACTTTGTCTACAGAAAACCACTTTGTCTCATTCATCAGTGCTTGCCCTGAGCATTGCTGTTCCCGTCATGCTACTGGACATGACTCTTGTCGGTCTGACAGTGCCTCCAGAGATGAACCTGGCAGCTGTGCCTCTGCCAAAAAGTACTGCTCAAAGGGCTTTTTGTCAGTTGATGTGATGCTTGCTCGTAAACTATGACTAACATTGCCTCTTAAAACAATAGGTATGTTTATTTTATGAGCCATATGGCCCAAGCTGGCCTACTGCTATATAGGTGTGAAAGAAAGTCTGGGTAAATGTAATTACTTCTGAGGGCTGAGCTCCACAATGAAAAAGTTTCTATGGTAATGTGATTACTGGATTGTGATTTATATACTTCCTCAGGTTAATTCTGTTTTTATTTTTGAAAAACAATGGTTTCAGGAAAAAAAAATCCAGTTCTAAGTAATTAGTTCTACTAAACTATTGTTCTGTATATTATACCTAAAAGTAAATTTGAAATATGTGGCTGTTAGAAGCAGAGAGATTCACCTGAGGGTTTTGCTGATGGATCACTGGAAGCTTGTGAATATGCATCTTTCTGTTCTTGTGAGGTCTCTGCAGAATACTTAATAGAATCTGAATTAGTAATCCTGACTAATGAGAAAGAGCCTTTGTAGTCCCTTCAAAACTTCATAGCTGTTAAAAATGTTACATGTACAAAACAGTAGGAAAGAACCTTTCAGATGAATAAAAGATGTAAATATAGCTGGATTATCAGTTTCCCTTTATAGGGGCTTTCACTCAGTGAAATGGTGATAGTGGTAGGCATGACTCATGGTAATCAAAGCTATATTTTCTATGAGCACCATTTTCTTAAATTATGATTTGATTAAAAAAAATAAATTGTTTTCCTATAGTTCTACTGTGGGCTTCTTGATGAGGCAGTAAGCAAACTGCTGGGTGACTGCTCTTGGGGAAGTAATGCAGGGATTGTGCTCAGAGGGTGCTGCTGCTCGGGTGTTTTAAACACAATGCAGGTCTGCCTTTGTGTGCCCTTAATCTAGTGGAGTAATGCGTCAGTATGCACTGACTTGGTATACTGAGGTCTGATAGGTAATTTTATGGACTTGTTTTTAGCAGAGCCTATTTCTTATCTGAATGTGATGCATCTTAAGCATTTTTCTTACAATTAGTGATCACAGATTAGGTCAGATAAGATTAGATAACGCACATTTATCATACGAATCATGCAGAGCCTGCAGTTTCTTTCTTCTGACACAAATATCCAATATGAGAAGAAGATGCAGTGCAGTACAAGCAGTGACAAAATGAGTATATCAGGGAACATACACCCAAGCATGTTTCTCAGTTTAGCTCAGTTTAGAGGGACCCATGTGCAAACCAGGAGAATCCGAAGATGGCTGTGAGCTCTGTCCTGATTTTTACCTTACAACAAGCTGACAAAATGATACGTGATGCTAAAAGGTGGTTATTTTTGGCAACTTGTATCGATTTCCTATTCACACAGCAACTGGTGGCAACTAAAAATAATCCCGTTTTAGTACCAGCTAGGAATCTGGTCACATTTGGCAGACAACTGACGTTGCACGAGTAAAAATTTAAGACCCCTTGTTCTGCGATTTCATTCAAGCCCGCTCATCAAGCTTAGTTTGCTGCCGTTTGAAAGCTATCGAAAAGCCATTAACGGGCAGGACTGCGAGAGCCGCAGTGCAGCAGCACACCTCAGCGCTGGGAGAATGTGGCTGCAAATGCACGCCAATTAAATCTTGCTATTCCTGGGCATGTGGGATCGGGAGCCGTGTCAGTCAACCGCTCTACAATAGCACGTGCTGCGGTCGTGGTTCAAGGCACACAGAGCTCTGTCGGAACTCCGGCAGCAGGGTGAGGATGGCCCGGGAGCCTCTGCGGGATCCTGGAGCAGAACCTGCGCTGAATAATGTATTCTGAGGTATACTGGATACCTGAGGAGGGAAGGGCTCTAAATAATGCATTTCCTGGGCATGACAGTTGTAGCAGAAGAGAATGCTGAAACCTGTAGCGAGAATACAGCCTGAGATGAAAGAATGTCTCATTACCATTTTATCAAATGCTGTAAGTAACAAAATGGTTGTTTAAAATGTCTTTTTATTTTGCGAGGTGTGTCTTTTCAATGCGTATGCAAAAAGTCGGAGGCAGATGCTGCATGATGTCAACGTGGTAGTCAGGAAGGGGAGCTGTTACTTTGCATGTGAATATGCAGGCAGAGCAGTGGTGCTTTTTCTCCTCTGTTCAGAGGGGCAACTTCATTGTGTGCGATACAGCTCTCTCTGAACTTCATGCTGATTAGCTCTTTAAACTTTTAAAAATTAATCACTAAAGAAAATAATAGCCAAAAAGAAAAAGCGTGTCTTACATAGCTATAATGTTTAAAGATGCCTGTAAAGATGCTCTTACACTTTGCAAGGGTAATACAAATGGGCATCGCTTTGTAATTAATCTATCTATTGTATATCAAACCTTTCTACCCCCTTCTCATTGGAATATTTACCTATTTGGTGGAACTGACTTTAAAATAAAAATGAACTTTTAACCTTGAATCATGCAAGCAACCTCCTTAGAGCATGAAGCTGGAATGTGTGCTAAATGTATTGATTCAATGCAGAGCAAATTCCTAGCAGCATTTTTTTTTTCAGTCTCCTTGTCATGACTGTGCTTGTCCTGCTTAGCTGGATGCTTTCCTAGCTTTTTTATTTCGATCCTGTCCTTGAATGGAAATTGCCGTTTGAACACTGTAGTAATGAAATATCATTTAGATATGTTTTCGACAGCCAGAAGGAGTTTATTATCTTTGAGTATTTTTTACTGCAGGACTTGGAAAACTTCAGACTTCTTGTGTTTGTCACATTTTTTTAATGTAACAAATGGCAGATTGCTGCAAAAGCTTTTTTTTTTTTTCTCCCAGATTGTGGTCTTTGATGATGTAAGTGTACCAAGGTCATTTCTGAAACTGTTTTTAAAAGACTGTATTACAGTTAAGAAACCAATAATGTGGTTCTTTGATGTTTTCTTATGAAATCAGGGTGCCCTGGAAGTATTTTTGGTATTCAAGGGGAAATGAATTATGAGGGTTTCCTCCTGTCTGGTTTCAGTGAAACGTGTGTGGAGAGTACTGATGGGAGTTCCAAGCCCAAATTCCCTGTTCATGCTGAGAGGCACAGATTGGTTTTACAGCCTAGTTCTAAAGGCGCATTCTAAGAATAAGTCTTTGAGCCTGTCACGTGACCTGAGAAATGTAAATGGGGAATTTGCAGCATAATGTCTTGAAGATGTCAGAAAAGTGTTATTCTTTCTTTATTCTCTTTGGTATTGCTTTCTTAGAGTGAGAGTATTGACTACATGTGGGCATGCGTGTTCAAAGGAGTGTTATGTGTGTGTGTAACTCTGTGATGATACTGAATGATTCCTGAAGGTGAAAGAGATGAGAATCACTGTGAGTTTCTAATTTGGAAAAAAACAAAACAAACAAAAAAAAAAAAACCAACAAAAAAAGCCAAATGATGGAATGTTTGCTGCATTGGTTAGAGGGCAGGGTTGAAAGACTAATGTTTCTCACTAAATCAGCATATTTCACCACGTAGCATTTCTCCTTCCAAATAGTGTGCTTTAGAAGAGGTGCTGGCTGGAGGACTTTTTACTGCCTGTGCTTCCCCATACAGAATTAGCCAATTTGCTTCCACCTCCACCTGTGATTCGTGGAGGAGAAACCCTCATTTGTGTTCCCCCTCTAAGCCTTCCAATTTAACACGCTTCACGTGCCAGTAAGTGCTACTGATGCGTGTGTTTGGCAGAGAGACAAATACGGGTCAGGGATGAATGTTGGTGGTAGCACCAGTGATGCTCTGAGATCTGCTGAGAGCACCTGAACCTTGTGGGGCGTTGAACGAGTCTTCATGCTCCGCTTTGTGTTCAGTCAATTTCACTGGTCAATTTCTGTGTCAGAGGAAAAGACACCGAACAGAGGACGCATTTTTGCAGAGACTATTGTCTCCAGGTCTGTTTTGGGGAGAGATGATGCACTGCTCCCACTAGGATGCTATGAACATGAGATGTACTGTCGCCATCTTGTCATAGCAACTCCTAGGTTGGAAGCAACTCAGACAGATTTGAAGTCCACCCTGTTCCCACCTAAGCAAGGCAGCTGTGTGGTCACACCAGAAACGTACGCCATTGTGGCATCTTCAAGCAGCATGAGCAACATTTTGAATGTAGACAGTGTGTTTCTGTCTGGTCGAGCAGCTCATGTTGTCACTGCTTGTGTCCATATCTTTTTGCAGTCTAGAATTGTCAACACTGGGAGCTGGAAGTCTTGCCAATCTCCTTTGCAATTAACTTGTGCAAGCTATTTAACAGGGAGCAATGGTACGTAGGAGAGTACCACATGGTATCTGCCAGCTGCAGGGTACCATTTTATCTATATGATTTGTGTGACAGACTGTGCAAATGAATGTTATTTTGCAAATTAGGTGGCACCTTCCTGCTTACTTCTCTCTCCTGTATATCTGGCTATGACATTAACATCATCATTTATATATTATGGCTTCTGTGGTCTGGATTTCTTCTAAGGGATCTCCAAAGGTGATAAGGAAAACAACACTTTTGACAGGAGGCTTGAATTAATTGTTCGGGAGTCTGATTCCCACTGTAAATGTGATCAAATTTTAATGTCAGAATCTCTTTCCATTCACTTGAGATTCCTTTCATCTTCTTTCTAGGCATTACAAAAAATTGAATTGTGTTTTGTTAAAGTCCAATACTTAGAGTTCAAGGCTGGAAATATTGGCTAGATGCTTATTGGTGAATTTATTTCAGAACATGCAAGATAAAAAAGAAAGTATTACAAATTTCTCCAATGTCCAATCCATACTAACCCCAGCACTTGAATATATAGTCGAGGATACGTTGTGGGAAAAATTAGAGTAGGAGATGCTATGGAAGAGCTGGCCTTTAAATGTTGGCATATGTTCAAAGGATAACATACTGATTTATTCCTTCTTTTCACTGCTTCCTAATGTAATATTTTAAAAATTAATATACTGTAGCCATTTTCTCTTACATTAAAAAAATAAAATTGTCTTTACTTTAGTCTGCAGTGCCAGAGACCTTAACCGTGTACTTTGTCTTGAAAGGCCAAAGCTAGTAGTAATAGGGATGTCATCTTGAATATTTTTATACTAATTTACAGAATATTTGGTAATAAAAATTACCATGGTATTTATGAATAAAAGAGTAAATTCTTTGAATTGTTCTTATGATTTCTATTTTATTTAATTTCCTCCCCACTTTTTCATAGCTAGCCTTTTCAATATATTTTCTGTTTCAGTATTAACCACTAGAACTCAGTGCAGCTGGATGAGCATTTCAGCCGTGGTTTTGTTAGTTTCCTTTTCACCAGGGTTATAGGTGGACTAAATTAGCCCACTCCATGATATTTTCAAAGAAGGAGGTATATTATCCCAGGTTCTTGATTAGCACTCTGTATTCGGTCTGGGTTCTTTTGCTGACTAATTCAGCCCTTTTCACTTCTCTCAGAGTCTTCAATGGCTCCAGGCTTGTGCAACAGCAACAGATCTGCCTGAACTGTATGCATCTTGGAAAAGGGTCAGGGAAGATGTGATGTGATACATTAGTTTTAGTTTACACAGAATGGAGACTTGAACTCGTTTCTCCCACGGGTGAAGAGGCAAGACAGGGAGAGAAACACGTGATACGTTCGTGTCTGCTTTCTTAAGTTGAGGCATTCTGTGGAGATTCCGTCTTTGTTCTGGTGGCGTGAGGTTCTGTTACTGAGTAAGGAAGGGAGTCTGAAGAGAAGAGCAGGGAGTCCTCCTAAGAAAAAGAAAAGCAACAGAAACACTTGCGCTTGTGGCAGTGTGTTCAGAATGTGTGGTGACCTAGGCAAAGGTGACACATGGGTGCTCTTGTCTCACTTTAGTGAAGTGAGAAAGCTACTGAAGTCTTCAAAGTATTTTCTTCTTTCCATCCTTCTGTTCTATGATCAAGCAGCATGTGGTATTCACTTATATAATGCATTTTATGATGTCCCAGAGAATTCTTATGCCCTCTTGGTTATATGCAGAATCTAATGCTATAAGGAACTCAAGTTACAAAGAAGTAGAATTTATGATGGTAAGAGGAAGATTTGCATTTAGGAGCAAGGTGTCTATACTGACTCATATTCAACAGCCATCTTTGTTGCTGAAGGTGGTGTTTCATGATGGTGTCAGCGTAGTACAATGTGGCTGCAGGAAACAGCTTTTCGTTGTATATGCTTATGGCACAAGGTTAAGGTTATTACTGAAGTGATATGTCTAGGACAGCTGCTTAAATCAAAATTGGAAGAAAGAAATGAGGGTCATCTTCCTGGGGAACCCAGAAAGAGAGAGGGAGGATCAGTTGTGTGTGCCTGGCCACTGATTGCAAGGAGATTGCAAGTCTTGCAGTACTTACTTATTTATACCCTGGATTCATATGACACTGACTAAAACTCAACTTTATTTTTTTAATTTAGCTAATTTTATACCTAAATATGAAAAACTTTGAAATCTGGATGACATGAAAGAAGTAAAACAAACCTATAATATCTGTATGTAGACATGGGAAGTAATATTTAGAAAAATGTATTTTGGGCTGATAAGTAGCCCAATTATCTTTGTGCTTTTGTAATGCTGGTGATTTAATAATTTGTCAAGTATGCCTCCAAGAGAATAAAATGTTCCTAACAGTAACAATTCATTTGGAGATTTTAAGTAGAAGATTGAAATGTAGGGTTGTTTTTTTTTTTTTATACAGTTTGAAGTAACAGAGAGGCAATATTAACTTTGAAAATTGAAAGCTACACAACTCCAACATTATACTAAACTAAGAATAGGTTCTATTTATAATATTCTTCAAGAATATTACAGTCATCCCCCAAATAATTTCTTCTTGAACATTTAGTTTCCCGCTATAAAAAATCTTCCATGAGGGAGAAGTATGAGCATTTTCTGTGGAAAATTTTATTATGAACTTGTAAGGAAATTTCAAGGAAATCTCTTACATTTTTGGTACTTGGGCTGCTTATGTTCTTATAATATAGTGGTTCTGCAGACTGGAAAGAAAAAATAACTATCCTGAAAAGAAGATGAAAGAAGATTGTAAAGGTCAAAGTATCCTATTTTCTCACCATACTGCACAGCGTGTGTTGAAACCTCAGAATTCAAATACTACATTTTTTAGATGAGTACTGTAAGAATAAAGATGAGCAAAAAATAACTGAATGTCTACTTCCACATGGGAAGTTGTAGCAGTGTCTCCACTTTTCCTTACAAAATTTGTGAGAACTTTGAACCTCAGGAACTTATTTTCATTCCTGAAGCAAATTCTTCCTCCACATCATCACAGTACCTTTTATTTCTCATCTCAGACAACCAAATAGACTGTACTATGGTATATTTTGCACAGTTGGTGAATTGTTAAACAAACAGAGAGTATCTATAGATAATGAAATAAATATAAGTGCTAGCACTATATAAACATAAAGCAAATGAAATTATAAGCTAACATAACTCTAATTAGTTTTTAAACAAATTACGATCAGTTAAGTCAATGGAAGTTATGGTTTGGGAACCAAAAAAATAAGAGTTGTCCTAATGCAAATTTTATGATATGTCATAAAGGAGTATACCACCAACAGTTAAGAATTTAACATATTAAGATATAATTAATATTAAATACAGTATCTTAGAAGGTGTGTTTTCCATTTGTTTAATTTCAAGCAGCTGCCTTCAGTGGAAACAGCGGCATAATAAGACCTTCAAATTCTGGTGTTTTGATTACTGGACTCACCCTTTGATAACGGATGGCATGGGTCAGACTGTTGTAAACTGAAGAAGCACAGTGGCAAATAGTACCTCTGGTTCCATTTTCCTTACCAGTGTCATTGTACTCTGAAGTACAGCTGTCCATGACAAGTTTCCACATTTGTAAGGTAGTGCACAAAGCCGGTGTATAGACCATTTTAGTTTCTTTTTACCCTCTAAGAAAAGAGCTGTCAAGGAGTGTGAACTGGAGGGCATGGCACATGAGCAGGAGAACCCCATGTCATTTATTATACTGTTTTTGTCCAGCTAGAATCCAGACATTCCTTTCAGGTTTCAACTTGGTAGTATGCTTGCCTGTACTTCACAATTGACCGTAAAGCAGAAAATGCTATTCTTGGGAAGAGGGAAAACCTTGGGTCTGACATGCCATTCTGAATGCCTTTCCTATGCAGTGTGACTTTTCGGAAGAAATTGAAGTTGTATTCTGAGCATGTAGACAGAAGATCTGGGCCATAGCACCCCAGGCTGATGGAGTCCTGCTGTGGTAAATTTGAGGCAAATCCTGTTATGAAGCATGACATATGAAATATATATGAGACCTTGTAAAGACTTACCCTGAAAATGGAACAGTCTATTAAGGTCATTCTTGAAAGCTAATCAATGGCTTTGGTTCCTATACAAGGAATCCAACCTACACAAATGTTTTTCCTGTAGAAGTTTTGTAAATGTTGCATCTGTGCTGAGGATAAGGAAAGATGGAGACAGGCTTGGAGATTTTTTTCCCCTCTTTTTTTTTTCTGTCTCTCTGGTGGGAATAATCTTTTGATAGATTGTTGCAGAAGGCTCTATAGAAGCATGTGAAGTCTCTCACCCAATACTCAGTTCATGTGAAACAGGAGAAAACATATATTGAGATTGCAGATGAAATATATGCCCTGCTCTTTGGGTGATTTACTTTGCTTACGATTATTTTATTTAATGACTTGCATTACTAATGTTATTTATGGTAGTGGTATGTATAAATCTTATGGATGATTGTTGAGGTGAAGCTCAAAGCAATCTAAATATTCTTCCTCCTGATTGCAAATAAATATGTGTAGATGTACTCTGTCTAAGAGACGTTTTTTCTGTCTTGTAGTAATGTTGGAACTGCAATAATAATTTGATTTCTATCTCAGATTTTTGAATAGCTTTGCAGCTTTATTTGTCCAGCTATTTTTTCAGCGAAGGAACTTGTAGTTTCCTGTAGTCCATTGACACTGTCTTCTGTACACTGTCTTGATTTCTCTTATGAGACTGATCATTTTTTGACCTCTGTTTTTCAGAAGACAAATAATCAGCATGGCTTTAACTTAACCTAAAAGTGATACCAATGTTGCATGTTCAGAGTCGAGTTTGATTAGGGATTCTTTGCACTTCTTCACTTAGGTTATATGCCCCCATATGACTTTGCTGTAGCATTAGACAATAATGCTAGGTGGTAGGTGTGAAAGGTAGCCTTAACATAGTAGGATAAACTCTGTTATCGGGACACCTGCTCCACCTGCTTTCATTTTCACTCATCCAAAAAGATACAACCAAGGCAAGCAGGAGCACTTGCTGTTTGAACCACAGCCCAGGCTAACCTAGGACATGACCAATAACTATCCTCACTGCACAAGGGAGAGACATCTTTTAAATGCCATGGCATCATTCTGCATACCAGAAATTGTTCCAGTGGTTGCTTCCCTGCTTTGTTGGAGGATTGTCTGTTGGAAATATGCAGGGCCATTCAAGGATGCCAGAGCTAACTGAACTGCTCTAAGTGCCGCAAACTTTTGTGCCTTTGTTGATGCTGTTGAGTGACTGTCTAGTCTGTATACTTAACTAGGGATTTTCCAGTTTCATGTGGTAATCTCGTCCAGGTGTGCTATTTGTATCTTGGTGCTATGTCAAAATTTACACTTCGTTAAACTCATTCTATTGTTGTAAATTCCCTTCCTTTTTATGCTTTATAACCTTTCATTTTCCCTTTCATTCTTCAATTTTCTCTTAACTTCTCTCCTTAGTCACTCCTTAGTTAAGCTATACATATTTAACTCTTTTCATCTTTCTTTCTTCATAAATCAGTCCCTCAGGCCCCAGAACCATTTGTGGTGGTTTCTTTTGAACTACTCCAATTTGATTGTCTAGAATTGAGTACAGTATTTCAGATAAGTTGCCTTTCCACAGAAAGGAGGAGAGTCTGTTTCTAATCCTTTTGCTATTCGAGTACTCTGATGGCAGTCCCTTGATGTACACTATGCAGTGACCAAAGGTTTGCATATTAGCTCTAAGCAGAGTTTTTGTTAGCTCCTCTGTATTGTAAACTAGTTTTCCATCTGCTTTTACTTTGCAGTAATTTCAGTGAATGATGAGATTGTATGTAGAACCACAGTTCATTTGGCATAGGATTTCCTTTCCTGTGTGTTTGCCAGTCCATACACTTGGGGTCTGTCAACCTCTGTTTCCCTTTTAGCTTTTGACTGTTTGTGATGTATGACACTGAATATCCTTTTTGTCTTTACCCACGTGTACTTTAAGAAAAAAAAAAACCCTAAATCTGTTGCAGACTTTTTCAGTCTTCTGGTCTGTGTCTTTTTTGCCTATGTTTTCTGTAATTCTCACATGTTTATCCCTCACACATTTGCAGCCTAAATAGTGGTACCTATTTGAGAGTGTCTGTGAAATACCTCAGGATTTGAAACAATCATAATTTCTCTTAATTTTTTTCAGATGTTTATTTATTCTAAAACTGTTTATTATTTCTGCTGCCATTCAACTTAGCGTTTTTAGTTAAAACTGTTGCACAAAACCTTTTGAAGTGTAACTGCTGTAATTTTTTGCTTCCTCTCACCTACGTGTTAATTCACCCTTCGGAGATCCAAATTTACAAATAGCAGCTACAGTCTTAACAGTGGTATTCATCTCTTTGCGATCTGAGTGTCCTTGTTCTATGTGGAAAGCCCTTTATATTTACTGTGATGACAGAGAATATTCCAGGGCATTGGTTCCCACATGCAGATCCTTCCCCCCGCTCTGTCCTATATCCCAGTAGTGAACTGGAGATGAATGCGTTACTACATTTCCATTTACTGCCCTGTAAGGAAATAACTCTTATCTTCACAGCTTAGTTACAACTTCAAAAGTTTTGCATTGCAGCCAATTAAAGACAGCCAGGTCTCTCCGAAGACTAAGAGGGGATATTTTCTTTTTCCTAGAGGATTTTCTATCTTCCCCACCCCACCAACCCTTTTATTTTTTTAATTGTCATTTAAGCCCAAATCATCTTTCTCTTCTTATGCCCTCTGATTTGGAGCTTCTTGTGTTTTACTTATTGGTGGTATGACTCTGAGAAATTTAGATTATTAAAATATGACCAAATGTGCTGTTACTTTCTCACAGGCTTTGTGAGTGCTTTATATTAATCTAAAAGTATAAATTTCTTTCTTTTGGAAATCCCAAATAAGGAGTGACATAAATTCACAGAATTTATGCCTCCTATTTGTTTCCATAAATACATACAACAGATAAAGAGCACAATGAGTCTATTTGATAGAGCAAATTCTCAGCTTCAGAACACTCTTTTTCAACACGGTCACCACTGTTAGCTATGTATTCTCACCAGCAGTGGACTAGAGCCTGCAAGGTGCAAATGAAAAATCTTCACTAGTGAAGATGACCTTCTGTCACTGTCACCACTGCTGAAATGCACTGTCCATGACCTCACTGTGCTTACATCCACTCTTTGATCTCCATAAACATTCATCGAGTGTTGATGAATGTCAACGGAAGCCATTTTTTCCTCATGGAGAAATTCAGTTATACACCTTTGTTTCATGCATACTTCCATGTCAGATACCATTGTGACAGACTGCCTCTCTGCTGCCATTTGTTGCATGGCAACAGCATGTAATGGGATATTGGCAGTAAGGTTCAACCTCTATTGCCATACCAACATAACTCTGTTATCATGGGCCAGCATAATTAAATAGGAGGCATTACTTTTGGAGCAGCCTTCATAGAGTCGTATTAAAAAAAACGCCCACACCACGAACTCTCAAAGCAATCACTGAATCAGATTGTTTGCTTTCTAAGTTTACACTGAACTCTCTTTTCAGCTTCTGACTTGGAGACTTAATGCTATTTGTGTTAATATTATGATGTCAACTTTGGGAGTTAAATAGGCATATTTTACTTTGATTTTTCCAAAGGAAACAAAGTCAGTGTGGTTATGCAACCTGTATGTGTATCTTTGGTTTTCATTCCCATCATGATTTCCAAACCTGGGGAGCAGTTTAAAGAAAATGTCTCGTAAAGTAGGTTAATTGTGACAAAATTTATTTACACAAATGAGCAGTGTTTGGAATTGCACTTCGTAGGAATGAGGTGCAGCTATTTCCTTTTACTCTGAATTGATGATGTTGCTTTTCTGTCGTATGGGTATCTGGGTTAACCTAATAACCATTAAATCTCTTGTCACAGAAGTTACCGAGTAGTCTTGAGAATGTTGCAAGGAAATTAAATCCTATGGCAAGGAAGTTCCCTCTTCCTCAAGTAAAATACATTGCCATGCAGAATTGCCCGTTGCACTACTTACCTTGCTGTCAGCAGAAAGATAAGGCAGTTAGGCAGCATTTGTGGAAAATGCTTTACAGGGTCTGCCTGTGCTTTGTTAGGAAGAAGGAAAGGCATTTGATTTGATGGTCTACAGGATTGTTATGTTGTTCTGTGGTTCAATTTTGAATAATTCCAGTACGCACCATGAGTGACATGGCTATAGGTCCAGTTTCCATGTATTTCATCAGGCTTCATAACCTCAAATACTACTGCCTTTCTGGACACTCTCCTACTACTTACTAGAGTATTCACATGTGTCTTCTGTTATAAAATTCCCTTCTGATGTGCTACAGTGCAGCCTACAATTTAGACATCAAAATCTAAAAGCAGTAAAAAGAGGAATTGTCTTATATCACGGTAGCAAAGCATGGTACACATAGGAGAATCAGGATGATATGCCATGCAGTCTAGATATGTTTTGTTTGTTTTCCATGAACCTTCGCCATGTGTACATGAGACAGTACATACTGCTTAACTGGGGAAGCAGAGGCTGCTTCCTGTCCTTCCTTTAAGGATTAGGCAGCAGCTTTACCAAAGCTAACAGTTAGAGCATGAGCAGATTGTGCCTATTCATTCTGTTTGCATTCCTGCAGTTTTTGGGTATGATCCACAAATAAGAACTACTGCTGTCAGCTGCACACACTTCCTCTCAGACCATTTGGACTTGTGTGTTTCTTGTGCTTATAGACAAGCAGAACCAAATAATAATGACACTTTTTTTCCTAAACTGGGAAGAAGCCCCACCTAGCATGTGTACTGGAAACTGGTGCTTTATGACAATGAAGGACAGTGCACAGGCAGGCAGTTTGGCTGTTTACTGGATAGGCTGGCATGCAGATAATGACTTTTTCCTAGCACATACAATATCCGTATGTTACAGGCTGCATGATGTAAATGACAAATGACAATGCAGAGCCCTCTGGTATATTTTTAGCTCCTTACTATTCAGGCTCTTCTCTATTATTACAAAGGCAAAATCCCAAACCGGTTGGTTCTCTGATTTAAATAGGATAAATTTTTAGAGGGTGCTGCTGTAACTTCACTGAATTCCTGATAGATAGATAATAGAGTCTATTAGAAAGCCTACAGAGTTGATTAATAGTGTCTGATAAGCAACTTTTTCTTGGTATCAAGCTGGAAATTGATTTCAGTTCCTGCTTACCAGTCCAGTCACATCGAAAGGCTCTTCAAGCGTGGGAGTAGGGTTTTACAGGAGGATGCTTGCTTGAATATGCTCAACATTGCCCTTCAGTAAAGGCAGTTGGGTGTTCAGCAGAAAATGAGAAAGCATTGGATGTTCTGTCATTTAAGAGGCCTAACTTGGCAATTACATCCAAGAGGGGCTCCGTAGAGCCAGGAATGGAAGAACCAGATCAGATCCTTTACTTTATTCTTTATTTATTCCCAGAAGATTTGATATTACTATAATTCTTTAGATTTGTTACAAGGGAAATAGTTTGTCTTTACGCCACTCCCTTATGATTATCTCCTCGGAGATGGAAAGGGGAACCAAGAACAAAGAAAAGGAATAAGCCCATTGCTGCGGTGAACACAGCATTGCTGACCTGATGAAAATGCTTCAGCTGTTGGAATCGGGCTGAGTGGTTAAGAGCACTGTGTTTCATTTACAGCTTAATAAACGTAACGGAGAGGCTGTTCAAATGGTGAGTAATTTTCCCTGCACTGAACAAAGGATTTTTCAAAGCCAAGTATTTTGATATCAACCTTAACATTGCAATTTGATTTGGATTTAAATTAATCTAGCCTCTTGTATCTGTAAGATCTGTAGGTGATGCATAATAGCTTTTGATTTCTGAAAACAATGTCTGTAATCAAACACATTGATCTGCAGTCCAGGCACCTTAACTTCAGTTAGGCTTTTGCATTTGTATTGCTGATTTCACATGGAATTCAGTTCAGTCGCATAATTATGCATAAATTAATTTTTCCATTTAAATGTAATGAATTTAAATGATATATATGTGATCCCTGGAGGTATTTAATAGATGTGTAGATGTAGTATTTTGAGATGTGGTTTAGTTGTGGTCTTGGTAGTGTTAGGTAACACATGGACTTCAAGATGTTAAGAGTCTTTTCCAACTTAAGTGGTTTGATGGCTCTGATTTGCACGCTGCCAACAATACATAGTGAAGCCATCGTGCATAACAATAAAGTGCATTACTGAAGGGGTCTTTCCTGTAGTTCCCGGTCTTGTTTCCCTTATCAGATGTAGGGTGTAAATTAATGCAACTTTCTGAAGCTGATGAAGCTGTGCTGATTTCCACCATCCTTGTATCTGGTTCTGGAAGTATCAAACTATTGCTGCTCACTGCATGCTTTTGTTATATCTCTTCATTAGTATTGGGAATATGTTTGGCTGGCTGACTCTGAAAGTGTTGTGTAATAATTCAAGTATTCATCAAAATTTGTCTTTTTTCCCTTTTTGATGAACATTTATCTCTTTGAACAGTTTACCAAAGTTAATGAAATTTTCAAGTATTTCATCTTTCTGAAAGTCAGGACTACTTCAGATAGCAAAATGAGAATGTAGATGTTTAATTGTTGTTATAACAGGAGCCCAGACAGAATACAGTATATGTTTTGAAGGGTTTTATTTATTATTCCCTTTTTTCCTTTAAAGGTATCAACATGCTTAAATAATACTGTTTGAGTGTTGATAAGTACATTCTTGGAATCTCTTGTTGCCATTTTTTGAGGTAGTTTTAACCCTTCTGCAGTTTTTCTTTTCTTTAAAGACCACAGTTCTTCAGTTTTTTAGCGTGATTGGGTTAACAGTTTAGATGCCAGAGCAAGTGACTAAAGTAAGAAAAAGAAATAAGAGCAGGAAATATGAAGGGAAGAGATATCATCATGGATTCTAGAAAGAAATATGGCAACTGTTCCTATGTGCCATATAGTTACTTAGGCTCAAGTCAGCTCTGAGAGATGTTAGAAAATGCCTGTAGCTATCACATTGTTCTTCTCTGCGTATACTCCATCATCCTCCCCAAGCTTTTCACGTTGCACATGGGCTAGTGTTTGCGATGCCAAAAATGTTCATTCTCTCACCTTCACAGTAAGAACCAGTAACAATTCAGAGCAAACAATAACTCTTTTCTCTGAAATCTAATGTTTGTACAGACAGGCTCAAGCTTGTGATTTGTGGTGTCATAAAATTGGTACTCTTGTCAATTGTGAGTAAATTGCTACAATTTTTTATCAACAGGTTGCTTTGTAGCCATGATTCTTCTCTTTGTAATGGTTCAAGGCACAATCAGCAAAGCAGCTCTACAGAAGCAAGCATACTTTAAACAGGTTTTATTTTCTATTCTTTACAGGCTTCCTTTGTCCTGTTCTACTAACAACCATTATGATACAACAAAGGATCTCTGTTTTTGATGATTCAGTTTTTCATGAAAGGTTTTTACATTGCATGATTACATGTTAGACGCAGGCTTTAAAACCAGCTATACATTGACAGTCATGTTTTTTCTAGGTTTTTTTTTTTTTTTCTTTCCGTATCTCAGTAAATAGATCAGACTCCTGTAAACTTTTTAAGAGTTTAGATGGAGACATTGATAATGAGTTATTTAGTGCAATCTGCCATGACGGTCACAGTGGCGTTATCAAATCACTCTGCACAACTGTAATTTGTCATACGCTGAAGCAAGAAGTGACACATGAAATAATCTTCAAATGTAGTGTCATATAATGATATAAAATAAACCCTTTCTCTCTATCTGCAACCTTTTCCTCACATTAGCATGCTGCCTCCTCACTAGCATTCAGAAAGAGCTCTGTTTGAGATTATGCTTTCCAAAAATCTTATCCAATTTGAATGGGTCCAATATGAGCTTCTTGTATGAGTTTAGTCTGTTAGTTCGTACTCTTTTTCTTGTATATGGAAGAGGAGAGGATGGACAGACCTGCTGCACATGGTACCTTTAGGAGGCTCTAACACCTTCTCAGCTACAAGCAACAAGGCGAGTTGTCAGTCCATAAGCAGTAAGTTTACATCTGCCAAATAAGGCTGTGGATTTTATCAGGTATTTTTTCCTTGAGGCCTCTTATATAATTGAAGCCATTGCCACTACTGGCAATGCAAAATTAGGGCAGAGTGGTTGGCGTAATTTGAACAATAGAGCATAATCCTGATTACTGGAATGACAAACTTTGAGCCATTCAACAAGAGAAATACGTATTTTGGTGCCCAAGGGCAGAGGAACCCTGTGAAGTGGTATGGGCTGGTAACCAACTGATTTGAGTTGCAGCTCTGCTGAAGAGGATGCAAGGTTTACAGCAAACAGAGTTTATTGGGAGCCAGTTGCACACTCAGGTTGCAAATAAGGCAAACCACATGCTGAGGTATGCTAGATAGATTGTGGCTAGCAGACTGAGGGGAATCATTTTCCCATTCTGCTGGCGACTAATGAAGCTGCACTTGCATTATGTCAGAAGTCTTACCTAAGTGTGAGATGGTCGCTGATGAACTGAACTGAGGGCAACTGATAGCTACCAAGAAAACAGAAATGACAGTGGTGAGCTCTTCTTGTTATTGACAGTTTTAGCAAGATGCAGTGACCACAATAAAAACATTTTTGATCGAGTGTAGTGGAGCACTGGTATATGTTATCCAGGAAACTTGCAGAATCTTTTGGTGGAGGATTTCAAGACTCTTCTGGAAAGGTCACAATCATATGATCCAGTGTTGGTTATTAACAATGTGCTCTAAGTGGTACTATGGTTTCCTTCAGAAGCATGTCCATAATCCTCCTGGTTTTGAGTTCAGCTCTCAGGGTAATAGCCAGTAATCTCTGAGATCTGTTGTTGTGTGAGGATCTCCCCATGTTCATTTGACCACCACAGTTAGGGTAGAGATCTACCTAGTCCTAAAATGGGGACTGAACATTGCATGATGCAGAGGTGAACGTTTGAATTCAGAAAGCTTGCCTTGTCTGCAGCTGTGTTGTCTAATCCAGGCTTTACATGCCGAGACTGCTGACCTGCCACTGTTATATCTAAGTCACGTTCTGGTCTGATGTGCAGAGAGAAAGAATCCCATCTGCAATTCATCACTTAGCTGAGACTAGCACTCAGGTGGAGGGAGAATACTCTTCTCAATCTACCTCAGCTGTTTTATTCTGGTCATGTGCTGGAAACTACAAGAGGCCAATACTGGCTCATCCCAGCAGCTTAGCCCAACTTTTCGCGGAGCAAATGGGCTACCACTCATGCAGGCTGAAGGTCATCTCAGTGGAGATGCAGGGGATGTTAAGATATTGCCACATCCTTCCTGAAACTGGAATGTGGGTACAAGAGCTCATCTTTTTTCTGTGCTCTGTTTGACCGAGACATTAAGCTAATTTGTTTGATATCCAGCACTGGAGGAGCAGAGCAGTGTGGCAGAGAAGGTATTCTATTTGTACCAGGCTCAGATGTGATGTGTCAGTAATCAGCAGTTCCTCTTAAGAGCAGGAGCTACATATGAGCTAAATGGAGGAAAAGCAAGCACAGATACAGTTCAAGTCTGTTGTCAGCAGACATCTAAGTCTATAGCAACAGCAGTATTTATCACACTTGTGAGTTTTCCAGATATAGCTATTTCAGCTGTAGCCTCCTTGAGCTCAAGCGCATGAGTACTGCTGTTTCCTTTCAGAACAAAAAGGAGGAAGGAACAGAACAGAGCTAAAACCTTGTATGGCTGGACACTAGGCCCAGTTGGGTTCCTGTACTGTCAGTTGTCTTTTTCCAGCTAAGGAAATGCATGATCACCAAGCTGAAGTGCAGAGGTTGGACATAAGAATTGTGATCTCATCTTGGTTAATGCTGTTTAATCTGTCAGCTTCTGCTTCGTGAGACAAATGGGTAGAAAGGGAAAATTCCTGCAGTCAAGCTCCTGTTGCAGTCATGAATGTGGTGGCTTTATCCTGATGGATAACTAAATTCCACTGTATACTCTCTCCTTGACTCCCACTCTGTAAATGAAGAGAGGGAGAAAATAAAATGGAAAAAGACTCAAGGGTTGAGATAACGATAAGGGAGATCAGGGTGATCACTTACCAGTTTACTTCCATGGACAGAACAGACACAGCGTAGTGTGATTAATGTAATTTATTGTGTATTCCTAACTGATATGAGCAGTGGGAAACTAAAAGCAAAGTCCCCACCCTCTTCTACTTCCTCTCTCCGAGCTGCAGGGTTATGGGGAACGGAAGCTGCTATCAGTCAGTCCATAACACTGTCTCTGCTGCTCCTCCATGCCTACTCTCTGCCCCTACTCCACGTGGATACCCCCTATAATGCCATCCTTTTTGACTGGATCCCCATGGGCTCCCCATAGGCTGCAACTCACCCAGAACTGACCCAAAATGGCTATGTAAGGTAGAGCCCACCCTTCAAGCACCACTCCGTGCGGGTACTCTTAGGTGGCAGCTCCCCAGCCCTCCCACCTCACCATGGACCCCTCCCTAGGGCTGTAGCTCCGGCCCAGGGCTCTCCATGGGCTTTCAGGCCTCATCCATGGCTATACTGCAGGGAGTCTGTGCAATGCCCATGGGCTGCAGGGAACTGCTGCTCCATGCCTAAAGCACCTCCTGCCCTCCTTCTGCACTGACTTTCATGCCTGGAGAGATATTCCTCTCACATGGGGCAGATGCTGGGCTCTACTCACAAAGGCCACCGCCTGCAGCTCATCTGCTACCACAATTTGCCCATTGAAGAGCTAAAAAGCATTTATGAGAACCTTCTCTTAGCTTTCCCAACCTTTCAGTTTGTATTGCCAAATGTGGCTTAACACAGCAAGCTGGTTTTCTCTCTGAGTCTGTGAGCCTGCCTGGCAGGCATTATACCCAAACTATACTTATTAAGGAATAAACATCGAGTTTTACAAGCCAAAAATACTGTGTGAGCTTAAGGCATGGGTACTGAAATATTTTATATGAAGCAGAACAATTCTAAATTCTCAATTCTAATTCTAATTCATTCAGTTTCTCTCATATTGTAATAGGAAGGAGATGAGGTCACAAATTGGCTCAAGCTGAACCGGTCTGAGTGCAGATCTTGATTGAGTGCTTTCATCTCATGAGGTGAAGCTGGGAATGAAGTTTAATCTCGTGCACCTTTATGGGTTACCCTTTGATTTCCTTGTTCTGTCTGACATGCTCAGAAATGAAATGTATCATTTGAAACAAAACTTTCTAGTTGACCTTCTGCAGTAGGAGTTCTTGACTTCTGACATTTTAAAAGTTGGTTTTGGCTTTATACAAGCCAATACTTGTTTCTGGTGTTTTATTTCGACAAATCATTTTCTTGTAGCTAGAATGATGTGCTAAGAAAGTAACAGAAATTATAGGAAGGGAAAGAGTAGCTTATTGTTAAAATAAGTTGACTGAACTTGATTTGTAAAAATATTTTCTATGTCCTATTGTGTCTTGGAAGTTTCTAAACAAGAGACTTTGGGCACTTTCTGGGACTTTGATACTGTCATGTATCACCATAGTAACATAGTTCCTTATGAGGAAAGGCTGAGAGACCTGGGTCTGTTCAGCCCTGAAAAAAGAATACTCGGGGAGATCTGATTCACGTCTATAAATATCTAAGGAGTGGAAGGCAGAGGGACGAGGCCAGGTTCTTCTCAGCAGTGTGTGGTGATAGGATGAGGAGAAATGGCCACAAACTGAAGCATAGGAAGTTCTGCACAAATGCGTGTGGGAACTTCTTCCCAGTGCAGTGACGGAGCAGTGGCACAGCTGCACAGAGAGGTGGTGGAGTCTCCTTCTCTGGAGACGTTCCAGACCCACCTGGACGCCTACCTGTGCAACCTGGGCTAGGGAGCTGCTGTGGCAGGGGGTTGGATGAGATGATCTCTAGAGGTCCCTTCAAACCCCTACAGCTCTGTGATTCTCTGATACTATATACAGCCCTATGTCTTTAAAGCAAAACAAAACTTCAAGTCAGAAGTGTAGATGTCACACTTCAAGTCAAAAGTGTAGACCCCCAAAATTAGTGATTTAAAAAGAGAAAAGAAAAAAAAAAGAAAAAAAGAAAAATGCTTATGTTTCAGTTATTCAGTAGAGAAGATGCATAATAACACAGCTCTGTAATGAATGTAAATTAAATTTATGTCAAGCAACAAGGAAAAAATAATATGGTCATTTAGTCAACACCACCCAACTAGTGAGCTAGTGAAATGCATGAGGTAGGAGTCCATTGATGATTTATCTAGAGACTTAGCAAAATGGGCAGACAAATGTTGGCGTTCTCTTCAAGAGCTCTTCCATCAAACTTGGGTGGGAAAACCTTCTCACCTGGGCTTATAGTTCTTAGAAATGGGAAATTTGGGCACCTAACTACCATTTGAAGAACAGTTAATTATGTACATTATGTAAAACATTAGAATCAGAAGTGATTGAGTATTCTTCAGTCACCTCTTCAAGCTTTTTTAAGGTAGGTTAACGGATTCCTTGTTGGTGTGTTAGGTGTGGATTCACATCCAGTATCTCAGGCTGTAAAGTTATCTGGCAGTCCACTAGTCTTAAACACTAGTGTGTAGACTGATATAAAAGTGTTACTTTGAATGTTACGATTAACTGAATCAAATATACATTTATAATCCATTCCCTTGTGAAGGTTCCAGTATTTTACAGTTTCATTAGAAGATTCCATTTGGATGGGTCTTTGCAATGCAAAAAACAAATAAACAAAACAAAACAAAACAAAAAAACACCCAGAAACCATCACCACCAAAATCCCACTTTTACTCACGTAGCTGGGAATCCAAAATGATTTTGATATTTTTAATTTGATAGTTACCTGAAGAATCACTGCATTCTAGTTGTCAACAGTTTACATGCTGGTTTGGCCTGGTTCCATGATGAATGGAGTGAGGGATCTCACAAACACCCCAGGAAAGGAAAAGAGAAAAAAAAAAAAAGGGCAGGGAGATGGGCCTAAAACAAAACAGTGACAACAATCTGAGGAGGAAAGCTAATTTACTAAAATAAGATACTGGAATGCAAAATAACACAATATAATACAATATAATTGGAATTGAGGCTAATAAATCAAATAAAATGAGAGAGTGTCTGAAAACCAAAGGCCTTACGCTAACACCAAAAGCAGCACCCGCTGCTGGGATGATCCGAAAGGGAAATGAGAGTGATCTCTTGACTTTCCAACAGTTTTATCTTTCCCTCTGAGTGGAAAATGGAAAAATGCAAAGTAACGCGAAGTCCTCTGGGGCACATAGTTCTTCTCTTCAGAGACAGCTGTACCTGGAACTATTGGCAGTCCACGGAACCAGGGCATTAACTCTTTAACTCCCAATGCACTACATGATGTTATGATGTGGAATACCAATAACGAAAAATCATAAAACTATGACACTAGTGTACTCATTATAATTACGATACGATGATTTTTCTTCTCACTGAATAGTGGGTATTTGCTAACCTAAAGCATGAAATGAGGCTTTTTGTAGTTCACATTGGTGAAGCAGGCAGAGTTCATTTGTAGACTAACAGGTGGTTAGAAAGGAGAACAAGAAATCTGGTGGAAGTTCTGCTACATATTTGAAAGCACATTGTTGCACAGTCTAAATGCGTTTGTTTTCTGTATCTTGCAGGCTGTTTCCAGCTATGTAATGTTTTTCGGTCACATGAGATGGAAATTGACCAGTGCTTGCTCGAGTCCCTCCCTCTTGGCCAGCGGCAGCGGCTGGTGAAGCGGATGCGTTGTGATCAAATAAAGGCATATTATGAACGAGAAAAGGCTTTCCAGAAGCGGGAGGGTTACGTGAAAAAACTGAAACATGGAAAGAATCATCGAGTTCGTTTCAGTCTTGCTGATATGATACAGGATGCGATCATACATCATGATGACAAAGAAGGTACTTAGTATATGTTGTTTTCTTTTTTCTTTTTCTTTCTGTGTAGCTAACAGTATCGTAGTAGAAGCTTCCGATGTTCTGTTTACCTTTATTCAGGAAAAATACGATTTTACTTGTTGATGACTGTAAAGTGATAAAAGAAATAGAATAGAAAAGCATGCAATGTGCTGTAGCTTGTCACTGTAGGGAATAAGGCATAAACCTTAGGAGATAAAGCAAACTGACTCTGAGATTAGTTTGTGTGTAAACTAATAAATTTCAGAATCAGTCAACACTGCTATGACTATTACGTGTGTCTTGTTACATATCCGTGGGCCATTTGCTATAACTACTGTTACTTATCATTGAGTTGTGGTCCTATACATTTACAATGAAACAGCCAACGGACCAAAGAGCCCTTCTCTTAAAGTGAGTGCCCAGAACAGCATTCATAACTGTATAACTTCTTTACGGTGAGGGTGACGGAGCACTGGCATGGGCTGCCCAGGGGGGTTGTGGAGTCTCCTTCTCTGGAGATATTCAAGACCCACCTGGACGCCTACCTGTGCAACCTGGTGTAGGGAACCTTTGGCAGGGGGGTTGGACTCGATGATCTCTTGAGGTCCCTTCCAACCCCTATGATTCTATGATTACAAATAAAATTTAAAACCTTTAATTCCAGTCTCACGTAAAAATACAACATTTATAGATGTAAAACTTTTCTGTGTTCTCAGTTTCCAACTGTCTGTAAAAAACAAGCAGAATTCTAGCTACTACTGTTACCATTCTGTAAAACTCAGGTACCTCGGCCTTTTTTTGACATGTAGATATCTCATTGATGTGCTGATGGAATATCAGCAGTCTTTTGTGTTACACGATTTGGCCATGAGCTGCTCTTGAATCAGACCACTGAATTCAGCAACTGCTGAAACTGAACAGGATGAGCAGAAAAAAGCAGTGCTTTAGGCAGAAGAGAATAAGGTGGGAAAAAAGCAAGGTTGATATCCCGCTCTTGAAACAAGCATCTCAAATAGCCCAAAGTTAATCCCAACAGGAGTAGCAAAGCTGTTGTATTTTGATGGCTCTGATCCTTCAGTAGGACTTTGAAACAAATGTGATTCTTGTCTTGACCTACAAGTGCTAGTCTGTTGTGCTTTTAGGCAGATGTTCCCACTTCTTGTCCACCTGTAAGTGAATAATGCTAAACTAACAATTTTTATCCACGAGTAAATGTAACAATTAAAAAAGCAAAGAATTGAAATTCATAGACGTAGAAGCTGTTCTCCTGCTACAATTGCTGAGTAAAACGTCCAACCATGACTTTAGTGACTGCATCTATCTTAGGATTTCAGTTCAAATTAGATATACACTTTTGTACTAAAGTTCACATCCATGTACTGTGTTTGTGTTGCTTTATGGAGTATGGAAACTAAATTCATTCTAGACAAAACTGAACTGGAAGATGTGCTCTGGGAGCATACGTATTGCTCACAAACAATAATGTATTTTCAGTCCAAGCTGGGTTTAGGCTGAAGTAATCCTGCTGAAACAAGGTTGGGGAAGCTGGGCTTTTGGCACCACCTGATTCTCTTAGTGTATTTATGTATATTTCAGTCATTTATTCAACATTCATTATTCATCTTTACCTATTAGTGAACAGTGTTGTGCATGTAACCAGTAAGTTAATTATGATGGATCCTGATATTTGAATGGAGCATTCTCTGCCTCATTGCAGTTTCACAACTGTATCTGTATCTGGATTGAAAAGCTGAATCTTGAACCCTCCACTTCACTGGGTTGTAAGTCAGAAATGACTACAATATGAGGCTGTAGGTGAGAATGAGCTCACATTTCCTGGCTTTTCAAATGCTGCAATTTCTCTTCTAGCCCCTGCTTTTTGGTGCAATGACTTACTAGAATGTGAAAGAGATCCTAATACTGAATTAAGCAAGCAAAGATGGCAGCCAGGTGCTAACAGCCATCAGCTTTCCTTTCTTCTGTAAATCCATGTCTGGTCTACAGTATGTGGCTTTTCCTGCATGGCGTGCTTGTTAACCAAGAATTCAAAAATGTGCTACCATCGTGACCCTCTGCTTTTAGCATAGGGTGCTGTGGCTGGGGACAGCCTTCCTCCTCCTTCTCTCAACAGGGGATGTCTGATTTAAGCAGCAGAAGATACCGATGCCCTAGATCTGATAGTGACCTTTTAGTATCTAAAGAGGAGCTATATTAAAAAAAGGACGGACTCTTTAGCATGCTCTATTCTGATAGGAAAGGGGAAATGGCTTCAAACTAAAGCAGGAGAGATTTAGTCTGGATATAAGGAAGAAGTATTTTACAGTAAGGGCAGTGAGGCACTGGAATAGGTCGCTCGGACAGGTGGTGGATGCCCCATCCATGAAGACACTCAAGGTCAGGCTGGACAGGACTCTGAACAACCTGATGGAGCTGTAGGTGTCCCTGTTCCTTGTGGGAGTTTGTTCTGGATGGTCTTTAAGAATCCCTTCCAACTTGAGCAACTCTATGACTGCTGTAGTGACCACTGCTGGAGGAGGCCTCCCAGGACTGGGTCTTAGCCCCAGCAGCTTGACTGCAGAGTGATTGCTTAGTGCAGGGCAAAAAAACCAGGGATCCCAACTCACTTGCCATCAAGATGCCAGCATCGCTAGCTGTTCAAGAGATTTTGTAGTAGCATAACATTTGGGAGGATTGGGGTAACCTATATAATGGAAAATTTGAATATTATTGGTTATTTTTCATAACGATAAATTTTGGTTACATTAATTTAAAGGGTTAGTAAGGGAAAAAAAAAAAGGGGGCACAAGTGGAGCTGGTAGTGATACCATAAATCAGATGATCATGACTCTCAGTTTGGGGAGCTAGAAAGCAGGTGTCCTTCGTTCTTGGTTCTGGATGCACGAGATGATCCTTCCATCTAAATTGTGCCTACCCTGCAGTGCAAAAGATCTTCAGATTATATAGTGCAAAAGTGCAAAAGATCTTCAGATTATATACATTACTTATGTTACATATGCAAGGTTTTTCTGGGCAGTATATATATATTCAACACTTCCCCTAAAATCGTTAACAGAGAGTCCCACCTCCTTGCATATGCTAAGTCTTTTTGTGGTGTTGGTCTTTTGGGGCCTCTGGAGGAAGTCAGTGGTCTTACTGTGTTTGCTAGTTGAACCTGGTCTTTATGGATATTCAGTTAGCTGCTTGCCTTGAAAGCACAATATTTGCTTTCACAACTTTCCTTATCTGCTTGATGTAAGGACTTGATGAAACTCTCACATCTGCTCCATTGAAGGAGTTGAGCATATCATCCTTATCTACCTGGTATGAAGACTCAAACTCTTCCCGTTGTTTAAACAAACTGCAGGGCTACCCATCAATGAACATTGTAAGCTTAATAGTATCGTTATAACGTGCAGCAGTACTGAAGTCTAATTGGCATCCTAACAACTTTGGATTATAAAAAGGGCCAAGGGATGGCAAAGTCTGTTCAAAAGAAGAATGTGTGTTTAATTTGAGGTGACAGAAGAGCTGGCCATTAGCTTTTGATAGGAGAATGTGTCAAGGATGTGATGGTGACAATTCTTATTAAAAAAATACACAAACACTACAAAATAGACAAGAAAATAATTTGAAGCAAAGATAGAGGTTAAAACCAAGCTGAACTAAAGGACGTCTTAATTTCCTTGCACTGTTTTCTGATCTGACTTACTGTTTTTATCTTATTACAGTAGGCTTGCTTGTGCTTTACTTTTCTATCTTGTTCTAACTAACGGCTTGACAGGTTACAGACAAGTTGATCAGAAAAGCGAAGAGCTGTGCTGCCTTTATCTGGCACGCATTGTGGGGGTTAAACTTACTTCCTTAGAGAAGGAGTTTGAGGGTTGCCAGCAAGTCTTCAAGAGAGCATGATGAGCCAGGATGTAGGCAGGAAATGGCAAATTTGCAAACTTAAGAAGTCTGCTGTCAGGTGTACCTGCTACATAGGCTGGCATAGTTGTTAGGATGTGAGGCTCTGAGCATGCCTGTGCCTTGCTTTAAAAATTCACCAAAGCTTTGTGCAAGGATTGCATTTTTGTGTGTCAGTAGTTCAGAGGTATCTTCTGTAGACACAAGACTGTGTTTACTGAAGAGAGAGAGCTGTGTTAATATAATAAACTTCCTGAAAGACAGAATGAAGAAATGAATGAGGTTATATTCAGTATGTATGAAATGAATCAAGCACACAAACAAAACGTGATATTACAATTGCCCCTGAACATTAGGAAAGAGATGTAGAATAGATGTGTTAAATCTGCCAAACGCAGTTCTTAATGTTTAAAAAGAGGTGTTTTTTGTTTGTTTGTTTGTTTGTTTTTAAATTGGGCAAATAAATTCCATTGTGCCTTGAAAAGGAGGAAAATAGGATCTCTGTGTGAAAGTTCTGGTTAGACTTCTATGCCACCCCCAAATTGAAGTAATCCACTGTGACTTCCTTCCACCTTTAAATGTCTTCCTGACTTGCTTCTTATGATTAATATTTAATACCAGCTTCTTTCATTTCCTTCTCCTCCCAAAGGTACTTACATTAGCATTTCTTTTGTATGCTGTTTGTCTCATTTACAGCCTTCTGAATAGATGGGTACAATTTTAAGTGTTATTATGAGAAATATTAAATGCTTGGAGTGTTCTACTGCATATAAAACTGTATTATACTGCACCAAAACCATAAAGGCCAGACGGAAAATTGTCATTTGGTGGATCGGGATTATTAGGTTGTGTAATCTCAGCAGCTTTTCGTGGCTGCTGTGCTTTAGGCTTTTACGCTCTCTTTTAAGAAACATTCTCCCTTTCACCAATAAACTCAGGATTCATCATTCCACCCCTGAGCAGCATAAAATAGCAAACAGTTGTAGTGTGCTGAGCACACATACGTACATGCTTATAACGAAAGAAAGGCCCCAAAACGAAAAATGGAAATTCAGAGTAAATATGTGTATTTGTAGGAGATAAGACCAATTAAATTACTATTAGCAAGTTACTGAATAACAAAATTATGAAAAGGGGCAAAGAAACCCTACCAAAATCAATCTAACTTCAGTTTGAGAAGTTAAAAACACAGAACAATCAAGTTCATGTGAAGTGGATCTACAGGGCAGCTAAAGTTTGAGAGATCAAATGCTGTATATTTTCCTACCTTAGTCTGCTCAGTCCCTTTAAAATTTAAAACACAAATATCTTTCTCAAGTTTTACAGTACTTTAAGGATAGTGCCAGTATTATTTAATATCCTTTAGTTTTATGCTATCATTTACTATCACTCTAAACTTCACCTAAATTATTTTGTTTCCCCCTTGGAAATCATGTGGAGTTCACTATATATGTAGTGAACAGTAGTTCACTATGTATTTAGTTCACTGTATATGTAGTGACATAATGATTTGGTTTATTTTGTATTTCATAGTTGGTTTCTTTTGAATCAGAGGATAAATTTGTAAATCAGGATAATCTAAAAAGTGGCTGTTGGCAAGTGGGCAATGATCTCCTGGGTGGCAGCTCTTCTCCACAGCAGGGGATTGGAACTGGATGAGCTTTGAGGCCCCTTCCAGCCCAATAAATTCTATGATAAGTACTGAGTTACTGGGATCTGTTTTGAAAGATATCATAATATGCATATATGATTATTTATCCAATTTAATATTTATTGCCCAATCCTGAAGAGGCTTGAGCACTGGGCTCTGACTAGTGGAGTTTAGAGACTCTTTAGTGCATATGAAATTAATGAAGCACACAAAATGTTTCCCAGTTGGGGGTCTTGGGAAAAAAGAAACATGTATACTGTAAATGAATTTATCGACAAGACAGTCTGGTATCTACATTCTGTATTGGCAACTTGTATTTCTGTAACTGTGAAAGAGACTAATAAAGCTGACTGACAGACATGCTGCCAGAGACATGACATGCTCAGTGTATAGAAAGATGAAGCAGCACTCAGCTGTTTCAGTCCTGCCATTGGTGAAGAAACTGTTTCAAAGGCACAGAAGGTCAAAAAAACCCCGCGTATCTAACCAGTGCAAACTTCTAATCCTGTATGTTCTGCATGGTTTTTAACCTTGCTTAGCTCTGTGTGTGCTGAATTCAGCAACACGGTATCTTTTTGTTACAATGCAGGGAAACAATGCTTTTGGTTATTGGGTAACAGATGTTAAGTAATTAAAGCAGCCCATTTCAAAAGCAATCATAAAATCACAAGGAGATGAAATTTGAATACATTTGAATTTCTGCAGGATTCCATATGTTTGTTTTTTCTTGTCAATGTTTTTACATTTTTAGTAACTTGTTAAAGCTGAGATGAGAATGGAATGTTAAGCTGCTGTTTGCTTGATAAAGATACATTAAGACTCCTGATACACAGCATATATTTTATTGAAATAAGAAAAGCTTTCAGAAAAAGATATAATGTTTTGAGACTTGAGGCTTGATGCTGTAGATTTTTTTAGCTTTCCTCTTCTCCCTGTGGACTGCCCATCCCCAGGAGGGCCTCTGTTTACCAGCTACTTTTCTTTCAGTCCTGCAAGCTCCCTAGGCTGTTTCAGCTCAGTTTTTGTTATAACATATGCCCAGAAATATCCTGAGCTGAACAGCTCAGGAGAAGGACTTGGGGGTCCTGGTGGACGAGAAGCTGGGCATGAGCCAGCAGTGTGCTCTTGCAGCCTGGAGAGCCAACTATATGCTGGGCTGCATTAAAAAAGGGGTCGCCAGCAGGGAGAGGGGGATGATTGTTCCCCTCTGCTAAGCTCTTGTGAGGCCCCATTTGGAGTACTGCATCCAGGCTTGGGGCCCCAGCACAAGAAAGATGGAGAGCTCTTAGAACGGGTCCAAAGGAGTGCCACTAAAATGATCAGAGGGCTGGAGCACCTCTCCTGTGAATAAAGGTTGAGGGAACTGTGTTTATTTAGCTTGGAGAAGAGAAGAATCGGGGGAGATCTTAATTGTGGCTTTCCAGTACTTGAAGAGAACATATAAGCAGGGAGGGAATGACTGTTTATACGAGTTGATAGTGATAGGACAAGGAGGAATGGTTTTAAACTAAGACAGGGGAGATTCAGGTTGGATGCTACGAGGAAGTTTTTCACTCAGAAGGTGGTGACACACTGGAACAGGTTGCCCAGAGAGGTTATGGGTACCCCGTCCCTGGAGGCATTTAAGGCAAGGCTGGATGTGGCTCTGGGCAGCCTGGTCTAGTGGTTGGCCACCCTGCCCATGGAAGGGGTGTTGAAACCAGATGATCTTTGAGGTCCTTTTCAACCCAGGCCATTCTGTGATTCTATGACAGGAAGTCACAATTTTATCCATTGCCTCTAATACAGCTGTACAGCATAGTATTTATGAGGAAACCTTTGTAAAACGTGCACAAATTTTACTAAGAGCATTATTCATTGACTTTTGAATACTTTTCCAAAGTGTTCAACTATTTCTTACGTAGACTGTGATGGTATGCTTCTGTCAGAAGTCAGCATGTAAATGAATCATGACTTTATATGATCAAGATCTAAATCAAAAGGCTCACCCAATTAAAATGCTAAGAAAAACTTTACAAAACCATTCCCCCTATATGTCTCCAGCTTTTTAGGAATATATTGTGGTCTGGACTGATGACCTTTATAGACATCTTTCTGTGCTTTTTTGTTGTTGTTGTTTAATCCTATCAAGCTCATTTATATTTTCATGTTGGTGTTTTTCTCCATAAGATCTTTCTTTCCACATAATAACGAGTTTTCCACTCTGGCATGCTGTGGCACCCAAATGAAGCAAGAAACCCCAAGGTTAATCACTCACAAATTCACTGTGATGCCAAGAAATGATTGTTAAGCCACTAACAAACAACAAATGAGCATCTGGCATTTTTCCTAATTATTTCAGAGGGGGTCTAGAGTTGATTTTGCAGAATTATGCAGTGGGAAAACATATGCAAATCCACAAATCAGCAACATCCACATTCCATGTATTGTTAGAAGTCACAGTGATTATTAAGAAAGATTGCTGTTACAAGGCAGAAGCTTTTCCATGCAATTTGCTGTTGATTTCTTTTAAAATGTATTTATTGTGCTTCAGATTGATTTCCAATAATATTTAAGTTTGAAGGGGAAACTTGGATTCATCTTTCAGAGGCACTTATACTAAATGAGAACACCTTAAGATAATAGAATTTCAGCTGCAAAGTTACAAAATTCAATGGAGAAAAATCTTTTCCTTTAAAAAATTTTTTTTAAAGAAATATGATTTCTTTTTTAAACCCCCTCCCCCCCCCCAAAAAAAAGAACAAACTGTACATGTAATACTTTCTTAAAAATATAATCAATTTTCCAATGTAATTTAGAGGTCTTTTCCATCTGAGTGTAGACTTACGTTGTTACACAGGAGGAATACCTAAGCATGTGATTAAACGTCATGCTATAGACTTTAGTTAATTAATTGTTAGATTGAGAAGAATATTGTTGTACCTACATACAAAAGTTGTTTGAAGGTTTTAGAATCGTAGAATATACTAACTTGATAAGGACCAATGAAAATGGTCGGGTCTGATTCCCAATTCTACACAGGGAGACCTGTGAAGAGTTGAACCATGACCTAAGAAAATTGTCAAATGCTTTCATAGCATTTAAATGAGAACGCCTGACTTACCTCTCATCTGCTTCCTGAGACTGAGAGAAGGCAACCAGGCAAATGAATGTAGTGGAAAGCAGCTCAGGTGCAATTTGTTTGGAGATTTTGGGAAATAGAATAGCTGTAAGAGGAGTAACTTGCGTGAGAAGCTCTGAAGGTAGTGGATCTTAAATGAGTACAGTCAGAACCACTTAATGTGGGAAAAAGAAATTGCTAAGTTCTGGCTTTTTAGGCTTTTTCTGTTACTCAGCTCTTTCCTTCCTGAATTACAGTACTTCTTGTGGTCAAAATATATTAATAGGTAGTGCCAGATTTAACAGTACAGCATCAAGTGGATTTTCTTCCACAATAAAAATGTGAGAACTGAAATATTAAGCAATATATACGACTGTGTGTTTGTGTGTGTTTATGTGTATATACATATACACACACTGACATATGGAGGATTCTTTTTTCTCAGTGCACTGAGGTATCATTTTAACTTAGTGTGCAGGGCTTTAACTGTTAAAACCTTTTTCACTTCAGCTTGACAGTGAACAAGCTCTATAGCTATGAGAGAGAAATGAGTAAAGAGCTTATATGGCATAATGAATAGACAGCTGATTTTTCTTGATTATTGTGATTTGCAGCCGTCACAGTAACAGGTTATTACAGTGGAGGAACTGAAGTCTGTAAGAATACAATCAGTGAATGTAAGGAAATGGGTCATTTGGCTTTTGTTTCTGTGTGAATTGCACCTGAGAGTGGAGCTGGGAAGGTGAGTAGTTAAGGTGAAATTGGCAGTATATCTAAGTGTCCCGCTTTAAATAAGAATTTAAAGCATATGTAAGCAGTTCAGGTTAGAATTCAGGCAGTCAGCCTGAGGCTACGTGCTGCTTCCTTGCCTTGTTCCTTACCAGTGACTCCCTGTTACACTGCAGTATGTATGCGACCTTGAAGCAGTGCACACTGTGATTTTACGTGGGAAACAATGAAATGATTGCAGGGGATAATTTCTCACACCATGCACTGTTTAGGGTTCTGATTACATTCAGATTCAAAAGTCAAACACGACAGCTGCAACATTAAATCATTGAGGTAGAATCTCAGCTCCAGATTTAACAAGTCACTGCCACTGCTGGCTTGTAGTGGTAGCTTTTTTCTGGACTTCCACATTTGTTCATTGAGAAGATGTAAAATATGACCCATAGTTTTAAAGCTGGAAGCATCTGTCTGAATTTTGAATTGCTGCTTTCTTTTGTAGTCTACTAAAGAGACATTCTGTGAGAAGGCATCAGCTGTCATAGCATACTTTTTGGTAATTGCCATCTGAACTTCACTGTGTTCCTACATGGAATGGGCATATGACGTGTTTTGTTTTCAAAGCCTTCCCTAAGACTCCTGTAGGTGCAAGTGTTCAGAATGATACAAGTCATTACATCGTATGTTGCATCAAATTTACATAATCCCTGACCCATCAGAGATGTCTCAAGCTGTCCACTTGTGCAAAGAATCATTCGGCTTTGCACATCTCATGCGTTATACTAGGAAAGAAACAAAATTGAGAGATGTGGGTGACGTAGAGAAAAACTACTAAAAAGTTATTTGATCTTCTCAGGTCTTTTTTTGGCAACATGTAAAGGGCTGTAGTTGAATACTGATATTATTGCAAAACAAAAATACGAAGTGTAGCATCTACGCATTGAATTTCAACTTCTCTCTGTTTTAAGAGTCTAGAAATACTATGAGAGAGGAGTGACTTTGTATGAAGGTACAACAGTGTTCTCCAGAACTTTTCATATCTTTTCAACATCTCAGATATCTAAAAGGTGGTACTGGTATCAGTAGACGGAATTATGTTGATCTGTTGAAATTTGCCATACAGGAAACTCTCCATCAACCAGAAAATGGTGCATGGAATACAAACAGTAGTGAGCTAAAAACAACATATGCAGATAATCAAGATAACAAAGTAGGATTTTTAAAAAGATGTAGAAAAGCTCAAAAAAATATGATTATGTGGACTTTGAAAGTATGAGTGGAGGAACAGATGTGTGATTCGGCTTCTGCAAATCCTATGAAAGTTTGTCTGCTGTGGATGGGACTGAAAATCCTTCTGAAGGTGGTAGTTAGTTTGAATTTAATTAAATATATGGAAATACTGTAAGGGAATTAGGAGGGCCAGCATGTCCATGTGGGCTGGAGCACTGGGTACATGGTGGAGTCTGTCTGTGGTGGCAGGGCAGGGCAATCAATGCCTGTCCCACTGCCCCAGTTAGAAGCAGTGCAGCTGGGTGCACTGGGGTGTAACCCCTGGGTTGCAGGGCTGGTGGCCTCAGGGCTGACATGGAATCCAGGTCCTAGGCAAGGCTGGGGAGCCCTGGGGTTGAGCCAGGGACCAGGGGGCCCTCAGGGCCATGACAAATATATGGCATTCAACATGCATTGTTGTTATTCAAACTGGATATAATATATAAGTAGCATGAAGATGCATGTTACTGGTTTTCGAGTGCAGTAATTGATTTTAGGCATTCTCACATTTTCGTGAATTGGCATTCTATCGCTGAAAATGATCTGAGAGAGAGTGAGAAGCTTGGAGGGGAATTAAAAAATCAACCAAGGCTAGGCTGTTGGATAGGGTATGTGACTGGAAATCTCATAGCTATCCCAAATGATAACAACAAATATTAATGACAGCACACAGAGAATACAGACTCCTACTTCATGATTGCAATGGAACACACATGATCTTTGGGTGAATTGGATTGTAGCCAGATTCATCTACAAGGTATATGAAAGATTTAAGAATTTGGGAAGGAATCGGGTTAGAGTTGGTCAATTCAATAAGAGAAGTATAAACGAAATCAAAGAAAAATGTAGATTGGTTTAGATGATGGAGAATAACTCTTTTGCATAGCGATATATGCCAAAATATATGCACAGTGTTCCTTAGCTGGAACACTTAAAATGTTTTTTAAAATTCATCCATTGTGTATTTTTTGCTAATGTAAATATCCTTAGTTATACTTGTCTGTATATTGAAAGTCTGTGGAAATGCTATATTGATGTCACCCTCTAGTGACTTTTGATGTGTCATGATTTACATTAAAAAAAAAAAAGTATCATTCTAGTCACTGTTTGAATTGCAATGGTACTGCTCACTCCCTCAGAGGTGCAGTTGTACCAGTAGGGGGGTACTTCTCTGAGTTAAATGCATATCTGAGCAGTGAATCAAGTTAAATAAGAATAGTGCTTGCTGATGTTGGCATGCGTCTGTGTTTATGCCAATGTTTGTGTTTTCTGATTCAAAAATTGTCAGTCGTATTTCGTTGACCCCGTTCAGAGCTCTTCCTGCATGCTCTTTGTGTCAGACTCAGCAATCGTTGCTGCAGAAGAAGCCAATTCAGCAAACTGATCCAAAAGTGAGCAAACCGCCCCTCAAAATCAGCAGTTATGTTCATGGCAACCGAACCAGTTCACTTCCCTGTTACTGATGTGCTGATGCAAAGAAAGGAAATAGAATATACAGGCATTTAGGCAACATTGAGGTTACCGTTAGTTTCCTTTGTGTCCTTTCCTTTTGTGCTTCTCCTTAATGCTTGTCTTGATTTGAACCATTTTGGGGCACTGAATCAGATGGAAAATGCCTTTCATAAGGTTAGCCTTCAGCTGACTTACCTCTCCATACCAGCTCATGGCAGATGGACATGTGCAGCCGATACACAAGGTCAAAGGCAGGAGTGTGTGAAAGAAAGCATAAACAACAAGAGTGAAACAACTTGGATTTTGATGATGAATATGCTGTCACGGATTATGTCCTGTGAAAAGGGATGCCTGAGGAAAGTATGCCAAGTGGTGAGATATTCCTGGAACCAGGCATTTCCAGCATAGTTCTGGCCACTTGTATGCCACATGCTTGACTATGTTGGATTAATGTATAGTTAGCTAATATCCCTGGTTTGTTCTGGTTGAAGTTTGCTTCCTCGTTCACACCCTGGGAATAACACTATATACATACAGAATCTAACAGCTAGTGGTCTACATCTGGTAATTAGTATCATTTAGCAGCTGCTAAGCGGGATAATAGCCTGTTATCCTTGAAGATTTCTAATAGGAGTCGTAATGACTTGCTTACGCTGCTTCTAAACCAGCTGGCACGGACTTGCTGTGCATGGTGTGAGAGTTAAAAGAGGGACTGAGTCTCACTTCATATGGAATGCAAGTCAAGGGTAATTTGATTTATGCCAATTAAGTAATTCTGCTATAGGATCAGCAGACATGATAAAGTAGAGGCAGTGTACAGTCTTTTCAGCATAAAAAATAGTGTTGTATGCAAATTATTCAACTTCCAGTGTTACATTAGGGAAAAACATGGGATGGCAATTGCTTTCAAATTAGTCTGCTGCCCACACGAGTTATTTTGCTGATGTGCGTTTTAGCATGTTGTATATAAAAACTGTAGGACTGGAGTCTCGAATACTCTGAAATAAATTTAACATACTGTAAAATATTGTAAGGCTCTGAAACTTAATTCAGTTCTACAAACACTTCAGTGTACAGTTGGGTGTTTCTGTATGCCTCACTAACAAAAATTCAGAATTCAGTCAAGTCAGGTCCATGCTAACAGCCCTTGATGACATAGCTTATTTGGCCTGGGAAATAGCTACACTGGCGAACCCTCTGCTATGCTATCAGCTATGATGATTGCAACAATATTTTTAGGTAAGCATGTGCTATTTTGTGAGGTGATTCACAGAAGTTTTAGTTGCGAAGAGGTGAAATCACGGCTTTATAAACTAGTGAGACATTATTACTACGACATTTCTCTTTTGACATGGCCAGAGCTCTAGCTCTGGAAAAGTTAATTAAAAAACAGAGGCAAAACCAAGGGATGACCACCATTGCATAGAGCTGTGGGATGCATTCCTTGCAGGAATGTCTTCGGTAAACAGAATTGAATGGCTGCTTCCAATCTTCTCTAAATTACTGTGTTCACTGGTTTTCCATTTCACTCTAGAATGCATGAGCATTCTAGTTCAAATTGTAATGATAAGACAAGTAGGGTTTGAATATTGTGAAGTGAAAAAAGAAAGAAAACTAGGAATAAATACCCTACCAAAAAAAAAAAAAAAAGAAAATAGAGGGAGAAATCAGATGTAAATGTTAGGCAATGTGATCCACTGTTTTTTAAATATTGCTCCCCTGAGTTGATCCTAGTCCAAAGTGCTTTTCCACGTGAATATCTGTCATTATTCAGTCTTAAAAACAAAGATGTTTTACCTGCCATACTACCACTTAGCTTGTGGCATATCATATTTGACTGCTGCCCATAATCACCTCTTTGTAAGGAGATTAATTTGTAATTTATGTGCTTGAGCATGTAAGCCATTCAATTTCTGGTCTTAATATTTTCCAGTGGAGGCAAGAACGGCATAAAATTTTGCATATATAAAATGAAACAGACAAGGTGGAATTTGCTTGAAGAAATGTTCTATCTATCACTTGTTGAATGATGGTAGAACCTAAACTAATGAACTATTCCAGCTGTGTCCATATAGCAACAGAAATATCTGCCCCACGGAAGTAACTGTGACCTCCTCACTGATCTCATTTGAGTTAGAATTAGTGACTGTGTGGCCTAGAGTCATAGACATTATTTATATGGGTTTTTTTCTGGTTCAAGGTACGTCAGATAACAGGACAGCTGTTCCCTTGACCTTGAATGATTTGTACCACTAGCAAGCTGCTAGGATTGCTGAAATCCTAGGTATGAACATGCAGTAGTTGAGCGTGCATGTCTTAGTGGAATGAGCTATCCTGACATGTACTTCTCTCAGCTGCTTAAGGTTCTCTCCCACAGAGAAGTGATTGAGGCCCTGAGCCACACCCAGGCTTGGGATCTGATTGGTTTATCCACTAAGAATGCATGGGAGAAAACTAGCATCTGTTTTGATCCAGGTCTAAACTTAAAACTGGGACAATGGGCCTCTCAGGATGTAGGACTACCTCTGTCAATCTGTTTCATTGGTGGTTTGATTTCCTTCTCTTAAAAAGAATGAGATCGAATCAGTCTGACAGTTCATATCCTTAAGTTCAGCAAAGAATCAATGACCATCAGTGACCTTTGGGACCGCAGTTATCAGATTCCTGTCTGCCTGAAGAAAAATGATCAACTATGGGAACTCTGCTAGGCAGGATGAAAGCAGCAGCCTCATCAGTGCTGTGTTCAAACAGTGGACTACACAGTTAGGGTATGGAAAGCTAAGGTTCTCAAATTCGACTTTGGTGGAAAATGTCTTTTTCCTCTCTTTGGTAATGCATTCTGTGAATGGCATAGCACTTAGTTGTAAAAATGTTGTGCATATTTCCTTTATGATATGTGTTTTTCTTTTATGCCGCAATTGAGTTCCAGTGGTGTTTTAAAAGGATGTTAAAATGATGATTGTTCTGAATAAGTGGTGCGACCCAATGAATAGGGCTTAATTTGAAAGCATCAGCTGTCTCACTAGGTATGTAGTGAAAGTATTACTACTTTAAATGTGTTTGTTCGGAAAACAAACCAAATTACAATAATGATGAAATCTACACATAGCACTTGTTGAATTTTGAATTTTGATTTTAACCTCATCATGGGAAAAGTAAGCATTGTTCTAAGATGGCATTTACTAAAAATTTATGACATCTTAATTGATTTCATTTGCTGTTCTGATTAAGAGTAATGTAACAGAGATTGATTTTCATCTGTACATCTCATATGCAGCTGAGTTGTTTAACAGGTTCCTCATAATTATCTTTGGTTCAAGCTGAAAGTACAATGTGACTGGAATGAGGAAAGTATATTAGGGAGGAATGAAGTAGGTAACAGTTCTAAGTGATGCACCTATACAGAGTTTAAGATGCTACTGTTGGATGAACTGTCTGATTATAGAGTGACTACCAGACAAAATATGGCACTTTGTTAATTGAAGGTAGAAATATGCTGTTCTTCGTGGTTCAGTGTCATTTCTGTTATCTACTCCACTCTCCCTATTTATGCATAGCCAGCACTGCATTCCTAAGTAGTTTATCTTGCTGAAAACTAATCTTAGTCTTGTGCCAGCACAAGGGAAGTGGCAGAATCACACAGCCTGAGGCAGCAGGTGAACAGAAAGATCCATTTCAGCAAAAGCATGGTCCTAGGTGTCTGCTGTAAGTCACATTTCTTCACATAATGAAGAAGTAAAGCCTTCCAGCAGGAAATATGTGTCCCTGCTAAACTGAGAACAGAAATAAGAAACAGAGTTTACAATAGGTAGCTGGTACTCCCAGAGGAACAACTGTTAGAAAGATCTACCTGTAGTATTCAACACAGCAGAAGGCCAATGGTAAGTTTTACATATATTGGATATTTCATTTTCTGTCTCTTCTGTTTAAAATAAAACTGTTTTACCCAGATCTAAAGTTTGCATTACCATAGTGGTCACTATGTCGGCGTGGTCTCTAATATTGGTGGCCCTGTGGCCTTGGGAATTGTAAGCCCTATCTCACATATGGAAAGCTAATGCGTGGCCTGTGGCTGATAACAAGCATGGCAGTGCTAGCTTTATGGACTGTAGGGCTACATAGAAAGTTGTAATTCTGTAGATACAGTCAGTGAATTGTGGAAAGCTATTCAGCTCAGTGGAGTCATTCAGTTAAAATTGTAACATGAGGCATATGCAGAAAGTTAGCTTAATTATTATCATTCTTTATTGCGCAGAAACCAACTTCATCACTACAGGTCTTTTTAATAAACTTTATTAGATAATAATGGTTTTTGAATGATTGTATCAGTTCTTCTTTAACTTGCTGATAATTTTGCATGTTAAAGCTGAAAGATGTAAGAAGAATGGACAGACTTCTTTAAACATGCAAAGGAGGAGCTGGTCTGTTTACTAAAAAATTTATTCTCTATGTTAATTTTCAAGTATATGTCAGCTTCTTGCCTTAAGGCCTGTTTTCAACCCCTCCTCTTTCCCAGAGATTCTCCTTCCATGAGAGTATATATATAAGACTAGTTTTGAAAGAAACTCTTTGAAAACTACCTTAAAAATTGCACTAATTAAGGGAGATGCAGCATTTCTAGAGTATAGCTGTGCGGGAGTTGTTGTTCTCATTAGGGATTTTTTTCCCTCAAATTACTGGCAGTAGTTCTATCAAAAGGAAAAGCTGAACATAAAAGTGAAGAATTTCATATTGACTAGTATAGCCTTCAATGAAAGACTTAAGTGAGTTGCACAGTTGTGAGAGGAGCTTTACTTCTGTGATCTTTTCATTATTTTCTCTTGTATTCTGTTTTGAAGAGAAGGGTAGAATTCAAAAAAAGAGGAATTTTTTTTTACTTGCCTTTAAATGCAGAAGAATGTTTCACTTTATCATAATTTAGGACGAAAATCAGTTGACAGGAGAGTTTGCATATCTTCCTTAGTAGTCTCTGTGATGTGAATTTCTCAAAGTGCTGAATAAACTACACACAATAACGAGGAAAAACTTAATTTAGACAAAGAAAACTGCTAAGCTTTTATCTACTTACTGTTTTTTTTTTTTTTTTTGTATATGGCTTGTTTTGCTTATGGTCATAATTAATATTCTACTTCAATTTTGCAGTTTTGTATTGTTTCTTTGTGATGTGATCTTGGTACATATTTCTTTTGGGAGGGGGGGGAGCAGGGCAAAGATGTTAATTGTTATGAATTTTAATTTCAGATCTAGCAATGATCTGTCATTTTTTTGCTTGCAAAAGCAGTGTCACTGAATGGATCTGGAAAAGTGTTCCTTCTGCATAAATATAGTTCAGTAAGCACTAAGACTTTGAGAGACTTGATGAAGGGAAGAGGCAATGAATTCTCTTTTTTTTTATACACAAGCAGACAAGGGCTTTTTGTGTCAGTTACTATTTTAGGCTCCAGATAAAATTATTGTGGATTATTTTCAGAAACGCAGTTTCCCATTCTTGTCTTGCTCGTAGCAAACAGGTAAGATCTTCATCCTCTGTCTTTACTTAGAGGGTAAGGTCTTCAATGCTCTGTCTTTGCTTACAGGGAGTTAGCTTTAGAACAGTTTTGGTGCTTTCAAGACTCTTCATGAGTGAGTTCATTTGAATGACCAAACACGAAATTTTCTGTTTTATTTTTACTGCTATTGTTTTCTTGTTTTTGTTTTTTCTTTTTCTTGAATTCAAAAGAAGGAACGCTACACAAAAACACTATATAAAGTGGATGAGAGACTGAAATAGATGGAATTTTTTTTTCCCTGCTGAAAATTGGGGATGGAGGAAGGAGAATGACTGAGTCGACTTATTCAGATGAAATCCTGACCAAATTGGTGTATTGAAATTACTTTTGGAACCATAAGAAATCTTTTGTGATACAGAATAGACATTTAATGTCCTGATAAGGGAAAGGTGTAACATACAAACACTGAAAATACTGTCTCATGAAAATGATACAGTTTGCATACCTTTCTAAGGAGGTAGGGAAAGTCTTCACTCAAACTGGAGGTGGAGGAAGCATCTCCTTATGTGATCAGCAGTTTAGATCTTAAAAGAAGGAAGGAACTTAGTTCTTTGCTTTTATTTTTTATGTACTCTGTCTGGATGAGGACACTTGTGTACTTTAGTATTGAATTTCCAGACCTGAGGGCAGAAAGAAATGCGTTGTTTTGTGTCATTCATCCAATTTTTTCTCAAGGTTATGAAAATATGTATATATTTCTCCTCTTTCCCTCTCTCCTTTGGTGCTTTTCCATCTTGCTTGATGGTTGTTTTCTTTCAGGTTATTTAATGTTCCTCTTCTACTTTTAATGGATAAACTGGAGGCTGCGGTAGCTTCTAATAGTAGTTAGCTTTCAAAATGGCATTTCCCAGAACATCTAGTCTTTCAGAGTTATATAAATGAAACAAACCAAAACCTTGAGTGAGCTGAAATAGGTACATGGAACTGCTCATAAAGTGTGAATTTATACAGTGGTTTGGATTAATGTTTGATTTCCAAAGTTTAAACATGAGCAGAAGATTTAATGGATTTGTATAACTAGTGTAAATATTTGCCCACTATATACCACTGTGTTTACTGCATGTGGAGCAGGTAGTTATGATAATGCCAAACCTTTTCTAGTTCTGTTTTCCCTTTAATTTTACAGGCTTGCAACCATTTAGCCAGATTTTCTTTCTTAGCCTACACATGTGTCTAGGACACATGATAAGAAATAACTTAATTTTCTGAAGACATTACTTGTGAAAATCTGCAGTGTCTGAAAAGAGAGCTGATGGTTGAGGCACCATCCCTAGCATTGTTCAAGAAGCATTTAGATGAGGTGCTAAGGGATTTGATTTAGTAGTTCAGTGGGTAGGGATGGTGATAGGAGGATGGTTGGACTAGATGATCTTGTAGGTCCTTTCCAACCTAATGTACCTATGAACCTATGAATGTTTGAATGCAGTACGTACATTTAGTACAGTGAAAATGGAATTAAAATATATTCTCAAAATAAAGAAGACACACAAAATGCATGGGTAAGGAGGAGATGGTGCACATTATTCACATTATTTCAAGGTCTTTGACATGGTTACTCACCACATCCGTCTCTGAATTGGAGAGAAATGAGTTTTGAAGGCTGGACTATTTGGTGGATAAAGAATTACTTGGATGGTCATAGCCAGAGGGTTGTGTTCAGTGGATCTATGTCCAAGTGGAGGCGGTGATGAGTTGTGTCCCCCAGGAGTCTGTTCTGGGACTGATACTCTTTAACATCATTATCAATAACATGGACACTGGGATCGAGTGCACCCTCAGCATGTTTTCTGATGACAGCAGGCTGAGTGGTGCAGTTGACACAATAAAAGGAAAGGCTGCCATCTAGAGAGACTTGGACAGGCTCAGAAAGTGAGGACATGAGAACCTAATGAGATTCAGCAAGGCCAAATACAAGGTGTTGCCCTTGGGTTGAAACAATTCCAGATATGACTATAGACAAGAGGAAGAACTCATTGAAAGAAGCCCTGTGGAGAAGGACTTAGGGATCCTGATGGACAAAAAGCTGCTCATGAGCAAGCAGTGTGCACTTGTAGCTTGGGAGGCCAACAGTATCGTGCACCTATCAAAAGGAGGGTGGCCAGCAGGGAGAGGGAAATTATTATTCCCCTCTACTTTGTCCTTGTCAGGCTCTTTCTGGAGTACCGCAGCTAAGACTAGAGCTCCCAGCACAAGAAGGATGTGGAGCTTTTGAAATGGGTCCAGAGGAGGGCCATGAAGGTGATCAGAGGGCTGGCGTACCTCTCCTATGAAGAAAGGTTGAGGGAACTGGGCTTGTTTAGCTTGGGAAAGAGAAGGCTCCACGGGGAAATCATTGAAGCCTTCCAGTACTTGAAGGGAGCTTACAAGCAGGAGGAGGACCAACTTTTTGCTGTCTGAAAGTGGTCAGACAGGGAAGAGTTGCTTTAAATTAAAAGAGGGAAGATTTAGTTTAAATGTTAGGTAGAAGTTTTTTTACTCAGTGGATGGTGAGGACCTAAAACATGTTGCTCCGAGAGGCCCCATTTCAGGAGGCACTGAAGGCCAGACTAGTCTGGTCTAGTGGTTGGCAGCCCTTCCCACAGCAGGGACTGGATCTAGATTATCTTTAAACACCCTTTTAACAAGCCATTCTACGATTATTCTCTTGACAGATTTTCAGGAGCTGTAACAGATGTGAGATGAATTGATGGTCCTCCTGTAGGACAGAAATTGCAGAGGCTCTGAGTTTACAGGGTCTGTTAGAACTTCAGAGTGCTTTGTGGGCCTATGCACAACTCCATCCAGGAATCTTAAATAGAAATAACACCCAGGATTTCCAGATGATGGGGACAAAATGAGCTGTGTTCCTATTGGTACATTATTGGCAATTACCTTCCTAGCTGGGCATCTTTTAAAAGGGTTTTTCTTACCAGTTCAGTGGAGAAAGGGTTGCAATACTGAGGTGAGTTTGCCTGATGGTGACTGGCCGTGTCACTGTGCTGTCCTGCTCCAGGAATAAGCACTGGTGGCACAAATTAGTCAGTGCTTAAATTCTAACTGCAAAAGTTATAAAGACTGTAAAGACCATTGGGAAAAAGTGCTAAAATTTCACACTTGAGTGGGCACTGATGAGCAAGGTTGTTTTTCTGCTTGCATTTGTAAGGCTGTGTTCATTTCAAAACAGAAACCGATAGATCTAACTGGGAGTGAGGCTGAACTATGAATATAATTTTAAGAGTTATTCTGCATCAGTAATCTGACAATGCACTGTAAAGGTTAAATTGAGTGCAGATCAGATCATTTAGCTATGGTATGGTGATTAATGTCGAGTGATACAACTTATGAATACTGTTCTCAATTATTTACTGAGAAAGCCAACAGGTCTGGGAACTCTGCAAAATCAAATAAAACTGATTGACTGTGATTTTGCTCCCAAGATGATTGTGACCTTCAGTGAGAGTCTCTCTCCTCCCCTCTCCTACTTACGGAGCTGACATGCTCATCTGTCCTTTTGAGAAGTCCTCGATACTGTTCATATTTAACATCATTATCAAAGGTTCTTTGCTTCTAGGCCTAGCTGTTAAAATAGATGAGATGAGAAATGCTGACATTATAGTTTTGCAAATGTTATCTCAGCGGTTTGCATATATTATTAAATCTGTTAATGAAGATGGGGAGGAATCAGGCAATTAACAGCTCGGAATTGGCTGTATTGCTGCATTAACTCTTGTTCCTCTTTACTTTGATATTTCAGTGCTACGGCTATTGAAGGATGGTGCTGACCCTCATATGCTTGTTTCCTCAGGAGGTTCCTTGCTCCATCTGGTAAGAGTGATTGAAGATTAGTGTTGGTGACTGTGGCTAAATATAGTGGGAAACTGAGTTGCAGATTGGGAATATTAACAAGAAGAAAGGCTTAGTAATAGTTTTTTTTTAATCTACACTACCCTCCATGATCATTATGAAGGCATCCAGCTATGCATGTGAAACAAATGATCATTTTTAAATTGCTTATCAAAGGGTGAATCATATTCTAGGGATGGTAACCGACACAGTAAAACGGAATATTTTATTTATAAATTATCTGAACAGTAAGTAAGAACAAAGGAAATACTGTTTGACTTTGAAGATGGAATTATATGATTCAGAGATTCATAGTTCCTATATGAAGAGAACCATTTTCTTTACTGTAAATTCTTAAGTCTGATTGTCCTTTGCTTTGGTCTCTGATGCTTCAATTGTAAATCTGTTTTCTGTTCAATGTGAATCTGTGTTAAGATATTTGAATTCTACTTTATTTCACAATACTGCTAAAATAAATTAGGCTTGAGAAATACAAGAAGGGCATAAAAGATCTAGTTAAAAGTCTGCTAGCAGAATGTTCCATTTTTGATTTTGGAAACTGGAAAATTTTTTGCTTAACAGTAGCTTGAAAAGATGGTTTGTATAAGATTATGTTGATCTGTATTATAGCATTTCTTATCTCTGATTTGTTAAAATGTGAACATTAACAACTCAGTGTAAGTTATACCGATACAATGAATTGTACTGTTGCAATGAAACTATCAATTTATGGAGCTGCCAGTTACATTACAAACTAAAGGAAATATAGTATGTCAGAATTTAATTTCTGTTACATAATTCGCCATAAGAGTTTAATTTTCATCTTCAGTTCATTTACTTTCATCTGCATTCACCAGGGTACTTAAGCTTTCTGTTTTCTTGGCTGCACAGTGGAGTCCAGCTGAGTGCTTTTCCTTCTTCCCCTTTTATTTCAGTGTCCTAGCTTCCATGCCAGAGTAATGAAGATGAGTAAAATGGATGTCATAATGTAATTCTACCTGTTATTAGATGTAACAGAATAATTATTTCATAGTCACTTGCAAATTACCAACCTGATCTCCTTCTAATATTGAGTGACCCACCTGATGGTTGAGGGAAAGGCTGCTGTCACTTTCTTCCAACAGTATTCTCTTGGAGAAGCTGATAGCCCCTGGCTTGGACAGATACACTCTTTACTGGGTAATGAACTGGCTGGATGATTGGCACCAGAGAGTTTTTGATGAATGGAGTAAATCCAGCTAGCATCACTAGGGAAGTGGTGTTCCCCAAGGTTTGGTAGTGGGGCCTGTCCTGTTTAATATCTTAACTGATGATCTGGGTAACCACATTCAGTGCACCCTCAGTAAGCTTGCAGATAACACCAAGTTGGAAGAAAGTATCAATTTGTCTAGGGGTAGGATGGCCCTTCAGAGGGATCTGTATAAGCTGGGTAGCTGGGCTGAGGCCAATGGGATGAAGTTCAACATAGACCAAGTGTTGGATCCTGCACTTTGGCTACAACAACCCCAGGCAACACTACAGGCTTGGAGCAGAGTGGCTGGAAGGCTGTATCGAAGAAATGGACCTGGGGGTATTGATCAACACTTGGCTGAACGTGAGCCAGCAGTGTGCCCAGGTGGCCAAGAAGATCAGTGCAGTATCAGAAGATCTGGCTTGTATCAGAAATAGTGTTGCAAGCAGGGAAGTAATTGTCTCACTATACACACTGGTGACACTGCACCTCGAGTACTGTGTTCAGTTTTGGGCCCCTCACTGCAAGAAAGACACTGAGGTGCTGGAGCGTCTCCAGAGAAAGGCAATGAAGCTGTGAAAGGGTCTGGGGCATGAGCCTTATGGCTGAGGGAACTGGTTTTATTTAGTGTGGAGAAGGAGGTCAGGGGTGACCTATCACTCTTTACAGTTGCCTGTAGGGACACTGTAGTGAGATGGGGGTTGGCCTCTTCTCCTGTGTAACTAGCAATAGGACTGGAAGGAATGGCCCCAAGTTGCATCAAGGGAGACTCAGGTTGGATATTAGGAAATACTTCTTCTCTGGGAGAGTGGAATGGGCTGTCCGGGGAGGTTGGTGGAGTCACCGACCCCAGAGGTGTTCAAGAAATGTTTAGATTTTGTACTGAGGGACACGGTTTAGTGGGACATTTTGGTGGTAGGTGGATGGTTGGACTGGATGATCTTGGAGGTCTTTTCCAACCTCAGTGAATCTATATTTCTATGAAATTACTCACAGATTTCACTGTATTTGTGCACTTGCTGTATATGTGTGATTTTCAGGGCAAGGAAATGTTACAAAGCTGTAAATACTGGATGAGGCATAGATATTAAGGATGATATTCAAATCATCCAAGTACTAATATAGAAATGTAGGCTCCCTGTAGCTTCTGTGCAGTGGAGAAAGATGATTCCTTCTCTAGTTACTGAGCTCATATGTAAGGCCATACTCTGGGTGTTAGCATAAGTGCTTTAATTGTCCTTAGGTATAATCCATAAGCACATGCAGTCTGAGGTGTGACAAAAGGAATAAGCTGAAAACAGTGGCTACACTAACTTAATCTTCTTTACAAGAAATGATTATCTCTTAAAATGAAACCAAGTGTACTAATGCACATGCTCACGTGCATGCAAACACCCACACTTCCCCAGGCACACCTGTCGTATGCAGCGTATATGTTTATCAGAGAGACTTGTACAGGAATTGCTGGAGGTAGCGGATTGGAGATAGTAATTATAGAGAGGTGTGTATTACTGCTACAAACTGCATAGAAGGCAGGAGTTAGTGTATTTGTGGATGTATGTGTGTGTAGTAGTAGGTTACTTGCAACCTACTACTCACAGTGCGTTCATTCAGTGCCTGTGTGCTAATTTGGGAAGAGAGTATTGAATAAATGGAAAGCTCATCTTCACTGCAGCTTTCAGCAGCTTTTACTTGATACTTTTTCACAGGGAATAAGGGATTCCATGACTCATACACATGAAACTTGGTGTCTCTGCAGAACTATTTCTTTAGATTCATCAGCTGTTGTCTACAAACATATCATCTGCTGATTTTAAACAGAGAAAAAATATATAATAAATTCAGTTGTGTGTGGAGTATAATGCTGTCCCTAATCTGCTCTTTCTTCTAGTGTGCTCGCTATGATAATGCATTTGCTGCAGAAATTCTGATTGACAGAGGAGTGAATGTAAATCATCAAGATGAGGATTTTTGGACATCAATGCATGTAGCCTGTGCGTGTGATAATCCTGATATTGTCCTGCTGCTGCTGCTAGTAAGTAAAACAATCCAATCCACTGTGTGCTTAAAAAGGAAACACAATATAGCATCGTGCAGTCTGAATTTGCTGTATGAATGTACTATACTGCTAATCGTATCAACGAAAGCATGTATTGTGTATGTTTATTTCTTGACATTATTTTGGTGCTCAGGATTTTTAGAAGATATATAACAAGGCATTTTCGAGTCTGTAACAAGAGTACATTATGAATGTACGTCAGGACAAGTCTCCCCTATCTCTTCCCAGTAGTCAAGAGCTTATATCTCTGATAAGCATTCAGTCCCAAATGGGGTATTTAGATAATTTTTCTTTTCTCCTTGTCACTTTCTGTTAAGGGTTGAGTTGGCAGGCAGTCTTATCAAAACCTCCTTCTTAAAAGCAAATATTCACTCAATTACACTCAGTATTCATAAAGAAGTGTTTGTGGGCATGACCAAAACGAGGCCAATTTTATATTTGTTCAAACAACTTTGACTTTTTGAAGCCATATATACCCAATGTAGTGATAAATACGACCTTCAGCCTCTGTAGAGATCAACTTTGTTCTTATGCTTCTGTTGCTGGGACTGCAGCCTTTAGTTTTAGTCCAGGATATTATTGCAACTATTTGTCCTATTTCATTTCCTGTTGCTCGTTAAAGCAGTAGTGCAGAAACAATTCACAGTCTGACTTAGTTTTCAAATCTATTTGCATCAATTTAAAATTTGTATTTTTTAATATATTAGCATTTCTTGGTATACTTATAACAATATTTCAATGTTACAGGTAAAATTAAGGGAGAAATAATTTTGAAAGACTGTATACTTGGTAATAGTTTTCATGGAAACACTTTGGGAGATTGCTTATTTCAACCCTTCTGCTTAGAGCAGGCTGAGCAACAGCAGCTTGCCTAGGACCATGTCCAGTGAGCTATGGAGTATCTTGAAGGAGGAGAAGTCCAGAACCAATCTGGGCAATCCACACCTATCTGACAAGCTGCATAGAAAAGAAAGGTTTTTCTTAGGTTTAAAGATTATTTTCTGTATTTTGGTTTGTGCCCATTGCCTCTGAGTCCTTTCACTAAACACTACTGAGAAGAGCTTGTCTCCATCTTCTCTACTTCTCTGATCAGGTATTTATATAAACTGATAAGATACCCCTGAGCCTTCTCAAGGCTGAAGAGTCCCAGCCTCACCTTGTATGACAGATGCTCCAGTCCCTTCATCATTGTTATGGCTTTTTTGCAGGGGTATCTCCAGAACATTCACATCTTCCTTGTAGTGAGGAACCTGCCTTATCAGTTTTGAGCTTCCACCAGTGCCTTGGCATGCTGATAGTGCAGTGCAGGAAATCTATGACTGCAAGTGTTGGCTAGTGTTCAACTTGGTCACCAGTACCCTTTAGACCTTATCTCTGCAATACTTTGTGTGGGAAGCTGTCTAGTTAGTAGGAAATACTGAAGAAAATAGCATAGGGTAAGTTTTCTCCTTTAAAATTGATAGCTGGCTAAGATTGTCTCGTGGGGGAGTCTCTGTCTCTCTCTCTGAAGGTTATATCTGGGTGCACCATTCTGGAACCATGTGCCTGTATTGGTTCAGTGATGGGAAGTGTGGTTTTTAACTAATATCATAATGATTAGAGCTCCCTTTTGAGGACTTCTCTAGGGAGAAGCTAAATTCATGTTATAGAAAACAGACTAAACAATATCCTGATAGCATAGAAAATAATTGAAAAATAAAATGAGAAAAATAAAATTCAGAGTTATTAATGTCTTTCCTTCCTTAAATCTCAGTTCTGAATTTATAAGTTTTAGCCTTCATTTGAAATCAGAACAGCTAACTCTTGAAAGTTTTCTTGCATAGGCTTTTGTTTAATCATACCAAGTTAGAAAGAATTTCTGAACTTAAAGATTCTTCCCCCCAAATATTGTGTCCTTTGTGCATACATTTTATTTTTAAATTGCTATGCAAACTTCATGAAAGAATGGTGGGTTTTGTTGACTTTTTTTTTTAAATAAGATAAAAACGAAAACAAAAAGAACAACGATGAGGCTCTTTTAGAAATTGTCTTGGGCACACATGTGGACTGCTCCAAAAGTAATGTATCCTGTTTATTTTCATGGAGATCACAGCTGTGAAGAACTCAATACCACTATTTTTTTTTGAGCAAATTCTCAACCGCAAAAGGCTATCTTTCCACTTGTTCACCACCTTTAGTTATGCATTTTTGTCAGTGATGAACAAGAGCCTACATGCTACAGTAGTAAAAATCTGTACCAGTGGAGGTGATCTACAGTCACTGTTGTCACTGTTGAAATGTACCACCCACTGCCCCACTATACTCACATCCACTGTTTGGTCTTTACAAATATTCTGCAAGTATTAGTGAGTATCAGTAGGTACCATTTTTCCATCATGGTGGAATTCAATGACAGCACTCTGCTTCGTATGCACTTCCATGTTAGGTGTCGTTCTGGGAGACTGCCCCTCTGCTGTCATGGCAACAAAAAGTAACAGAATATTGTCAGGAAGGTTCAACCTCTACTGCCATACCACCCACATCTGCTTCTGATGTCATGGGCTAACATAATAAAGCAGGAGGCATTGCTTAAGGGGCAGCTCTTATTAAATATATAATACTGCAGAATCACAGAATTGTAGGGGTTGGAAGGGTCCTCCAGTGATCATCTCATCCAACCCCCTGCCAAAGCAGCTCCCTAGCCCAGGTTGCACAGGTAGGCGTCCAGGCGGGTCTGGAACGTCTCCAGAGAAGGAGACTCCACCACCTCTCTGTGCAGCTGTGCCACTGCTCCGTCACTGCACTGGGAAGAAGTTCCCACACACATTTGTGCGGAACTTCCTATGCTTCAGTTTGTGGCCATTTCCCCTCGTCCTATCACCACACACTGCTGAGAAGAGTCCAGCCTCATCTCTTTGCCTCCCACTCCTTAGATATTTATAGACGTGGATCAGATCTCCTCTGAGTCTTCTTTACCAAGGCTGAACAGACCCAGGTCTCTCAACCTTTCCTCATAAGGGCGGTGTTCCACACCCTTTATCATCATTGTAGCCTTCTGCTGGACTCTTCCAAGGAGATCCCTGTCTTTTTTGTTTTTTAAAGGAGCCCAGAACTGGACACTGCACTCCAGGTGAGGCTTCACCACGGCAGAGTTGAGGGGGAGGATATAGTTAATGTATATAAAGTAACAAAACTCATTTTAAATGTTTTCTATTAAAACATGTAAGAAGTGAGCAACAAAAACGTAAAAGCAGAGGGATATTTGGTCTTGCTTTTGTGAAAGTAACACACCAGTTGAGTTTGATGGTGATTGCAGTTAATGCATTCTGAAGTTGTTCAGTAGAGATTTTTGATGAAATTTTATATTTCCTCTGCTTCATCCTTGAGAATAGTTTTTCCCAAATGTACGTACTGCCAAAACTGACTACAGAAATAAGGCATGGCTTTGAAGTGAAGGATATTTCTCTTTAGTAAGAGAGGGTTTATAGAAGTCTGATAAAGAGGATTGATTGTAACTGTATACATTCCATCTGAAAATTTACAGGTAATGTATTTATGACTGAAAATGGAGTTGCAAATAAACAAAAAAGTGGTGATTTTCTTGTCAGTCTTGAAACCTGTCCTCATGTTCTTTTGTCACAATGGAAAGCATAGCTGTGTATTTTTGCTGTTCACAGGACTGTGTTTAGCCAATATATCAAAATCCGTACAGTTCTTTGCCATAACTTGAGCTGGCGTTGCACTGTGCCCCTTATTTCAGCCCAGATGGGGTTAATAGCACACTGATGTTTGTTTGTTGCTGAGGGGCCAGACCTACAGAGCTGCAGCTGTGATGGTGCGGGGCTGAGGGCAGCCACAGTGTTAACTGTGCTGGGCTGCAGGTTGAATGTGCCTGGGTTTGACCATTTGCCATCACGAGCAAACAGTCTTCAGTAGTAGAGAGGATAATCTTTGGATTTATTTAACTATAGTGAATTATAGGAGTATGATTTGACTCTTCTCATATAGTGCCATGTATCTGAAAAAAGTACTAAGGTTACCACTTGACCTTCTGTAAATGACCCTGGCTTCAGTGAAACCTTCATTTGGAACCTGGAGTTACTTTTATACTGTTTGGTGATTGCTTTCTCCAGTCTGTACCTTTGGTTTTAATATTGAGCTACATTTAAACTATTCTTGTAATCTCTTAGGATTCTGATGGCCTCTGAGAATGCACCTGCTCTAGAAAACTGAGATGTATCCAGGAACATTCCTGGACCATGATGATCTGTGCTAGTAAACTGCTAGAAAGGCCTCTGGCATGAATTTGGCATGTGAGTTTCCTTTCAGACAGTTTCCCAGCACGTTTTTGAAGTCAGTAAGTCCCATGGTGCAGCTTGTATCCAGTTCATATGGTATAGAGGCGGAGAGACTTTACCAGACAAAGTGAGGTCTGTCCCATGCCAGTTGGCTGCAATGCCTAGAATTTTCTCAGGTACATTTTTTTTTCAGTAGCAGAGTTGCAGCCTTTGTCATATTTGGCTTTGTTACGAGCATCCATTTCCTCAGCTTTTCTATTGCAAATGAATTAGGTCAATTAAATGAACAAAATATTGTGTATAAATCTGATTTTTGATTCTCAGTGTTTCAAATAGTATTGCTTATGTACTCACAGCTGTCATATAGATTTAGTAGGAATATCCCACTGCCACTACTTTTGGCATATAAGGACTAAGATTTTCAGAAGGTGATATTTGTCTCCTGCATTGCCTTATTATTTTTTTTAATGTGTTTACTTTTGATGACTTTGTATTCTTCGAATTCTGCCTTTACTTCTAAACTGATAAACAGATTAGAATGGAGGTGCTAGTCCCTAACAATTCTTGTACAGCTCAGTGGGGAATTTCCTGAAATACTGCATGCTATGCCACTGTTAACATTAACAGGAGCAGCTAGGGGCTTATGCTGGACACTTCTAAAATCTTCCCTGCCTTTTTTCACAAGGTCAGTCTAATAAAAAAATCAGTAAGTATTTCTACAAATAGTTATGTCCAAAGTTATATTTTTTATTCCCATCATTTGAATGTTGTTTCATATAGTCCCTGTTTATTATGAGCAGTCTTCTGCAGGTATCTTCTGATAACTTGGAATAAATAGATCATCTTATATATTAAGGTTTTGGTAAACAGACTTACATCCATGTGCATTTTTTATGTTTAATGTTGGAGTTGTCTGTCTTATTTGCAAAATTTTAAATAAATTTGCCTATGTTCTAGGTAGTAAGCACTTTTTAAGGCATACTTTCCTTGACCAGATGAATAATAACTTTATATTCTCCATTCTGGGGTGTTAATCATAAGTAGAGTACTGTGCAGAGAAAGGGAATTATTCTTAGGTAAGCAGTGGCTTTTGAACCATGACATTAATTCTATCTGTAATAATATTTGACAAAGTGAAAATGGAAATTGAGGTTGAAGACAAGTATTTTTCACAACCTTGAACTGTCTTTGCATGAACATTTGATATTAGGAATTACTTGGCCTTGAGGTTGGTGTGTTTCATGGGCCATGTCTAATGTGTAGCGTGAGCCTGGATAATACTAATAATACTAATATAAGCCACAGGCAGCTTCTGTTATGTCACAGATTTTACCTGAAAGAATAAATATCACTTCATGTACCCTCATGAATCACTTTTAGATAAATATTTCTTCTAGATTGACTTTATAACCTAGACAGTGCTATATTATCTGTTTTAAAGTGTGAACCAAAAAATAACAGCGTGGTCCATCAACTGAGACTTGAGCAAATTCTAATTCCTACCCAACAGTCACAGAGACCAGTGAAGGTTTCCTCAGTGTGGGTTTCAAAATGTTTCCTGAAGGTAAACTAGGAAAAAGGGAATAAAGGCAATAATCCGCTGTCATTTCCTACTGGATGCCTACTGGACTTGTAGGCAGTTTTGGGAATACATGCTGAATGAAATGCTTGAAGCAATTTCCATCCCAACTTTATAACCCAGGTAGTATAGCTTTCCATGGAACGTATTTAAGTCTTTTCCATTTTGTAGCTGTCAGCAAGGGAAGGCATTGGGCAATTCAGCCAGGAGATACATTCCATGTAGCCCGCCACCAAGAACTCACCCCGGGGCAGCTGCTAGCACACAAAGAAATGAAGAGATCAAAGGTAATCTTTGGAGGTCTGGTTGCCATACATGCAAATGAGATGGGAAAGGTCAGATTCATCAATCACTGCCTGGCAGCATTAGTATTGAGGTTTCCCTTGGGACAGGGGATTTTCCTGTGAATGTTGTGTGCAGCAGCCTTCTCTAGGAGCTTGAAGAGAGTGTCAAGTGACTTTCACTTAAGAAGAAAGATGCATAAGCTTGTATGTATTTGTGCTTAAAAGAAATCTCTTAAGAGAGCATGAAAAGCAACAAGATGTTACCTGCTCTGTCTTCCCTTGCTGCGTTGTGAAATCTTAGGACAGGACATGCTGACAGCAGTTCTGTCCAGTTGTTGTGCTTTCATTTTCCATAATTGCTGGGTGCATTACAATGCTGTATTTTGCATTCATTTTTGGTACTGGTTTCTATATTAAATTGAAATACTAGCTAAGATTTGCAGTTTAATCTTCAGAGTGCAGTGTCCCACTGAAAGTGCTAACTGAGTTACAATAAGTTGAATTAGTGAGATTAATGCTGTTGCAATTTAGTAAATTACCCTAAGCTACTCAAACAGTAGGGTCTATAAATAAAAATAGAACTTTAACTACTTTTTTTCCCATTTCTCTTAATTTTTCTTCAGGCTGACGACATTTTTAATTATTGTGAATTCTCTAAGAATCAGCCATGGATAATTAAAAAGGCAAGAGAGGTCAAAGCTGTTCAGCTGCTCTATCTCCTCCACTCTGTTTTGCCCCTCCGCTCCCCCCACCCCAAGATTTGAAAATTAAACAAAAAAGCTATAACTGATCAGATTCTGATTTGTATCTGTGCAATTCTGTGATATGTTTATTTGGATCTTGACCCATCCTTTTTTCTCAGGTTTTGAAACATGGTATTTATGGAGATACTGAAGGGTTCACAGACACTTTGTGCTCCTGTGTTCAGTACCTTTTCTCAAGATAAACTATGGCTGTGTTACGATCTTTAAGTACCTTTATGACTTTCTGTTACACTTTAATTTCGGAGCATGTAATGGATAATTCATCATTAAGCTTTGTACTCATAATTATACAACTGGATTTGCACATAACATTGGAAGTTACACATTTTCTTTTGCAGTACATGTTTGGTTTTGGTTTTGTTGACAGTCCTTTTCCTTTCCTTCCAACTTCAGGGTAGTTGAGGAATTCTTTTAGGTTGACTGATGTAATGTTAAGAACAGCAGTGAAAGAAGAGGTGAGAATTCATTTTAATAGTGATTTTTTATTACTTCATTTAAATATCTTCTGGAGGCATCTTGCACTGGGTAACAGGAATATGATATTTTTTACCTTCTGTAATGCAGACCTTGTCAAATGGAGCTGGGAAAGTGGAGACAGTATTGTGCTCTACAGTGCTTTACACTGAGGATATTTTTTCCCTCATTGACCTGATAGCATTGCTGTAATAAACATAACAGTTAATCTAGAATGGCATAGAGATCCGCATCTTCATGTACTTTGACATATGGATAAAGAAAAATTAGGGAGTAGAAATACATTCTTAGTGTGGAGTGATAACTCTTAGAGGAGTGATAACTATGAGAGAAGCAGCCCTTCAGGCACCAACGTCAGAGCAGAAGGATGGCAGGTTGTCCCCCTGAAGCCCATGGGCACCATGTGGAGCAGGTGTGGTTTTAGTTTGTCTTTAGTTCTCACTGTTAGTTATCAGTAATAAATTAAGTCTTCCCCAAGTCATGTCTGCTTTGCCTCTGATGGTAATTGGTGAGAGCTCTCCCTGTCTTTATGTCAACTCGTAAGTTTTCTTTTCACCATGTCTTCTCTTGTTGAGGAAGAGAGGGTGACTGTGATGTTTAGCTTCCTGTAGGTGTTAAACCACTGTATAGATGTAGAATACTGAAAAAGTTGCAATAAATGCTGCATAAGCATTTTAGCCAAAATGCTAATGTTGTTATAATGTTGGAAGTATAACAAGCCTCTGTCCTGGGGTTTCAGCTAGAGCCTTGATTTATTTATTTATTTTCAGTCGTAGAGCTGATCTACAGCTTTCTTTCTCTAATCTTTGTCAACATTGTGTTTTCCTGCTCTGGCTGTTTGTGGCCTGGCTTATAGCACTACTTGTAGGTGTATGACATCGTCCTTCAAATCCTTTGTCGTGTTCTTTAGCATCTCTTTGTTACCGAGTAACTTCCGCTTTTCTTTGTTCTCCTTTTCACAAAATCTTAAATTGTTTTCAGAGATGTTTAGAGGTTCTGGGTCATGTGAGCCACAAGAAAAAAAACCAAAAACTAATAAGTATGTGGAGTGTGAGCTTACTAGGGAAAAGGAGGCAGGACAGCATGGTTTGAATATTTTTATGGGTACGCTTGAATACAGTCTACCAAAGTGCCATGAACTGCCCTGGATGCTGTTCAGCTTGCAAGGTGTGATAGGACTTTGTTTTTGGAAACACTGATATAAAAGCCTTCCACCGCTGCTACCACACTTAGTCTGACAGGACCAAACCTGAGTATATTTAATCAGTTAAATCTGACTTCGGTGCTAGTAGTACTAGTTGAATATTTTAAATTTGACTGTCTTTTAACATATGGAATTAATTATTTCTTCCTTTCCTGTTTTAGCCCCAACTTATTTGATAGATGTTTTAATGTTTTCTGTAGGATGCCTCCTTTTGCTATGAATGTAGAAGTCCCTTTTGTATGTAGCTCTTCCAAAATCAGATAGAGATTTACTGGAAAAAGAAATACAGGAAAAATTTGCTGGTGGGAGTAGGAAGGAGGACTTACTGAGCTGCAACTCTCTGTTCCCTTTTCTCATACTGTCGATATGGGACGTATCTCAAGTCATATAATCAGAGAACAGTTGCAGGGTTATTTATTTTTGCCCTTGTTCTTTTAATCAGACTTTTAACAAGCAGAGAGGACTGATCAGGATGTCATTAGCTTTAGAACTTAATGAAATATTTTTTATCTTTCATATCAGAAACAATTAAAGCAGAACAAACAATTGTGTCCTCAGAGGGAAGTAGTTCTGCCCTCCCACTCAGTCTTGTTTAATAATTATTTCTCCTTTGTGTCAGTTTATCAGGAAACCATATGGGGAGAGAATGAAGAATAGTTAGAGGTCAGGAGATGACTGTGGATACCAGTTTAAAGTATAATATACCCTAAAAGAAACTGATTCTCCTCTGTTTCTACGGACAGCTATTAATTTCTAGCAGTTGTAAGAAACTTTTAATGAAGTCTTTATCTAAAAACAGGCCATACCTAAAAAAATACTTTCCTTGCTTGTGGTCTGCAGAGTCTAGCAAATGTGTGCTGAGTGTCAGAGGTACCTTCCAGAGAGCACATGCTACTGGCTGACTATCTTTAATTGTTGCTGACAGAGGAATAAAAGCTGATTGAGCTAGGATAGAACTAATCTAGGTGAAGGCTATTAATGAGCTGCTAAACACCAGATGGCAACACTCAAGGGAAGCTTTAGCTTCTCCTTCAAGATTGGGAAAAAGGGATGAAGGTAGCTAGTAATGCAACATTAAAAGTGGTCCAAGGAGAGATAAGAACAGGAGCCTAACTGGATAGGGAGGCCTTAGAAAGTGTTTTGACTTTGAGTATAAGAGTTATTTTAGTAAAAAGAAAAAAAAAAGAAGACTGCTTGGTGGAATTAACTTATAAAAGAGGTAATCCAAGGTTTATCATACAGAGATATGAAGACATAGAAGAAGAGAAGTTGAAAAAAAAAGTTTAAGTACTTTTATGGATATGTATACAAGACAACGTGGAGAATGACCAAGATAGGTACTAAACAAGGAATATGACTATTGTAACTGAACAGTAAGGAAAGAATGAAAGAGGAAACAACTACTGCTGAAGAGTTAGACTTTAGGAAAATATTTTCTTAGAACTACATAAAAGATGAAACTTCTAAAAAGAACAAAAGCATGACATCAGAAAAGAGGAATAAGTAATGGAGATAGCCCAAGGGCAGAAGTCTTGTGAAAGAATAATGATAATGTGATGAGAAGAGGCATCAGAATGTTCCACTGACAAAAGAAATAACTGTTGAAACAGAATCTGAAGTTTATGGTGCAAAGAATGCTACAGCATCTGATGAGTTAGTCTTTTTCCATAGGACGGAGTCACAGAAAGAAAAATCTATGCTTAGACATGAGTCTGATTATTATGTTTGAAGAGTCTGTAAATGCTTATGGGATGGCTAGAAATTGCTAAGAAATTTATGGACAGTGGAGAGAGGACTGAATGTTTTTGTCCATATTCTCACTGTGAAAAGTATTGCTTGCTTTCAGAAACATCATGAATGGTAGGAACTGGCTGACAGTAACACTACTCAATGTTGATTTCGGATATTGCAGAATATAACTCATTTAAAAGAAGAATGAACTTGAAAGATATATCTTATAGAAAAGATAGGAAGAAAACATGAACAACAAGCAAAGGATTATTTGCTAGTGAAAATGTACAAGTAAAAATCAGAAATTGCTGGCCTGGAGTGTAACTTTTGGAGCCTAGATATTCTTTAATACTTTAAATGGAAGGGAATAAAGAATCAGTCTAAGGGGAGACTTTCTTAAAGAAAAACTGTAAAATCCTTCGCCCACTTACAAATGTTAGCAAAAGTACCCAGATTTTGATTTTGGTAAACATTATGTATGTGCAAGGGGGAATAACTGACCCCCCCCCCCCAAAAAAAAAAAAAAAAACCCACAAAAAAAACCCAAAAAACAATGTGCAATTTGTAGTACTTAGCATATTTTTTCCATAACATTAAAAAATCCTGGAAGTAATGGAGAGTTAACCTTGAGATTGAAGATGGTCTTGAAGACAGTGCAACAATACTTGTAAATTACTCTTCATGTTGGGAAGAAAAAACACCCCGTTTTTGGTCTGGAGCAGATAAGGTTAAGTATGATGGGAAGTGGGTTACATGCATGAAGATGGGGAATTCTGGATCAGCTTCACTGTAATCCAGTTGATCTCCAGACAAGGGGGATGAAGGAATGAGAAGATAATGAAAATGAACATCTAGCTTTTGACCTTCAATGAACACAGATCTGTGCTATGGAGGTGATGATCTGGGAATGTTCAAAGACTGGGAGATATTTGGAGGAGGTGACATTAATTGCTTAAGTGTGCCAGATGGCCTCTGTTGAATCAGTGATACAATTTCCCTCTTGATAGCTCTTCAGGAGTAGCTGGGGAATATGAGGAAAACTGCTAGTTAAATTAGAGAAGTGAAAAGCTGCCTGGCAGTTGAGAAATTGGTAACAGCAATAGCAGTCTGCCTTTTAAGTGAGAAACTATGGGGCTGGGAGTTGCTGAGGTTTCTGCAGGATCAGTCCTACAATGCTATTTTATTTACAGTTTTCAGTGATAGCCTTGAGAGGAAAAATAGGAGTATGATAATGAAATTGGCTGAAGACAAAGCTGCAGTACCTTGTCACTAGGATTAGTGAGGATTAGAATTTCATGCTGAAAGATATTTTTGAAGGCTTCAATAGCAAAAGTAGGGGTGAAATTTGAGTGTACAAAGAATGAGGTCATGTTCTGAGTTACGAGTAACATGCATTTCTGTGATACACTCAGGAATTATCAATTGGAAATAGCACGTCAAGAGAAAGACCTCAGAGATTTAGTAAATTGTAAGATGATTATATATTGCAAATCTGTATCTGCCAGTAGGGAAAAGCGATTCTTGGTTCTGTCAGAATGAAGATGTTTCCAGTGGAGAGAGTAATGCTTTATTGCACTATATAAGGATTGGCAGCCTGTAGTTAACTACGTACAGCACTGTTAAAGAACTGTGAATTCTACCAAGGAAAATTGGAAAGATAAACAGGGAAATAGGTTATCTTTTGAGAAGTGTCAAAAAATAACTAATCAGTTTAACTTAAAACAAAGCAAAACAAGAACACAACACAAAAATAACAAGCACGGAGACAGAGAAGTTGTGAAAACTTTCTGTAGATAATCAAGATAGAGAAGATAAGAGCTATTGGACTCTGGGGTTACCGCTGGTGTGAAAAGAAATTATGATAAAATGTCTAGGAATTAAGACTGAAATTAACTGTCACGAATGCTAGGAAACTTAGGTGGGAAAACAGCATTCCACGCAGGAGTAATAAGGAAGGGAAAAAACTACCAAAGCAGCCTAATTGGCTTTAAAATCAATCTTAAAGTTGTGAATGAGATTATATGTTATGTATTCATCTACAGTATCAAAATAATGCCTCAGGAGATCCATTCTCGTATTATATTCCCACATGATGTCTGTTCAGAGGGCTCTGTAGACATAATTATCCTGGTTGTGTGCTTAAAATAATAAAGTAATGTGAAGAGCATATTAAAATCTATATTTGTTCAAACACCGATAAATAAAGTTTTGTGGTGGATATTTGATAGCTTGGGTTATGGCTAAATTTCTGTGGTATGAAATCAGACAGGAAAAAAGTTGATGGAAAATGCTCTAACTTTTCTCAAATATTTGAAAAGAAAATGAATGGCAGGTGAGAAACAAAGAAAAAAAAGGGTTTTTTATTCAAGAAAAAAAACCTGAAGGACACAAAAGGTTGAGTTTGTACTCACTGACTGTAAGCTGAGAATGATACTTTGATCTGCAATTAATTGTTTGCCTCAGCAGTATTTGTAAGAAAAACTGCAGTGCATACTGGTTCATAAAACCGGGTATTGTCCCAATGGGAGTATGAAAAGGCAGACATATGAGAAATATGCCAGTGCGAGTGCTTGATTAAGCAGAAAAATGATTAAAAAAAGAATTACAAAGAGAAAAGTGCATTAAGACAATCTTTTGGTAACATTTACTTGAAGTTATTTAACAGTTCCTGATGAGTTTCTCATTCCTACTGGTTTCCAGGTTTCTTAGGGGCTATATAAAAATATATGGAAATGAAAAAAAAAAGAATAAATTGTGAAATCTAGTGCAGTGGTTTTCAAAGTGAAGTATATGTCCCGGGGAGTGCATAAGCCAATCCACTGATATGTAGGAAGAATGTATTAGAACTTCTATGTATATTTATTTTTTATCTAAAAAATGTAAAAGAGAAAATTAAGCTTTATTAGTATTTTATGCTTATTTAATCTGACACCATCTTTCCATCTGTATTTGTCAAATACAACACGCTGGATGTTGTGGAGGAAGAGTGAGTGACCCCCAGTATGGAGTTGTTGAGGGTGATACTGTCACTTATTCACTGGCTTTCAGTGTATTGCAATGTTTCACAGTTTTTGTGTGGCCAGTTAAATGAATTTAGGGATTATATTATCTAGTTTAAACTAAATGAACACTCACAAAGTGGCCACGTAGCTTCAAAAAATTCCTGCAGAGTCCATGAATTGAAGATAATTTTGAGAGTGAAGAAGATGACAAATGAAGAATAAAATGGCAGACCTAACATTTCACCCAGTCCTAGTACAAGGTGATTGGCAACCATGTTATGAGGTGAAAAGAGCGCAGATCTAATCAGGTCAAATCACTGAATCACAAAGGTTGGAAAAGACCACCAAAATCATCCAGTTCAACCGTCCACCTACCACCAATATTTCCCACTAAACGTTGTCCCTTAGTACCACATCTAAACGTTTCTTGAACATCTCCAGGGATAATGACTCCACCACCTCCCTGGACAGCCTGTTCCAGCACCTGACCAGTCTTTCAGAGAAGAATTTTTTCCCAGTACCCAACCTGAATCTCCTGATTCATCTTGAGACCATTCCCTCTTGTCCTGTCACTAGTTACACAGGGAAAGATGCCAGTCCCCAGCTCTCCATGGCCATCCTTCAGGTAGTTACAGAGAGCGATAAGGACTCCCCAAGCCTTCTCCAGGCTAATCAATCCCAGTTCCCTCAACCGCTCCTTATAAGACTTGTGAATTGGTGATGTTCAAAGTCATGTACAGAACTTAATAATAGATCTTTAAATGCTTCTTTTGAAGTTTTGTAATTAATAGAGAAGAACAAGAAGCCAGACGCCACTGGGGAGATGCTTGTTCTTTCTGCTTAAGTAAAACTGAGGGAAATAGGGAAAGGAACATGGTAGCAAGCATCGCTGAAGGTTTGAGGAATCAAGTATTAGTACAAATTATGTAGGGAATTTGCTCTATAGGTTATTGCAGGTATGTATCTTTTAATGTGTTTCAGCTTATGGTACTTGACAGGTTCTGTTTCAGTAATGAAATACATAAAGGAGTACTTCCTTGTGAGCCACAAAAAGGAAGAAGTACCAAAGGGAATATATTCCCAGTAGAAAAGTACTTTGAGTTTAAAAAAATAATTAAATCTTGTTTGCAAAAGAAGAAAACACACACAGAAAAACCATGAATTGAGGTTTAGGTACCAGTGGAGCTCTAGGGGTGGTGTCTGTGAGCAGAGCCTGGAGGCCTGGAGGAGGTATGGCCTGTGGAGCTGCAAACCCAGAGAGTAGCATGCTGTGGGGCAGGGAGGGCTGGGGGAGCTGCCACCTGTGGGGATCTGTGTGGAGCAGCACCTTAAGGGTGGGCACTGTGGTATGGAGCTGTGTTGGGGCGGTGCTGGGGGAGCTGCAGCCTCTGGGAAGCCCATGGGGATCCATTCAGGAAAGATGGCATTGTAGGAGGGACTCACATGGAGCAGGGAGAGAGGAAAAGCATTATGGAGGTGGAAGAGCTTGGCTTTGGGAGATGTTTTCAGTTTGCTTTTTATTTGTTATTTTCTGGTTATCGGCAATAAATTAGTCTTCCCCAAGCTGTGTCTGCTTTGCCCATTGTAATTGATAAGTGATCTCATTGTCCTCATCTCCACCCATGACCAGTGTTTTCATTTTTTTTGTTTTTGTTTTTGCGTATGTTTCATCATAAACATAACATCCATACAGTGGTAAAAGTATATAATTTATACACAGATGAATATACATATATTGGGAAAGCATACACATAATCTTTTACTGATAAGGCTGGTGTACAATAAAATAGTTTGGGAACTATTTTACACCTACGATCAGGTGATTAGAGCAGTAGCCTAATGGGATATGAAAGAGCTAGACTAGTATTGTGTGTTGTATATCTTTACTGTTTAGGAAACTACTACCAACTTCTTTTTGAGGCCAGAAATCTGTAAATCTAGAAAACATATATATTGCTGACTCTCTTTAAGTCTATGAAATGGTTGTCTGCAGGAAAAGAGATGGAGATGTTTTTGGCAGCTTGGTGTGTTGGTCAGCATAGCATGGTTGAAATGATTTTCAGTGTGCCACTTGTATTAGATCTGATGGAGCAGGATATATGTGTATACTATATCCTGTTACGGAGGTATTTACCCATATAATCTATGCCTCTTCTCATCCCCCAGAGTAGGAGCAGGTTGCATTTGTCCTTTCTTTTAGGCACTCCTGAAAAATATGAGATGTTCAACACGCATAGGATGCCCTCAGTTCCTGCTTTTAATAATTAATCAAGTTATTCGCAGCAACTCTAATAAGCCAAGAACATATCTCATCTTTGAATTCTCATGCTGTCACTCTTCTCTTGAAGCTAAGAAAATAGACCAGCTCACAGATGATGAACAAACCTTCTAATGTTTTCAAAATTCTAATAAAATAGGGCTGTAAGAAGGACAGTAGTTGTGATTCCCAGACTTTAGGGACCTGGTCAGCTGCTGTCTTCTGGGAAAAAAAGAAAAAAGAGAGAGAGAGAGAGGGATATTCTATCACACTGGTTGATACCATGTTATTTATTTATTCAGAACAAATCTGCAGTGTTAAAAAAGAAAACAATGGCCAACCCCAAACCCAAGAATCCTTCCTTCCTTAAAACCTTATATGGCTTTTTGTGTATTTTCTTTTGGGAAATGGTAAAATTAAATAGAATATCATTGTGGCACGTTTTGAAATGCGTAACATAGAAGTGATGGGGAACTTGAACCTATGAAAAAAATAAGTCATCAAATGAATCTCAATGAATTCTTGAACTGACGAATGAGCTGGAAGGGCAAAATGTAGCACTGGTACACTGGTAGAATTTATCAAAAAAATCAAGGGCAAATTGTTGTGATATGGTTTCCTAAATATTGACATGTACAGTCTTGCTTGAAAAGTAAACTGCTGCAGGAAAAAGTGGCTTATGTACTGGAAGTAAATGTTTTAGGTAAATTACAGCAGTGCAGGGTTAGTGGAGGTAATAAATAAGCTGACCTGAGGGTCAGTAAAAGGCTCTTGTTTGCTTTTGCTTCTGAAGGTTTGACATAAAATAGGAAAACTGGAGAAAAGCTATTGACTTCCCAAATAAAGAATAATTGGTCTAGGCTACGTAAAAATGTAGGTAATTCAGTTCAGTGTACAGCAGCATAAGGTAATGAGGCTGATATGAATAATGAAGTGTGGAGTAAATTGTCTGAACTGAAAAACAGTGTAAAGTTACAGGTAATATTTTTTGTTTTGTTTTCTCTAATGAGTTTGAAAAAGATATAGCTGCTGTTCATAAGGCTGATGGAAAATGTGTGAAAGCTGGAATATGAAACTGCAAGATAAATGTGTCTCTTTACAAATTTCTGAATAACAACTGTAGTTTTAATTACATAATGATCTATCAAAATCACAGTTACCTTCTTATCAAATGAATATCGTTAGAAACTGTGTTACACTGTAAGCTTAATAACAACGAAATGTAGTTTTTCCAAAATGTTAAAATATGGTAAGTGTTTGTTGAATTAAATATTGCAAGATTATTGATAATAGCATTGGTTGGGAAGAAGCATGTTCACAAATACTGGGAGAGTACTGTATTTTGGTGAAATGTATTTTGGGAGGGATGAAGAAGACCAGGCCATCCTTAGGGAATGATTATGGACAAATATTACTGGGCAAGGTAATAGAAAGATGGTAGATTCCTGTGTCCTTGGTACTTACTCCTAAGGTTGCCGTGTATGAACACAGTTTAAAAAAGTCTATTAAAACACAGATAGGCTACACAGAATTATATCTTTAAAATATTTGCTTCCAATTTATATAAAATTCAGACGGTTTTCCAACAAATGCAAATAAACCTAGAATCTTACAGTAACTTAATTTGTAAATGAATGTATAAATTACATTTGTGATTATGCTTGCATTGGTAGAAGTTACAGGTATGTCTTTCTTTTTGTATAATCAATGAGACATGGGATTCGTATTTCTCCAGCGGTTGGTTTAAGATTTTGTCGTGCCACACAGCAAGTGATTTTTTTATTTCCTGGAAATTTTTGATAGATTTTGCTACACTTAATTCACTTCAAGGGCACAGGAATGGAGTAGGGTAGCCTGTTTGTCTTGTGAGTTCTCTGATCACACTCTGGTGTTCTCAGAATCCAGGGCTTCTGTATAAAAATGACTGGCATACTAAGGTCCCTAAATACAGTTGGTCTTTCACCCAGTGTCTTGTTCGTAGAGCGTATAGATTTAATTACTAACCAGCGGGGCAGTGTCAACCTGACTGCTGATTAAGCTGCTATAGAGTCCCTTTTCTGTATGATTGGAATATGTCAGTGTTATCAATCAATACAATGAATACCTCATAAAGAAAAAGCAAATGAACCAAGGTAAATTAGCATTTTTGTACTCATAGTTCCTGATGTGAAATGAAAGCACTTATCTTGGCTGAAATCATGTACTGTGCACAGCTATCATTTCTTAGGTGCTGCTTAATCTCGTTTTCTATTCCAGACACTTAGTACTGATGTTTCTTTATTTTTACTGTACATACATATATTGTAATACTGACTTTGTCAATTGCTCAACATCAGTAAAATGGTAATATCCGATGTCATACATGAAGAAGTGCTGTAGTGCCTTTTTTTTTTTCCACATGCCATTTGAAGTATATTGTCTTAGTTTCAGCTGGGACAGAATTGTTTTTTCAGTGTCTGGTATGATGCTATGTTTTGTTTCTAGGAGAAGTGTGTTGCTTATAGCTGTTGCTAAGCAGTGTTGTACAGAGCCAGGACCATTGTCATGCTGCCTGCTAGTGAGGAGGCTGTGGGAGCCCAAGAAGATGCGTGGGAACAGAATTAGAACAGCTGACTCAAACTCACCAAAAAGATCATAGAATCACAGAATGGCTTGGGTTGGAAGGAACCTCAAGCATCATCAAGTTCCATCCCCTCTGCCACAGGAGGGTTTGCCAGCTGCTTGATCAAGTACTAGGTCATACTGCCCAGGGCCCTGTCCAGCCTGGCCTTAAACACCTCCAGGGACGAGCATCCATGACCTTTATGGCAACCTGTTCCATCACCTCACCACTCTCTCAATAAAAAAACTTCCCATTGACATCCAATCTAAATCTCCTCTCCTTCAGTTTAAAACCTTTCCTCCCTGTCCTGTCGCTATCTGTTCACGTAAAAAGTTGACTACCCTCATGTTTATAAACTTCCTTTAAATACTGGAAGGCCACAAAGAGGTCTTCCTGCAGTCTTCTCTTTTCCAGGCTGAACAAGTCCAGTTCCCTCAGACTGTCTTCAAAAGGAGACCTTGGATCATTTTTGTGGCCCTCCTCTGGACCCTCCCTAAAAGCTCTACATCTTTCTTGCATCTAGGGCTCCAGATTTGGATGCAGTACTCCAACTGGGGTCTCATGAGGGCAGAGTTCAGGGGGATCAACACCTCCCTTGCCCATCTGGTTACCTCTCTTCTGATGGAACCCTGGATACCATTGAACTTCTGGGCTGCAAGTGCACACCGCTGGCACATGTCAACTTTTTCATCAGCCAGGAACCCTAAGAATTTCTCAGGAGGGCTGTGTTCCTTACCATGTGACATCATGCAGAAGGAGAGTTTTGAAGGGAATGGGTGTTCATCTGGTTCTCTTCTACTTGCTTGGGGGGCTAGGTGGGCAAAGGTGGGTGGGTGACGAGCTTGTGCATCACTTATTATATATATTCATATATATATTGTTAAAACTATTATTCTTTTTCCTTTTCTCCATCTTAGTAAATAGTTTTATCTCAACCCACAAGTTCTACTTTGTTATTTTTTTCCAGTGCTCTCCCCTGAAACACTGGGAAGGGTGGGAGTGAGTGATTGACAGTGTGGTGCTGAGCTACCTGCCAGGTTAAACCACAGCACATATTTAATTTACATAATATAAGTGTTTGTGAGTGTGTAGTGTCAGCATAGACTGGGGGATGAATATAAAAACATCTAGCACTCATATCTTCCAAGATGCATAACTGTGGTCATGGATATAGCAGTGGTCACACCTGGAAATAAAAGACTACCTTTCCACTCAGAGGGAGTAAGGAGAAAATCAACTTGTTCAACAGAGATTTCAGTTTTACACATTAATTCAAATTGTGCTTGTAAGCTACTGGCTACTGGCTCCTCAGAATCAGTTTCCTTTCTTTAGTGAGCCATCAAAACCATCTTGCTTTCTTTGTTGCTCGGTGTATTTAGTTCTATTTTCAACAATACCTCAGAGTTGAGAACCCTTTGTAACTCCAAATTAAACTAGAAATTTCTCCCACTTTTTCTGTTTGGAGTGTGTACATGTATTATTACACTATGTATTATCATACATATTTATAGTGTATATATTTGTACACATGCAAATTTGAAATTTAACAGGAAACATCAGTAGATGAGGTCTCTGAATGTTTTTTTTCATTTCTGCTTGGTTTGTGCTCTGTCATTTGCATTATTGTGGTTGATTGTCAGAAGATGCTCTCTCTTCCTATTCTGCCTACAGAAAAACTGTGTCATACCACCTGTCTAGTGTTGTACACAAGTCACAGATCTTTCTAACCTACAGTCTTTTTATTTCCTCAGTATTCGATTGATTGACCTAATGTAATTAAAAGCTTTATTAATGATTGAGTCACTCTTAACTTTAACTATGCTGTTTTGACTTACAGACTTTTTGACAGGGAATTCTGAAGGCTTACACTTGTGGAGAGAATTCTCTTCCATTTGGTCTAAAAATAAAAGGCAATAATTCTGAAAAGTGACCTTTTGTTCTAGTGTTATGAGACAGGGGTTGGTCATTTTTTCAGCTTGCCTGTCAGAAATTTTAATTATTGCAATTAAATTAAATTGAAAAGAATTTTTGTTGTTATCAGAGTCATTCGGTACTTGAATAATTTCATTTTTTTTTCCTGTAAGCTCTGCAACTGATGGGGAATATGCAAGTCCCATGTGTCTAAGCAGATGGGGAAATTTTTAGTCTTTAGTCATCAATGCTCTTTGAAGGCTTGTCTTAGAATTCTCTTTTCTCAACAAATAATTTGAAGCCTGACTGTATCAACTCAAATATCCATCCTTTTGTACTTCATTCACCCTTTTAGCTGACCTCATTCTTATCCTCTGTCTTAAAAATGGAACTGAATACCATTCTAAATGAAGAGAACTTTTCATTGTAATTTAATATCAGAAATAAATTTCAGCAGCATCTTTTATTATTCATGTTACACTAAAATTACCCAATAATGATGAGACAATATATTCTGAGATGTGCCCTTGATTTTTTTTTTCTTACTTTCGAAGAAAATGGTTTAATTAAAGGAGTTAAGTTTCAGCTTATTGTTGTGATTTTAAACTAGACTATCCCATTCATATAATTATACTGATTTATATATATATATTTTTCACACTAAGCAAGGAGAAAGAGCTTCTTTATGCCTTTTGTGCCTTCCATATACCCTAATGGTTCATCTTTGTGTCTCTTTTCTGAGAATTTCCCACTAAAACTTTTTGATAGATGTTTTGACCCAGAGGTGCCCCCATGAATAGGAATATAATACAGGATATTGCTTTCTTCTCGTCATGCTTGGTTATGGAGATGACAATTACTGATACAGTTCTTCACTATCTACTGTTCTGTATTGTACTTTGGTTCTTTAAATGCAGTGCAGTTTCTTGATCAGGTAGAGAATATTGCTTGACATTACAGCAACTACATATCTCAAGAGTAAGATTGTTTCCAATCGTTTCTGTAGAGACTGGAGAGTTGGATGTTTAAAATCACAGCTGACTTAGAGCGCTAGATCTGGGATTGGAAATACTGTCCATATGGCTCATATTCATTGATAGAAATCAGTGTCACATTGATTCCCTTGGGTAAAACTAAGTTAAGGAAATCAAACCTCAGTCAGAAATTGAAGTCTTAAATTACAAAAAACCTGTCATGTATATACTAGGAGCCTGAATATGAAGAACGACCATGAAATCCAACATGCCAACTAATTAAGATGCAAGTAAATCTCTGTATGCCTTTAGAATTAATAGGATGATCCCAAATCCTCATGAATGTTGTATTGCTAGGCATCTAAGTAGTGGTAACTTGAGAAACATAACGTTGTTTTTCATTTGATAGCTTTTGGGCTAGTAGATTTTAACTTTTAATCTCCTAATTCTGTGTTTTACTATGAAAAATGTTACTGAAAACCTACTGTACTTCTGCAGTGTTATCAGAAATATTCAGTACTTGGAATTTTGTTTGCCTTTTACAAGTCTTCCAGCTGATGGGCAGAATTTAAGTCCCCACGGTTTGCAAACAGATGGGAAAATGTTGGTCTTTAGTTTTCAGTCATCAGTGCTAATTCTTTTATCTTTTGAATGGATTAGTGGAACAGACTATGCCTGTTTCACAGTCTATAGTATTTGCCACGACAGTTGTTTTTTTTTTTAGTCTACTGAAAATCCCTTATATGAAGTGACTTTGCCTGCATTTTATTAGCTTTACGGAAAAACATTCCTTATTCGTATATTAAATGATTATCAAAGTGGTTGTGGAAATTCAATGCTGATTTTAAATTATTATTTCTAATATTTAAGTGCTCCAATAGCAAATCTGTTTTAAAATGCAGTTGAATATTTCTGTAGACTTCAGTGATTTTATATGTATCCCTCTGCATTATGCTTTTTATAAAAAAACAGCCTCTGTGTTGCCATCTTTATTCTTCCTTAACTGATCTTTTGCAGAGGCTATGCCTGGGATTTTTTGGAATGCTGTAATGTTTTTTTTCTGCACACTGGCATGCATCCATAAATCTTAATTTCTAGATTAAACAAACAAATGAATGGTCTGTTTCATCTGGAGCTAAGTTGCATAATCGGATTTTGGTGCTCATTTCTGCAGTGTGGAACCCAGGAGTGCTGTGGGTTAGTGAACTTGTCCTCATGCAGCAGCTGAAATTCTTAAGTTTCACAAAGGTGATTGAATTCCCAACTGCATTTATATGAAGTTTCCTTTAACTGGTCTAGCAAATGACTATAAAGAGAAAAAGTAATAGTAAGAATGGCATAACACAACATATTATTTAAATAAATACTTGATTTTAGAAATGACTTTAGTGTTTTGGCATAAAATTGTGAGCACTGAGTTCTCTTCTGCTTTTCTTTGCTACGTCTTGGTTTTGTAGGCTGTGTATTCCACAGGCATAAGGAACTGAGTGTTGTATTTATATGATTTGGGATTATGTATGCCAAAACTGAAACCAAACCTCTATTTGTACAGTTAACATCATCCAGATGGCAGACAGTTCCTGCCTCTTTTGAAAGAGTAATTTTGGTAATGTGACAAGCATGAAGCATAGACAGTAGCAACTCACACAGAGTTTAGAGCCCTAAAATAGAGTCACTCCACATCATCTGTGTGTAACTGTTGATTCAAAGCTATAGAAGAAGTTCTGGGCCCTGTATACTGGACCAATATACCAGTTTATTGAGCTTTCCTCTCTGCAAATACATTTAAGAGAAAGTGAGAGGCTTTTCCACTTGTGTTAAGGGAGAATTTGTCTATCTTCATTAATATGCCTTAATGTGCTGCTATGGAAGTAATCAGCTGAACAGGAGGATTTGTTCCCTTCATTTTTTTTTCTCTGGCCACACAGGCACATGTAAAGCATAAGGAGAGCATTTGTTACTGTATCAGATTACAGGCATGATAGATGGTGTTAGATCTTTCCAGTTGTTATTTTGATTAGTGATTCACTGGTTTTACTTCTGAATTGCTGTGCGGAGTTTGAGTTCTTGATCAGACTGTTTTGAAAAGTGACTCTTGGGAAAGCAGAAAATAGTTTCAATTTGGAAATTCCTATACATGACTTGCATTTCTTTAATACCTTTAAAAGTTCAGCTTTCAATAAATCAGAATTCATGAGGAAAACCAATAATTATGGGAAACATGTGCCCAGATCTGGTGTCTATTACAGTGAGGGTGTGACGGTATTTAGATGTGGAACTTAATTACCTGTAAACAACTTAATGGCCTGGTGGAGGCTGTAGTTTATTATTTGTAAAACAGAATACTTTGAAGATCCAGACATCAGTCTTAGCTTACCAGAATTCTCATTTAATCAAACATCGTGTGTGTCCCTTCAGTCTGCAGGGATGGAAACTGCTCTAAAGGGATGAAGAATGCAAGCTTGGGAAGCGGTGCTCTTGGACAGCTGAAAATTTAATGTCCTTGTTTTTCACTAAGATTTGTAAAAGAAAAGAGTCTACTCAGATTACCTGCATAACCAATATCATTATCTGGGGAATGATACCCACTCCAGTCTTACCTAAAGGGACTATGTCTTTTTGTTGTTTTTGTTTTTTATTTACCATGGTTGCATTGGGGATCATTGAAGCCAGATAAGAAGCTAGTGGTGCTCTGAGGGAATCGTACTCTGTGCCATTGACTATACTGGAACTTAAAGATCTTTAGATTGCTTTAGAAGATTTGTGTTCTTCTGTCCTCTGTTAAGTCCAGAGGGAGGAGGAAAAAAAAGTAAGATATAAGAAATGAATTAGAATTTTTTTTAGAAATAAATTAAGAGACATTAAGATTCCCAAATATAGAATTTGGAATAAACTCAACTCTTATTTTACCAGTAGGAATTTATTTTTGGGTTCACGGGGGGAGACTGTGCAACCAACCTGGTGGCCTTTTATAATGTCATTACTTGCTGAGTGTATGGGGAAAGAGTGGTGGATATAGTCTACCTTGATTTCAGCAAGGCATTTGACGCTGTCTCCCACAGCATCCTAAAAACAAAGGTGAGGAAGTGTGGAATAGATGAGTGGATGGTGAGGTGGGTTGAGAACTGGCTGACTGGCAGGGCTCAGAGGGTTTTGATTGGTGGTGCAGAGTCCAGTTGGAGGCTTGTACTTAGCAGTGTTCCTCCGGGGTTGGTGCTGGGTTTGGTGTTCTTCAGCGTCTTCATCAATGACCTTGATGAGGAGATAGAGTCCACCCAGAGCATTAAAAAGAGTGTGGCCAGCAGGTCAAGGGAAGCGATCCTTCTCCTCTACTCTGCCCTGGTGAGATTTCACCTGGAGGGCAGTGTCTGGTTCTTGGCTCCTTGGTTTAAAAAGACAGGGATCTCCTTGGAAGTGTCCAGTGGAAGGCTACAAAGCTGATGAAGGGTGTGGAACACCGCCCTTATGAGGAAAGGTTGAGAGACCTGGGTCTGTTCAGCCTTGGTAAAGAAGACTCAGAGGAGATCTAATCCATATCTATAAATGTCTGAGGTGCAGGAGGCAAAGGGATGAGGCTGGACTCTTCTTAGCAGTGCATGGTGATAGGACGAGGGGAAATGGCCACAAACTGAAGCATAGGAAGTTCTGCACAAGTGTGTGTGGGAACTTCTTCCCAGTGCAGTGACGGAGCAGTGGCACAGCTGCACAGAGAGGTGGTGGAGTCTCCTTCTCTGGAGATGTTCCAGACCCACCTGGACGCCTACCTGTGCAACCTGGGCTAGGGAGCTGCTCTGGCAGGGGGTTGGATGAGATGATCTCTAGAGGTCCCTTCCAACTCCCACAGTTTTGTGATTCTGTGAATTTGGAGGTTGATTCACTGGGATATAGCTGCAGAACATAGTCTGTGACTATATTTATGCTTTTTTTTTTTTTTTACAAGTGCTTATGTGGTGAAGATACTATTTTTTGTAAGTTCTTGCAAATCAAAAAATCTGAGAATGCTTACACTTTGAAGCTGTTAGGTTCACTTCTGGAACAGGGAAGAGTTCAGCTCCTACATCCTTATGTGCCAAGTGTTCTTCCTTGTACTATTCTAAATATGCTAAAAGTTTAGCTATACAAAGATGTGATCTTCGGATAAGTTTGAGTAGGAGTGTGCATTGTATGATTTACTCCACAGTTTTAGCCAGTGGATTTGAAATTGTTCATCTCTCCTCCACTGAGTGGAATGTTACATTAAACTTACTTAAGTTGGTAAAGCCAGGGGTGTGTACACAGATTTTTTTACTGTGAAATGTGTTTTTATCTGATCTACTTCATGTTTCATTGCTTAAGCTCCATACTAGCCTGTATCGTCACCACTTTTTCCATGTATGTGGAAATAAGCAACTCTATCAAATTCATTGGAAATTGAAACAAAGTTCTACACACTGAATAAATAAACAAAGCAGAAATTAAAATAGGGTTAAAAATATGCAGTAGATTAATGCCATGATAAAGTTTTTTGAATCATCATTCCTGTAACCAGAACAGAAATCTTATCTCCTTTTGTCAGCCAAAGGTATTTTCTCTCTGGCAGTAGGCTCTGATTTGTGATCATAGAGGGGTACTGTACAAATCTGGCACCATCCACTCATCTCTTATTAATTACAAGCATTCACTCTCACATGGAATTTCTGCATATCGATGTTGTTTCACAGAGCAGTACATGCATTTCAGATTCATCTTGCATTCTGTGTATTGAATTATGTTTCTTTGGGAACATTTTTTAATAACATATTCCATCTAAAATCTTGCTAAAACGAAGTAATTTATTATTGCAGACAAATGTTTTTCTCAAAAATACAACCCATGGGAGATATTGAATAAAGTTTTTCAAGATATTCATCTTTTTTTTTTTTTTTTTTTTGAGAAATGATTGAAGGATGAGAATGTGTTGAGAATAGGTAAGCTGGAAACATATCATATGTGCTGGGCATTGCATGCAGAATTTAAGCTGGCAGGTGGAATATTTGAACTGAAATTGAATAAATAAGGAATTACATTTTGTAGTTGAACGTGTGCATATGATTTTGGAAACACTATTATCAGTAGCCTGGGGAAACTATTCTGCATAGGTCCTTTGAGAGCTATGGATGGAAACCTAAGAACAATGTAGGACTATATGCAGATAGGTTGTGTCCCTAATTACATATGGGTTTCTTATTGTCTGATTTTAAAGGTCATATATGTAACAGTGACACTCAAATACTTCAGCACATTTTTGACCACCCGAGTATGGACTAAATGTAGAATATTTTATTCTATTATCTGCAAGGTGCCATGTCTTTGTCGTGCTCTGTCTCTACCTTTTCTTGAGACTGCTGCTTTTCTGCTTTTTTGTTGGCTTCTCTTTCATGCTGTCAGTTCTGCTACATATAGTATTGCCAATCTCATCTTATGCAGGAAGCTAAATGGAAAGTTTGTGACATTTGTGTTTTGTTTAGAACATAAGATTTCAAATACTCTTTTAGGGCTTGCCATGGCTAGCTGAAAGATGCTTGGGGATAAAAAGAATACTGGGGGAACTGAAAAGATTATGTCATATTGAACAGTAAAGAATTTCTGGTGCATTGCAGGCAAATATGTAGTCAGGGTCAACAGGTGGATATGCTCCGTACTATGTATGCTTTGAAGAATTGGTGCATACATTTTGTATCATACTGACACTTTGCATCCAGTTCTGGAGCCCTCAGCATAAGAAGGACATGGAATTGTTCAGGTAGGTCCAGAGGAAGATGATCGGAGGGATGGAGCACCTCCCCCATGAGGGCATGCTGAGAGAGCTTGGGCTCTTAAACCTAGAGAAGATCGAGGAGACCTTATAGTGGCCTTTCAGTACCAGAAGGGGGCCTACAGCAAAGCTGGGGAGGGACTTTTTTTAAAGGCATGTAGCAACAGGATGAGGGCAAATGGTTTTAAACTGGAAGAGGGTAGATTTAGACTAGATACCAGGAAGTCATCCATTACTGTGAGGGTGGTGTGACACTGGAACAGGATAACCAGTGATGTTGTGGATGGGAAGCATCCAGTGTCAGGCTGGATGGGGCTTTCAGCAACCTGTTTTAGTGCGAGGTGTCGCTGCCTAGACCAGGGGGATTAGAACTAGGTGATCTTAAAGGTCTCTTCCAACCCAAATCATTCTATGATTCTGTGACACTTGACAGACTTTTTTTTTTAATGGGAGATTATGCCGTAGCTTGGAAAGGGATGTATAGTGACATTTTCTACCTTTGATCCCAATATAATATGTTGTAAGAATTTTAACTGCAGCTGTTTAAAACAAAATTTCCACTTTATGGGAAGTATTGGTATTGCAGCACTGACAGAAGAATTCTTGTCTGTCCTAATGCCTGTGTAAATTCCAGCTGTACTGCTGAAGCAAATTCCAGCTGTACTGCTGAAGCAAATGAGCTTCTTACGTGCCATGAGATGCTTTGCTATGGTCCTGAGTGTCTTTTCTTTCCATGAACTGAGGTCTTCGTGCTTTCTCCATGTTTCAGTAGTCTGTGCATGTTTATGTTCCCCTGTGGAAAAATGAAAAGATGCAAATCCATTGGGAGTTCTTCACATTTCCTTGATTAACACAAAGAGTATATTAGTTTATTTAGGGCACCTGAATGACAATTATTGGAAAAAAAGTTTCTGATGAGGTGGTGAAACCATCTGGAAAATCCTATACTCCTCATGTGATACAGTGGCTGTATTATGGAATATGTTACATTTATTTTTGAGGTTACTGTAAAAGGTTATTTTTACATACTTACACACTTCATGTGTACTTGGATTGATGAAGTCGTTTTTCATTTATTTTTGAATTTTCAATTGTAGATATGCCAAAATCTGGTTCAGAATATAGAAAAATCAACAACGATAATACCTTGATTAAAAACTCACAAGCAAGTTATTTTCAATTAGTTACAGTGAGGAATCTGTCTTCCATGGCTCAACATGAAAGAGTAAAATGAGGAAAAGATAAAACTGTATAAAAAGGAAACCATTTTTATCTATTTAGATTTTCTCATCTTATTTACCTGTATAGACAGAAAAAGTGATTAGCTACCATGGGATTTTTTTTTTCTTATTTTCTTTTCTTTAGATGGTTTTCTCAAAGGTGAACTATTTCAGTTCAGATTGTCTTTGAAAGCATAGCTAAGCACAGAAATGGAATTAAGAACTATTTTTGGGAATGCTCCAAAAAAAAACCAGAACTTAACAAAAATTTCCAGTACCTTACTTCGTGTGTACTGAAATATGTGTCACTGTAGGGTTTGATGATGATACTAAACTGTATTAAATATGCTTGGTGAACTATCAGACGTGTTTATTACTTAAAAACCCCCAAAGAATTTATTTTTAAAAGGAAATATTACTTTAAGAAGTCTAACCTCATCCTGAATTGCTTTATCACTTGAGTTCTAGGTACCAGTCCTACCTCCTCTGTCCTAGTTTTCACCAGACTTGACCTGCTTTTTGGGCGCAGTTCACTGTGCACGTTTCTTGAGAAATAAATTGATGTAGAACTACTCAGTAAAACTTATTTGGCTCTGAGTAATTCCGTGTTGTACTCTTCTTTCAATAGCATTAAATCTTAAATCTAAGAGAAAGAGTGTAGAGCATGATGCAGGTCAAGTTAAATTATCCTACTTTTTCTGAATGTAATGTTTTTGGTTTTCTTTTTTTTTTTTTTCCCTTAGATTGTGAAGTAAGAAAATGCATGTGAATTTGTGTTGTTATTATTCTCCTGAACTGCTTCAGGCATTTCTTGGAGATTATTTATATACTATACATAGTGTATTCTCCTGGAGGAGCTGGCAGCCCATGGCTTGGGCAGGTACACTCTTTGCTGGGTAAAGAACTAAAAGAAGAGCGATGAAGCTGTGAAAGGGTCTGGAGCACAAGCCTTACAGTCAAGGGAACTGACTGCATTAAGAGTTTTTCTTTGGTGTGATATTTAGAATGTAAGCTCCTGAAAGAAGCAGTCATACCTTCTATTAATAATTTCTTATTACCATTGACCTCTACCACTGAGGTTTTAGGAATGGCTGCCCTTAGAAGTCTCTCATTTTTATTAGCTAAACTTTAATCATACAAGCTGTTAAGAAAAGTAATTAGAATTAGCAAAGGTCACTCCTATTTCATAATTCCTTTCCGTTAGAAGTCATAGAACAATACAAATAAATTAAAATTATGACCTCTTAAAGTAGGTATGTGACATTTTACTGTAGTGTAAACTTCTGTATCCACTAGAAATTTGCAATATTTTAAGGCATATGCAGAGAGCACTAATTTTTGTTAAAAAAATTACCCTTCGTAATACAAATTCTGACATCAGCAGGTTTTAATATAGAAAATACAAGTGTTCTCATCATTCTGGTATTTATTTATTAATTTATTTATTCTGTTTTCTCATGTGTTTATTCCTGTCTCCTCCTCTTTACCTCCTAATGGCTCCCTTTAGTTGTCTGTCCTTGTATTGAATTTTGAATGAATTTTATGGAAATGTCAGCCTGGCTGCTTTAGGGATTACAACTAAAATCATCATGGATACTTACATTGCCTCCAATTCTTGACAAATGACAATTTTATTCAGCAAGGAGTGGTTCTCTTTGAGGCTAGATTGCTAGATGAGGCCATAAGAGGTTGGGCTCGCTGCTAAGGTTACCCCTACCAGCTGTCTGCCCATCCCTACTGTGTGTGTCCATGCTGCTTGTCAGTCAGCTTTTGAACCACTGTTGTTTACTATGTATGTTCTAAGGACAGCTTACTTTACTTAAATTGCTGTGCTGCAAACTGTGGTTGTTCCAAAAGTCACTGGCAAGCAGCTCAAGTATTTGTTTGATAAAGACCAGCTGGCCAGCTAGAGTGGTGACAGTATCAGCTGTCTCAGGCAAAGCCAGCCCTTTCTGACACTCAAAATCCTTTATCTATCTATCTATCTATCTATCTATCTATCTATCTATCTATCTATCTATCTATCTATCTATCTAATGTTCAAGGTTACAATCAGCCTGCTAGGAATTCCAGCGTTGAAATGTTTTTGAGTGGGAAAGTTATCTGGTCCTTGTGTATGAGAATAGCCTTTTGAGATTTCACTGCATATACATACAGTATTTTTCTTTCTTGCATGTAGGCTGGAGCAAATGTACTGCTGCAAGATGTTAATGGAAACACAGCATTTGATTATGCCATAGAAGGGACTGAATCCAGCAGCATCCTTCTGATGTACCTCGAGGAAAATGGTAAGTCAACTTGTCTGATTCTGGACTGTTTTATTGAACTTGACATTAAGTTGAAGCATATGGATATTGATTTCACATAAATAATTGCTGAAGGCACTGGAGCTATATTGGTTTGGAAATGAAGTGGAAGAAGATGATTTAGAGTCAAAAAAAGTTTTTGGTATTTTCAGATTGGAACAGCTATCATAGAACAGTGATATCGTGTGATTTCACATTTTGTTTCATATCAAAAGTGAGTTACGTATACACTTAGAATTTTTTTTTCCAGTAACATATAATTCTCTGCAAATCTTCTGAACGGAAATATATTTATGAAACTTTTTTACTCATTTCAAAATATTAGTGTTAGATTGGTTTTGTACTGAGAAAATATTGGAGCTAGATTTTTATTATATGATTAGTATGTTATCGATGGCAGCACCTGCATTGAAAAAAGGGTGTGTATTTAACCAGTTCCAAATTAAAGTATAGGTTCTGAATTGAAATTTCATGTATAGCTTTTGACTGCATTAGGTTGACTTAATGTTTTAAGTGGCTGATCATAAAATTGAAGAAAATATATCACATGAAAATAGTGAAGAGTGGTAATACAAAACAATACCATGTAAGAAATCTACTTTAACATAAACTAAGGTAAAATATATCCCGTTAATGGATATTTAAAAGAAAAATTAATTCTGGCAAAGAGATCATGTTCATTGTCAGGTCCTATACTCAGTATAGAACACAATAGAACACAGGTGTATTACCCAGGTGCATCAGAATTTTGCTTCCTTAGGGCCTGTTGATGTCTTAGTAGCTTATGGACTCTGGTTTTATTTAAAATAATAATAATAATAATGTCAAGTCAGGTATTAGCAGTAATGTTATTGTATTGAAAAATTCAGATATTTGAAATTTAAATACTCCAAATACTTATCTGCTTTGTTGTTATCATGTACCATAGAACATACCACAAGAAATAATCTACTTACTCACAGTTATTATCATGGATCCATCATAAAATGCTTCCTCTTTCCTTTGTCTCTCTTTCAGTTTGGTTGCCGATTTAAAAATAGTTTTTTTATAAAAAGTGATCTAATAAAAAGTTTTAAAAACATCCTGAATTTGCTAGTTCCTTTGTGAAATGTCTCTGTTGAAAGGATTTGTCTAGAACTTTGAAGTTTTATGTCTCTAAGTTACTTTGTATTGCCTCTTTTACATTAGATAGAAGTACTGTACCTCATTAAAACAATGATACTATGAATGTGGAAAGTGTCCACAGGAACAAAAATAAAACATTTTGAAAGTGAGATCTATTTCTTATTAACTTTAGGTAGCTGTAAATCTAAGGTAATCCTTCAGACATTTTGTTTTTTGTCAGTGGAGAGAAATGGGAGTTGTGTGTTTCATTTCAGCTCTTTCTAATCAGGCTAGGTAAGGAGAACTGACTTCCAGGTCTGCTTCTTTCTGCCAGCTGTAATGGAAACTTGGGTTAACAAGTCATCAGTCTCAGCTTTACAAGGTTAAGGGGTTCAATCCTATCCCTTAACTGGAATGCAGTGTGAAATGCTGACCTTTTGATGATCAATGACAAAATGCCTGTACACGTTGCTTGGTCTCTCTACTTTTCTTGCAGTGCAACTACCCTTGTCTACACTTAATTGTTAAAATGTAATTAATATTTTCTGCAGTATTTGAATAATCTACTGTAGTTGTAAATTTGAATGGTTGATGAGGGAATCATCACATGACTTATAGAATCTGTACTATTAGTCTAATGTTAACTTGGATCTGTTTAACTGCAGTACAAATGTTAGTAATGGGCTCAGCTGTGGTGGTCCCATTGGAGCCATTGGAACAGGCCGTGTTCAGCACGAAGCAGCCTGTCTCCTCATGCAGAGGCCACCCCTGCTTTATCAAAACTGGGAATTGGACTCAGTGATACTTGTGAGTCCCATCCAACTTGAGATTTCCTATTTTTCTATTATTCTGGGAAAACCTAACATCTACATCTAATACATCTGGATGCTCATGTATTTCTCAATTCTGGCACTTTTAAAATGACAGTTAAACCAATCTGATAATGCCAGATATGTATATTTTTCATCATATTTTTGATTGCTAGTAATGAAAAAAATGTTAAGGAAAATACACCAAAATATTCTAAGATTGAGGTTGTACTGTAGAAATCCATAAAAAGATCTAGTGTTTCTTTGGTGTGCTCAAGAAAAGCTATTGTTATAGATCAATATTGTTTCATAAAATTAATTCTGTAGAGTTTAGTATTTACAGCTGTGAAATGCTTTACATAGACATTAAGGAATTATTGCTAACATTCTACAATGAAAATGGACTGAAATGTTAACATATACAGATGGTAAACACTAAAGATCAGTGAACTTAAACTAGAATTAAATCCCCTGATATATATATATATAAATATATTTACTTTTAGAAACATATGTGAACTGATCCTGGTGTCTTCTTATAAATTTTCTACTAATATTATTGATGCAGTATGTTGACAGAAAAAAAAAAATAGACAACCAAAGCCAAACAGCCTCATGGTAGTTCAGAGCTTTTCAGTCTGATCCCTGCTGACTGGAAATCACCTACCCATAGGATTATTACACACAAATAATCTATTTTCTGTGTGGAAATAAATAGGGGTTAGGTGACAGTGTTGCCAGTAAGAACCAGGAAGATCGAACATCATGTTTCAGTAGGTCCCTTCAATTCCTAAAAAAGAATCAAACAGAAAATGCTTCTCATTGAAAATGTAATATGTTTGAAAAAGCCACCTTAATTTTTATATTTTTTTAACTGACTTTCAAGTTTTAGATTCCTCTTACTATTTATGTACTTCTGGTCTGGAAATGTTTAGTGTTTAGTGAAGAGAAAAAAAAAATCCATCATATGGAAACATTTTGTTGCCCACGTGTTTTTATCGAAGCAAGAGCCTTTAAACTCACTCTGCATACTTTTGGCACTTGAATTAACATTTTAATTTATACGCAGTAGATTGTAATCTGATTTTTAAGTGATACCAAAAGGAAAACAGGCATTTCCTCAATAATAGTAGACTTCACAGAATTAGAAAAATATTATGAAGAACATCATGAAGAAGGGATGCCCTATTAGTATCCTCTTGGAGAGCCTACTGATGAACAGTCTAATTCTGTTGCCATCAGAAATGAATTACCAGTGTTTATAGAATTACTAAGTCTACAACCTTTAGCAAGATAGAAAAAAAGTTTTTAGTGTCCTGAGTACACCCTCAGATCCTGCAACTGGTTCCCTGCACCCCCAGGGGTCTGGCTGCCTGTACTCAAGGCGAGCTCTGGTACAGTAAAGCCATGTAAGATGGGAACAGTTGGTTGAGAAAACAGCCAGCTTACGGGACAATTGGGAGAATCTTTGTCCTGATCTTTCACTCTTCCCTTGGCTGAGCAGCCTCAGGGCTCAGGCCCTTGGTCCTTGACCAAGGTATGTCTGTGCACCAGGGCCCTGACCTGACTTGGCTTCCTTGCTTCAGAATCATCCTAATCTGTAGCAATGGGCTTTTTTGTCAGAACTGTTGGCAGGCCCTGATTCCATCACTGGAGATACGCCTTTTTAAAATTTATTTTATTTTCTTTGGGGAGGGTCATGTGGTCCCTGATTTGCCCTTGTTTCCCCTAACCTCCTGGGTTCCTGGCTCTTGTGGAGTAGCCTTCTCTTACAGCTATCCCTCAAACACATCCAATTATAACACTAAGAATTTGCAGAGAAACACTGAATATAGAAGTACAGTACATGATAAGCTCATTGCAGACATTATACTTGTCATAAATAACCACAGAAAATGTAACCACTTACTTTGCTTCTGTATTCTAGTGTTTACAGTACAAGTAAAATAATAAACGTGCAAGACGTGTCTACGGATGAATGCTTAGTATTAAGTCTGGAGATAGTGCCAGTCTGTTAAAAGAAATTACAACAATTATTTTTCTTATCATACAAATGAAGAAAAGAATGAGTCCATGTAACTAATTTTGGTTAGAAGGGTCTTCAACATCCGTATTATAGACAGGAGAGAAAAAAGCATGTTTCACTGGAGCGGGAGAAGTGTCACTCTGAGGAGAAAACAGGAATTTCATTTCTGATATTTTCAGAGTAGAAAGAAATGCTTATTTCATACTAAACATCCCTCACTTACTTTGTCAGCATTTGTAACGATAGCTTTAAAGACAGGCAGTCGGAGCCCAGTGGTGGCCATCAGTCAGTACGTCTGCAGTGAATTAGAGCTATATCCTCAGTAGTTTTGCAAGTATACATTCTTCTATACATGCTAAAAATATTAGCTTCCATTCTCACATAGTCATTGTTGCTGAAATGTATCTGTTCTTATCCTTGAAAATCAGCTGTACATAATGCTAAGCTATCCTGCACAAGAGTGGCTGAACAATGTAATTCTACAAAATTGACTCTCTGCGTAAAGCTGTCAAGTGGTTGGTAAAGTTCTTCTCCAACATTGCAAATGAAACTGGATGAAGTAATAGCTACACATGGATGATAAAATGAATAAAAGTGAATGGATCAAGAGTAGTACCGTGATTTTTTTTTTTCCTCATGGATTGTTTGTGAACACATCTATCTCATACTTAAAAATATAAATTCCTTGTGTCCTTGGAGCATGGGTAAGCTCATCATTGTGGGTGAAAAGCACCTTGCTGTAGTTACAGCTCTGTGCAGTAACACAGGTGGAGGCAGGGTGAGAAAAGTAAGAGGAGTGATTGGCTGGTCACATCTCTTTCAAGTTGTTAGTGCACGTTTGTGTTTGCAAGACATGATGGCATTCACAAATCCTGAAGAGAATGACATCTGTTAGAGTTGAGACTTGCAAACTGGTTAGACAAAGAGTGGCTGCTGAATGTCCTTGAGCAGAATGCTTTGTACTGGTCCCAGAACCAGGTGTTCACCTGGCAGGTGGAGACACTTCCAAGTACTACACATTTCTGTGGAAATTATCTTTTATAGTAATTCTCAGTTCTGTTTGCTGTGTATTTATTTACCATTGCAACCTTCTGAAATTTAATTCCCCCTTTTTATCTGTGATTTTTTTACATTCTTTTGGGTTATCAGTTCTATAACCATATGCCTGAGAGAGTGGGGCAGCCACAGCAGGTGAAATAGCTTTGTCAGGTGTTTCTCTTAAACGTGGAGAAGTGATGCATTTTGTCACTTTTAGGTTATGCTCCTGCCTGTCATACAACCAAATGCTGTGCCCTTCAGGGTCACTGCTGCTTTAATTATTCCATCTCCATCGCATCTCCTGTAAACTCTGAGTGAATGTAGCTCTTGTTCTGATTTTATAGAATTTGCTGCCTGTTTTCTGTTGGTGTATTTGGTGTCTATTTTCTATTACACACCTTTCTTTTTCACTTTCCATAACATTAACCGTTCCCATACTACCTGCCAATTTGGTTTTCTTCCTCTTGTTTATTCATGCTGGCTGTTGTCCCTTTTCAACTGAACATCTAAACTGTGTTTTTCCTTTGAAAATCAACATGAAGGTCATTCTTTGATTCAGATTGCAAGAGTTACTGTAAGAGTAACACTTTTATTTCATCTAAACTAATGAAAACTGTCACTCCCTGGGGAGGGAGATAGAACTCAACAGAACTGATTAAGGGAAGGCAGCTCCCAACCACATCTGCTTATGTGAATGTCTGAGAATGATATGTGTGCATGCTTGGGAAAGATGATTCTCATCTCCACACTGGAGAAGTCATTGCTCCCAAGTCAAATGATTCCCAAATTCTTGGGATTCATAATTCTACAATTTTGAGATTGATTTTTTTTCCCATCTTTTTCTTCTTCAGAGGAAGAGACCTCTTTTGCTTCAGTAGCATTTTCAGAAGTCCTTAGGATGTTGCTAAAATGTAGCTTGTGGAACTTAATGCTGTGGTAGCTCACTTGTCAGGCAGTTTATTGCTATTTGCCTAACGAGATGTATATTGTTTCTTCGTATAACTGCTGTTGGAATCTAGCAAAGTCATGAGATTAACACAGACTCTGCCTTTTGTTGTTATGTAGCATTGTTTACACATCTTCTCAAAGCTGATGGGTATAACGTGTGTGATAGAGCAAAGGATGCAGCTGAACTCAATTCTTCCTTTATTTAAGTAAGCAAAGTTAAATTTTCAACAATTTGTTTCACTATCAGTCTTGTATGTGGGGAAAGTCATACACTAGTATTTCTAATTTTAAACTGTGAATATAGTTTCCATTTTTGAGTGTTTGAGCTATTGTGCACAGGCCAAAGAGCTGGTATGTTAATTTCCACCTATTACCTCTCTCCTCAAAAAACAAAATGCACTGTAATTGCTTGCACACATTAGGGGAAGAACAATGAATGAGTTTCTTTTTGGACTGCACATGGTATACCCATTTATTTGACTTCTAGTGCAGCTGTAAATTACAGCTTTGAATATACTTTTACCCTGAAACATGCTTCAATTGTTCTAGCAATATATATAAAATAAAATAAAAATAATAAAAAAGCAAGAATTGTTGAATAGAAAATGTAAAATGAATAATACAAAAATATTTAAGTACATGTTATTACATTTTATTTATTATTTGTATTTATTTATTATTTTTCACTCTTAAGCTCACTGACAAATGTGGAAGAGAATGAAGAAGACATTTATTTATATGTTTTTTGTTATGACATGACCAGGACAGAGAGGCAAGATTTTCATACTCAAATTATGTTTTCCATATATGGATGTAAATGACCACTGGAAGTTATGAGTGGAAGAACCAAGCCCTGAATTTTGGTTAGATCCTCCAATCAAGCCACAGCCAGTTGCTAATTTAACCACTTAGTAATTTTGTTGTACTCTATTCCTAATTTTAGCTCTCTTCTGACTGAAGGCCATGCTTTCTTTTGGTTATAGACTGCCTTGCTTATCTTCCTTTTAAAGCTGTACTTTAACAAATGTTTCTTTCAATAGCAGTGCTGACTCAAATGGACCCAGTTCTTCATTCGTTTCCTGCCCTCTCATTTGTTCCTGCCGTAAAACCACATTTTAATTTGGTTTATAGGGCCTTGCAGTGGTCCAGGCCCAGATGGAAAGCTAATCGTGGCTAAAATAACTCAAGCAAATAAAAAACTGTAGAGTTTTAGTGTCGCTTGCTTCAATTCATGGTGCCTCAAAGAGTTGAGTTGATAGATTTGAGAGATTAGTCTGGGGCAATGTAATATATACACAGAGGTAATGGAATACTGCCTCAAATAATATTCATTAAATAAGTCCTAAAGACTTGGACTGGGTTCTCTGAAGTGCTTTTTAAAAATTAATTATTTATTTTGTCTTAGCTCCCTTACTTCTCAGTTTCAACAGACTGAATGGTATTCTTACTATTTTGCCTCCAACTGTTCTTGCCAGTCAAGATTCATCCGGTCCATTTGTCTGATATTAGCGACTGACATTAAGTCATCCAAGTAATACAGATAAATAAGGATATGAATAATCTTGTTAGTAAATATAAGCAAGGGGACACGTTCTGTAAACATACACTGAATTCTTATTAAATATTGACTACCCCTTTACAAACCCAGGAAACAAAGTCAAAGTCATGTACCTTGTTTACTGATGAACGATATAGCAGGTTTTAGCTTTTTCATTTTTCCAGGTGTTGAGTTGAATTCCTTGCGCCAAATGAAGATACAGAGAGCTATGACTATGCTGACAGATGTCCGACAGCTCATATCAAGTGGAGGAAGCGTGAATCAGAAGAATGATGAGGGAGTTACCCTGGTGAGTCGGAGTATGTGGCATTCTGAGTTCCAGCCCTGTGAATGCACACTGGTTCAACTGTAATAGTGAAAATGCAAGTGCAAGCACAAGGCTGTTCTGTAAGACAAGAAATGAAGGAGCACAGGATATTGGTTCTCATTTGGCCTTTTGAAAATAGATATGTCAGTGCCCTGCACAATAGAGATTTTGAAACAGATGAGTGCAGCATCTTTGTGTTAGTGGCAACTGAATACGCTACACAACAGCAAGAAAAACTGTGTGCTCTGAATTTTAGAACTAGAGTGAATACTTAAGATCACTGACACTGTGCAAGATGGGCCCTAAAGCTTCACTGAGTGATGACTGTTTTATGTCCATACCTCCTGGCTGAGCAAGTCTAAAACATCATTTCATGTAGTTGTACCTTCTTGAATCAGTGTTATGAAGCCTCCACCTTACCAATAGATAAGTATTTTTCCAGATTTGCTTGTTATTTTCAATCGTAGGTTCTCATTATACTTTTTGCTACTTTGGTCTGAATTGGTACCATTTAACCAAATCATCCATTTGCCTAATTGTCTCACTGCATATCAGGAATAGTCGAAGTGCATGGGTGGAACATGTTTAACAGTACTGCATATACCAGTAGAAAAGCATTTGGATAGTTTCTTGATTTTTTTTCCTTCATTTTCTTTTTTCTTTCTTTCTTTCTTTCTTTTTTTTTTTTTTAGTGTTGGATGCAGACCAATGGGATATTTTTATTTGATCAGTTTTTATGCAGAACTTTGCTTTCAGGAATTTTTTCATAGTGCTGCCACAAGTAGCTACAGAGTAAATAATTTTGCTTTTGTTTGAGGTTTCTATTAAATGAAAGCTTTGTCATACGAATTGGTGAGAAATACAGAATTTGTTAGACTGTTCTGTCCCTGTTCATGGTTGTGGAGTCAGCCAGTCTGTAAGGCCTCTGGGAACAGTTTTTGTTACTCTAAATCTATCAGTACAGAGAAAACAACATAGATGTCAGTTGTAAGTAGAAAATGAGATATATTTTCTGTTCATAGACTCTGAGATGATACAGTTTAAATATAATTATGTTTGAAACTCTGCCAAAAACGAAGAGTCTGTTGCTTTAATCCTATTAAATGACATTCAGCAAGTCCTTTTTTTTTCCCCAAGTAATACGTTTTTGGTTTGTTTGTTTTTTTTTCATATGTTTTTACTCTTTGCTGAGTGTCATCGGTTGAATATATATTAAATTCACCCAATATTCTCAATTTCTGAAAGTGTATTGTATGCCATGGTCAGCAGTATGTTCTTTAAGTTATATGGAGAACACCAAGAAGATAAACCTGTCAACATGGTGACAAGCCACATCCAACTCACTGACAGTTGGGAAGATCATGTTGCACAAGACTACCCTAAAACCAGTCTAACTCTAAATCTTCAGCACAGATTGCTAAGCAACAGATTAAGTACCATAGGGGTGGAACAGGAGCTGTGTATCCTGAGCAGGGAGCAGTGAGTTGGAAAAAAATGTTTAGGCCAGCTCTTATCAACTAGATGTTCTAGTGCTGCATCTCTGGACAACCAAATCTACCAGTGGATACAAACATAAACCCTTTTATTTTTGGTGGCAAGCTCAGAGAAGAGTGGCACTTAGTCCTGCTTCTTCTTCCTTAAGGATTTATAATCTGTCACAAACAACCTTCTTTTCATACATTATCTAATGCCATGTGTAATTTAGGATTAATAAGGAAAAACTGATGACATACAGACACACACTCTCTCAGAATCACAGCACATACATATATGTCTGTGTCTATGCTCCATATAGCAATGTGTGGTAAAACTAATTCTTCTGATAAAATTTCCTGTGATAATTTTTTTTAAACATTTCAGTCACAAATGATTCCTTTGTCCTCCAAGCTTTTAAACTGCTTTAAAATAACACTTACCAAATTGATGTTTGAATCAAAAATGCGGTTTCTTTTGTTAAAAACAGAAGGATAAAACTGTATCAAATTATAGGAAATCTTTGAGGTTTCTGTATGTTTGAAATTAGAACATTTATAGTGTACTGAATTGGTGTTCTGCCCCCATTTCTTGGGAATATTTTTGATGGGCTATAAAGTATTTTATCTTCTTGCATGAGAAATGTTCATAAAGAAAATTTTATGCATCCTTTGCAAGTGCAGCTGAACCAGAAATAAAAAAATAAAAAATAGTGGCAAATGATATCCTGGGCAGGTTTTGGTGTCTCCTGTTCTTGTTGAGACTTATGCAATTCCAGGAAGAGATTTATTGCAAGAGGTTTCTCTTATGCTAACAATGCTTCAGAAGGCAGAAAAACCCATGTAGTTGGGCAACGTTATTTTGGCTTATAGGTTACCCACTTTAATCTCAGCTCTCCTTTTCTGCAGTCTTGCTTAACCCTGTTTTCACTGACCTTCACTGGAATTTTTTTTATGTCTGTGATGGGTAGTTACATTCTGCCACCATCCAAGTGCAAATTTTGTCCCTTTGGTTACCAGAAGTGGAGGGGATGTTTGGAAACATACCAAAGAGTGATGAGAAAGTAAATGCCACAGAACTACAAGCTGATTCATTCTGGTCATGTGAGGTATCAGCAGAGTAATTTGCCACTCATAAACATGGAATCATAAAATTACTTGGGTTGCAAGGACCATAAAGATTCCATCCCCCATCTGATTCCAGCCCCTTGCAATGGGGAAGACAGTTTCCACCAAAATGTACAAGTGTCACTTTTTCCCTGATTTAGGATTCCTTATTGTTTCTTCTTTCACTTAATTAGTACTGGAGTAAGTAATTTGTATTGCTCTAATGTGTCTTTCTCTATGAATCCAGTTTCTCAGCTCACCCATTAACAAAGACATTCTTGATCTTACTCCTTTCATTTGCCACAGCTGTCCTCATGACCTTGTCTCTCATTCTGTCATTACTTCTCCAAACAACAAGCCCTAAGCAAGCACAGCCACCTGTGAGGTTGTCCCTGCTTTGACAGGACAGTATGCTATTGGGACCTCCTGGCTGCAGTGTTTATCATTCTTTTACTGTATTTCCCCCTCTCTCTGTCCAGTGTTAACTCTGAAATGAAGTTTCCTGGTATAGAAAATTAACTAAAAACTATTAAAGCACTCAAAATAATGAAGTATCTGGTGAAGCAACACAGAGAAAAAAATATCTCTGTGGTGTTTTTTAGGATGTTCTTTGTAACTGTTTTTGTGCAGAAAAGTGACAGAATTGTAGAAGTCAGTGTACTTTGATGATATGTCATTGAGTTCATTTCAGCATCAGCTCACATCTGGGATATTTGAACTGTCACAGAAGAAAGTTAGGCCTAGGCCAACCTCTGCTGAAGAGTGTAACTGTACCTGAGCTCATGAAGTCTGTGAATATGTTTGAAATGGATACTGGTTTGCTTGAAGTTGTATGGAAATGATTTAGTGAGAATATGTTGTTTAAACAGATGTCAGTAAGATGATCTTTTTTGGGGGGGACTGGATTTTGTTCATGAATACTAAATAAGATTATTCTGTGGTTTTCTAGAATGTTGTTCTCATGTGTATTTTTTTTTAATCATGATTCAACCAGTTAGGTCTCTGAGGCAACCAGTATATACAGTAGTACCTCGTGGTTTTTTGTTTTTGTTTTTTCTGAGAAATTTAAAATAGATATTTTCATATTCCAGCTGCATGTGGCCTGTGCAAATGGCTACAAGAATGTTGCATCTCTGATACTGGATCATGGAGCTGATCTCAATGTGGTGGATAATCTATACTGGACACCTCTACATTTAGCTGCAAAGTATGGACAGGTAAAGCATGATTTTTTAATCTCCTTCTCTTTGTGGTAGTCTTGTGTATGTGGTAATAACAAATACACTCAAGTCAGAGAGACTATTCTTTCTTAGTGTGAAAAATGTATTATAAGTGGAACATGGAAAATGACAGATCATTTGAGAATAAATGTTGTAAAGCTATCAATCAAACATGGCTCATTAAAATCGGCAGCAGTTGTCTCCAGCAAAAGTTAAATTTGCAGGGAAATTTGAAAAGAAGCCAAAATAATCACTTTTGTTATATTCTGGTGTCAAATGGTTATTTTTAGCTAGTTTATTTGCTATATATGTTTCTGTAGATGAATGTACAGGATCCACTTAGCACGGTATTTGCTTTCTACGTTTTCCAGTCACTGAGCTGTGGAAGGCTGAGTTGGATTTGGGATTTGGCCATTCCTTTCACATTTTTTTTCACCCTTGCTCTCTCACAGGACATGCTCAGTGCTACTTTCACATGTGTGACCACCTTAGAATTGATCCTCACAGCTCCCAGTGACCTTCACAAATTACTTCTTACCACACTTACCTTCCAAAAGCTTCATATATGCATCCTAGCTTGGCCTCCCATATTACTGACCCTTTCTCATGCCAGGTTTCTGTTGCAATTCCTGGAAAACTCACTCCCTTCTTATCTTTGTCCTCCATGAGGAAGAATGGAACATACTGTGCCGTGGACACAATGCTGAGCTTCACAGTCTTGCTCTGAAATTGCTCTCTTCAGATACCTTCTGATGTCAGGACTAGGCTTCCTGATACTGGATGTGGGCATACAGGGCTGGTCAGAAGATGTTGTGAATTGCTGTCAAGCCATTACCCTGTTTTTTCAGTATTTTCCTATCTTGTAATGCCTATTTCTGTCACTTTGACTATTAGTTTTTAAATGTAACTCAGAATGGTAAATGTTGTTGTTCCTAGACGGGAATCTGTTCAGTTTTTTTAAATTATTTAATTAATATGTGATGGCTATTATGAAAGTAATAGCTCTTATTTAATTCTGTTGACCCACTTTAGAGGCATGTGTTGGTGTGATGGCAGTAGAAGTTTATCCTTCTCACTAATATTCCATTACTCTTTGGTTCAACAAATGACAACAGAGGTGAGGAGTCTGACAGAATAGTGTCTGACATGGAAGTGTGCATGAAGCACAAGTGTGTCATGGCATTCCTCCATGTCAAAAAGAATGACACCCATTGACATTCATTGATGCTGAATGTTATGGAGACCAACCAGTGAGGCAGTGGCTGGTGCAATTCAGCAGTGGCCATCGTAGCAACTGTGAAACAGTGGGTCACCTCCACTTTATGAGTGTAGGATACAGATTATTGTTCATCACTAAAGAAAATGTATACTTAATGGTGGTGAATGTGTTGAAAAAATAATGTTTAGAAGCTGAGAATTTGCTCTGTCAAATAGTTATTGTGCTCTTTGTATCCATTGTAGTTCCCATGGAAATAAATAGGAGGCGTTACTTCTGGAAATAAATAGGAAGGCATCAAGTCAGTCAGCAACATCTTGTTGACCTGCACGGCTGTGAGGGGGCATCCAATCTTCCTTGGAATTCTTTGAGTTTTTATTCTCTCCATGTGCAGCTGGTTGCCACTCCTGCCTACCCCAGTTATCAGGGGCGTTGTGTCCTGTTTGTCACGGTGACAGTAGCTGTTGGGGTGCCCACATTTTGTTCATCAGGAGGAACAGCATATCTGTCCTCTTACTGCTGTGTCCATGGTAGTTAACCATAAACTTCAGAAGCTTGTTGAGCAGGTTGCATCTCAGATGGATGCTGCTGAACAAAGCTTTGAGCCAGTAGTCATTCTGGCCTCTTTACACTTGGTGTGTGTGTGTATATGTATACATAAATACATATATTTACCCATATATGTGGGTTAATATAAACACTCTGAAATTAATTTCTGGATAGTTAAATTTAAGACAACATTTGTCTGCAAGAATATCCTGGATGTACATTTTGTTAGCCAGGGAGGCACTGATGACATTTTGTGTGTACTGTAGTTATATTTTGCTCATCCCATCCTGTACAGTGCTGTTCTATAGTTCTGAGAAAGGTTCTAGTACTTTTACTGTTCCTTCTGGATCTTGATGTTATATGTTGCAGGTAGACACATACTCACACTCCCTGTGTTCTGACTTAAGAAAGGCAAGAAAACTCTTACTCAGAAGTAATGGGATTGCAGGAATGTGATCTTGGGTTTCAACTATTATTTCATAGAAGCTTTGAACTATATCTCCCTTTATGTTTCAGGTGAGAGTAGCAGTGATTCATACTATTCACAGAGCTTTTGGTGACAAGCCAGGGACCAGTTACGCTCATCACTAGTCCCTGACTCCTCATACAAATGAAGTAACACTGCACTCTTTGTCATTAAAATTAAGAATATACAGAGCAAGAATCTTCCCTGTGGAGTGTTAATAATACAACTTGGTAATAGTTTATTTTGATTGCAGATAAACTACCCTCCCTATTTGGAAAATAGATACAACTTGAATATTGATTTCCATTGTAAGAAACTAGTAAATCATTGAAATAGCTTTATCAAGAGAGATTTATGCTGTCTTAGGGAAAATAATTCATACTGTAGCTAAGCTATTAAAGTGTTTTTAAGATTTCCTTTCTTATGTTAATTTTGAGAAACATTTAACCTTAATAGGAATTCATGCTCATGTTGTAATTACGTTTTCATTTGGAGTCGGTAATTAAAGACAAATGTGAAAACTGTTACTTTTTTGAGAAAAACTATGGCATAGTGGGAATAACTTTAGTGATAGCGTAACTTGGGATAGCCTGTTTTAATTAAATCTATATTTCTGAGAAATCAGTTATTTTTTATCCAAAAAAATTGACATTTCCTTTGAAAGAGAAATAGAAATTGTTGACTGTGGCCCTTACAGTTTCATCCTCTTGCAACTCATATTTGTAGCAGGCTTTGTTTAAAAGCTTCACTTGAAAATCTTAGTACAGTAATAAACTGTATGCTCTATCAGAAGACTGTAAAAAAATCAGTCTGGCTTTACTCTGATGCAGTACCATTTGTGCTTACAGTAGAAAGGCAGCCATTTTAAGGAGTGATAGACGGTGTTCTTTTTGATTTCTTACTTGAATGAATGAATGACGTCCATTCAGATTTAAATAAAGAAGCAACTATCTTTTAAAATGGGAAAGTATTGTCACAACGTACTCCCTGAATCTTCTACTGTGTTTTCTTTTAATTCACATTTTTTAAAACTTTGTTTACAATCTGTTCTTTCACCTCAGTTATACTAAGACTCACGCTATCTTCAGTATTGTTTTCAGTCTTTGAACTGATTTTTTTTCCTTCCAGCACCATCCAGTGTATTATCATCATGATATTTTATGCGTTGTGTGAACTGATAGCTCTTTTCATTCATGAAATAACAGCAAAATTATAATTGTTCAGATATATCTTTTCATCTGGCAAGCCTGCCTACATTAATTAAATGCAATCAAATGAGAAATGCACGTTATACATTATGCTTGTCTGTCATACTCAGTAGGTTTCAAGGGAGGTGAATCTTTTTCTGTCTTTTGAGTCATTTCTCCCCTAGTCAGTAGGGATCGATACTACGGGAGTCATCCAAGACTCAGAGGAATAAATGAATCTGTACTGCGAGCTTTCTAACAACTAATACTCTTCTTGAGGGGTAAAATTGGTTAAATTGTTAGTAACAATTAATACATGTTACAAGTAAGAGTTCTTTAGTGCAGGAATTATTTCTATGCTATGTTCTAAGAATATTAGGCAGTGGCTGCTACAAAGAGTGAAAAAGAGTTAAAGAAGAAAAGATAGAAAATGGGGAAAGAGACACAGACAAACAGGCAGATATACAAACACAGCAAAGCAGTTCACCGCTCCTCTGTCTTCTTCTGTCTTGGGTGTCAGGGGGTGCTGATCTTTGGTAGTGGCATATTGTCCAAGGTGTGATGGTCAGCTGAGGATGAATTAACATTTTCTCTTTCTTATAGCCTAGAGTGGTCAAGGTTGCTCTTCGGAATGACAGCTTCTGATTTTGGGGATCTCAGGGAGAATTTTTTTGTTCCTGACTTCTAGGCCCTGAAAATTTAAATCAGCAGAGATAAGAGGAAACAGGGATTTAGCAGCTTGTATCTTGCCTTCACAGGATGCAATAGTATAATCTCCTAACGTCCTCTATCAAGCTGAAAATATTTGCTACCAAGCCAATTCTTCAGCCAGAAAACATACCTGGATCATCTCATTTGAAAGCAAACAGCTTCTGGCTCTGTCTAACAGAATGCTTTCAAATGTGAAACAGTCCACAGCGTATTGCTGATTGTCTCATGTTGATCTGGGATACTGCACTCCTTATCAGTCTCAGACAATTCTCTTGAACTGATTTATGTTATAGACAACACATACATGAACTTTGTACATTACCTTATGAAAAATGTGAGTAATGTTATTGTAATGTTGCTTAAGAGTGGCATCCAGACTCAGCCAAAGGACTTAAGCTCTGTACATATAAAGTTTTGTGTTTGCAAATATACAAAATGTCAAAGAATAATGACCCCCACTCCCTGATATGGCTATTTGTAAGACCATACCAAGAATAGAGTTGAAACTAATTCACTTTTCATGGAAATAAATAAATTGAAGCCACTGAAATTTAAGTTCTATAGTAAGAAAAATTAATTTGCAGCTGTAAAGGAGGAAAATTGTGAAGAATAAAGGCACTGGAAGCATCATGTTACAAAACTCAAGTTGTAAACTAATACACGACATACGTAGACTATAAAAGCTTATTTCTGCAGTTTTCATAGTAAACTATATGAGAATTGGTGGAGCAATGATATGTTGTCCTGACTGAGCTGAGCATATGTGAAAGACATTACACTTACACCGTATAATCAAACTGTGGCTTGTACAAGCACTTTAATAATGGCAGAAGCAGTTTTACATTGGCTGGGATTATTCTCAACTAAATTTAGCTAATTACAAGTTAAATACAAATTCAAAGCATTGCCTTGCTAGTATGGAGAATAACTTCTCAGTTGCAATTCAGACAACTCTAAGAGGTGCATTTAATGTAGGTGGAATAAATCATTACTTGGAGGTCTGCTTCTCCTCCTGATTACAGGGGGTATGGGCAACTCACAGATGTTAGGGCTCAATTTGAACTCTTTTAAAATATATGAGAGAAAACCAGCCCAGAAAAGATGTTTAGAAGTTCAAAGAGTGAGTCAGTCACCCACTGGATGTTCTGCTTCTCCCTAGGCTTCATGAAGGGGGCACAGTAAATGTTTCACTGAAATGAGGAAAAGCTGTGCAGAATGAATCCTACAAAGAGTTAGTGACTTACAATGATAATTCTCTTATCAAAAGCATCACCATAATGAATTTCTTGCAAAAAGAGAATAACTAAGAGTTTTAAGTGCCAGTATATCTTATCTGATTTTTAAAACTCTAGCTATATTTATGTATACATTTGAAAAGAAAAATAGTTTCAAATTTTCTGGTCACTGATAAACTTACTATCTAAATTTGCAAAAAATTGTTATAGTTCAAATATTGAAACAGAGCATGAGTAAGTGGTAAATGAATTCTGCTATTTATGTCCAAGTGCTACTGAGTTTGAGAAATATTTGCAGTAAATGGCTATTGAATGCAGGATGAGGTAGCTGAGGCTACTACTTGCAGATGATGCTCTGCTTTGCAGGAACAGATCAGGTTAACACGTAGTGCATTGTTAGACTATTAATTGAAGTACTACCTGCTGCAAACATTAAAAAATAATGGTAATAGTGTTAAAAAAAAAAAAAAAGATTATTTTTCAGCAAGGCTCTACTGTGTTTCTAGGACTGTTTTTGTTTTCCACCCTGGAAGGGTGAGAACAACACCCATTCTTTTTTTTTTTTATGTTTTAATGCAAGTTGGTATTCTCATGTAATGCCAAAAATACATATTATTGAGGTATTAAGGCCAGAGTTACTCAATACCTTAATAATATCATGGAATATAATAACCTCTTCAGCACACATGTAAATCTGCATCAGTAACACACATAAACCTCTTCAAAATAAGATTATAAAGGCAGCCAAACAAGCCTCAAGAAATTAGAATATGCCAGGATTGCCTAAGTAAATTTAACAAGGCCCTTTAGACATATACATTGATGTAAATATTAACTCCATGTCTCATTCCCATACAGCACTGGGGAGTGCTGCTCTATAGGCTCTTGCCTGTGCACTCTGCAGTAGACACCCAGGTAACTCAGGTACCTCACTGGAGGTCAGCACTGACACCAACAGTGGAAGGGCAGCTTGCATCTCTCCGGCTTATCCCCTCATTTGGATTTAGCACAGCAGTCTCTCTGTGAAGAGCTGGGAATATGCACTGAGAGGGAGTGCTGTCACTGCTGGACACCTCCCAGGCTGCTGTGATCAGGAGAGCGCACACTCCCCCTCCCTGTGCTGGGAGTAGGCTCTGATGCTCGCCTTGGGTATTTTGGCACAATTCCCAGGCACAAGCTGTTTCTTTGTTGTTTATCACAGAAATGTCACCTTTCAAAACAGCTATCAGAGACATGCAGGTCAGAGCTGACTCCCCAGTATCTTAAACACTACCTCTCCCCAAATTTCATCCTCGGGGAAAGCTGTCTGCCTATGTCTAAACTGTTAAAATGCTAAATCAAAGAAGGCGAGGGATTAAGCTGAGCATCAGTCTGGCTCATGTTCACATTGTTTAGAGCTAGCTTCCTCTGCAGGAGATTAGTCTTGTTTTTAGAGAGCTGCTTGGAGTGGTCCAAAGCAGGGTTGGGGACAGAGCTAACAGTTAAGCAGTATGGATTATAAGGGATACTTAAGCTTGCTCCATTGCACTCTCCTATTTAGCAAGGCAGATTTAGCCTGTGGCTTTGAGACTTTAACAGTTTCATGATGTCAGACAAAAAAGATAATTGTTGAGATGCTGTCTGTCTCTCCAAAAGTAACTCTCACACTAGCAAATATTTCCCACTAAGCATAAATACATAACATTTGTTTAGAGAGTTCAGGTACCTGTATTGTTTACAAAATGTGTGCATCGTGGAATTGCCAATCTGTAAGTATATTGTCCCTTCGTACTACACACTTGATTGGCTTCTTTGCTTGGATCAAATCATATTTTGTCTGGCTGGTTCATCTAAACATGGTGTTTCACAACTGAAGTCTGGGAGAACACATCTTATTAGTAGTGGTCTAATTTGCTCATTGTTACAAGGACATATTAATGATTCAACTCAGCTATGAAGAATTTTTTTACGTGCTTGTTGACCTCAAAATAAGAAAAAATAGAGATGATTAGAATGTTCTTAAGTGTAGATGGGATACCTGATTTCATTCTGTGAAATTATGTTAAATCTCTTTCCAATGAGTCCACTGCCTTAGCAGTTCTTTGAATGCAGTTTCTGGACTTACTCCTCAAATGTTTTGAATGAGAAGAACCAAAGGAAGGAGGTGCCTGTTCAGTATTTCAAAAATAATACAATATAGTCACTCAGGGAATACATGTTTTCCCTATCAAGCAGTTAGAATCTTTCATTTGTGGTCAGAGAACCCTCTCAAGAATGTTTTATCTAGACATATCTCACTCTCTTTTGTCTTTTTGTTCATCTTTGGCATTCATGATTATACTCAGGTAGAGCAGCAGCATTTCCCTTCAGACCCAATTACACTCATTTTACTCCAGAAGGGAGATTTCTTTGGAATTTCTGCGTGTGATATCTTTTCTTTCACTCTCAGTATACTCTGAAGGTTTCAGTAGATCTTTCAAATGCTAATTAAAAATGCACAACACTAAGACAAGAGAACCTATATTCACACAATGCCAAGTGGTAAGAAAATAGATATACAAGTTTGAGCTTTATACAGACTTGGGGCAGCTCTGTTTACAAAAGCACTATAAAATTTTTTGGTTATGGGACATTGTTAAAGCTGAGATGTGCACAGACTGCATTATATTTTTATTCAGTTATTGCAGGATCACAGTAATTGAATTAAAATTAGTTTTCATGAAATGCCACTGATAGGAACTTAAGCTCGTATACATAGTTAAGTATATATAAATGTAGGAAAGGCATATGTAATAAAAAAGGCTAATGAGACTGTTCAGGTACAAAATTTGAGAAGTGCCAGATTTATGATCCTCATTAATGTTAATATTATTAATACAGAACTTTTATGAACATAACTTAATGTTTCTTTAATCACAAGATCACATAATATTTTTTCAACATAATTTTTTTGGTCTAATTCTCCAGAGGACTCAAAAATAGAAGTATAGATTATAGTCTTGAAGTAAAGACTGATGAAGAAAAACATAAATGATCTTTATCACTTTGTTAGCTGAAAAAAATACTAGGCTGTCCTTTGCTCAAGCTATTCCAGAAGCTTAAAAGGTGCATTTAAGCAATGTAGGTTAAACATGCTGACTACAGAAAGCCTATAGAGACATGGAGTATCTGGGTTCCATTCCAAGCCCTCTTTATGAACAGGCACAGTCTTTACAGTTTGTTCCTCCCATGTGTAACCTTATTTCCTCAATTCCCTTCTATCTGTTCAATTCTTGTTGTTATTCCATTGCCTTATTGTCCCATTTCTGGCTTCATGCCCCATTTCTAGTCTTATCCCAATCCTTCTTTCCTTGAACAGCCAGTCTCTGTATCACCTCTCCCTGATTCTAATCCAAACTTTCTCTTCTCTCTACTTTGACTTGTGCCAAAATTACTGCCCTTCTGTTGTACTTATCCTTTTTCTTCCATTTGTTTTCCACTCGCTCACAATCCCAATCTCTTGTTCAATCTCAGTGGTTTTCCCTCACAATGTCACTTTCCTCTTTCATTTTCTTTTTCTGCTTAATCCATCTCTGCCTACATCCTGGCTTGTTGCCATATCCCTCTTTGTGCCTTTCACTTCATTTATTTGATGCTACTAGTTCTAAAGTCCATCACTTTATCCACACTCTCTTCTATTTTTTCCCCTCTGCCCTGCTGCTAGTCTCATTCCTGCAACCTACTTTTTCTCATTTGTTCCACTTTGCTGACTGCAGGTGGCTATAGCACTCTTTTCTCTGTGCACAACTAGGGGAAATATTGTTCTGCTCTATGTTGTTTTAAGAAAGGAGATCTGTAGTGAGTGTCAGACATGATTTTGTATGTCTATAACAGTAAAATTGATCAAATTTGCAATTGCAAAGAAAATACATAAATACTACTCTTATTTAGATATTTATGAGACTTTGGCTTTATGTGAGATACAGTTTTTTAAGGTATGCTATTTTGCTAGTATGTGGTATTCAAAAATGAAATCACAGTATCTCAAATAGTTTAATGATTATCTTACAAATGTTGAGAGTCTTAGTCACGAGCTCTGCTTTTGTTTGTTTCAGTCCCCAGTAACTTAAGTGAATGTACTTCCCTAATTTGCACTTTTCTTAGTATCCTTGATGCTTTTTGAAGTGCCTATTATCACCTCTTTGTATTAATTAAATACAATTCTCCAGTGTTTTTCTAAGTAGTTTTTTACACGATAACTTATCTGAATGTATTTATTCTGTCTAAAGAATATGTAACCAGTCTCTAGTTACAACAATTCTACTGCAGGAGCTCAGTACTAATAATGATAATAATACTAATAACAAACACTGGAATTACTTTATTGATTTATATTTTTTATTGCTTAGCTTTTAGACATCCAAATTTTCTTCACGTTAACATTTTGTGTAGTACAAAGTCTTCACTCTGTACAAACATGGAAGCTCATGAGGACTGGGCAGTTTATCTTCCCACACCATGCTCTCAAGAGTGCTTCATCTTTGACTGATTTATCTTTCTGAGATATTTTTTTTAAAACGAATCATAAAAACTCTCAAGCAGCAATTCCAGCAAAGTGCCTAGTAAAAAATGACACGGTGAGGCTAATACTCACTTTTTAAGCTCAGTCAAGTCAAATTTAACATTTTGAGCAATTGAAAACATGTTCCTATAAATACAGATGTCCATCTTACTCAGTTGTGAAGACTGCTGTTGATAATGGTGTAACCAGTGGTATTTCTTGGATTCTGCCTTGTGTTTTGTTGTGATTAGTGAATAAATATCATAGATTAAAAAAATAATTCTTAAGGTTTTTTTTTTTTCCCCCCACAAAATATTGTGAGATTTGTGGTCCAAAATAATACTGTTTTTGATTGAAGATCATTGAAACCCAGTGCCAACCTTATGAAGTTCAACAAGGTAAAGTGCAAGGTTCTGCACCTGGGGTGGGGCAATTGCAAGCACAGATGCAGGTTGGGTGGAGAATGGCTTGGGAGCAGCACTGGGGAGAAGAATTTGGGAGTGCTGATTGATGAAAGACTCAACATGCACCAGCAATGTGTGCCTGTAGCCTGGAAGGCCAGACATATCCTGAGTTGCATCAAGAGAAGCATCACTAGCAGGTTGAGGGAGGTGATTCTGTGTAGAGGGATGATCACTTCCCTACTCCTTCTGGCAGTGCTATTTCTGATACAAATCAGGATGCTGTTGGCCTTCTTGGCCACCTGGGCACACTGCTGGATCATGTTCAGCCAATTTCCTCTACATTCTTCTAGCCACTCTGCCCCAAGCCTGTAGTGTTTTGTGTCATCAACAAATGTGCTTACTGTTTACTCTGCCCCATGATGCAGATAATTAATGGTGCTGTGCAACAGGACTGGACACCGTATTTACACCTTGGGCATGGCTTTAGTTACTGATCTTCACGTAGACTTCTTTCCAGCTATTATCAGCTATCTGTGGGCCAAGCCACAGAGCCAGTTTTCATTCTGCCAGAATGGTGGAATGGCAGTGCCTTACTTCTCTGTTTGTCAAGCATCATATCAGAATGGGCTGCTACTGAGATTTACAGTGTAGTCTTGTGAATGCTGAGAAGCCATACTTTCTAGTTGCAGCCTAGAAAAAACACAGAAGTAGACATTTGAAAGTATATTTGTGTTGAGCAAAGTCACTGTCTGATGAAAGTCAGGAACTGGAGGCTGAGTGCTAAATGAGTGGAAATAGGCAAGGCAAGGAGAGGGTATGTGAAGGCCTTTTAAAATGACAGCAAGCAGATTATGGTTTGTGAGAAAAGGAGCCTGTGGGAAACCTAGAACGTGTGACTTTCAGATTAAATATATGAATATGGAAAATATTCCTTGCAACAGCATTCTTAACAGTAAGAGGGCAAGACGTCCAGGAAAAGATATCAAAGAGATGTGGAAAAATGAAATTTGCTCAGAACACATTTCTGTATACATATGTACTGTACTTTAGTTGTAAAGGGTAAGTTTTGTAAAGAGTGCTTATGCTATGTTCTGAAAGGAGTGTAGAGTAGAAGAGGTCTCCTGGTGTCCTGTCAAAAGGCTCTGACTAAAAGAGGCATAAAAGGAAATGTCCGATACTGGTCTGTCACATTGCTTCTCTACTGCCATCTATTGCATAAAAACAAAATGTAATGGAATGTTGGTGAGGAGCTACAGCCTCTGATGTTATGGACCAGTGTAATAAAATAGGAGGCATTACTTTCGGATCAGCCCTCATATATAAACCAGCAAAGACAATGCTGACAAATAAGAAACAAAGAATGTAATGCTTTTTTTTTCTTATTGTCTACAATTTTTCTTGTCTGATTCATATCTAATTCATTTTTAACTATTTAATTCAATTTTAGAAAGTGATAACATGCTGTGGTTTTTATATAAATATTTCTGTTGTTAGCACAATTCTGAAGATATGACAGTTGGATTTTAAAGTATTTTTTTCTAAAACATAAAACGATGAGGTTAAATCTAACACTGGCAGTTCTGCTTATGCAAAAGCGGGTAACTGAAATTAGCGGTGACCTGAATCAAGGATTTCCCACTGGAGCCGTTTCTTTTGACAGCAGGAAGCATTGACCTTGTACCATAGAAGGGTCATCTTGTAGCATAAATCTAAAACTTTGATAGCTCAAAAAGCTATTTATTGTTAGTAAGATGAAAGTGCATGAAAAAAAACGTTCTTTCAATATGACTACCACTTTTTCACAATGGCTGGTAATGAGATTATGTAACTGTCACATGTTTTACTCAGGTCAGTGGCTAAGTATGTTCCTTTTTTTTTTTTTCTTTTGTAATGAAAAAACTCAGAAATATATGTATTGAGGGTTCTTGGTTGAAAGCAGTGCTAATTGGATTTGGAAATAGAGCTGTTTTAGCTTTCTCTGCGCTTCCTAACTTTGCTGAATTTTCTGCTGTTCAGCAAGAATGGAAAACCAGCATTAGAAAACTGAGGAGTGCAAGATCTTTTTTAATTTTTTTAATAGAAATTTACAAAAATGTTTTCCTTGGTTTTCTGTGATGAGAGGTTAGAGGGTTTTTATCCCTGCATTTAGCTGATTCTTGTTTATCATGCCCCTCCCAAGTAAATTACCTGCTATATATTGAATCCACATTGAATTTTACTGTTTATATTGCAATCATTTCCATCTTTTTATTCTTTTTTTTTAATTTATTGCACGTTTTTATACCCAATTGTTAGCTTTTCCCTTCAAATCATGTCTGTCTGTCTGTCTGTCTCTCTCTTTTTTTTTAACTCTTTTCTTCTGCTCTAGAGAATCCTTTCCTTCTTGCACAGCTTACTCTCCCCTTTATGCACATTGGCCACCTCTGATGATTATATTTTCATTGTTTTATTTGCCTAGCATTTATCCAAAAGTGCAAATAGTTTTCCAACATAGATGAGCTCTATATTTGCATTCAAAATGTATTTTTTTTCCTCTTCTTTTGTACTTGCTTTAGGTTCTTATTCATTTCTCACCAACCAATTAATCAGTGTAGACATTATGATCATCTTTTATGGAGAGGTGTACATTGAGACTTTGGTACAGTGATAGGAAAGCTTGCTAAAAACAGTTCCCTGCAGAATTCTTGCAGGATTTGAGCCATATGTCTTAGTCCTTTCTGTTCTATAATACTCTACCGTACTATACTGTACTAGAAATGCTACCATTTCTAATCAATTAAATGGTCTTGGTAAATGTAAGATAAATGCACCAATTTCCACTGCTGACAAAGAGATTTACTTCCAGGGTAGATGTGACACATCTTTGACAGCAGTGGTGCACAGTTGGTGAACTAGACATAAAGAAATAATTATGATTTCGATCTTGACAGGTGATGATGGAGGGTTAGTTTCTTTTCCTTGCTGCTGAGGATTTCTTTACACACGTAAGGGTAGAGGGAGACTTTGGGGTTGAACTTATGCTGAGAAAACAATGAAACTGAATGAGAGCTATATTTTTCTGTACCTCTTGTAATTTATGCAAGTCTGTAAATTAGCTCGAGTAAGTGGAATTTTTGAGATGTTGCCTTTGGTTTATTCAGTGATTTCAGCTAGTATGGCGCTGAATGAGAAATGTACTATTCCTGTCCTACTTCTGCCATTTCATTTTCTGTTTTTGCTTATTTTAGACTAGTCTTGTGAAGCTGCTTTTGACGCACTGGGCAAATCCCAATCTTCTTAACTGCAATAATGAGAAACCTTCAGGTAGGTGAAAATCTATGCAAGTTATCTGTGTATTAGCTACTGTGATACTTCTTTTCTTCTTGCTGGCTTGTTACACAAAGGCATGCACACATGCACATACACACACATATATACATGTGTATGCATGCATATAGTTTATATAGTGTGTATACTTACATACATATATACATGTGTATATATGTTTTTTGTATATTGCTGAGAATTGCTTATCATGATCGTGTCAAGGAGGTCATATCCTATGGTGACATTATCTTCCACACCTTGCATTCTCTGATCATTTTTATTTTTCTTTCTTCCTTGTAAGTTCTTCAGTGCTTTGGTTGCAGCTGCGTGTACACTTTCTTGGTGACTTCATACTGAATTCCTTTCTGGTTTTATACTGATAATAGTAGATAGACTCATGAACTAGTGTTGTTTCTCCTGATGTCCTATGAATTGTTAAACACTAACAAGCTGATTTTGAAGTTTTTCAAATAACAACTTAATTTCATACTGAATTCATTCGTTTATGTATTTCTAATATTATCTTATGATGAGTATCTGAGCAATTCTTTTCATTGTAACAAAATGCTTATCTAGCCAGCTGCTTAATCTTAATTTGATCTGGAGAGTTGAATTGAAAGGAGCTTTTCTGTACTGTTTTTTTTTTTTTGGTCTGATATCTTGATGTTCCAATGTCTTAGATATTGCGGCTTCTGAGTTTATTGAGGAAATGCTTCTGAAGGCTGAAATTGTTTGGGAGGAAAAAATGAAAGACCCTTTATCTGTTTCTGCTTTACCTCAAGAAGAGCCTTATGAAGAGATCATCCATGATCTGCCCACACTTTCCAATAAACTGTAAGTGTTTCTCTTACGAATGATGCATCCTGTTTGTGTCCTTGGAGATAAACCTGACCGGACATGGCCCTGCTTATCTTGCTGCATATGGCCTTGATTGAACAGGGAGGTTGGACAGGATCACCTTTATAGATTTCCCTTCCAACTTCAGCCATTCTATAACTCACTGTGATTTGATGTTTCATTTTGCAAATTTACTGAAATTTTTTGTTTTCTCCCTTTCTGTCCTTTTTCCTTTTCCCCATTTTTCATTTATTTCCCCTTTCCCTTTCTCAATTTCTCATCCTTTCTCATTCTTGTCAACCTTAATTCTAAAAATCTTAATTCAACCTTAATTCTATGAGTAGTACATGGTTATGATTGCCAGTAAAATTATCTTTCGTTACTACAGATTTGTAATTATATTTGTACTGCTTATAATTCAAGTGTAGTTAAGTTGAATTTCACAATGCATTGAATCAAAGAGTCTTAAATTATGTCTTAAATTATACATTTTGAACTTTTCATATTTTCTTGTAAATCTTGAGAAAAGAGTCATACTTGAGAAAAAAGTCATACATAAGTAAAAAGATGTAAAATGGATATGATACACTCATCGTAGTTTTACTGTTGTCAATTTCTGAAATTCTAATTTCTATGTGCTGTAATCCATCAGAGTTTTAAAAGGTACAGACAATTTCTTTATACACAACACAGTTGTGATTTACTTGCTGCATAGTTGAAGCATGTCAATAACACAAGGCTGTGAAATACTGTGTAATTTTATTTTTTGGACCCACCACCAGAGAGTATATCGGGAAAAAATAAATAAACCTCTCAAGTTATACATCTAGACAGACAGAGGAGATATATTTACTCTCATTTTTATCAGTTATAATTTGTAGTCTGCGGGGCATATTTGGAACACAATGAAATCTGATGGGAATAAGCAATTGTTATGAAATGAAGTGTGAATTTCAAGTTAAAAAACAAAGGATTGAGATTCTGAAACAATGAAGAACTGTATTTTTAAGTATTGATTAAAGTAATAGTATCAGAAATTGAAAGTACATAGGTTACTTCTGTAACACTGTAATGATACCTAGCAAAATATTATTTTTGTATGCTTTAGAGACTTTCAACACTTTTTTATGATTCTTATGTCTGGATAATGTTTCACCCACTTTTCCAGTGTTTTATATTCTAGAAGTTTTTGCTAGATGTTGTACTGGATACTGTTATTTAATGTTAAAACACATCTCTGAGAATCTTTTCTCTGCACTTTCATTCCTGAAATATAAGAACTATTTTTTGAGAACTTTCTAAATGGTTATTCTTCATATGACAGTTATATTAAACTGCCATGGGTCGTGAATTCCACTGGAACTTTTGGAAAAGCAGAGGACCTTGAGTGGAAAAATAATGGAGATGGATTTATTTTTGAAAATGGACACATTAACCTTTGTTGCATCTCTTGGCAGCTTTGTCCCAGTGTGTCAGTGTAGCAAATTTGGCGGTGCTTACACAGCCTGCTTGAGAATGCAGTACTGGGTCAAACTAAAGACCTTCTTAGTCCTGTACACTGCCGTTGAGAGTTGTCCATTGGAAATAGCAAGGGGGAAGATACATAAGGGTATGGTAAGCTTGAAGTAATGCTGCTTTGACGTGTTCTCCAGATTTTCAGCAGCCCTAGGCTTAGAGAGTTCCTGAGGCAGGGCTTTTGCACTGAGTAGCTCTCATATCTGCTGTCAGCATGAGGGTGTCAGAGGTCTGTCTGGCCCAACAGCAATCCACAGATAGGAGAGCTCTTGGAAGGCAGAAGAACTTCTGCATTGGGAATGTACATGAAACAGATATCACTACTGAAAGTCTAGAAAATATGAGTTACCCATTCCTTGCTCCCTGCAGAGTTCCATTTAGCTGAGCTCCATCTCAGCTATGTAGTGTGCTTGCTCAACAGTGAAAAACAAGACCTTACAGAGAGTTATTCTTCCAGGTGATAATACCTCTTTTCTCAAGATAGAGTGAATTAGCCTCAAGAGTGCCTCTTAGTCTTGGTTCATTAGGGAGGCAGTCTAGATGGCTGTTCAACCAAATTCTCACCTTTTAAATGGCTATTACAGAGAGTGACGAGTTCTGTCCTTTGTGCTCTATTAAAGTCCATAGACAGACATGCAGCGTGCTAGGTTAAAGATGAATCTGTGCTATTCTTGTGTATCAAACAGGTGCTGCAAAGACAAATGCACAATACTAACCCACAGTTACAATTGGTTTAGCCTTTGTTATTTCCATACCCCATCAACCCTCCTGACATAGGGAAGTATGTGTAGACTGATGATACAGTTTCACAAGAGTTAATTTAAGTCTGTGCTGTATTCGTATTGGTGTAGTACTGTGTTGTAGTCGTATTTCTTTGTGGCCGTCTCTCAGTAGAGAAGAGCACTGTAAAGGAGACTGCAAAATGAAAAACAAGCAATTACAAATAGCACGTGCTCTGTCAACAAATCTGATTTTGCTGGTTCTAGATGAAATTAATGTATTGATTTCTGGAAGAAAACTTTGAAAAGACTGATTGAAGGTCTGAATCTTTACTCAGTTTAAAAAAAAAAGTAAATAAATAAATTAAAAATATGTATATATATAGAGAGAGAGAGAAAGAGGGAGAGCAGTCATTGTGTTTGTGGTATGCTAGAATGCCCAAAGAGGTTGTGGAGTCTCTTTGTCCAGAGATATTCAAGACCTACCCAGACACCTACCTGTGCAACCTGGGCTAGGGAGCTGCTTTGGCAGTGGAGTTGGACTAGCTGGTTTCTAGAGGTCCCTTCTAACCCCTACAATTCTGTGATTATGTGATACTTCGTTATCATGTTGCAAGGGAAAAGTTGTCATCTTCTCTGGCCTGACTCTGGGAGTTCAGGCCTTCAGCTTAGTCAGCATTATGATCTAGTGGTCAGAACTGATGATTTGTCCAGGTTTCAGAAAATCAAGAAGGATAACCCCTTTCCTATCCCAAAAAACCAGCACACATCACTTTACCCACTTTGGTTTGCATCTTGGACTTTTTCTTTGATGGGGAGTTTACGTGTTGCCACTCCATGAACTGATATTTTGACCCTGTCTCATAATACTGACACCATATTTCATCTCTGATAATGATGCAGTCTGTGAAACTATCACCTTCAGCCTCATATTGGTTCAGTGGATCCTGGCAAACCTGTATATGTGTTATTTCTGTTCCTGTATGAGCATTCGTGAGAGCCAACTGGCACAAACTTTGTGATATTCCAACATTGCCACCATCATTTCCAACATATTGAAGCCAATATTCAGCTGTGTACAGAGTTCCCTGGTTGTAATCTGCCAATTTGCATGGATGAACTGATCAAGATGCTTTTTATTATGCAACAGTTGTACGTGGCTGTCCGGAATGTGTCTGTCTTGCATGTCATTGTTGTCATTGCTGAAATGGACCACCCACAGCCACATTGTGCTCCCACTGGTTGGTCTGCAGAAATGTTCAGCAAGTGTTGATGAATGTCAAAGGCTGCCATTGTTTTAACATGGAAGAATTGATTGATCACCTTCACTTCATGCACACTTCCATGTTAGTGTCAGACACCATTCTGTCAGAGTACCCCTTTGCTGCCATCTGTCACACGGCAACAACATGTAATGGGATATTAGTGGGAAGGTTCAACCTTTACTGTCATTCCACCAACATCTGACTGACATTGTGGGCCAGTGTAATAAAATAGGAGGCATTACTTTCATAGTGCATAAAAAGGTTTAGATAATGGCTCAAAAGCAAGGCAAAAGGCAAAAACATTTGGCTCTTGGATCTTTTCTCTATGTCACAATTGTTGAACAGATTTACAGACAAATTATCTTATGTGAATCAAAGCAGTAAATAGAAGCTTTTGTTTTCACCAGTGTTCTTCTGGACATTTTGCATTAAAATGTCTGAAGCACAGTATCCTACAGTAGATTGTGCTATTCCCACATTGGCTCCACATCTACTTTTAAAATAAATTACATACACATTTTGGCACAGACTTGTTGTGTACTACATGAGATTGTCTCATTTGCACTACCAGGGGCCAAGCTATTGTTTTGTATGATGTTAGTGTTCTCAGCTCCTGGGGCTGATTCCTCTCTAGTTCCTCTGGGTGTAAAACACTGCCAAAATCATCCAAGGTTTTGACATTGTTTTTCAAAACTGTCGTGTGGTCTAATGTATCAGTAGGGAAAATATCTCCATGCATGTAAAAATATGTTTACATTTACATGTGAATAAATCGTATGTACTGGCAGAGATTTCAGGAGCCCATTTACGTTGTTTTTTCTGTTTGTTTGTTTTTGTTTTTGTTGGTTTTTTTTAAGTCTATAACAAATACAGTGCAACTTTTATTCATAAAATGCAGCTTGGGTGTTGCCTATTTATGAAAAGCTAAAAGTTCTTGGATTTTATTTTATTTTTAACTGCAGTGTCAATATCTATATTGCATTATTTTTAACTGATTACATTTCAAAACACTATTACCTATGTTAATTGTGCATTTCAATTCAGTTTTCAAATTGCCTATTGATTTGCCAGCCTAGTGCTGTCAAATAGAGGCTCATGCATATTCTGTTTGGTTTGCTTAGTTTGGCTTCAAAATGGTTATGCATAAAGGTGAATTTTAAATCAAAGTGTTCTGCTTTGTGTCTTTAGGAACAGACCCAACCTGGTGAAAAGTTTATTTTATTACCACTTTCTGTTTTTGTACTTGAACTAACTGCTAATGTCTCAGCCTTGAATTGTACCTTATTTCTGTGTTTGCCCCACCTTCATTGGTCAATCTTCTGTTTATTTGACATCTTCAGCAGGAGTCTAATTGCTTTATTGATTCTCTTTGTAGCAATCCCCTGGCTTTACCAATTGCCAAGCAAGACAGTTTGCTGGAGAAAGACACCATGTTTAGGGATGCAGCTAAAGGTTTATGTAAGCAACAGTCTCAAGACAGTGCATCTGAAAACATCGTGATGAACAATACAGCCAAACTTGAACAGGTAATGGCATACAAAATCCTCAAATGTTTTTGTTGTTTAGGTCTGGAAATTGTAAATTTAGTGAAGCTGAAGAAGGTGGTAATTTTTTTTCTGTGCACTACAAGGCAACATGATTTGCACTGTGGACCCTTGTCTCCTTGGTCACAGTCTGGCCCTGCAAGGAGCTTTATCTCAGTAAAGGCACCAGCTGCCTTCTGCCAGCTCCTGGATGAAATTGGTGGCTGTGAGTTGTTCAGGCCCTATTGGTGGTTGACAGGAGTAGAGGAACAGGTATTAGTACTGTTCAGAGTGTGCTTCAGTCTCTTGCTTGGGTTTACAAAGGAAAGAAATAAAGCTTGGGAGACTGCAAAACCAAAAGACAATGTCTGGGGAATATTAAATTGCAAAATAAGTGACTAATTCAGAGATAGGAGTTGCCAGATTTTCAGCTGCAGTGTTAACTCCATGTCATGTCCTAATATATTAGGATGCAGGCACACTACAGTTTCTTCACAGGATCACAGCCTCATTCAGTTCACAGGGAGAATGCAAAAGGAGTCAATTACCTATTTGCTTGTAAATCTGGCATGTCCTAACTTTAAATATTTAGAACTTAAGTATTATTTTTGAGGAGGTAAAAGGGGCTTTCTATTTTGTTATATGTATTTAGGAAACATGTATTCTAGAAGCATTTAGCCATTTGCAAAAGAAACCCCACTTAGAACTGAGGGCTGGAAGGAAGAATTTCCTTTTAAAGTCACTTGCTGTGCGTTTGAAGCATAACAAAGGAGCAGAATGCTGATTTCATTTAAACCATGTTCAGTTTAGAATAACTATGCCTGTTTTGGCAAAGCATTCATATTCCAATGCTTTTTGAATATGTTTCAAAGGAATGTTGTGTTAATCATATGAGATCAATCAGTGAATTCATATGTCAGTCATATGAGTCTGTCTCTGAAAGTGCTCAGCTTTGGAATCCCATGGAGCATGCAGTTCCCTATTCAGTCTATTCCACTGTAAGATACCATAAAACATTTTACGCTTGGCTTACATCTTGTTTTCATTTCATACAAATTGTGGCCTTGCTGACTGTGCACTCCTGTGACAAAAACACAGTGAAGAAATGGTAGAAGTGCTTCCAACTGCTTTAGTAAGAACCCTTTTACAATTGTACAGAAGGATAGGGAGATGCTTAAATGAGTCTTGCTGAAACTGGTATTTCCTTTTGTATGTTCAACAGAAGTTTCAACAAGAATATACATACTTCCTTTTCTTTGATTCTGCTTTTGTGAAGACCATACTAAAATTATTCAAGTTTTCAATATCTCCAGGCTAGACTTTAGCTTTATAGTAAAACATATGCTGAAGCTGATCAAAGAAGCAGCTGATCCTTAAGGTGAGAAAGGGCAAACAAGGGTTTCTACGATGATTGCTTACCCTTCCACCATGTTGTTTAGAGTCATTTCTGAGTCTCAGTGTAGATCTTAAAACATCACTCCTTCTGTCTCTCAGTACTTCGTGCCACTTCTCACAATAGGTTAATTCAAAGACATGACAGCAGAATGAAAGGGTTAATCTCTCTTAGCTGCATTAGCTGAGAGATTTCTGCAGAAAATTCTGTGAAATTCTGCTCCATGCATATCAGAAGGAACCCGGATGCTTTCCTGTTCAGTCTGCTGTAGGGAACCTGCTTTTGCAGGGATTTGGACTAGATGATCACCAGAGGTTCCTTCCAACCCCTATGATTCTGTGATTTAGTCATTGTTTCATTCTTATCTCTTGTAGAATAAAGAGCCATCTATCATGGTCTGATCTCTGGCCCTATGAATTGAGGCAGCATATATTGCCAAGTTGAAGAAAAGCAGTCAAGATCAACATTTCTTATTGGTGTATGTAGAACATGCATCTTAGTTCTAAGATCTGATCTTTCCAAATAACACATTTTGAATATATATATATATATATACTTATTCAGTTTGGAAACTTAAATTTTTTTTTATTGTTGATACCAAAGGAAAGTGTGGAACAATCCCTTCCCACTACTCCTCTCTTTTAGGTATACTAATTCTAATAAATTTCACTATCTTTTATTCTTACCAGTTGCATTATAAACTACGTTCAGTGTAATCATGTTCTGTTTAATTTTTCAGTAGGATATGTGGAGTCACTGCTTGGGTTTTATGTTTATATATTATTGAAATAGATCAGCGTGATATTTCCAGTGCTTTGTGTCTGAAATATCATACATTCTTGGCCAATATGGCATGCTGATTAGGCCTTTATTGGAGGATCAGAGAGAAAAATTCATCTTATTACTTCTGAAACATGCATTTTTAATAGAGAAAGACCATAACTTTTTTGGCTTTAAGAAAACTTAACAGCTCATATTTATATGTAGCCTCGGGTATTTTTAATTGTAAAAATAATGAAAAAGAACCTTAACAAAATATTATTTTTCATGCAGCAAGATTTTTATTGCATGAAGTATATGAGATGGTGATCAAATGACTACATTTATACTGCATTTTAGGTCTTTCTTGGATTGAGTTAGCTTTTGCTTTTTCCAAGGTAGAAGCTGTTCTTTGATCATAGGTAATTTCAAAGTCTACGTTGCCAAACAAAGAAAGCAGTATGAATAATTTACAGAGTTTTAGTCTAGCTGGCTATTTCTTTCAGCTGTAAGGATATTTTTCAAGTTGTACACATCCGGCAAAGAAGTATAGATGGCATCTTATCTTTTTCTGAATTAGATCCTTTAAAATGTTTCTTCTTTTGCTTTTAGTTCTTGTTTACATATCATTAATACAATCATAGAATGGCTTGACTTGGAAGGAACCTTAAAGATCATCTAGTTGCAACTCCCTACCATGCCCAGGGCTGCCCTCCACCAGCTTAGACTGCTCGGGTCCCCATCCAACCTAACCTTGGGTGCCTCCAGGGGATGGGGCATGCACATCTTCTATGAGCAGACTGTGCAACTGCCTCACCACTCTCTGTGTAAAAAATTTCTGCCTAACATCTAATCTAAATCTCTCTTTTAGTTTAAAGCCATTTCCCCTTGTCCAATCACTGTCAGATCAGGTAAAAAGTCAGTCTTCTTCTTGTTTATAAGTTCTCCTCAAATATTGGTCTACCCAGAGCCTTCTCTTCTCTAAACCAAACATGCTCACCTCTCCCAACTTTTTTTTTTTTTTTTTCTCATAAAGAGAAGTGCTCCAGACCTTTGATCATCTTCTTGGCCCTTCTCTGGACCTGCTTCAACAGCTCTACATCTTTCTTGTGCTGGGGGCCCCAGTACTCTGGAGGGATTCTGGGATGGATACAGTAGAGGGGAACAATCACCTCCCTCTCTCTGTTGGTCAGCCCTCCTTTGATGCACTGTGGGATACAATTGGCCTTCCAGTAAGCAAGTGCACACTTCTGGCTCATGTCCAGCTTTTTGCCTTTCAGCACCTCTTCTTGTCATTGCAGTTTGTATACATATCTGGGTTTGCCCTGACCCAAATGCAACGCTTTGCACTTGGCCTTCTTGAACCTCATTAAATTCACATGGGCCCACTTTTCAAGCCAGTCCTGGTCCTTCTGGATGGCATTGTTTCCTTCTTTATGTCAGCTACAGCACTCAGCTCGATGTTGTCAGCAAACTTGCTGAAGGTGTACTCAATCTTATAATGCAGATCATTAATAAAGATGTTGAAGAGCGCTGGTCCCAAGGCAGATCCCCCAGGGGCGCACCTCCATGTGCACATGGAACTATTAACCATTCGGTTGTGACCTTCCAGCCAACTCTTTATCCACTACTCCAGCTATCAAATGCACATTGGTAGGGATGTGGTGCAGGACTGTGTCAGAGGTCCAGAAGTCCAGCTAGATGAAATCAATCACCCTTCTTTTGTCCACTGATGCTGTCAGTGTCATAGAAGGCCACCAGGTTGCTCAGGCATGATCTCCCTTTGGAGAGGCTGTGCTGACTGTCATGGATCATATCCTGTCTCACGTGTGTCTAAGCGTAGCTTCCATGAGGATCTACTTCATTATATACCCAGATGCAGATGTGAGGCTCACCTGCCTGTTCCCTGGCTATTACCTATATTATGAAATAAAAGAAGCACGAGCATGTTTGGAGCACAAGTCTTATGAGGAGCGGCTGAGGGAGCTGGGATTGTTTAGTCTGGAGAAGAGGAGGCTCAGAGGAGACCTTATTGCACTCTACCACTTCTTGAAGGGAGGTTGTGGTGAGGAGGGGGTGGGCCTCTTCTCCCTGATAAATAATGACAGGACGAGAGGGAATGGCCACAAGTTGCGCCGGGGAAGATTTAGATTAGACCTGAGGAAACATTTTTTTTCTGAAAGAGTGGTCAGGCACTGGAATGGCCTGCCTAGGGAGGTGGTTGAGGCACCATCCCTAGTGCTGTTCAAGAAGCGTTTAGATGAGGTGCTAAGGGATTTGATTTAGTAGTTGGGTAGGGATAGTGATAGGAGGATGGTTGGACTAGATGATCTTGTAGGTCCTTTCCAACCTTATGAACCTATGAAATCTAGGAAATTACATCCTAGAGGTACTTCCTCCTTTATATTTCTACATTTATTGCTTTCTGGATTAATTAAATGAGAAGTATTTTTTTCCACAGTTTTATGGGGAAAACAGGAAATAGAAAGCATCATTAAACTGTGTAATCAGGCACCACTGCCATCTTGTTCATCTTTGCAGCTGGTATAAAAACTACAATAGGGTATAGAAGCCAATCAAGTATAAAGTTTGTGTTTTGGTATCTATTCTCTGAAGTATGAAAGTACTGAAAGCTCAACACGGTTGTGAAACAAAAGAAGCCCCAGATCCTTATCTAAAATTGTTTGGTTGAATCGTTAACAGTGTACAACTTCTATCTCTCTGTTTCTAAATAATCTTTGTCTCAAGCCTGCTTGGATCATTTTCAAAAGAATCCAAATAAATATTCTTTTTTTTTTTTTTTTTTTTCCCTTTCAAGAGTTTTCTTCCCTTCCTGATGGTGCTAGCTACCTTGCTGCTGAATCTTTTATTGAAAATCCAGGGTCATAAGAGAGATTAAAAATGATTGGAAAACTGGAGAGCGAGGAAAGAAAAGTCTTCGCTTGATCTTTTTAGGCTCACTTATAGAGCTCTGTTGTAATGTGCATTTTCCTTACATTTTTTATGGGCTACTAGTTTGCTTAGTTCAGCATCTGTTGCAGCAGGAATGAAGATTAGATGTCTGCCTTTCATGTTTCAGTGGATGAATGGAAAAACACTGACAAATCTTCTACTAATATTCATACTGTTACAAGCAGATGAGGTTTACATACAGCATTTTAGTAGTCAACGTTTACTGCCTGTTTGTAGAGATGATAGGGAAAGGAAAGCTATGGGGAGATACCTCATACATTTACTCTTGTTATGTCATACAATTGTTTCAGGCATTATTTTCTACCAAATGTATTTGTCTTTAGGGGAATAGTAAGAAAATTATTGAAGACGAGCAGAGGTTCCCACATTTTTTCCAAGCACTGTATCAGTCCCCAGATGGAAGCTTGCTGAAGCCTCCAGTACTGTAATGAAAATATCCAGCACAGAGCTATTAAAACAAAAATGCATTCCATAGCACTTGAAGTAGAGGGTGAACTACTTGAAGTAGAAAGGGTGGCCTGCACAGATGAAAAGTGCTGCAGGGCTCTGAAACACAGTTGGAGCTGGAGATCACGACCGCTGCTATAGATAGTGCTCCTCACAAAGGAAAGATGGCTTCATACATGCCATCTATATTTTCTTTACTTTCATTGTATTTTGCAGTTTCTTTAGGTTGTGTGATTAAGCTGCTGTCTCATTATTCAGTGCTAAAGATGGATGAAAAAAAGAGTGGGTGAGTGGGTTGAGATGGGCAAATAGTTCTGTGGTTGTGATATCTGCTGTGCATCATTTGATACTTCCTGGGAAAATAGAAGAATAAGCAATCACTGTTGAGTGAATATTTTAATGCTTGTATTCAATACTACTATTGTCAGGAAGAAAAAAAATTGCTTGGACCAAAGCTCTATGATTGTATTTGCATGTATATTTCAAGAATCTGAAATACTAAGATGAAGTGAGATTGTTAGTCTTATTTTATTAAGATTAAATTCTTCAGCAGTAGCATTCAGTGCAGCTCTGACAAATGCAGGAAGAAAACGCTTGAATCTATAAAAACAGTGGGAACTCAGTAGTTTGGGATCAGATTCTCAGTATTAAACACCAGTATCCATAGTCAGTGGGGTCTTCTTACCAGAAATACACTCCAGATTCCTCCCGGAATCTCCTGGTCTACTTGCTGCTTCTGTCATCTTCATCACCCATACTCCAAATAGGCACTGCAGAGTATTTTAGTAAACTCAAAACAAACAAATCCAATAATTTTGTTGTCAGTCACACGAGGATTTTCTGTTTCTAGGTATTCTCTCAATGTTCAAAAATATATTTCTTTAGCATAAAGAATTAAGCTAAAATTTAAGTGCAGATCATAATTTATTAGCACTCCACTTGATGTATCAGTATTTATTTTGACTTTAATCAGATTTCCTAGTATCACTGACTTTTTTTCTTCTGTCTCCGGTTCTGTTGCTTGATATTTTTTGTTTTCTTATTATTTACTTTCTGTTGCAGGCATATGTTTGTCATCTCAGAATTACGAGGCTTATTTAATTCAGCAGTTTGGGCTCCCGTAGCTGTTTTATTGAATCTGTTCTCCTTAATGATATGATTTTCACTTTTTATTAACTTCCTTCTTTTCTCCTGAAACCTAATAGAATTTTAAATCCTTTATGATGTAGAGTAATATGACAGATTTGCTAAATATTAGGCAATAAATAGTTTACTTGTACATACTTTTATAGTGTTGATTTCTTCTGCCATAAATGTTCAGTGTAGTGCACTTGAGCTGGGAATCAGTATGTGTTTAGGGAGAGCCATGGCACTTGAGTAGAGGTCTGTGTTCAAACTCACAGAGTTATACACCTTATCATTACTGATTGTTTTTCATGTGCTTCTCTTGCCTAAGTTCATTTAATTGTATAGGAAGAGTGACAACTTTATAGCTCTGTAATGCAGTACACATAAATTCTATTAATCTAAGCTTTATGTTAGAAGATTAGAGTACAAAACGATTGGTTTTGAATTTGCTTTATTTCTTCATGTTACTTGTGTTTTCTAGATTAAGCTTATGCCTCCAGCTCCAAATGATGACTTGGCTTCTCTGAGTGAGCTAACAGACAGCAGCCTACTGTATGAGATTCAGAAGCGTTTCAATAATAATCAGATATATGTGAGTTACTATTAACTTATCAACAGGAAACCTTCAGAATGCAAAGATAAAACTTATAGGATTACTTTTACAAATAATGGACAGTGACCTGACCAATACTTACAATTAATATTTGAATGGATGAGGACATATATGTGTGTATGCCCTGTGATTTCTAGAGTGTATACAGGAAAACCAGAAATAAAAAATAGAACAATACCTCAAATATGCTCACATAAAACCAATGTGTTTATTTCACTGAACATCCATACTGAAGAAAATAGATAGGCATGCGTAATATTTCCCTCTCAAACTGCTGGAAGATCCTTCCATCTTATAGTGTTATGTTAACTTAAATTTAAAAGAGCATATGATTACTGGAAATTTAGAAGAAATTTTATAGGAGCTTTAACTACTCATAATCTCTTCATGTATTAAAGAAGTCATTTTCTATATTCTGTATTATCTAGATACCAAGCAAAAGATTGTAAAGCAAATTTTCTAGTCATTGCCACATTAAACACAGGAGGCATGTAGTTGTACTTCTGTAGAAAAATCCACACTTGAAAATTTTGCTATCTCTGTTCTTATCTTACTCATAACTTCTAATGTGTCGAAGAGGCATAGTTATGAGAGGCATATTAAAATAAAACATGGAAATTCTCTTTAACATCAAAGCCTCCTTTTTTCATGTTTCAAGGTGCATAATAAAGTTCCATTCTGTGGGAAAATCCAGCTCTGAAGTTAATCTTGAGGAGAGAGAGGAAAGAAACTACTGCATTTCAGAAGGAAAAAAGTTTATTTTCTGCAGAAAGCAGTATTTTCCTCCTCTCCAAATACAAATATTTCATGCTGTAAAAGGCAGCATAATTGCAACTGTTCACATAATAATTTACTGTCACGCTTCTTTAGAGACAGAGGTCAGAAATTTTTGCATTCTGAGAGTGTGATACAGCAACAGCTACTTGCATGGAGTGAGAAGTATAGCAACAGGGGTGACCTACAACCTTCTACTTAAGTACATCTTTCAAATATGAGTTTTATGAACATGAAATAGTGAAGTCTTGGCACCTTTGCAATCAGTGGATGATTTGCTTTTACTTTTAATATAGCCAGGATATATCTTTTATTTTATATGCTTGTGCATATTCATGGACTTATATAAATTCTAATATATGTATCCATTGCTCTGTCTCATCTCACAAGAAATGTACTTTAATGTATTGGTTCTGTTTAACAAATATAGCATTTCTAAATTCTGTCGTTGAACCTGTAAATTTGCTCAAGGAACTTGGTTATGTGTTAGGCATGTCACAATTTTGTAATTTAACAAATGTTGAGTTACAAAGTAACTTTCAAATAATTTATGCAGTGTAATTTCCGTGCATAATTTTCCATTATAAATAACTCTGTTTTATTACAAAAAGAGTAATTAATGCTATCTGAATTGTAAATTTAGATCTCAATTTAACATGAATCTAAAAACACCGAATTCTCAAATTATATTTAATATATTGATAGCTAGATTTAAGATGCTTTGTGAAGAGTCTTTTCTGGAAGAAAAACATTAGGCTCCTTAAGAATTAATTCTTTCTTAATCAAGCAATTATATGATATGTCTCACTTCTTTTTTTGTTTTTTGTTTTGTTTTGTTTTGGTTTTTTTAGACTTACATTGGTGATAAATTGCTGCTTGTTAATCCATTTAAAGAACTTCCTATCTATTCTACCATGGTAAGCATTCTGTCTTTAAAATGTTGTAGTGTGGAGTTTTTTCAGTGGATTCGTATAATTAGTTAACAGGACAGACCTCTGTAATTAACTGAAAGTATATACCCTTTCTTATTGAGAGTTAAACTTATTGAGTTTAAATAATTAGCAAAAAACTTTATATTTCTTCTATGACACCACTGTTTTTGTTATCTGTCTTATTTGTGTAACAGCCACCTTGCTAATGTTTTGTAAGAGAAGTAGCATGCACAATTGTTAAAAAGTGGTTCCTGATGTGCAGTGTGACATTGGCGTCTTCTGCCACTTCTAAACTTGCAAGAGGAGACAGTCATGCTTTATGCAATGGTTGTTTGGGTTCACAACTTGCTAAAAGTGCATTTGTGAAGATGATAACCTTGAGGAGTGCTAGAAGGCTCGAGCTTGCTGTCTGAGCTCCATATCAGGCTGTTTGATTCAGGCACTGTACAAGCAAGGAATGCAGAGTGCTTGGTGTGAGCATAGACTATGCTGGGGCAGTCTCACAGATATGGCATGTAGTAGGCACAGGTAATGCAGGGGCAAACGTGGGTCCAAGTGTGTGCTGTCAGATGCACAGAGCCACTTAAGCATTTCAGATGTTTCTCTTTCTTTGCTAGGACCCTTATCTTTCTAATTTTTCACTTAAACAGTAAACTAGTTACTTACAAGGGGTTTATTGTGTCAGTACGTAGACATCAGTACTAAATTAGGAAGACTTTTCAGTATGGTATGAATACTGTAAAGATAGGTGACTTGATCTCTGCTTTATCCTCACTGAGACATTCCAGAGACAGTGTGTGCATGACTATTGATTTTTTTAATTCCCATCCCACACTCATTATTTCCTTGTAATTGCAATGAATTCAGGTCCCTTGCTGTATTAGGTAACATTCAGATATATTTATTTAGTTTTACAGGGATTGTAAATCACTCAAAATTGGTAAGCAAATTAATCTGTGACTGCTTGCTGCATTATGAGGCTTTGTGTGCATCAGTAGATGCTAAGATGTTTGGTGGTAGGAGCAGCAGATTCCAAGTATGAAGTCTGAATTTAGTTTCTATAAGTGGAATTCACCATAAGTTATAGGGTTTTATATGATTATTTTTTCCCATCTCTGTATATTTTGCTTTAGATACACAATGAGACTGTGCAACAAGAAGGAGCAGTAAAGAAAAAGAATTCCAAGATAAATTGGCCTGTACAAAATTTTTAAATCCAGGATGAAGCAATGAAAAGATGATCTATATATTATTCAGTAGCAACAACTCAGATTTTCTTCCTTTTATAATCATTTTTCATAACTTGGCAATTTTATGCTGACCTTCCACTCTTAGTTCCAATAGACTACCAAAACCAAATCATTTCTTAATCTGTTTTTCACACTGAGATAAAACAGAGCTTTTAATAGAGCATTAATATATGCTGCTTCATTTGATACAGTTGTTAGGTGATAGTATTAACTCATTTTGATGCTGAAATACCCTTTACCTCTATAGCAGCACTACTAGACACATACAGACACCATTTTTGAGATTCTTAAAGTCCATTAGTAAAATTTCAAACCTTGCAAACATTGTGCAATGGCAATAAGTGTGTGAAGGTTTTTCAGATCCTTTTGCTTTACTCACTTCCAAAAGGTGCACTGTGGAGTGACAAAGTTGTATTTAATTTTGTATCTTAATTAGCACTTTAATGACTACAGCACTTACTGTTGGTTGGGGTTTTTTTAGTTAAACTCTTCACAAGTACTGTATACTTCAGGAGTACCATATATATGTACAGAGATTATCTTATAATGCATAGAGAGCTTTACAAAGAGTTGCAGGCGAGGGGCATGGAAGGGATGAAACACAATTTGAAATATATTGATCATGTTAATTTACAACATTTTTTCAGGTCACCCAGCTTTATTTAAGCAACTCTGGTAAACTGTGTTCGACACTTCCCCCTCATATATTTTCCTGTGCTGAAAGAGCTTACCACATGCTATTCCAGGAACAGCGTCCCCAGTGCTTTATCCTCAGGTGAAATTTTATCTTTCTATTGACTATTTTACTACTTCTGCCTTTCAACTGTTTCCTCCAGGATTGAGTAGTTAAGATTTCCATTTTATTTTTTCCTCCAACTGAATTCTTTCTGTGTAATGATCTCTATATCATACATTAGAACAGAATAGAACTGAAAAAGGTTTAATTACATCTCAAGTTCATAAATTTTCTTGGGAACTTCCCACTCCATCTAACTGGATTTAATTATCAACAAAGAATTAATGATAATGAATTCAGAGCCATTGTGTGTACTGGTAATACTACATGGAAAGGAATGAGAAACAGGATCTAATGAAAATAAAACCACAAGTCCTTTATGAAATTGTAAACCTCTGAGTTGATGCACCTTTATTGGAGCTTCCACTTGGCCTCACATGTTTTGTGAGATCCTGAGCTTGTTATTTAGACCTCCATCTTCAGCATTTTATGCAATTTACGGTGTTGTCCCAATAATAAATACATACAACAATAAATAGATTTATAAAAGTATTAAAAATCTCCAGTGAAACAGAGATTCATCCAAATACGCTGCTTTTATTATGGTGAGACTTTGGATTCTCTTGGCTTCCTACATCTATTAGTCTGCTGCCCCCCCCTTTTCTGCCTTCAGCCTACCTGAAACCAAAGAGTGTGACAAATTTGATGTAGTTTCTAAATCATATCAGTTTGATTGTTGCTTTTGGCTGAAATGCAGAACTTTGCGGGAAATAGGAGGAAAAAGAAAAAAAGTTAATTTTGACTTCACCAGGGATAAAAACTGAACTCTTTGAAAGAACTTATAATTGCTCTTGAACTACCTGTAATTTTAGAAGCTAAGGGTACTGTTTTAAACTTTAACAAATACAATGAATATGTAACTACAATTGTATATATAAAGTTTTATTGGATTCTGTTTGTGTGGATACAGACTTGTGTCAGTGTTTGAAGTTTATATATTAAGTCCAGAGCAGGACCAGCAGGGCCCACTGTTTTCGGTAGTTGGTTTTGGCTTAGTCCAAATAGTTCATAGAATGCCACATAGGAAAATAGCCACACTAAATCAGAAGGATGCTAGATTTGTTTGTTTTTATTAGAAGTAAACCCAGTGAAAATTGATTATTCCTGTGGATATGCACAAAACTCAGAATAAAATTCCCTGGATAATTGCAAGAGACACCATTATTGGCATACAGGTACCCTGTGAAGTGCTCACTAAGTTGATACTTTTGTCTTCTATTGCAGTCAGTAGCAATGTATATGTATTTTTATTTCAACTTTTCTTCTAATGATAGATAATAATACTTAATAGTATGAGTAACTTGTTAGTAGAGTTTATGAACACGAGGCTTTATTCTATTGTAATAAATCTTACAGTGAGATGAGTCCACTGTTTTGTTATGCATTTTATGTTGCTTATGTTGTATTTTAAGATGTAATAAGGAACAGTGAGGATTAGTATCATGACAGAGATAATGTTTTATTTTCACTTGCAGTTCTCAGAACGTGCAGTTAAACTATAATCAGCCACAGAAGACCCACGTGATGGCAGTGTCTATGATTGTCTCCTGAATCCTTCCTGAAAATTTGTAGTTTGTTTCTAAGAAAAGTAATTTCTTTATGAAAGACTATTATTTTCAGTATATCTGATTACCCAATATCTTTTCAAGAAGATTGGAAAGAGTTTCAGAAAATATGCCACTATGCATCTTAGTCCTATTATCTTCATCAAGCTTCTTAATTCTGGAGAGAGAAAGTTTATTTTCTATTATCAATGTTTTTCAGTACCTTTTTTTCTTTTTTTTCCTGCTTAATTACAAGGAGAAACTTTCTGTCAATTTAGTGGCAATTGTTTATGATTCACGATTTACTCTTTTATTGCACACAGAGTGTGCTTTTGAATTCTGCATGCAGGGTAACCCTTAATGATACTGTTCTTAGTCTAGTCATTTTTGCCTTCCATGTTTTCACAAGGGTAACAATGAATAGAGGTAAAGGCACTTCAGCCTTGACTGAAACTGAGCTATGTCCAAAGCTATCATCCCAAAACCATGGCTAAACTGTAAGTGCTACTTAATTTTCAGCCCATGTGTGTTTTCAGAATAGATTCATAGTTTCTGGGCTGAGTCTCACAGTGCTATTTATTTCATGCTTAATCCTGACTAAACCAGGAGTTTGGTATTTCTTTACCCAAGTCCCTTACTATGAACTTGCTTAAATCTTCGCTTATTCATGTCAGTGAGTGAACTTGTCATTCATACCCAAGCAGGTATACTTAGTGTATGTGGTGCTGCTCATAGTTTCTGTCCTGTAAGAGATCCATTTTAAGCGCCTAGGACAATTCATATCTATTTATCAGTTTTTCTCTCTGCCTTCTTTGCGTCTTTCTACTTCACTTATTTTCTTGTATTCTGGAGCTTTACTTTTAACTTCATCCATGGAACTACATTGTTAAAAATTTCTATTATTATTTGGACACCTACCTGTGCAACCTGGGCTAGGGAGCTGCTTTGGCAGGGGGTTGGACTTGATGATCTCTAGAAGTCCCTTCCAACCCCTACAATTCTGTGATTCTGTGATAATTTGGACTTCACAAATGTCCACTCACTAAAATCAAGCATTTTAAAATAGAAAAAAAGATATGTCCAAACTAGCAAAGGGTTTCCTGTCAGTTATTCATAATTACTTATAGTTTATAGTAAGCTTATGTCATTGATGTATGCTTAATACCAGGAGCTAGTTGTGAATATACTCTTAATGAATGTTATCAAATAAAATATTGTTATGCTTTTAAATAGCCCGTAGATAGACTTTTCATAATTAACTTGCTTCTGACTGGATTTTGTTCCTGCTGTGCAGGATATGAAAATGCATTAACCACTGACAAGATAAGTCAGAGATGTCTGGAGAGCCTAAGCATAGTTTATAAGCTTGTTAAAAGCTAAGAATCTTTAGTCAATCAAGCCAATGGTTTATGGGATGTTAACAGCTTATTTGTCAATTTAAAAAAGAACAACAAGCATTAAGGAATATATATAATGAATTGTTATAATTGTGTAGAAGTTGTCAATATCCAGTGGTTTTATTCTGATATAAACCACATTTATAAACCCAATAATCTGGAACTGAGAGAAATCTTCATCTTTTAAAGTAGAGTTTTAAAGTAGAGTGACTTGGCAGCCTTTGATTTCCTCAGGTTAGCATCACCACATGTATTCTGTTCAGGTTAATAATTTGTATTTTCTAAATTATAATTCAGTGTATTATAATTGCAGTGAGCTGTGGCAGTACAGTTTGACCATCTTATTTATAACACAAAATTGTTAGAAATACGCTTTTCAATTTAGTTTAGCAAAATAGTTTCCCACAAACATGCAGAGTTGTTTAGTTACTTTATATTTAGCAATGTTACTGATACATTTGTTATATCAAGTCCAGCAACCTCAGCCATGGAGCAGGATCCAGTGTCTTGCTGTGATAACATGCAAACTGAGAAGAAATGATTCTGGCCTTCCAAAAGGTCTCTCTCTTTTCCCTAGATACACACCACTGTCAAATTGGGAATTTGTATTAATAATGTACAGAATTGAGGGTGGAATGTTAAGGGACTGGCTTCAGAAGTTCAGAAGTGTAGCAAGCATATCTGATCTGAATCTTCCTTTGAAACTGGTAGGAATCTTATTTGAAACGAATTCTGTTGGAAGTTTTCCAGCATTTCTGATTGTAATTCAAGTAGTGCAAGAGTAGTCTTTGTGTATTTTAAGTATTACTGCAGAATTGGTCAGAACTGTAAATGAAACGGCCAGTAAAACCCTGCATGTTCTGTGTCCTGAAGTGACAGGGAGCTCCTTCTTTCCGTATTTTGCCAGTTTCCCCCAAGCATGTAATTTATTTGATTAAATTACATTGGATCTGACACTTGCCAAAAAATAATGATCCAGTTAAGGAAACTATCTGAATTCAGAAATAAATCATTTGAATACTGTGGCTCTGGGCTGCCTGGTCTAGTGGTTGGCAGCCCTTCCCATGGCAGGGGGGCTGAAACTAGATGGTCTTTGAGGTCCTTTTCATCCCAGGCTATTCTATGGTTCTATAATTCTGTGATTCTATGAATATCAGAATGATGTAGATGGATATAAAGGGCAGTGTACATTGGACAAGATGTGGGCTGTTAGATTTTCAAGCTCAGTGACATCACATGTAGCCGTGATTACTAAATGTATGAGATAAATTAAGTACAAAGAAGTTCCTTGTAAGCCAGAATAATCGATGGTTCACTGTTACTAGTCTTGCTGATAACCTGTGATATGATGATAGCAGGTAGCAGCTGTGATTTTGGTCCATGCATACTGTGGAGGGATAAAATTATTTCAAATCATGGCACTCAGGTGTCAGTGAATGTGCTCATGTGAGTGAGCAGTAGGAAGTGTGATTTGAGATACACATATATCCGTCTGTAGGGGAGGAGCATCACAGGACTAATGCTCTTGTTTCACTTTTTTCTTCTGTTACTGATGACAGTATAAAAGAACCCAGGATTTGGATACAGTAATTATAAACACAGAAACATTGCTTCTTAGGGAAAGAGGCAACTTTGTACAGTTAACAATAAGAGAGAGAATCCATGCTTGAGAGTGACATCAGGTATAACCTAAAATGAAATGAATTGTTGTAGGAAGTCAGAAGCTGAAGATCTGAGCAACATATTCTGCACTTACGGAGCATCTGGTTAATCCTGTAGGGATACTAGTTTCACATTTTCTATGGTGGTGGCCTTGATTTAAAGTGATTCGTTTTAAGACCTGGTTTAAATATGGCTTTGTGACCTATTATTTGAGGGCTTTGTGTAGCATATATCCAGGTTGCAAACCTTGGACTACAAACCTCGTATGGATACCAGCAGGAGACTGAAGTCCAGGATCGGCCTCCAGCTTGTTACTGAAGCATGGAGGACATAAAAGCCACTTGATATATTACATACAGTAAGGAAAAATCCCTCCTGACACCTAGGAATGCACGTTATCAGGAAAACCAGTATGATATCCACCAGAGCTGAATGTGTCCCCCATAGGAACTAAGTGGCACGGAGATGCCAACTTTGAGTATGAAAACCTTTTTCTCTTCTCTTGTTTCTTCTTTTATTTGTTTTCTCATTTGAATTGAGATTCTTATATGTAGAGCAGTGGCCAGGCTGATAGTAAATTTTGCTGCCCTCTCATTTTCATAAGCTAACTTTCATACTGACCAACCAGCGTGGCCATTGTACTTAAACTGGCTGTTGTAGAAACAGTCTTTGAAACATGATCAAGTAGGTAAATGAAGAATCATCATCAAATTACATTTTGTTTGGTTCAGTTACAATGTTACAACTTACAATGCATGTAAGAAATTCCTTAATCAGGCTTTATTGACTTTATCCTTTCCATCTTCATGCTTTAACTACTCCACAGTTTGCTTCCATCACCTATTCCTTCATTTTCTGGTTTTTTTCCTCCTTCCAGCTTCCTTGATCAAATTGTCCATTACTTTGTTTTCTTCATTTGTATTTCCTCTCAAGAAATTGTTTGGAATATATATTCCACATCATGAGCAAGAGGTTAAATGTTAGCTCTGGGCCAACTAACTCTTAAATAATCCTTTTATTTTACTTTTTCTTCATTTTAACTTCCTTTCCCTTCTTCCTAACTCTTTGTTTTTCTTTCTGACTCCTGTGATTACCACAGTAGCGTTTCTCCATCTGCAAAGAACCAGGCAGTGTAAGCCGAGTCTTTTGCTGGCCAGATGATAAAGAAGGAGATAAAAATTTTGCTGTACATACCTTCAAAATGGCTTTAGATTTGTTTGGCTTGGTCTGTGGTACAAGACAATACAGATAGACAGCTCTGAGTAACAGTGTCATGTTAACCCTGTCTATCTCCTATGCTCTGTTCTTGAGTTTTTGCTGTCCATAAGCCTGTTATTTCAAATAAGTGTTTGACTGAGATGTCGTAAATTCATTCCAATACAGGTAGTAGAAAGCATATTATTTATCTCAGATGTGAAAATAATCAATGATTACCCTCCCCTCTTTCTTGCTTTGACATTTTACAGTGGAGAAAGTGGTTCTGGGAAGACTGAAGCCTGCAAACAAATAGTGAAGCACCTCACTTGTAGATCTAGCTCCAGCAGAAGTACCTTTGATACAAAGATAAAAAATGTAAGTAGCGTTCTGGACACTTGAGTAGAAGAAGGCAAAACTCTGGCCTCTTTGTAGGCAAAATCATTTGAACAGCAAGGAAAAACACATCTGCTGTGAATAAGTTTGTAAAGGGTTTTCACTACAGTTCATGTCAAAGGAGGCTTCTGTCTTGCCTTGACCTGAATGCAAGCGGGCTTAAGTTCTTATTGATATGATGAGAGGAAACTAAAAAGTGGAGTCCAGTTTTGTTTCTTTATATTTTAGTGATTTTAGAAGGTAGTATTGCTGTGAATAGGAAATACAGCGTGATAAGGTTCTGCCTCCTAAATGTGTACCAACTGCCTACGGTAACTAAATAAGTTTCTCTGTTTAGTTGTGGTCTTTGTTCCATCCAAGAAGTGCTTGGACATCTGAAGTAACAGTGTATGAAACAGAAATTGGAATGTTGTGGAAGAACTGCAAGGGCTGACTGAAGTTATAGACCTGTTATTGGTGCATTAAATATGGAATAGGCAAGAGTTTTGAAATACTTGGTCAGTAATATTTTATTCCAATAGCAGAACCAAATTATGTCCAATACACAAAGAAATCACGAGAAGCTGTTTTGCATATTAGATAAATTAGACTCCATGCTAAAACATTGTAAATGTAAAGTTTTCATTCGACTGAACATTGCAGCTCAGCGGTGTTTTATTGTTACAGCTGCCACAGTGCTATAGCAGTTCAGACTGACATTAAAATTTTTGCTGAATTCTTCAGCTTTTGAAAAATTACCCTTCATGAAAATACTTATCTGAGATCCCAGTTGAGAAATATTTAAATTGTATGTTTTAACACAGTGTCCAGTGCAATAACTGAGCTGTGAGTTTCATACTTAAGAAAAAATTTACTCTCATCCAACCTGATGACCTTCCTCCTTCACAGAACTTACAGTAAACCCAATATAGTGTTTTTATCTATAACTTGCCACATACATGGCATTCTGTAAAGCTCTAGATTCATTCCTTGTGTTTGTTTTTAAAAGCATCACATGCATCATTCAAAAAACACTGTTGTTTTTTTTTTTGTCCTTAATTGTGCATGATTCAGTCCAGAAAGGTGATAAAATAGTGTCAGAAGTCCAGCTGACACTAATGTACAAACCAGAAATCAGGATTGTTAGAGTTGGATAGGTTACAAAGCAGTGGCTCCTATTTTGTACATTTCAGTAGGTAAAATAATAAAATTCCTATGGATTTGGGCTTCATACTAGAAATCAATGATGGTTTTTTGTGTTTTGAAGACATTAAAAAAACTAGGTCACACAGAAAACACTACGGTTGTATAAACACTAGCTTTGTTTTACTTTCTGTAGTCATACAATTGCCATGTTAAAGTGCTTTTCACAGTGTAATCTGATTCATTGAGGTAACTAATTAGACTGGTGTATTTAACCTGTGTTTCACTTGCCAATATTAACAATACTGGTGTTATTTTTTTCACTTTTTTTTAATTGAAATTATGAAGTTTAATGTTGGCACCATATGCTTCTCATTCTAAATGCAGGAGCCAGAAGCTGTACCTGTTTCTACTACTCCTTTGTGTTTGCCTTTACACTTACTAGCTTCATAGGTTTACTTAAAGTTTTGAGCTTATCATCAGGCCACAGATATTATTGAATTAGAACTGCAAAATTCAGGTCAGATCCTTCAAATTCTTTTCAGAAAGTTCAGATTAAGTTACGAGTAGAAGAAATAAGTAAATAAGTAACTTTGTGAACAAACAAGTGAGAACTGTATGTTTTGGATACTAACGTGGGAACAGTGGAATTGGAAAGTGAGGGAAGCAGTTTTGTCTTTGCAGAGACTTGTCTCCTGACACAGTTTAAATCCCCACCAGGTCCTCTGGCAATATGTACCAGGAACCATTCACAACACCGTGTCCTCCTTGCTTTGCAAATGAAAAATATGCAAATATAAACCTTACCATGTTATGTGCCGTGGAGTTTAGAGTCCTAGTCTTGATTAGTCAAATAGTCTAGAGTAAGGCATATGTTTCAATGAGTCTTAATGCAGATAGAAGAGAATCACCTCGTATTAAAAAAAAAAAGATGAATTGCATTTTGTCTATAGAAGGATCCCTTGTGAATAGCTCTTATGGGACAGCTGGCTTCAGACAGAGAGGAGGTAGTTGTAGCAGATCCCACCCAGGGGAAATCACATGGTAGTTCTGTTTTAGTTGCCTTTTAAGGTGCTTTGATGAACACAATGACCTGGATTTGTGCTTGCTGCAGTTATACATAGCACCATTAAAGTTACTGAAGCTGCACTGGTCAGACTAAGTGCTGAATTAGCCTAACTTAAGCTAATACACCCTAAATCTCAATGCTATAGGAGTGGAACCAAAATTAAGTTCAGTAGCTTTCTGCTGCCACCTACTGCACCAATAGCTGCTTTAATTAATTGCACTGGTGTGTCCCATTTTCAGAGCTACAGTCTGGTTGCAGCCAAATGTTATCTGTGTCTCTCTGCGCTCCTCTTCCTGCCCGTGTTTTTCTGGCAGGTTCATCCAGCTCCAGCAAAGCACTGTTAGCTCAGAACAGCAGTGTGTTGGAGCCACACTGTGTTCAGTTTGTTGGGATACTAAAGAAGAAACTGCTGAAGGGAATTCATTTAGTGTAAGAAACTAAATGTAAAACAACAAAAAACTAAATACAGAGAAAACATGGAAGAGGGCAGGGTATATTTCATATATTTATTTTCAATTAATGTTTTGATAAAGCTCTTTTAAATTGTTAAAAACTCTTTTAATTGTTGTGACCATGAAGATGTCATATGGAAACTCAGTAAGGAGAGATGCAAATAATAGACTGAACCTGCTTTTTCCTCACTTTTTTATGAGTATAGTGGTGAACCAATTCTATTACAAATCAGTGATTTATTCCAGTTTGTTGTGGTTTGGGATAAAACCAGGGCAATTCTGGTATTGTATTAAGCTTTGTAAATTCCTTTGGTTGGTTGTTAGAATTAACTGACTGTATCTTTTCAAGCATAACTGCGATGAAAGACTTCAGTCTCCTTGTTAATGCTCCCAGCAGTGTCCACGTGAATCCAGCCACTTGTATTCAGATTGCCTATAATGGCACAGCGCAAGGATGGGCCCTTGTCCTTTCCCTTCCATTTACAACTCATGTTATTCTGACGTCACTTAGGTGGGGTTTTTAAGCTATCTTACTTTAATTTCTATACTGAAAAAAAAATCTTGCAAGGATTTTGTTAAATTCCAAGCTAAAAAGAGATCTTATTTTCCCAGTCAGTGGATAGAAACCAATTTCAGTGATGTGTATTGAAATATTTTCTCCTCTTTTTATTACTTTACCTTTTTTTTTTTTTAATTTGCAGGTAAACTGTGTCTTGGAAGCCTTTGGACATGCTAAGACACCGCTGAGTGATTTTTCCAGCTGTTTTATAAAATACTTTGAGCTGCAGTTTTGTGAGAAGAGAAAGACACTAATTGCAGGTAAATATTATTTAAAATGTCTGATGACTATATTATGATTACTGTCAGACTAGAAGGTGAGGAGTTGCAGTGTGCCACACAGGCAGTTATCAATTGCTTTCATGTATGTGAAAAAAACAAGGGAGTTTACGGAGTGTTAGAGGAACATGATTCATAGCATGTGAATTCACAGCTTGTTCGAAGTAAAGCAATTAGAGGGAGAGAGAGATGCTCTGTGCAACCACTAGGTGGCAGAGAAACACAAGAAAAAGGCTAACCACTCCTGATTCCTCTTCCATTGCCCAGGAAACAGCATTTCCCTTTATGCCTGAGTCTACCAAATGGTGACGGCTGTGTGTCACTTTACTGACTGATAAAAGTTACTTTTTTGCATTTTGAACTATTGTGACATTGGGCGTTTTAATGATCCCTTAAGCTTAACTGTTAAACTTAGGACAGACTGCTTCATAGCAGATATACTCTCTAATAACCAAATTAAAAGTTACCATAATTTGAGCTTCCTCTGAAGGAGCTAGGAATCATACTGACATTTCTTTCAGTTAGAGTTGAGAGTGTGGAGTTAGTGTCTGCTTTCACTAGAAGTGGGAGCCAGAACACGTTCATTAGTGATGAAAGTGGATATTGAGCAAAAGTTCTGTGGATTCTGAAAATTCTCATCATCTGAGCCAATCTGGGAGAACTGACATTTCTGGTCTCTGTAGGCCATCAAAAAGGCACTCTATACTAAAGTGAGAGGTGAGTGCAGTACAGTTTCCTACTTGCACTGATCCTTCTGGAGAGCATAGCTGTGTGATGACACCTTTTTGATCCAACTAATCTAGATTTCACTGGATAAACATTTCCAAAACTGCTCCTTTCCTAAGAAGTCATTATTAATATGTATTAGTTTGCTTTTTTTTTTCAAAAAATGTTCGTTGGAAATATTTTGTAGTGATAATTACAGTTTATTTTCTCAAGAGTATTCAGTGTACCATATCAAATACGAGAAAAAATATCTCTGTGTTAGAAATCAGTATCCCTCTTTTTCAGTTTTGATTTTCAATAAAAATTTTCCCTTAGTTGATCCATATGTAGTTGTGCCGTGTTATCCTACTCTGAATCCACAATGATGGTTTTCCTATGTTTTATATCAACATATTTCAGTGTGTGAGCATTTCAGAATCATAAATAGATTTCAAAAATCATAAATTTTCATGATACATCTATACTAAACTTAATTCATTGAGTTCCTCAGATGAGGAAAGTGTAGAAGCCTTAATGTTATGTATTCAGCAAATTTTTGAGTGCCTTGCTTTCACTGGAGGGATCTGATTTTTTCTAGTATATTTGCTAGCTTAATTCATAGCCTTTGTCTATGAGTGATATTAATGTGGAAACAGCTAGTTAGACTTTGATGTCAATTTTCTACACTGGTGCTGTACCTTTATAACTTTGAAACCACTGACATAGAATGAGAAAACCTAGGCTTGAGTCAAGGCCATGAGCAAATATAAACAAATTGTTTATCTGCCAAGCATTCTGCATATTCTTAAGAATTGCATAAACTACTTAAACCAAATCTCAGGTTGCCAAGAATTCAAAAATTTAGTTAAAAATGAGAAACTTCACTGCAGCAAAAAAGTAAGACCATGCATATTACAGTTGTTCATTCTGTTTAATTTTCATTGTAGATGTTGGATTTTCTAGGCCACTGCTAAGCATCACTTTTGAATGAAATTGTCCCTGACTGACATTGCAATAAATGAGGAAAAGAATCTGGCATGTTGTCTTTGGCTGGTTTAAATCCTACCCAATGATTCTGTATCTATTTGCAAGATTATTCGAGGCAGTATTTACTGTTTCATACTGTTTAAACATGAATGAAGAGTGTAAATATACAGAGCACCTGATTTTGCTGAGATAAGACTTTATAACTCATTTGAGGAAACTGGGCTAAATATGTCTGATCTGTAAATAAAAATTCAAGTGATGCAAGGCTGCCGACAGCAAAGGTCTTAAACACCTTAACAGACTGAGCTTGAAGGGAGAGTTCCAAAACAGTTGTTTAGGAGGAGGTGAGCAGAGTACACGCATACATTCTTATTATACGAAACAAGTTCAGGGTAGCATTCTTGGCATTTTAAGTGGAACTGGATCAACTTTGAAACAGCATTTTTGTTTGTGCTGAAGTTCTTTTATGCCTGGACCTTGTAGATGCCTTGGCTTTTGTCACATAAGCTTTCTGGTAGAAGAAAGTCCAGTACACCTGCAGAACAGAAATGTTGGCCATGGTTTTCATCTGTAGGCTTGATTTTGTCTTTATTACAAACACTTCCATAAGGTTTTGAAAACAAGAGTGGAGCTCTTGAGTGCGGTTCTGCTAAAAGCCATTACAGACATCTGTAGAGGTTTTGTGTGTCTCCTTTGACTCTGGTTTATGACGAGAAACCCTGCGGTGTTACGCTGAGCTGAGACTTTTCCTGTAATAAATGGCTACATGGTAAGGTGCCTTCCATTACTTTCATCTATACAAGTGGAGAAAATACAGCCTGGATTAAGTCACTGTTCATTGTGACTGAGTAAGATAAGGCACTGGGAACTAGTAGAAAGCGATACCTCAGAACAGATTCAGAATAACCTACAGATCAGTGACTTCGTTAAGTTTCTAAAATGAACTAATTTGCAACAGAACTCAGACAGACCTTTTGCCAAAATATCATCATCCTTCATAGGCAATGCTTCACACCCATTCTGTAGTACTGAAACAATGATGACATATATATTTCCAGAAGTAAAATTAATGCCTATTGTTTTAATTTGGAAATTCAGAGGGGGGCAAATGCTTTTACCTAAGTTGGCATAAGTGCTGAGATGAGAAACAAGGCCTGTATAAGTTTCCTCAAAACAACTGAAGAAAGATTAGGAAAAGAAAATCAAGCCTGAGGAACTTATTCTCCAGATTTTCCACTCTAGTTTTCCCATCTTCACTATTTGAAAAGCTAAATTTTTTGGTGTCTTTATTTTGTTTTGTTTTGTTTTGTTTGTAAGTTGCCCTAAATGGAAGGATCTAAATTGATTTTGGAAAAGAAGTGGAATGCGTTTTGACCTATTTGTTGCAAACATTTTTGATCAATTTAAAAAAAGTCTAAAGTATGATTTTCCTTTCTTGATGTAAGAAAGACTGTAACTTATTAAGTTCTCTAATATTGTTTTACATCATGTTTCAGCTAGGGACTTTCAAATATTTTGTCTTCAGCACTGGCTGTGTTTAGCAGGAAGGTTATTGAGAAGGCAGTGTGGTTTTGAAGAATGCATAGCTGGAAGATTTCACTGATCACACTTTCAGTACAGGGTCTGTTTGCTAGCTGTGGCTGCTCAGTAGATCAACTGTTCTGTTAGAACAAGTACAAGTTCCTTTATAGTGGACAAATAGAGCATAGTAGGCATGGCATGAACACAACAGACTTCACTCTAGAATTCCATTATTTTTCCATTTTATTTCACAGAGATTAAAGAACACGTCATTTTTCTTTATAGAAAGGCCATATTCCTGTGATAATTTTCTTTATGAGTTACTTTAGCTTCATTAAGATAGTTCTTGCTGATCAGAAGTTTGACTGTTCTTAACAGCTATTCCTGCTGCTGGAGATGCTGAGATATACCTAGAAATGCAGCATTTTTGACTGCACTGAATAGATCAGTGCTATTTTATGCTTAATCTGTCTTCTTCAAAAAGGAAAAAAAAACGTGAAAAGATGTTAGTGGCTCAAAAAAGTTATGTTTTTAAGAGAATGTACCTACAGTGCCACTGGATGCACATGCCAGTATTTGTATTGCTGGGCATGCAGCAGCTGCTCATAGGGTTGATCAGACCATTGGAAGATATCATTTAATATCGTTCTATGTTTGCACAGTATAAAAAATATAGTTCCTTCTTTGCTGAGAAGTGCATTTTAACCTCTGAACTCAACAATAAGTTTTTCCAGGATAGAATTGCTCACTAATACCCTGTGAAAGCTCTGCTGTATTGCAGATTGAAAAGTATAAAGTTGCAACTTGGTGTACTGCATTCTTGTTGGAGGTGCCTCTTTCAAAAACCTTAGTGAACACAGAGTTATGTATGATCCTATAAGCAGCAATTCCATAACCGAAGCATGGTCAAGTTCTTCCTCCTTCTCCTTCCTTGCAGATGTGCTGATTCATGTGGTTCTTCATATGGCAAGCTCATCATAGCTCTTCTGAAATACCCATGTTTCCCCAAGTATTGGTTAATGTGCTTGTTGACGACCAATTTGTCTGGCTATAGCCATCTAGAAGTTAGGTGATTAATCTATACTATTAAGATAAGCATTCTTGATTGCCAAGAAAGAAAGAAGAAATGGCTCCTTGGACTATTTTTCCAGGACATCTTGAATCTTTCTTCCATCTTTCTTCATTAAGAGGGAACCTGGAATTCTCAGATAGCTATACTTGGGTGAGATTACTAATAGCCTGTCTCTTAAAAAATCTTGCCAGATATGGCAGCTGGTTTCCTAAGAAAATAAAATCAATCTTAACAGAATTAGTATTGTATATATGGTTCTATATGGAAAACCATGGTACTATGAGAGGTAGTATTTTTGATATCGTACAGACCTCAGACTGCTTTATAAAAATATTTTCTATTTTTCAGTGTTGCAGTGTTGAATGGTTTAAAATATGTGAGTGTAGAGCAATCAAGATAACAATGAATTTGTTTGTTTGTTTCTTAATCAGCTAGGATTTATACATACATGTTGGAGAAGTCTCGTGTCATTATGCAACCTCTCAACCAGAGTAATTTTCATGTTTTTTACTTGATGATGGATGGTCTGTCTGCTGAAGAAAAATACACGCTGTTCCTCAGTAATTTGTCTACACACAGGTAGGAAAACAGCTTTATATTTAGTATTAATATTTTTCTTATTTTAACATCTCTAAGCTGTTACGGGAGGTTCTTCCTCCAGTTGTTAACATTTGTATTCTAAATCTTCAGTGATCTCTAAAATTATTTACTATTGAGTACATGAGTATTTCATTGTGGAGCACGTGTCTTGTCTGTTAGGATTATTGCCATAAAGGACAAAGAAGAAGAAAAGCTCTCACTTCTGAGATTTTTTTTTCCATTTTTTTTTTGTAGACTAGAGTTATTTTTCTCCTTTCTTTTTCTGATGAAATGTTTTGTCTTCAGGAAAGATTATGTCAATAAAATAAGGCTTTTCTTCTGGAAAGTGTTGATTTTGGTGAAATTTCACCATGTGTAAGTGCAAATTCAGTTTTCATTTCAATATTTACTTCCTGTTGTTATAAAGAAAAGAAATGAAGTTTTGACTGCTTTGAAACCAGAAATGAAGTTTGACATCCAACACCTAAAATTACGTCTTTCTGTCTCCATGTGAGTTGATTGTCTTGGCACACATTTACATTCAAAGGCGATTGAGTCTCTGTTCAGCTGTATGTAGATTTACAAGTAGGTATGTGTTTCATGGTCAACAGAACCATGTCTATGAATTCATAAACTGTACATCCTGCTTAATTATAAAATTGGGGTAGAGACATCTAAATGCAGTATCTCTAAGGCTGACTATACACCAAATGTTTAATATAATAAGAAGTTGTTGTATTTTTCATGAATGTCTGGTGGTATCTTGAAAATTATTAATTCAAATTCTTTTGGAATGAAAACGTATTCCTGAATTAGATCATTTGCCTAAGAAATTCCTAAGAAATATTCCTAAGAATATTCCTAAGAAATATGACTGAAATGAGAGAAGCCTTGTTGGCATTAATAAACTTCTCTTAAATTGTGTATGTTTGTCAGGAGTGTAGTCAGTAACTGTAAAAAGACCAACAGTAGTTATATAAAGAGTGCTTCGAGTTTTTCATATCTGAGCCTTTTTCCTTTGGACTTTTCTTTCAACTTGTCTGTCTCTAGCTAGTTGTGCTATGGTTTGGGCTTGTAGTAAGATAAAGCATTCATTTTTGCAGAAAGTCTGTTACTTGATTCTGATCATATGTTAAACATTAATCTTTAGGCTACTGTTGTAAAGTAATGTTTTAATCTGTTAACACATTTGATATTATACAGGATAGTATAATGCACTTACTTTGAAGTAACCTGAGGCTAAGTTGCTGTACTAAAAACAACCAAGTTCAAAGGAGAAAGAAGGTGTTAAATTCTATGGTTTTAATCTTTTGAAGACCAAAAGGGTTCTGATCTTTACTTTATTACTCTTTTAGCAAAAATATTTTTGAATTACTCAGTTTATTCAGAAAATAGAACAGTTTAAAGTAATTTTGCAAGAAAGTGTAACAGGAAAGTTTAGCTACAACATGAATAATTAGATTCACATGAACAAAGCTTTATCTGATATCTGATAAGCATCCAAAAAGAACAAAATAGCATTTCTAAATATATGTCTGTACACTATAGTGCCAAAGCTTTAGAAGTAATTTATAGCTGAAAATTTGCATAAAGCTGCTTTTTATCAATAAAGCTTTGCTTTGGCTGCATAGAACAGATTTTATCTTGTATGATTGAGAGTTCAAGCCAAGAATTTCTTTCCTTAGACTCCTGGGTATAAGAGTTCAGTGTGTGAGATCTTTCTCAATTAATAGAGTTAAACCAGGGGGAAATTTCTACTGTGACAAACTCATACATGAATCAGGAAGGCAGAATTTGGCTTCTGTTATCAGTTCATGATTTCTGACTTAGTCAAATTTTGATGGTATCATATCGTTGTGGTAACATCTATAAGTTAATTCATTATGTTTTCTTTAAAGAAGTGTAATCTTGACTCTTATAGCAATTTTAATTAGATAATAAACCTTTTGAAATTATAGGTGGCTCATAACCAACAACTTTGTAAAAATTTTCTGTTCTTTTTACATTGTTTAACATTGCAACTTTAAGTAGAAGATTAGACAATCTTAATAAATGATGTCTGTTGAGATCACAATTTTTTTTGTGGTTTGCTTAAGCCATTGCAATAGGGAAATGAGATGCAGCATTGATTGTATATTCTCATTTTAAAGGAAAGTACCGAATTAATATTATTCATACTGGTTATGTTTATACTTGATGCTACAAAATGTAAGAGATCGTTGATGTGCAAAACAACTTATAGTCCTCAATTAAGAGTTGATGTAAATAACATAAAAGGGAAATCCCTCCCCTTTGGAGTCACTGAGAGTTTGAGTAAGGCTGGGGTTTCACCCCAGTAGGGGTGTTAATAGGTTGTAAGTGCATGATGCTTGATGCTGTCCTGGGAGGGATGTTGAGCTCAGAAACTTCAAGGCATGTGCTTGCAAATATAATGACCATTAGGGCAGCATCTGGTGAACAGGACTGGACCACTTTCTATTGAGGCTAATATAGCTCAGTGAGTATAATAGTGTAAGTCTGTGTAGGGAGGGATACGTTTCCTGCTCTGTCTGCATATGGATCGTGATGGATAGGAATAGAAACAATTTCCGAAAGGTAAGATCACTTTTGAAGATTGAGCAAGGGAACCATGTCAGATAGAGTCTCAAAAGGGCAAGTCAAGGCTTTTTACTTAACAACTGCACCTCTGAATTCATTATATTCGGAAGCTGATTTTATCAGCAGATCCTAGATTGAAATTTCCAAAATTTCTGTTAACCTTGTGTGTTTCAAAAGAACTGCAGAACTTTATCTTGCTGATACAGGAGATGTTAGGGATTTTAAGTAATATTCTAGATTTATTCTTGATTTCTTCTTTTATCTGTCTTTTTTTTTTCTTTTCTTTTCTTTTTTTTTTTTTTTTTTTTTTTTTTGTGTGTGTGATTGCTGATATTATCCCATTACTGCAAGCTTTGCTCTTCTGGCACATGAAGTTTAGGTGCATTGGTAGAGTATGTACTACCTTAGTGATGATTCTTGCAACCAAAGTGTAACAGAGATGTGACATTGCTGATAGGTCAGTTTGTAAGAGGTCAAGTCTGGTGAAGAAAGGGTACTACTCAGAGAGATTAGAAAGAAAATAATATAAAAAGTTCTTACAGAAGAAAGTTGAAAGGTCTGCTTTTATTGTTTTGGATCAGTTGTTTCATATTTTCATTGCTATCCCAAAGCTATAGTGTATAACTAACAATAATATAATATCTTTGTATAACAGAATCATAGAATCACCAAGGTTGGAAAAGACCTACAAGATTATTCAGTCCAAATAGATGTAAAGACTCAAATATACTGTCATTAAAAGTCATGTTGTCACATTTCTTTATGTATATTAGAGACTGGAAATAGCTTAAGGCTACTTAGTTATAGAAAATTGTTCTAGAAAAGATGGTTCAACCTGATGTCAACATTTTTTGTTCCTAGTTGTCTTAACTAATTTTATTGTTGTGGCGTCTGGTAGGCAAACTGATACTGTACTCTCAGCACTGCAAGTTGATACTGATAAAGGGACAGTTTTCAGTCCATCCTTGTAATGTCAGATCTCTTCTACCCAGTGTGTATAGATTCACTCGTTTGTAAATAAGCTTTATGTGTAAAAATAAGTATGCACACTAATGTAGAAACTGGACTCTGATCAGGGAGTACATTTTGTTTGTAGCTCAGACTGTGCAGTTTCCAGATGTGTAAAACTTTCCTTCCTCCCAAAGCAGAATGTACACTGCAGTGTGTGGACTGCCTGTCAGCATTTCTCCCACTCCTTAAAAGCAGTGAAACCTGTTTGCCACAATAGCTGTAGATCAGGCCACAGAAATGATTTTCTTTAACAGGTTTTCAGAGCAGGTTCCAGTTCACTGTCTGTGAGAAAACTTTGCATTAATTTCATGAAATTTTAGTGGAGTGATTGAATTTCAGGACCTCTTTGCTTGATCACTGAGGAAATCATCCCCACTTAAATGGTAAGGTTTGGTTTTCATAAAGGACTTGGACAAAACAGCAAGGGACAGTGAATGAGACAGAACGTGCAAGCCTTAACTTTGACATTTCTGTGTGTGTTTCTCAGAACCCTTTTCTATACAATGTGTGCAAAATGGATGTTATTCTGGAATCATCCACATAGATCCACAGTCTACCTTTCCTTGCACGTAAGAGCTCAAGGTTTCAAGATAGTGAGTGGCCACTAACACAGACTTCCCAAGTTCACAATAACTCAGGAAGTAGCCTTTATTTTCTAACTGCTGTTGATGTAAAGCCAGGATGACATTACATGTTTCCATGTCTTTTTCTTTTTCTTTTTCTTTTTCTTTTTCTTTTTCTTTTTCTTTTTCTTTTTCTTTTTCTTTTTCTTTTTCTTTTTCTTTTTCTTTTTCTTTTTCTTTTTCTTTTTCTTTTTCTTTTTCTTTTTCTTTTTCTTTTTCTTTTTCTTTTTCTTTTTCTTTTTCTTTTTCTTTTTCTTTTTCTTTTTCTTTTTCTTTTTTTCTTTTCCTTTTCCTTTTCCTTTTCCTTTTCCTTTTCCTTTTCCTTTTCCTTTTCCTTTTCCTTTTCCTTTTCCTTTTCCTTTTCCTTTTCCTTTTCCTTTTTCCTATTTCCTTTTTCCTATTTCCTTTTTCCTATTTCCTTTTTCCTTTTTCCTTTTTCCTTTTTCCTTTTTCTTTTTTTTTTTCCTTCTTTTTATCTCTGGACACTACAGTTGGTCATTTTCTCATTTAAAAATAATGGAGTGAAATACTAATCTTGAGCATTGTTGAACTATTTTCCACATCTATGTTGGTTGTCTACAAATCTAGCCGTGGCAGTCTAATGATGCAAAGCAAATGCAGAGGAGAAAGTTATTTTTTAATCAGTTCCACAGAACTGTAAAAGTAGAGATTTTAGATACATTCAGGTCCTCTGATGTGCCATTTTTTTTCCTTTTATTCAAGTCTCATATTTTTCCTCATATTTACTTTGATTTAAACTTTCAGTACCCCTACAAAGCCTAGCACAGATTTTTATGCAAATGTTGTTATTGCAATACCATTTTCATCTGTTTGCTTTGTAAATTACATATTGCTGATATACGCCTCATGACTAGTGGGAAATCCAAACAAGTGCTAGACCTGTCTTACAGATTTGGTTGGATCTGAGTACTCTGAATGAAGTAGCTATATCAGGAATGGTTTAGTGAGATGTTTCCCACAGCTCATAGTCCTGCTTGAGTAATAACTTCCATATAAAGTGCCAGGTTATGTCACCTTACCAAAGTGCCATTAGACTTTGTTTTCTGAAGATCACTTTCACCATAAGGTAATTGTATGAAAATTATCAGTCTCACCCCAGTACAGTATGAGCTTCACTGTTGAGGCTGATCTTTATTGACAGAATAAAGCTCCAGGCAATTAGAAAAAGGGCATTCACTGTATTTAGATTTAGAAGGAAGGTAAAGATTATGCTCAGGTTCCTCAGCAACCTCATTTTTCTATTGCAGATGTATGGGCATGTGAGGGAAGAAAAGCTGTGATGGGAGATGATAGGCTTATCATTCCTACAGCTGCAGAGCTGTAGGAGAGAAGTCCTTCACATTTTCCTTGTCCACAGCCACTTTATAATTCTTCTGCACAAATAGTAGCAGCCTGTCATTTTTACTTTTCTTTAAATGTTCTTTCTTCTTAAGAACAGCCATGGAAATGGTACTGGAGGAAACTTTTGAACCTTAAAATCATTCTTGAGCAGTTTTACTATGCCTCCTTTAAACTCTCAGAGTCCAGTGACATTTCCAGGATTTAGGCAATTCCATGTAATGAACAGAGAGTAGCCAGGGCAGACTTCTCTGCTCTAAAACACAAACCAAAGCCTTGAAGTTTGAAAGGGCACCTGAGGTTTTACAGACGGTAAGTCATTTTAAAGACTAGGTGACTACATATGGGTGGCTCACAAAGGCAGTATCTGAAATTAATCATCCTGCCATCATCATTCTCCAACATACTTTTTTGTAATGAATGCTAATTAAATGTTTATTTTCTTTTTTTATCTTTTTTATCCTGGAATTTTTACCTTGCCCAAAGTCTGGATCATGCTGAGAAGGAGTTATCCGTCATTAGTTATCCAAGCTCAATTGTGATTCATGTCCAGTACAGTTTCATTCTTAGTACTTTGTTTCTGCTTGTAATCACTTTTTGTAACAGCCTAAGGGTTTAGAGCTGAATTCTCAGATTAGTGTAAAAAAAAACACCACTGGCAACAAAAAACGTATTAAATATTTTCTGCAGTCATTAATATATGTTTTTTTAATTTTGAAGGTACACTGATGTTCTCTGAAAAGTCTGCATTTTAAATATTTGAATACATCTAGTGCATAACACATGCACAAGATTGACAAATCTTCTAACTAATGGGATAATGGAAGAAGCCACAGTGTGAAAGTGCAGCTCTAAATCCAGATTTCAAAAAATTGAGGATATTAATTTTTACTGCTCCATCAATGTAGATAATAAGTACAAAATTCTCATGTTGAAGTTTTTCCATGGTCCCAGATGACAAGTGTAAAAAGCTTCAGGGGTGAAATCAATGCAACACCATATACCTACTCAAAGCAGCTGGTGGCAAAAATAACTTCGGTAAGTTTGGTAGGAGACTGAGGGTTGTAGCAACTGCACAGATTTACAGGGATGTTAATGGCAGTTAAGAATCAGAAATAAATAATTTGACTAAATATGGAAAGACTAGAAAATCACTTATTTCATTCATTTTTTTTCTGTTCTTCAATTATTAGTAATAAATGTAGTGCTTGACATTTTGTTTCATGTAAGTCAACATATATCCAAGGTAAATCAACTAATTGGTGTTTTCTCTCTGGAAAAAAACAAAAACTAAACAAAAAAGAAAAACAGTGACCATACTAATAGTATTTCAGTTTGCACCAATTTCCAAAGAGGCAGAAACTCAAATAAGGTTCAGTAACACTAAATATTAAATCACAAATAGAATATAATTTGCAGGGGGGGGGTTGCCGCAAAATATATAAATTGGAGATCTTTTTAAGTTTCTTTCTCCCCAGAATGCCTAAGGGTTTGGTTTTTTTTTCCCTTTCTGTTACTAAGGGGAAGAGTCCTTCATCACAGAATGTCCTGAGCATTCTTCTTCCAAAAGATGGATTCTTTGCAAGGTCTTTGACTTCCAAAATATGCAGCCTGGAATATAAATTCTCTAATATCTTGCAAGAATTTCCCACTTCCTGCAAATATATATTGCCTTTACTAAGCTGATAATTGTACTGTATCACAGTTTACTTGGAGCTTGAACAAAATAACAAGATAAGCAATCTTTTAAGATTTCTGTATTGTGGAGAACTGAAAAAAAAAAAAAAAAGAAAAGAAAAACCTGATTTTTTACAGGGATTTTGTTGACCATTTTTAGTTCATGTGTATGTAGTCAACTTCATGGAGAACGCTTGTTTCTTGTTGTAGTTAGTTCTGTTCTTTTTGTCATCTTTGCCTTCTTACACAGGTTGAAAGACTGCTTAAATCTTAATTCTAAGCCACTGTTGTACTCAGATGAAAAAAATTAAAAACAAACTTGCCATGTTTTTTTTTTTCTTATTTTTTTAATGATCCTAAATGGGAAAATTTAAGTTATTTTTCTATTTGTTTTTGTTTTATTTGTTTTTAACTACGTTAGCAAGTAATGTTAAAATTATACACTTCAATCAGTTCCATCTTCATAATACCATTTACTTCTACTTCAGCTGTGTAGTGAAAAGCTTTAACTGTGAACGCTTGTTTCTTAACTGTTGTCATACAACACTACTGTGAAAATCTGATATGCAGACAGTGCTACTATTTTAAGGACAAGATCTGTAGGTTCCGACTGAAATGAGGCAATTCCATTTACTTACATTCCAGTGAGGTCTGACAACTAAACTATGCCATCTGGTTACTAGAAAGCTAATGCAGAAAGAAGCAGGTTTAAACTTGCTTCAGTGAGTTTTATATCTATGTAACCTGGAATTGTTTCAACATCAAAGGAGTTGCCTAAATCTTCTCTGTCTTGCTTTTTTGCTTTACTTTGTTAAATTTGTTGCAGTCCATTCATTCTTTTCCTCTTCACTCCATATTTGCTGATGTGCATTTTTTTCAATGATTCTTTTTTGAGATTGAACCTTCTGAACTGAATATGTAACATACTCTTATCAAAATCTGCCTTCACATTGCACTCCATTTTCCCTGCCCTATTATAAATTCAGTCTTCACTTCCTGTTTATTTAAACTACTAGCATTATTTACCCCAGAACACAGTTTTCATTTGTATTTCTCATTAATGCATATTTTCTGAGTAAATAGTGTTCATGGTATTATTCAACTTGTTTTATTATTTTTCTTTCCCAGAATTGAATGGGAACGCAACCAAACAAAGCATTTTCCCCCACAGCTCTCTATTTCTCATCCTGTTCCCTCTTTGAAATTCAGGCTTTGTTAATTTCATGTAGCATAATTTTCACGCACCAGTGTTGTTCAAAGAGGAAGGGTTCAAAGGCAATGCCAGTAAATGGCTGACGTGTGTCGTGATCTATTATGCAGCATGGCAATAGTCATGATTGGCTCGCTTTTGTTGAGGTTGGGTACCAGAAAGCCTACTGTACATTGTCTTAAGATGTATCTTCATGTTTTAAAGTGCTGTTGATTCTCCTATTGACTCTAATGAAACCTGAAATTTTCAGATATATTGCAGATCAAAAAATACTACAAAGTTTAACTATGTTTGGGAGATTTTTCATATCCAACATTGACTTTAGTTTTGTTGTTGTTGTTGTTGTTAGTTGGTAGTCTACTTCATCTAGTTTTAATTATCTCTCAGACCAGTAGTCTCTTAGATTTTAAACAAAATTAGATGCAATCCTAAGCAGCCTATTAGTGTACAGAACTAATTTATCTGTGTTTTTTAGTATGGCAGATATGATGCATGGAATGTGTAGAAAGAAACTTATTCCCTAACATTATCTCTGTATACTTGAATATTAAGCAGATAGCTAATGTTGGTGTCTGGTACATGGTGTTAAGTGTAATGTTATGTCTTTTTGAAAATTGACTCCATTTCATTTATCTTAAACCCTTCTTTATCCGAGCTATTTATGGCTCTTTACATTCTACATGATACCTTTCTGGGAGGTATCATTGCAACTACATTATATATAATTGGGATCAATCCTCATGTTTTCAAAATATAAGTGGAATATTTATTTGTGTCATCTGCTTTATTTTGCAAATTAAGTGGCTATTTTTTGCTCTCTTTGCAGATTCGTACACCCCATGCATAAAGTATACATCTATGTTATTATCCTGGACAATATTTGTTTTGGGTATTAGGCTGTGTAGTTGTTTTGTCTGGTTCATCCTGAATTTGGGGTTAGATGCATATACATGGGAATGCGTACACTCTAATTACATGTCAAGATATCCAAAATAGTATTTTTTCAACTTGAAAGCAGAGGTATCTTAGCTGTGAATTTTGATGTTTAATTTATTTATTCCAGTTCTGTCATTAGCTGTATATTATAGCATTAATGCTTTATTCCCAAAGGAGCCTTTAAGAAAATATATTTCCAATGATAGTTTGTAATCATTAATTTACATGAAATCCAAGAATAATTTTTATTTAACAAAACAAAGATAGTAAAATAAGTCTTATACTTAGCTCAGTATCTTTGTCTTATGTCCCAAGTGGGCTTGTTACTTGTCTGGCTTTCAGAATAAATGCTATAGAAATTCTGCTTTGTTCAGGAGTGTAAATCTGAAACTCATATTCCTCTGGGTTTATTCCTTCATCTGATGTTAACAAACCCCTCTTCATTGTACTATTCTTCATACATATTGATTGAGTAGTGGCAGAGGGTGTGCTGCACTCCACTGACAGACTTTCAGAGATAAAGAAATCATTCATTATGATTGCCATTCTTTTCAACGATGTTTTTTCTCTAACTCATAATTCTAACAAGTCTAGGTTATAGAGCTTACAAGGTGTAAATAAACAAATGAAATGTTTTCAGGAATAAATTGTAGGTACAGTAAAACCAAGGCAATCCTCCCTGTGTTTCTATATAATCTTAAAGGAACTCAGATATCTAATAATCTTTGATCTTTTATATTCTCTTGGTTCCAGGAGCTGCCCAGAACAGAAAAAAATAACATTAGATCTTATAAAACCACTTTCAGTTTTGTCTCTTTATAGCTGTAGCCAGTTTACTTCTGCAGGTTTAGTTACAGCCTACAAGCTTGCATTTCTGTCTTTGACTTGGCATGATAACTGGCATGATAACATTTGCTATTACTTTGATTGAGAGAGGCTTTGTCTTTCTTGTCTCCATGGGAGTAAGTGTGATATAGAAACACATGCAGAAAATAACATCAGAATTATATGTCTGTGGCATGGAAAATATAGAGTGGGAGGCAGTGAAAATGAAATCTGTTCAATCCAAGAGAAAGAAACATAGTTAGTAATTAAGAGTACCAAGACCTATAGAATATATGTAAGTGCAGTGAATACAGAACATACGTCTGTCTTAGTTTTAACAGAAAACTAAATGTGTAATAAAACACTATTTGGAATAAATTGCTTGAAGCAGAGAAAGAAAAATGTGAGATTAAATATTATATGAACCAGACAACTCTCCCAATTTGTTGTGAATTCTGTTGATGAATACCTTATACTTTAAAGTTTCTGGGCCACATTCAAGCTTTTGTTAGAAAGGAAAAACCTCCAGAGAGCTGTGCAAGTTCTAAAAACATCTTGAATCTAAATTTGGCTACCTGTTGAAGAAATGCTGACTGTTTAGGTAGCCCATCAGTATTTCACAACAGACTGAAAATGGTTGTACCTCCAAAAGGTGAAAGAGGAAGGTGCTTAAAAACCCTACTTTAAAAAGTAGATGTGATCACTCTCTTATAAAAATGTTAGATGAGCTCATTTGGCTTTTAGTTTAAGCACAAAATATATCTCTGCACATTACTAGGATACTAATCATCCCCTATGTGGGGGGAGATTCAGTGGATCCAACTCCTGAAACTGTTTAGCTATGACACTGCGTGTATCTTCAGCAATAATACCATTCTGCAATTTATATTTCTAAAGTTTCTCTTAAAATCATTCTGATACAATTACTGTAAATGAATTTCCAGTCAGAAATGGGTCATTTAAGAAATTGTTCCTAGTGTACAGCAACACCAACCATTGAACATGTCTCATGTAAAGTTAATGTTAGACACGATGACCTGATCAGGTGATGCTTCACATCATTTTTATTGCTGGCTGTATCTGCTGGGCTTCCTGAAATAGCTCGAACTTTGGACTAAGCTGGAATAACTTCACTGTTACTCCTTCTCTCTCTGAGAAAGTTAAGCAATGTCAACCCAAAGTGTAGCCTGGTTTTCTTCCCTTGGTTCTTCCATTGGTCGTAGCTCAAAATCACCCCTACTCTGTGGTTAAATCTGATTGTGGGGAGTTGGCGCCAATTGCCGTTTCTTTTGATTCCCGTTGAAACTGCATGTAGATCTTCTTGTAGTTATAATGTAATTACTCAAATTGAGTTTTGTCAACCTACATGTAGCCAAAGTAATGAGAATATCTGAGTGCTGATAACCAGAGGTTGTTAAGATCTCAGTTTTACACCACTCCTAAAAATTGTAGGTTTATCCATCTTGGCTTCTGAAATGATTTTGTGCATTTTAGTGCTGGACAGAAGAGTCTGGGAGTATCCTGTGCTGTATCACCATCAGCCAGATGGTCTGTGAAATTTCCTTGTTCTGGGGGGTGTTTTCTCTCTCTTGCTTTCTCTTTCTTGTTCACAACACATCTATTGAAATCATAGGACAAAGCATTACTGCTGTGGCTCACTACCGTACACCAAAAGTCATATGAAACTTGATATCTTTAGTTGATACCAAAAGGTAAGCAATGTAGTTTCAAGAATAGTTTCAGTAGTTTTGATTTACTTTTGATTTGGAGTCAAAGATTTAAGTTAGTACAGTTTGGGGGGAATGTGTAATGATTTTCACATATGTTAGCAGACCTAACCAGGGCGAGCTGCATTTTTACCAGGTCTGTGTAGCAGCACCCAGGTTCAGACAGGTAGATACACTGGGGAGATCTATTTGGGAATTGTTTCAAATGTTTCAGGGAAGAAATGTTTCTGAGGCTCCATGCTGATAAGGCCTCTCTTCATCTGAGATGAGGCTTTAGTGTTTCTTGAGTAATTGTAACATAGGTGAGAAAACTGTTAGAAGAAATCCAAAGAATGATGCAAATCTGACTAAAATGATGGAAAAGGGCACTAAATCAATGTGCAAATACCATTTGAGAAACAAAATGCGTTTGTAACAGCATTTAGAGAGAAACATAATTTCTGGCTAATTAAAAATGCTGTTACCTTCTGATTTCTGCTTTAATCTTTATGAAATCTTACAGTAACCAAGTTGTTAAATGGGTAGAAATCGGTTTATCAAGATGGTAATACAGTTTAGTATTAAACTTAGGCAGAAGTTGCATCATTCGTTTTGACAGTAGTTGACTAACAACAGCCTCGTGATGAGGATCACCAAGACAAAAACCAGTGCCAGCCTCTTGGAGAAAAAAGTATCTGAGGACTTTCACAGTAAAATGAATCATGAAAATTATGCTATTAAATAGCAAAATTGTTATTTAATAGAATAAATTGTTGGAAAAGAATTGGGGATTGAAAATGTCATGAAAATTTTGCAATACTGAATTGAACACAAAGAATGTCTTTATGATCCTCTTTTTATAATCTTTTTCTATTGAAATAATTGCTAGGTTGGGCTTCATTTTCTATTACTTTCCTGTCCCAAACTCAGGTGAGTTAAGACTTCTATTGCAGAGGAGTGTACCCTTGTATCCTAATATTTCTGAAGATTTAATTGTGTTTGCTTCTGTGTGAATCACCTGTCTCCTTCTTCGGGTGCAGTTAGAGAAACCAGATTCGCTGTTAGAGATGCATATGTACTTTCTTGTATCAGCAGTACTTCCCCTCATTTTCACCACATTTGTTCTCAGTGATTGCTTTCCCACTATATTTTAATAATTTCCCTTATGTATACTTGCCATATTACCGGGGCTAAGTCCTCTGCTAAATAGGCCTCCTCAGTCATATAACAAAGAGGAGTGGAGCAGCTTCTGGTAAAGTATGTACAACAATTAATTGAACTTCAGATATGTTACAGCATCAGGTTGATCCTTGAGTCAAAACTGGAACTCAGGGAACGTATTATCACATTATGAGGTTCTGTAGTTTATTGCAGAGCCTGTTTATCAAACATGCAATTGTAATGCTCTCCAATCTTTTCCAGCTTCCTACATATCTGAAAAAAAAAAAAAGAAAAAACAGAGGGCTACTCCAAGGCATAATTATTCTGCTTTTGTCTTTCTTCTGTGTTTCTTTTTGTTTCGTTATTTTATTTGATTGTAGTACATTCATTTCATTTTCAAAACTGTGTAACTTCTCTGTAGAACTAAATTATGCAAGCTACAAATCTCTGTATGTAAATACAATGTGATTATAGCAGCAAGAAATGACATGGGAGACTCTTTGTCCTATTTGGATGCATGAGCCATGGAAGTATGGAGATAAATCTGCAGGTTTTTTGTTTTTATTATTATTATTTGAGAAGAGCCATTTTTTTTATAAGGTGTATAAATAACTTACTTAGATGCAGCCCTTTAATCAAATTCTTAATGTGACACCTGCAAAATTTGCTTCAGGTTCACTGAGCATAAGGCACATTTGTGTCTAGTATTAATGCCTCAGTAGAGACAATGGGAGGCAACCTGGGAGATTGAATGTCAGAAGCAGATCATTCATGAGCTTTCACCCAGCCTGACAGGGCTGAGAATATGGCAGAAAAACACCCACATGCATCCACCCTGTTGCCATCGCTGTCAGTCTTGCACTTGAGTGCCAGGGCAGGGGGAGGTGGGAGCAGCCGTGCCTTCCCCATTACTGAGCCCTGTGCATGGTACTTGTGGGATTTGCTGGCTGTGGGAGAGGCAGGTGCCTCTGCTTACATGAAGGTGATGGCCACTAATGATTCAGGGTAGTCAGTTGCTAAACAGATAGCATACATGAATATATACATATTTAATCCACAAATAAGAATATTCTTGCTTTGTAGAACAAGTGGGTAAAGTTAGGTACTGCACCAACTCGTGTTCGTGTAGTGCGTGAGACTTTCTTAGTCCATGACAAGTAAATAATTGTTAGCAATTATTTATATTATAGTATATCTAAGCTTCTTCAAAATGTCTCCTTTTTGTTCTGGTATTAAATAATGTATATATCAGTATTTCAAAATCAACATGTGATTTGGGTGACATTCACATTTTTGGCAAGGTAGATGGCTCAAAAGGGATCGCACTGTTCAGAATTACTTGTTTAGTATACATACCTGAATACACACAGCCATACCTCCATATACAGGAAGAAGAGGGCTTCTCGTAAACCAACTCATCCAGGGACTGCAATTATATGAAATCAATTTGAATTATATTAGCAATGTTTTAACTGGATACTAGGGGAAGTTACAAGCAGCTTCTCAAAGCACTTTTTAAATTGTAGATCTGATACTGTGGCTCTTAACCCAGTAAGCTTTATTTAATGAATCAGCATTAAAGATGTAGCCAACACTGGTGGAGAAATCCCTTGGGGCTCATAAACATAATGACATCTACCTGGCAACTAGTGCCAAAGTAAGTCTGAACACGGGAGTACAAAATAACTCTTGATGGTAGGAGCAAAGTTCATACATAATTTCTGAAGCATTTCAGGACATGAATTGGACCAGTTTGCACTTGCGTGCAGACTGACTTCTTTACACATTCATCAGTGCTCAGTATTTGCTTCTTCTTTATTATTATCATCTTCATCACCATCGTCGTGATTATTCTTTAGTGTATATTCAACTTCAGAGTTGTACAGATAAAGTGACTGTGATCTCCTGAGTGATTCTGTCCTATGAAATTCTGAACAATAGGAATCAGAGAAACAGACACTGTAATGTGTGCTGCCTTACTTTTTTCTAATAATTTCATCAGGAGTGTGAAAAATCCTATTTTTAGTCACTCCTGTTGTGCATTCATTTTTTTTTTCTTGAATTAAATTATTCCGGATTCACATACGAATGGCAATTTTAGAAACAGATTAAAGTTTATTTCACAGGAATATCAGTACAATTGAAAAAAAAAAAAAAAAAAGCATGCTTGAGTTTAATCCTGAAGACATTTGGCATTTTGAGAATAAAGACCGGCCTGTATTTTTTCACTTTCCATTTGAATATATTTGCATTATAGTCCATAAAAGTCATGTATTTTATAATGTGTGTGCACTTCTTGATTTGAGGTTTTTCCTTATGAAAATGTCAAGGCAAAACTATTACTGAACAATATACTGGCTATTATAATATTTCTGTGCTGAGCCCTGTTTGCAAAAGGTGTGTCTTAATACGTAATTTTCTTGGTTTGGAGAAGTACAAGTATGAGCTCTGTTAGCTACCTGTAGTCTTTAATTTATTAATATTGTGCTGACACTTTACCTGCTGACACTTTACCTACTGACATTAACAAGGTTAATTCTTAAAATGCAGTTTTTGTTGTTCTATTGCAGTAGTCTTGAGCAGGAACCCATCCGCTTAATAAGTAGTTAACAGTAATTACAGCTCAGTACTACTGCATAGCAAGTTTCAAAGGATGTAGATTTTGTTCTGATTGGAATTGGTTTAAAAGCTGAAAACAAAGGAGAAAAGGCAATAAAAATGTGCCATTTTCCCTTTAAAAAAAACCCAACAAAATGCTGCAACACAACTAGAAAGCATTCATCATCATGTTCTGTAAATGTCGTTCACTTCATTGATGTCAACTGTTTAGTTTTGTCTTTATCTCATTTCTGTGTACATATCAAACAGTGCTAAGTGCAAGGCAGCTTGTCCTCACTAAGCAGAGTATGCTGTCCTCTAACACTCATATGGCAGATCTAAAGAAGTAAAAATGTTTGTTGTAATTTCTTATTCTGTGACTTTGACAATGTAATCCATGTTAGTGCCATTTGTTTTTGAGAGGTAATGTCCTGTGTTTACACACATAGAATGTTTTAAGAAATTTTGAAAAACGTATGTAAAAGTATGAAGTCATTCATTCTCAGTCTGGTAAAACAGTCCTTAAATTCAGTGTTGATTTATGCCTAAGTTAAAACTTAGGATGTAGGAAGCTGTCATGGGAATAGCTATTAGAAAAATGTGGCATATTTCAGGGAAAGACTTCACAAATATTTAAAGTGAAGACTGTAAACTGACCTAGTTTTTAGATAACTGGTCGTATAAGAGGTAACCTTTCAACTGGAATTAACATATATCTGTGCTACTACAATTTAGCTTAAGGTAAAAATTAACTGAGGTGATAATGTTGAATTTTCAGTGATGGCCACTATGCTTAATCAGGGTTGCTACCCTGAGCTGGATGGGAAGAAGGGATGTGCACTGCACAGGCTAAAGCCACATGCTTTTCACATGATTGTGAAGGTACATGGTTCACTGGGCATCACTAATAAGGGGAAGGAAGGGATTTAGCTTGTTAATCCGTGCTTCTTAATACAATGTCACATTAAATGACACCCACAACACACATATTGACTGTGTTAGGACTGGAACCTGATTATGAAACACTGCTTTACCCTCCTATGACGTTGACCCTCTTGAGAATTTTCTAGCAACAATGCATTAATTAATGAAGATTTAAGACTTTGTAATAAGAAAAGTCAAATTAATTTTTTGGTATTTAAATACAGATAAAGGTGAACGTTAAGTCTTTGGGGCTTATTGTATAGTGTAGCAGAGATAACTCAAGTGGTAGGCAATTCCTCAGATACTGATGGGTAGGTCTCTCTTACTACTTTTTGCCTGCAGTCCCTTGAACATTTCATCTCCCCTTTATAGTGAACCAAAGAGCACTATAGAGTGCCGAGTTTTAACTTCCTATTGTTCTTCATATTAACATAAGATAATACTAAGATTCAAGTGGAATCAGTGGGGTCAAACAGAAGTTTGGAGTTACACATAGAAGTTTTGCTGAATTGAGAAAACATACAGCAGTACAATAAATTTTCCTACTTCACCGTGCATATAAACCCAGAAAGACAAAAAAAACCCTTTGCTTCATTTTTATTCCAGTGGCCTGTAACCACTGAACATGGTTTCATAAGTGCATGGTCTGTATTTGTTTTTAGAACAGTTGATGTAACGTTGTATAGAACTTAGCACAGAAAGTATATCTGCATTTTAGAATGTCACTGTTTAATTAAGCTGTAATAAAATCCCTCACAACATCAGAAGTAGATGAAACTTTCAAATAGCTGTATTTGAATTCCATTTGGTCCATGTGATGTGTTCTTCTTCGTGATATGAGCACACTGTTTTCTGCTGAGACTTGTCAAGTAGCTCATGCAAAACAGTGACAAGACAATTCTGTTTCCTGCCTGTCAGCTCTGTTATAAAGAGCTTAGATACCTCTTTCTGGTAGTAGAGATATGCAGGAAGTCATATCAAGGGTGATTATGGTTTTCTGAAACAGCCTTCATTTATTACTTCATTTCTCTGTTCTGCTTTCCTTTAGCTGGTCATCACGGAAAGGGTTTGGATAACTACTACATCATGTTTCCACGTGGATACAGCTACCAAAAATTGTGGATGTGCTGGGTTGTGTAAATAAGTAAATATGAAGTATCAAAATCTTTTTTATTAGCTCTTTTGAGTGAACATGACAGCATTATTTATGTCATTTTTATGAAAGAATTGAGGGATTTATAGACAAAATCCAGGAGTTTTGATTCATAACATAATCTGCAGTGACTTGTGTTGCACAAATAATAATTGATGTAGTCCTGTATTTAGTTAACTATTTGTTTATGTTAAATATTTATTCTTAGCATTCACGTGTTAAAATTTTTCACTCACTGATCTTGGACTCCTTTACCAAAATAAATATGCTACAGAGTGTGGTCAGCTGTGCTAGATAAGAGCTGATACTATTCTTTTTCTCTCGGGTTGGCTATGTCGAGAACTGCTAATAGCAGAGAACTGACACATTGGCAAGTGGATCAGAAGAAGAAAGCAAAGCATAAACCTCATAATTCCTCACAGGAACCAGTTACACTGATATCTCACAAAAGAACAGATTATGACATTTTCCCCTTTCACCAACTAAAGAAACAGAAACAGAGCAAAACAATATTTTCCTTTACCCTTGGTTTGAAAGGGGCCTCCAGAGATCAGATCCAACTCTTTCTATCTAGACAGGATCTGCTGTGCAAACACACAGGTTCTTTGAAAATCCATTGCAGCAGCTACACAAAAGAAAGAGAAAACTTACTGATTTCTAAGTTAACGTCAGAACGGTTTTAGCTGTGTTCACATTCATATTCCTGGTTCTTACCAGAAAGATGGTTTTATTATTCCCAAATCTTGGAATTTGTGATTTTTTGCCCCAGGGTGATCGTTGAAATAAGAAAAATTTCTGTAGTGATTCTTTGAATCCTATCTTTTCCCAGTTAATGCAATGTAAAAAACAATATCTACATAAAGTAAGATTGAACTATTCAGTGTGCTTGTTTGCCTAGAAGCTTAGTAAAATTTTCCAATGTAAAACTTCTATCTTCGCTTACTGGTACTATATGAGAAAGGATTATTATTTTTAATTCATCTTGCTAGGATAATGAATAAATAATTTCATGAGCCATTTATTGTCTAGCTGCAAAATCAAGTTGAATTGCCTTGGAGATCTTGTTGCCAGCACGAATTGTGAAAATTGCTCTGGTGCAGCTCATATGGGATTTATCTTCCTAAATTCCAGGGGTTTGGCCTGAGCCTTTCTTAAGTGGTGAAACTTTTCTGACTTTGCCCTAATTCTATTTCTACAGCTATTTTGAAGATTAAAACAAAGAAAAAAATTCTACAGGAGTTATTCTGTGATTTCCACTCCATAGAAAGTAATCAGTATCTCAAAATTTTCTATTGATAAGTAGTTAATATTAGTTTTTCTGAAATTTTATCTCTCTTTTAAAAGGACTATTTAGAAGTTGCCCAAATATTTATTTGTAAGGTGAAAAGATGTTTTACTCCTCATAAAATAATTAGGGTGCTACTACAACTGGTTGAGGCAGTATAATGTAAAATGTTTTCTACTCTTTGGGTTGACAGATAAAATACTGACAGCGAAAAGAGCTGCTGACCTAAGCAGGGGGGATTCAGAGCACAAATTCTCGGGCTAACACATTTAAGATTGTTTTGATTATAGAACAGTATAATCCTGTTGTTTCTTAAATAAAACTAATTTGTCATCAGAATCTTCAGCTGTGAGATGAAAGCTTTTAGAGCTGGGTAGTTGTATTACTGTGTTTTGGGGAGGTTCAGAGGTCAAGGTAATATATCCAACATTGATCTCACACTCCTTTGGGATCAAAATGATTATTTTTCTCAGGTTCAAAAACAGGTATATTCTAAGGTCACTGTGTTTCATAGAATAATTCATTTTGTCTGGGATTTCAGTAGGTCCCTAGCTTGATTACTGAAGATGTTAGCTGTGACATGCAAAGTCTTTATTACCACTAATAACATTTATTGGACTCATTTACCAACTGTAGTAAGATTTCAAGACTTAGAGCTAATATTTATATTATGTATTCTCTTATTCCTTGTATTATATTCTCTTATATCAAGTTTATATCGAACGTCCGGGAAGTTTTACAACATTCAGATGTGACAACATTCAGGATCTATCAGGAGGTCTAGCAAGCAGTTAGATGTTAACTTAAAAACATATATACATATATCATTTTCTTTCATAATTTTGTATTTAATCAAATTTAATTGATTTAATTTAATTTAATCAACATTTTTATAGTGACTTAGAAATACTAAGTAATATAATCCGACCAATCTCTTAATTATTTATGACAGAATGTATTTACTTCAGGAAAGCCTTATGAAGTGTCCATCTGGCAGAACAAGACTTCCTTTTTTTCCCTAATTGGAATCCAACTTTTAAGAGTCCTGACAAAAGGGAATTTCTGATCAAGTGGAGGCAACCTGCTAGTCTTTTTCAGATGGCTTCGCTGTCAGATAGCAATTGAACCACTGTAATGAACTGCATATTTTTATATGATAAACAGCAATAACATGTATATACCTGATGTAAAGAATCTGTTCAAACAGAATACTTGGAACATCTCAAGTATTGTTTTTTATAAATGCAGAGTAGTTAGGGGTTGAGGTAGTTTTTACTAATTTGTTATTTCTTCAGTTAGTGAAATATCTAAGTTTGTAACAAATCTCAGGAAGGCTTGCTCCTCTAGGGTCCCTGTGACAACACCTCTGTGATCAGCCACACGTATCAAGGCCTTTTTTCCCCTCACCTGGCAGCAATAAACAATACAGATTGAAGTACTTTATATTTGTAGTTGTCCAAACATTTAGTGCAAAATATTATTTGTCACATTTTTTTATTTTTTTGACAGAGATTAAAGAGGCTCCCTGTATGATGTACATCAGTAGTTCAGGTCTCCCTTGAGGCTGATAATCACAGTCTGCAGACTTTGATGACTGTAGTTGGGAAGTATATAGATACCTGAAATTCTGATCAAAGTGTAAATCAGCTTTTCAACATCAGGGAAGTAGATCCATGGCCAGAAAGTGATTATTTTCTTTCTTTGTTCTGAGTATACTTAAGAAAATAAAGAAAAGCTGAATTTTGAAAGCCTGCAGTGTTCTTGACAGTGCTAAACTTCTTTGACCTAGCATGAGGGAACTGGATTTGAAATGTGAGACATGGAGGTTCAATCTCTATGCTCCAGCTTCTTTGGACTCCCGCTTAAATGGTCTGCCTGATTCAGAATTGGGGAGCTCTAGATATTTTCTGCGGGTTGTGCCAAGTACGAGACAGTAACCAAACAAGGGATAGCCCTTTCCCAAATAAATTCCCTAATCATCAAATTTAAAGATCATTCTTCCCTTAGCTCTTCACAGATTTTAGAAATGTAACAGTTCTAGTAGGAAAAAACAGAATAAAAGGATACTTCCACCTTCTGTAATAATTTTGTGACTCCAACTTTATTTCCTTTGCTTTTCTTGTAGGGAAATGAAACTGCGTGTTTTGTTTTTGTTGAATGAAGCAGATTGCTTCGCTTGATACTGAATGCTATTGAATTGCAGTTCAAAAGAAAATAAATCAATTTAATTTCAATAATTCAATCCAAATAAAATACTGCTTTCCTGAGTTTTTGACAGAGCAGCCAACTGATAGTCTAAACTTCACTTTTCAGTCTCAGTTCCTTGTTATTTTCTCCATCATCTAAGCAGAAAATATTTATTTAAAGAAAATTTTTACCAGTATGGTTATCTTGGAAATTTTTGAATGTGCATACACTACAGAAGGCATTATTGTTGAGGTAAACTGGTGTTTGTCCCTGTATATTTCTTCTTATTATTTGAGATACAGATAACCAAATTATGATGTGGATATAAATGGAGTAATATAAATGATGTTGATTGTAGCAATTACAATGAGAAAGATAAAGAGTAATTGTTAGCTTATATGAGCAGTTAGTACAAAAGCTATTCAATATAACAGTAAACACTGGGTGTACCATTCATACTCCAGCCTCAGATTTTGATGTATGTCATTGCAGTGATGGCTGAAAAATTATGTACCATGATTAATTTATGTTCCCAACAGAACACTGTTTTGTGGATCAGTGAATTTCTTTTTTGAAATGAACATTCGCTGATCACATGCATAAAACTTTTTTGTCTGCTGATAAGCTGTGTGACGAGAATACTAGTCCAGTGCAAATGTTGACATGGCAGCATTGAAACAGATGGTTAGGCAGTCAGTAAAAAGGTGTTAATTATTAGAACTGCATAGACGAGTTGGTTCATCACTGTTACTGGAGATTATAAACATCGCTTTTCATTTTAAGCATCTATCTTCAACCAGAATTCTCAACTTCAGCCAAAATTTGAGAATCTTTTTCTAAAGTTGCAGTAAACAATGTGGGTGTGCATTTGCAGAGTGAGTTTGCACTCAGAGATAATTGAGGAGAATTAAACTATGATAAAGTCCACAATTGGTGTATAGCCTACATGCATCCATTGGATGCTGTGGAACATCCCTTCTGGCACGTATAACAGCATTACTAAATTTTTCAATAACAAAGAAATTAGGAGTCACCAGGTTTGCATCTGATACAGAAACTTATAGGAACATTGCACACACTCTAGTAATACAATAGAATTTAATGAATGGGATGGCTATAACTCTGGAAGTTACAATAACAAACAGGTAAGTTAAAGTAATAACCAGAAGTTACATGGTAGGTTCACAACAGAAATTTTAAGCAGTCTTACCACTTTCATCAGCAGCAATGCCTAGACCGCTTGAATATCACGAGAAAAAAAAGTTCCATAAACAAGAGGAAAGCTATACTTACTAAAAATATTTACGATACAGAATAATGATGTGCCTGCAATGCAATGTGTTTAAGTTGTGTTAGAACTTTTACAGTATGAGGCATCTCTTTCCCTTTTCCTTATTTTTACAGGAAAGATGACAGTTTAGAATTCTTTTCAAACTCTGGTTCATACACATAAATAAGTGAAAGTAATACTATTGGTACTGAGGATGTCTCAGGCATTTGCCATCTTTTTCATTCAGGGTCTTTAAGGGGATAAGAAGGAGATGGCAGGGAACAGTTTTACAGGCACAAAGAAGTTCATATTTCTGTCCAAATTTAGCTGTGCTTCTAAGGTAGAACGAACTAGGGAGTAATTAGAAAAATGTGATCTGTGATTCACTGTACAGTTAGTATAATGCGCTTATTCTGTTGCACTGTACAATTTGTACATTTCTGGGGAGTTGTATGGTAATCATCAACAGTTCTAAGCAATCTATGCAGTTGATCGACCGTTAATGAGGATATGTTTCATGTAATAAATATACAATAATTCAATTTTTGTATCTTAAAAGAAATTTTCTTTTTTCATTACTCCTTAAAATAGTTTGGAAAAGGAGTGTGGCTCATGACAGTAAGAAAATACCTTCATTGCTTTTAGATTGGGATACTGATCCTAAATTCAACCGCTCCTTAGGAGAAGTCCAACTTGAGCCCTTTCCAAGGGCACCAGCACATCTGCTGATTAAAACTGGAGGAGGTTTACAGTAGGAGAGTCACGTTGCCTTCCAGCAGGCATGTCCTGGCAGATGCTGCAGTTTATTGCTGGGTTGCTGGAGCCATGGATGTCTGGATTGGCGGGTGCTCAGTTTGCCCCATTGCTGCATCAGCAAGAAATGCTCATGCTGAAGGCAAGAGTTGCTGAATGTTGGTTTGTATAACAGCTCTGCTTGTTCTTCCAAGGGAGTGAGCGTCCTGCATCACTTTGCAGTGCTGTAGCCTGCCTTGCTAAGTGTTTGTAGTGTTCTGCTGTGATATCCAACAGAACTTTAGCTATGCTAAAAAGAAGTAATTAAGTTGAGTTGCTTATTTAAGAACAGGATACAATATTCTTGAGTGAAAGAGACTATCCCCTGCTCAGTTCCCTGAGAGACAGATTTCTTCAGCAGGAACTCCAGCAAGGAGCCTTTTTTGCAAGCATGGTCATAAGCTTCCAAGTCCTCCAGCCATTCAGTAGTAGGATGTTTGACAGCAGAATAGATGCTGCTGCAAGACTCCTGGTTACAGATTGAAAATGCTACAGACCAACACAGCACTGAACTGGTATAAGCTCACACAGCAGTTAAGAACGATGGAAAATTTTCTGCTGGATTAACCTTTATACCAGTAAATTCTGTGCCAGGTTCAGCATCAGGTTTATTCTAGCCTCCTTTTGAAACAAGCAAGCAATGTGGAAAAAGAAACAAACAAAAGAAACAAACAAACAAAAAAAAACACACACACACACACAAAAAACAGAAACAAAAACCACAAATCTGGCATACACTCTGTATTATCTGCTTCTAGCTAATTTGACAGATGTGCTATCATTTTTATTTACCATTTTTGGAAAAAAATGCCTACATGTTTTTAGTAACCTCCAGGAAATGCTGTGCTCTGGCAGTGATGATCACAGAACCACGTTCTCAAAGGTTGTATTAATGCACAGGCTTTAGCCAGTGTGATGTGAGGCTTGTTTGTACTTGAAATACCTGCTAGTTGAGTTCTTCTGTGGGTGCAGAAAGTGCTTATGCACCTGGGCATGCATTTTTCCCTTCATTCTCTCTTAGCCCCACCTGTTGAGGTAGCACATATCAATATCCATCCAAGCCAAATCCACACTGGTGAACCCACTATTAATGTGTTAAAAATATTCAGGATATTTCATGACACATATCTTGTAAATCTCACTGTCAGGTACAAAATTGTTTGCTTTTTCTGTTTTGTTTTAATACTGTTTTATGTTGGTTCTGTTGTTTGCTTGTTTGTTTTCCTGGGTTAGCTGCTACATTAGATGCCTTTTTTTCTCTCATGTGATCATTACTTTTGCAAATGTTTGTAGAATATTCTTTTGCTTCACAGTATTGTGTAACACAGTACAGCTTAAGGGCTGTATGTACTTAATACTCTATGTACTTATTTAGTACTTCATTCTAAGAGAGATTGAGTGTGCCTGTCAACCCTTTCAGCTGCTAAGTGAGAGTACTATCAGGGAATGTGGCAGACAGGAGCTGATCTCTTCCTTAGCCAATGGGGTTTAAAGCAGCCAGAGTTATCAAAGGATCTCCTCAAATGTTTCTTCTGAAGGGGAATCTCTGATACTACAAGAATGGCAAAAATCTCAGTCGTGTAATTTAAGTCGGAAATGTTAGTTTAGAAGCCAGGCTTAGGTTTGGAGATGGGGAAGGGACAGTGATTTCCTTTCAACAATCTTTTTTCTGAGGTTGATACAGGAAGAAAGTATCTAAACACAGAAATGAACACCAAAATGAAGCAATCTCACTTCAATGTGAAATTCACAAATGTGAATCTTTGCCCATGTACCTACATACTTAGGGATGTTGTCCATACAAGTTTTGCAACCATACTCTGTGAGTTTATACCTGCACTCAAGGAATGTGGAGGTAAGTAAGAGCTTAAGGAAGGAGATGGGGAGCATTCTGCCTTAGGTACTCTTCCCTCTGTTGGCTGAGAAATCTGTGGTAAATCTCTGATCAGAAGGGGAAGGGATGGCTTTTAACTTCAACAGCTTGATTTTGCACCAGCATTGGAATACTCAATGTGCTGATTTTCCTCTGTGCAGGTATCTAAGCCAAGCTGGGCTGGAAGAGACAATGCTAACAGCTAACCCTCAAAACAGAGAGAAATTAACCATTCTAAAAGAAGCTCTTAGTGCTATGGGATTCAATAGTCTGGTAAGTTACACAAGTTCATGTCATTCGCAAATAAAATTGCATCATTAATTCATTGAAAGAAAGTCATGAAGAACTCTCACCAATAACCATTTGTGGTGAATAGAAGTCTCTTTCTGTCTTTTGCTTTTTTTTTTTTTTTTTTTTTTTGTGTGTGTGTGCTGTTTTTAAAGACCTTGAAAGACTATGAAGTACTACTTCACTCGAGGGAAATTACTGTAATCACTTTTAATTAGACACAGCACCAACAATGTAAATCTTTTTCATTCTTAAAGATTCACAAAACAGCTTCAAGGTATAATACTCTGAACAATTAAATTGCGTAGATAGAAAGAAACAATCAAATCCCATATGACAGGAACCTTATAAAACCCACAGGAATGTTCCCCCTTCCCGATTATCTCACTGTCCCTTGTAATTTTGTGAAACACACATTCCAGATGCATTTACCAGCAGCATCAGAAGTAAATACATATTAAGTGAAATAAAATTAGAGCAGAGTAATTTGGGAGAGCTAACTTAATGCCAGGAAAGCAACAAGAAGATAGGTCTGGTGTTTGTCTTCAACCTTACTGCACTAATGAAGAAGATAATTTAGAAAATTGATCAATAACAGCTTTTGGAGGACTGTGTGATGGGACTCATACTGAAACATGAAGAAAAAATGGAGAGCTGAGTATAAGAACTCAAATAAACTGTGTATTCCCTAATTAAGGTAGTAACAAATGTTCTTTGGTAATCGATGCCATATTTTCATATAAGGAAGTGTTTCAAGGTGTTGTTTTGTTCTTGTTTTTTTTTCCTCTCCATGAATATTCATATGGCAGTGTATGAAATGGAACACGTATAGCTACGTTTAGCATAATTATCCTTTACTCCTAATGTCTTTAAGCTCAGCACCTGGAGAATAACAAAAATACCATGCTTCTCCAGAATCCCAGTGTTCAGCCCAGATTTCATATAGAGGTGTTTAACTCCTTCATTATTCTTTATGTTCCACTGAGGAAGGGTTTCCACTGAGAAATAAATAATAGAATGTATAATGAGTTACATTTTTGAAGCTTATGGCAAGATGCAGTATTTTGAGATCCAGCTCTTCACCTTACTAAGAGTTCGTGAAGAATGTGGCATCTCAGGCCACAGTGAGCCTCAAAAAGCCTCGTAAATGAGCCTCTAAGCTCCTCCACGTCCGAATAGTATTAAAATGCTTATTTAGTAGATTGGAAATCTGTGGAGTTCCAGAGTACTGCAGTCTATCTGAAAGTTAGAAAGAAGTAACATAGATAAAACGTTTCTCCTAAAATTACTATCCGTTACTTCTAAGATACATGGAGAGATCTGTGTGTATGAGTCTTTTAATATCTGTTCACATTCAGTAATAGATCAGATGTTTGGTTTTTTAAGAAGTACATGAACATTTTTAAGCAGTCTTCAGTGGAACTCTGCAAAGTACCTTAATATTTATTAGAAACTTGTTTTAAATCTGAAGGAACATATACCTTAGAATATGATGTCAAGTTGTTTGAGACTCTAGAACCTGAAGTAAATCTGAGGCCTTTCCAAAACCACCAAAACCCTGCTATTTCCAACCCCCTCTCCCCACAAGTCAGTGTGGTAGAGTCATTCCCCAAACTGGTTCTGAACCAGCTAATAAGAACTGTGCTTTATTAGTATGGCATTAGGCCATGCCTAAGAGTAGGAAGCAAGATGTATCACCCTAGCTTGAATGCCAGATTAGTGTGGCTATTCATTTCTTGTAAGATCTGCCTTATTCATAGTTTGTCTATAAATAAGGACAAAGGTTTTTGTTTGTTTTTTTTAACCTTCAACTTTGGAATTTTGTAATAGAGTAATAAACGGTTGCCCTGCTTGCATCTCTCACAGCAAGAGACCGAAGTTGTTAAAATATAGTTTAAAGAATCAAATCTGCTTAAATAGAATCAGAGGTCCTTTAGTCTTATCCCAGGAATTCTTTAAGCTTTTTTTTTAATATGCTCTGTTTTCAGGATTATTAGAAAATGAAATAAAAAAGGCTTTTCTTTTTCTTCTTCATTTTTGGTTATCTGTTGCTTTTGCAGACAGATGAAAAGTTATCTAAACTTGGTTTTGTTGTGTTCAGAATTCAGAGTAGACACGAGAGGGTACAGGAGGTGTATTTCATTTGCAGTTTATTTTTTAATTTTACTCTGCAAATTCCAGTAAAGACTTTTTGCTGTCACTTCTCCTGATTCAATAGAATCAGGTTCTAAATATTGTATTTCAAAAATATTTCAAGTAAGAGATGACAAGTAGCTTTGCTATATATAAATGCCATGTAATGCTATAGTGGTTATCAAATTTCCTGTTTTATAATTTCAAAGGAGTGCAGTTGTTATATAACTGATCTGAAAAAATCATCCAAGAACACATTTTTCTTTGTCTTAAGAATTTTTGCTCAATTTTTTGTGATTTTTTTTTTTAAATTGGCTTGAATTTAAACACAAACAAACACAAAAGTTAGTTCTCTTCCTGGTGTGGTAAAAACGAAGGCAGGATAAACCTAGCTCTTTAAGATATCTGTTTCACGGTGTTAGTGACATCTGAATATAGCGTGCAATCATGGGTGACAAGGAAGTTGCTTTTGTTTCTTTCCAACCTTAGGCACAGCTTTTACTGCCAGGAACCTGTTGTAATTTAAAGCTAGACACTTTGCTTGGAGATGCAGTTGGCTGAGGAAGAAACTGACCTTGCTTTTCATAGATACAGAGTTTGACTTAATGGAAAATCCCCATGGAGAAGATATGTTTCCTGCAGAAATAAAGCCTCCTTTAATGAGAGTTCAGTATTTTTTTCACATGCTCTTGAAAAAGTTTCTTAATTCAGTAGCTGATGTGATTTATATTAAAACAAAAGTTGAGAAGGGTGATCTTGTCATTTTATGTCCTCAGTAGGTTCCAGTTTGATTTCTAAATGCAAATCTCCTGTTACTTGTTCTCTCATGCATACTTTTTAATTTAGTGATATATAAGCTTGTGAAATGTGTGTTTCTATAGAGCATTGCCTATCACTGGTGTGCCCAACAGATCTCTTCTTTATCTTTAATTGTGCGTGAAACATGTGCAGGAGGTGGAGAACCTGTTTGTGATTCTCTCAGCAATTCTACATCTCGGGGACATTCGCTTTACGACCCTGACAGACACCGAAACAGCGCTGGTGTCAGACCTGCAGCTGCTGGAACAAGGTCAGTGGGATGTGCCCTTGGTAGGCCACTGCTTGACCCCACAGCTGGGAGCTTGTGCTGAGCCACCGATAGGTGGAAACCCAGCTCCAGGGAGCCAGCATCTGCTGCTGGGCAGGCCAGTGCCCCATTGATTGGACGTTTTATGAACTGTGATTTTTTTATGAGACTAAATAAAATGCTAGTATTGTGAATTATCCAATTCAGTGTCAAATGTAATGGTGTCATTTGTTGAAAGAAGTTGTACAGGGCACTTTGTGCAGCTTTTAAAACACTTGTGTGCTGCTTGTCAACAGCTGAACAATTTGCATTGAATCAAATTCCTCTCAAAATCTGTGTATTAAGAGGGTCTCTTGGTTTCACGCTTTGAAGTTTTACCCTGCTGGTCACTAACAAATGCCTTATGGATAGAGGTTATCAATAAGCAGCATACCTTAACTCCTGTAGGAGACAAAGTCTACCAAGTGCTGTGGAAAGTCCCGAATAACCTTTCAAGAGGAAAGAAAGCTGTAATTTAATATGCAGTCACACTCCAAACTTCACAAAGTGCTGATTATAGTAATCCGATTGTATATGTTTATTAATTCTGATTACTCCTATGAGGGAACTCTTGTTTTTTTAAGTAAGAGGCCTTTCACTTTTCAAAAAATAACAACTAATAACAACTCATAAGAAAATGTGTCATAAAAAATACGTTATGGAGCTCAAGTCAGGCTTTCTTTAAACTCTCTGTTCATTTCAGTGGCAGGCATGCTGCAAGTTTCACCGGACGAGCTTGCTTCAGCCTTAACAACTGATGTTCAGTATTTTAAAGGTAATCTTTTCCAAGGTTATATTCTTATAGATCATGCTTGGTGACATTTTGGTCCTTCCAATTTGAGAATTTTATAACTGATAATTTTTGTTTTGTATTTCTCCAGTTAGGAATATGCAGGATTATCTGCCTTGTAATATGTCAGACTGAATTAGAACTGTCTTTATAACATGGAGCAAAGCAGTTTTATAGTCTGACACAGATGGACTCCTAGCTTGATGAACCTTATAAATATGACAAGGTCACAGATTTGATATTAATACTAAGAGCTGAAGTCAGCAGGAGTGTCTTTAAAAAACACGAGTTTTGAAAAAGTTCTTTTCAGTAAAATGTTAGCTCTCTGAAATACGTGTACCCTTTTCTATTAAAAAGAAGTTCATGTTTCCAATCTGGAGATCTTGTGTTAACAGTTGTCTTCGCTGGAGACTTCTGAAAAACACTTGCACCACATATAGGTATGGCAAAAGAGAAGTGAAAAAAGATGGGAGGACTTACTGTAACTAAAGTTACTTAAGTTTTACAACGTGTTTTATTTCCGTTTTCTGCTGTTTGTCTTAGGAGACATGATAGTACGGAGACACACTATAGAGATGGCAGACTTTTACCGAGATCTCTTGGCAAAATCTCTGTATGGTCGTTTGTTTAGCTTTCTAGTCAACACAATCAACTGCTACCTCCAAAATCAGGATGAAGCTAACAGGTAGGATTACCATGACAATATATTGACTGAGCTATTATCTATTCCAGTCCAGATCCATAATAGAAACACAGTGCTATCATTAACATTTTTATGATAGCACTGGTACTTGAATCTTTGAAATCACTGAAATGTTTCTCAGGTTTTTCACATGACTTCCTCAGTATTATGTTTGTTTATTTGCTTGCTCGAGTGGAAATGGTACTTTATGCAGTTATCTTTATCAGTGGTTAGAATTAGTAGTCATTTAAGAGTTGACATTACAGAATGAATAAAGCCTTTCAACAGGCAGATACCTGCCAGACATTTAGTTAGTGCAGAGTATGCAATTTCTTTCTCCCTAAAACAGTGACCTTATAATTGGTTATTAAAAACAATTATACTCAAAGATTTTTAAGTGAATGTTTAAACCTCACTTACTGATGAATGCAAGTTGCTGTCCAGTGTGATTTCAAAGGAAAAAAAAAATGCAAATTATCATTCATCAGTGTAGCAGTCAAGCCACAACAGCAACAATGAAAAGAAGAAATCTCAGTAGAATCAAAGTATCAAGTTAAGACACGAGACCTAATTTAATTAAATGGTTATATGCATGTGAATTAACAAAGAATCAACATCTCACATGTGTAGATGAGCTTTCCAATGAACATCAAGTATGAGATCACAGAATCATGGAATCATAGAATCACCAAGGTTGGAAAAGACCTATAAGATCATCCAGTCCAACCGTCCACCTATCACCAATCATTCCCACTTAACCATGTTCCTCAATACAACATCTAAACGTTCTTTGAATACCTCTAGAGTCGGTGATTCCACCATCCCCCTGGGCAGCCCATTCCAGCACCTGACCACTCTTTTGGAAAAGTAGTATTTCCTAACGTTCAGTCTGAATTTCCTCTGGCACAACTTAAAGTGATTCCCTCTTGTCCTATCACTAGTTACATGAGAGGAGAGGCTGACCCCCAGCTCACTACAACCTCCGTTCAGGTAGTTATAGAAAACAGAAAGGTCTCCCCTGAGCCTCTTCTTTTCCAGACTGAACAATCCCAGCTCCCTCAGCCGCTCCTCATAAGACTTGTGCTCCAGACCCCTCAACAGCTTCGTTGGCCTTCTCTGGACGTGCTTCAAGGCCTCAATGTCTTTCTTGCAGTGAGGGGCCCAAAACTGAACACAGTACTCAGGGTGTGACTTCACCAGTGCTGAGTACAGAGGGACAATTACTTCCCTGTTCCTGCTGGCAACACTATTTCTGATAGAAGCCAGGATACCATTGGCCTTCTTGGCCACCTGGGCACACTGCTGGCTCATGTTCAGCCAAGCATTGCCCAATACCCCTTAGGTCCGTTTCCTCTGCACAGTTCCTCACTAACCCCAGGCAGATTAACACTTCCAGCCAACTTGGTGTCATCTGAAAACTTATTGAGGATGCACTCAAAGCCCTTATCCAGGTCATCAATAAAGACACTGAGGAGGACAGGGCCCAGTACTGATCTCTGGGGAACACCACTAGCGTCTGGTCACCAGCTGGATTTAACTCCATTCACCACCGCTCTCTGGGCCTGGCCCTACAGCCAGTTTTTTACCCAGCAAATAGTGTGCCTGTCCAAGCTGTGGGCTGCCAGCTTTTGCAGGAGAATACTGTGGGAGACAGTGTCAAAGGCTTTGCTGAAGTCAAGGCAGACCACATCAACAGCCTTTCCGTCATCCACCAAATGGAGATCAGGTTGGTCAGGCATGACCTACCCTTCAAGAACCCATGCTGGGTAGGCCTGATCCCCCAGTTGTCCTGCACATGCTACATGATCTCCCTCAAGACAGTCTCCTCCATAATCTTCCCTGGCACCAAAGTCAGGCTAACAGGCCTGTAGTTCCCCAGATCCTCCTTACAACCCTTCTTGTAGATGGGAATCACGATGGCAAGTCTTCAGTCTTCTGGGACCTCACCAATCAACAAGGGGTGATAATAGATGACGGAGAGCAGCTGTTATCACCTTTTCCAGTTCCCTCAGCACTCTCAGGTGAATTTCATCTGGCCCTATGTACTTTAGGCAGTCCATTTGGAGTAGTAGGTCTCTGACTGTTTACTCCTGAATCGTGGTGTGTTTATTCTGCTCCCCAGCTGAGACTTCCAGGTCAGAGAGTGGAGTACCCTGAGGATAACTGCTCTGACTTTTAAAGACAGATGTAAACAAGGCATTGAGAACCTCAGCCTTTTCGTTATCCTCAGTGGTGAAATCAGATGTTTAGGCATTGTTGATAAATGGAAATCCACAGAATATAGTTTTGAGACTAGTAAAAAAAGAAAAAGTAGCTTTTCTTTATATCACATCTGTCTTGGTTTCAGAGAATAAATATTTATCTGTGTTCTTTTAGGGATGTTCAGAGTTTGAAGACTTTGTTGCTGTTTTGTTTTGTTTTTTAATATTTTTTTTATTTCTACCCTATATGTAGTCCAGTTGATATTAAATAATATTCTCTTCTACAAGCTTAACCAACAGAAAAGGCTGTCTTGAGAAACTAAGCTTTCTGTGCTTTCCTTGGTTATGTGTAACACCAGTTGGAGGCAAATAGAAGGTTTTACACTAACATTGAATGGATTTACTTGGTCTATTTTTGACTGCACAACCTCTTACAATTGCAGACATATGGACAATCAAGCATGAGCAACATTCTGATCTATGTTAATCTGAAATATTGTGTTTATAACAAGGAATGACCTTCTCAAAATAGGGTGTTGAGTATGTCTGTTGTTCAGTAACTCATCCATATAAGTTCTAGCTAAAACACAGTACTGGTTTCGTGTTGACCAGAATGAAAAATGTTATATCTATATATATGAATATATATTTATATTGCATATACCTATGCTTGAAAAAGATTTTTATTTCAGGTTTGTTAATGGGAGCTAACAAGCTCAGGATATATTGGTAGTGCTGACAAGACATTAAATTTTAGCAGGCTAACTTCAGCTTGAGGTACATTTCAAAACTCGAAGATAAATAGCTTACTTAAAGCATAAATGAAGTTCAGTCTCCTTCATTGATATTTCAGTGCATTGCATTCACCAGCTTAAGACAGGAAAACACTCCCCATCTCTTCCTTTTGTACAGCCTGATCGTATTGATTTACCTGTCATAGTAAATCAAGGCATAGCACAGTTTAAGATGTACTTTGTATTAATGCAAGTCATTGCACAAATCTGTGATGTGTGGTTCAAATTTATTTTATATATGAGTTAATCCAACAATTAGCAGGTTATATCTCCAGTTTGATGCAGTTTTAATAAACCTGAAGGATCCAACAAAATAAATTAATGTTGCCAAGTAAAGCTGATAGATTTCAGGCCACACTTTGTTTCTTGGTCAGAGAGTTGCACAGTTAGTACTTACCAGATGGAATAAAGCCTTCATCACAAATAGAGAATATGGTTTTTAGTGCAATTCTCTTCGTTGTTGTTGTGAGGTAGCCTTACTCTTGATGGCACTGAAGATATTAAACAGCTGCAGCAGTAACAGCACTGATCACTGGAGGACACAACTTGTCACTGACCACCACTCTCTCGGTTTGATCATGCAGCTAGTTCTTCATCCATCAAACAGTCCACCCATCTAATCCATATCTTTCCAATTTGGAGAGAAGGATGTCATGGTGTCAATAGTTTATGGGCTGGTTCGGGCCAGTTCCATGATGAATGAGGAGGGGGACGCACAGGCCTACACCTTGGGAATGGGGAAGGGGGTTGGGAAATAGGGAAGAGAGAGATGGGCCTAAAAACAAAGCAGTGGCAATGATCTGAGGAGAAAAGATAATTTACTTTAATAAAGAATTGAAGCTAATAAATAAACTGAGAGAGATAGTGTCCGAAACTGAAGGCCTTACACTAATGCTGAAGGCAGGACGGCTAGGGAGCTCATGCTGCTAGAATGATCTGAAAAAGGAAAGAGCCTGTGTCTCATGACAGTGAATGTTTTTTATCTTTCCCTCTGAGCAGAAAACAGAAAAATGCAATGCTACACAAAGTCCTCTGGAGTACGTAGGTCTTCTCTTCTGAGGCAGTTATACCAGGAACTATTGACGATCTACGGACCTGGAGCATTAACACTTTAATTCCCAATGCACTACATGATGTTGTGATGTGGAATACCAATAACAAAAAATCATAAAACCATGACATATGGGGAGCTGTGTCAAAGGCCTTATATCCAGATAGATTACATCAGTGGCTCATCCCTTTTCCATTGATGCAGTGACACCATCACAGAAGGCCAGTAGGTTGGTCAAGCAGGATTTGCCCTTGGTGAAGCTTACTGGTTCTCTGTGTCACCTCCTTGTCTTACATGTGCCTTAGCATAGCTTCCAGGAGCATGTGTTTCTTGATCTTTTGCAGCAGAGGTGAGGCTGGAAGGTCAGCAATATTCTGGGTCGTCCTTTTTACCCTTCTTAAAAATAGATGTGATCATACCCTTTTTCCAGTCACCAGGGACTTCACCTGAGTGCCATCACTTTTCAAATATAATTGAGAGTGGAAATAAATATACTGATTTTTCAGTTTGTAGCTAAAAGAGACTAGGGCAGACAGGGTTGCATAAACATGGCATTTCAAGGCACTTGATTGCACCTGAGGGAAGTTGGATCTAGTGATCCAAACAGTAGTAATGCAGTGTCATGAGGTGACTTACTAAGAATGCCTGATGCATTCTATAACAGGGATTTAAATTCTTGAGGAATTAAGAATGCCTGTGAACTCTTTTGAAATATATTTTTGTTTTCTGATGGAAAAACAGCTAATTAGATTTGCTTTAGAATATCTAAATATTGTCTTCCCTATCTGCTATTAACTAGAAGGCACTATGTTTTATCATTTATTTTGCAAGGAGTTTCTTTCTTATGTGCCCTGAAAATAGGGCTAATGCCAATATACATGCCATGTTATAGGCAAGCGAAGTAAGCTATCATTCAGCTAGTTTCTCTGTATTACCAAGGCAGCCATTGATTTCTATTTCAAATAAAGCACATAGAATATATCTGGATTTGTATTTTCTGAAAGCTTCTGTATTCTATGTAATCTTATTCCCAGTGAAATTCAAATACTAGCAGAGAGTAGTTGTGCAACATTTATGTGGGCAAAGGAAAGATCTCTGGAGTCTCATTCTCAAAAGTCTTGATACACATCATCTGATTTATAGTACGATAATGAGTGAGATATTTCTGAAGCAGAAGTCTGCCCAGCTTCAGAAAAAAAATCAGAGCCTAAACTAAAATGTTTATTGATCTGTTACTGGACACAGAACAAGGATGCTGAGTATGCAGGAGAGACAGAAAGAGAGTTCCACATATGAGCCCACAGGAGAATTGTCTTTATACTTGGAGGTAGGGCAAACTTTAAAACATACATGCAGTACAAAGCATCAAGTACAGCATTGTGTGTAGCTATATTCTGAGGTCTGCTTGAATCTGGATCTTTGCCAGTGTTTCAGTGAGCCATAAAACATTGCGTATTAAACTATAGAAAAATTCTGCTTTGAAGAGCCAGGGTAGTGTATGCGTTGTTAATGAGAGAACTATAGATCTTGAATCTGCTAGCAAAAATGTGTCTTATATCCTGCCATACATGTCACGTCATTCAAGAAAATGTCTGTCAGATGTAGAGCTAGCATTTCTTTCCACTGTGTCCAACTGCTCTTTATCTATACCTTTCATGTTTGGTTATGGTAATTTTAAAAGAAAAAATAGCAATTGTTGAACAAAATGACTGAGCGATATGGAAATTACACCAAGTCTGCACAAAAATCTCAGAATCTTAAAAAGAAACCTCAAGAAAAATCACTCTCAAAAGTTTGGTTTGTCAGTAGCTGGTTGAGATGAAGAACTTTTATAACTGGGAACAATAAGCCATTGTCTCATGAGTAGTACTGTTCAAGAGCAGCATTTATGGCAGCTGGTGTAATCTGTCCCTGCGGGAGATCTGAGATGGTCTAGGTAGGTTCCTGAGTGCAACAGCTCTCAGTTGAAGACTTGGCTATGTATCCTACCTAATCCATGAAATACTTCCTCATTAGCTAATATTGCTTCTGGTTTATCCAGATGAGACATAAGCTAACTTGCGTCCTTCCTTGCTTCTAGCAGAAGTTAGAGGAAGATCAAGAAACCTTATATCCAGGCAGATGAAAAGGCTTGTTTAGATAATATAGCCTCAACAAATTCACCTTGCTGCTTTGTGTAGGTGGAATATGAAAAGCAGCAATGGAAATGAATCCTATAGATTTCAGAGCTGAAAACCATCTGGGATGAAAAAACAGAGATCAGATAGCCAAAAAAACATTAGACTTGTCTGAAATGATTGGTCAGAACTATGTGAAGGGAATTCTACTCACCTATATGAGTAATGGCAAACAGGTCAAAAGTCTCTCATGACGGATGACAAGTGGTCTGCCAAGATGTTACATCATCCTACAGGATATTTTGTGTATGTGTTGTTTTTAGGAGCTACCAAGAATTTTTGTCATTTCTTCATAACACATCTGTTAAGAGTGCAAGATGAAAAGTTGTTTCTAGTCTATGAGGAACTAATATGCAGTGGGAATCATTCTGAGGAAAAAGGCAGAACTAAAGACATTGTAAAGTACTTTTGGTTGAAAGACTGTTTTTGTAAATCACAAAAATTAAATCAGATATGGTTAGCATCCACTGTATGTTTAACTATTCACAGCTATGTGCTTGTGTCAGAGATGGAAATATTCTTCAAATATCAGCAAGGTGCTGTTTTCCTAATTTTTATTTGAAAAATTACTGTGAAATCTAAGAAGTAACAATAATAATAATACAGTAAAAGTAATTACTACTTTAATAACTGAATTTCATGTCCATATAGAATGGAAGTGTCACCTTCTTTTCTAAATAAGCACAGAACGTTACCTCATGAATCTGAAGGTTTGATCACCAGTAATTTATGAGAACTGTTTTATTTACACATATTAAACACTGAATATCTGAAACATAATGAGGGCAATTGTCAGTGTGTTCAGCAACCATAAAAAAAAAAGGGTAAAATAAAGGAATTCTTCAGAACAAAAATACTCTTTTTAATATTTGTTCCTTTAGACGCAGGTGGCATGCCCTTTCATTTCTAAACATGGAATCATGCATGTTTTATTTTGCTTTGGGAATCTCTGCTATGTTTAATTTAAAGAAAGTAATTTTGTTGGAATTAGTATGATTGACAGATAGCCAAGAAACTATATATGGACCCACTCTCTGAGGAGAGAGGTAGTGTGAAACAGGATGACAGAAAGACAGATAAAATAAAGTCAAATAATTTGTAACTACATATAAAACATGTAATTTTGATGTTGCTCTGTCTGTTGCTATTTGATTTGCAAAATATAGGCAGTATTAAACATAATCATAGAATAATCATTGGCATAGATTGGAAGGGGCCTGAAAGTAAATCTCGTTCCTACCCCTGATAGTTGATATTCCAGTACACAAAATAACTGTCATACTTGGTGAAATTTTGCATTTAAGTGTCACAATACAGGAAGAAGTTAGCACCATCCTAGTGGAGATGGATTGTTGTTCTATTTGCCCAGTTGACAAGGTTTTCATATAGTGAATGCATCTTTTAACATTGCACAGCCAAGATTATCATGTGGAGTTCAGCACAATGTTAGGGTGATGTGTTTTCCTGTCAAATAGGTGCAGCTCCCTGAAAATCAAGGTGTTTCTCAGAATTATCACGGAAGGAATGTTAATTGAAGTAGGTTATAGTGCTAGAAACTAGGACCAGGTGTTTTTTTTTTGTTTTTTTCTTTTTTTTGCCTGTTTTACAGTGTTTCCATAGGTCAGTTTGTTTGGTCTCTTCCTTATACAAATGTTTGCATATTTATTGAGAAAGAGTAAGGAAGACTGATTTGACAAAATAAAGGTTGTGGCACTCAAATGAGAATCCAACCTCAGATCCATTCACTGAATTAAACAGAGAAAGATGAGCTGTTCCTTCAATATTAAGTACATCTTAATAGTTGTGATATATAAAGCAATATTTCAGCTATTGTATTACAGAGCAGTTCCTATTACACTTTTCTATGAGGAAGGCTATATCTAAATAACATAACAATAAAGTAAGAATGAAATCATATCAAGTATTCTGAAATTTGAAGTAATTCAAAGTGTTTGGGTTTTTTTGTTTGTTTGTTTGTGGGTTTTTTTGTTTGTTTTTGTTTTGTTTTTGTTTTTTCCCAAAACCTATTTGAATAATATTATAATTCTGATCTTTAAACATTATTCACAGGTAGTTTGTTTTGAAAAAGTCTAATTCTTCTTTAGAGAAGTGAAGAAGTGTTTTTTTTTTCAAAACTCATTATGACAAGGAATGTACATTCATCTCTGATCAGTAACACTTGAGAATAAAGCTTCCATTTTGCATACCATTTAGATCACACTCAGAGAAGGAGATAGTGATATATCTATATTCTTGTTGCAGAAATTTCCTTGGAGGATAATCAACCTCACAATAACCTCTCTTGCCCAAGAAAGTCATTTTAGGCAAGATCTATTACACAGCTCTCAATGCCTGACATTTATGCATATAACCAGACTTGTGACAGTCAGTAGTGCATTGAGCTATGCTTTGGAAAAGAAGACAAATTTCATGGATATCATTTCTGAAGAAGGCTCTGCTAGTTCCTTCGGACTATTGTTTTGGGGGTTTCTGTTTTCTGATTATAGTACTTTTTATTATTATTTTATTGTTTTGTAAGCTCTATGGGATTTGTTTTCACTGCTGCTGGATCCTCAACCAGTTGAATGGTAATGATGGTAATTTTATATTGACTATAGTAAACCTATAGTGAAGTACTGAGAAGTGAATCATCTTTTTTTTTTGCTTTAACTCTGTAATGTGGTGTAAATAAAAATCTGAACAGAGAGAAAATATGGAACATGAAGGAAAAATGTGGAAGGAAAAGTAGATCTCAGAAACAGACGGATACAATATTATTTGCATGCATTTACATGTTACATGTACATTTCCAAATTATGTTGTAAAAGAGAAAGGAAAACTCATCTGCTTTAAAAAGTGTCCATTTCTTTTCTCAAGAATGGAAAGATTTTTCCTTTTCTATTTTATTCCTCTCCAAGACAGCTATTGGCTATAATGGGAAGTCTTTCATTTTACTTGGAGATTACTTCACGCTGTAGAAATTCACGCTGCATTCTTAGCCAAACTACAACCTGTTTTTGACAGGTTTTTCTCTTTTTAATGATACACTAAGAAAAAGCTCAGACTCAGCCACTGCAGCTCTGTCATATGAAGTTCTCAAATTCTTCCAAAGCATGCAATAGGATATCCCAGAGATTGATTTTTTTTCTCCCAGTTATGACTTATGTTCTCCTCCAGATCTGGGTGACAGTGACTTAGTCCTAAGTAGAGAGTAATAGCACCTTTGTTCTTTTCCTATTTTCTCTACCCAAATCCTAGGTGACTATCCTACCCTAAACCTTTCTGGCCCAAAATAAAGCCCTTTTCTGGGTGTAGGCAGAGGTGTATGATAAATATGATGCACCGTCAACAGGTATTTTATATATATAGAGAGAGAGAAGAAATGTCTGTCGTCTTCATGCCAAAATCCTTCCTGTTCTTTCTTCTGGGAGATGTAAACTCTTGTGCAGCTGGAACTCAGAGCTTTTGGTTGATGCTGGCACAGAGGACTTTGCCTTATATTTTTTCCCTTGATGTGCATTCAATAGGAGCAGTTCTGGCTGTTGGGTAAATAGAAACTGAAAAGGGTGACTGACTGCACCGAGACAATTTAGAAGCTTCCCTTCTGTGGCTATTCCTCATCTGAGTGAATAGATACCTAAACCTTTAGAAAGGATTTTAAAAAAGCTAAGCATTTATTTCCCTTCTTTTTTTTTTTTTAATTTGTTTTACTAAACAGCTGCTAAAACAATCTCAATCCTTTATTTATATGTTTGATGTGAGAGACTAGTGGGTAAACTTTATTCTGTTGTATATATAGTCTGCTGTTTGCTTCAAACCATTTTTTTGAAATGAAGGCCATTTTCATCCTAGAGAAATACTGTTGTAAAGAACAACAGATATATTATTCTCTTGTTTGAATTCTTATTATCGGTAATATGTGCTGGTTTTTTTTTCAGTGACCAGGTATTTGAAATTGGAATACTGGATATTTTTGGATTTGAAGAATTTCAAAGGAATACTTTTGAACAGGTAAATAGCTTTGTTTTTCTGAATTCGTTGTAACTGTCAGTCATAAGATAAATTTTCTTTTTTTAGCCAGAACAAATGTTTGTATCAGAATATAAATTTCAAAGGTCAAAAACTTGATCATAAAATATTTTTTTCCTATCTGTATGTATAGGTCTGAATTAAAACCCAGGCTTTATTGAGTTTCAGAGTTATTCATCGTTTTAAAAGAATCTGGTAAACATATATTATAATGATTTGAAAGAGGGGTAGTGTCAACACTGAAAGACAACCTGAGGAAAGTACTTAATGTTGTCTGTTTTCACGCTTTTGAAAGTAATCCTTCAGCTAGGTCAGTGAGTAGGAGGACAATAGACTGGATTGGGATAAAGACCAAAAGGTCTTCAGATGCCTTGGAGAAAAAAGAATGAAAATGCTTCATTTTTCTAAGCGCCATCACTGGCAGATTCATCTCTTCGTGACTTTTCAACATCAGACTTTTTAAAAAGTTGAATTACATCCATGGAAAATAAATTAAACTTAGCTCAATGAATGCCTAAAAATCCATTTAAAAATGAAACATTTTTTTTAAACTGAAAAACCGTTTGCTTACCTTTAACACTACTCTCTGAGCACTCTTGTCAAGTATATATTCCAGAAAATGCTAGTAACTGTACACAGCATGCCAAAAGAGATGTGTAAGTTTTTGTTCTGTTGTTCATTCATTCTGCAGAAGAAAATCAGAGCAGTAGGAAGAAAAGGACCTATTATTGTTTGAAATCAGAATTTGCCCCTTTATCTCAGTTAATCCATTGTTTTATGGCTCAACTTTCTCATGATATGGATGTCATCATGCCACATTAGTTCAGTATGTGTAGCATATTTTATGTAGACATAGTTTCAAAAGTCTGAAAGCACAAAAAGGTGAGCTTACTTTTGTCTTCAAAATAACATTTAAGAATACAACAACATTTAAGAATACAGTAACATATTTCCAGCTCCCCTCTCACAAAACTGTTTTTGCTATTACAGTTCTGCCTTGCTTGAAAGCTTTACTGGCCTAAAGTTGATCGCCAATATCCATAGCCATTTACTCAGTGAGAATATTAGCTCTGGGGGAAAATACAAAATAAAAAGTAGAAAACATTTTGATGGACCAAGGATATGTCCACACTCAAAACTAATCCCATAAAACCAGATGATTAACAAGGATAAAATATTCTAGATATTTAAAAAAAATCTCAAAATAGAGTAGTGCACTTAGACACTGATGGTTGGTTGGTTGTTTTTTTTTTTCCACTGACTCTTTTCTGCATTGTTTTTTGTCATGAAATATGTATAACGTCTGTGACTGATATCACAAAAAATACCATGAATTCTGCTTTTAAAGATATTTTTCTGTCCAGTGACTGCGGAGGATACTTGAGGTTAGCCCAACAGGAAAATGAGTAAAAGTAGTTTTAGTATTTTTTCATAGTAAACATGTTAATTTCAAAGTCAGCTTTAAATTATTATTGTATTTTTTAATAAATAAGTATGTATCAGGAGATGCTGACTGTCTCCCCACTTGGACTGAGTGGGTTTTGTTGAGTAATATTGAGTAATAGTGTGGGTCATTTCATCAGAAACTGGTGAATTGCATTCCTTAAAAGACAGAATGGTGGTGAGGGAATTACAAAGTTCATTTTCATATCAACTCTGTAATGTGGTTAACACATCAGATTCCTGAAGCGATAGGTTGCAGTATTGGCAAACAGAAGCAGATTGTATCTCCACATGGCGCAATGTAATCACGCGGACACATATACCCCAAGCTGCCTGCACACAGGAGCTATGCAGCAGTCTAGGCTAGCTCAGTATCCTGCCTGGGCTCGTTAACTCTGTTGATAAACAGGCTTGCAGCCCAGATATGGTCCTCATGCAAAGCATTGCATCATGTCTACAAACACATTCAGTGTCAAGGCCTTTGATTGCGGAACGTTAACAGTAAATGGGCCTACCAGCTGAACAGTGAAGGAGGTGTAAGAATTCCTTTTTCATTTCATTTAGATTAACATATTTTCAAATGGCACTGCAAAAGTAATTTGGCAGAAATTAACCTTTGATTTCAAATTAGTGTAAGACAAGGCATTCTGTTTGTCTGCTTTCTTGAAAAAATATTACAACTACTTTCATGAAAGAATAAAAACCCCTGATTGCTGCAGTCTGGGGATGTTCCAAGCAGATGTGTAAATCTTTCTGGTGATTCAAATCAAGTCAGTTGGTAGAGATTCTAATAGAAAATATGAAATAAGCCAACAAAGAGTCACAAGAATGATGAAGGGACTGGAGCACCTCTCCTGTGATGAGTAAGAGATCTGGGACTGCTCAGCCTGGAGAGGGCTCAGGAGGATCTCATCGTTGTATACAAATACCTAAACAGAGAGTGCAAAGAGATTGGAGCCAGGCTCCTCTCAATGGTGCCCAGTGCCAAGACAAAAGGCCATGTGCACAAACCAGAACACAGGAAGCTTCTTCTAAAGCCCAGGAAGCTCTTCTGTGCTGTGTAGGTGATGGAGCCCTGACACAGGTTGACCAAATAGGTGATGAGGTCTCCTCCTTGGAGACACTGAAAACCATCTGGAAGTGATCCTGGACAACCTGTTCTAGGTGGCCTTTGCTGAACAGGAAGGTTGGACCAGGTCACCTCCAAAGGTCCCTTTCATTCTGTGATTCTTTGGTCAGATGAGCTCTGCAAAAAATAGCAGTGTCAGTTTTCAGTGTTTTCTTAGGATCCTTGTTTGAGAGGAACAGTATTTGTGTACTGTTTAATTTGCTCTTCTCTAAAAGTAGAAAATGTCTACTGCTCTTCTGATAATGTTTAAAGCTAGGTTAGATCTTATCCATGGTCTACACCCTTTTCTTTCTGAGTTTATTATGTCAGAAGAATGAGATGGTAGAGTAGTAAGAGTAGTACTTCTTTCCCATGTGTAAATTCAGAGTAGTCAAGGTCTGTAGTTGTGGAAGATTATTAAAAAAACAATAATGCAGTTATAAGTAAAATGGGCTCTAGTAGAGTCTTCTCTGTTTGTCTAAGTCAAGTAATAAACTGAAAAAATATTTAGCTCTTGCTAAGTAATGTATTCAGCTCTTGCATGGTCTTTTGCCACTGTAGACCTCTTACGGTTTGCAGAGTAAAGTATATACTGTAACCTTCTTTTCATAGGAAATTTAAGTGAGTTATCTGAGTCAGGACTGAAACAGTCCAGTGTCTCTTAACTCTCATTCAACTCTATGCCTATTAAAGTGTGTGCAGCAGTGGAGAAGCATGGCTCCTGTGGCAGCACGGTGCTGCATTTCTCTTACTACTGCGGTCAGCTGGCTTCTAGAGCAGAGTTCATTGCCTGCTCCACTCAAGACTTCACTTCAAGTCACTACAGTAAAGCAAAAGGGCTTGTATAACCCAGCTGTGTTCACAGGATTTTTTGCCTGCACTTATTATTAGGTTTAGTAAGTCTTTTTAATTATTTCTTAACTTTGCTGATACTTCATTTGATTTTGTTATGTCAGCTTCTCTAGCCCAAAACAGTCATAATGAAATATTTTTTAAAATAAATTACTTTTCCATAAGCCTTTTTCTAGCTATCTAAATGTAAGTTCGTGTTGCCTATTTCAGAGATAGATAGACATGAATAGGTAAAAGTTATATGAATTAACTTTCCTACAGTCATTACAGTCTCAGTGATAGCAGATGGGAGGTCAGTACAAAAGTGTCTGCATTCAGGCAATCTGAAGGGCATTCAAGTAGTTAATTTTACGCAGAAAAATAAATCTTCTTTGGTTGTACCTCTCCTGAGTAATGGTCCAGCCAGCCTCCAAGCACAGGAAGGTTTTAACATCCCTATCAGAGAACAGCGAGAGCCACCTGCCATGTTGGTACCTGGAAACTAGGAAACTACACCCAAGGTTTGGTCATGGTAGCAGAGTTGGGGCTAGTAACTGGGCCCATCAGTGGCAGCAAGGCAACCTTTGCCATATTTGATGACAAGAGGCATTGTTGGTAATGCTGAGTAACTCTGTAAAGTTAAGCAAATGTACAATGCTTAGAAATACTCCCACAACATCTATTTTAGGTAAAAAATAATTACTACTATATTTACATCCAGTTTGCACGGGTGAAATTAAGTACATGTGGTTTTCTCAGTTTTTCATATCTTTGGACAGAAAACATGTCATTGTTTTACAAAATTCATATGACAGACCAAAAGAAGATAGGTTAGCAAAGGTAGCGCTCATTTTCATCAAATTTCTCTATTTCAGATGCTTTAATTGTTACAGCAACCTGTGTCAAGCATTTAAATTAAAACCTTCAGTTTATCACCTTTTATTCCAGTGGGATTTATAAAACACTGAAGTGGGGAAATATATGATGAGTGTTTTGCTTTTCAGCAGCCATTGGCTCTTCTCCTGGTGCTCATTTTGCAGAGCTGTGGCTTGCAACCACTGCGAGGTAGAGCAGTGAGTTTATAAGTTTATGAGGATTTTGCCAGCTTCTCTTAGGGTAAATTTAATTAATGGTAAAATTAAATGGTTCTCTAAAGATCTCATTTGTGAATATAGATATACACAGTTTGTGTCGTGTCAAAGCTTTACATATACTGTGAAGTATAAGAGTATAATGTTATGTATACTTTGTAAAATAGTCTTCTGAAGAGATTTTGAAACTAGAATTTGAATTTGGAAAGCAAGCAGCAAGCATATATTTGCCTGACACAAAGTTTTAAAAGCTGTCTCTTTCCATAAAATAATTAAATAATACAAGTCAATTTATATTTTCACTGTTAACAAAATAAGACAAAAATCCTGCTTTAAAAAAAAATGGTTTTATTTGAAGCTGTCTTTTGTGTGCACTTTAATGAATTGGTAAAGACAATTAGTAACAGACACTTGGTTACAAAACATGTTTCTTCTTACAGTTACTGACAGTAGCCTACTTCATTGTAGAACAAGTGCAAGGTGGCTATTCTAGCATGAGGGGTTGATGGAAAATTCAGGCAGCTACTATTCTCTATTCTTTTATCATTTTCTTTTCCCTTACCTGATTTTTAAGCCTGTACATTTATGCCCAATCTAAATAGTTCATAGTTTTTAACATCACTTGCTGGTGGAATTGCTTTTATACAGTTTGTTTGTGGAAGATGCAGTTTATGGCCAAAAGACATATGTGACTGGTTTAATGTGAAAAGAGACTTTTTGCATTCATTCCTTGCATGACTCCTCATATGAAGTGTCTTCCAACCTTCTAAGAGTTTCTGTTTTCTTAATTTCATAGTGATAGTTAATACACCATTGGAGGAGATGTTGGAATTTCCCACTAGAATTTCTGTAATAAAATAGTTTAAAATTTATTCAACAAAGTTATTAAACTTTGTTGAAGATTATGAACTTTTAATAAAGTACAAAAAGAATAAGCTGATTCAAGCCTCACCTGTTTGTAATTGGAAAAAAGTTTGTATTAAACTATTTATTTTAGAAAAGCGTCACTACAACTCTTAAAAGGCAATCAAAGAAAATATTTGAGAGTTTTTTATATTATTTATCTCCACAGACTTTGAACTTTTCTATTGAAGACTGTCTTCTTGCCAATTTTCCCTTACAGTATCAATAAATTTGAGTCATCTAGTAAAATATTCCTAGGTGTTTTATATGATCTATTTGAACAAGATCCAATGAGTTCTTCCAGTGATCTTCTATGTGGAAGCAGGGTTTGAACATATTTGCTAATAATAAAACAACTACATAATCAGGATCTTAAGCAAATCTGCAGATATTTTTTTCAAAAAGCACAATGCATCTATGTATTCTCTCTGAATATTCACAGCAGAAGAATATTGAGCGTATACAGTTTATACTTAAAGTTGCTCTACTTCAATCAATGGAATTAGAATAAATTTGCACTGTTTGGTAGGGGTCGTATCTGATAATTCTTATGAGGAATTCACAATAATCTATGCAGACAGAAAACTGTTTATTCCCAATTTAATACTAATAGCTGTTAAAATGTAAATTTCCCTAGGGTCTTCCTAATCTGTGGTCTACAGAGAGATAATATGTTGTGAAATGATGTTTCATCAAATTTAATATTAGATGTGCAGTAAACTCTACACCAATTAATTATCCAGTAGACTTCTAATCCTCATGTTTTCTTTGTTTTGCAATAGCTGTGTGTCAATATGACCAATGAGAAGATACACCAGTATATCAATGAAGTGCTTTTCCTACAAGAGCAAACAGAATGCGTACAAGAAGGAGTTACCATAGAAACTGTGTATTCTCCTGGAAACCATACTGCAGTATTGGATTTTTTCTTTCAGGTAGTCTTCAGATCCACTTTTTATCATGTGTATTTATATACGTATTGCACATTTCAGAATAATATGATTTGCTGTATTTTTCTGATTTATGAATCTACTGAAAAAGTTACAGGCCCAAGGAAACCACAGAGAGTCATTCTAGCTGCTGTTAAAACCTGAGCGGTAACAGCTTTGTTACAATCTAGGGTTGAAGAAGATGTAACAGAAAGTCATTGCCCACATGGATTCACGTGTAGCATCTGTGTATCATGCCATGTCCTGGATGCAGCTATAGTAGTGATCAGTCTCTGTTGTAAATTTGGCAGTTTCTTTGTCCCTGGAGCTAATTTCTGCAGTAAAATTTATAACAAAAACATAGCCTAATCACTTTCCTAAAAGATGAGCAGTAATTTTAATTTTTGGCAAATAAAACATTATTCCATACGTTTATTGCAGTTTTCTTTTGGAAACTTAACAGAATATTTGTATTATTTTTTCCCTTTTCTTTCCATAAGATGTGTTACAGTTTCTCCTGCTAAATTACAAGGTACAACACAAGCAACAACTGGAATTCTGCTGCATAAAATCAGAAAAGTTTCCTTTTCATTTCAGAAACCATCAGGCTTTTTGTCAATGCTAGATGAAGAAAGCCAATCTAATTGGTCAGTGGAACAGAGTCTTTCTAAACGGGTTCAGTCTTACCTGGATGCATCAGATACAAATACAGTGTATTCCTCCACAAAAGATGGAAATGGCAACCTTGCACCAAGAGAACAGGGCTCTACCTTCACTGTTATGCATTATGCTGGCAGGGTAAGTTCTTTGAATGATTGGTTACACACAGTTCATGAAAAAGAGTAAATTCTGCAAGGCTGTCCAACATCTGGTTGTAAATAACAATTCACTTTCTAATGATGAATTTTCAGATGACAGCTTAGCATCAATGCAGTACATGTATAGAATCACTAAACACCGCTATGGTGTTTTCTAGTAGTGTTACAGAATACGTAGATGCTGAACTGGACTTTTTTAGCAGGATTGTGTGTACATAATTCCAACTCCTAAATTGTATCTTCACTGCTTATGAGGAAGAGGGAAGATTGTGATATCTTGGCATAAATGTTTAATGCCCTATTAGTTGGCTTTTACTTTGCTTTCTGAAGTTATTTCAGAACAGTATAGGTTCCCTGTAGATTGTGTGCTGTGTTTATAGGTACCATATAGGATACAAGTATGATTCTGCTCTAAGAAAAAAAAATGCTTTTTTTTTTGTTGGTAATCAAAATTAAAATATCTTTTTTTCTCTCTCTCTTTTTTTTTTTCTGTTGAAATCTCAGAATATGCCGTGTCTCTAAATCTGGCTGTGAAACAGGATGAATGTTTTTCAGTGTTCGTGGCAAAAGCACAGTCTGTTTTGTTAGATAGGCCTCTTACCCTTTTCTTTCCAATACACTCACATTTTCACATTCCTTCCACAATGGCCTGCAGCCAAAATCAAGCAAAATAGTTACATTTAAGTGCATAGTGATTTTTTTTCTTATAATCTGACAGATTGGCCCTTAGTGTGATCTGCTGCCACTTCTCTCTGTTCAGTGTATACTATTTGAAATGAGCCAATGAGGTGGTAGGGCCATAATAAATTGGGGTTCTTGGTTATCTCTTTTCAAAAATTTCTGCTTTAATCGGGTGAGAATGTAAACTGAAAGTTGCAGGAATCAGTCTCTACATCTGAAAAAACTGTTCTGTGTCCTTCCATACTTTCCAGGTCTTAAGCAGTGATTTCATGAGCTGTTTCTTCACTGATGGAATCCCGTAAAAGCTTTGTGCCTGGTAGATTGAATTTGTGTTCAGCTGCTGTACCTAGGATCTACAACACTGTGATCAAATGCACTGTATTGTTCATAAATATGAATGTACTTGTTATTGGTTGATGACTTTACATGTTAGGTGACTTGAAAAACCTAAGAACTCAGGAAAACCTGCAGAACCTGGCTTTTTAGTTACACAGTGGTGCTGTGTGACCTCTAAGTAATCACTTTGGAAGCCACGTGGACACTGCAGGTACTTCAGCTTAACCAGACAACTGACACCTGAATGGTCCCTTAGCAAGAGATAGAAAAGTTGAGTTCAGTGAGCAAGAATCTGGGCGATTATAATAAAGTCTTTTGATTAGGAATGCATATTACAATGCTAAAACAAATGTAACAGCTTTGCTGCTTTTTATGTGAAAGGTAATTAGAGCAACCTTTTTTTTATCTGATTTTCCACATAGCGAATGCTGGGAGTTTTTCTAGCGTGCTGCTAAAATATCAGTTTAGGTTCAGAAGGGAGCTCTTTGTTCTTGCAAGGATAAGAACAGAAGAAAAATAGCTCTCATCTGTGTTGCTAAAGGTATTCCACTGGATGACACTTTCTTCTTTGACAGCTATTTCAGGTGGAACAGATTTATGCTAGTGAATGCTCAGTTGACTATTGGCAGGGAGTACTCTTTGGGAGATAAGTTCAAGACTTGCCTCCAAAAAAAGACTTGCTGGCTCTGTCATATCTCTAAAAAACATTATGTCCCCTCAGCTGTCCAGAGAGATGAGAAATTGGGCTCTGCATGCTTAGGCTTCTTTGACCAAGTTTGTCTTTTGCAGCAATATATAGAAATATATACAGAAAGGCATATTCTGTATCTCTCACTTGGCAAATTTGTTCCTGGCCAATGATATAACCGTGGTCATTATGGAAAGGATAAAGAGTATTTGGGCAGTACTTAAATTCTTAACCTAAATACCCTGAATAGCTCCCTGGAGGCTCTACTTTCATCATGAGGCCTTCTACTTAGGCCCAAATTATTTGCCAGAGGTAAGTGGTTTGAATAGGTCTGCTACTGGGAAAGAGTTATATAACTGTGCAATGAATGTTTTCTGAAATTTATTAGCACTTAAAATGATAGAGAGAAGAGCTAACAGAGGGAACCAGATGTCTAAATTCCTTTATAAATCTGTTCTGTAGTTTTAGGTAAATATATTTCCATGAAGTTTTGTTGTGATTATCCAGATTTGTCAAGGCAGTATAAAAAGCTTCCATGCACCAGAGAACTGATAAGAAAGCAGCAGCAAGGCAGCTTTATTAATATCACAATCACAGCAATAAGCACATTTCTTAAAAATGGAAGAAGTTTGTCTTATTCTCTAAAGAAGGACGTTTGTTAACATTGAAGTTTCAGGTGCCTGGTTCTAAAACTTAAACTGTGAGTGGTATGGAGAACTCTTTTCATTAATGTGTATTTTATCTTTGCATAGTTGTTTACATTTTTTTCTTTTATTACATAGACTCTTGGTTTGACCTTTTCTTATAATAGTAATGACATTTGATCTAAAATTATGAATAAATAGATGGCTCTCCAAGTAATATAAATTCACACATTCTTTTGAAGTCAGTGGAGATCCTTTGGTTTACATTGGCCTAGTAACTATGCCAGACTGTCAGGTTGTACTTTGCAACCATATGGCAGTAAAATGCTCATGTCCCTTGCCAAAAGAGAAGAGTTCCTGTGCAAGTGCTTAGCAGCCTGTACTTTAATAGTGAGTGAGCAAGATCTTTAAAGACACTTGTACTACTTTTCCTATGTAATGGAACTCTTACTGAGCTATCATTGGTTGAAATTTCCTAGGATTTGATAGGAATTTACATAAAATCTGATGATAGCACTCTAATACTAAATAATTACTTACATGGATTTTTTTCCTATCTGATGAGTACATCTTCCTAAGTTGACGAAAATACTGAATTTTAAAAATCAAGTTTTTAAAACTTCTGATGCTTTTCTTGAGATTGTACTATTATTATGTCTTGTACGTATGTGGTAGAAGTTATTTGTGACTTATGTTTAATGAAATTAATTAATAAATCAGACTTTAAATACATCAAGTTTTATTGGCACTTAAAAAGAAGAATTTAATATATTAAGTGACAGTATAATTTGACATGTTTTAGTAGTCATTTTTAGTAGTCTGATATCAATTGAATGAGTTAAAAACAAGTTTGGATGAAGCAGTCTTTCTCTGTATCGTTACCTTTGGAAATCACCAAATTCAAAACCGGGAAGCTGATTTGATTCACTCTAACAGCAATTCTTCCTCTGATTGTAATGCCTTTAACTTGGTAAAGCTTCTCATTATTTACATGAGTATAGCTGAAAGATTAATCAGACCCAGAGGGTAGAAAAAGAATTACCAGTTAACCATAGCAGGTAGTCGAAATTCTTCACTTCTAATCTTAATCATTTGTTTTCAAATGGTGGCTCTAGGTTGCTGTTTGTGGAAGTAACAGTGAATGCACGCTTTATCTTCAACAGAAGGTGAGGGCAGACAGCCTGATTTCCCTAGGTAACAAAAATTTTATCTGCTGTGTAGTTCACAGTCAATGTAAAACTGTCATCTGCAGCAAAAGTTAATGTTCCAAGTTGGAACATTAGGCTCCTTGTCCTCATGTATGCAGTTATAAGTCCAGAAAGAACTGGGTTTTGATGTATTAACTCAGCTACCATTAGAGTAGCTATTTAAGCAAACTCACACATGCAGTTATATTGGAAAAAGCAGCAATTAGAAGTGCTGCCTTACTGAAGTGACTGGCCATTTTACATTTAATTTAGATGACAGACAGCCTTTTGTGAACAAAACTGGTATCTTTAGCCTTACATTACAAGGAAATTATGACTGACACAGATGTCTCTGTGCAGTCTTGAAGACCTCTAACGTTGATATCTCAATATTTTATCTCAGATAGTTATAGGAAACTTGTCTTTCTTTTCCATTATCAAGTCTTTTTGATAGATTATAGTTATGCATTGTGAAGTATCACCTGTTCCCTTATGTTTTATGCTCAGTAGCCTTTCCAAGGACTGCACATACCATACTGTTGTTCCAAGCCTAATTAGCCTTACATTATTTTAGAACAGGCAGTACTAAGAAAAGAAGAGATAATGGACTGGAAAGGCACAGAATCAAAATGAATCCAGGAAGAAGTATGGGGGAAAGAGGCCCTGAGTAATGTATAAGGGAAAACAGCACCAAAGAATTTTGAATCCAAGCTTGATTTTCTAGAGAAACAGTACTTTAAGAAAATCTCTGTGTATGGTGCCATTTGGAGAGACCTTAGTTGTTTTTTTTGTATGCTCTTGACTGCTTTGGAATGGAAAAAGTGAAATAAAAAAGGAAAACAGCATGCACGAGTAAGCTTCTGCACACAGAAGAGATCAATGCATAAGTGAGATTTTTCAGTGAAAGCCAAGAGAGAATGCTGTATTACACAGATGTGACAGAACCATCCTGTGGAAGGAAGCAAACAAATCTTTCTTCATTGCTCTTGAATTTTACTCTTATGCCTGCACAACACTGAATCTGCCTTTATCCACAGAAGCACTATGATACCATAGTTAACTCCATGATGACATGCTTAGCAAAGGCTGCTGAGAATAATTGTATTTGATAATATCAAGTATTTTACTTTGTCTCCTAGTTTTAATTTTGCAGCTGAACAGAATTCTACGATGCCTTGATGTATTGCAAGTCTCTTCTAAGATCCATTTAATGTCTTGGTATCTGAGTGCTCTAAGACAAATGCTTATCTGCTCAGTTCAGGCAGAAAGGAGAAAAGAATGATTTAGGTTTTATAAGACTAAAAATAATTCTAGTGGAAGCCTTTATCTGGAAGTTGTTATACACATTGCCCTGAACACTGGCAGTCTGATCTCCTCTGGAAAAAATCTGCTTGTACAGGTTATTGCTTTGTTTCTGCTGCCTGGTGTAAATGTAGGTATTCCCAGCTGCTTCTAGCCAGGCCTGACTCCCTGGAGGAAATAGGTGTTTCGTGGGTGTGATTGATAAACACATTTAGCTACTAGCTGAAACAACTACAAAAGTGTAATACTGAATTTCTAGATATTTTTCTTGATAACATTAATATTTACGCTGTGGGCTCTCATGTATTATAGAGCTTGACATGAATATGCCTCCAAAATCTCAACCTTACTGATAGTTATGAGTTTTGAAGAATAACATTTCATCACTATTGTTGTTGTTGTTAATATTATTACTTTGAGGGAAGAATGAATGCTAATAAGTAAACCAGAAATCTATTATCTTAGCACAATTCCAGGAGACACAGCTTTACCTGTAGTGACATTTAACATAGCATTGTATGAGGTAATGAGCAATTTCATTGTTCTTATAATCTGAATAATGTGTCATAGTTTAAGCTTTATGCAGTTTAAATTTATACTTGCATCAACAAATCTGGTAGGCCTCTTGTCACTGTTTCCTTGCTGCTGCTTTGACTTTTAGTACTGTAATAAATTGTTCAGAGCAAAAGACCAACTTCTTTGCTCTATAAAGCAGTGCACATAATGTTCTTTAAGTGCAGATCAATGTCTGTGCCATTTCTCAGCAATGCACATTTCAAAAATACCTCTCAGCTGTCAGCTCACCTTCACCAATGCAGTTGTCTCCAAAATGCCTTATATATCCCAGGCAGACTCAGAAACTGAACCTCTAAATCAAAAAACAAAAGGAGATGGATTAATCAATAAGGATGCTTTCATTTTCTCTATTTTTTTCCCCAGGCTGAATCCCCAGACATAACAATCAAATCAGTCTCGTCTAAGCTATACCAAAGCCTATAAAGGTTATTTGACAAAGATTCTCTTTTTCACACAAACAAGATAGTTGTACATTTTCCTCTTTTTTACCTTCTTGCTTTCTCACTTTCTTTCCTTAAGTAGATTTGATTTTGGGCATTCATTTGCAGGCTTGCCTTATGGAAAGAATAATAAAACATCCCTTTGGTTTCTAAATATCTGCTGGTTTTAATACTATATTATTTTTAACTGAATGTTAGAATAAGACTTTACAGAATGCTTAAAAAGTATTTACACTACTCATTCCTTAACAAGACTTGTCTGGGGAGAGTAAGAAGCCCAGTGATCCTTAGAAAAATGGTATATTCAAGTTATTAAATACTATCAGAAGCATTTAAGTACTGTCAGAAAAGTAGCAACTACAGGTGATCCTTTAGTTCACTGAAATATACGTTATTCTAAAGAATATTTATATAAACATTATCTTCTTATAATGACTCAAAAAACTGTGATTTCATTATTAAAAATAGTAATATTTTTTTTTAATTGTGGATGCAGCCAAATGAACATAATATTCTAGGTAGCATCTTCCTAGCTTTTAAAGTCTTCCATTAACCATGAATATTTTTGGCTTATTACAAGATATGAAAGCAAAAAATAACTGAAGGAGTTGATGAAGAGTATTTGTAAAGGTGGCTTTATTGATAACGTATTTTGGAAAATGCAGTAAACAAATAAAACTCTCGTCAAAGTCAAGTGATACAATTGGGGATACTTCATCTCAGAAGTCAGATTTCTCAGGGGAGATATAAAATTACATGGCACGAGGATAACTAAAGTGAAGAAGTGAGAGCATGTTAGACAGTAAAAGGGCCATACAGTTCTCTGTGAACCTTCGGTATGCAGGCCTTCTGTCTTCTGGCTGTTGGCTTTTTATCTCTTATTCTGATTTGCTTTTTCTCACATTAAAACCAGGCACACAGATTTAAATGACCTGAAAACAGGTTTGTAACAAGCAGAATGAAATGATTTTTTGTTTGTTTGTTTTATTTTTTTGCAAAGCAAGTTACCAGTGGAACTCCTTTCCTTGGAGCATTGGGAGTGCCAAAAATATTAATGAGCTCAGAGAGGAAATATCTGTCAAGAGGTATTAACCCAAAGATGAGATACATCTTACAGAGCCAGAGCTCCATAATGGACAGAGGGGAACTTAAGGGAGGCAAAGTGGAAGTATTACTCACTATTTTCCCCTGAAAGTCCACGACTAAATGATTTTTGGACCTGCCCCACCACCTATAGGCTTATGTTAAGCTCTCTTCCTTTCTGATCTTAGGTAGGGAAGCAAATCCAGTCCCTTTCTTTTTTTAACGTTTTACTGAAACAAAACAACATGGAACTGTGCACTATTTATAATAAAAACAACTGGTTCAGATATTATTTAATATTTATTATTTAGATCTTGTTACCTTTGGTTTCCTTTGGTCTACTCTGAAATGTTCATCATATAGAGCAAAACAGAACAAACAGTTATAGTAAATGGAAGTGGGAATAAGAGGTATGTTTTATAATAGCAGAACCACGAGCTAAGCTAATGCACAATTCCTACCAGAATCTTGTAATGTTTGTTTGGGATTTTTCTCTTCAAAATAGCTATACAGTGGACTTGAGTGCTAATTAGTGCTGAGTTTTGGCTGAGTTTACTTTAGAAAGCCACTGGGAAAAAAGCAGGGAAAATACACATGCTTTAGGCAGAGTACCTCTGTAGATTGGTATCTCAGAGGGGGCCAGAATAATACTAACAAAACAGGCATCATAGAGAGGCCTTCTTTTTCTCTCTGTGTAACTAACAAATACTGAGTGCCATTTCATTAAGTCACTTTTCATGTCCTTAGGCAGTGAATTAATTTACCAATGTACTATGGGAAAAGTTTCAGAGACTTAGCAATGTATTCATAAAAAGGAATCCTGTGAACATTTATGCATTTTATATGTTATGAGAGATGTCTTATGAATATAGTTCTAGAAGTTGGTGATGTATTATACTACTACCAGTACTGAACCGTCTCCATTTCAGGGTAGACATTTAATCATAATGTATTATCTCCCATTGCTATACTTACCTACTCTTCCCATCAATAGTAATCCTCTTCTTCTAATTTAGTCAAAGCCTAAGACACTCAATTAGGAACTGGCATTATGAATTTGTCAAATAAGTTCTGTTAATTACCTTTTATAGACCAATATGGGAGAACATTAAGTACACTGAAAACATTTAATAATCTACTTAAATTATTCTAATAGTTTACTATGTTGTATGTTCTTATGAGATGCAGTTAAAATATTATGTATTATTGCAACTGTCATGGAAATTAATGTAATCTATTGTTATACTTTTTCCATGGGAGATGCTGTACTAATTACATCATCTAAGTATAATGGATTATACATCATATAATCTTTTTCATGAGTAAGATAGTATTACATAATTGTCAAATGACCCAATGGAAAAGAAAATTAATGATCTGATTAGTGTTACTTATCTTTATTATAAATTTATAGCTTTATTAAATATACAGGGATAAAAACTCCCCAAGTACCTAAGGGACATAGATTCAGTAAGAAATTTAAAACAGATTTTAGGTAAAAGCATGGTTCCGAGGTAAAGAAAAACAAACCATTTTAAGAAGTTCCCATCAAGTATCTATCTACTCCTGGTGATACTAAAGACAATGTTTTTTCTTTTTTTTTTCCTGTTTAAAATTCTCTTCGAATACTACTATTGTGCAAACCACAGTTTGATTCTAAACCCTGTAAACTAACTAGCTGCCATCACCATTAAAAGATACCAAATACCCATCTATTTTCCAGAAATAAGCTTTCTGTAAAATTTCCCTTCCATTCAAAAAGTCATAAAGTAGTACTTACTCTTCATGCAGTAGCCCAATGGTAAAAGCTTTCATCTGAGGAACAGGAAGCGCTGGTTTAGCTTCTGTCTTAGCCTGAACCTAAGGGGACACAAATAAGGCTCCATGATGGGGGTGATCTTAGAGTTCTGGGAGATCAGAAGGAAAATCTTCCCGGAGTTAAAGCTATGTGTGGATACAGCACAGAATTCTAAATTAAGAGAATATGATCCAGAAGAAATTTAGAGATTTAATTATTATTACATGTCTCAACATAAAGGGAAGAAGCAGTTTCTCTTAGTGCTGAACAGCCTGTCCTCTTAGGCCACCGTAAGTGCTTTGTGAGGTAAGAAATTTTAGTTCCCACCTCAGTCAGCAGAAGGAAATGCAGCAGAGGTACTGAAATTCACTCTGTGGGTTTAGCAAAACTGGCTTAGTGTGCATTTGTCTGACACTTGGGCTGATTCTTGTTCTCAGTAAGGTAGCAGGCCTTAAAGACTCCAAGCTTTGTAGCTATGTTGCCTTGAATCTCACTTGTGAGTTGGGTGTTTCTGTCTTGTTTTCTGAAGAGTAGCATCTATGTTAGTAAACACAATTATCAACCACGCTAAATAAAGAAAGAAAACAAGAGGAAAAACTGACTAAAAATTGGTTGACTTGGAAGAGTGGTTGTAGGAAAGAGTGGTGAGCAGCCCAGTTCTGGGTGGCAGTAGACATCATTCTACAATGCCAAGTTCAATTCTAGGTGGAATTAGATACTTATTTCATTTCAACTAGTTCTAGAGCATTTCCCTTTCAAGGATCTTTTGATTTAGTCACTTACTTCTCTCACGTGCTGAACTTGAAGTATAGCAAGTCCAGTCCTTGATTCTTTTCTACAGACCAGTCAGATAAAGGCTGGGCATCATCATGGTTTCATAGTTTGTTGGTGGAATTTAGGTCTATTGAAAGATTGTAGCCATTAACCTCTGTGTTAAGTGTCCTCAGCTGCAGCTGGTGTCTTGCATATCAGGGCTGGCCATCTAATCTACACTCATAGTGGTTGGGAGTAAGCACTTGCTAGGATGGAATGCATCCCATTGAAAAATAGGGCAGATGAGTAATGGAATAAAATACCTTTTCCTGCGTATGTACATAAGTCATGTGTGCCTGAGTTGTACTCAACCATACTTACATAAGGTGAGATAAATTCCATCATTTGTATTTAGACTAGTTTTCAAAACAGAACATCGGTAGCACAGTTAATTTTTAGTTGTGCCAAAAACCTATTCAATATTGGTTGCCCTACTAGCCAAGATGTGAAACATAATCACAAATTATTGATATGAAAATTCTGTTTCACTATATTATTTTCATCATTGTATATTGTAAAATATTGATATTTTAAGCAAAATAAATTTAAATTTGGAAAGATGAGGGCAAAGAAATCTGATAATGGGGATACAAAAGTTTAATCTTGCGCTTCAGACTCAGTGACTGCATTTTGGTCTCAGTGCTACTTTTCTGTATAGTAGCAGCTGAGGTAGGCTCAGTATTAAAACAGGCACTTGGACATATTCAATTATTTTGGATGTACCTTCAGGAAGTCTGGCTGGAGCATTGGCGTTTGTTCACTTTGGAGTACCAAGCACATACATTATTTTATCCGCATTCAGATGACAGATGGAGAAACACTCCAACAGTCTGTTCTTGAAATTATGACATAAGTCTGCCGATGTCTTCCAACATTTTTATGTACATAGCTGTTAGAAGGGTAAATGGAATTTTTACATAACCTATAGACTGAACTTGCAGCCAGAAGCAGTATAAATGACTAGGGCTTGGTGTCAGTGTGAACCAGGATTCAGATTGCTCCACTAGTATCTGTTATGGTTGGTGTGAGCAAAACATGGTGGTCCAGGACTGATGCACTCATCCAACAGGGAAAGTAATGTTTATGTTACTCTTTTCTATGCACTTCTGATTCAGCCTTGCATTGTGAAAGTGTGTTGGAATCAGTCTGATGAAATTTCTATATACTTGCGGAGACACAATGTTCAGCAACCAGTTCTTCTGGTTAGCATTGTTATTAAGAAAGACACTACCTGGTGCCAGTCTTTAACTGTTGAATGGAAAAAGAAACACAGCTTCATTTCTACTGCTGTAATATTTTTAATAGGTGCGGTGATCATTACTAATGATGTCACACTATTTTATTATAGGTTACATACGAAATTGCTGGTGCAGTAGAAAAAAATAAAGATTCCCTTTCACAAAATCTCATATTTGTAATGAAAAGTAAGTAAATGGTTTTGTCGTTGCTGTTGTTAGAAATCAAGATGTTACAACTGGACTTTGATTTTCCTTTTTTAAGATAGTGCATACATATTTTTATTTCCAGTAAAACAAACAAATAAATAAATAAAAAGTCATCCTCATCTTCACTGCTTGAGTATGGTTTTTAAAAGCAGCATCACCTGGGTATTCTTGTTTTCCAGTGAATAGATATGAGTCTTCATTGAAATACAAAATTAAATACCTTTCCTTGTACATATTGTATTATTATGCCTAATAATAATGCATTTCCATTTATTATTTAATAATTCATAATTGGATAATTAAAAACCTAATTCATTTACTCTTTCTATGAAGAAAAACAAAACATTTTCCTTGGGGAGATTTCAATACACTGTGAGATGTTGTTTGTCTTTGTTCCAACTAGTACAGTCTTTCACTTAATATCTTTGATTTGTATTTATTTCAAAAGGAATAAAGATCTTTTGGAAGCAGTGTTTGTCTTCCAAATCAAACCTGCTGTTACAGTTTATTGGTTTTTTAGCAATTTTACTGTGAATCTAAACTAGTAAAATAATTGATGCTTGTTAAAGGCAGCTAGCATACATGAAGGATTAGAAGAGAAATGAAAGAATTAATCTTGACTATAATCCTATTGATTATAGTTTAAAATACATTCCTGTTCTTACTATTGGAATTTACATGATAATGTACCAAATAGCTTAAGAAGTTTTATCATCAATTTCCGGTGTATTCTATGGGAGAGAATTCTTCCATTCTCTCAGATTCCTTTTGCATCGTCGTTGCTATTTTGTGTAATAATCTATGCAGCTGTTAAAAGGGAGAAATGGAGAATTGGATTGCTTATAAAATATTTGATTTGCTGAGAGTGAGTATATATAATTAACAAGTCAAATAATAGTAAATATAATTAATGGAAAAATTCTTAAGGCAGAATATTTAAAAGGATCTAAGTGACTTAAGGGCTACATTCCTTCTTTTTGTGACTTAAGCTTTTCAAACTTAATGCTATTGATTGTCAGTGACATTTTTCCTTTCGTGTCAATTTCATAAGTTATGTAGATGTATAGCTTAAGTGCTTTCTTCTTTTGTTTTTCATTGAATTTTGTTTCCTTACTTAGCTAAAAACTTTTAAATACACTAACAATATCAAAGTCATTTTCATGTATATGTTCGAAGGTGGATCATGTATGTCCTGTACATGAACCAGGAGATAGTATTAACGTAGTTTTTATCTATTTTGACTTGAAGGGCATAATTTTAATGTCTTTCTTAATGCTTTCTATTAATTTGTCCGTATTTAAAAAATGGAATATGTCTACCAATTTTGGTGAAAGTATCTTTTTCATAACTTTGTTATTAGTGCTAAATCAGCAATAATAATCACAGAAAAGAAGAAACATCTATTATATTTAAACATCTAGTAAACATATATTTACTCTGCTGTTAAAGAGCAAACTGAAGATTTCTGCTTGATACACAAAACTTAATGACATTTTTAACAACCTTTATTTAATTTATCCTTTAACTAGAATTATTATAAAGTACCCTATCTATCTTAAGATTCACAGTTTTAGTTCAAAAACATCCCTTGAAAGTAATTTGTTCTGTACTAATTATCACACTGCATAAAAAATGTGTGGCATTATTCTTTTTTTAATATTTTAAGTGTGATTCTGATGTTAAGAATCATGAGCTTAGCTTACTATAGTTCTGTCCTTCACCTAGCCTTTTTTATTTTATTTACTCTATTCCTATGCTATATTTTATATAACTGTTTTCATTTGGTACAGTGACTGACCAAAATTAACTGCTGTCAAGTTCCTTGATCATTTCTCAATGCTACTTGTTGGATAAACAGTGCATCATGCATCTCTTACATTGCTTTAATAGATAGATATATTAGTAGTCAGTAGTGGAATAAAAATCAAACATGATCATAACATATGTGATTAAGTTTGGACAGATCATAGCATAAGAGGTTTTGTTTTCTGTCCTGTTTTGTTTAGAGTAGGACCTAAGTAGTTTTAAAAAGAATGTTACCATTACTGACACTCTTAGGTATTGAGTGCTCTTTGGTAACTATCATTGCATAAAATAATAGTTTTGGGGGAGTCCATTTGTTTTACACTTATTTTTTTTACCTGTCTGTTACCATATGCATCTTTTTACTTCCTTTATGTATATACTTGTTAAACTGTATTTTATTTTCATGCATTAATTTCTTCTTTTTTCCTAGCCAGTGAAAATGTAGTCATCAATCAATTGTTCCAGTCCAAACTGACGCAGACTGGATCACTTATTCCTCCATATCATTCCCTTAAGTTCAAGGGATGTAAAGCAGCTCTGCTGAATAAAAAAACATCAGTAGCCTGTGCAAGTGGAGAAACAAAGAAGTACGTGGAGCTCAGCAAGGTAGTAATTTCTGATACTTTTGTGGTTTTGTATGGAGACCAACTCTGTAATTTTTTTTTTAAATATTGTTTTTATATTGTCACTTGCATATATATGTCTCAGATGATTTGAAAACAAAGTGAACTTGGACATTTCTGAGCTTGCCTCTTTTTCTGCTAGCTGTCAGCCCCAGAAGTTAAAAAGCAAAACAAACAAAACCAACCAAACAAAAACCTTGGTAGGGTGTTATAATGTAGTTGGTAATGTCACATGGGGCACCTCTCTTTTGCAGAGAAATCACGTGGTTTGCAGAGTCAATTCTTGATAGAGATTTGGAATTCCTCCTTCTAGAAAAGAAGCGAGTAGTTCCCCCAGTGCACCAGCTGCTTTGCCAGGCTTCTTCAATCCTGCAGCTTTATTTTTGGCTTACAGCTGCACAAGATTGATTCTACCACAGGATTAAGGAGCTTGTTCTCACGTGTCTTTTAGAGGGCTTTATGCAAGCACTTCCACAGAATAGAGATGGGTGTTTCCTCTGCTGATAGTACCGTAATTCTTGTCTACTGTTCTTGTCAGTAATCTCAGTGGAAAAACATAAGTTGAAGTGAATGGTGTTGGCTTAAGGATATATTTAGCAAACAGCTGAGGCATCACAAGGTGCATTTAGGTGCCTTTCTGCTATAGTAACAGCTTCCTAAAGGAAGTTTCCTAAGCTTTTGAAAAAGATCCTAGTCCCATACATGGAAGGAAGCATGAAAGGCATGTTTAAGTTAGAAGCCTAAAGAAGCTGAGAGGAAACACCACGCAGCTGGGACCTCTGAAGCCATGAGGCCTTTCACCAGTCCAAAATAGCTTTTAACCAGAAGTTACTCTATTGAGAGTGAGATAAGGTGTTCAAATTCCTTTGGGAAGCACAGTAAATTAAGTCAGATCTTCCAGATTCGGTGATAATGGTTTGAACTGTTGTCTATTAGATGGAAGGTGATTAAGACTTTCATCCTTCGTCTGTCCACAGAGGCAAGGATTGCTTGGTTTCCTGAAAGTAGGCTTTGAGATGAACTATGAAAGTAAGACAGTACACTACTTAGTCTATAGATACTAAGTTGGCCTAATTTGAGCAAGGTAGTATGCTGCCCTGGATGACTGAAGCATAGCATAATATATCTAGGCTGTTCCAGTGCCAACACTACTACTTTTTTGGAGTAGACACCTGATGAGGGAGCTGGAAGTAGGTAAGTGCTTAATTTCTTTTGTGGATCAAGTCCTCATCTATAACTGTCCTTTCTCACTTAATTTCTTCCCTTCACCAGCATAGCCTTGAAAGTCCACTGTGATAAGCTAAAATTATGTAATTGTTTTGTTGCTGTTATTGTAATTGAAAATGCAGTGTAATGGAAGTTTTTTATCAGCTTAGAATTGAAATGAATACGTTTTGGAAAATTGTAACTACTGTATTTTTATTGGATTTTATCCTGAGGGAAAAGGCAACAAAGGAAAAAAAGAGAGAAAAAAAAAAAAAGAAAAAAGAAAAGGGAGAGGAAGAAAAAGGAAGATGGATATCAAGACAAGAATTATCAACTAGCGGATGTCATTTTCTAGCTGAAATCTGATACAGATACATATGATACACTGTATAATGTGTGTTATAATTTGATGAGAAATACAAAGCGAAAGGCTGCTGTGTATGAATATTCTAGACTCCTCAATATCCAGGGAAGAGAAAGCCACATTCGAGTCCAAAGGTCACATACGAGTTGGTTATGATTTCCTTGACCTTTCAGCTTTTCATCTGCCATTTTAACTATTTCCTGGGTTATATAATTACAGATGTATCTGTCGATGGCCATGTATTTACCTACTGTTAGACCTCTCAGGTCTAACAAGTGACTTTTTCATTGTTTTGGAATGTGTTGTCATAGGTAAGGGTAGGCTACCTCTTTGAACTCACCACTCTACTTTTAGTAGGATCCAAGAGAACAGTGAATCCATCTCAAAATAGACATGAAAGCTGGTAGATCGAAAACCGGTCATAATTCTGGAGTGCATAAGGACTTGCAGGAATGGGGGTCTCAAGTCTCTGTGATGTGTGAAGGCTGTGTTTCCTTTTCACATAAAACAAAAAATATTTTCATTATTACTCTCACAACTCTCTTTTGCTGATGTCAGCTCTTGCACGCTTGTTTTTCTGTAATCTTTTCCTAATGTATGACGTTGCTGTCCCCTCCCTTCCTTTGGAAGAGTCAGTGGGCTTCACAGTTCAAATATTAGCTGAGTCACGTGAATCACGTCACTAGTAAAAAGCTCTTCTCATCATTGACTTTTCATTGTTCGTTGTAATGATCACTTTGCTTCATTGACTGTTCTTTGAAGAGCTTTCTGTTGCAAAACTTATGCTATGTCTTTTGGTTAAAGCTTTAAAATGTTATGCTGGTGAAGAGATTTTTAGGAGGCTTTGGCTTCTTAACAGAGATTGCAGAGTTTTATATACATATATATTATTTCTGTATGTTGGAGGTATAATACTTTTCACCTTAAAGCTGTATATTCAAGAGTAATAGAGAAGCACAGCTTTCGTGATGTACCCTTGCTCTTAAGCCATACCTAAAGATGTCAAGGAGATTGTTTTAAATTCGTCTTTGGTTCTTGCTTTGCTTCCTTCCTTTTCTATCTCTGAACCAAATTCCTACTTCCTGTGGGAAGTTTATGCAAAACAGGGCAGCTGGCAAAAAATTTAGCATCCTGGCTCTTCCACTAACTCAGCTAATGGTCTAGAACTAGTGATTTAATTTGTTGTGGGAAATAGGTGAGTACAGAGGTAACTTACTATTGTTATACTCTTAAAACGTTTTGTGAACATTAACTGAGAAATACCATAGTCATGCTAGTGTTTTTTTTTTCTTTTACGAGACAACTTGTAGCAAACAGCTTGCTTTTACTTTTCTGTTTTGCCTTTAAAATCTTATTTCATTCTATTAAGTGAGATTAGAAATAAAAAAAAAATTTCCAGAATCTAGCATAGTGGTTAAAGAATTGCTAACACTGCAAAATTGTTAATGGAAATTGGCCTTGGAAGGCCAAACTGTGGAAATGGACCCTTTTTTCAAGCAATAGAAAAATTGCAGGACTAGGCCAGAATGTGCTGACCTGATAGAAAGGGAGTTTTATGGTGTAAGTGGACTCAAGAAAGGCAATAAAAAGAAAAGTCAAAGGTGAAAAGGCCTTGATACAGAAGTTGGAATCAAAGAGCTTGGCCGAATCCTACAGTGCTTTAGTTTTTCATTCTTTCTGCAAAAAAAGTTTAACAAAAAGGATAACAGGACCTTTTATAGGGTGCTTAGTTCTTTTTTGTCTCAAAGATAGGAAGTAGAACAGTATAAAATAAATTCATTCTCTACTACCAGCTCCTGTGTGTGGGAAGGATAACATTGGTTCTAACATAATATGACGTTATTGATAATTTATGGCAAACAGACAAAAATTACTTCAAAAAAAGTTAAACTGCATTCACATTCCTGTACAACTACATTGTACAGGAAAATAAGTTTTTCAAAATATTCATATTATTGGTTTGCTTTCAACATTTTCTAATTATCTTTGCTTACATTTAGCCACTTAAGCATCTGCCAAAGACATAAGGAAACTTTTCAGAGAGTTACAGAATGGTGCTACTAATATGCAGACTGTATGGGATGCTGTCTGCACAAGTTTTACTTCTACAGTAGAATTTCCAAGCCAAGGCTTTGCTGAATTATTCAGAGAAATAATTCTATCTTTACAGCAGTATACAGCTGCTTCTGAAATCAGAATTTTATTGTCAGTCATACCTCCACAGCCACTTGAGGGTTTTATCCTCTTCCCCCATTCTGTCTGAAGACCAAATAATTGTTAATGACATACTGTTTGTGTAAATGTTTGCCCTTCTTATCAAATCGTGTAAGAATGAAAGCAAATTGTTAGTGCCCATCTTGAGTAAAAGATACTGTTGTGTGCTTTTCTTTCCCACAGCTGTTGAGAAAGAAAGGGACATCTCCATTTCTTCAGAAACTGGAACGAGGGGGCCCAACCACTGTGGCAGTACAACTCAGGGTTAGTAAACATTTTCTGGACTGAAGAAAAAAAACAAACAACAACAACAAAAACCATCAAAAAAAAAAGGCAGAATTACTCTTTACAGATTACAATGGCAGAAAAATCCTATTTTTGAGTAAGCCACTTACGTGGCTGGGACCTATCTTTTAACAAACTTATTTTAAAGAGTTACAAGAGCATGTTTTGTGCAGTTGCCTTTCCTGCGCAATAATGATTGAGAACTGTTTGTTTTTTTTCCACAGAAATCACTCACAGATATTATTGGGAAGCTACAGAACTGCACACCACATTCTATTCATTGTATAAAGCCTAATAACTCCAAGTTGCCAGATACTTTTGATAATTTTTATGTGTCTGCTCAACTGCAGTATATTGGTGTCCTAGACATGGTCAAAACCATACGATATGGATATCCCTTTCGCTTCTCTTTCACAGACTTCTTGTCAAGGTAAATTCAGTTTTATATAAGGATTTTCTTACCTACAGTACAAACCCTTCTGTCATGTTCTGGTAGTGCTTGCAGTGTTGTTATATTGATGGGTCTTTCAGACTTCACAGAAAAATCATGTCTGCTGGCTAAGCATATAGGGTTGTTACTTTTAATGACAGGAATGATGAACTTCATGGGAACATATTCATAAATATCTTTAAAAATAAAAAAAGTATTCAGTGTGAGACAATTTCATGAAATAGTTGTAGTTATGCAATTTTTATTATTTATATGATTTATAAAATAGAAAATATTGCATATTGTCCCCAAGCAATTAAAAAAGAGAAACAGTTTCCTTTTTTTTTGGTTTATTAGTGCAGGTGTCTCTGATTCAGTGTTTGTATTTCATGTGTTATGATTTGCTTCTGCATGTTGATGAGTGGAATGATGCTCATACCACAACTCCATTTTTGTTATTTATATTAGAAATTAGTGGAAAACTCAATTTTTATTATTGTTGTTATAACTGAGATTTTGAATTAATGTGGAACATGTGTGAGATAAATGTCACTGTTTCTGGGTGAAGACAAACTCCTCATGCCTATTTCAGTGTTTTGTTTTGTTTTGTCTCACTTCCATTCTCAAATACTTGAACAATTAAAAAGCACTGTCTTGTCAAAGGGATATAAGTAATGAAACTTTCTGCACACAGAATCATAGAATGACCTGAGTTGGAATGGACCTTAAAGACTATTCAGTTCTTCTCCTTTACCGTGGGGCCTCTTTTTTTCCCTGATAAAGTGTTCCTCTTCAGTCTTCCTTTAAGTGTTAGAAGGCAATGAGGTTGTCCTGGAGCCTTCTTTTCTCTAGGCTGAACAACCCCAGCTCTCTCAGTCTGTCTGCACAGGAGAGATTCTCCAGCCCTCTTGGACTTACTCTGACAACTCCATGTCCTTCTTGTACTTTAGTCCTCTCTGAAAAGATTCCCCATGGCTTACCCCAAGGTGTGAAAGAATTACTTGCTATTACATTGGAGACAGAAAAGCAGAAGAATGCAGTACAACACAGAGGGAAATAGTAAAAGTAGGCAATTTGCCTTTCTTAATTCAATAATAGATGCTCCTTAGTATAATGAAATTTGCCAGTACCTTAATATTATCTTGAATGCTTTCTAAGAAATTGAAATCTAAATAATTTTTTGCTTTATTTTATCATTCTGTGCTTTATTTTATCATAGTCTGTCAGTAATAGAGAGAGAACCATTCCTTTCTTAATTGGATGAATTTGAATAAATTCCTATTGATGTTTTGTTAGAGAATAATATGACTAGTCCCACCTTTGAATTCCTCTGATAGGTAAGGAAAGACAGCAGCTAGGGAAAGGTCATATTCTGCAAGAGCACTTCTTCCTGGGCTACAAGATTTAATCATTATTTCTATTGCTGTCCTTTTTAGACTTATTACTTCTCCTTCTGTATTATCAAAGTGAAGGTTGACAGCTGCTAGATGAACCCCTCAATCACCAAGGTTTGCTGATCAGAAGAGAAATCCTGTAGAAATTCTCGTTCTTAAGTGGAAGCTGTGACAGTTACTGTCAATGAATATGTAATAAAAATGGGAATTAATAAGGTCAGATGTTATTAAGTACTGTAAAAACAGGCAGCACTAAGTTAATTGTAAAATGATATATGTTATTTTAGAGCATCTGCCAACTCCAGCTGCAGTGTTTCTGCTGAATTTGCCTGCAGTGTTGGCTCAGTTTCTAAAGCTCTTTGAGTAGAGAGACAGAAATCAGTCTTTGCCTTAGCTTTAAACTAAAAAGCCTTAAATAGAATGCATTTTGAACTGCTGGAAAAGTTTGCCCTTATCGCTGATGTTAATATCTCAAGGGTCTAGATTTTGAAGTTACTTTTAAGACAAGACAGAAAGTAGCAAGAGCAACACTGTGAAGAGTTCAAAGTTTCCAATTAGCAGCCAAAATTGTGTGCGTAGGTAAAATATTCTCAAATATAATTTTCCTGGAAGAAGGAAAACAATGAAATAATGACAGAAGTAGAAACTGTTCACACAACTTTCCTCAGAGCACTAATGTTTTCTCAAACTTGTGCATAGCTATCAAAAACAGGTCATAATTCAGAGATAGGAGGTGGGAAGCATTTTCCTGTCCTCTCTTAAAGTTAAATGTGTAGGTCTAGTCTAGTGTACGTCACCCATATGTAGGCAACAAGGAGAACTGAATACTCACAAGGAGCAATTTTCAGCACCATCTATCTCTCATGAGTATCCAAGTAAAAAAAAAAAAAGTGTCTGTATGCAGGTGGCTGTTTCTTTCCAGCATTTAGCATTTTCTTATCTTATTTAAAATGAGGTTAATACTACTCAAGATAACCAGTAGGCCCTTTAGTAGGGACACAGTGACTTGCTTTTTCTAAAACTCTGTCCAATGGCAAGAAGAAAAAAAAGTAAGTATCCATTATGTGCTTTCTACCAATATAGGATAAGAACTGTGGGGAACTGACAGCCCAGTTGTACAAGTCTAATATCTAGCACATAATCTCTTTGCATCAATTAATAAAATGGATTCTGGCTGACTTCCGTGTCATTCACCTCACTTGGTGCTCAAGAAGACATGTAAAAGTCATTTGGAATATAAATTTTTAACAATACTGATAGTGATCAAGGACTCATCCTGGGTAATGAACTGAGCTTATATTTCTTCTTCAGTGAAGTAGAATGCAGCTTTTCAGGCATGGTGAGGTAAAAAAAGAGGCACAAAGGTTCTCTTTTTCATTCATTCTCAATATTTGTATTTTGGTACGACCCTCTTCAAATGACTCTGTCTATCAATAATGTTTTGTAAATTAGATTTAAAAAACAAAATTGTTTTTGCTCTCTTTTAATTCTTTAATGTGGTTCATTAAATTTCTGAACCGTACTCAGTGCTTTACCTGTGTTTTAATTTCCTAGGGCAAGGAAGAGTTAATGAACTATCTTCCACCTTAGAGATTAAGGTACATGTGTCTCATGTAGGTCTTGTGTCTGGAAGCCTGCTTTGCGGTTGGAGACTGCAAGGTTCTGTTGTTTAGGTCCTAAATGAAGACATCTTTGTTAGCCTTCCCTGCCTGTTTGCAGCACACTTTTAGGACTGTTAGAACCCAGAATAATCTCTGCAGATTATGTAAACTGGTAGGAAAACTGAAACTTTCATTTAATAGCTGATGAGTACTGCAGAGTTTCTATGACCAAGAGAATGTTGTTCAGAAAGCTTGAATAATTGCTAATCTGATGTTCCTTGTCTTTATTTCTGCACTTTTTGCACTTTTTTAGTGTTTCTTTGAATTTTATAACTATCTCTCAGGCTTCCAGACTGCCTTTTCTGGAGTAAAACTTTCAATTTAGACTATTATTTTTTATTTTAATTTTTCCTTTTTCATTTCATAATTCCCATTTTGCTTTGAATTGCTGCTCAAGGAAAAACACAGAAAATTTCATGCTGTCACGGAGAGCCTATAGGCTGCATGTAAGGATATTTTTTACAGTAGAGATAAATGTACAGAATGAATATGATTCACCATTTCCAGTTGTCTAATGAAAATGGTTTGAAATGAATCAATCTAATCTAGTTGTACCTGTGCACATGCAGTCATGCAGACAGTTGTTTATTTGAACTGGAAGACAGTCATGTCAAAGTTTGGAGGTATAATATTAGACCTTCCTCCTTTTATATTTAGCTAATCTTATTTTTCACTATGAACAGGATATGTTGAATATTTAAATTATAACATGTAATCTATGTGGAGTCAGTTAACAAAACAAAAATTCTTAAAGAACACAATGCTTTGAGAATAGAACATTAAGAAGTGTTAATATTATAGTATTTTTTTTCCTTTTCTTTTAAAGTGACTTTAAAATAGATGGCAAAACATCTGTCTTAATAGAAAATATTTGGAAAGAACATGTGGAATACAATGATACCAGATTTTCACAGTAATAGTAGCAGTGAGAGTGAAAAAAGTATTTTTAAAACCTGTTCTAATTACAGGTTTTCCTCATTGAAAGTATGGAGTTTGTAGAAGTTAAATGTAACTGCAGATCTTGAAATCTGCAGTTGTACAATGGATTCATTGATAACAAAATTCTCTAATAGTGTACTGGTACAAAATCCAAAATGGCCACAGAGAACTTAACAGTTGCTAACTCATCCAGACAGCTGACTGATGGGAGGTCATTCTGATGAGCAACCTTTTTGACCATGAGCGTTTAAGTTCACGGCAGTATCATGCCATTGTCTAGTAATATATGACCTTTTGTAAGTGGCATAAAGCCATTATGAATAACTTTTGTGAGGTTTTGATCAAATTTGTAGTGTTGGCTGATGCAGCATCGCACAAGTGTGTTGTTTATGTTTGAGGATTTTTTTGTAGGACTTATCTTCGCATATCCCAGTTCTCTTTGTTCAGAAGCATTGTGGTGTTCAGTTCTTTCAGTCCATCTTTTTCATTTGGAGAGCACAATGTGATCATCTGTGAATTGAAAAAAAAGGACCATTTCAGAGTCCCATGAGCAAATTAAGCAGGTTAAGCAGTGAGAATGCCCACTTTGCAACTACTGGTAGGTTGTTAATCTGAGCGGGTTTTTTTAGCTTTACTGTTTCCTATACAGTAATATCAATAATTTTTTTTTTTTTTTTGTAGAACAGCGCATTGGTATGCACCATGATAGCTTAAATGCTTGCAATGAGAGCAAGATATAATCTTAACTGCTGTTAAAAAGCAATACTGCATTTAAGTAGATGTGAGTTGGTACCACTGTACCAATTTATACCAAGTGACAATCTCAGTATCATGTAGATTACTGCTTTGGACCCAGAGCTGGAAGTCGTATTTCCAATTGATGTAATAAATTGGATGAGCGTTTTTGTTTGCCTTTCTTTTTGATTGCAAGAAAAGATGAGTAAATGAAGTATTTTGAAGTCATCATTTTGAGAGTGCTTTTAACACAAATTCATAAAAATGGTAATGACTAATTTCCAGTAAAGAAGGAAGGTCATCAACAATGCTTAAAACTATGATTTATAAAAAGACTTCTCTTTTTAGCAGCTTTGGTAATCATCAAATTCTATAAAGAAGTTGTCTTAATAATTGTGCAGAAGTATTAAAGTATTAAAAAATGTGGAGGTCTTTTGGAGGAGACTCCTTTTTATTTATGTATAGCTAGATGAAAAATAAAAGAAAATTTAATGTCCTGAAGGTCAAAGACAAACTTTGGCCTTAGGCTTTCAAAAACATATGAATACAAAGAAATGAAGAAATTTGGACCCTTAAGATTTCATTAAAGATATTTCTATGAAGTGCCAAGCACTACAAAGAAAGGTTTGATTTTTATTCATTATTTACTACTATATTATTACTGTTTTTCTCACACCCTAAGTGCTCCTTGTCCTCAAAATCCTCAGTTGAACTGGGCTTCAAACTGTACTAGAGTGGGTGCTTTTCAGCATATCATCTTTGTACATTTTTGCTCACCTACTTGATAACGAAGCCCAGTTTGGAATAATTTATGTCAGTATCAGAATTATGCTAAATTATTAATCTTTTGTTAAATCCTGCTAATGTAAGAGATTGAGTATATTGTAAGGGATGATCAGAACTGAGAGTCTACTGATTATCTCCCTGACAAACCACATACACTGGAATTGGTGTACATCACCTAGGGATTTCTCTAGATGTGAGTAGGTATTTGGAACTGTGTTAGAGGTTGTAGGCCATTTGAATAAACTAAGTAGCTGTATATGTTAAACATACACTAAATGTTGACAGAACGCTATGTTTTACCTCATTTAGTGATGTTTCTTTGCAGCTGCTTGGTTTCATTTTCTATGTTATTGTTCTTGAATACTCAAAATACAGAAAATAAATTGGATAATGTAACTACTAACAAGTAGTTAGCCTACGCTATAGAGAAATGGGGACTTTAGGATATGATTCAAATGGCTAATCTTGGGTTTATCTGGTTTTTTTTTTTTGGTAGTCACAGGGTTACTCTAGATGAAAATCCATAGCAAGGAATAGAGTAAAATAATTTTAACAGGACTCCAAGAGAAAAGCAGAGTTGTGAAGTTAAAGCAGAAGCAGCTGTTGAAGTTCAGCCATGGTACCACCAGTTTTCCAGACCATAGAATAAGCAGTATCATACATGCTAAACAGCAGTCCTCATGCTACGTATCACAGAAATGAACTGTGAGAATGATAAAGTAGTTGGTTTTTATGGGGCTCTCTGACACAGTGCGCAAATGAATATAAGAGAAAAATTTGAGCAGACTCTCAGTGGTTGTTGAGATGTCTAGCTTTGTTTGTTATTTAGAAGGAAAAATATTCTATAGTATATTTTCCAGTCATCTTTTAAGCTTTACAACGCAGCTCTCATTTTTTAAAGCAATTGTAAGTGGATGTAAACTCTGTAGTCATTTCACTGAAGTCAGCTGAGTTAGTCATGTTGGTCATGTGCTTAGAGTTCTGCAGGACTGGTGTGAAAAGGGGTCCCTTGAGTGGTGAGATGTAACTCAGTAATAAAATACACAGATACAGGGAAATAAAGGTGGCATGGTCAGTCTTACGGCTGACAGTTTATAGCTTCTGAATGCAAGGTGTCCACTCTGAATAATATTTCAGTTTTATTTATATTTCATATAGTGTGAAATGTATAAATCTTAGTGGAGCTTCCTAGATGGAGTTGATTTTTTTGTGTGTGTGTGCAATACAGCACATCATGTTCTTTAGGTTATTTCAAAGAGAACCTCAAAGTATTTTTTCTCTCCATTTCTACATGTATGTTATCCTATTTAGATTCATTGTCTTATGCAACTATAAATATATAGGACATCAGCAAAACCAATTCTGGTTGACGTGTTCCAGCAGTTCCAGTTATTTTCTTTATTTTAACTTAAAGAAATATTTGTGAATTTTTAAAATGTTTATTATTTCACTTCCCAAGTTACACGTCAATTATGGTACCTTTGGACTGACATTCAGCTTTCACTGTTTGAATTTGATATTTCTTATCCTTTATGGTTAACTAAACATTTATTAAATCACAAAATAACTGTTACTCTATGATATCCTTATAATACGTATATATATTCTACATCTGTGAATTTAAAAGCTCTTGCTGTTTCTAATCATGGAGAAAAGCTACCACAGAATACTAAAATACCACAGTGTAGGATTCCACCTAAAAAGTGGATAATGAATATAAGTAAAATAATATTTGCATACAGATGTGAATATTGAAGGCTTTTGAGCCATATCCCAACAAGGTTTCCAAATCTCTGTGCCCATAACAATAACATGAATTATTATATCATTAATTGTTAATGTTTAATGTTAATGTCCCCAGTAACAATAACCTTAATTGTTTTTAGAACTTTGTTGTTTCAACTGTTCTTGAGTACTTCACAATTTGCTGACTACCCCTAATGACAAAGATAATGGACTTGGATTTATATACGGTAGTAAGAACATCACTTAAATACCTGCCACAGAAATAAACCTGTTAAAAGAAAATATTATCAAGCACTAATCCCTTCAATAATCCTTATACATTGAAAGCCTTTTAAGGAAATACCTATTAAACTGTTAATTCTACTGAATTAATACAAACAGGCTATCTTTAAAATAAACATTTTAAGCAAGTAACTGTGAATACATTAGTTTATGCTAATAGCACTGTGCAAGAAGTTTGAATTATCTAATTATGATGCAAATTGTCACATGGGTAGATTAATTTTGCTGTATAGCTTTAAAATCAGTTCTGTGCATTCAGTGATTAATTAAATATAACAGTGTGCTTTTGGTGCCTAGAAAATATAATTAGTTGCTTTTGACTGCTTATGTGTCTGCTCATCTAGCTTGTATAAATGCAGTCCAACTGCCCCACAGTCAGAAGCCACGGTGACCCTCCTGCTGTTTTTTTCTTTCTGTGGTTCTGCAGCTGTTAAATTCTTTCCACTCAACTCAGACATTCAAGGCACCCTTTTTCTCCTTAGCTGCATCCTAATATTCTTTACAATTTAATCTTCAGCACAAGAATCTGTAATGAGACCTCCTGAAGCTAGACTTCGTAGTCAGACAGAATAATAGTAGGTGGTTAATACTGCAGACATCTGAGAGTAAACAAAATCTCATGCAAGGGATGTGTAGGTTAATCAGTGGATATTACTTTGTGGGGTTTTGTTTATTTGTTTGTTTGTTTTTGCTTTTCTTAGACCAGTGTTGCATTAATTTAACATCATCGATTGCAGAATTATCCTTGCTGTACTCTATAGTAAATGAGAGCAGAATCTGTTCAAGTGCTGATACAGTAGCCCAAGGGAGCAACCTTCAGATGTCTTGAATATGTCTTGAAATACTGATTTTTTTTCAGCAGTAAAATTTGTCTAATTGTTACATGTTATGAGCCAAAAGAATCTCCATGACACTGAGTGATACTGCTCCTGGGGTTCAGAGGGCAAAAGGGAAAATCTCACAGAAGAGGTATAGGTAGTGATGATCTTCCAGATAAACTGTTCTGCCTGTATGGTTTCAGAAGGTCCCCGAAACCTTCTTCATAATCCTGTTCTACCTCTTCTGAGTTACTGGAAAATGACTTGGAAGGATTTTGTGTTGTTTCTGTTATTTGGTTTCACAAAAGAGTTAAAAAAAAAAAAAGCAAAGAAGAAATAAAGAATCATCTAAATGGAACATAAATTTTATTCCTCTTTGCTTTAATATCAGTTTTGCTCTTTCACTCTGCTTTTGCCTTCTGCTTCTATCTCGGTATACTTCCATATAGACTTGGAAGCAACCAGGGAGCCAAGGAAGCAGCAGTCCCTCTGGTAACAGGAGGCCAAATGGGAAACTGCAAGCCCAGTTTGGCTGCAGCATTGCAACATCACATCACCTTTTGGAAAAGGTCCTGTGTATTTTTCAGGAAAAGTCTGCCATGATTGATTTTGCTTTCCACAACCTATTTGCAGGTTTTCAATCTTCCAAAAATTGAGAAAAGAGAAGGGCCTGAGCATGTCCTTTTCTGAAGACCATTTCAGAGTTCTTTTGTAATTTCTCCCCCCTCGTAATACAACATCCACAACTGTGCAGATCCATAGACCATCAGTCGCAGCTTGATCATGTGCTCCTTGAAGGATGGCTTTCTGTATCCAAAGATGGCCTGCTGGTGAGCCCCAGGCACGAAGTTCCTGGAAGCCATGTGTGCAGAACTATGGTAATCACCAAAGATTTTGCCTTGTAGAGCTGTGATCTTAAAAAAATAAACTCACAGTGCAGGTTTTTCCTCTGAGATAGGGAAAGGCAGAAATTTACCTGTCTTTTCAGTCACAAATACCCTCCCTCTCCCAGAAATTCCTTTGTTCTGATCTCTGTTTTTTGTTTGTTTTTGTTTTGTTTTAAGAGCATAGCTTTTGATTTTCTATGATTTGGGACCTTTAAGTTTTGCAGGACTTCTGTTATTGATGCCCTGTTTTCACATGGCAGTGTATGTGGACAAGGGAAACTAGTTTTGTTACACACCACTGCTGTCTCATCTCTGTTATACAGAATCAAATTAAGAGTTTGATAACGTTAAGTTTGTTCTGTAGTCAATACTTGGAAGCATTTTTCTGCTCTGTGTGTGTGTCTAAAGAGTGCCCAAGCATGAAAAGGAAGTTAGCTGTGGAGAAGGCTTTTCTATCTGGAGGTAAATGTAAATATGTATAGAATTGAAGGTGTTTGTTTAACAGGAATGATAGTCCATATGATGCTAGTATTTATGATCAATTGTGATGCATTTCTGATTCAGTGTCAGTTTTTGCCAGTTCTTTAAATAGATCCATTTTACATTGTTTTATCTAGATTGAATGGGAATGTCAGCTTTAAGTAAGATGATGTAAAAGTATTGTAATGCAAATCTTTAGCAGGTGTTGTGAATTCACTTTTCATTTGCATAGCTGAATCCACTAATCTCAAGAGCTGTACATTCTATTTATTATTCTGCTGCCACATTGTCTGAGATGAGGAAACCCTTGCTTAATTACATGAAGTATATGAATGTATATTCTAGGATTAAGACATATATGTTCATTATTTCTTCCCTTCAGAAATTTAAATTTGAATATCTAGAAAAAATTGAGGATGACAAAACCTAATGCAACCCATCCCCCACCCCCCAAAAAAACCAACAAAAAACCACCATGACACCCATGACATTAAGGAAATTAAAAAATCCTTGTAAGTAATTTATCTGTCACCTACCACAAAGTTGTTTCATTATATGAGATATTAATTTTATATATTATTTAGTCTACATTAAAATATTCCAGATGGACACTTTCTGTGCAATCTTACACTGATTCAGTTGATTTCAAAGCCCAGATCCTCCCTCAGAAGTCTGTGCTGAGCTCCATGCGAGACAAATGGCTGACCCACATGCCCTGCAGATTTTCTGAGTCTTTTCCATTTTTGTTTCTTGCTCCTCAATGTTGCTATTTAGTCTCAGGTACATACCATTTATGTCACCTACGTATATTTTCCTTTTTCCGTAGGAATGTTAAAGCATGCTATGTATGTTCCTTTGCCTTTATGTAAGATGTGAAATTTTAATTGTTGAAGTAGGAAATTAGAATATCTCATCAGCTGAAAAGTTTCTGGCCTCTAATGGCATTAATAAAAACTCTGTGATAAAACTATTATAACTGGAAACTTTGCTATAAGGTCACTTGCAGCATTATTGCTTTCCAGGTTTCCTTCTGCCTGCAAATATCTGTCATGTTAACCCAGAGAAAATAAAACGGCTTTTCTTTTTTTCCAGAATGACTTCAATTTTATTGTCGTTCTTAATTCCAGTTGGTCTACACATCTAGCCATTTAGTCCTACGTTGCTTGGTATAAGATTGTTGTAGATCTTTACACTAGTGCAGTAGGCAGGTACTGTAAAGTTTTGGTGTATTGCCATGTATACTTATTCATCATTACAAACCTGTCAGGTAAATTGCACTTCAGGCATGTATTTTCATGTCCACACCAATCTGGATTATCTCTGTAAGTATGCATGAAACAAAATTGGTCCAAAAATGGTTGTTTCATACAGAGGTGAAATTCATAGCCTGTTTATACTTTTATTCAAAAAAAAAAAAAAGCTACAAATGCAGTCTATTTTGTCTGTTGTAATCTGTTCTTTATAAAGTCATCTTTAACTTCATGCTGCTCACAGATTTATTCTGACCAAAAGTTTTAATGCCTTAATATGTTAATCATGCTGGATAACTAGTTATTTGCATGTGTTATGTATAGATGTACAGATATTTGGCTGAATAACTTTTTTCTTTTTCTTGGAAACTCAAATAGTCTATTTCACCTTTTCTAATTATCTGGAATTTCCCTTGTCCTCATATTTCAAAAGTAATTAGATTATTCCTTTAATTAAAAAAAAAAAAAAAGGATATAAAACAACTGGAATGAGTGTGTATCCTTTATACATACATAACATGAATCAAAATTCCATCCTATTCTTTATTGGTAACTGTCTTTGCAAGATTCCCATCACTTGAAAAATTTCCAGACATCCTGTATTTACCCTCTTTCTGCAGTAAATAGGTCCTCTAGATATTTCAGCTCTTACTTGATAGATTTTTCGAATACAAACCATGCCTAACCCACTCTCCCGATCCTCCTCAAATCCAAACAAACAAAACTGAGATCTTGAGTTATGAGCATATAGTGACAGGTTTTGCAAACAAAGTCCATCTCTTCCACATATTTCACAGACATAATAATACATCAAGCTGTTACTGATTGTCAAAGGAAGAAAAGAAGTTTAGAAAGAAAAAAAGAGTATTCAGCAAGACAATGCACCCTGTTTCTATTTCTCAGTGGTGACAATTTTTGCGTTTCTTTTAGCATGGTCCAGGTTAACTTGGATCCCCTTCATTTATTCGCTACTTTTTAAATAGATCTTACTGAATTATGCCATTTTGACTTGGCAAAGAGGATACATTATAGTAAACACAGGAAGGAGGAAACTGCAGCACAATGGATGGACACTGTCAGGACCAACGTTTTTTGTGCGTAAGCTGTATTTGGATATTTAACGCATAACTATGTTACTCAGCATTGCAGTAAGGCAGCTTCAGTGCCTGCCGTATGCAATTTTTGTTTCTGAAACAAGACAAAAATATGGAGAGAAGGACTTGCTTTCAGGAGGGATTTTAGTCCTGTTATTAACAGTCATCCTCTGAGGATATTGGACTGCAGTCAGTAGATATCTCTGACTTGGTCATTTTGAAAGACCTTACAGAAAGCATATCATAAAATAAAGAAATAAAGTAGTTCTGAGTCTTCAGTTCAAGGACATCTATGTGGTTTATGTAAGCTGTTGATTTGGAGCTGCTTGTTTTTGTACCCTTTGTACTTGCAGCGTTCTTTCCATTAGTATCTTCTATCACGTTGATGTGCTATTGAAATCGAGTGTGTGGTGTTTATTCCAACGATTCAAGATTTGGTCTGCATGCAGAACTGGGAGTACAGCCCCACAGCCTCTTTGTGCACACTGCGTGTAAATCAATTAGCGCGCTGAGCCTGAGAGCATTACTGTGGGTTACTGTGCCATAACCTGAACTCAGGAATACTCTGTCTCAGGTAAAAAAAAAAAAAAAAGCTGCCTGCTGAGTCTTGTCAGCTGTGCACTTAGGGAAGTGAGGGAGAAAATGATCAGATAAAAAGCATCAATGAGAAGTGAAAGAGAAGAGGTCAGAGCACAGTTTCTGAAACGCCAGAGGGTGTCAGCCAGGCAGTCAGTGCTCACAATGCCAGCCTGTTTAGCCTTAAGTACTTTCTTCTATTTAGATGTGTAAAAATGACAGATTGGGAATAGAAGGGTGCTAGGAACAAAGGTGGGGAAATCACACGCTGATTTCCTGTAGAGTGGATGGAGCTGGGGAGAGCTCCCTGATGGTAACTTGTAAATGGAAGGCAGGTGTGAGCAAAGAGGTCTTGCATTTCCTAATGCACACTGCATTAGTGTTTGCATGGTAGTGGAGGTGTGCTGATTCAATATAATCCTTTAAATCTGCTTGGTTTGTATTTTGTTTTGAGTCCATTAGTGAATTATTTGCTCTGGCTAGGCTCTGAAATCTTTTATCAGCTTCTTGACTTGCCTGGGTAAGGAATACACTGTCTGTGGTAGAGTCTAGAGCATTACACTGTCTTTTTACTCAGTGGAAAGAAACAGAGTCTTACAGTGTACAATTCCTCTGACCTATTTTAAGCATCAAAATTACAACATGATGTCCCAAATTGTGTCTTCTGTTGTCACAACTAATTCACCAATGGAAGTTTTGCTAAAGTATATTTTACCTGACTAACGATTTTTGTTAGCAGGCTAGCTCACTGGGTCCCTCAGGATCCTCTGATGTCTTGCAAATATTCTCTGCATTATTTATGTAGGGAAAAATATATGATCTGTCATCAAGAAGAAGCCTGGTGTTTAATTGGATTTTTCATTCACCTGAGTGAACTAGGGCTGCATAGATAGCAGAATGCTCTGGTATGGGAAGGTTTCAAAGACTCTCAAGATTGCATTTCCCCAGAAGCAAGGCCTAGTGTTTGCACATAACTCAAATTTATCTGTACAAGCCTGCACCATAAATTCCATACTTTTATTACTATTTTCTGTGATACATTAGATATGACAAATAATAAGTTCTTTTGCTATTTTTGAGATCATGAAAGCATTAAGTTTAACAGGACATTAAATTATCTTGTCTACACAGTAACATAAGCTTCCATTCACGGTAGAAAGTATCTGATATGTTAAAGATGAACCGTTTTGTGTTTTGCTAATAGCACTGTTTGTTATAAGATTTTATTTCTTTTTATGCGTTGCAGCTTACTATCAATTTTGTTTTGTTTTTAACACAATACTTACTGAGGGTACAAGCAAATTTAAAATATGAAAAATACCATAAGTGAAGAAATTTTAAATACTTTAACTAATTTAAAATTGGGTTAAAAAATGAAAAAGATCCACAAACATATAGGCTTATGAATACACCTTCACTTTTGCCTATGAGAAATTTGGGCTGCCACCAACAGATGTGGTTTGCTCATCCTCGTTCAGCCATTCCTGTTACTTCCCTAGTGTCAACACTAGAGAACAAAATCAGGAAACCATTCTGGCTATAAAAATAACTACAGATTTTGTGGGATTTTTTGGTTTAGTTTAGTTTATTTTTTTTTAACAGCTGTAGACAAGATAAAATTAAGTGATCTGAAATGACAGATTATGATACCAAACCTAGAGGTGCTTTTTTATTCTAGGTGCTTAGATAGACAACTTATCTGAAAAATATAGGTAAGAGAAATAAGGAAGTTCTCTTAGACCCTACTCTGTAGATGAGTCAATTGATCAGGCAAGTAGACCTGTGAGTGAGAGCCCTCCAAGCTGCTGAAAGCGTAGGTCTAGAGCCTGGGTTTCTCTTCTGAGCCCATCTGTGGTCAGCAGAGAAGAGTGCCTCCAGAGGGCAATCTCTTCTCATTTTAAGAAGAATGTCTAAGATGCTTACAGCAAGTCAGTGATGGAAGGACCTGTCTTCTCAGCCTGTTGTGAGGACTAGGTGGCTAACTCAGACCAGGAATGCAGCTTTTCTACAGCTAACCTATAGACGAAGTCATTTTGATGATAATTTACTTCTATGTTTACAAAGGAAGTTTGTGGCAGAACTGGGAAGGAAATTTAAATGTCCATAGTTAGCTCTTCCTCTGCTACCACAACCACTGGCCCACACTCTTTCTCTGAAAAGGGGCCTCTCTAAGGGATATAAGTTAACTGTGAACAGTGATGGGACTTTCAGAGGGATGAAATGGAATTTCAAAGGTTGTTGAGATTGGGGAAAATAAGTCAACCATTTTTGCCTTGCTTTTCATATAATGAAAATTGATAAATCATGAAAAGTGTTTGGTTATCCTTTCGAGTCTTATGATTTGGATGGATATAAAGTAAATCTGAACCAAACTTAGAATTTTAGCCTTTTAAATTCTGATTTTATGCTGCTCTGGGAATAAAATACATTTCTCTGTGTTTCTCCTGTGAGTGAGCTTCAGGGTGTCCATGTTCACAGTTTTTTCATCACGGATTCTGAGTCACTGCTAAATAATCATCTTAGTTTCAGTCAGCAGCTGCTGAGCTTTCCAGTTTTTGTCTGTCTAATACCTGTGATTAGCCATGATTTCTAAGAAAATTCAGTTGGTGCCAGTATGGAAACAAGATGGCCGCAGTCTCAGTAACAATCCATCAAGCAAATGTCTTCATGACCATGGCTGGGCTACTGGGAAACTAGAGTTCCTGGTTTTCTACTGTAAATGTTAGACTAATTGGAAAGGTCTCCAGTGAAGTTTGGCCCCTTCAAACCAGCATTCCTGCAAACATTTATTTGGCAGAGAAACAATCCCTCTCACATTTCATTTACCATCATAAGCTAAGCCATAGAATCCTCAGCAGGATTTCTACCAAACCAGTTGACATTTCCAGACTGCAAGAGCTCTGTGCAGCTCCAAGACACTGAAAGTGTAGCTTCAGTTTCACAGTGGTTTGCCTGAGGAAATTGCTTCAAAGGTGCTTATGGCTTCTGGGGCCACTGATGTCCATGGCATCATTCCAGCCCTGCAGCTCTGCCTGTCACAGTGAGTGGGCTCAGAACAGCAGGTCTGGGCTGTACTAGAGCGATACGTCCATTCAGGTGCTAAAGTACCAAACAAATAAAAAATCATGGAATGTAGCTGGCACACACTAACTTCAGAATGTCACCGTGTTTCATCGGTAAATTAATCATGTGACCTATTTGCAAATTCTCTCCCTTTCTAAAGTTTTTTTATAATGAAAAAACATTCCATCTCATTACATCTAGTTATATATAGACATAGATCTGCCTTCTAGAACAGATAGTAATACCTGGCATCAAAGTTTGGGAAGTTTATAAGTGTCATAGTAGTATGTTGTAATAACTTAAAATTTTAATGCTGTACATTATTTGACTTTGTATAACTTGTTTCCTACATTGTTTCTTTTCTCTTGTACGTAAAAGAGCATTTTTTTATATATATATATAAGAATACCTAGTGTTGGATGCTTTCAAAGTACTCTGATGCTGTAATAAAACCTCTTCTTGATCTTTCCAGTAGTGTAAATGATCAAGTTTCTTATAGTCTCTTTGCTACAAGAAATTTCATTCAAATCCTTCAAAATGAAGAAAATTTTCTTTTTAGGTTGATGGAAAACATATTTATTACTGTCATTTTATTTTCAATTGCTTCTTAGTAGCCATGCCATATGACACATACTTAAAAAGGAAGTACTTTCTTCCTTTCAGTGCCCCAGTTCAGTACCAATGGAATCAGTAAGGCTTTGCATTCTTTCTGTATTGATTTTCAGTAATGCATCAAAAGAATTGGCAAGAAATAAATCTGTTTTAGGCCTCACTTGTTCCACACCATTGTAAACCAAGGCTGTGTCTAATAATATGAAAGGTTGAAAGTGGTTGGCCTCCTTGTTTACTTCACCCTTAGCAGAATGCTAAGCTCCCTGTTTGGATATCAACGTGTTGAAAGTCAAAGGAAGACTGACATTGTCTGAAAAAAAGTGTCAACCAGGCCTACATTAGAGTAACTCTATTTCTGCTGATTTTTCTAGGTATAAAGATTTGGCTGATACAGCAGCAGGAGAGAAGAAGTTGTCTGCCAAGGAGAGATGTCGTCTTGTTCTCCAGCAGTGTAAATTACAAGGCTGGCAGGTTTGTGATCTACAAAGCAATTAAAATATCATTCTTTAAACAAGCTAGCTGAGTCACTTCCATTGTGGCAAGCCACCAGATCCTTTGCAACAGTATATTCTTTTGACATTTAATATATGCTTTGGAGTAGAATCAAGATGATTTTCTGAGTTTTCTAGCAAATGAGTAGCTGTGATCATTGTGTCAAAAAATCAGTGTACTCTTGTGGGAAGAAAAAGAGTTTAGTTAAGCATGTACACTTTATGAATTTGTATCCAGATTTTTAAAGTGTGTCAGGTGAAGGCATTTTAACTCTTGAATAGTTCCTGAATTATAAAAAAAAACCCACAACAACAATATGAAAAAGGAGCAAAACTCTAGGAGATAATTAGAATAGGTGTGCTTGTGGGGGAGAGTTATACTACTGTCACTCAGTGACTAAGAAGCAGATGGGTAAAAGACTAAGCTTGAAGGAGCAAGGTCTGAAAGAGTAACCCACTATTTGAATTTCCAAGCCAAAAGGAGCTATCAAAAACGGAGAGAAATATGGTTATACTTGGGAAGAAAAAAAACTGGGAGAAAATTAAGAAATCCTCTCAATTTAGTATTACAGAAAATATGTCCAGTTAATGTAAACTTTGTTTTGTATAGGTGATGTATAGGAATGCCACGTACCCAGTAGTGACTAAAGTCTGTGTCACATAATCTCTCTCCCTCTCTCAATTATCATTTTTGATTCATTTAACTAATCTTTAAAGTTGAACTTCAAATAACAACCTAAATGAGAAAGCTTATACAATTTTCAGTCTTCATGGGTGATCTCCTCTATGCTTTTAATGCAAAGAACTCTTAAAAAAATAAAAATAAAAAGAGACAGGGTGAAGGAGGGGGAAGAAAGGTAAGGAAAAGAAGAATTAGGAACCCAGGGTGATGTCAGCTAGTAAAGCCAGAGGAAAAAAGTAATCTTACAGTGCATCAGTAAAAATCACCCAAGAGATATGGGTTTACATATATAACCAGTTTATTCAGACACTGTTGCCAGTGGTAACTACTGCAAACAATTTACTGCTGGAATTTAAAATCTGTTTGATGCTAGGGTTCATGAATAAGTCAAAGAATATCTTCCCCAATACCATTATCTGCACTTCCCTGAAGAGCTGTTGCAGATTTGGATTGATAAATCATCTAAAAAAAGATAGCTAAAATATCCACATTGAGAATGATGAAGTTTAGGAGAAAGCAACACACATCTGAAATCAACCACCTGCTTATGTGTCATCATCACAGGACAGTCTTGACAGTAAACTCCACAGAAGGGTTGGGGAGAAGGAAAAATTTGGATTTTATAGCTGGATGGATCTAGACAATACACTGTTTAACCTCCTTGTGATAACCTACCTGACTATCTCATTTTGTGAGAAGTCATATTAACTTGAGGGGGAGGGAAAAGCGATTTGAGAACACTGATTTCAGTGTTCTGAAGTGAGTTCCCAAATATGAGTAAAGGAAATTGATTATTACTATATATATATTTTTTTGTATTTATTACCTGCTAGACAATTTATCTTTCTCACGTAACTTGTGTTTGGAGGGTGTTTCATCAGGCAGCAGAACACCAAAACTCAAAACCTACTCACAGAACAGATTTCTCTTCTTCTAAGTACTGTGGCCTCTTTAAAAACTGAGGGCAAGTGAAGAAGATCAAATACAAGAATCTGATTTGGGTTTATTTTCTACTATTAGTCAAGAATTAGAGCCAACACTATCAGCTGGCCAGGGTTTTGTGCTTGATTTGGCAGCTTCTGTGTTAGAGGGAAGCATTTATTAGAGAAGTGTTGATAGGTTTATGAAATGTTGCTATTACATGGGTAAGCTGAGCTGGAGATAACTAAACGAGGACAATAAAAGAGCTGTTTAATTGAAGCTGACATACAGTGTAGTTTCAACCATGCACTTAACTACTGAAATTATAAAAATGCAGAGCTACTAATGGAAGGCTGCTTTTACATCCTAGTTCTCTGTGCAGCCTAGATGATCTGTTCTTTCCATTTAAATATATACCTGATCATGACAAGCTTAGCTACTTGCTGTGACTTTTAAGCGCAACTGATATACGAGAAAATCAGATTTGTAAATCAAAACAAACCATTCCTGTTCCAGACAGTATGTTTAACCCCTGGAGTAGTCAGCAAGAGTTTTTGCTATTACTGTTTTAAGAGGAGGGAGCAAGATGATATCTAGTAACTTTAGAGTCAAATTGATCGGGAGTGCTGGCTGCTGAATTTTGAGCCGCTCTCCAGAACATCTTAAGGCCTTTATATTAGGAAATTGAAATTATTTGCTCATTTATTGTCATGCAGTGATGTATTGGATAATGAAAATCTACCATCCCAGTACCATGACTATCTTGCAAACATTAACATACTTTGAGAGAAATCTGGAGCACAAGCAATTCTTGGCTGTTTTTACTGACAGAAGGAAACTTTCATTTATTTGGATTATCATTCCTTACACTGTTAAGCTTGCAAATATGAATTCAATAAAAGGGAGTTAGCTTGTAGCTTACTGAGCTTTCTCATCAAAACTTGGAGCTTTACATTTTATTTAGCTAAGGTCAGTGGTCTCCGGTTAACCCTTCAGTTACTTTAGATGGAGCTTGCCAGAATGCAAACAACTTGTGTTTTATATCAATTTAATTTGCTCTCCAAAGGCCAGACTTCACTACAAGTGAATCTCTCAGCCGTTGACTGCTAGGAATACTTGCCTGGTTGAAAGATAGTACTGCTTTAAAACTGAGCTTATCTTTCCAATTTTTAGCCTGTTTGTTGTAATCCACAATGATTTCTTCTTATAAGTAGCCTTGAATTCTGAACACAAGAGATCACTCAGTTTGAAACAGGTGTTAAGTTTGAATGGTATGATCCAAAGATGTAAAATAAGCAGTAGAGGAAGATTGGTTAGAATGTTTTTTATTGAAGCTTCAAATCAGCAGCAGGTAGCTGCATAGAACAGATGTTATCTTAGTTCCAGTCCATGTTTTTACAGCTGCAGACATTGTTAAAGTCATTTCAGGAGCCTCATAAATTGCATGGAAGCTTATTTATTTGTTTGTTACTAATAGCTGTGCTGGAAGTTTTTTGCGTGTTTGTTTTTTGTATTTTTTTTAATTCTCTGCTTTGAGAGTCAGTTTTCTTTGAGGCAGTTTTAAAATTAAGTCCATTCTGAAGATCACATAAAAACGAACAATCCCAGAAGGAGTTGCCAAACTAATGCTAAATGATTAATACACCAGTGTTTATGTTTCACCATACTTCAAATTTTGTGAGCAAAATGACGTCCAGGTAGTACACGATCCCCTTGTATTCTTGGAAATAATTTGGTTACACAAATGGCCACAGAGTGAGTCCGACCTCACCAGTACTACGAAAGCTCTGTCCCAAACCAGCCACCACCTGCAACTATTTTGTGCTACACAGTAAAAGTCCATTGCGTCCCCATGGGCTGATAATAGGATGGATCATTCTGTTTGACCTCAGAACAGCTCTATCTTATTTCCTTTCTCATTCTTTTATCTCATATTTGGGCTCTGAGTCTGTTTTTCTTGTTCTAAGTTGATTTTCTCTATTTGTATCCCTCCTGATTATTTTCTCTTGTTTTCTTCTTGTTTTGCTATAGATATTTCACCTGGTGTTTATTTCATTTTTGCCTGAATTTAGTTTTCCAGCCTCACACCTCAGGGTTCAGCTTCTCTGCCACTGCTGTCTGTATTGCCTGCTGCCAGTTTTTTTCAGTTCACACATGGAGACACATCCATCTTCTTTCTTTCAGTGCTATGTCTGTTTCTAGAATTTAGAAATAATAGAATCTTAGGTTCATAACATCCTTTGCTGTAAAGGAAGGACATGGTTTTCTCCACTAACTATTCCCTATGTGTATCTCATGCTTACCATTAATTTCCTTTCCCGTTATGCAGTTCTTTTCAACTGCTCACCAGCGTGAAGACCTATGAAGTCTTCATGTTTTGTTTTTTTTTTAAATAGGACTGTCCATTTTTCTGCCCTTTCCCAAAGAGCTGAATGACAGTTTTTCTCCCCGAAGTTCTAAATCCAGGCAAGCACTTGCATGAGTACCTAACGTTGCATCCATGAATACTGGACTACTCATATTTAAAGAGCTATGCCTAACTATGGATTTATTCATCATGTGCAGGGTCAGTAGTCTGCCAGAAACAAAGGAAGGCTCTTAAAATGTGTAAATGAAAGCTAACAAATAAAGCAGAGAGAGTAAGCCTTTAAAAATAATACTTCAGTCCTTGTTAAAGATCTGTGCCATGTAAATGTGTTTGTCGTTGTAATATTTTTGCAGACATATACGCTGCAGAAAGACACATTTTACAATAGTTTTAAGACTTTTTTTTCCTACATTTCATTAATGCACTGTGAAAATGTGTGTCATTGTGTAAAATATCATTAGATTATAGTTCTCAGTCTTTTGTAGGTAGCTATTTTGAAAGTACTGCCAGAAACACACAGCACTCCCACAAATTGCCTTTTTTAAACTAAAGAACAGCTTTACAGATTCCCTTGACACCTATTAAGTATGAGCTAATACTGCCTCCATGCCACCTACACACCATCTCAGCATCCATTCCTAGTTTTGAATGTCTGTTCTTCTACATCCTACACCTTTTCTTTACAAAAAAAAGAAAAAAAGAAAGAAAGAAAAGAAAAGAAAGAAAGAACATCCTTTCTCCCTCCTCCCAGGAAAAAAATAAAAAATAAAAAAATTTGGAGGCCTGTAGCAGTAATTGAAGCTTTGGTAGTCATCAGTGACAATTTTTATGATCTTTAAAAAATGTGTCACTTTGAAAAATAACATTTAAAACCCTAATGCTTTCCTAATTAAAATAACTATGACTGTAATTCACAGATGGTTTACTTTTGCAGGAATCTGAATGACATTAAAATTTCAGACGCAGATGAGAGCACTTTTTAGCCCAGAAAGTATTTAAAAGTGATTTCCTTTAGGCAAGAAGATTTTAACCTTTGTTCTCATAGGTAAGCAGGAAACAGTTTATGGTCAGAGAAGACACAAACTGTACTGATAGGAAACTGGAAGAGGGGAGATTTAGATTAGACGTTAGGTGAAAGTTATTTACTCAGAGGGCATTGAGGCAGTGGCACAGTCTGTTCAGAGAAGCTGTGGTGCCCCATCCCTGGAAGGGCTCAGGCCCTGGTTGGATGGAGCCCTGGGCAGCCTGAGCTGGTGGGGGGAAGCCCTGCCTATGGCACGAGGTTGGGGCTGTGAGGCCCTTTCCAACCCAAGGAATTTTGTGATTTTTTGGTGCTACTGCTTTCATTGAACTTCAGGACTATGCAGAAGGTGGGGAGATGAGCTTGCTCTTGGTCAGCTTCAGAAAGTGTCAGATTTAGTTCAACAGGGAGCAACTAATTTCTCTGACAAAGTGAACAGAACCCAGTATCTTACAGTAGTGTCTTCTGCACGTACTTCTGTCTAGATCTCTGCTCCCAGTGGACTTAGCATACGATGTAAAAGCTGCAGATAGCTTTCATCTGAATGTAAAAATTGTTATTGACTGTACTTCTGTACTTTATTCACCCACAAATTGTAGCAGGCTTCTACTAATGAAGTTCTTAGTATAAGGGGTACCACAGTGGCTGCATTTCTGTGGTGTGGAATGGGAGAAAAAAGCTCTAGCTCTTTGAATGTCCCCTAACTGGCTTTGTGAGTCTGTGGAGCCAGATGGTGAACACTTGAAGCTACACTGACCATAAGCTCAAGCAGTTGTCTTGTCTGATTTTGTGTCTGAATACTGCAAAATAAATTACAACTTAGTGTTTAGCTAAGTTACTCACTTGATGTGATCCGTGTGTTAATTATGAGACTAATTGAAAATGCAGTTAGTTTTGCTGTAAGTATTGCTATTTATCACAGCTTTTGTAAAGTTTCAAAATATAACTTTTTGTCTCCTCCAACTGATTTTTCTAACCCTTCTACTGTCCAGGTGCCATAATATCTTGTCTAATGAAGAGGTATATTGTAGACTTCCATGAAGAAGGAAGGGAGAAACAGAAAGCATTCTAGGGAATTGAGGAAAAGAGGCAGAAATAAGATGTTGATTGAGCATAGGCTTGAGACAAAAAGGTGAAAAAAGGCTTCAAAGTGGTGTAGAGGGTTTGTGTAGAGAACAAGTGGGGTAAAAAGAGGAAATGTAATCAGAGTAGAAGAATATAATTTAATGAAATTTCTGTATCCAGGCATTGGTTTTCCAAGAGCTACTGAGATACAAATGCTAATTATAAAAAGTGCATGATAATTTTATTACAGTTAACCATATGAATAATAATTCAGTCATTCTTACAGAACAATTCTGGATATAAGGTGATGTTTGCAAGGAAATGAAAGCTTTATTAGCCAAAGCTAGTAGTAAGGATAGTTCAGTATGTTATTTGAAAAGATGAAAAGATGAATAGAATAAAGTAGGGCTGTTTTTATTTATTTATTTATTTTTAATGTGCGTCTATTATAGAATTTGCAGCTTTGTGACAGAATGGATGTAGTGGGAGGAGTTGAGATGATGTTCTGGTATTGTGGAAGTAAACTGGGGATTCAAAAATGGAGAGAGGAGAGGAGAGGAGAGGAGAGGAGAGGAGAGGAGAGGAGAGGAGAGGAGAGGAGAGGAGAGGAGAGGAGAGGAGAGGAGAGGAGAGGAGAGGAGAGGAGAGGAGAGGAGAGGAGAGGAGAGGAGAGGAGAGGAGAGGAGAGGAGAGGAGAGGAGAGGAGAGGAGAGGAGAGGAGAGGAGAGGAGAGGAGAGGAGAGGAGAGGAGAGGAGAGGAGAGGAGAGGAGAGGAGAGGAGAGGAGAGGAGAGGAGAGGAGAGGAGAGGAGAGGAGAGGAGAGGAGAGGAGGAGATTGGCATGGTTTGCTACAAAAAAAAAAGCACTAAAAATTGCTTGTTCATTACATGGAGTTGTATGTCTGAAAGATAAGCAAATTTAAAGTGAAGAAAGTGGCTGACTACTTTTTCTTCAAGAAGATGTAGAGATGAAAAATTCCTAAGGAAATGTAGCAAGCTCTGGTAATGAAGGAGGCTCCAGATGATGGATGAAGAAGGAATTTGGAGTGCTAAGATGCAGGCAAGGAGAGAATGCTAAAAGCACAGGAAAAAAAGTGAAAACTTCTGTCTGAAATCCACAGTCAGGAAAGTGAAGATGAGACCATGTCTATGAGAGCAGAGTGTGAAAGCCTGATAAGAACTCAGTGAAATTACTTAAGGTGGATATGACATTATAAAATTATAAGGCATCACTCAAAAGAGTCTTAAGAGTTTTAAGTAAACATAATGGCACCATTTTACTAGGTAGCCTTGATTGTTAGAAACAGGGCTCTCGGATGAAGGCAATTTTGTTCTGGAATAGTAACTTCAATTCGTGAAGTAGAAGGATTACTCCAGAATAGATGGTCTGAATAGAGGAGTTATTCTGGAATAGCAAAGTTATATACCAGAATTTCTGTAGCTGCACAGTTTTCTTAAATAGGTGTTCCATGCATTTTACAGCATGCAAAGAAAGTCTATTCCCTATTTATCAGTTTCTCAAATGGTGAGACAAGTAATATGCTTTTGTAGCACTTTGCCTTCACATACTTTGCAGTAACAAAAAAAGGCTTATTTTATTGGGAAAAGAGATACGAACATTTAAAAAAAATTAGAATTCTAATTTTGCCATTTCAGTGCATCTGATTTTAACCAAAAAGCTAATGGCTCACATAGTCTGTCCACTTAAACTTCAGAATTAGAGATTCTTAACATCTGATGCAAAGTAGTTTTTCTCTTAGAGATTCCCTAATCTGAGGGATGAAAAGGTGCCCCAGCCACTTCTGAACTTCGCTAATGGAGATTAGCCATGGTAAATATATCCTGACTTTCAGTAGTTTATCTCTCCCAGTGCAGTATATCTGACAACAGTGACTGGATTAAAAGCAGTTATTTGAAAAGGTGTGCAAGTCTCCCTGCCAACAGCTGTCTCCAGTAGCCGTACTGAAGGAACAAAAGTGCAGTAGGGTGGTGCGATGAAGAGAATGATCTTGTGAGCTATGTACAAGCAGGAGTTTGAATATATCTCTGCAATTTCAACCAGACTGATATTAATTGGTCAGTAGTCATATAAAATTAATAGCTAGACAAAACCTATAATCTTCAGTGGCTGGCTACCTGGTACTGATCTTTTTATTTCTGAGGACTGAAGCAAGGATTCTTGTACAGAATTCCTAAGAAAAACGGTAGAAGGAAACTCATTATTTATCTGTTACCTTTTTGAAGCCATCTATTAGAAAGAAATGCTTTTGAAGATTATACAGAAAAGGATTGTTTCATCATGTTCAGAATAAATTTCCTTTTGCTGTAACAAGTTGTTGTTTTTTTGTTGTTGTTGTTGTTTTCTGTAAGAGGGGAAGAGCATCTGCTGATGCTGTGTTTATTTAGACCCTCTAAGAACTGGATGAATTAAACCAAACTGCTTAGCACCAGAGTAAGCTCATGCACACAATTAGTATGCAGGAGAACAATTTTCACGAATGTATCTCTGACTGCTCAGCTTTGTTTCTAAGAGGACACTGGTGGAACAGCTTCAGCATGCAGCTCTGGGAACTAGGATTTGTAGTTTTATGAGACACTAGGAATCATTCTCAGTAATGGCAGTGAGTTTCTGCCAACTTGGGCTGAATCCTTCCTGATCCATGGATGGCAACCACCTGTTACTCTTTTCTTCTACCTGTGAACTTAGAGCTTCTCACCTTTTTCCTCGCTCACATCCCCATGTTTTATAAAAGCTAAACCTTATTTTCTGTTAAATTGTCTAACAATTTATTTTTTAATTAATTTTATAATATTTTAAAATATTTTATAATTTGTTATTGTAATTACATTCAGAATGCTTTATTTTCCAACCTGTGTTTACCTTGATTGTAGTATTTGTTCTGGATTGTTCTGGACCTGAAGGTGGAACGTGTGTCTGACAGCTTGCTTATCCTTTCCAAATACATCTTTATTCAACCAAGTGATGTTACCTCTCATACAACTATTGGCATTGTGCTAGTCTAATATTGCAGATCTTATCTCAGCCCTCAGCAGGATTGTACATGTACTGTTGTTATCTTCTTGTCATTATTTTGGCCTTTTTTGTTGGTGGTGAAGGTTTCCCCGCTGTTTGTATTCTAGATAGGAGTCCGAAAAGTGTTTCTTAAGTACTGGCAAGCTGACCATCTCAACGATTTGTGCCTTCAGCTTCAGAAGAAAATTATAACCTGCCAAAAAGGTAACAACTACAGAACAAGTATTCCTGAGCTGTCACTTTGTACACTGACAAGAAACATACTGCATAACAAAAAAAAAAAAAACCTTCTTTTTTTTTTTTCCTTGAATACTTGCTGTATTTTATTTATTTCCCTATGGGCGTATTTCCAACTAACTCCTTATACAGATTTTTTTGAAATGATACAAACATTAGTAACATTTGCACTTTCTGACTATGAAACATAATTTTACAGAAAACTGTTGACTGTAATTAAAACTAATGTGAGCTTGAGTATTTCATTTTTCAAGTATGTTCATAGATTTTTAAAGGCATTAGTATCACCTCTTAACATTGTGTCACAAGTCAAATAGGGTAACAAGGATACAAAATACCTTCCTGTACAAATATATTATGAATACCAACCTAATAATTTTATATGTTTAGTTGTCTTCTCCCCTTCTGTTGCAGTTTTTGTAGTATAAATTGCTTTTTCATATAATTTTTAGGTATTTCTTTTTCTTCTCTGTTTTTGTTTTTATTAAGATCACACTGGTCTATTTGGCACATTTTTAATGGAGTTGCTATCCACTGTCTCTTGATTTCCTGTTACTACTGTTCCATTTCCTATCAGAAACTCAAGTATCTACTTTCTTAAAACAATGCATTATTTATCTAATTAACTGTTCTCTTCAGTGTTTCCCATTAACACATTTTTTAAGGAAATCAAGGGAAAAAAAAAGATTTATCTTGTAGTTTTGTGTGTCAGATTTTATAGGCTTTGTCTTTCTCGCCTTCCCTCTCCCAATAAGAATAAGAACTACCGATGGGAATTTTTCCTCCTATTGAGTCATTGAGAATATTGTTTTGTACCTGTTGGGAAATACACCATTCGTAAAGTCTTACATTACAGTTGAAATAGATTAAGAATTAACTTCAGTACATTGTATACACAGTGTTTGAAACTTTATTCACTGAAGCCAGATTCATGGAATTTTAATTATTCTGATACTTGTCCTTAGATGAACTGTAAAGAATTAGGTATTTTTATGTCCAGAGGATGCTAACCTGAATTGTTCTAATCTCCATAAGTGAGAATTACTGTAGATCTGCATAAATGAGGACCGAGTTCAGAGCTCGGTCTTAGAATCTGTACAATACTTGTTGATTCTGATCACTAAAAATCCAGGAAATGTCAGTTTTCATTTCACAGCAATTTTTGAACTTATTAAATAGTTATTGGTTTTTTTTGTTTGTTTGTTTGTTTGTTTGTGGTTTTGTTGTTCTTGTTGTTCTTGTTTGGTTTATTTCTGTGTTGAACTGAAGACAGAACCCTTCAAATGGAGAAACAATTTTTGTTTGAATTTTTTCATACTTGTGAGCAGTGTATTCTGATAGGGTTCTATGTACCATTCTATTACCTTCTCAACAGCAACATTATAAATTCATACTCAGTAATGTGTATATCCCTTGTGAATTCTCATAAAAGTGTCAACAAAAGCTGTGCTGTTAATTTCCTTTTTGACTCAGTTGGGTAAGTGCATTAATGTTTCAGGTTTTAAGAAGTCAAATTTTATTCTAGGAGGTAGCTCTGGAGATTGACATAACTGGCTATGATTGTAAAAAAAAAAAGTAAACTTTCAAAATTATCCATTGTAGATAGCTCCAAAGTATATGAACATTATTTTTTCCAAACCCAGTGAATTCTGGATGATAGCAGTATTAATACCCAAAAATTTCTCTTTCTTATATTGTGTCAGCCAGGTACAGAGCATCTCTGAAAAGTAAAAACAAAATCTTATGTTAAATATGTGATGATATAGGAGTTGACAGAAAATGCCTTTCATTGTTCTCAGTTTGTCCATTTATTTCATTCAGCATCAACTTACATTCATAGAAGGCTAGTTGTATCATCCTCTGTTTACTTTTTTCTTTTAGATTAATTGTATTTGACTATCATTTAATTTTATTCAGAAGCGCTTCTATGACTGACTTTGAATTACATTGTTAAAAAGCCCCTATACATGGTAGCATTTCTATATTACAACCTTAATATTTTCATTAGCATCTCTGAAACTCAAATCGATATCCTATACAGGCTCCTTCCTGTTTACTTATCAAGAAATTTGAGTTGACTGAAATGAGCATAAACATAATAAGGAATCATGAAATTTGACCTGTTTTGTTGTGTGGTTACCCATAAATTGAGCTACTGAAAATCAGCAATATTTCAAGTACCAAGAAAATAATTTTAAAACTTGTTCTTCCTGAGAGGTACACAGCAGTTATTGTAGACCTGGAAAGAAACATCATCTTGGGGAGCTTAAAAAAACAAACACACAGACAAAACACCTTTATTTAGCATAGCTCTTCCTCCCAAGCCAGGACGTGTGCCCAGGAATACTAACATCACTAGTTCCACGTAGAGTGATTGATTTGGTGCTGGATTCATCATGGCCCCAGAAGTCTCTGTCCCCTGTGTTTCTGATCAGCTGGGTACTTCTGAAAATTCAGAGAATAAGGAGGTATTTAGGTTCACTAGACACTGTTGTACTGTGTATACATGCTTGGGAAGGTAACACAGAAAGCACAAGATTACACAAGGAACACAAAAACAGAAGGCTGACAAGGAGTGTAAGAAAATAGGCCTAATAGATACTTAAGGCTGATTCAACATAGATGAAAGTTTTAAGCTGAAAAAGGGAAATGATGCGACAGAAGTGTTTCAGAAATGTGCATTGATTGTTTCTGCTGAAAGAAAATTAGTAAAAAAAAAAAAAGGTGTCAGTAAAAGATCTTTTATTTGTTTTGGGATTTTTTTTCCCCGTTTTTTTTTGTTTTGGTTTGGTTTGGTTTTTTTTTTGGTACACAATATTTTTTGGTCAAAAATACTTGAATATAATCAGATACAGTCTTCTAATTCTACCAAATTCAGTGCAATTATCATTTACTTAGTGTTTTATTTTGAAACAAATGATCTTTTGACCTTTCATTTTTAAGTATATGCTTCTGCATCAGATATCCATGTTTCTAGCTGTAATGGAGACAAAAATAACTTTCTGCAAAATTAACCATTTTGAGTTATGGTAGCTTAAATTTGTAAAGAAATTTGCTGTCATCCTTTGTTTTAAGCACTGGAAGTGGAAAACCAGACACATCCACTTTTGTATGTTGTATACAACGTACATTTCATTCATTCTTTGTATAAGTTGTTGACTCAACTTGATTTACTTATGTTTACAGCAGAACACGCAGTAAATTCGTTATTCACTAATTAATTAGTTGTCTTTCATTAGTCCATTATTTTTTCTTCTGTTACGGTAGTTGTGAGAGGATTTCTAGCTCGCCAGCGTGTGCTACGGAAGATGAGCATCAAACAGCAAGAGATGACCTCAGTCAAAGGCTTTTTGCAGACTGTTGAAGATATGGGGCTGAAAACATATGATGCCTTGGTCATTCAGAATGCTTCTGACATTGCTCGGGAAAATGACCGGATTCGCAATGAGATGAATGCTGCTTACCACAGGGAAAAGCTAGAGGCTAGAAATAGACCAGAAGAAGTCAACAAAAGGTAAGATAATGTGGCTTTGAGAAAGTATACTCTGTGCTGGATATCAAGGAATTAAAGCATTTCTTCCATTTTATGATTTCCTTCCACACTTTTAAAGACACATAAATGACTTGAGCATAACTTGAAAATTGCAAGAGCATTTTCAAGTATGTATTCAACCCAGATCAGTGCTAGACACCATTGCTCTTTGGGAAAGGTAATCAAGTCCAGAAACATAAGGGCACCCGTAATATCATATTCAGGGTGGACTGAGCTTTATGCAAATTTATTAAAGCCTCTGAAGCTTTTATTTTTTACAGAAATTTTTAATTTGTAGAAAAATAGATTACCGTTGAACTTTCAACAGAGCAACCAAACAAAAGCAAAACTCATCTAACTGAAAATTGTGGGGAAATTGCCAAAATAATGAAAAGTGGCCAAGAAGGCATTAAAATACAACAAAGTGCAGCCCAAGAAATCCTGATTATACAATGAACTACATAGATTGTAAAGAGGATTCTTTCCTCTTATTTAAAAATAGATGAAAGATTTTTTGTTTAGCTCCCATCAGAGTTTTCAGAAGCACCTGTTTCACAAATCCAGCGAATGGTTGGAGAGCTTTTCCCCAGTAATGGAGTCACAGATCTTTTTCTCTCAGATACCTGAATTGGCAAAGGTAGCATTTGCAGTTAATAACAGGTATGTATCAAAAGCAGGAAAGCTTCTAGTAGCTTGCTGGACATACAAATATTTACTTTTCCATAGAAACTTAATTCTCATCTGGAACAACTGCCTTTGCTTTCATTGTTTTTGTCAGTGACTTTATTGAAGTGAAAATGGCAGTGCATCTGCTTAATTAGCTTCAAATATCCCAGTGATTACATATTGGAGGAAATGCTTTTGTTGGAAAGACTGTAATTAAACATTACAGTGAAAACAAATTATCCACTGAGCACCACACTTTCATCTTTAGCTGTGTCATTTACTACATGGGCAGCTGGCTATATCCTGTGCATGAGTTCCAGCCCTGCTGGTGATCTTCCATGTAGAAATACAACTTGAAAAAAAAAAAAAGTGCTTGGCAGTTTGTAAAATCGTGTTATGGACATCTATCTAATATGCTGACACTCCAAGCTGAAAAGTTTTCAATGTTTTATTTTTAGAGGAGTAAAATGTTTGAAGAATTTCTGTTAAAAATCGGTTTGTTGGGAGCAGCTGAGAAACATCATTTCTCTATGCATACTGAAATAGCAAAAAAAAAAAAAAAAAAAGAGAATAAGTAAAAGTCCAAAACTGTGATTGAAGTAACTACACATAATGTCATAATTAATATCTTAAAAGGGATAGCTATCAAGTAAACCTCCACAGGAGGATATGTAAATATCTGTGTGGAATTGTTCAGGCAGCCAATGTAGCTGGTTAAAAGGGTCATTAATATTTTAAAGATTTGCATTATCTAAATAGAATTTATTGTTGTCTTTTCAGAAAATAGTGATAAAGGCTCAGCATTTGCTGCCTCAGTAACTTTCCATTAAAATGGATTTCCCAGAAATTATCATTCAGATTGGAAACGCGGCTTTTGATTGTGTGCAACAATCAAAGTGTGAACAATTCATTCACGGAGCGTCTGATCCACAATGTGAAACTGCTTAAGGAAAGCTGCATCTGTGTGAAAAGCAAGCCAGTGTCCCAATTTATCATGAAACAGGAAATGGAGGAAAGCTAGCAGCTTGATCTGGATTTGTTTGTCAGGAGATTACTACACACATCCCCTCCGCACAGCAGGGGAGGCAGGAGGCTGTTTACCAAAAAGCTGCTGTTATGTTTGCATGAACAGGTTCATTGTTACCACTTGAATAATGCATCTGGGCCGCTCCTCCGTGTTTTTTCAGAGCTGAAGACAAGGGTGGGAAGCTCCCTGAGGACGGCTTTGCTGGCCACCGAGCTCCGAAGCACTTCCACTCCAGCTCCGTGCCCGTCCCCATGGCGGTGGACGGCTTGGTACATTCTGCGGCCGGGTCGTCCATCAGGTCCCCATCCCTGCACTCAGTGTTCAGCATGGAAGACGGTGGCAGCCTGCCGTCACCACGGAAACAGCCTCCTCCCAAACCCAAGCGGGACCCCAACACACGGCTGAGCGCTTCCTATGAGGCCGTCAGTGCTTGCTTGTCGGCGGCTTCTAAGGAGGCCGCTAATGAAGGTCAGGCAGAAAGGGGGAAAGCGTCACAAAAGTTATTCTAGGTTATTGATTTATTCCCTCCGCTTTGATCCTTTGAAACATGGTCAAGCGCCTTTGAAAAGCCCCGCCTCCCTGAAATAGTTCAGTGGCAGTAAATAAAGGTAGTCAATTTATCATTTGCTCCAAATCAGCAAATAACTGCTCATGTGTTCTAATGGCCTCGTTTGTCAACAACCTGAGCCTGTTTGTTGAATTCCCTCTGGAGACAAATGATCTTTGTCAGCTCCAGCTATTCTACCCCACTGACCATTTTTTTTTCACCTTTTAAACTGTTAGAATATCTTGCGTTGCTAATACAGAATGCCAGATTCTTGAATTACACCAAGTTAAACATTCTCTTATTTTTTCTCTGTGTTCACAGGAATAATTTGTGCATTCAGTGGTTTTTGTTTGTGCCATACCTTGCTTATGGTGATTTTTTTTGTTTGGAATGAAAGTGCTATGAAAGTCCCAGAAGAGTTGCAGTGTGTTACTGTGCATTAAGTCCAGTTTTGACTGCAGCTTTTCTGTCCTCCTACACATTTGAAACATATGACTGGAAGATGAAGAGAGGGTAGACATTCTGCTTTTCCTTGATAAGCCTGGCTTGTCCTGATTTGTGTAAAGTATCCTCTAAGCCTATCAAGGAAGATTCTTCAGGCTGGTTTTAAAGCTACGTGTAACCATTCTCTATGCCTGCACACTTGCTGCAGAGCTTTGCAGCTCCCTCTCTCTCAAAAAATAATTACTCATGCCCAGTTTACTAGATGCAGGTCCATTTTCCTAACCTCTGCCTTGCTTATTCAAACTCCCTGTAAGATGAGGTGATCTCTCGTGTGTGTCCAGTACAGTAGATGATGGAACTGTGCATTGTTTTAGGCTTTCTGTGCACAGCATTGGAAGAAATCATTGATTTAGCAAAAAAAAAAACTCTAGCAGAGTTTTTTGAAAGAATGACAATTAAGATATGTTTGTGTGGTCTTAGCAGTAATGCTTATGCGCTCGCAAAACAATTGGGCCAGTTTCCCTGCTGTGCTCATTTTCCAAGTATTATGTATTTCCCAAGTCTTTGTTTGAAACCGGCTCTGATTTACACCATTTAAATTTTATCTTAAAAGACTAATCACCTATTGATGATTGGTATCTATTATCTCCGCTCCATCTGTGCCTGGAGGCTGTGAGAAGACATTTTGTTTTGTTAACTGCATACTCGGTTGAGGAATTGCCCCTAGGCTATGTGGTTCCCTACATTTAAAAATTATTTCCACACCAGCAATACAAAAGAAGCAGAGATAGGGATAAAATCTGCCTATAGTTAAGAGTTTTATATACTGCATAAAAGTCAGATATTTCAGTTACTGATGATAACGTGCGTATCAGAAACTCTATGCTGAAGCTCCTAGTTAAAAGCACACCCTTGTGTTTTCTTCCCTGGGGCAAAAGGAATAGCAAGCACATATTTCCATGTATTACAGACCTTGCAGTGAGTGTTTGGATTCCAGGAAGTATCTCCTTGTGTGATAGTTTTCGTGACAGTAGAGGCTACCAAAGCAGATTGTCTACCCAGGCAACAAAAGCTTGTGGTTTGGAATGCTGAAAGTTCTGCATTTTATTCACTGAAATATGTATACTTTTGACTGAGTTCCTTTGTACATAACTGCTTTTAAAATTTTATGTGCAAGATTTGAAAGCTTAAGTACTAGACCTGTGTAAGAAAAAACTAATTTCAGTCTGTTAATAACACACGCCTTTTTCACTTTCCTAGTTCTCACCCGTCCAAGGCCACACAGTGATGACTACAGTACCATGAAAAAAATACCCCCGAGAAAACCAAAACGAAGTCCCAATACAAAGCTCAGTGGCTCTTACGAAGAAATACCTGGCCAAAAGCCTGGAGATGTGAAACAGGCAAACACAGTAGCCAAACCAGGTAGCTATGACACTGCGGCAGTACAGAGAGCAGCTTCTGCTGATGTGCCACAACATGGCACATTGAGTCTCTATATGTCACAGGAAGAGGAAGAAAATGAGCCTGTCTATATTGAAATGGTAGGGAATGCAATGAAACACAGTTCTACTGAAGCAGAAAGCCCAGAGCAAGGAGAGTCTGTATACGAAGAAATGAAGTATTTTCTCCCAGAAGAAGGAAGCAACAGTAATGGAATAATTCCAATAGCAACTGGATCTCCTCCTCTGGTGTTTGAAAGCAAAAAAAATGTTCGTGTTGAAGATGGAACAATGGATGGAAACAGTCAAGCAGCTTTTAACTACAAAGACTCGTGTGACATTCCAGCCCCTTTCCCTAATTTGCTCCCTCACAGGCCACCACTTCTGGTATTTCCTCCAACTCCTGTCACATGTTCACCTGCTTCTGATGAATCACCTCTAACTCCACTAGAAGTTAAAAAGCTTCCTGTCCTAGAAACTAACCTAAAATACCCTGTGCAGTCAGAAGGCTCAAGTCCATTATCACCACAGTACTCTAAAAGCCAAAAAGGAGAGAGTGAAAGACCAGCATCTCCAGGCTTGGCTGTGTTCAGTGTTTCCAGCAAAGTGACTCCACCTTCAACACCTCCTCCTCCTCTTCCACCACCTCCTCCTCCTGTACCACCTCCTATTTCCTATCGGGCTTCCACACATTTTGCATTTCCTCCAGAGCCTTGTGCTAGTTTTCTGATTAATACAGGGAAAACAGGTACAAACTCAGATCTATCAAAAGTACCTCAGAGACCAAACCCTGCTCAGCTTGGATGTTCACCTTCTCCATTCTCCAAACTGCCTTACTCCCCAAAGGTGGCAAGAGCAGAACACAGAAAACTGAACTCTAATTCATCATCATTTCCATATAGCCCTACAAACTCAAGGTCATTGACCAGTCCCCTTGATGAGTTAGCAAGCTTGTTCAACTCAGGACGGAGTGTGTTACGGAAATCTGCAGCAGGACGTAAGATCAGGGAGCCAGAAGGTAAGACTTCTGCACCAGAACAATTTTACTTTAAAAAGTGACAGAGTAGGTAAAAAAAACAAAAGAAAACTGTTCTTTTTTTTTTTTAACAGATTATTGTAGTTGTAAGAAATGCATGGAATTTGTTGCATATGAAAAATGTCGGCCTTCAGGTTTTCTCTGAGATATCAGTTTTTCTTTTACCAAAACACTGGTTTGACACAAAATTAAATTGATAGTTTATAACATTCCAATATTGTCTCGACACAATAAGCACAGATGTTACATATCATGTGAAAATGAGTTTATGATATCAATCCAAAGACCTCAACAGCAAAAGGAGGATTAAGGAGAATCTCTGTCCTTTATAGGATGTCAGGATAAATGTGATGAAAGGTGAAGATAAGGCTCAGTCTCCTGATTTGGAAAACAGTGACAGTGACAGGGAGTGAGACAGAAGCTCCTGTAATCTGACTGGAAACTCTACGTGAGGTTTTACATCATTTGAGTTTAAATGACTATGGGATCAGATGGAATTAATCCAGGGGTGTTGTAGGAGCTGGCAGTAGTGCTCACTTAGTCACTATCAATAATTTACCATCAGTCCTGGCTAACCAGGGAGTTCCCAGTTGGCTGGAGGTTGCTGAATATGTGCCCAGTCTATAAGAAGGGCAGGAAGGAGGATCTACAGAATTACAGACCTGTCAGTCTGACCAGGGTACTAAGGAATCTTATGGAGCAGATCATCTCGAATGTTATCACATGGCACATGTAGGACAATCAAGTGATCAGAAACAGCTGATATGCGTTTATAAAAGAAAGTCCATCCTGACTAACCTCCTCTATGACAGACTGACCTGCTTAGTAGATAAGATACAGGCTGTGTTTGTTATATACTCTACCACTTCCTGAAGGGGGGTTGTGGTGAGGAGGGGGTGGGCCTCTTCTCCCTGATAAATAACGACAGGACGAGAGGGAATGGCCACAAGTTACGCCGGGGAAGATTTAGATTAGACCTGAGGAAACATTTTTTCTCTGAAAGAGTGGTCAGGCACTGGAATGGCCTGCCTAGGGAGGTGGTTGAGGCACCATCCCTAGCGCTGTTCAAGAAGCGTTTAGATGAGGTGCTAAAGGATTTAATTTAGTAGTTGGGTAGAGATAGTGATAGGAGGATGGTTGGACTAGATGATCTTATAGGTCCTTTCCAACCTTATGAACTTATGAACTTATACCTGGATTTTTGTAGTGTTTGACACCGTTTCCCACATTGTTCTCTTGGAGAGACAGACAGACTCTCATGACTTGGACAGGTGTATGGCTCACAGGGTGAAAAACTAGTTGAAAGGCTGGTATCAGATAGTTGCATTCTTCAGGGCTCAGTATTGGAGTCAGCGTTCTTTAAAATTTTTGTCGGTGATCTGGATGAGGGGATCAAGTGCAACCTCAGTAAGTTTGCAGACCACTGTCAAATTAAGTAGGACTGCTGATCTGCCTGAAGATAGGAAGGCTTAGCAGAGGGATCTAGATAGGCTAGAATGATGGGCTGGATCTAATCACATGACATTCAACAGTACAGTCACTAATCTGTTTTCACCATCAGCAAAGCTGTGTCAGATTGTGCCCTTGTGCACAATCCCATGCACAGTGGTGAGGTAGGCTTGGGGAAAAGTGGTTGGCGTGTTTCCCAGCAGAAAAGGACGTCAGAGTGCTGGTCAATAGCTGTCTGAATGTAAGCCAGCAGCATGTCTTGGTGGCCAGGAAGGCCATTGGCATCCTTCCCTGCATCAGAAATAATGTGGCCAGCAGAATGATAAAAGTGATTGTCCCCCTGGGGAGACCACACCTTGAATATTGTGTTCAGATTTGGACCTCTCACTGCAAGAATGATACTGAGTTGCTTGAGCGTGTTCAGAGAAAAGCATCAAAGCTGGTGAAAGGACTAGAAAATGAGACTGACTGGGGAGTGGCTGCAGGAACTGAGGACTTCTAGTCTGAAAATGGGGAGGCTGAAGGGTGACCTCGTTAATCTCTACAAGTATCAGAAAGGAGGCTGTAATGAGGACTCTGTCAGTCTCGTTTCCTAAGTGGCAAGTAATGTGATGCAAGGAAATGGTCTCAAGTTGCTCCAGAGGAGGATAAGAATGGATTTCAGGAAAAATTTCTTCACAGAGGGGGTGGTCTAGCATAAGAATGGGCCTCTCAGGGAAATGACAGAGTCTCCATCCGTGGAGGTGTTTTAATAGACGTGAATGTGGAACTACATGCTGTGTTTTTTAGTGGCTGAGAAGGACATGCTGACAGTTGGGCTTGATGATCTTGAAAGGTTTTTCTAACCTAAATATTTCTATGATTCCATGGTTCTGTTGACAAAGATCTCGAATAATTGAGTTTCTACAAGTTTCATGAAAATCAATGGCTATATTGATTCAAGGCATTTATACTGGTAATAAGGCTCTTACCAGCCACCATTGCAACCATGGTGGGTCTAAGTCCTCCAGACCTTGAAAAAATTGTGGTCGGACCTTGCAAGTTCCTAGATACTGAATTCTATCAGCCATAAGATTTTAAATGGGACCCTATCATTTCTCAACCTCAAGAAAATGCTTTGTTATTCTGAGTGTCAGGATTGATGAAATTTGAAAGTTGTTGCACTAGTTTTGCTTGCTTTGGCAAAGTAAACCGGTAACATTCAATACCTATTAATACATGGCAATTTTTTTGTTTTGCTTTTAAGCTGGAGCTCTGCTATTAATATATACTTAGTACATTTTAATCTGTTAGGAAATAACTATCAATTTCAAAGTCATCCCTTTGGTTGTATCTTTTTAAGGCTGTCTGAGTGTATCTAGTGAGGAAGCATGGTAAGCTTACTCTAATATAATGTCAGAAAATTGACTTTTACCCTTAAAAATGTTTATTTGAGTTTGAGGATTTCTACAGTCAATTTTCAAGTAAATATGACCATGATAGAGCTCAGCTTGGCTCTCCTGAATGTTGAAGATAGTGCGTTAACACAGTCTGCCATATAAAAACTTTAAATTTACCTTTCACAAGGAAAATGTTGTACTTCTAAATATTTCATCAAGGCAACAAGAACTATGGAAGATCAAAGTTCAAGAAAGATACAGAATGAAAGACCGAATCAATATTTTATGAACTAGAAAGCTATATAATACTGTAAAATACTAAGTGCAGTTACATATGAGTAGTTCAGCAGGGAGCAGATAGATCAAAAGTGATATATAGGTGATGATATGGTCAGTACTTTTGACTTTTTCTTGTACTTCAAAGGCTCAGGTGGAATAGTCTTCTATTTAACCTCTGATACAATTAATTAAATGGAAAGTAGAATGGACTCAGTTATGTAAAACTAGAAGTTGTCCTTGTTTTACCTTCTGATTTTTTATCATCTCTTGCATAATGCATATTAAGTTCCTGGAAGACTGCCCCCTTTCTTCAGTTCATTTTGTTATTTGTAGTATTTTATTATAAGAGAAGATGTGATAAAAATAAAAACAAAATTGAACTTCATGACAATTAAGACATGACCTAGAGCAGCATTCTTTAATGTACAGTTTACTTTACTTAAGTTATAACCAAACAACAACCTTCACTCAAAACAGAAGGTGAAAGTGTGGGCCATTTTAGAGTCGAGGAAGGTTAGCTATGGGAATCAATGAGTCTCTATACAGAACCATCAACCTTGGAGATAAAAGCCTCTTTGCCAATAAAAGTGTAATACAGACAGATCTCCCAGTGTGCCTTCCTCTTACCTGGAGGAGTAATTTCAAGGCTTGAGAACACTGATATCCTTTTGGCTCCTGACCTCTTTTTGGGAAATGATCATCCTTAATTCCAGTAGAATGGATTTGTGGTTTTCTGATGGACTGCTGTCTTATTGTGAACTGAACTGAGATCACCCTTCTTTCATGTATGCAACAATAAAAATAGTACAATGACAACAACTTGCCTGATGTTATAGCCTGGGCTTTAAAAAAAAAAATAATCTGCAGGTTCAAAAAATGGTCAGTCGTACACTGTGTAGTTTCTTTCAGGTAATAACAGAAGTTTTTGACTCTGCAAAACTTAACAGTTTAAATAAGCAAAACTGTTAACAACTGAGAACTGAGCAGAACTGATTTCTCCTGGCTCAGAAAGAGTTACCTCTGAAGCTACAGCTGTACTGTTAGACAGAAAATTCCTTCTACTCCATGTCAAACAAGGCTTGGGTACAAATGGACAATAATATGTGCACACACTTTTTTTTCTGTTCTCCGTGATTGATACAAATAGGAACTTCAGTTTGCAGGACAGATATAAACTGATATGTAGAGCTACTACCCAGGTATTTCTAGATGAAAAGCTTAGATTTGAAACTGAATTGCATGAAACCCAGTGCACTGCCTTAATTTGCAAAGGCACTCTCTCTGGCAAATGTACTTTTTTTTTTTTTCTCGTTCACATCTAGAGCATCTTGGGGAAGGAAGAGGCAATTACATATTGAAGTATTACATATTGAATATTTGCTAAGCAAGGTTAGAATTTTCTTCAACAAGAACGAATAATACTCTGATTTTGCACCATTTGTTCTTGTCATTTGATATGGTTAATATTCCACACAAAGTGGAATTTTTTACCTTTTGAACAAAAGAAGTAATAATCTCCAGTCCATCATCTGTGCTTAGATTGGCAGAGTGCATACCTACATGAATTCTGAAAGGGACAAATGAAATAGGATTTTCCCTTAACCTGGATGAATTCGCTTGCCATCAGGCCATTGAGATATAATCTTAATGCCTTCTCTCCATCCTACTTGTTGAGAAAAAGTTAGTATGGATGCTAAACTTCTTAGTATGTGCAAAAGATGTGTAAATTTGCAGCGTGAGTTTTAGTTGCCTAAGAATAAAATTAGAAGGACCTTTCCTTTATGTAGCTCATCAGTGTATAGGCTTCAAGTTTTGCGAATTATGGTTTCATTATCAGTAGGCCTGTATATACAAGTCTGTGCTTCAGTAACTTGTTCCTTTACAGAAATAACTTAGTAATATATATAGCAAGAGCAAAATAGACATGCAAACGTTAAATTGTTGACAGAATATCTATGCAATATCTTTCGCATCCATATAAATCTCTTCTTTGCATGGAATATTTGCAATATGGGTAGCTTTGTGTATCTGTTAATTCTTTCGTGTTCTCCAGTATAAGTACTGGAAGTCACAGGAAGATTGTTACACGTGGCAAATACAAATTTTTGATGTACCTAGTTGGGACTAAAACTTACCAAATAGTCTTTGCTAAAATTGGCAAAAACATGGAAAATGACAGGATTTAATGTGTATGTATGAGGTTTACTGTCCTGTCAAAGGCAGGTGTCTCAGTGATAGCTAGTAAATAATTTCCTTCTATCAACAGATTAGAGTAAGCCGCTATTGTGCAGTTAATGTCTCAACAGTGGATTGCAAATTAAATTCCCACTGGAGTTTCTGAGAGGAAATCCTGTTCCCTTATCCTCTAAGCCACTCAGCTTTTCTTCTTAAGCAACTTAATAAAGATAATATTCATATCTGCATCTCATTTTTCCTACATTGTATTGATGCAGTGTGATAGTTTTACTTTCTCACAAAATATCAGTAAAACAAAAAGCTCTGTTGTCCTTTTTTTCCTTTTTTTTTCTTTTTTTCTTTTTTTTTTTTTTTGTTACCTGTGAACGTTGGAAGAGTGATTACATGAGACATTGGACTTCTATAAAATCTCTGAAGTAAAATTCTCAAAGCATTAAAAGTTTAATGAATTAAGCTAGACAATACTTCTCTGAGAGAGATTAATATCTGTTTATGTAATTGCCTTAATTATCAAGGAATGAGGGTGACTTTCTATGACTAATTTTCAGATTAGGTATCTAAACACTGGAGTCATCCCTCTCTGATTCACTGTGAATTACTTGCAGCTTTCAGTCCGAATCTCTTGCAGTAGGTACAGAAAAGTGGGAAAAAGCCAAAGCACTGCACTAGCAGTTTAATATGAGTCATAAAAAAGGACCCATACTTGGCTCGCTGTAGATGCCCAATGCAAAATGTAACAAAAGGGGAGACTGAGCTGCTGTAATACCATTGCCATCGAGCACATGCTGGGTGACTTTTCTGAAGAAATAATTGTGGTTTGCATTACTGCAGCAGAGAAAGGCATTAGAAGAGTCTTGAGAAAGCACTCGCCATTTCTGTTTGCAGAATGTTTGAGAACATTCTTCAGTCTGGAACATATACCCTTAATCTGTAGTTTTCTCTCCATCTGTAAATCTACCGTTATGTAGACATTCTGTGACACACTCACAAAAATATATATATCTTTCATTTTAGAATAACGTAGAATCATAAAACCATGACAAATAAATACAGCATACCAAAAATAATTCTCCATTTCAGAACCCCAAATGAAAATATTTTTTCTGTTGAAGAGACCTTTTTTATTATTATTATGGTAATTTTTTTTTTTTTCCACTGAAGCATTTCCCTTCCTACCTGATTTCACTGCTACAACATAAAATCATATAATGTGTAACTTGCTTTGGTTTTCTGTTATGACATGAAAATGAAGCATTGTGTGTGATTACAATAGACAACTTTTACTGGAAAATTATTAGAACAGAACAAATCAAATCTAATTTATATTTCAGGTGAAAAAATAATTGGATATTGTCATAAGCTTTTATTATATTTATTTTGCATTGGAAGTGCTTGTAGTGAAAATAAAACCAAATTCTTAGCACCCTTCCAAAGCTGGTATTTAATCATATAGGGGTTGGAGGAGGAACTGCAGCAGCCCAGGATCACCCAGGAAATATCAGGGTTTTTTTGGGTTTTTTTTTGTCTGATTTGACAGTTAACTACAACTGTCAAGAAAGGAACCTGGAGCTGACGGACCAGTTTGGCCCTGTGCAGGCTCTCTCATGTTCATACCTAGTCACTGCTTAACAGGAAGGAAGCTGAGGAGAAACAGCAAGTTTGGCTGTTGCTTTTGACTTGTTTTATTTGTTTGTTGGTGTTTTGTTCATTTTTACCTTTTGAATTTCATTTACTACATGCCTCTTCATTGCATCTGATATTGCACCACAGTAACCATACCGTACTGCTTAAATTTAAGGATATTTGAAGCTCATACTATCCCATGTATAATTGTGACTTTAGTCCTTCTGGTAGAGATTTCAGGTAGGATTATTATTTTCATGGCAGTGTGTTTTCTTCACTTATCTGATGTGACATAGTTGTTTCAAATTCAGTGCTGATTCAGGATGTTGTCTCACAGTGTTGTGGGCTTCTTGAGATATTAAGCAGTCTTCAGTATTTTTTATTTGTGATCCAAGATAGAGAACCACAAAGAACTTTGTTTGGGAACAACTGTGTCACTAGTTGTAAACTGAAGGTGCATTAATGTGCAACATTAGTCATAGCTGAGAGAACAAGAAAATTGAATTGTAGCACACTTTAATTCCTCTTACCAACCAAGAATATTGGCTCTTTGGCAATAAACATCATATCACTTGTTTTTACAGGACTGTGGGTATTTGGAACATAGTGGAGAATGAAATTTGAACACACCTTTTAATGAAATTCTCTCATTCTCAACGTGAGTGAGGAATTCTGTTCAGATACTTTTAACTTATTTACATCAATCTCAGCATTAAATCAGCCTTTGCGCAGATCCTCAGTAGAGAGCAGTAATTTCATTCCACAGAAAGTGGCAAGACTATGACATTTATTTTTGTTTTGTCCTGGAATGAAAATAAAGCATTCTTAAATTCTGTGCAGAAATACAGTCTTTCAGTGTCCAAGTGTTTGAAAAGTATTGAAATGGTTTGCGTCACAGATGCTGAATTTTTTTCATACTGAAAATGTTAACAATTAAACATTTTGACTTTTTTTGGACCCTGCTAAATTCAAGAATTTCAGCAGTAGTCAAGATGTCATTCAGGGGTATCTCTGCACAGAAACATTTGTCCCTGTTACATACAAACCAAGCTGCGTCCAACCTCTCTGGCTTAGGTATCCAAGAGCAATGGTTTGCCATGGTGCAAGCTCCAGCATGCCTCGCTGGTGAGCCTAAGTTCTTGGCAGGACTTGTGCAACCCACCATGAAACAGTCCCACAGATGGATTGTGTTCCAGCTGCAGCATTGGCATTTTTTGGGTCTGGATGGAGAAGCAGGAGAAGGCAGCTAGAAAGAGAGTGCGAAAAAGCCCTGGTCATAAATGTGAGAGTGCCCCGGTCCCTGTGCTGTCTTCTCACAACTGCACTGTGCTGTTGGGAAAGTGGGACAGGTTTGGAAATGGAGCAGGTTTGGAAAGTAGGAGCAGTGGTCTGGGGTATCTGCCTTCCCACTAGTGAGTGAGAACTTAGAAAGGCCTTTTGATTCAGGGTTATGTTCTGTGCAGCTTTTGCTTTCTTTGAAAATGAAAGCCATGAAAATGAATTTTATCATCACTGCAGTGGAAAAAAAAAAAAAACAATGTGAAAAAATTGTTAGTCCTGAAGTTTATTGTCTTCAGTATTTCTTCTAGCTCTTTCCTTAAGATCTTGTTCCAATATAATGATGCTGACTGTATTGGTAGAATGCAGTGATAGCTTTTAGCCACAGGTTGGCTATATTTGTACATGGTATGAATGCTTATCACACTGCATCTGTGATACCCATACATTCCTGCTTTGAGGATCATGGGGGTGTCACTGACCATCACAGTACCCACTCAACATGAACTTAGAAACAAGCTAACATTATATCTCCATATTCAATTATTATTTGGTCAGCTTACTCCCAAAACAAATTGCAAATGTTGTCCAAGAGGTTTTCCAGAATAACTGTCTCTGTATGGCGGACAGGATGGCAGCACAGATGATCCAGAAATACTCCATTGACTCTTCCTCAGGACTTGCCCAAACAATTCATCTGACTTTTGTGTTTCTATTGGTGCCAGAGTTCATATGAGAGAGTTCTGAAAAATCTCTGTAGAAGTATTCTCTGAGAAAAGTAAACAGAAACAGTGTGATGCAGTTGTTTGTGGCAAATCCCTGTCTGTTTGTTTGTTTTCAGGTTTTTTGTTTATTTATTTTCACAATATTTGCAACTGCGTTTGAAGGAGAGGAAGGTTGAGACAGTGTCTCATCACATAATTCCTTCCAACAGCAGCTACCACCAGGAGTAATGGCTGTTCTGTTACTGAGATACCACACACAAAACTAAACATACTTGAATGTCTGTCTTCAAAAAGGACTGCTGCATCCATGTTAGTTAGAAGAAAACAGTTTTAAAAAGGGAAGCTGTGTTTCATACCAAATTGCCATCTCCTTTTCCAGATGGCAGCAGTTGATTAACCACACAAACACAAGAAATAGACTCTTCGGTCAGCCAATCAACACACCTAACAGTAAACAAAACTATTACAGAGTATAATCGGCTATGTCTTTATTTTTTTTCCATATTAGACTTTGAAAAAGTAGGGAACATGAGGGAAAGAGATGCTTCTTGTAAGGCAGGAAGTTATCTCAAGCAGTGCTGCCTTCCTTCCTGGCATTGGTGGTTCATGGTGGAGCCTCAGAAAGGCTGATCTCTGCTGAGATCCATTCCTAGAGAAGAAGTGGTGAAGGAAATCCCTCTTCTCTGAAGCGCATACACTGGCTGGACTCCAGTATACTTGCTGCATTAAAAAGATGTTCCAAGTTCTTGTTCAGAGGCTATCAAGCAGAAGAGATGGCAGTCTGTCTAGATATTCTTTGTAAGTGATGAATATTTAAGAAGGCTATTTTCACCCCTTCAGCAGCAATATCCTTTGTCTCACATTGGGAACCAATCTAGTTCAAAGAATCCAGAGACCTCCAGACAGGGGAAGAACGCACTTTTACTGTCTCCCTCACCAGCTCTGAAAGCTTGCCTGACCCAGAGGTGTCTCTAACATTATTTCTAGGAATAAACAAAAGGTTTGTAACTTGTAATGGTTGTTGTCAGTGTAAAAGTAAAGCACTGTCTTCCCACCACCACAAATCCATCAGATAAGAAATCAGAAGAAACTTGCCCGAGCATTTTCAGTTCTAGGTGTATGGCTGTAACAGCTATTACTATGGCTATAAAGTGATTTACAGAAAAGTATACTTTCAGATCCCTCAGGTCTAGGGGTTTCCGCATTTGCCTCAGTAACTTTCTTCTCGCTATCAGCCATGTATTCTGAGCTCTAACTAACCAGCATCACATCCACAAGATGTTCTTGAAGATGAAGGTGGGTGAAGATGAAGAAGAGCTCTTCATCAGCTTGGATATTAGGAAAAAATTCTTCTCATGAAGAGCGGTGAGGCAGTGGCACAGGCTGTTCAGGGAGTTGGAGTCACCATCCCTGGAGGTGTTCAGGAAGTGTGGATGTGGCAGTGGGATACATGGTTAGTGGGCATGATGGGGATGAGCTGATGGTTGAACTGGATGATTTTAGTCATCTTTTCCAACCTTGATGATTCTGTGATTCACAGGATGAATCAGGATGAATTTTGTCACTTGAAGTTCTTCATAGCTTGTGTCTTCTTCCTTTGCTTCCCAAAATTCATACGAGGCTTCTCAGAGCAAAGTAGGAATTGTCTGTTTCCTTCATACTGTATTTACCTGCTGTGTTTAAGTATGAGGCTTCTGGAGTGCCTTCTAATGCCTCTACTAGCTCCACTTATCTCACAGAGAAGGATGCTGGAAGCAACACTACAGATTTCTTGCTGCCTGTCCTGGGAGCATCACTGAGGGGGGAAATCCTACTATTGCTGCTGGCGGTGCAGGCTTTGTGAGATGAAATAAATCAATGAATAATTATTGCAGTGGCAGCCAGCAGCACAGCTATGAGGGCGAGACAGGCAGTACACGCTAATAGGCTGGGGGAATCCTGTCTTGTCAGTTTTCATCCTGCTCCATTTCTTTCAGCAAATAAGATGCATCTGCTTGCCTCCAGCTCTCAGCAGACAAAGTAAACAGTCATGCTACAGCAGGTCACAGAGTGACTTCATGTGAGTAAACTGAACTAATCTGAAGCAATATGCATTCATCCAGCAAAAGGACACCCAAGACAACATGCTGAGGGTAGCTAGCAAACTCCACTGACAAGGAATGTCTCAGTAGCAAGTCAGAGCAAAACAGGAAATGCCAAGTGAAATTTCCAAGGTGCAACAAAACACAGTGATAAACACTGGAGCCAAAATAAAACAACCTCTCCTTGTGTAACCTTCCTCTCCTTATCCTTCATCAGATGATGTGTGTGTCATTTGCGCAGTCATCATCTTCGATTTCCCTCACTGCACAGTGTCCAGTTGCTGCAGGAAATGTAGCAAATATTCAGGGTTGACTACTAGAATTTGGTATATTCCTGGCTCTCCCAGGAAAGAACGGGGGCACAGATCAGGAATCCCTTCTGTCTGCAACTTCTATCCAATTCATATGCTTGTTAATGAGATCCATCGGTTATCACTTATTCATGTGTACAGTGACAAGCTGCTTGATCTGAAATTTTCATTTGCTGGATGCTCGCCATAGTTTTCAAGGAAATCAAGCTATTTAGCATTTAGATTCTCTGATAGCCCAGGAAGGAAAAGCTTCTTCAATAGTAAATGAGTGCATCTACCAGAATACAGTGTTTTCTGGATTTTACAGTTGCAAATAAAATTGTGAATAGCTGTCTGTCTTGATATGTATAGCCATATATTGATTATTGGTTGCAAGAATACATGTTTTTCATTAATTAAGAAATAATGCTTGATATTATCCTGGGATTTATTATACATATGAAACGGTAAGGAGAACTATTCTTCTTTTTCTTTCATATACTACTTTCCACAATATGTCTTACATATTATTGTAGATTCAGTTCTTTTGTGGAAATAGTATTAAGCTTTTTCTACAATATTTGTGGATTTTATTTTATGGGACTGATCATTTGTGGACCAGGACAAAGGTTGTTTCAATGTTAGGACTGAGATGCATCTAGTTTAGCTGAGGACACAGGAATTCCTTGTTTGGGAACATAGCCTGTGCTCTCTGTTTAATTAAATGGAACATGTGCTGTGAAGGAATGATCTGGATATGTGTCAAATCAGATCAAGAGGGGTATACACCCCTCGTCTGTCGTATGACTTCTGTTTACCCTAGAGCAAGACAAAGTAAACTCACCTTGTCTACATCATTAGAGTTATCACTGGCCTAGCACTAGTGAAGATGAAACTTCTACAAGTGACTTCAGTGGTGACTGTGCAGCTGTTCAGTGTTTAACTGTCCCCATACTGTCTGAGGCTCTTTTTTCTGACTGTTTTATTCCTTTTTTGTTTTTCTCCTGAGATGGTCTTAACATTGACCGTTCATTTCTAATTGTGGTAACTAGTCAAGGAGAAGGGCTGTGTTTATTTTCATAGATGAGCCAATGTCAGGGTATGGCAACTCAATCATCTGGGACGCCGAAGTGTTCAAGCAGTCCCTGGCATGGTTTTGGAGCTGGCAGACTGGCCTCCTTCCAGGCAGATCTGGGCATGGTTCAGGATATGGTACTGGCCGGGGACTATTCCCAGCAGACAGCTTGGATGCAGTCTCTCTGCTGTGAAGGACAAGTATGTTTAATAGCATAGACATGGGTCTCTTACCGTTTGCCTCAGGGCCAGAGAACAGTTGTGAACACATTTAAATTACCAGGACAGAAAAAGTAGGAGGCTCTTTGTATTTACCCTGCATCATGAATCGCTCAGTGCTCTGGCAGCACAGCACTAAGCATCCAAGGTAAGCATGAATCTGATCCAAAACCCACTGGAAGCAGCAGAGACCTTCTGTTGTTATTAATGAGTTTTCAGTCAGACTGTAAATGAGCACTAAATGTTAAAAGGAGTATTTGAAAAAAAAAAGAGCAGAAAGGGATAGATATAAGTTATGGATGTGCCAGTTTTTAAGGAAAGAAGGGCAGAAAACAGAACATTGTTGGAAAAGTAAATTACAGTCCAATCAGGTTGGACTACTACAGTCCAATCAGTATGGAGCTACTGCTGGGCTTTTAATAACATTGTTTTGTCTGTCTTGCTGCAAAAAGAGTCTGTGGTGGTTCCACCTAAGTACTGATATCAATCGTTGATTTATACTTTGCTTTAGATTTTATTAAATAGGCTAAATATATAGTTTCCTTACAAAATTAATAGTTCCTCAAAATGTTTCAGTATTGCACTTAGTCTGTCATCTGAACAGAGCATATACTGGTTCATTTTATAGTTTGTTGATAACACCATTAATTCAGCCTAAGTAGTGCTTATGAAATAAATGTAGTGTTTGGAATCCTACATTTTATGCTTGAGGAAAAAAAAAAAGAGTTTTGTATTGTGATGTTTGGAACTCATTTATTTGGAGCTCAATTAAAGGAGTTTAATTTGGTCTTTTGACACAAAGTTATTACATGTAGCTTTCAGTGTTGGCTTTCTTTTAAAAGAAAGATAATAATTCAAAAATGAAAATAAAAAGCAGGTATGTTAAATCATGTCAGCGATAGCCATACTCTGAATTTATTATGCCAAATTAAGTGAAACTAAGTTCATCTGGTGCCTTATGAGTTTTAAACTCTTTAGTCTTTTTGAGGATCATTGAGACTAGCACGCAAATGTGGATTTCACAACCTGCCTCTTTTGCATGCGTTTCCTTTTACATTTTTCAAGAACTGTTGATATAATTAATTCTGAACTTAAAGGAATACGGAGCTTGCTTGTGAGGAAATAATTGTTACACTTCTATTGTTGCACTGTGATTAAAAACTGTACATTACCTTGCTTCCAGTAGTTAACTGTTCTGCAGTCAAGGGGTATAGTCTGCCCCAAACCATATACATCCTTTTTGTCCATAAATCTTCATTATCTGCAAGATTAGTCAGAGCAGAATTTGACTGAGTCAGAGATATCTTTTTGGGAAATTGAGCTTGCCAAAATAATAGTCCAAATGCTGCTCACAGTTACAAACAATCTGTATATTCTCTCTTGGAGCTTATATTCCGTTTATAATCATGAACTCCCACTGTGCTCTTACAGCTGATACCTCTCTGTAGCTACTGTCTCACAAGTAGGCATGGATGACTCTTCAAATAACATTCATTACTGGGTAGCAACTGTTAAAATGCTGTTACTAAAAAAAAATAAAAAAAAAATAGTGGAAACTTCTGGTAGATCATCCATCCATCTGCTGAGAACAAGTCTTCACAAAAATCTTGGGTTGGTGAAGGTATGCAACTGTAGGAACTACAGTTTCTTCTTTTCTTCTCTCCTGACTATTGCAGTTCCAGAGAGTTGATAAGGGATGATAGAGCTGTGCACTCTTGTTTCTGTAGAGGTTCATGGCAGCAGGGGGAAGTAGACCTTAATGTGGAGAAAAATCCAAACTTCTGTGTCAGATGACTGAGAAAACATGATGGTGAAGCGAATTTCAGATGAGTATTTGATGGATAACATTAAGAGTGTACTTCCCTATATTTTTTATAGTTGTCCACAGAATTCCTATCTAAGATATTGCTGTGTAATGCTAATCTACGTGGAACTGAAGTGCTATGACAAGAAGGAGATGCATTTTTTATGCTCAGTAAATGTTTTAGGTAGTGGGGAGGCAGCAAAGAAGAACGCCCTACAGCAGTAGGTAAAAGCACCTGGAGTGCAATTCCAGACAGGTTTGCCCAGATGATGTAACTTCTTCAGCACTGGGCAGTACACTGGTTACACCTGACTGAAGTATCCTCCTGTTATCCTATCTGTAGAAGAGATTTTCTTAAGAAACTCACCCATTCTACTCTAAGTCAAAAATAAATAAGCAGTACTTATTTGCTAGGGATAAACTCCAGCCTCTCCTGGAGTCTTTTAGAAGTTAGCCAACATGCATGTTTACACTTTTCTCAGAGATTCACATCTCTGCTCCAACAAAGAGCTGCAGATGCCTATATATAGAAAATCGGTACGATCACCTTTATACAATCCAGATTATTTTGAAACAGAATATGGACTTCTCTCCTGCTCGCAAGATTAAGGAAACAAAGCGCTGCAAAATGTATTTTCCTTATTATAGCCTTCTATTGTTTAGGTTGGAGAAGAGAAGGCTCTGAGGAGACCTAATTGTGGCCTTCCAGTACTTGAAGGGAGCTTACAAGCAACAGGGAGAGTGACTTTTTAAAATTATAGTGATAGAACAAGGGGCAATGGCTTTGAATCGAAGGAGGCGAGATTTAGATGTTAGGAATACATTTTTTACTTAAAGGATGGTGAGGCACCCACTGGCACAGGATGTCCAGAGTCTCCATGGATGCCCCATCTCTGGAGGGATTCAAGGCCAGGTTGGATGGAATCCTGGGCAGCCAGATCTCGTTGCTGGCAACCCTGCCCATGGCTGCGGATTGGAGCTAGATGATCTTTAAAGTCTCCTCCAGCCTCAGCCATTCTATGATTCTACAATTTCATGATTCTGTGATTAATTGAAGATGTACACATTTGTTATAGTGACTGAATAGAGCAAGTGGGATAACAGATCTCTATCTAAATAGTTATCCCAAAGGCATTCTGTTTGTCCACTACTTGTTTCTGCCAGTTTATGATGAGATTTTCTCAGTAGTAACTATCACAATGCTCTGCATAGTACAAAGGATAAAAGATAACTTTTTTTTTTTCTGAGGGCCCTTCATGAATGCTGTGAAATGATAACAATGTACCCATGAAACAAAAGACATCTACAGAGTAGGAATGCAAGAAAATGTCTTTCCACTTGCACAGTCAAATGAATTGCAGATGTCAGGCAAATCAATAAATCTTTTTGGTATTAAGAAAAACAAGGATCCCAGCCACTTCCTCTGAGGCTCTTTATGTAAAAGGTGGCACAATAATTATGTAGGTGGATTATGATCTACAGGCAAGTGCACTGACTATTAACATCTGAAAGTGACATTTCCTTTTCAGACAAATTAAATACGAGCTGCAAAGACACATTTTTCAGTCAACTTGCTTGCACAAAAGCTAAATCAGGCATGCTCTTATAATTGTGCTGTGTGCATTTTCTAGCTCAGACTCAAGTTCTGCCGCCTGCCCCAAATCACTTACTGCGGGTAGAGGTGGCCTAATTTTTTCAGTGAATAGCACATTTGCCTAAATATGCAGTTCAGGAAGCAGCACCACCAAAGTACTCCAATCAGATCTGGCAACAAGTAAGGATCAGGGAATGAGGGCAAGAAAGGGGAAAAAAAACCCCAACATTGAAATGTTTTATTCTGACAGCTTGGAAATGATCTTTTTGCCTTTTCAAGACAGCTTTTTTGTCAGCAAAGGAAATATTGAGATTCAGTATTAGATAACTAAAAGCTAAACATAACTAAGAAAGCCCTTTTCAATGAAAGGAAACATTTCAAGTCAACCAAAATGGAAGTATAGTTTTCATTTCATTAATTCATTAAAAATAATGTTGGTACTTTGTAACTCAGAGGTTTTTTTTTTTTTTCAGTTTAGGCATGAAAATGAAAGTTGACTGTGCACTCAATATTAAGTTTGAAAATTTGCAGGAAAGTTATCTGTTATGTGGTGAAGAAGTACTTTTCCTCTCTCCCCTTGAAAAATGCTTATGTGCTTAACACTTAATAAGTACATATTGCATCTTTGGGTGCATTGAGGATGTCACTGGTCACATGAGTGAATGCTATGACACTGGTTTTAATAGCTAGTCTTTTTGCCTCTGTTAATTATCATTCTTATTATGACAGCTCTTTGAGGGCTGTCAGAGGAAATATTTCAATTTTAGAGTGCTAAATGAGGGCCTCTGTACCCAGATGAGCCATCATGCATCATACTTGTAGCTAATGCCAGCTCCCAGTGGGTGGAGGGAGTTAGGGGAGCTGAAGTGAAGCTAGCCAAAGAGAACAGCATTCAGCTCTGTCTTCTCTGAAGGAAACCTCATTACAACAGGGAAACACAGTGCATATATGTTCACCACCTCACAGAGAGAAACCAGAAAAAGAGAGAAGCCCACCAAACCTGCATAGCCTTGCCAGTGCAGCATTTAAACCATCTCACCAGCCCTGCCACACAAGGTCAGAGTGGGGGTCACCTGGGATGCTGGATGTGCAGTGGGACCGTTCCTGGTCTTGTCTCCCAGTCCCCTCAGCCCTCAGTCAATATGTAAAGAAAAGGTAATTTTGCCCTTTTCTTTGAGGAAATATGCACTGTATGCAGCCTGTGATCAACTCCAGGACTTGGGCTCCTTGTGGTATCTTGAAGAAATGTAACTGGAAGAAATTATTTGAAAATACAGAATGTTATAGAAAGTGACAGTTGATGGCTGGAAAGCCCTTAGGCAGGGTGAATAGTGCCCATGGGGAGACCTTGCTGGCAGGAATGTTGCTACTTGTGATTTTGTGTTAAAGGCTGTCTCATTTTTCAAGGGAGGAAATGAAAGAAAAAAATAAAGCCATGTGTTAGCTGTTGTTATGACCTGATGTGATGGTGAAAGACACTGCAGCAATTAGAGCAGTGTACAAACTTTTGTGACATAGGACAGAACCTGAAATAGAAGCAATAAAACGTGGAGTTTTTTCAGCTGATGTATATGCGAAGAGAAACAGTGCAAGTAAAATGTTGTTGAAGCTTTCAATTTCATAAATTTTAAATGGCTACAGGTGTAACACTAGCCAAAAAAATGAAGAGAAAAACCTTGCAAAAGTAATTGAATTGAACCTTCCACATTTATCACTAGTCTAGAGAACTTAGCGATTAATTAAATTGATTTGATATAGTGATTTGGTTTCTCAAAGTTAATTGTGTCTGTTTCTGTGTGAAAGCCGCTAGTAAATAGGAAGCTGACAAGCCTTTTCTCTGTGACAGGTGCTGAAACTAACCTGAACTTGAGAAGCAGAGAAGATCCAAATGCATCAGATACTGGATCAGAAACCCAGGATAAAAATGCAAATAACCATGGAACTCAGTCTTCTAATCCACTGTCCAGTTCTGTGACTGCTGAAAATGGAAATTCAGTATCAAATGGTAAGCATTTTTTAATCCCAAATCTCTTCTAACAGAAAATTGCTGAAGTGCACCTTTCAGTGAGCTTTTAAAGATACAGTCAAGCTGGAATCTCTTGAGTTGTGAAATATCTCTGTTTCTGGAACTGGCTTAACTATGCGTGTATGAACCGATAAGCCCATCTGCAATAAAAGCTGAATGTGAAAAAAATAAAACAGCCTCTGTTGAGGAAGTTGTAATTACCTCTGCTCCAAGTCTGTAAATAGCCTAAAGATAACTGAGATTTGAAGCTTCTGATTCTATGATCAATAAAAATGGAAGAGAATATGGAAAACCAGGATCTCCTGTTGGTACAGTTGCCTTCTTAGTGAATGTCAGATTGTGTGTAATTGCAATGAGAGGATCAAAATGTTGCAAGAACAATGACCAAATGAAATCTTTCAAGGTCCTATAAGCATAATCCTAAGGATATAACTAACACCTGTACTATGGATAATCAGACAATACGATTACACAAGTATGAATATAAAATGAGACAAAAATTTTGATAGGATGTGGAAGAGCAAATGTGTAAGTATGTGTGTGGCATGGCATACACCTATCTTCCTACAAAAAACTTAAATCTTAGTATTGTTTGCCTAAGTAGAGCAGTGGCATCACCTTTAATGCTAAGGGTGGAGGTGCACAGAATGTAGAATATAGTTGGTAGCTTGAGAACTACACTGGAAGAATCAAGGGGATGAAGTATCAACTGAAATACTACGTTTCGTTTTCCATATGTACTATCCTTAAAAAAATAAAACCAAAAGCTAGAGCTATTTAATATGCATAGGTCTGAATTGAAAAATTAAGTTTATCAGAAGCATTTCATTTTATGTTCCAGATACGCTTTACTTAAGAAATATGCTGGTCTTGAAACAAAAAAAAAAATCAAGCTTTATTATTTGAAATGAGGCATTTCAAAATTAAATAATTTATTTTGTTTTCCAGGAAAATTTCATTCTGCAGTTGTTGACCAAAATAATTCTTCCTGTTCTCTCTGATAATCACAGCAGAAAATTCATCCAGTTTAAGAAGTTATAGGAGTGAGAGGTACATTCATTCCTGTGTGGAACTGGGAACACACTGTAATAGAAAAAAAAGGCATCTTTGTTTATTATAACTGTGTCCCCATTTGTATCAGTACAACAGTTTAGGGAGGAGGGAGCATATTTTGAAAATGTATAACAGTCAGACTGTTATATTAACACAAAATCTGTGGGTAGATCAAGACTTTGATTCTTTTCTATGTAGGATTTTAATCGTATATTCTGATGTCCTAATGGGACCTGTGGGAGATCAGTTTTTTATAAGAGCAACCATTTTATCCCCAGATCCCTTAACTGTGAGTTTAATCATAAGAGCTGCATTTCTTTTAGTTTAGAAATGAAATGATGCTTCATGTTTGTAATTTGTGGTGATTATAGTTAAGTTAGCAAATGATTGCAGTTACTGAAATAAATGGTTGTTGCTTGCATAGAAGGCCAACTGGTAGGTGAGATTAGTGCTTTTAATTGTGTGAAGTTTTTTGTTATTGTGTTTGCAATCAATAGTAGCCAGGGCTATTCACATCGATAACACACTGAATCTCTTACGCATAAACAAATTATTTTTAAACTATTTGTAAATGGAAAGTTTAATCATAAAGGTGTAATGTTGTGCAGTGGAATTTTCCAGTAAGGTATTTTTTCCATTAAAAAACACTGCTTCATCAAACTCAAACTTTCAATTGAAGGTTGCTAGTTTTGATGCAGTTTTCATAAGGAATGGTTTTGGCATTCACTGTATACAGTGAGCAGAAAAAAAAAAGTCCTTTTAGGTTTCTCAGGATCCCACTGGGCAAGGAATTAACAGTATTTATGGTATTTGAAGATTCAAATTCACATTTTGCCTATCAGGCTGTTGTAGAAATATTATTAAGCTTTAGTTTTACCCTGACACAAAAGACCAAAATCAAAAAATGAACTTTGTGGTGTAGAATTATACTTTTCTGGATAGCATTTATAATAATTGAAAGCATAAACGAAATCTTCAGTGTGTTTAGATTACATAAATTGAAAAATATATTTCTTAAAAATAAAAATCCTTCCAGGATTCAACTTGAACATCTTCTTGAGTTTGAAATCTGTGTGATATCACTAGGCAATACTGATACACCTACCTATTGTAGGGTACCTGCTTAGCAGTGTGATTGGACTTAATGGTCTCTTGAGATCCCTTCCAACTCCTGTGATTCTGGTTCTGTGATTCTTTGATTTTTGAATGTTACATTAGATATTTTCATGTGAAATGCTTATCCATTTTTATTACTGTATACAAGATTTCTCTTAACTTTTCAGAGAGTAAAACTTGAAACGCGTTATTAATTAGTTGATGGGAGATTACAAAACTCTTGAGCATAAAATAAATTGCTTCCCATTGCTACACAGTGGAATTGTATAATCTACTTTCCACTGTTAGAATGAAAACCTAGATTTGTGCAACATCATATGAGTTAATACAGAAAGCTGTTTCTTAAGTACAACTTTGGCTGCTGAGATTGAAACAGTGTCCATCATTTCTCTAGAGCATCATGAAACCTGAAGTCACTATGATCATAAGAAAAATCATCTCGACCAAGATGTTAATCTTATGCTAACCTGGTGATTCTTTGGAAAACCATTACTAAGCAACTCCGAGAAGCTGAGTTTAATTTCTGGCACTGCTATTAGCCTGGAATTTTAGTATAAGTTTCTTTTTATATAACGTAATCCTCTTCTCCTTTTTGCCTATAATATTATTAGTAACAGCTTTCTACAACTCTGTATTATGAACATGTGGCTTGTCTTCTACAAACCTTCCACACCTACCGGACTTCTCTTCTAAATAAAACTTTTTTTTTTTAAACTATTTTCTTGTTCAAATGCAAAGAGTAATCAGAAAGCCTATAGTAATCTTTTATGTTACAGTACTGAAATCCTGAATTGCTCAAAACACCGAAGTGGTAAACACTCAGACACAGCAGATAAAAATGTTGTGAAATTCATCATTGTTTATTTCCACCATGTACTTAATGAGTTGTAGAGGAGTGTTTAATTATTAAGTGAAGCGATTAAATATGGCAACTAATGAAGTGATTGAGGTGATTGAACCTTTGGTTAGTGAAAGAAATAAATTCTCCAGGTATATGACAGTTCTTTACCCACAGTTGTGTGCTGTGTAGGTACTTACCCACTGTGATCTAACTGAAATCTAGAGTTAATTCTGTGTACATGACACTGCCTGTTTGGACCTCAGGAGACTGAATATGCTGCATCATGCCCAATAGGCACACAGGCACATGCTTTGCACTGTGCCAAGCGTCTAGTTCCATTGGTACCCTCCTGTCCAACCAAGGAAACTTTGCTGCTTGTTCCTCTTCAGCTACATTCAGGGCCCACTGTTTGTGGTGTGGAGATACATGTGAGTGGACTTGCTGTATAGTTCATGCTGATCAGTTGTCAAGAGCCTGACTGTTTCATTAAGAGCCCTATGCACTATTATTGTGAAGGGATGTATCTAGCCTAACTTTAGCTGCTAAGAAGGTGGCCATTTTCTCTAAGCAGGTCATCTGTGGGCTACAGTATGATAAATCGGAACTTACCGATTTATCTTAGTACAGTAGACAATGGAAACGTCAGCCTAGGAAATCACAGAATGGGAGAGGTGTCACAGCAGCCAACCTTACAGAACGTCTCTGTGACACAGGCATGAACACTTGCAGATTGACTGCTTTGGAATCAGCACAGCTGGAGCTGCAGTGGCAGATGTTGAGGTACAGGGGGGTTTTTCGAGAGGTTCCTGTCTCACAGGAACCGAGTGAGAGCGGTGAGAGGCTGATGTGGCATAGGCGTTGCCAGGGCAACGGCACCCTCACCTACACCCCTCAGCTCTGAAAAGGCCTCAAGGTGAAAAGGCCACCAGGCACAGGGAGGAGCAATCTACACGTGAGTACCACCCCCTTACTGTGCTGCTGTAGGTGTGGGAGCTCGTGTGGCAGGGTGCAGGATTACTGTCCCTTCTCTATTGCAAATCCATCCTATTTATTGCTGTTCTCTGTGTCTGCAGTGTCTGTTTGTTTGTTTGTTTGTGTTTTTTTTTCTCAACATTATTATTATTTTTTTAATTTTCCATTATATATATTTATTTATTTTTTAATTTTATTATCACCATCCATATCTATATATATTATTACTTTGAACTATTTTTTATTTATTTATTTTTATTCTTTTTTTTTTTTTTTGTGCCATGGTCTCTCCTAGACAGAGGACTTGCCTTAAAAAGGCTGCGTCAACCCAGACAGAAGGTCTGCCTATAAGCGTGGCTATACAGGTCTCTGGTTGCAGGGAGTGCCAGAGCCTGCTACTGCTGGATGAGGGTGGCAAGCAGTTCTCCTGTTCAAGGTGTGAGCAGGTGGAAGATCTGCTTAGCATGGTGGCTGAACTGAAAGAGGAGGTTGAGAGACTGAGGGCCATCGGGGACTGTGAGCGGGAGATTGACTGGTGGAGTAACTCCCTAGAGCACCAGAGAGAAAGGCACCGGGGAGATCCCCCACAATTAGTGGTGGACTCCCTGACCTGTCCCCGTTGGGCAGAGGTGGGGTATCTGAGGGATGGGGAGGGCTGGCAGAGAGTCCCTGCTTGGTACCGTGGGCAATCTCCCCCTCTGCCTCCCCCGTGTCCCCAGGTCCCCCTCAGCAATAGGTTTGCAGCGTTGGACGTTGAAGAGGAAATAAGGGGGGAGGTGCAGGAAGATTCCCCCAGGAGGTCACCAATGGCAAGGCAGTCGATTCCGTGCATTGAGACTGCTGCTGCCAAGAAAGAAAGAAAGGTGATCGTAGTAGGCGGCTCCCTTCTCAAGGGAACTGAGGGCCACATTTGCAGACCAGACCCAAGCCATACAGAAGTGTGCTGTCTCCCTGGGGCCCAGGTCAGGGACATAGCTAGAAGACTTCTGGATTTGATACGCCCCACTGACTACTATACGTTACTCATACTTCAGGCAGACTGCAATGAAATATCTCAGAGAAGCCTGCGAACTATGAAAAGAGATTTCAGGGGTTTAGGGCGATTAGTTCAAGGGGTGGGAGCACAAGTGGTGTTTGCTTCCATACCTTCTGGGGCGGTGAAGGACACAGAGTGGGCTAGGAAAACACAGGTGATGAATAATTGGCTGAGAGGTTGGTGTAGAGACAGACACTTCGGGTTTTTTGACCATGGGGCAGTTTACTCGTCTCCTGGCCTGTTATCTGTTGATGGAATGCACCTGTCTCAAAGGAGGAAATGAATCCTAGCACAGGAGCTAGCTGGACTCATTGTGAGAGCTTTAAACTAGCTGTGACGGGGGAAGGGGATAAAACAACTCCCACAACTGGAGTACAGGGATTGATGGCTACAAGCTCTTCAGAAGGGATAGACAGGGAAGAAAGGGTGGTGGCATAGCTCTCTATATCAAAGTGTGTTTTGATGTTGAAGAGCTTGAGGTTGGAAATGATAGAGTGTCTATGGATAAGGATCAGGGGGATGGTCTGTAGGGTTGACATCGTGGTGGGGGTCTGTTATAGACCACCTAGTCAGGATGAAGAGATAGATGAGGTGTTCTACAAGCAACTAGTAGATGTTGCACGATGGCCAGCACTTGTTCTCATGGGGGACTTCAACTTCCCTGATATATGCTGGAAATATAATACTGCGCAGAGGAAGAAGTCAATGAGATTTCTAGAGTGTGTGGAAGATTGCTTCCTGACACAGATGGTGCAAGAATCTACCAGGGGAGATGCCTTGCTAGAGCTGCTCTTCACTAACAGAGAAGGACTAGTAGGAGATGTGAAGGTTGGGGATTTTGCTATTCTTGGTGATGTCAAGAGAGTGACTAGCAAAACTGCTACCTTGGACTTCCGGAGGGCAGACTTTGACCTGTTCAGGTCACTTGTTGCAAGGGTCCCTTGGGACTCACTCCTGAGGGGTAAAGGGGTCCAGGAAGCTTGGATGCTCCTCAAGATGGAAATCTTAAAGGCAGAGGAGCAGGCTGTCCCTGAGTCCTGTAAGTCAAGCCAGAGGGGAAAAAGACCAGTGTGGATGAACCGGGAACTTTTGTTGAGACCCCGAGAGAAAAGGAGAGTCTATGTCCTCTGGAAGATGGGACAGGCTACTTGGGGAGACTACAGAGAACTGGCCAAGATTTGCAGGCAGAAAGTTAGAAATGCATAAGCCCAGCTCGAACATAGACTGGCTACTGCAGTAAAGGAGAACAGAAAATACTTTTACAAGTATATTAACAGTAAGAGAAGAACTAAGGAGAATTTCTCTCCTTTACTTGATGTGGCAGGGAATGTAACCACGGAGGATAAGGAAAAGGCTGAGGTTCTCAATGCCTTCTTCACATCTGTCTTTAATAGACAGAGCAGTTGTCCACAGGGTACTTGCCCTGACCTGGAAGTCTGGGACGGGGCGCATAATACACCCCCTGTGATCCAAGCAGAGACAGTCAGAGACCTGTTCCTCCATCTGAACTGCCACAAGTCCATGGGACCAGATGGGATCCACCCAAGGGTGCTGAGGGAGCTAGCAGAGGTGATTGCCAAGCCACTTTCTACCATCTGTCAGCATTCCTGGTTATCTGGAAAGGTCCCACAAGATTGGAGGCTTGCCGATGTGACTCCCATCTACAAGAAAGGCCGTAAGGAAGACCTGGGGAACTACAGGCCTGTCAGCCTGACCTCAGTATCAGGGAAAGTTATGGAGCAGATGATCTTGAGGGAGATCACACGGCACGTGCATGGCAACCAGGGAATCAGACCCAGCCAGCACGAGTTCACAAAAGGCAGATCGTGCTTGTCCAACCTCATCTCCTATGACTGGGTGACCAGACTGGTAGATGAGGGAAAGGCTGTTGATGTAGTCTACCTGGACTTCAGCAAGGCCTTTGACACGGTCTCCCACAGTTTTCTCCTGAGGAAACTGGCAGCCCGTGGTGTGGACAGGTTCACTCTTCTCTGGGTGGAGAACTGGCTGGAGGGCCGTGCCCAGAGGGTAGTGGTTAATGGAGTTAAGTCCAGCTGGCATCCCATTACAAGTGGTGTCCCCCAAGGGTCGGTATTGGGGCCCATCTTGTTTAATATCTTTATTGATGACCTAGATGAGGGGATTGAGTGTAAGTTTGCAGATGACACCAAGTTGGGAGGATGTGTCAAACTGCCTGAGGGTAGGGTGGCCCTTCAGAGGGATCTGGACAGGCTGAACAGCTGGGCTGAGCTCAATGGGATGAGGTTCAATAAGGCTGAGTGCCGGGTCCTGCACTTTGGCCACAATAACCCCATGCAATGCTATAGGCTTGGGGCAGAATGGCTTGAAGAATGTAGAGAGGAAAAGGACCTGGGGGTGTTGGTTGATGCTCGGCTTAACATGAGCCAGTAGTGTGCCCAACAAGGCCAACAGCATCCTGTATTAGAAATAGTGTAGCCAGCAGGAGCAGGGAGGTGATCATCCCCCTGTACTCAGCTCTGGTACGGCCACACCTCGAGTACTGTGTTCAGTTTTGGGCCTCTCACTACAAGAAGGACATTGAGACCCTGGAGCGTGTTCAGAGAAGGGCAACAAAACTGGTGAGGGGTCTGGAGCACAAGTCTTATGAGGAGCGGCTGAGGGAGCTGGGATTGTTTAGTCTGGAGAAGAGGAGGCTCAGAGGAGACCTTATTGCACTCTACCACTTCCTGAAGGGGGGTTGTGGTGAGGAGGGGGTGGGCCTCTTCTCCCTGATAAATAATGACAGAACGAGAGGGAATGGCCACAAGTTGCACCGGGGAAGATTTAGATGAGATTTGAGGAAAAAAATTTTCTCTGAAAGAGTGGTCAGGCACTGGAATGGCCTGCCTAGGGAGGTGTTTGAGGCACCATCCCTAGCTCTGTTCAAGAAGCATTTAGATGAGGTGCTAAGGGATTTGATTTAGTAGTTCAGTGGGTAAGGATGGTGATAGGAGGATGGTTGGACTAGATGATCTTGTAGGTCCTTTCCAACCTAATGTATCTATGAATCTATGAATCTACTTCTTGTGGATAACTTGAGAATAGTTTCAAGAAAGCCCACTCCTGATGACAGAATTCATGTTCCAGCCTGTACTTGTCATTAACCTGTGTTCTTGTAGAGTTCCCTGCTAAACTGATGCTTCCAACCTTGTGCTGAATTAAGCAAGGTCTTATTCAGTGCACTGTGGTATCCAAATATTTACGTAGGTGCACGTAAAGGAAAACTTTTAGAGTGCAATCAACTACTCCATTTATCTTTCCAAACTCCACTAAGCCTCTGCTTGGTCTGTGTTGACATGCTGTTGCTGTACATGGAAACTTTATTTATTTGATAAGACTCCTTATCAAAGTTCTTTTCATAGGAATAGAAAATCACTGATATTCTTAGCTCAAGGCTATAATGCACCATAGATCCTTAAGAATATGAATATGGTGCAAAAATAGTATCTTTTTCAAAAGCATGCTACTGATCTAGGAAAAATATATTTTTTACTCAAGTTAATTAAGAACACATAAAAAGGCATTCTGCATTAAAATGGCTTATTTTTTATTATTGTTGAAATAAAGAATTGTGTTGACAAAAACAGATTTTGGGAGGGAAATCTCAAATTAAAAAACAAAAAAAAACATTTATTTCAAGCATTTCATTTTATCAAAAATGTGTGATTTTGCTCAGGGCAAATTTTATGTTGCAGGGCAAGGTTTGTTTACTGACTTCAGTAAATGTAAGAAAGGAATAGTGGCAACTCATATTTGAAAAACCTAGTATACTGCAGAACATGAATATCAGACTTTCCAGTATCCACATAATACCTCATGGACCAGCTTCAAAAAGAAAGAACCTCACCTTGAAACAAAGCATTGTTAAAAGCATTGAGAGAAAATGCTCAGATGCCCTCAAGATTTCTTCTAGCTCCAGAGCTGCAATCAGGGCTTCATCCATTTCGCTGCCTGTATGTGTCTAAAGAAAGTTCAGATAGTTTGAAGATGTAGAAGAAAATCAGAACTTAGTAGTAGTTTGCATAAGTGCCATTTGGAAGAACAATATTAAAAAAACAGCTGTCCTTAGCTACAACACTATGGAGATGCAACAGTAAAAGGGGAAAACCAAAAGTGAGAAAGAAATAAGGACATTCATTCTCTTCAAACCTCTTGTTGTATTTCTCTCACAAAATTATTAAAATGATTATTTTATGAAATAATTCATGCAACTTCTGTTTGCATGAGTTAAATCATACATCACTAACCATATAAGAGTTAATACTTATTTATCAAAGTAAAAAACAAAAAAGCATTTTTAATACGGAAAATAGAGGTTTGGAAGAGGTTTCATCGTGTATTTCTATGCTAGTTTCATGATTGAACAAGAAACTGAACAAGAATGTGAAACTGAACTATGAGTAGTACAGTACATACTCTCATAACTAGCTCATGATTCATTGGATTTGAACTTTTGCATTATTTCCATTACAGTTCTGTATATGTTGTGTACAATATGCAAAGAGTATGGTTCAACTTGTTTTTGTTTATCTCGCAGATAGGTATCTAGGCACAGATTCACCTTTTCTAGTTTTAGCCACACAAAAGATACGTACCCTAGTTGAATCTGACAGTTTATAGAATTGTAGAGCAGTTTGGGTTAGAAAGGACCTTTACAAGTCATCTAGTCATACCCAAATTCAGATTAGATGGTATCCTTCCAGTTGATAATCTGCAAAGGACAATTCCTCTTACATTATCTCCTGACAGGATCAGTCCTTTTCTCCTGATGGATTTCATAGGACTATGAAAAATTGGAATACTGAGCAATAATAAAACTGTCAGGTACCAGACCTATCATGGTGTCTGTGATGTGAGTTTGTGAGGAGCTACAGTGGGCTCACTATATTTCTGCTTCTGCCTTTGCTTCCCTTGATTCCATCTCTCAGATCCATTGACAGTGCTGGGAAGTGGTCTTCCTGCTCCAGCAGAAGTGATGGGAAGTGCCGGCTGTGAGCCTCACTCTATGTTCACTGCACAGAGGAACTTGTTTCTTTTGACACCTGAGAGTGTGCCTGGCTCTTTCACACTGGCTGACTGGTTTTTATACTTTTAAATTTTGGACAGCTATTTCCCACACGGAGAGTGCACAATAAGTACAGCAGTTACACAAAAAAGCCCCACAGTACTGAGGAGATGAAGCTGTAAAACCTAGAGCTGTTGACTTCCCATGTGACCAGGTACATTAATGTGAGAACAGACTTGGGATCCATTTTCCATTCCCTTTGCATTGCTTCTGTGATGAAAGGGAGCCAGGGTAAGAGGAGCCAGGGATTTCTGAATTGCAGGAGGAATCCCTAGCCAGCTTCATGTAGGTAATGTGCTATTTGTAGGCTCTTTCAGTGCACTTTTTGTAAACCAACATACATACTTATGATACTGTTTATACTTGATAAACAATAACCTTTCCAGCTTTCATAAGCATAGATTAAGTAAATACCCAGGCAACTGTGTGACATTTATCATTCTTTTGTAGCAAAATATGTCAAAGTCTTTTGAATCTTGCACTGAAATAAACCAATGTAGAAATGACAGGTTAGAAAATAAATTATTGTTCTTCTTTAGGTGTACCAGAAGCAAATGAATATTCAAGACTGTCGGCCAGCACTACAGCAGGTTCATCAATTCAAAGACACAGGGAGAGCCACACTACTCAGGTAAAAATGTCACTAATAGTCTGATGGAAAAAGAGTAAAAAGAAGTGAAGAATAAGAAAGTAAAAATTAATTGTACCTGCATGTTAAAAGCTTTCTTGATTCAAATCTGTTTATTGGATATTGAAAAATGCTCATCTGAAGGGTTTGTATTGAGTTAAGGACATTAACTAATTTTTTATTCTTTTTTTTTCACTGTGAAAATAACCATCCTTCGTGATTAAAATCAAAATATCACCATCAATTAAATTAATCTGCAATATTTAAATGCTTTATATTAGAAGAAAGTTTTAACCATGTGCAAACTTCTATATTTGATACTTCCAATGCTACTGCCAAAGGCTGAATACAATTTCAGTTCAGTACTTTGAAATGTCACTTTTCAGTAAATAGATAGTTGGCAAAGAGTCTCACAAATCTTTAAAACATATTCTATGCCATGTACTCAGAATTACATGCAGGGACAATCCCTAAATGTAATCTTAATAAGAACTGTGACAAGTTTTGAGAAGGAAGAATGCAGCTCAGTGATTTTTGATGCAACTGCCATAATGAATAAACATCTTCCAAAATGGTATTGCAAAAAGGAAAAAAAAAACATCTTCCACCCACAAAAAGAAAAAAAAAAACCAAAACAGATTATGAACCATTTTTAAAACGTCCATGGTCACAGGGTTTAAAATTATTACTGTAAAAAGCATTCCTCATCATTTTGAAAGCCTGCAATATATCTGCAAATGATTGGTTTTAATTACGGTTGACATTTCTTAGCATACCATTGGTGACTCTTAACAGTATACAGCCCTATTGTAAAACTCTTCGCCAGACTTCAGTGCAGTAACCTTATCACTTCAAAATAATTCTTGTACAGATATATGAAATAGGACAGATTGTTTCACAGATCTTTAAAAGCACTGATTGACTAATTGCTTTAGAGAGAGAAGCATAAACTCATCCTCGGGTTTCTTGGCTGACACTGTCATTTCAGCTAAAGGAAACAGGTTTGTTAGACTTCAGGGACTTCTAATATTTATGTATTTTTTTAATATCTCTCTACTCATTCTTTACTGAAGTGACAGGAGTTAATTTCATTTTTGTCACAGGATCTCAAGTGTCAAAGACATGCAGTGTAAGTCTAGGTACTGTGGCTTACAGTACCATCATGTTGTCACATCAGGTGATAATTTCCTGTGTCACTGCTTGAAACTTTCTGCAGAATGCAAACCTGCAAAACTACACACTTTAGAGAACAAGATCTTCAGCTTAGCATCTACTGACATTCATCGTAAGAATCAATCTTAAACATTTTGGAAGCTATTACCTGTATAGAATATTAAGCAGACATAAACTCAACAGCTTAATTGATCATCTCTAAAATAGAATCTGCTGGAAAAAAGCAAGTTCAGTATTGTCCACAAATGCTACTTTTTTAGAACCATTATTACTTAAAGGTCAGTTTTTATCAGGTTATAAGAAAGACAAAAATGGATGTAAGATTTTTAAATATTAACAAAATATTTCTCATTTTAAAGTTACACAATAAAATCCCACTTTCTTCTACTAGAAAAAAAGGGAAGAGAATTAAAACTAAACATTGATGTTTGTCTGATCAGAAATGAAAGAAGAAATGAAGGGCTTCAGATGTTACAAGAAAGCAAAGTATGATTTTTTAACTAATAATTTTTCCTTCATACTGTACTGTGGTTGCACAGTTGTAGATTTCCAAGTGATAGCAGATTGCAAGTAAAACCAGATAAAACATAAAGAACTTAATTTCATTTGTATCATTGAAACTCAAACTTTGAAAATTGAACCTTGTTACATGTATTTTATTTTGTTTGGATAAAAGGTCCTTAAGAAACTCTTTGTTAGCAAATAAATACCTCTATTCTTTCAACAAGCCAGGATCCCAGGTTCCATGTATTTATGTTTTCATTGTAAAACAAAATTTTTAAAACACAGACTAGAAATCTACAGCAAAACAATATTGCAAGAAACAATACCCAAATCTGCCCTTACAGAAATGCCTACTTTGCTCTTAGTATATAAACCTAAATACATTTGCTGCAAGCATACTCAGCTTCTGCAGAAAACCTTTTGGTAGTTCTGCTGCTCCTCTTGCTCTCTGAACAGCAGAGAGCTAGGAAAATGTTTCATCCAAACTTTTTTTTTAAATTACTAATAAAATTACTGAAATGCCAATTCTTGAAAATTTCTTAAGTGATTTGTTTAAAGAATTTGGCATTTTCAAATATGCCTGGACCTCTACCCTTGAATTCTTCTCCATCGTTATCTTCCAGATTCAAAGAAACCATCAAAGTGGAAGGTATGCTTCTTCCGATCATTTGTACCAAAATCATGATAGAATCAGAGAATCATTTGAGCTGGAAGGGGCCCTTCAAGGCCATCTAGTCTAACTCTTCTGCAATGATCAGGGACACCTATGGTTTAATCAGGTTGCCTGCGGCCCCATCCAGTTTGACCTTGAGTGCGCCAGTGCCTCACCACTCTTATTGAAAAAAACTCTTATATCCAGTTTAAACCTCCCCTCTTTAAGTTTTAAACCATTTCTCCTTATCCTGTCACAATACACCCTTCTAAAGTGTCTGTCTCCTTCCTTATTATAGCCCCCCTGTAGGTACTGAAAGGCCGCTCTCAGGTCTCCCCAGAGCCCTCTTTTCCCAAGGGTGAACAGCCCCAGCTCTCTCAGTGTGTCCTTGTAGGAGAGGTGTTCCGTTTCATGGATCATTTTTTGTGGCCTTCTTCTGGATGCTTACCAACACATCCATGTCTCTCCTGTACTGAGAACTCCACATCTGGACACAGTACTTCAGGTCAGGTCTCATGAGCACAGAGTAGAGGTACAGGATCACCTCCCTTGCCCTGCTAGCCACGCTTCTTTTGATGCAGTCCAAGATATGGTTGGCTTTCTGGGAAACAAGGGCACATTGCTGATTCTGTCCAACTTGCCATCCACCAGTGCCCCAGTGTTCTTTTTGGCAGGGCTGTGCTCAATCCTTACATCCTCCAGCTTGCATTAATGGAGGAGGGGAGCCACAACCCAGGTGGAAGACTTTGCATGATCATGCCTAAGCAGAAGATTTTGTTATGACTAAGAGTCATTTCTATTTAGTCAGGCTCCAGGAAGTGATCCAAAGCATACTGGAGACTTTTTTTGGATTTGAAATCATTTAGCAAGATAAAACTAAAAGTTCACCTAAAAAGCTTTATAAAATATCTCTTCAATGCTCTGTTTATTTTACATTAATAATTTCCCAATTCCTTAGCTAGTCCAATGGACTCTCTTCTCTGGATAATGTTTATTGCTTCTTCTCATCAGAACTCCTATGAACTATACTTTAAAGATCTAAGCATAAATGCTGTTGAAATATATAAGTTCTTTGGCATGTTAGGAACAGCAGCAAGACAAACTAGAGACAGCAAAGGCAAGACTTTATCTTTGTCCCCTTGCACAAAAGCAAAGCAGCCCTGTCTTCTTTTTCAGAGGTTCAGAACTGTATTTTTTTTTTGTTGTTTTTGATAAAAATATTTTAAAGTTGTTATTAGCATTCACTATGAGGTGGGATGTGGTGTGAGAAAGACACAGTGAAATGAAGAAAAGCAGGCCAGCTAAAAGACTCCTTCTTTCTTATGTGGGCAGCAAGAAACAACATGGACTGTCTGCAAAGGGATAAAATGGACAACGTGGAGATAAAGAACAGATGGGAATGAGGTGCAGATTAAAGACTGGAGTGATAATAAGCATGTGTGTGGGGAGGGAGTGGGGAGAAAAGCAGGCAGCAGATAAGAGATGATTCAGAGAAGGAAGATTGGAGGAAGTATAAAATGAGAATAATAAGTAGTGTTATGGAACAGGGGATTTAGAAAGAGGAAAGAAGGAAGAGTCAGAGATAAGAAAAAAGAACTAGAAGGAAGGTAAGGAAAGAAGTGAGAAAGAAACAGGTACACAGTGCAGGTTAGTGGGAGGAAAAGAGAGAGGTGCTAATGCATTAAAAAAGTAGAAAGTCATATTTGATGTTCCAGATGTGACATTTGTCTTCGTACACATATCAATGTGATATTCATGTTCCTTGACATAAAAAGTAATTGTAAGTTAGTTCACAGCCATACTGTCTTAAAGATCCAAATAACAGAGGGAAAAGATAGAATTTTTTTTATGAATAAATGTTAAGTCTCTTTATGCAGCTTAGTTTTCTCATGATGGAAAGTTGACTTATTTAAAATCAGGTGTCACATGCATTCAAGCACCCTATGAAGGTACTCTCAGCACAAGATATAAATAAGCAAGCAGCTGCCATTCTAGTGGTTATCCCCTTTTGAAACATGTTTTATCTGTCACATACTCAAAAGGTAGGAGGTAGGATAAAAAATGATGATTTTTTTCACTTACTGTTATATTAAAAAATCTGCAGTCTTATCTCTTCTATTTTGTTTAAACCCCATAGCACTGGTTGGCAGATTGCAGTAATATAAGAGCCAACACCTGACAATGAAAAATTGGAAATATCTTTTCATATTCATGAAGAATGTATTTATTGTTTCATTACAGCTTAAGCCATAGCTCTTATTTCATGAAATCTCATTGCTTTCAGCACTCTCTTCCCTCAGAAAGAGCTGCATATTCATTATAGTTTCAAGGGCTGCCTTTGTTCCTATTTGATTTAATATTTGTTGCCAATCACTTCTTTTGTTGACTGTTCAAAAGTTGAAAAAAATGAATACACAAGAATGTGATGCGTTGCTACCCCCAGCCTATTGTTACACTTCTTTCTAAACACTGGGCTCTTGCATTCGTTATTAATATCTATTGGATTTGACTATTAGCTGTAACTAATCTTTGATCATCTTTCAAGAAAAATGTCACAATCAACCAAGTCTAGTGTAATAACAAAATCACCAACGCCTTTGTAAACACATAACATCCAAGAGAGGACACAGAATGTTTCATATTTATCATCAATCTGGATCAGTGTAAGTCTGTAAATTGTGTTTTGTTTCATTTGTTTTGACAGCAGTACCAAAGAATTCTCTTTGTAATGTCAAATCCAGACAAAAGTTGAGATTTATAATATAGCACAGCTTTATTTTTAGAAGCCAAAAATATGTACATTATATATTAAATAGTATGAGGTGATACATGCTATAAATTCATTGGTAGGTACACGTATTGCTGAGTTAATGGTGTTTGGAGGGCAGACACTCCCCTGCTCTGCAAGGATGTCCTAGTTTTGACTGCTGGGACCGCCAAAAAGGAAAGTGTAGGTTATTTTTTCCCTTGCTGGAAGGCTGTGACTCTTGAGGAGAAGGGAACATCCTCCTAAACATCCCCATCCCCTCCTTGCGCTCTGGGGTTTGGCCAAGGTTATGTAGTGATTCTGCTTGAGCTTCCACATTGGCCAGTGGGTCATTGTAAGAAGCTGGTTCAATTATGAACCCCTGCCCCATGGCCAGTACCTGTGGGTTCACAGTTGTAAGTGCCTGGTATGAGGGAGAACAAGTTGATCCCTGTGTCCCTCATTCTCTTTTTTCACACACTATGCATATAGGTCAGGTGGGATTTGCCACAGCCTGTAAATCAAGTGATGTTTGCTTCTAACGTTATTTGACCATACATGGAGCCTTTTTTACAAGAAAGGGTGATACACAACTTCAGGAAATAAGGCTTAATGATGGTTTGTTTGTTTGTTTTTTGTAATTGCTTCAAAAACATAGTAACATCGTTTCTAACAATCTGAAGATTTTTGAGGATTACACAAAGTGATATAAGATTGTTGTTGGGTCAGCTGTTCTGAAGGCATTTGCAATAGGTGATTTGTTTTCAGAACTCATATTCAGAAAGGCACAGTTGCTATCCAGAGCATAATCATTTTTTCTGAAGCATCATAGTTGAATTATGAAGATGCTCTTGAAATCTTTAAAGAGCAGTTTATAGTCAGTCTGTCTGGAGAAAGAAATATTGCTTTAGAGAAAAAAAACAATATATTTATGTATTGTTGAAATTTCAGTCTAGGAAGGTGTCATTTTGTAACTGATAACAGAAATCTAGTGTAGAGATAAACTCAGCCAAACCAAATAATAATAAATAAATAATAAAAGCCCACAAGATCCAAATAAATAAGTAAAATTCACCCGTTTTGAACACGTCCCACTGTATTCCCAGCTCAAGTAATCAGACAGCCTGGAATGTGTGCCATCATATATTATTGAACATTCCCTACCTTTCAATGTTTTTGTTTTGTGTTTTTTTTTTTTTTACCAGATTATGCTACAGCTCTACTCAGGATTTGTATACTAACTTTATTTTGCAAAGATATAATGTCAGTGATTGCTGAATGACCTCCAAGCTTTATGAAAGATGATTAGGCTAATTGATCTAAAATGTTGTGGTTCCAGGCATGTTACTACTTCACTGAGGGAAAAGGTACAAAGCTGAGTTGAAAATCAACCCTTGCTTTTGCAACTAAAATGGGTTCCTGGGGAAAAATAATAATAAATAGAAAGAAACACAGCAAGAAGAACTAAAGGAAAAACCCAGGAGCATCCAAGAGCATGAGAGAAAATGAGACAATTTGTACCAGCAATAGAATCGTGATCAGATTAAGAATATGAAACCTGAGTAACTCCAAAGGTGCATGTAGCACAGGATTATCCTCCTGACCAAAACTCCCTATTCCTAGGAAAAGGGGTTCAGGGTGTCTGTGAGAGAGGTTCAGGGACCTCTATAATCCTGGTTTACAGCAGTCTGTGAGGAAAAGCCTCCTGGAGGCAGTTAGAGTAATTACCAATGGACTTCTATGAACTTTTGAGGAAAATCCTCACAGAAAGACAAGCTAAGGCAGACAATGGATTTTTTTCTTTAATTTTTTCTTTTTTTTCTTTTTTTCTTCTTCTTCTTATTATTTTTTTATTTTACAAACTTGATAATTTTCCAAATGCCTTGTGATTGCAGAGGGCTGGAATCATAGATGTCTATGCCCAAGCGATCTGCAACCTCAGGATATCCTCCTTGAAGCATTGCTTGGAAGAAAATTACATGTCTCACCAAAAAACAGGATTACTGGAAAGTGCTTGTCAGGAGGGAAAACATTATTTCTCACTTCTGTGGTGATCCACTGTATCTTAAATACAATGTCTTTTAAGATTATCTGCAATTTTTAAGTATCAACAAAGTTCTAACTTCTTTTGGTATGTTATTTATATATCACCTGATCTAAAGTCACTTTTTTTTCTTTGGTGTAATAAGAAACTTTAACTCAGACATTTTCTTGTAACAAAGAGATACCAATGATTAACTCTATCGAAGCTGGCATTGCTTCTCTAGACCAAATCCAAATTAGTACCAAACAGTTCTGGTGTGCTTTGCCATTTTTGTCTTTCCAGTAAATCCACTTGCCATCCATTTGGAGAATTTTATTTTTGGAGATAGTAATGTAGTTCCAACACTAAGGAAAATTATCAGCAGTTTAAGAGAAAGATTAACTAAAATCACTTTACCTTCACATAACATATATCAAGTTATTAGGTCCCAGGGGTCGCATTTACAAAAACAAACAAATGAACGAACAAAAAAAACAAAAGAAAGTGTGTCCCAGCATCCCCAATTGGATGAATCTGCTTGGATCCCAGTGGTACATTAGCATTTGGGGATTTTTAATTGGAATTTAGAGGCATGTAAACTCATTAATCATAGCTGCTCTCTAATCCCTGCTGGGGTCTTACATGGTAAATGCAGGATTTCCAATCAAACACAAATTTGCATATTGATTTGATTTATGTTGAATGCTTGCCTGTTTTTTTTAATGCGCCCTTATTTGTCTGTGTGCTTACCCCTTGTATCTTCAAATGAAGAAGTTTTATTGTTAAGTAATAGCTAGAGTGACAGATGTTTTTTTCTTGATTCAAGAATTGGTGGAGAAGAAATCCTGATCTACGAATTTTTTTTTTTTTTGTAATTTAGAAATAAAAACAAAACATGTCTGATTTGGTACCTAAAAGGTTAGACATTTGAGAGGCTGTAGTGTTTGTCCTGTAGTTAGGATAAATATGTTACCTGCATATTTGGCAGAAGTCAGTGTAGGGGCTTATCAGATGCAAAAGGAAAGCAGAGAAAATTGGAAGCATTAAAATGAGTTAGAAACACCATATGAAAGAGATGCATGCCTTTCACATGTTGAATCAAAATGTGCTGCCCTCACTAATAGTTGCATACAGCAATAATTCTTTCTAGAATTGCTGAATGAAATTGTGTCTTTAATTGTGAAATTAAGGGTGAGAGCATCCTTATCGCTTCAGTCTTTAAAACTGATGATCCACAGAAGACTCACTGGGATTTGTGAACTACCTCTAATGGCTTGGATAAACTGATTCAGCAATTGGTAGCAGACTGGAATTTGTTCTGCTTACATTTTTAGGCAGGCTGCAAACTGGAAAAGATTGAAAATGTGGTATTTTTTGAAGATAGTTCAATTTCAAAGACATATGTAGATCCTGAATAAATCTGTGAAAGGTATAGTCATTGTCCATACAGACTAATCCTTGTGGATTCCATGATGGGACTTAACTTTGCTAACAGTGTAAAACACTAATGGAAGAGAAGCAAAAAGTAATTACTTGTGAGAATCTATTGACAGTTACTATGAAGCACAAGCATTGAAAAATCTATTAGTAACATAATTAGCAATATTTCTCTGAAGGGAAAATACAGGCAGTGACCTCCTGGAAATGTCTCAGGGAGCCCTAAAACCACGTGGCAACTAGAAATATGTTTTCTGTTGTATTTCTCTGTCTATGTTCAGGTATGTTGCTAAAATATAGAGAAGCAACAAAAAACGAAACTAAAATAGAACATATAGAGTTATGCTTTGTGCAAAGAAAATTACTGATGTGTTTTAGCATCAAAGAATGTAATTAAATACTTCTTTGCATTATCTGGTGAATCTCTGGTAGAATAATGGCTGTAATTGCAAATAACAAACAAACAAAAAAAACCTCATTAGACTACATGCATACAATTCAATACATGAAATAGTAAAGCCTATATTTGGTTAAAAAAGAGCTAAATGAGGTAAAATATTATTTTGTAAATAGAAGAACGTACTGGTGCAAATTAATAAATGTTAGGCACTATGAGACCTTTTGCACTAGCTTGATGAGTAAGTTGGTATTGCATCTGACACAAAAGTGGAGAATATAAGCTCTTTGTTACATCTCACTCCTGCAAAATATCCTCTGTAAAGTTGTAGCATTTAATCTTTTAACACAGAATGAATTTCTTGAGATTCTATGGCCAAATCTGTAAATAACTCCGAAATTAAGATTAAATGGGCCTGTTAATCTTTTTGTCTGGTGTACCTTTTTGTCACAAATGATTTAAAAATGTGAAACTTTGAACTTTCCTTAATTAAAATGTTCTGTATTTTTTAACCAGCTTACGAACTAAAGCTATAATTAAAATAATTTATGGATTTATAGCTTCTCATCATGATTCTGAGACAAAGTTGAACTACTGCTTTAATTCCTTATAGAGGAACTTTCGGCAGAATTTATAAGCCTGCGTCCAAGAAGGAAATTCAGGAACTCATTTTCCAGTGACTGGGTAAAACTTAAGTGTTTATAACTTGGTAGGCACAATCGTGCTCTAAATGGTTGCATGCCCACAATGCAATTTGTGTTGAAGTTCTTAACTCTTGTGCACTAAATCCGCAAGGGATTCACTCTGTAGGATTTACTGTAGCAAAGTTATTATTCATGGATCTCATGCTGTTGCACAAAGTATGAGAACCAGAGTTCCTTTTTCTTGCATCCAGAATCTTCCTGTTGTAGTTGCAGTATCCTGAGCTCACATGCAGAATGCAGAAACACAATCCTTAACCTGATACATCATGTCTTCTGATTTATGCCTGTGCTGTAATCACTAGTTAGTGGTGGAAAGTGCTTTCATGTTTGTCCTGTTGGAACTGAGTCATTGGTGTGAATGAAAATCCATAGTGCAAGGAAAAGAGCACTTTATTCTGCAGTGCAGGGTTGGGCTTTGAGGTGGAAGGAATGCTTCTTGGATCCTCTTCCCTGAGATGCTCACTGACACTGGTTTTGTTCATCTTGCTATATTCACAGTGGAGAGTATGAATATTGCTGAGTCACTGAGTAGCTCTGGCAACACTGAGTACTCTTGTTTGTCACTATCTTTGACATTTTTGCATTTTTGATTTGCTTAGTATGGATTCTGCCTACCAAACAAAGGGTAGGTGTTTCCTCTAGATTATAGGGCTATTAAATACTAAGTATCCTATTTTTGTGGATCTAGTACACATGTTATGTTGCCCATATCTCTTTGACCATTGATTTTGAGCAGGAAAATATTGGTCTACAGTTGGTGCTGTCTCTGGCCCTTAATAGTTGAAATTGTTCAGTGTACATTGAAAAGATTAGCACTCTCAAATTACTGACTTCCTACAAACTTCATTCACCCTTCAAAAATTACCTGTTTAGGATATAGAGTAATAATGAAGAAATAGTGCTTGCTGTTTTACATTGTACTTTATGTAAAATAATTTAGCAAATATCTTCTAAAATGATGTGTGTAGAAATTCTGTAGCTTATCACAGTTCTAGTCATGAATGGAAAAAGAGAAAAAATACCATCTTGTTCAGCAGATGTAGTTAAACTAATTGATAGATTTGGCCCTACAGGCTGCCCAGACAGGAAGACTGAGTGGATGAGACCCTCTATAAACAGGTAGGCTTTCACAAAACATGGTCCTCACGGGGGACTTCAGCCACTGTGATATCTTTTGGAAGAACAACACAGCAGGGCACCAGCAATTAAAGAGGTTCCTGGAGCATGTTGATGACAACTTCGTCTTCCAAGTGGTACAGGAACCCACAAGGAACGGTTCTATGCTGAACCTTGTCCTCACCAATGAGGAGGGGCTGGTGACTAACATGAAGCTCACAGACAGCCTTGGCTGTAGTGACCACAAAATGGTGGAGTTCAAGATCCTTAGGGCATCAAAGAGAGTGCACAGCAAGCTGGCTGCTCTGGACTTATGAGCAGACTTCAGCCTCTTCAGGGAACTGCTTCGCAGAGTGACATGGGATAAAGCTCTGGAAGGAAGAGGAGCCCAATAAAGCAAGTCAGTATTCAAGCACCCTCTCCTCCAAGACCAGAAGCAGTGCATCCTGAGAAAGAGGAAGGCAGGCAAGTATGTCAGGAAGCCTCTGTGGATCATCAAGGAGCTCCTGGACTTAATTTGGTGCAAAAAGAAAGTCTATAGGGAGCGGAAGCAGGAATGGGTTACCTGGAAGGTGTACAAAGAAATTGTCTGAACAGACAAGGATCAGGTTAGGAAAGCTAAAACTCTGAATTAAATCTAGCCAGAGACATAAAGGAGAACGAAAAGAAATTCTGTAAGTATATCAATGATAAAAGGAAGGCTAGGGAAGATGTAAACCTTCCCATTAAGGAAGCTGGAGACCCAATCACGAAGGACATGGAGAAGGCTGAAGTGCTCAATGACTTCTCTGCCTCAGTTTTCACCAACAAGGGCTCAAGCTTCACTGCTCAAGTTGCAGAAAAAAAAAAAAGGTAAGAACTGGTAAAAGGAAGATCTGCCCACTGTAAATGAAGATGAGATTCAAGACCATCTTGAGAACGTGAAGGTGCACAAATCTATGGGACTCGTTTAGATCCATCCAGAGGTTCTGAGGAAACTGGCAGATGAAGTTGTCAAGCCACTATCCATCATATTAGAAAGGTCATGGCAGTCTGGTGAAGTTTTCACTGATTGAAAAAGGAGAAACATAACTCCCATTTTCAAGAAGAGATAAAAGATCCAGAGGACCAAAGACCAGTCAGTCTCATCTTTGTGCCTAGCAAGATCATGATGCAGATCCTCCTGAATGCTCAACTAAGGCACATGGAAAATAAAGATGAGGTGATTGGTGCTAACCAATGTGGCTTCACCAAGGCCAAATTGTGCCTGACAAACATAGTGGCCTTTTATGATAGAGTTATAGTGTCACTGGATAAAGGAAGAGCAGCAGACGTCATCTACCTGGTCTTGTGCAAAGCATATGACACTGTTCCACACAACATCCTGGTCACCAAATTGGAGAAAAATGGATTTGATGGATGGACCACTTGTTGGATAAGAAACTGGATGGATGGTTACACTCAGCTGTGGTCAGTGGCTCAGTGTCCAAGTGGAGGATGATGACGAGTGGTGTTCCTCAGGGATCAGTGATGGGACTGGTGCTATTTAGTGTCTTTGTAGGAGACAAGGAGTGGGATTGAGTGCACCCTCAGCAAGTTTGCAGATGATACCAAAATGAGTGTTGTAACTGACATGCTAGAGGGAAGGGATTCTATCCATAAGGACCTAAACAGTCCTGACAGGTTGGCCCTTGCCAACCTCATGAAAAGGTCAAGTGCAGGATCCTGCAGCTGGATCAAGGGAATCCCAAGCACAAAAACAGGTTGGGCAGAGAATGGCTTGAGAGCAGCTCTGAGAAGGATTATGGGATGTTGGTTGATGAAAGACTCAACATGAGCCAGCAGTGTGCACTTGCAACACATAAGGCCAACCATATCCTGGGTTGCATCCAGACAAGTGTGACCAGCAGGTGGAGGGACGTGATTCTGCCCCTTTTCTCTGCTCTCTTGAGACCCCACCTGGAGTACTGTGTCCGGTTCTAGGACTGCCAGGAGAAGAAGGGCATCAAACAGTTGGAGTCGGTCCAGAGGAGGGACACAAAGATGATCAGAGGGCTGAAACACCTCCCCTGCAGTGACAGGCTGAGAGAGCTGGGGCTCTTCGACATAGAGAAGAGAAGGCTCTGGGAGGGGACCTTATAGTGGCCTTCTAGTATCTGAAAGGGTCCTACAGGAGAGCTAGGGAGGGATTTTTAATAAGGGCATGTAATGACAGGATGAGGGGAAATGGCTTTAAACTGGAAGAGGGTAGATTTAGAGTAGATACTAGGAAATTCTTTACTGTGAGGGTGGTGAGATACTGGAACAGGTTGCCCGGAGGAGGTTCTGAATGCTCCCTTCATGGAAGCATTTAAGGCCAGGCTGGATGAGTCTTTGAGCAACCTGGTGTAGTGGGAGTTGTCCCTGCCTAGATCAGGAGTGTTGGATCTAGGTGATCTTAAAGGTCCCTTCCAGCCCAAACCGTTCTGTGATTTCATTACCACTACGTATCCATTGCATACCCTTCATCCACACTGAAATATCAACTTTTTCCAGAATATTTACCAGATCAATGTCATAACGAATTAAGATGTGAGATACTTTTCCATCCTCATTTGAAAAATACAATGAAAGATGGACAGTTATTCGTGGACTGGACTGAGAATTTGTCCACTATATACTATAAAATGACCTATATAAGTGAAACTGCTGACAAAGCATTAATTTATAGCTTGCATAAGGAGGGTCAGGAAAGTAAAGTGCCTATAAGCTATAAATAGAATGCATTTGTCAGTTGCCTTGCCCAGGCAAATTGTACTCGCTTTTCACTGTGCACCTGTGTACTTTTATGGTTCTTGGAAAAGTGATGGAGCTGACTCTTTTCAAAACTGAGAATTTCTCTTCAGTTTATTAGAGTTGTGCTATCCAACTTTAGTCACCTGAATATAACCAGTAACCCCTACAGAGCGTCAGACTGTCTAAATTCTTACAAGTTTACCTATATAACTGTTTTAGGCACATATTTATCTCTAAAACTCTTTTATATGAGATTCTTGTGACAACAGTCTAACATACACTTCTTATGTTCCATCCTCTGAGAATCATGCTTAATGCAGGCTCATGAAATGCCTAATATTAGATGTAAATTAGGTGTCTAAATTGGTAAAACTGAATTCAGTTATCAACTTGTTTTCTAAACTGGGTTATGCCCATAATCTCAACCCACAAAAATCTATACAAATATCCACAGTGCCTCTCAAACTATATATCTGCTCTATAGGATAAAACTACCGTGCCTCACTTGCTTGATAAATTGTTTCAATTCAAAAAGTTTGGTTTGTCTTCCAGTCTTTCTACTCACACACACTATATATATATTTTTTTTCTTTTTTGTTACACAAGAAGTCTGTGATACCCCTCTAACAATTTCTGTGGCACATTTTGTATACATCTGAGTTGCTAGGATGGAGTGGTACAATTTGTGTTAACATAAAAATAAAAAATTCTTTTGATTCCATAGAGATATGTAGTTGTCTGGGATGACATATATACTTGAATGACATCTATCAAATGCTTTCCCCTTTTCTTCTTAAAAACAGGGAATTTACAGCTGTACTTGAAATTACAGTGTCTTCCATTAATATATGGGTTAATACGTTTCTCTTTTAAGTAACAGCCAGCCAAAAATTAAGCAAGTTCCTAATAGATCCTCAGGCATCTCCATGTAAGGGCTCCTTCTCCAATGGCATGTGTGAAAGGTCTGACTTGCACAGAACACATACGGAGCAGCATTATGAAATCTGTGTAAGCCTCTGAACACCGGGGCTGATGTGAGAATAGCTTCTCCTAGGTGGATTATGAATCTAGTTCAGAACTGTTTGGCTGCTTCAGTATAAGTTTATAAATAGATTCAAGCTGAGTGAAACTGTATTTGAAGTCATAACATATAGTTTGGAGGAGGACAATTGCCCGTCCCCAATTCTAAGGATAATTCATCTCTGTAATAGTAGCTCTGTTAATTTCAAGCAGCGAAATGTTATAGATTCTTGGTTATGGCTACTTGGATACTTAGCAAGTACCATGGGGAGAATCCTTGCTACTCATCCAGCAGCTATTTGCTCTCTGTAAGAAGCTGTCTTCTGAATATAATGGCATTATGTGACAATAGTTTTAAGACTAGGTTGTTAGAAATATGGACACAATCTATTTTGTGTATTTCAAAGGATTGTGTTCATGTAACCTTGGCTGATGCAAGGATGATTTTGCCATTCATTTCATTTTTGGTAGCTCCTTCATACAACTTCACTTCTGTGGCTTTCAGACATGAGACTGAAGGAAGGTAATTCTAGTTCATTCATCTTTATTTTCAGGGTAAATAATGATAACAAGGGGTGGAAGAAGCAAGTTAAGTGCAGCTTTAAACCCTCCTGAAGGAGAGAGAAGATTGCTTCAAATTATTAAGACTGTTGCTTATCTCTTTTCTTTCAGCTGTATTACAAATGATCTTTCTCCCAGCAAGTGTAGTACTTGAGTGCTTACCTGCATGCATCTGTTTATGCATGTAATTTTACATATCTGAATGGGGTCAATCTCCAGCCCTCACAAGGCTAAGCCAGGGCCCACTATGGCAGTCTCAGTATTTCAGTTCATCGTCCATCTAGAGTGTGTGGATAAGCTGCTTCACGGAGTCCTTTGTTGTGGTCTGTAGGCTGGAAGGAGGTTCACACCCAGTGCCAAGAAAATTAACCTTTTTTATTATTGTTCTCACTAACAGGTTATTCATCAGCTTAGACTTTCTGAGAATGAGAGTGTGGCTCTACAGGAGCTTCTAGATTGGAGGAGAAAGCTGTGTGAGGAGAGAGAAGACTGGCAACAAATCTTGCATAACACTGAGCAAAGAATTACAGCTCCTCCTCCACCCCCTTGTAAAAAACCAACGCTGCTGAAGAAGGTGGAAGATGCCTCCTGCAATAGACTGTCTTCAGGCATATGGGACACCACCATGTGATTGAAATGAGTGTGTTTGCAGACAGTTGAGAGTGAAACCATCTCATGCCTTCAGTCTGCACAATATTCAAGTTTCCTTCCCTCCACAGAATGTGCAGGGTTTTTTTTACAAGCAATCCTTCAAGAGCACAGGATAGAGAAGCAATTTAGATGTCATGTGTGCGTGTATGTGTGTGTTTGTCCTTTTCATACATACATACATATATATATATATATACACATATGCATATATCTGTGCATCTATATGTATGTATGTGTGTGTATATATATATATATATGTATATATATATATATAAGGTGACAAACTGCACTATAAAAATTTAAAGGTACAAAAGAGTCACTTAGAGTTCTCCTGTGGACAACAAAGAAGCTATGTCAAGCAAATGATGGCAGGGAGAAGTGACTGACAGGCATTTTAGAGAGATCAGGAAAGTCTGTGTGCACACTGTACAGCTGTTTTATATAGTATAAAATTATGATGTTTCTTGTTCCCTAATGAATGGTTTTATTATATTACATATATGCATATATATATTTCTTTGTAGATGTCTGTGTTCTATTGGAGTTGCAAACCCGAAGTTTATTTACTTGTTTATTACTGGTGTTTTATAACTTTACGCAATTGGTGCTGTTGCTCTTACTTCAAAATACAGGTAATAAATACAACACTCGCATTTTTCTTTCATAGTTTATCTTTAACACCATACCAGCCAGTTTCTGAACTGTGTTATTTGTTCAGAGCCAGCAAAGTCCTTTCTGAAGTCCAGACCTGACATTCTTGAAGAGCTCCTATTCGCACGTGTTGTTTAAAGGTCTTCATGCTAAAGATTTAGAGAGCACGACTTTCTTTCTTTCTGTAGACTTATGGTTCTGAATGGGTGAACTGTGAATTCTATGGTTACATCTCAAATCTTATTTCATTCTGGGTTCTGTAAAATAATGAGACACTCATTTAAATTATAAGTGTGGTTTGAAATTCATACCTGATTTTGCATAAGGTCAGGTGTCAGTGGAAAGATACATAATGGTAATGAGGTATGAAAATAGGGCTGTGATTTACTGTTAAAAGCCAGAAGGCTTCATTGAGATGAGTATATCTAAGGATTTTGCTCTTATAGTGGCACAGTGATGCATTTATACCTTGAATTTTGTATAATGAAATGGTTTCAGAAATTGAAGCACGCTCATTGGAGAACATGAGTTCTGAGCAGGAATGTTAATTTATGAAAAACATGCTGCTGGAAACTTGCTAGCTACTGCTCAGCAGCCTTTGAAATACTGCTTTGCCTCTAAAGGAAGTAATTGATTTGTATATACGGATATTTTGTCAGGGTATTTTAAGTTCTTGAGCATGTGCACCCAGTTTGAAGCACTCCTCTTGGCTGTTTGCCCCAATCCTATCAAGATCCAGGATAAAGTGCTTGTAATTTTGCAAGTGGATGTAAAACTGTTTAAAATGTAAGCAAGGTTTGTAAATGTGAGCTCACCTTGTTTGGAAATTGCTGGGGAGGGAAGACAACCTGCGCAGAGATGCAGTTCTTCTGCTATGTTTGACAGGCACTTCAAGCAGGACGAATGGCAAAAAGCAATCCCATGCTTGTTTGTTTGTTTTTATTTACAGGGGAAGCAGCAGAACTCAAATCGTTCCCAGGAGTATCATCAAGCTGTAGGCAGAATTAAGTGCCTTCTCTTGCTGGAGATTAAAACAGACGTGTTGAGTGGACAAGGAAAGGGAGACAACAGGTTAGCTCTTAAATTAATTATGTGCTGATTGGTTTCTGATACTTAGGGATAAATATCACCAAGCACAGAATTTTACAGCAACAACTGCAGAAGTGCTCTCTTACACATTAGATTGAGAAGCAGGGATTCTGGGTTCTGAACCTTGCCTTCAGCTGATGTGTCCCCCAGGGTTGTGCAGGAAACAGCTCTCACCTGCTGAACAATCACAGCAGGACAAGGCTCAGCCTGAAAGAGCTGAGGTTTCTGCCTCTTTGCTCAGATAACTGGGAACACACAGAAATTCCTGTGTGAGAGCAAAATGAAATGGCTCAAACTGTATGCAAGAAAGCTGATTAATCTGACCTGGGTGCTACTACACAGCTTACAGGATACAAGTTGCTATCTCTGCCTGGTCCATCATTGTTGTATATAGGCATAACAGCATCTACCCAGCTAGTTTATCCATTGTGCACACCTCAGTACTCTGAGATGTGCCCCCAGGCTTCTCTCTGCTCTGATGGGCCTGACAAATAACCCTCCCATAAGCTCTGTCTCACTGCTACCTCTAATACCCACTACCTGGCTTGGCAACTGGTGGCAATCAACCCAGGGCAGCATAGAGTACGTGTAGGGTAAGCCGTAGAAGCTGCCCAGGAAGCCAGCTGAGGTCATGTCAAGATCCCTGCTGCTGCAAAGAGCTTACCATCAGTCACCAAGCCAGCTGTGTGAAAGGTAAGGTTTTGTATCTCCTGACTGCACTGTTATTGCTGCATTTGTAATATGGAAGGGCCCAAAGGGCAGAGAATGAGCTTGTCAGTTGGAGTTTAAAACAGAGTTATGCACATGATGCTACAGGGGCTGGCCTCAGCTGCTGGAGCTTAGGAGTGGTGCTCTACCAAAGTCTGTACTGCATCCTCATAGAGCAGTGTGAAAGAGCAGTTGCTAGATTTGCCAGCAGTTCCAGCAGTGCTGTTACCCAGGTGAGGCTGGTACGAGCCTGATGCAGGTAGTTTGGTTCTCCACAGGGCAGAGCCCATTTTGCCTCCCCTACTGAAAGCCTTTGTTCTGTTTTTTGCTAACTTGGGTACGGAATATATCTTCTGGGGCTCTTCCTTGGAACATGTAATCACAGCACAATAGGACAAACTTAACAGCAGAAGAGATGAGACCTTTTTCTTTTGATTTTCTTACAAATTTCAGGGAATGTGGCGGCCAGCTTTCAACTTGGGAGGGTTTTTCAGGATGTTCATTTAAAATATAGTACCATCAGAAAATTATTTGTGTTAAAACACATTTAAAATATTTCTCTAAAGCAGCAAGACACTCCAGAGTGTGACTTATGATGTCATAATTCACACCTCGTGTGTTCACTGGTCCCTTGGTCTTTGGCCTCGTGCCTAACAATGCAATTGGTGGGGAATTATTGCACCATAATTCACACCCTACTGTGTCTTATTGCTTAAATAACCATACTCTCAGAGGTATCTTAAAACTACCATTAAAGTTTATATTGTGTATCAAAGTGTGTTTACAGGGCTGGGAAAATATACTATTGGCATTTTGAAATGTTGAGAAGTAGTTTTAGCAAACTGTACAGCACTTATAAATTAATCTCCCCAGTGGAGTACACACCAGCCAATCCCAGTATTTCTTGAGTATATGGAATCCTCTCTTGCACGTTAAAAATAGCATAGACAAAAAAAAAGAAAAAGAAAAAGCCTTATGAATTTAATATTCTAAAGGGATATATTAAACTCTATGAACATGCTAATGCCCTTAATATCCAGTGAGCAATCTTAAAGGTATTTATATTTGCAATAAAGCAATTTCAGGAAGCTGGGGTTATCATCAGATAATCGCTCCTCCACATTGTGCCTTATTGCTTAATTTTTAATATGTGAAACAAACAAAACTTACTCCAAATCACCTTCTCTCTCAGCATGTCGTAAGAGGAAACAGGTATGTTTTACACTTTAAAATCCAAGGGAATTTGAAAACTGTATTAAACCACAATAAAATAAAAACTAAAAACAACAGCTGGTGGTATGAGAAATGTTTAAAGCTTGTGAATCTTACTGGTTACTCCTGAAATAGCACTTGGTATTTTTCAGTTGCTGTAGTTACATTCCTTTTGCAGAACTTTGCTTTTTAAAACTTGATTTAGACATCCAGAGAGATACACGCACCGATATTTTACAAATGATCTGTGTACAGCATGAAATGATAATCCTTTTAGAACTTTGTATTGTTTACACAACAATAGTATGATTGTTGAATAAGTGAATTAAACTTCCCTTTTTGCCAGTGATCCTTTCTATTCCTTTTAAAAGGTTGACTTATTTTCATTAATAACTTCATTACATTGCAGGTTCTTTGTGTGTGGGACAAAGAATTTCATTAACTTGCTAAGAAAGCACAATATAATGTAGCATAGTTCTAAAGTGATTGTAGCAGCTGTATTCACTGTAGTTTTACATTCTGCTCTATGGTACTGAGATCCCTAAAAGCCACGTTATTCTTATCACCATAAAGACTGCTAATATCTGAAATGCTCTGAGGAACCTAAAATAACTTTTGCCATTCACTTATTAAATAATACATGTAATTACATTTTGTATGACTCCATTTTCCAGAATGGTATTAAACATTTCATGGCTTTGTGTTCTAAATACACAGGTTTAGAAAAGAAAACCTAACATGAGCGTAAGTGTTTCAGAGTATCTGAAAAAAAAAAACAACACATGGACATTTAAGGAAATGCTTTTCTTCCAGTTTTGCTGTTGTTTTCAGGATTTTCATTTTCAGAAGAAATAAATAAATTCTTGTGCTGGTTTATATTGTGGCTGTGAGAATTAGATCATTAGCAAAGGCTGGCTGTCTCTCCATCTGTGGTTTGGCCCCTTCCCTGACCACATGGATGCATGCTGAAACTGGCTGAAGTACAGATTTTGCTGTAGAATGTTGTAGGAGGAAATGTTGTCATGTCAAATCAGAAAGAATTCTTGAGTATTTTTCTTCAGTATGATAAACAAAACCAATTTGAATTAGCTAGAAGCATTTTGTTCAGTCAGAAGTAGCTTGGTTTGGTTATATGTGTGTGCAACCCCCCCCCCCCCCCTTAGTCCTTTCATCTTTCCTTTCTTGTCGCTGCAACTGAATTTTAAAATGGAAAAATAGAAGAAGAAAAGAAGAAAAATAACTAAAAGGACGGAGGGGTTACATGTTAAGGCTTTTCTTTAATTTCATTTTTGTTTTTAGTGAAAGAGTTTACTTTAAAAATACTGAAACAGAATATTAATATTTCACTATCTTCGAAATGTTTTCACCTCTTCCAGCTCAAGCTGTTTGCTGAGTGTGCTCTGACTTTACACATAATTTTATCTTTTGTTTCCCAGGCATCATTCTTCATAAATCCACTCTTCTCTGAAAAGTACACATGGATTTATATTTGTTTTGAGATGCAAGATAACTGCTGAGGTCCTTAGAGGTACAAGTGGGGTTAACTTGAAAAGCACAGTGCCCATGTGTCAGCTATTGGATAATGCCTAAGCCCCCACTGTTCTAATTTTGGTTTCAGACCCTTCTTCACCTACAGGGATATATATTTCCCTGTCATCCCCTGATATGCACTGGGCTCCAGCAAGAGAAGGGCTGAATCTGTCATCCAGAATGGGAAGGGGGAGAAATGTACTCCAGGCTCTTTCTAATAATTGATTAATATAAAGTACTTAAATGTTTCTGAAAATAGGAATTGGAATGCAGCTTTCTCACAGATGATATCAAACCAGTAGGTTAGGAACCTGTGGCTGTGAATGTCCATGCTAAAAGAAACAGTTGAAATGAATGGTAATGAATCTATAGCTCCTCTGTCTCTCAACATAACATGGTGAACAGGAAAATGTTCTAAAAAGTAACAGTGATGATTTTTTGCATCATTTTGGAAGAATGATGAATTAAAATTCTGTTCTGAATTAAAACCACTTTTTAGCTGGTTTTAATGTATACCCTTCTTAACAGAGCAGGCTGAACCTCACAGTTTAGGACAGGGTTGGAAGGGCTGGGATGAAATGGGATGGGATAGGATATAGGCTAGGATGATACAGAATGGGATACAGGCTAGGCAAGGCTAGGATAGATCTCGTGTGGAGAACAATCTGAGGTGCTTACAAGTCTCCCATGATTATTTGCAGCCTGAAGTTGTAAAGTATTCTTCTGGATTTAAACAAGACCGATGTTTAGATCTCATGTGAATCTCGTCTCTATCCATTTGTGCAGTTAAGAGTATCTAGAATAAAAATTACTGCTGTAATAGTTTTCATTATTATTATTTTTTGGTAACTGTGGAAAACTATATTTAGTGAAGTCTAAAAATCTGTAGTAAGAATTTAGTATTAAGAAAAAACCAACCAACCAACTAACCAACCAAAAAAACTCCATCAGTTTTACGAAAAGAAAAAAGTTAATATGAGAATAAATGGATTTGAAATATGTCTTGTCTTGTAATTCCATGCTAATATCTGGATTCTCTGAGCTTTAGGGTTAGTATAAGTAAAATGGTAGATGCCATATCATCAAAGATCAAAGAAAACACCTAAAAGTAGCTCTCTTTTGCATAGTCACTGTGTCCTTTCTGAGCGTGAACAGTTCTCATGTTCAGCCATCATGCAGCCTCACTTGTCTCCTGAGGTTGCAACAACAAGATCTCAGCTTCTCAGTGATGGGAAAGGAATTCTGATTAGTTGATACAAGGGGCAGAGATCAGTGTCTTACACTGGACATTTCAGGTAGAGGTTCTTGCTTTTCTTTACCAGATATCATCTGGTGAGAATCTGGAACCTGTAAGAGTTACCATAAGACTTGCCATCTAAGCATATTGTCCCTGTAAAGGTGTATAAGTCAGAGATGAGTTTCCATGCTGCCTGTTCTGGGCTTCCATTTCTGTCTCCATCTGACATTTCTCATGGAGAAAGAACTGTGCGTCAGTCTAAAGGACCTCAGCATACTGTAATTGCTGTGTGTTATAATGGGCATATGGTTGAATAGGGGAGGAGATGGAGGGAACAGAGACTTCATCTTCCCAGAATATTTGAGAATTTCTGAGACTTCACCATAGATTTTCACAGCATTTACCAAATCTCCGTGTTCCTCACATACTAAAGCACAAGACACTGTGTTTAAGAGAGGCAGACACCTCTGAGAGTACAGCCATGTTTCAGAGTCTTGAGAACAGTCCCAGGTAGAAGTCATGCCCTGGAAGGAGGCGAATACAACGTTGGGTGAACAAGATACTGTTCAGGATGATGACAACAGTTAGCAATTGCAAGTTAGAACTTGCGGAGGATGTGGAACATCATAAAAGATAAATACAAAAATGTTGGGGATGGAGAAGGGATGGAGAAAGAACCCAGACTTCTAGTAAACTAGTCAGATTTTTTATTTTATTTTATTTTATTTCATTTTATCTTATTTTATTTTATTTTATTTTATTTTATTTTATTTTATTTTATTTTATTTTATTTTATTTTATTTTATTTTATTTTATTTTATTTTATTTTATTTTATTCTATTTTATTCTATTCTATTCTATTTTATTCTATTTTATTTTATTATTATTATTATTTTATTTTTTATTTTTTATCCCTTTCTAATATTAGGCTATATAAAAATACATAACAAGCATCTAGAAGATAAGCTTATATGGTGTTCTTAGAAACCGTATGTGTCAATCCACTTTTTCTCCTTTAATTAGACAACATTAAAAGCATTACTAACATTAAAGGAGAACTTCACTGCTGTGTTATTTTACTTTTTGTCCTGTCACACGTTTTAAATAAATGAGGAAATAAGAGCTATCATACAGTATTCTAGATTGTGAAGGACATTTGGAGGATCAGTTCTCTAATCCTAACAGCTGCACTGCTGTTACTAGAGACCAGTGTGGGGTCAGCTGTCTTTGCCGCGAAGACATGCTCTTGCACCATGTTCAGTTTCTTGTCCCCAAGGACCCTCCTGTCCTTTCTGCAAGTCTGCTTCCCATCCACTCAGCCCCCAGTGCCTTTTGCTGCATAGGGGATTTCCACCAAAGATGCTGAAATTAAATTTTGTTTTGAACTATGTTAAGTTTCTGCCAGCCCATTTCCACAGTCTGCCTGTGTCCACTGTAATGTAACTCTGTGCTCCAGAGCTTTGCTCCGAAGTACTGACTCCCCCTCATCCCTGCACATGTGCAGAATTTAATGTATATTGAACTTCATTGTTCTTCATGTCACTAAGACAGTATATTCTCCCTTATTAATCTTGGAAGAGTGCTGCTATTTGGCCGCCAATTGCTTCTTGTGCTTTTGATGCATGCTCTAAGACCAGTGGTCCAGCCAATTATTTACCTGCTTTGTACCCAACCTACACAAATCATATCTCATCAACTGGGCTATGGGTTGCTGTGATACAAAAAGAGATGGCTGAAAACCAGTTCTCAAAATGAAATCACTGGCATACTGGACAGAAAGTGAGATTCCATGTAGAATCTCATCCAAGGAGGCATCTGAGATAATTTTCTGTTCAAAATGTTTATTGGTAGGGGGCATGACTTGTGCTTGTCTTAAAGAAAGGATTGCACCAAACTTGAATGAGTTCATGGAAGGCTGGAGCAGAATCTAAAGTGATCTTATATAAACTTCAGAAGGTTCTGAAATCAGCAAAAGGAAGTGGAAAATACTTCAGTTGTGGAAGGAGATGTTTGCAACTGCAGAAGAGAGAACGTCTGTCTTTACATTATCTCCCACAGTGAAAAAAAAAAGAGGCGTTCACTGGAAAAGAAGCATGGCCACAGCCTCTGGGGCAGTAAGACTGTCAACACAGGCAGGAAAGCTTGTTTTAAGAAGATATTTAAACAGCTGTGTCTAGTGATGGGGTCAGTGTGTAGAGTGCTGAGTTGGTTAGCACGTGCCATGAAAGCTGTTGCATTGTCACAATTGTGGCATCACACAGATACCTATTTTGTGAATGTGTGTGTGTGCATGCACATGTCTTTTTCAGTGTCTATTTTTGTGCATTCAACCTGATCCTTAATAGGTACACCTACAAATAAATCTCATATAGGAACACCTGGAATCTCAATTCAACTTTGACAAAGAGCCTGCAATGGCTGTTTCATTTTATACCTTCATGATGTTAGAAATTTCCTCCTCCTCCTCCACATCACATGCATGGAATGTACTTGGAGAAATAATGCTACCCATGGCTCCCTCTGCTTTTCATACAAGGAAATAAAAAGTGTATGGAAGTTCTGTCAAGAGACAAAGCGAAATTCATCTCCATTTGGGTTCTGAGAACACATATACAGTACCACTGTGAAAGTAGCTTTACAAAACCATGGCAGCTGGAAATGAAGAAATGACTGATTTTCTCTCTACCTTTCAGCGTTGCTTTGATTAGAAGAACAAATCTTTCTTTTGATATATTTAAGTTACAAACAGTGAGATACTTAAATTACATTATGGCAGTTTATAAGGTCTTGTAATTGCCCACAGCCAGAAGTCCTATTTTTACTGCTATTGCAAGTGTTTTGCATTGTTGCAACCTAGACATGAAGATATCACCTTTAAAATATGATAAGACAAACTTCTGCAGTAATTCAGCTGTTAAGGTCTGTGAGACTGATAGCTAGGGGTGAGCTGCAGTAGCTCTCTGGCAGGTGATGAGCCCATTTCTCCACCAGCTTCCACACTGCCAACAAGCTGTAGCATAAGAGCTCTCTTAGTTAAGAATTGAATATTGTCAGAAGATTAAGAAAGCGGCAGCATGTCTTTTAATGTTCTTCTATATTCTATATGAGTGTGTCTCTTACCTTTGCTAAGTTTTTCTTGAAGAGGCTACTTCACTATCAGAAAGAAGTGGGAACCACCACAGAAAACCTTTCCCACAGCTTGTCAGGGTCAAGTGAGTAGCTCTGAGAACTCATTGTGGCCTCTAATAAAAGAACTGCTCTTGTTTCTAATCACAGGACCTAATATAGCACAATTCCTAATTTAAACACATGTAAACACATAGAGGAATATAAAACCCACAGGTTACGACCCCAGAGCACTTGCAACTGGAAAGGGACATGGAGGTTTCTGATTTCAGTTTGATCATTGACCTCAACAGTGGTGAACTGCGTGCAAAGTGTGCCCTGAAAATGTTTCTCAACAAGGTTCTTATGGCTTTGCATGTTTTGCTTTTTCAGTTTAGGACATCAAACATTAAAATGTAGTGAAATGAAAATGTGAAATGTTGAGCAGTCAGGTTCAGCACTGATAAAGCTTCAGTGGAAGTCATGAATTGCTGTAAAATGTTTCAGATAGGGATGAAAATTACCTTTAGAAGGTAGTTTGGTTTTGACAGGCACATTGTTACTTGATAGACCTGTTTCTTCCATCTATATAGATACACCTGCTCTTTTTAATGACAAAAAAACATTTTAGCTACTTCTTGTATTCTCAACAGTTAACACTTTGAAAAATGCTGTGTTCATTCTTGCAGTTGTGAGTCACTTTTTTCACTTCAGATCAGTTGGGTCATTGAGACTTTCTGCTGCAAGAATGAAAACAGCTACTCTTCTTCAGAAACATAGGTTTGCATGCATGCAGTAAGGTAGGCTTTGCTGGCTGTCTGCCTCTCTGCTTCTGTGCAACACTCCTTCTATTTAAAAATGATCTAATGTAAGACAACTGGTTTTTCCCATTTGTCTCCAGTCTTCTAGTCACGATGAAGTACTCCAACTATGCTATTCCTAGTGTAACAATAAAGCATCTACTAACAATGTTTTTGAGGCATCTATTGGTGTCTATCTAAATATAGGTATCTATCTATGTCACTTGGCACTTCAGATTCTTTTCCAACATAGCATACTTGATTTCTGCAGCAATAAACATTTGTAATTTCACAGCTTTCCAAATGTTAATGCAATGAACTGTTAGTACACAGTCCTAAGCTGTGTGGTTACAGTGAAATCTCTTTGCTAGCCACACAGACCACTGTGCACTTTCGTACTCATAATGCTAAGAGGAAGCATAGTTTTAGTCCTATCAAGTTGTAACCATTAAGACATATCTTTGCCTTAAGTTTACTCACAGTCTTTAAAAAGAAGCTCCATTAGTGCCCTAAGGGAACTGTATGCTGTGAAATAAGGCTAGAAGAATATTAACCACAAAGTCCTGATGGTTTGTTAGAAGCAAACAAATAGGCCAGCAAACAAATAAAAGCCACTTGGAACCTTTGGGCTTTCATTTTCTTACCACTTTCCATTCAAATGGAAGTTTTAGCCCTTTAATATCAGTATAAAATGGAGTCGAAGACACATTTTACTTCATTATGTGCAGTAAAAAAGAATCATACAATAGAGATCTATTTTCCATCTCTCATGTGAATTTGGTCATTATTTACTGGAGGCTGTTTTGTAACACAATGACCATCTGTCAGTTAAGCACTGAAAATACTCAATCATGCTGGCTATTACTGTTAAAATGTCGCAATCAGTGACTGCTGTGAGGGATTAATAGTTTTTTTGCACTATGTGCAATTACATATTTAGAAGACCAAATTAGCTCTCATTGGCATCAGTATAAATTCAGAGCTACTCCCCTGCAATCCAGGTATTATCTGTAGGTTTATACCAAGGAAGCAGACATTGGACTTTGACTCAGAGCTTTGTATGAGGATATCAGTGAAGAACTTCCTTTTGAACTGGTTATTTTTTTTTTAATTTCTGTGATTGAAATATATATATATTTACATTAAAATGTGTAATTAAAAAGACCTAACTGAAACCATGTTTTTTTTCCCATACGGAAGAGGCAGCTCAGAATTATGTTCAGCTATCCTGTAGAAAGGTCATTGCTGTTTAAGAGTTTCAATCTGTAGTCATGTTAATTAAGCTTTTCTTTTGAAAGTTGCATCATGTTTGTTTGTGCATACTCATGGGTATTTTGATGCTAAAACAAACCAACAGCCACACTAGCAGACCCCAAGATTACAACTGGGTGTAGTTCTGCACAAACTTGTGTAATTAGGCCCTTTGAGGAAAGCCTGGAATGAGGTTTGGTCAGATGCAGTCATGTGATTGCAAGTTCATCATTAACCTTATTTTTGTATGTATAGAAAGGGAAGTGGTGCCCACAGAGTGAGCAAGAAATATGGCCTATACATTGAAGGTCATTTTCTATACAGGTGTGGAAAAACATTTCTAAATCAAAAAATCCCCTCTCCATATAATTTATTATGACCATAGGCTATAATTACTGAGCCTGTTAAAATGCGTAAGTCAGTTAATGATTTAGTTAGAAAGTGTTAGACATTTCAATGGAAAGATGCAGAAGTAGGGAAACGAAGCCAAGTATCTCCAAGAAGGCTTCAGAAGCCCTCAAAACCTTTTAGTTTCATTGACACAGGAGTTGACTATTTTCAGCATTTCACACAGCAGGCTCTGGCATGTGACGCAGCTGGTCCTTATGGTTGCTACTTCAGAAGCCTCATTCCCTTGTTAAATTCCATTTCCTACTGTATTCCTACTTCTCCTTGGCACCTTTCTGCCAAATGCCACATGGTACCCAGACTTTCAAACAGGCAAGCTGCATGCAAGCAGTTTAAGGCTCCCCAGTATTCCATAAGCCACTAGCTTTCCATCATGTGTGAGACAGTAGGTATGGTGTAAATGTAACAAAGATAAGGAAAAGAATATCTCAGCATGCAGCATGGTAAGAAGGGCAGACCTCAGCAGGTTACTTCCCTCCATACCTACATGTCTGCCATGGAGTGGAAAGAAGAGAAGGGGAAAGGGTTAAGACGTTTTGTCCATGTTGCCTGACAAAATCACACTCATTGGAATTACACCTGCCTGTACTGGCAAGATGTGAAAAATCACTGACAAGTATTTGCTTTGAAAACATTTACCTGCAGGTGTGCCCAATTTAAATTAATAGAATCACAGAACCACAATCATTTAGATTGAAAAAGACCTTCAAGATCATCTTGTCCAGACATCGACTATTACAGCAAACCTTCTGTTAAACCACATCCCTAAGCTCCATATCCACAAATTTCTTAAATACCTTCAGGAATGGTTACTCCATCACCTTTCTAGACAGCCCTCTAGAATACTTGACCATCCTTTCTGTGAATAAATTATTCTTGAAATCCAATCTTAACTTTGTTGATACTTCTTGAAGCTGTTTCCTTTCTTTCTGTCACTTGCCAGCTGTGAAGAGAGACCAATGACCTCCTCACTGCAACCTCATTTCAGGAAGTTGTAGAGACCTATGAAGTCTCCCCTTAGTCTCCTCTTCTTCAGACAAAACAGCCCAAGTTTCCTCAGCCACTCTTCATGTGTCTTATTTTCTAGACCTTTCATCAGCTTTTTTGCTCTTTACACACACCTGAGTGACTCAATATCCTTCCTTGTAGTGAGGCACCTAAAACTGAACTTGGAGTTTGAGGTGCAGTCTCACCAATGCCACATTCAGTGAGACAATCATTTCCTTTGTCCTGCTGGCCACAATATTTTTGATGTGGGCTGGGTTGCCATTGGCCTTCTTGCCACCTGGGCACACTGCTGGCTCATGTTCAGCCAGCTGTCAACCAGCATTCCCAGGTCATTTTATGCTGGGCAATTTTCCAGCCAACCTTCCCCAAAGCCTACTGCGTCATGGGGTTGTTATGACCCAAGTGCAGGACCTGACATTTACCCTTGCTGAATGTCATGCAATTGGACTCAGCCCATTGATCCAGCCTGTCCAGATCTCTCTGCAAAGCCTTCCTACCCTCAAGCAGATTAACACTTCCGCCTAACTTGGTATCATCTGAAAACTTGCCAAGGATACATTCAGTCCCTCCATCAATATTATTGATAAAGGTATTAAACAAAACTGATCCTCTGTAAAACCACTTATGACTGGCTGCCATCTGGGTTTAACTCCATTCAAAATGACCTTTTTGGCCCATCATCCAGCAACTTAACTGTCCTTACAACTTCAACCTTTACCCTTTTGATTTCACCTAGTTTTTGCATGCTGTGGTCTGCATTGGCCTGGAGAGGTCACTTAGCAGATTTACATGATGAACGTATCCTTTGCCTGCCTTCTTTTCCAGTCTGTGATCTTTCTGTGGACTGGCAATAATTTCTCCAAACTTGTGAATCATTTCCAGTTGTTTGCTAGTATTTTGTCTAAACAAATTATATTCTGAGGCGCCGAAGCTCCATGTTCAGTCATTCTTGGTTTTCTGTGTCTGGTCCCCTAAGTCATGAAGGATTGCTCTAGTTTCCCATTCAGATGACATAAGCTTTATGAATAGTTGCATGCTTGATTACATTGATAGGATTTGACTCATGGGCTGATAGAATGCTAGGAGCCTGGTAGGCTGGGCAATCCCACAACCCTACAGAAGGCCAAGACAGTTTCATCAGCCAGCTGCCCTCAGGTTCCATGCTCTTTCACCTCAAATGTGATGATAATTCACAGAGTCTCAAACAGTAGATTTACAGGGGTGTGCGTTTCCAAGTATTGAAGGGAATTGTTCAAACAAATTAATAACCAGTAGCAAAGTGATGCAGAGAAACAATGTTCAGCAAGCTAGCCCTAGAGAGTTTCTAAATAAATGGCAGTGTAGCTATTCAATTGCATGAATATTGTCTTCAAATTCTTATATGAGTGCTATCTGATAAAATAATCGATGAGATGATGGGTTGCTTTCTTTTTCTTTCTTCTTTTTTTTTTTTTGGTGCATTTGTTACAGGATGCCTCATCTGAAAACAGTGGGGCCGATGAGCCATCATAGGTTAAGTTGAGACACTGTATGACATTTAGCTTTTGTGATATGATGAAATAATGTGACATGACATGAGCGTATGCCGTGAACCAAAGGTCAGAATAGATTTAAATGGATACACCTGCTTTCAGCATGGCCAGTCACTGTCAATTTGTAAGAAGGGCTTCCAGACCAGCACACATAACTGACAACAACTGATGGTCATAAAGTAGATGTATTCCCTGGCAGCAAAGCTTACCACTTTTATATCCATAGCACCTTTCTGTCTAATGGAAATTGATTAAAAACTCAGAAACTTTACTTAGCTACATGTTTAATTTTGGGTAGTTTCCTGGGACAGATTCAAAGAGTCCGCATCTATACTGATGGGCAGAATACCCCTCCCTTAGCATCCAATACTGATGTGCAGAAAATAGAGTACCACACTGAATTAATTAATATGTTGTCTCTACTCATATGGCCTGAGGGGTCACTTAGGCTGTGATTTTCATCCTCAGTAGCACTATAAATCATCCAGTCCTGACCTCACTCTCATTTAGGGAAATTGTTGAAGCTTGCTGTCACTGTCTTCTTTCTTGTGTGCCTTAATATTCTTTGGCTGAAAACCATTGCCCAGGCAGGAAAAGCAGATGGTACGTGCTCAGATTCAGTTTCAGGGATGCAGAAGCTGGCAGGCACTTTCACATCCCACAACATGGGCAGGGCCAAAAGGACATATCAAAAATGATATCAAACATCAAACATCAAAAACGCTCCAGTATAAAGCTGTGATCCTGCTCAGCTACTCAAATTTTGTTAAATCCCATTTCAGTATTTCGCTTTAAAGTTTTGCAGATACATTGAGTAACACCTCAGTTCATGCGCAGCCCTGCTCTACTCTTGGCACATGTAAGCAAGTCTCTAGTCTCCTTCAGCTATTACAAAACACAGCTGGACTTTGGCATACATATCCTGTGCAAGTTCAGCAATCTTCCTAATGCAAGGGATAAGGCTATTCACAATGTTGTACAGTGTGAGGCTGGAGGTCGGCGAGCCTAGTCCTCCTTCCCTGCACCCAGTCAGGTCCAGAAGAACATCCACTCTCTGTAGGTCCTTCCTGATGGTGAGGTGACCTGCTGTTACCTAGTGTCAGCAAAGGAAATTCTGCTACAACTCCAGCTTCCCTATCCACTGTTTCACCCTTCTAAAAACTGTTTTCCTGATGGCTAAAATAATTATTCTGTATTGAAAATGTATTGAAAATTTCCTGCTGTCTTTCTGTGGCTGAAGTTAACTGCTTATTTCCCACTTTATAATGTATTTAACATATTGTGTTATCACACCAAGATCGTACTGTGGTGAGAAGACAAGGAAGGTGGGAGGGAGGGAGGAAGGGGGGGCTGGAGAGGAAAGAAAGAAGGAAGGAAGGAAGGAAGGAAGGAAGGAAGGAAGGAAGGAAGGAAGGAAGGAAGGAAGGAAGGAAGGAAGGAAGGAAGGAAGGAAGGAAGGAAGGAAGGAAGGAAGGAAGGAAGGAAGGAAGGAAGGAAGGAAGGAAGGAAGGAAGGAAGGAAGGAAGGAAGGAAGGAAGGAAGGAAGGAAGGAAGGAAGGAAGGAAGGAAGGAAGGAAGGAAGGAAGGAAGGAAGGAAGGAAGGAAGGAAGGAAGGAAGGAAGGAAGGAAGGAAGGAAGGAAGGGAGGGAGGGAGGGAGGGAGGGAGGGAGGGAGGGAGGGAGGGAGGGAGGGAGGGAGGGAGGGAGGGAGGGAAGGGAGGAAGAAGGGAGGGAGGGAGGGAGGGAAGGGAGGGAGGGAGGGAGAAGGAGGGAGGGAGGGAGGGAGAAGGAGGGAGGGAGGGAGGGAGAAGGAGGGAGGGAGGGAGGGAGGGAGAAGGAGGGAGGGAGGGAGGGAGGGAGGGAGAAGGAGGGAGGGAGGGAGGGAGAAGGAGGGAGGGAGGGAGGAAGAAGGAAGGAAGCAAGGAAAAGGCAAACATATTTAGAAAACAATTCATTTTACCTCTTTAGATACCTGCCTTGCATATCTGATGTTTTCTGCTCACATCACCATGAGATTGGTCCATTGGGTTAGATCAAACACTCCACTTTTAGATGTTAGATGTGAGTGAATCTCAGCCTATGTTAAAAGAATATTTTATGGATACATCTCAGTGATTAGGGTACAAAAGGAGAGCATTCTCAGGGTTCTCTCTCCCCAAAATTGCAGAGATTTGAACATATCTTTGAAATGTAGTCATTATTTCTGAACTTTTACGTCCAATCCTGAAACTATTCTCACTTTGTCTATGAAGTCAGTGAAACTTCACAATCAGTAAAATAACATCAAAGGAAAAACAGATGTTTTCATTATTCCTCTGGATTGGTTTTATCTCATAAATAGGTTTTAATTATATGTTGCTTATGAAATTCAGAGCTCCAAATCCCAAACAATCTAAACATTATCTCATTCTCTGCATTTTGTCCACTTGTCTGATCCAGGTTCACAGATGGATGTTGTTCTTGATGCAAAATTATTACAGCAGTTAGAATTATTTGATAACCTGGAAATGGTAATAGTTAGGCAAATAAATAGAAATTTACACTTCCAATTTCCACAGCAAGTGTTCATACATACCCTGAAGAATTTTATCTAGATATTTGGGGTAAGCCTTAGGTGTGGTGTGAATTCAAGCTCCCACCCTGAAAATGTGAGTTTTGTATTCATTGTTAATGATTATTATTCTTTCAGTTCTCTGATTGTTCTTTTGATACCTTCACTTCTCAAACTTAAATCTGGTTTTAGAAGCTTCTCTGCTTATTTTTGGTTCATTCTGACACATATGACGCATGGCACATTCTCAGAGAAGAAAGCTGAATATCATGGAAAGTGATTCTGAGAGTGCTTTAAATAAGAACACCATTCTCAGGATCAAATTTTAGAGAGATGCATCAAAATTGGTTTTGTTTTCCTCTCCATAATCAATGCAAACTTAATTGGATTCAGTACATGACTTTTATCTTATTGATTTTTGTGTTACTGTTCCTATTTGAATGCTGGTTTTCTAGCACGTCCCCAGCTTTTTGGATATTGTTTTCTCCATACACTTTTTTGGCTTCCCATTTAGTTGCCTCTGAATTCTTTTTAATAAAAAAGTAATCACAGACATTGCATTTCATCTAGTTTTATAAACACATTTACTTCCACGAACCAGCAGAATGGTCATGCAATTGTTATTATCCTGCTTCCATTAAAAAGACCCTCCAAGGTCAAATAGGGCTATATGGTGAATTAGTGAGCATGAATTGTATAGATGAAGGTCACTTCAGCCATCGACGCCATTGTCAAAGAACATTTATTGAACAGTCAGGCTACATGAAAAAGTAGCTCCTCATAAGCAGATGTCTATGTCGACTAAACAGCCTATTTTAAGCACCCTGGGTCCTTGCTAGGAAGCAGATGCTCAGGTACCAGATTCCACTCACTCTTCATCTTGCTGAACATCTGAGCTGTGGTCTTCTTGTATGGATTGTGCGTCCTCCGAAACAATGTGTGAGGATGTGCTGCTGCTTGACCACTTACTGCCCACCAGCCTTGCACAGGTCTACCTGCTGCCTTGGCCTGGGGTTTAGGCTTTGTGTTCCAGACACAAGGAGGGCTGGGAACAAGAGAAGAGTAGGAAACATAGCAAGGATACCCCCTGTGGTTATGCAAACCCTCATTCCTCTGAAACCCCAGTGACAGATTCTGCTATGAGGGTCTGCACATTATTAGAATACTCAACGTGAGCCTAAGTGACAGATAAGCACTTCAGGAAAGTGAGAGTTAGTCCATCCTATTTCCTTATCAGTTCTCTAGATTAACACTCCCTGCAGCTGCTGTTCCACAAGTAACTTCCTGATGAGCTCACTGTGTCACACTGAGACACTGCATCTTTATTTGCTGGAAGGTGCCATGGCAAAATCTTCCTTATATATTATTAAAAATTATTTAAAAATATATAATATTGACATATTTGGAGTTCAACACTTCATTTAAAATAAAATACAAAACCAAAAGGATTCCAAAACAAACAAACTGAAATTCCACACGTCATTAAGTGGTTGTTCATTATACAAGCTTCCTTATCCATTGTTGTACTCAACAAGTAAAGCAGAAGAAAGCAAAAACACAATGAGGCTTCTGACACATTGCCATGTATACCATTAAATCTTGTAGCAGTAAGCATTTCACAAATCTGCTGGATGCTCTATACTTAGTACAGATGGAAATCATAGAATCATATAGTGTTTTGGGTCAGAAGGCATCTTAAAGCCCAGCCCTCTGAGGAAAGAATTTCCACCTAACATCTGACCTGAACTTTCCCTCTTTTAGTTTAAAGCCATTCTCCCCTTGTCCTTTCACCATTAGACTATATAAGGGGTTGCTCCCCTTTCCTGCTTATAGAAATGAATCTCTTTTCATATCAAACCATGGCCTTTGGAGGTTAATCTTCTCAATGGGCACCTTTGTCAGCATGTTTTAGAAAGCTTCAGAGCCAGGGAGGTCCATCCTGCTCTGCAGGTCAGCTCTGCAGCCCCTGACACTGTGGCAGACCTAATATGGAGTTAGACCTGCACATCTATTGCTATTTTCGAAACTGCCCTGTGGCAAGCATCTGAATTGCTCCAGCAGCAATGCAAAACTCAGCTTTCTGGCTCTGACCTGTCTCTGCAAAGAAATCTGAAGCATGATTCAACACAAAGAGAAACTGTATTGAAGAATTCAGATCCAATTGCATAGCTGGATCCAACTCTCATTCAAGCAGAAAAATAAAGCGTGCATAGCAGAACAGTCTTACAAGAAACAGAAGCTCTGTTTTATCAAATAAATCATGAGTAGGACTCTCAGGATGATTTCACACTGGCAGTAAATGAAGTAACAAAAAGCTCAGTTGATTGCTTTCAGAAAGTGGAAGTTGAGTATTTGTAGATCTTTCTGCTATGCAAAGAAAACGACTATCTTCTGTTTCCAAGACAAAACAGAGGTATTTTATATTGAGATCCAATTGAATCTAGAATGGTGAGGGAAGATCAGAAGAAAAAAGAATGGGAGGTGAGCCACTGCAAACCAATGGGCACCCGTGATCCATAGGCAGGTTCCATAGACAGGAAAAAGCCTCTGTAGAGCTGCAAAGGAATCTTCACAGATTGCTGTCCAAGTGATAAGCTTACCCCTTTACATTAACTGACCTTCAAAGAAGGCTGTGGAATTTGTGTACATGTAGATATGTCAAAAATGTTAAACACAGAAGCTCACTTCAGCCCATATCGTGGGCCTTATCTTAAAGCACTCCCAAAACACTGGGGTGTACATAGCCAACAACCATACTACCCAGTAATTCAAATTGCCCAGTTCACAAACCCGTGTTACCCATGCACTCTGGAGCAAATCACCCATTCTCTTTAAAACAAAACCTTCTGGGGTTCTGTTAAGCAAAGCACCTCCTCCCAGAAGCAGTGAGAGAACAGCTGTATCAGGTTTGGTGCCTTAGACTTTCTGCTATGCAGACTACACATCTTCTATGTATCTGCAGCAAAATCCCATAGGAGAGAGCTTCTGTCAGATGATTTGGGAAGTCATACCTCATCCTATCTGTTCCCGCAGGGAACATTACACACAGTTGTGTGAGGGAGGAATTAAATATGGCAAAGCTTTGCATCCTCCCTTTCCTCTGCCATCCAATTACGAATTTACGACAACACAGAATCTTCAAAGAGAACTGAAAGATACCATGCACATAGGTTGCTCTGAAAGTAATGTCTCCTATTTATATCTGTGGAAACTACGTAAGATACAAGGACCACAATAACACTACTTGATAGAGCAAATTCTCAACTACAAACCACTATTTTTCAACATAGTCACCACAACTAGCTCTGCATTTTCATCACTGATGAATAAGAGCCTTCATGCTGTGCTTTTAACAATCTGTACCAGTGGACACAGTTTCACAGCTGCTGTGACAGCATCGTTGCTAGGAAAATGTTGCCCAAAGTAGTCCAACTTTTATTGGCCCAAACAGATGGATGTTTTATTGGCCCCAAATCTGGACTATACAGTGGGTGTGGTAGGACAGTCCAGCCAAGATTCACAGTGTGCTTCGCAGTCTTAAAACTGGTATGGGGCCTGATATTACTATGTTGCAAGAGAAAGGTTGTCTTCATCTCTGACCTTACTCTGGGAGCTGGAGCTCAGTTCAGTAAGCATCACAACGTAGTGATCAAAGTAGATGGTTTGTCAGGTTTCCAGGAAATCCAGAAGGATCACCTCTTTCCTATACCAAAAAACAGCTCCCATAATTTTACCCACTTTGGGCTGCATCTTAAACTTTTTTCACATGCTGTCATTCCACGGATTATGGTTTTGATTGTGGCTAATAGTGATGACACCACATCTTGTCGCTGGTAATGATGTGAACCAGGAAACTGTCACCCTCATCTCGTACTGGTTCAAGAGATCCTGACAAACTTGTACACATGTTTTCTCTGTTCCTGTGCTAGCATCTGTGGGAGCCAACTGGCGCAAACTTTGTGATATTCCAGCATTGCCATCATTGTTTCCAACACACTGAAGCCAATATTCAGTTCTATACGCAGTTCCCTGGTTGTAATCCACTGATTAGCACAGATGAGCTGATCAAGATGCTCTTCATTTTGTGGTGTGACAGCTGTGCAGGGCTGTCCAGAACATGGCTTGTCTCTCACATCACTGTCACCACTGCTGCAATGCACCATCCACAGCCTCACTGTGCTCACATCCACTACTGGTCTCCATAAACATTCAGCAAGCATCAATGAATGTCACCATTGTATCTGAAGAGGAAACAAAATTTAAGATTTAGCCTTTGCTTAACACGCTGTTGAGTCCTCAAGTCTGTTGTGTTTCTGAAAGATACAGACAGAAGCCTGGACTAATGCCCACAGTACAATCCAAAGTGGAAATTCCAGTGTTCTTCTTCATGGGCAAAATGTGAATCTCTTTTAAAGTGATTGCAAAAGGCCCAAAGTCAGAAAGATCGAGGAAGGAGTAAATAAAGTAGAACAGGGCAGCCAACTTGCATAGTTTCCATGTCATATTCTCACAGTCTAACATTCTGTTCTCTCCAAGGAGGAAATAACAATATAATGTACAGCCCTGCCACACTGCTATTAATATCTTGGAATGCATCCAAAAGTACATGGGTGCAGGAGAATATACTGTTCCTAGTAATCACATAAATGTTTAGATGTTTTTTCTTTATGAGACTGAGCCTGGATCTCTTTTGTATGCTGCACTGCATAGGTCCTTATTTTCCAGCTCCTCGAAGGCCTGGACCAGTCAAGCTTCCTTTTTTAAGTGAAGTTACAGCATAACAGAAGTACTACAAGTTCCAAAACAATGTGAGAGCTATTTTAGCTATTTTGGTGCACTTAAAAAAAAAAAGGGGGGGGTGGGGAGGGGAGGAGATGAAAAGTAAAAGAAAAACAGAAAAGCAAACTGGGACAAAATGAAAACAATTCTTTGCACAGATATGTTAGGAAGTTTTCTTCTCTGTACACAACTGTACAACTTTTTGATGCTTCTGAAATCTTTGTACACAAAAGTTTTTATACCCAGAACTTTTTGTACAGCAGATTTTCATGGTGCTGCCTGAGTGGCAAAGGCCATCATGAATGATCAGGAACCTTTGCTCCAGGCTGCACTGCCCTTCATGAGGTGCACTTGAGCCTACAAGGATGAGGAGAAAGGCTTGCTTCTTCATTGTGCATGAGACTTCTGAGCACAGGTGACAGTAAGGAAGCCTGGTATGAACTGTTATAATTAGAATTTTCTTCTTCCTTTGAAGCCTAATAGGAAAAGTAGAAGGAAGCCAGGGACAAAACTCCACCCCCAGTGAACACCCAGGTGGAGTCCAAGGCACTGACTCAGTACCTGGGCATGCTGCACAGCACCTGAGGTGGCTTGTGTCCTTCCCACCAACCAGGCAGAGCAGCCAGCTTTTCCCTGTGTGCCAAGGAGAGAGAAACAATTGCTGTGGCTAGAAGGAAGTCCTAAAGCAACAGCAATACACCATGTTCCTGTAATACGTGTGAGCCAAAACACTCTTCTTTTAAAGCAGTAAAAAGTAATTGTACACTCTCTGTCCTGTACAACCTGTTACAGGACTGTGTCCCAGCACATGGGAGACACTTTCTTCATCCCCTCCCCTGCCTGAAATGACTCACACCTCTTACTTTCCTGTGCAGCACCCCTGATCCAAGTGCACCAGTTAACAGTTTGTCACACTGTGTAGTCCCCAACAGCACCTACAAAGGTGATCTATCTGCTCTCAGCTACCTATGGGGAACCCACCCTGGCCATGCATTGGCTGTGTTGCAGATGAGGTAAGTTCTACCGTGGCAAAACTGCTTACCTGACACACAGCTTCACTCAGGCACTACTGTGCAGGAGGGCATGATCTAAGGTCACTAGTCCTAATGAGGCCCTGATGAATCTGAGCTCCTCCCAGAAGATAAGGTGTCTGTGAGCTCATACTAGACCAAGTACCACTTCCTTTTCTTATCCGTTTCTTCTCAGTGGAGGCGTGCCATTCAGAACAGCCTCTGTTCATACAGCCGAATAACCCCAAGGTATAGTGTCTTTTTCACAAATCAAATGGATTGAAAGTGGACAGTAAATGGCTTTCTTTTCCCCCTCATACTGCTCTAGTTATATCAAAATTCCTGAAAAGAAAAAGATGACTTTCATGTCCAGATATGAGTTTTCTCTGAGATCTCTAGCTACAAAGGCAGTAACCATTTCAACAATTTTGGCTAAATTTTTCATAAAACTGTTTTCAGTCAGTTCTTAGAGCCCTCATATTACAGTCCCACGCAGACTGCCTTAAGCATTAATAGACTGACAAGATGCTCAAAGATGGTTTTGTCTGAAGCAGAGAAACATATCTGGAGAATATATAAAAGAGAGAATGCTGCATTACGAGGGCAGATAGCAGCAGGCTGAATTAGACCTCTAGTTGTCAAGGATACTGTTTGGGATGTCCATTTTTGTTTTTGTTTTCTTGATTAGTGTGTGAGTTCATTTGATTCTGGTTTATTTTAGTTTTCCAGTGATTGGATCTTTTAGTAAATGTGAATCAAGCAGTCTGTATTCAAACAAGATGCAAAGATATGAATAGATGCTTGAGCAGTTCACTGTAATTTCTTAGGGAAAGAAGGACAGGAAGAAAGCATTGCTTCCAGGACTATGTAAGTGACCTTTTGGATATGACATTCCTGACATCACGATAATTAGGAAGGAATCTGAAAGCAATGCAGCTCAAAGAATTTGGCCATGAAACTCTCCATACAGTTTCCTGGCATGAGTACCAGAAAATGTCTTGCTCCATCTTAGGAAAAAATTGTCCTTCTTAAATAAATTAATCTTCTTATTTGTGATCATTTGTAAGCAGAACAAAAATGTCATGGATTCTCTTACCACTCCATTTTTCTTGATGTGAAGGTAAAGGGTCACCATGGACCTGTCCAGGCACAAATGCAGGAGGGCAGCACAAGGTCAGCAGATTACACAGAGGTGACAGTCTGTGAAAGAATTATGTAGACTCCTGGTGCTAGCAGTAACAGATGTGTCAAATCAGTATGCATAATTGAACCTGAAAAGCACAGCTTGTAGTATCAAAAAATTTACTTCCATTTAATAAGCATATTACAGATTCACATGTCTACATCTGCTGCATCATGGGCACATGCATAAGTGGAGGGAAGCACAGTCCCATTCTTAAATGTACTCCACTTCAATAGCCATCCTTCTCCCAAAAGAAAAAGGGAAAACAGTATATAATGGGTAAAGTGCAGAAGTAACTGAAATGGTGGTCTCTCAAGCTGGCCAGCTGAGTTTGAGGGAAATACAAGGCAAAACAAAAGAAACAAACATCCAAGCAGCAACACATTCTTCACACACATGAACTTGTGCCTGTTTTTTTACACACTGCTTTCATGCGTAGATTGAAATAAAGAGACAGGAACAACTAAACGAAAGCAGGAAGTGTTGCTACCCTTTTCAAAATACAGTTATCCATTGCAAGACCTTCAAGTGGCTAGTGCCTTTGGAACCACCCATTACAGCTGTTGAAAGTTTGCAGGCAATATTTTTGCCCATAATGTTAGAATGTATGCTCAGAGTAAGTCAATGGTTGTTAGTAAGGAATACAGAACTATCATTCTGCTTATCCAGTTTTGAATTATCAGGCAATAAGGTAGAAGATGTTTATGCCAGTTGCTGTTGCTAGGGCTCTGTACACAGCTAACAGAGAAAGTTGAATCAAAAAAATATGGACCTTCAGCAAGCCAGAACCCCAGCTGGAATGAATGCAGAAGGCAAATTGCAAGGAATAGCAATCCATGTCAAGTAGAGAATACATGAACAAACCTAATCAACCTCTGGATGAAATTTAACAAAAGCAAGTGTAGAGTCTTGCACCTAGGGAGGAATAATTGCATGCACCAGTACAGACTGGGGATGACCTGCTGGAGAGGAGCTTTGTAGAGAGGGACCTGGGTGTCCTGATGGATGACAGGTTGACCATGAGCCAGCAGTGTGCGCTGGTGGCCAGGAGGGCCAATAGCATTCGGGGATGCATTAAAAAGAGCATGGCCAGCAGGTCAAGGGAGGTGATCCTCCCCCTCTACTCTGCCCTGGTAAGGCCTCATCTGCAGTACTGTGTCCAGTTCTGGGCTCCCCAGTATAAAAAAGACAGGGATCTCTTGGAAAGAGTCCAGCACAGGGCCACAAAGAAGTGAAGGGCCTGGAGGATCTCCCCTATGAAGAAAGGCTAAGTGATCTGGGTTTCTTTAGCCTTGAGAAAAGAAGACTGAGAGGGGACCTGATCCAGGTTTATAAATATCTGAGGTGTGGGGGACAAAGTGGCGAGGCCAGACTCTTTTCAGCAGTGTGTGGAGACAGGACAAGGGGAAACGGACAGAAACTGCAGCACAGGAGGTTCTGCACGAATCTGTGCAAGAACTTCTTTATGGTGAGGGTGACGGTGCAGTGGCACAGGCTGCACAGGGGGGTTGTGGGATCTCCTTCTCTGGAGATATTCAAGACTCACCTGGATGCCTACCTGTGCGACCTGGTGTAGGGAACCTGCTTTGGCAGGGGGGTTGGACTCAATGATCTCTAGAGGTCCCTTCCAACCCCTATGATTCTATGATTCTAAGAAGAGCCTCCTTCAGTTCTGTGACTCCAAATGGCTGAAATTATCAATGGAAAGAGAAAACAATATAGTACTTTTTACAGTGTCTTAGAAGTCTCATTGAGAAGATCAAACCAGCTAGGATCACCACAGATAGGACATTTAATGAACATGATCTATTTCTGCTATATGTGTCAGCCTGACCTCAGTGCCAGGGAAGGTTATGGAGTAGATTGTCCTGAGGGAGATCATGTGGCATGTGCAGGACAACCAGGGCATCAGGCCTAGCCAGCATGGGTTCATGAAGGGCAGGTTCTGTTTGATCAACTTGATCTCCTTCTATGATCTAGTGACCCATCTGGTGGATGAGGGAAAGACTGCTGATGTGGTCTGCTTTGACTTCAGCAAAGCCTTTGACACTATCCCAAAGCATTCTCCTGGAAAAGCTGGCAGCCTGTGGCTTGGACAGGTACACTCTTTGCTGGGTAAAGAACTGGCTGGAGGACTGGGACCAGAGGGTCATGGTGAATGAAGTTAAATCCAGCTGGTGACCAGTCATGAGTGGTGCTCCTCAGGGGTCAGTACTGGGGTCTGTCCTCTTCAGTATCTTTATTGATGATTTGGACAAGGGCATTGAGTGCACCCTCAGTAAGTTTGCAGAAGAGACCAAGTTGTGATCTGACTGGGGGTAGAAAGGTCCTACAGAGGGATCTGCACAGGTTGGATCACTGGGCTGAAGCCAATGGGATGAGGTTCAACAAGACCAAGTGCCAGTTCCTGCACTTTGGCCACAACAACTCCAGGCAACACTACAGGCTTGGGGCAGAGTGGCTGGAAGACTGTGTAAAGAAACAAACCTGGGGGTATTGGTCGATGCTCAGCTGAACATGAGCCAGCAGTGAGCCCAGGTGGCCAAAAAGGCCAATGGCATCCTGGCTTGTATCAGAAATAGTGTGGCCAGCAGGAATAGAGAAGTAATGGTCCCTCTGTACTCAGCACTGGTGGAGCCGCACCCAGAGTACTGTGTTCAGTTTTGGGCCTCTCACTGCAAGAGAGACATCGAGGCCTGGAGCATGTTTAGAGAAGGACAACAGAGCTGGTGAGGGGTCTGGAGCACAAGTCTTATGAGGAGTGGCTGAGGGAGCTGGGATTGTTCAGTCTGGAGAAGAGAAGGCTCAGGGGAGACCTTATTGCTCTCTATAACTACCTGAAGGGAGGTTGTAGTGAGCTGGGGGTCGGCCTCTTCTCTCCTGTAACTAGTGTTAGAACTAGAGGGAATGGCATCAAGTTGCACCAGGGGAGATTCATACCAGACGTTAAGAAATACTACTTTTCTGAAAGAGTAGTCAGGTGCTGGAATGGGCTGCCCAGGAAAGTGGTGGAGTTACAGATTCTGGAGGTGTTCAAGGAACATTTAGACGCTGTGTTGAGGGACATGGTGTAGTGAGAACTACTGGTGACAGGTGAACAGTTGGACTGGGTGATCTGGTAGGTGTTTTCCAACCTTGGTGATTCTACGGTTCTATGATTCTATTTTCACTCTTCTAGAAGTGACTTTCTGCCTATGGAAAGATCTTTTTCAGAAGAGGAGATGTAGTTATAATGAACTGTTCATTCATCTTTGTAGTGTTACAAATGGGCTGCTGAGGACTCATTGAACTAAGTTTAATGTGCAACTGTAGTACAACAAATGCTGTCACTGAAATATAGCCTAGAGATGCTGGAGTTACACTTAAACTGTCTACCTGAGGTAGTAGAAATGTTCCAGACACAGCAATGTAAGGAGCTACCAAAAAGAAGGGTACATGTTCAGTCAACCCACAAAGAGTTCTGAGCATTGCAGTTAGAAATGTAATAATATACATAATAACTCCTTAGAGCTATCAAGTGTTTTTGATTTTTTTCCACTTCAAACACAAACTATATACATGTTACTGCCAATTTTGAAGATGCAAAAGCTCTTACTACAGTGTTCATATACAAATAAGGCATGAAAATAAACACGACAAGCGTTGGTCACTTAAATATAGATCAGTTGGATATAAAGCCCTTGTTTCTAACTGCAAACGTGGAACTCAGATAAAAATCTGCTTATATATTAGGCTTTACTTGGAATACTCTGAACAATTTGGAGGAAGCAAAACCTTATGAACTAAAACAAATTATAATGAAAATGTTTATTGCCATTTTACCTAATTCAGAAGGATGTGGGAGAAGGAACCTCTTTCAGGGGTCTTTGTTATTCTTCAGGCACAGGTAGAGAAAGTTTGAAGGACAAAGTAGACTCCTGCTAATACCTATTAGACTGTATGTACATATTCTTTCACATGGAAGGGTTCAAAGGTAGATGAAGAAATTTCTAGTAGTTGAAAACACCTAATTAAACCACCCTCTATGGAAAAAAACTGATATAGTTAACAGTAATTGGCAACAAGCTTCCATAAAATAAATAAATAAATAAATAGGATATGTTCTACAGTGATTCCAACTTTTTTTTTCTGTAGCCTGTAAGCAGGTTAACAGCAACTCCTTGTTAAATGCATCAAAGTCAATAGGTTTATCTAAACTAACCCTCACTGATGACTCATAATTCATAGGACAGACACCATCATCCAAAAACCTCTGTGCCATGTTAGTAGTTAGATACCAATAACGATACTCCATGCCATAGTCAAGAAGCATTCATGGTTAGTTGCTTCAGAGTGGATAGTGGTTAACTATATAATCTTCTATGGAATAGCAGCAAGGAAACATGCTATTCTAAGTTTTTATTAACATTGTACAGAAGGAACAGGCAGCGAGTTTTAGATCTGAACTTTGACCGTAGTAATTGAGCAACTCAGTAGAATTAGGGTGATTTATGCCAGCTGTGTATTTGATCTTATCTTTGATACCAGCACTAAATGTCCATTTGTTTCACAAAAGATGAAAAGAACCTCTAGATGAATAATGGTTGCTGTGCCAGATGAAATAGAAGTCAAATAAACATACACATGAAATCCAGTTCAGATACCTTCTTTGAAAGGTAAAGAACAATCTGTGCTTTCTAAATGACCTCAGAGTTCTCAATCTGCATAATAATCTGTAAAAACAGACTAATGTTTCCCTTCATACATACAGAAGGCAAAATTAACTTCATTTTTTACAGTCTCGTGGATCCCAGTGCTTATGAAAGAACAACAAATGAGTTGATTCAGAAGTGCCATCAGGTTCAGAGCAACAGTAAAAGGAGGAACAAAATGATGTATCTCAGAGCTCCTTACCTCTCAGATCTATTTGACAATTTACTGTTAGACTGAGGAATCCCAGTCAAACTGTCAGGTCACTTGAGTGCAGATTAGATTCTCAGAAGAAAGAGCCTAATGAAAAGGTTTGAAGAGGGAATCACATCTGCTTTCTATTTAAGAAACAAAAATAGTTATGAGCTCTGGAATTTGAGGAAAGAAATCCCCACACCTACATCTGAAAAGGTAGATTTGTACATCTCTAATTGCCCCCCTCCTGTGAGTATAATTCATGCACACAAAGAAAACAGATACAGCACACACAGAAAATAAGTAATAAGATTTTTTGGCAAAGTTGAAACAACAAACAATTGATGAAATGATTTGAGGGTGATGAGTTGTAGTTGAGTTCAAATTGAGGGCCTCCCTAACCCCATTTTACCTCCAGCACAAGAAAGATATGGAACTGTTGGACTGGGTCCAGAGGAGGTCCACAAAGATGATCAGAAGGCTGAATCACTTTTCCTATGAAGACAAGCTGATGCAGCTGGGCTTGGTCCATCTGGAGAAAGGCTCTGAGTAGACCTCATTGCAACCTTACAGTATTGGAAGGGAGCCTATAAACATGATCTGATAGTGATAGGATGAGGAGGAATGGTTTTAAACTAAAAGAGGGGAGATTTAGGTTAGATTTCATGAGGAAACTGTTTAGTCAGAGGGTGATGAGGTGCTAGCACAGGCTGCACAGAGAAGCTGAGGTACCCCATCTGTGGAGGCTTTCAAGTCCAGGTTGGATGGAGCCCTGGGCTACCTGAGCTGGTGGGGACAGCCCTGCCCATGACACGGGGTTGGAGCTGGAAGATCTTTAAGATCCCTTCAAACATAATCATTTCTATGATTATATGAAAAGGAAGAAGTCTTGTGGCTTTGCGTCTCTATATGGCAAAGTTCAGTCTTGTTTATGTGACAGCTTCCACTTGGTTGCATCTCAGTAGTCAATTATTAACTGTAGGAATACATATTGTTAAGACTATGTCAGTGAATAAGCCATTACCTTCTAGAACAAAAGGAAATTTTGATTTCCTTTTCTGAAATTCAAATTCAACATTCTGTTCAGGTGAGAAGCATTAGTAACGTGTCTATTTTGAGTCAGCATTGCTTTTCTTTAATTCCTATTCTATCATTGGTGTATTTCATGCTGAATATGGAATGTCTATGCATAGGAATTATACAACCAGTTTTAAACTAAGTAGCTCAGGTACAGGGAGATACAACTGTGCTGGTGAGAAGTTCAGGGCAGGATGCCTACTTTGCCAGTGTACCCAGTGGTGTCAGTGAACCAGATGGGAGGTTAACCTGCCCTTGGCCTACTCCAGATTTGGACAGCAACTGTGTATGCATGCTGCCAACTTTAAAACCAGCTTTTATATGCCACAGTCACAGTAGTCATAAACCCCAGCTCAGTTGCCAGCTGCAAAAACGAATTTTGATAAGTCTAGCTTGACCAAACATATTTTAATGAAGTGTTTCAGAAAAAAGATGATAAAGCAAGCCTCCGGTCTTTTTGTTTCATAAAATGATGAAGAAATATGACTTTAGAAAATACATATTTGTATTGCCCTCAGATCAAAATATACCTTCAAGGACACCTGTGTTTTGTAGCTGAGGAACAAGGTAATAGAAATGTCTGTGTTCTATACTTCCATTTCCCCAGACTCAATACAAAGATCTGGAATTAGGGCTGTGGTGGGCTGACCCCACCACCAGCCAGCCAGGCACCCACTCACCCACTGAACTATGCCCTTCTCCCACCTTACGGTGAGAAAACAGAAGGAAGGTAGGAAGACTTATGGATCGAGGTAATGTCAATTTGACAGGGAAAGCAAAAGCTGTACCTACAAGTCAAACACATGAAGAAAGTCACTCACTCCTTACCATCAGTAGGCAGATACTCAGACACTGCCTGCAAATCAGTAACTTGTAATGGCTGCTTGGGAAGGCATAATCCATCAGCATATGGGTCTTCCCTTCCTCCTCCTTTCCCTAAACTTTTGTTAATGAGCATGGTGACACTTGGTTTGGGATATCCCTTTGGTCAATGTAGGTCCCCCGTCCAGGTGATGTCCTCTCCTTGCCTAGCCCCAGCCTACTTTCCTTAAAGCGGGGGAAGAAGAAAGCCTTGGAGTTACACAAGTAATATTCAGCTATAGCCACAACTTCAGGGTGTTCACAACACTGTTTTAGTCCAAAAGATGAAGCACAGCAGCATTTGGTCTGCTAGGATGAAAGTCAACTACATCCCAGGCCCAGTACAATTATTAAAGAAGTTGGTGAGACTATGTAGAAATAAAATGAATGGAGATGACAAGAACAAGTGGAAAGGAAAAAAAAAAGAAAAAGAAAAATTTAGAGACTGCATCAAGATTTTGTGAGTAAAGTTGATGTAGAAGAACATGAGAATTTATTTTTGCAGAAGGGAAGTGCAGAAAGAGATCATAATGTTAGTACAGAGGAAAAAAAAAGAATAACTATAAAATGAAGACTCAAGAGATTTGCTTTGCTTTGGAGGCAATTCATGGCATCTGCACTACTCATTTGAGAATATGATGTTTTTGGCTGTTCGTCCCCCATCTTATATTGGTAATGGGGGTTGTCTCAACTCAGTTGCAAGACCTTGCACTTAGATTTATTGAACCTCATGAGGTTCACCTGGGCCCATTGCTCAAGCCTGTCTAGGTCCCTCTGGATGGCATTCCATCCTTCTGGTTTGTTGACCATACCACACACCTTGGTGTCATCAGCAAACTTGCTGAGGATGTGCTCAACCCCTCTGTGAATGTCACCGATGAAGATATTAAAGAGTACTGTTCCCAGCACTGATCCCTGTAGAACACCACTTGTCACTGATCTCCATCCAGACATGGAGCCACTGACCACCACTCTCTGGATTTGATCCTGCAGACAGTTCTTCATCCATCAAACAGTCCACCCATCAAATCCATATCTTTCCAATTGGGAGAGAAGGATGTTATGGGGAGCTGTGCCAAAGGCCGTAATAAAGCCCAGACGGATGACATCAGTGGCTCTTCCCTTGTCCATAGATGCAGTGACACCATCACAGAAGGCCACTAGGTTGGTCAAGCAGGATTTGCCCTTGGTGAAGCCATACTGGTTCTCTGTGTCATCTCCCTGTCTTCCATGTGACTTAGAATAGCTTCCAGGAGGATCTGTTCCATGATCTTCCCTGTCACAGAAGTGAGACAGACAAGTTGGTAGTTCCTGGGGTCATCCTTTTCATTCTGCTTAAAAATAGGTGTGAAGTTGCTTATTTTCCAGTCACCAGGGACCTCACATGACTGTCATGACTTTTGAAATATCATCAAAAGAGGCTCAGCTACTACATCAGCCAATTCCCATGACAACTGTGGAATGCATCTCAGCAAGACCCATAGACTTGTGAATATAAAACTTGCTTGAAACTGATTAAGATTTCAAAATTTAATACTCTATAGCTCAATAAATATTTTTGATAATAAACAAACAAAAATGGACAAATAAATAAACTGTCAATCAATAACATACATTCTCCTATCTTTCAGGCCTGAACAACTATGAAAAGGTAGATTTTAATAAAGTGAACAGAATTTTAAAAAGAAACAAACCCAGCATCAGCCCCCTCCCCTTCACTCTTCTGTGTTACAGGAATGAGTGAAATTAATAATAAAAATTATTAACTTTTACAGTTTTCAAGATGGGATTATGTTTCTCCTACAGTGGTAAACAAATGATGAGCTCTAGGGCATTTTCAGCAGCGTGTGTGTACTCTAGATACTTTGGAATTGTTCTGAATGCATCCATGTGATGAATTTCACAGTTTCCATCACTGTATTTAATTGCTTTTTATTATTATCTTGCTATTAATGTTACTGATATTACCATAAATCTGTAATTACCATGATTATAAAAGTGGACTTTGCAAGCAACAGTTCCAATCACAAAGTGATTGCTTTGGTAGACCTCGTATTGTATTAATGTAGGCATTTTGTACTGTGATTGATAATGACAAAGGACATTGATGATTTTTTTCTTTTAAGATTGACTTTTTGATTTTCTTTATTTGCTATTCTAACAATGTCAGCTGAAGTTGTAGAGACATATACAGGAAACTACTCTGACTTTCCACTATCAGATACTTCATCAGCTTGTTCCTATGAATGCAGGAACATATGGCATTCCCATGCAGATCAAAGAAAATTTCCTCACATTTCCCCTTCATCAAGTCTCCTCTTTCTTGCTTGGAAAATAGCACCAAATCAAAAGGAGTGAAACAGGAGACAAAGGCAAAGACTTTGTCAGTGTCTGCAATTGGTTCAAATAAATCCTGTGACAAGTGAGACATACAAGAAAAAAGCAGTACTCATTTGCTTCACTGCCTCTGTGTGGCAATTGGAGGATCCAAGATTGCCAAAGGTGATGTTTTTTGTAGATATTAGTAATTTAGTTTTATTTGCATACCATTCTTTAGGTGTGGCTCTTAAAAAGGCACATGCCTAGAAGAGTTGATAAAAAGAAAAAATCCTGAACTCAAAAGTTCCCTTCCAGAAATATCAATCTGTTCTCCTTAAGACACATCTGTAAATGATTCCCCTGCATTTCATAAAGGTCATATTGAAAGAAACGTCAAATATAAATGAATGTGAAAAACGAAGTGTTTTCACTGTGTACATAAACAAGGTGTCTTCCAGAATGCTGTGCAATTAATCTAGAAGTAATATAGAGGTAGGCTACAGCACAAAATATAAAATTAATAAATAAAATTTAAAAATATAAAATTAATAAATAAACAAACTTGCTAAACGATATTCCCAAGTGGACAAAAATGTAAGAAATAGGAAAATAAGAAATAGGAAAGAAAAATTATCTAGAATCTAGCTTGCAGTAAGAAGAATTTCTGTAGAAATTCTGCCATTGTTATAATGCTTCCTATCAGTTAAATTGATGGGACTAATCAGCCATTCTGTGGGATATACTGCATATTAGGTGTATAGGAATTATCACTTCCATTGAAGATGTGTTTTTAGTTAAGAAATAATCCACTCCCTGTATTCTTTAGACAAAGTAACTGTAGTGTTGTCCAACATAACATGTATTTATTCTCAGTTGCATGACATCTTCCATCCAGCACACAGTTGGCTTTTGCGCACCTCAGATGCAGACTGTTAACTACTGAAACAATTAGCAAAGGGCAATTCTTCATTTATATATATATATATATATAGACATAAAGCTGAGAGCTTCTATGAAATCATTTGCAAGGCAACCCTAGTATAAAAAAAGTGCTGCAACATTATGCTATCCTCTACGAGTGTCCTCTGAGAACTTTCACGTACATTCAACAAATGGAAAATAGTGATTCTGAAGAATATTAAGAGTTCAAATAACCCCACAGTTACCTATGCATACAGGAAGTAAGAGGAAATGAAACCATTTTGAAACAGCTTTTCAAAATGAAGTTTCTTAATTGACTTGGCTTCACATTATTATCAGCTTGGATCCAGAAACAAAAATATATTTTTGCTGTGAAACCAAGACCCTTTCCATAGTCTTCTCTTCCCTCCTCCTCCATTTTTCTGAAAATAAAGTCTGTGACCATTTAATTACCTAAAAAGTGATGCTGTGAGATATCACTGTAATATTAGTAGTTTGTTCACTCTGAGGAATTGCTTGGGAAAGATCTGTTTATTTAACTGTGGGACTCCAGCCAGCTTGATTAAAATATTAAATAAAAATAAGACAGTCATCTATAACTTTTTTTTTGCTTGTGGCCTGTTTTGGTGTGCGAATATGTGAATACTTTGAGGTATTATTTTTGAATCTCACTTTATGGAAGTTTAATTTGCTCAACTACTGATCCATTAATAGATGTCACGCTGAATTTTTAAACACATCACGCAGCTATGTTTGGACATTTGTTTTAGTAAAAATCTATCCCCAAACATCACAGAATAAAAAAAATTCTACAAACATGGTACAGAGAAACAGAAGAGCAGGGAAGCTGGGGAGCAATATGTTTTCACCAGAGGAAAAAAAGATTAGGTCCAGATAGACTGGTGGAAAGAGGTATTGTGCCAAGTTGAGAAGTCACACTGACTTTATTAGTGTTTACCTTTTAGTTAGTGTTTAAATGCTTCCGTAAGATTCTACCTTTACCAGATCTGAGCATAAGAAATGTGGCAGCATCCCGCATGTCACCTACTGATTCCCCATGGATGTCCTGGACCACAGGATCAGCCCCCCGTGTTTGATCATCCTTTTTGATCCCTTAGTGGTAGCATGTTGCTTGTACGTTCACATTAGCAAATGCATTAGCATTCATTCCAGTGTTGCAAGTACAGTTGGAAAGAAACAGGTACAGGAGCAAAATAGATGTCAGATTCCTCTTCTTCATTGCCATGAATCCCAAATAGGTGAGTGAGACTTAATTCTGTGGTTGTTTACAGGACTTGCATCAGGAGTGAAATAAAGATTTTGGAAAACATTAATTACACAGTTCAGATGGGTAACATGAATGCAATGGCCTAATGTAATTATCTTTCAGAATCCTTCATGATTTAACACATTTATTTTCTTAGAAATAAATCCACTCCCCGGTAGGGAACTGCTACTCCTTATCATTACCCTTTGCAAATCATTTTTTTCTTTTGACTTATTAATCTAAGTGTTTATGCAAAAGATCCTCAGCTAGAAAACTTTCAATATGACAGTGTAAGAAAGATGAACGCAATAATAACGGCAACAACAAACAGTAATACTGCTACAAGAATACCTTCTCCAACAGTCACTGACAAAAACACCTCAAAACAAACATTGCCTCACACAGACTAGCAAAAGAATGGATCACAAGGCCTAAATAAACCTCTCACAAAGTTTCTCCTTACAGGTGGTTGACGTTTAAATGTATATGTGAACTTACATAGATGTATATTTACATGTACATAAATATTTTAAAGAGAAAGTCCAAGCTAGAAGTGGCAGTGGAAAGAAAAGAGAAAATCTATTGCCTTCTCAGACAGGAAAACCGAACAGCCAGGTGCTCAGAGCAATCCTTTTGGTCTTTAAGCTGAAAGCTGATAACTCATCCCAAATAAAGAAGTGATTTGTGCCTTCATCTCAGTGTGAGTGCTCTCAAAGGTGGTATGTTGTTTCCTAAATGAGAACTGGCAAAAGGTTATAGCTTTTATCCTGGTGTGGAATGGAAAATATTTTCAAACTTAAAAGATTTCATGATAGAGAGAACAAAGTTGCTATCCTACACAGTCTTCCTCACTAATGAAACTGTGAATCACATGGCTCAGGTATTAACACATAGAGAAAGCTTTAATATTAAGTACAAAAACTACAAAGTTACTAGTGTTTGTCAAGTCTAGCTTCCTGGGGATTTGTTTATTCCACTCTGGAAGTGGAATTCATCTCCGTTATTGCACAAGCTGTTTTCAGTGAATGAGTCTGTAACCATTTTCATTTTTGTTACTCTCATTTAGAATGGAAAAGAAAAAAGGCATTAAAAAACTATCCAAAGTAAAAGGATATTCTTTTTCTCAGAGTGGTAGTATTGCAGCTAAGACCTAAGCTCATTAAAGGCTTTTTTTCCATAGAGTCATGTTGTATATGTTAATACATGCAGCATATTAATACTGCCTTAGGCTTGCTACAGTTCAAACCAACAAATTAAATAAAATATGTATTGGGCTACTGGTACTAAGTAGTTAGAATATAGTCAGTGAAAATATTAAGATAAAGATACATAATTATCTTAAGGAGGAAAAGAAAGATTAATAGATAACAGTACAGCAAGTTGTATACATAAAGTAAGCCAGTTTTACCATATTTAGACCACCACAGGACAAAATACTTACTGTGGAGCAGGAAAAAAATGTGTTGGCAGCTCCTGCATCCTACAAGCAAACCCTAGAGAGGAGCTTCTTTCTAGCTGAGTGAGAGGATCTTATCTTGTTCACTGACAGAGATTCACACCAGGTATGAACAAGAAATTTCTGACTGGGGGAGAAATCAGCACTGTTAGCCCACAGGGAGTTGCAAGATCCATATGTGGGTACATACCAAATATGGCAGTAATCAGGTGCTCCCAAAATCTTCCTATTTGGACCTAATTAGATTGTAACATCTGAGAGCTACTATGGACTTTCTGGGCATTGTCTTGCAAGCAACAGCGATTAGGTTCACACAAATGTCAGAGCTATCTGTTAGGAATGTAAATGACTGAACATAAAAGATATGGAGGGAATGACAAGAACTAAGCGCCTCAATCACGCAGAAAGATGAAAGGAAGCAACAACAGAAATGAGAGTGGTAAAAGAAACTAAGAGAAAAGGTGAATCATCTTTCTTCTTTCTTTCTTAAGTTTATTGGCACAGTAGCAGAAATGCTAAGTCACTGCCTGAACCAGTGACTCAGCACCTGGTGGGAAAGCAGGGAGAACCCAGGAGAGCTCAGGTGCATGCAATGTACCTGAGTGACCAGAAGGGGTGGAGCCAGGATCCACCCTTTCCCAGACCTAATTTAAGGGCTGCCTGTGTAGGTATTTATCTGGAGGTTGTTGCCCAGTAACATGATAGGGCTGTGTACATTGTAATATAGGGAAGAGGCTTACTAATGTTAGAAAGCCATGTCTTGTGGGGGCTTCGGTAGAGTTAGTTGTGTTTTAGAAATGCGTGTTGGCTTTCAGTGAGAACAATGCCTTTCTCGTAATGAAGTGCAAAGCCACTTGATGTATGAAGGAGAATCAATTACTGCTGCAGCAATGTGTATTAGTAATGAAGGAGTAGACAGACATCAGAAGCTGCTTTGCTTAACACACAGATCTGTTGTTTTTTTAAATCCAAGATGCTTTTGTGTGCACGTCTATGTTCCCTAAAGTAACAGACTAAACTAGTCACAGGGATATCAGGTTTTTTAATGTTTAATTTCAAATTTCAAATGAATAAATGATAATTCTATTTTTTACTTGCTTTTTTTTCCTAATAATGAGTGAATATAGTCACAATTGCCAACTCTTTATTGATGATCCATATGTAGTGATGTTAATAGCCAGTTTCAAAATGCATTGAGTAAACTGATTTTTGTAAACAAACCCTTAGCAATTATCCCTAGAACTAGTTGTTGCTTGTTACAAATAAATGTATTATGGAGCCATTTATTTGCTCGTATTCTTCAAAAAATAGAATGCCGACTCATTGTTCTTTAGATGGCTCTTTCAATGTACAGTGTGTTCTGTGATTCAAGTTCACGTTTCAAAGACGTTGTAAACGCTTTCTTTAAAACTGCTGAACTGTGGTTATGCTGCGAACACTCAGTATGCAAAAACAGCACCTTCTTGTGTGTCTGATCTTTCACTGTGTTTACCCTGGGTCACTGGGAGTACAATATTAATGTTGACCATGCTTTTTCTGCTTTTAAGATCCTAGGGCCAGGTCAGGCAGGGAGAGAAAAAGAAATTCACTCTTGAATATCTTCAACAAAGGTTTTGCCAACAAAACAGTTTATCAAACTGAAACCTGTGAAACAAACGAGACTGCAAATATCTTGAATGAGCTCTGGCAAAGGAAATGCTAATAAGTACAAAGAAAGAAAGATAGATTATTCTTTGTGTACTGATTTACAGCGGAAGCAAACATCTCTTTAAGGAAGCTGAAGAAGTTACCTCAAAATTAAATGCTTTACTTCCTTTAAAATGCAGTAGTGATGTTTTGGTTTTTTTTTTAGAATGTAACTCTTCAATACCAGATCTGTGAGTGAACAATTTTTACACAACTCATTTAAGCAGAAACCAATGTCATTTGTATTCTACTTAAATGAAGTTGTCAGAGTTTAAACATCTTAGGTAAACTTCAAGATCTAAAAAAATATTTTAAGAAAGCCGATAGTATATCACTATTCATGACAAATTAGTTTGCATGTATGTATTTATTTACTAAAGTTAAGTCAATTAGCAAATCAAGATATACAAGTGTGAACTGAATATAGCACCAAGCCTTCAGCTTCATACCTAATGTTAAGGTTTATATCAAATAAATTCATTACCTTCATGGTTTTGGCTGTATATATTCCATTTTGTTTTCTAACCTGCTACAAAGCTTGCTGTTGATTGTAGATAGAAAACACAGGTTTTAGTTTTCAGTATCTGAAGTTTTCTGTTGGTGAGCACTCTAATCAACATTTTATCCCAACTATAACTGAGTATTCTTGCTTTCAAATCAAAGCACTTCTTTATTAGTCATGTTAGAGTTGTCTCACAAGATCTGAGCTTGTTTCTCCAACTGTGCACATAAGGAAACCCACATACAGGGATATCTAGATTTTGCATCCTGGGTGACTGTAGAGGGGATGTTAGTCAAGACGTCTGTAAAAGCCAAACACCTAGATGAGCTCCTTGCTGGAAGTAACGTGTACGTCCTCACAGAAATAAAGTGCTGAAAGGCCAACTTTGTCGTTCTGAACCCTGTCTCCTGATGCTCTGGTCCTTCTGAGTTGGTTCTCAGCTTCCTTCAGCTGCTGAAGATACTGAGAACACTGAATGATTTGTTCCTGAAGCATAGGAAACTGCAAGTTGACCAACTTGTTTTGAGAGTATAAAGGTGTGAAAGCAGAAAGAAGTTGTATTACACGTGTTTAATGATAATGGGCCGTTGACAGTTCTCTGGACTACAAACGGCTCTGAATCAGCAACCTGCATGTGTAAAAGCAACAACCACTTGACTTCTTGCCTTGGTATTTTCTACCCTTCTTGGAAGAGAGTCAGGAGTGCTATAAAAACACTTCTCGTAGACCTTGAGGAAAGGTGAAGATATCAGGTGCATCCCTTTGTTGAACAGTGAGTACCAATGCTGCAACCCCTCAGAGGGAGATTTGCTCTTGACCTTCTATCTTTTCCCTTTTCTCTCAAACATGCAGATCTGCGGTTCCCAAGTTGTATGTGATATGTCTGGTTCAAAGGGAAGGAGACCCCAAGAAAAGGGCAGTTTTATTCTGATATGAACATCTGGTTCATAGGGGTTAATATTATATTTCCTTTACAAATACTTTCTTTTTAGGAAAAAAAACATCTGAAGACAATTTGCTAATATATTTCCACAGTGGAGCAACTGAGGCAGAGAGTATGAAGTAAATACTCAATATGTGAAATCATTTTAGGAACAATCGGTACAGTAGTATGATCTCCATACGGAAAATCAAATCACAGTGCAATCAAGAACAGAGAAGAAAATCTACAAAACATTAAAAGCAAAGAAACAAACAAAAAAGCACTCTTACCATATGTTATTAGTTCTTTTCAGATATTCTCTTTATTTTTTCTGTTCTTGCTTTCAGTGTTCAGGAAGAAGACTCAAGTAACCACACAGATTTTAGAATACTTGTGAGAATCCACTTTTTCCAAAAGAAAATTCCTGGCAGTGATGGTAGCAAAAGCTGCAGCTCTGTTATAATTCTGGACATTGCACCAAGTCTGGTATATTGATACACAGTTACACAGAAAAATAGGACTTCAGAAAAGTTGGGACTAATTAGGGCTGATTGGGACTAATTAGGTGTGCTCCAATGCAGGGAGCACTGCAGAAAAATGAAATGAAAAGCTTAGTGAGGAGCTTATTTTAGAGTTATTATTTTGCAGATGGAGAAGACCTCAAGAAGGATGCAGTTTTCCTCTAAGTGTAAATGCTAAAAATGAAAGAAAACAGAAATAAACTAACAGTGTTTCTCACAAGCATCTTTTTTTCCCTAGTGCTTATGATCAATCCACAAGCAGCTTGTAAGTATTTGTTATGCAACAGTAATGCTGAGACTGCTTGTGAACAGTTTTCTGTATTTATGCAATGTCTGATATTTGTTTTTCTAGTTGTGTTGATTAGTTGTGACTGGTCAGACAAGTCATATGGTGTTGTTTCTGTTCTCAGATTAGAGGAGTGCACAAATACTCTTTCATGTGTCAAGTAGTTTTGCTAATACTTACTCTGGCAGCTTCAATCCCAAGATGCATGGTAACAACCCCTACTTTTTTTTAACATGAATACAAAGGGGAGAAAAAGCACAGCTGAAGCAAATTCATTAAAAGAAAACAAACCCTGAGCAAACAGTCCTATTTAAAAAAAAAGTTCTGCTTGCCATTCCTGTCTGTGAAGTGATACACCAATACACATGCACTTTCTTTTCTCTTTCTAAATACGTACACATGCTAGGGATCCAGGTCATTAGTTTTAATGTTGAAGAACTATTTCAAATGAATCTTTTATGTTGCTTTATTTAATATGGTGTATATATATACATAATATAATATTATAGTATATATTTTATATATATATTACTGATTACCAATCTACATCAGGTTTTGAGGCCCAAGAGCTATCAGTGGGATTCTGGTCACTTCTTGAAGTGCTGAAATCTTGTGTTGCACAGGGAAAGAGGATATGTTCCAGAAATACTTGAACTGTAGAAAAAGATGGGCTTACATTTTAATCGTATCTGAATATTGATGTTTACAACACAATCACTCTGATAAGGAGTGCTTGTTTTCCAATAAACACCATCTTGTCTCTAGTCCTCCATGAAATCTCAAACATTTTTCTAACAACTGTACATTTTCTTTATTACTTTAATGAAGACTGGTTTTATTCCTGAACCACAACATCTGAAACATTAAGAAGATATTTTGCAGAATCTTACCAAGGGTGAAAATAATTTCCTCTGAAATGCCAATGTAGTTTCCATTGCTGGATCATGGCAATGAAGCTTTGGTTGTAGCTTTAGCTTAGCAATTACTCTTTCTGGCTGATGTTTTGACTGGCATTATTTGGCCTGATACAGAAACTTACTGGTTCCATTCTGTTGTCCATATGTATGGGAACTACTGAATTATGGCCTGAACCGCTGATTGGTCGCCTGAGGTGAGCACTAAGTCAGCCATGGGGCCACAGGTGAAGGTGATATACCTGTGTGATTGGAAGGGGTGGAGCCTGGCTCCACCTCTCCCAAACCCCATTTAAGGGCTGATCACTACCAGGAAAGGTTCTCTTTTCGGAGATCCCTCCCACGTGGAGTCCCCTGCGAGCCTTGATATTCTGATGGTGAGCTATCCTCTCTTTTGTATTATTTGTATCCTATCTATATAGGACTGCTTAAAATATACCATCATCTATACTATTTCTTTGTGAAGTACCAGCCTTGGGAGTTATTTACCCCACACCATACGCTTGATGGATTCAAGGAAAGGTTGGGATCTCACACTGATTCTGACTCACAGTCAGAAGAAGCCATAGTTATATGTGCCATGTCTTTATGTGTTTTGGGAGGATATGTTTGTAGGCTTGAGTACCTGAAGGGGGCTTACAAGAAAGGTGGGGAGGAACTTTCTATAAGGGCACGTAGTGATAGTACAAGGGGCATTGTTTGTAAACTGGAAAAGGGTAGGTTTAGACTAGGTATTATGAAGAAGTTCTTTACTGTGAGGATGGTGACTGGAACAGTTTGTCCAGAGAGGTTGTGGATGCAACCTCAAAGCATTCAAGGCCAGGCTGGATGGGGTTTGAGCAACCTGGTCTACAGTGTCCCTGCCTATAGCAGGGGTATTGGAGCTAGATGATCTTAAAGGTCCCTTCCAACTGTTCTGATGATTCTGTGAAATAACCTACTGGAAGGATACAGAGAAGCTAGGTGATGGTATACTGAATCCACCGATGTAAAAGACAAGACAGGAAAGTGACTCATGTGATGGGGGTCCATGGCTGCTGTACAGTAAATTTCCCTCACATCAGCAGTGTAAGAGAGTAACATGGCACACCACAGGGAGCATGCTGAAGCATGAAGATCCACTTTATCCCTTCTCTATCAATGCTTCACACTGGCTGGTATGATAGCAATGATTATTCTTAGTGATTATTGCCACTGTTGGCCCCTTCCACAAATGTAACATTACTCTGAACAGGATATAGAGAAGAGTAGGCAGTGCAAGGTCCAAGTGGAAAAATGATTAAATGACAAAGACTAGAAAAAGAGAGAAATGAAGTACTTTGCCAAAAGTATTAAAAGAGATATGATACAAATGTGGAATTATGCCCTTTACACTGCATAACTTATTTAAGTCTAAAGAACAGGAACTTGGGAGAAAGAATATATTTTACTAGACAATTATGTCCCAAAACAAAATGGCATTTAAAATTCTTCTGTAGATGCCTTCTTTTTGACAACAAGAGAGATTTTAGTGTTTTGCATTCAATTATTCATCAACAGTATTCTAGAAAATTCTAGGGATTAATCTTTCCTATCCAAAGAAATCCATACTGAACAATAGAGTGAATATTTTTAGACTCCATAAAATCCCATGAAGGGTTTGATTGCCTGACTTCAGTGGAAGCCTAGTGCAAATTGCTGGGGAAGATGTAGATTAGATTTGAGGAAATTTTTTTTCTCTGAAAGAGTGGTCAGGCACAGGAATGGCCTGCCTAGGGAGGTGGTTGAGGCACCATCCCTAGCGCTGTTCAAGAAGCGTTTAGATGAGGTGCTAAGGGATTTGATTTAGTAGCTTAGTGGGTAGGGATGGTGACAGGAAGATGGTTGGACTAGATGATCTTGAAGGTCCTTTCCAACCTAACTTATCTATGAATCTATAAATCAAAACTTAAATAGAAAATGTAAGAAAATACACAAGAGTATATTCTCTATTACAATCCCTTCTAGTAGTTGTTCCACCATTTTGTTTTTGGACAAGTCCTGGTGCTATAGGCTTTGTATACTGAAAATGCATGTATTACTGAGGTTGAATGGTTATTTGTCTCCAAAATATTAGCCTGAGCTGTACACAGTTCCTATTCCTGGATATATGAAAAAGGTGTGGAATAAAACAGATGGAACCTCAACAGCAGCAAGCTATACTTATACTTATAATACTATATATCTACTATAGAATTGTAGCACCATAGAAATGCTGGGTGGGAGACTGTTGACTTCAAAGTCACAGCCAAAGTAGACTGCCACTGCATCAGTTCAGCCATGGTTTTGTTAAGCCAAGTTAAGAAACTCTCCAATGATTAATATTTCCCAAGTTCTTCAGGAATCTGCTTCAGTACTTTAATACTCCCTTAGTGAAAAAGTGTTTCCAAATGTCCCATATGAACCTCAAGTCACTCAGTGTTACTCCTTGCTGTATGTGACTCTACTGAGTAGATCATCTCTGAATTTCGTAGTTAACCTTCAGTTAGTTATAACCAATTAGCTTAGATATCTTTTAAACAGAAGACAAGACCCTTCATCCTCTCTTATGTCATGTTCTCCATACCTCAAATTTACTTGCTAGCCTGCAGTTAAGTAATTTCCAGTTTCATCTTCCCTCAACAAGGAGACCCCAAATTAGACAATATATTATAAATGCAACCTTGGCAGCAGCAAGCAAAGTATGAAAGGAACAGATCAGTGTTCACTGTCCGTACACAAGTTGGGCAATTTGCTTTGTTCACGATGACAGTAAACTGTTGGTCCCCATTCAGTTTGTGGTGTCTTTTAGCAGGACTACTGCTCAATCACTTGGTTGCCAGACTGTACCACTGCATAGAACTATTGCACATTCTATGCAAAACTTGATGCTTCTCCCTGTTGAATTTGCTACTGTTTTCACTGGTCCAGTCCTCTAGCTTTTCAGAGTCTACTCACTGAAGGTGTACCACAGAGTTAACAAGGATGTTGATGGACACTCAAAACAGCAATGCTGGGGTACTCTGCCAGTTCCTGACATCAAACTTTTAACTATTAACCTTCTAACCTGACATATCTGCCATTTTCAGCTCACCTAAGAGGCCAAATTATTTACTGTATTTTTCACAGTTAAAAGCAAGATTATTTGACTCTTCATTAAAGTGATTTGATAGGGAAAGAAGTTACTTGTGGGTGCTGTTCTGGCATGCCTACTCTGAAAAGTACTCTTTTAACATAAGACAGTTACAACCAGGCCCTTCTTTGTTGAAGTTAATGGAAAGCTTGCAAGGAAATGGCTGTAGAATGGAAGCAATCATGCCACTGTGGCTAAACAAGCTACTACTTCTCTGCCAAGCTGTGATAAGACCTATGTATATGCTTTTAGCCTGCTGCAGTTACAAAACGAAACACATTAGAACAAACCACTAGTTCAACCACAACTCCTAGATGGTGATTTTCTTATGCACCGTTTCATAGTGGTTTAAGTTAATGGATTTTACTTACCAAATGGATTCTTCAAAGGTGTACACTTATTGCCACTTCTCAGATGTTGAGGAGTAATTAAGTAAGACAAGGTAATTAAATCATTTTTGACCTTGTAAATATACCATATATAAGGATAGAGTTTGACCTAGTTATTTAAAACTTTATTGAAAAGATAGACTTTTTATGGTTATTGTTGAAGCTTGGGTACGGTGAATCAGACTTAAAGGGGTCTGAAAAAAGAGAATGTTGTCTTTGGAGAAACTTAACTGTTAGAGTTGCCATTCCTCAACAGTAGAGCTGCAGCTTAGATTAGAGACATAATCAGTACAAGGCAGAATTGGTGGAACAGCAGAACTTGCTTACATGTATCTTAATAATAAATAGGGTTACTTTTAGTCCTTTTATTTGCCATAAATTTAGGCATATAGCTATTAGAACATATGTCTTCCGAAAGAAAAAGAAGTTACTACTGTGCATGTTTAACCCATTTATCAATTTATTATTTAATTTTAGTATATGGCTCAGTATTTTCTTTATCTATTTTTGTAATGATGTAATGTTTACTGTCCTTGTCATGGGATATATTTTTCATTCTATTTCAAAACTGAAGTATTCCAATAACATCTCTCTAATAATAACACTTAGCAATGTTGATAGCTTCTGAGATGTGATTAGGATATTTATAAGGAAAGAAAACAATACATTTTTAATATGACCCATATTGGGTAGTGAAAATATGCTCTAGCTTTGTGCAACTGCTGATTGTGAAAGCACTCATGCAGGAGAACTATAATTATGTCTTAAGAATCTAACTTGTTAGATATTTAGGTAATTCCATTCAACCATGAATGACATGTTGGGCTTGCTTACTAAAGATTGAGACCTGAAGGAGTATTATAACTCCAAGATGTAATTGCTGGATAGAGTTTGCCAAAATAATTAAGTTGTACTTAACACAGAACACTCGTTTTGCTTTTAGGATCAATTTAATCTAACTAGTCAGTCAGCAAATTTACACACATTTCCTCCCACTGACTTACATAGGATCCCAAAGAAGAAAGGTAAGGATGTCTCACATACACTCTGTATTTCTCTTCCTGAACAAACTTTTCATCTTTCATTGAAACAATTACTTCTTGCTAGTTTAAAATGAAAATTTTTGTTGGCTCTTGCATAAGTATTCTTTTTATTTCTATTTTTTTTTTTAAGAAAGAGCTATCACTCTATTTTTAAACAGCCTTAAAATGCTCTTGAATTAACTTCTTTTGCTCTTTGTATGAATGTTATTGATAGTTTGATGCCTCAGAAGTTTTGCCAGTAGAGCTCACAGAGTTCAAGTTAAAATTATTCTTATGCAAAGGGTAGTTTCAGGCAAGCTGGAATTAACATCATAACGCAAATATCTTGAACAGGTTTCTATGTGCAATCTATAGGAATTGCTTTTGAGCCAAAATGATCTGAAGAACTGAGCCCATTAGTTGTTTTGCACCACTTTAGCAAAACTAGAAAAATCAGTCAGCACATCCATTTGTTATTATATTAGAAAAAGATGACTGTCTGCTCATCTCACTGGTTATACTATGCCATCTGTGCTTGTAAAAGTAATAATAAGCAATGAATTGCATATGCCATCTGTAGTCAGATCTTTAATAACAATTAGGTAATAATAATCCCCAAGAAAGCACTTGTTAACTGTGAATTGATTAAATGTAATTATTTTTGTAATAAACTCTAATCAATTCTTTACAATGGTGATAATGTATTTCCCCCCTCTTTTTCCCATACTAAGTGCCCCAGCATGTTTGAGCAGCTGTGCAGGAAAATGACTGATTTTCCTGGGCTAATGACTGATTTTCTATCCAATCAAAATCCAAGACACGGATTGCTAGGTTTGTAATCAGTTTGTACAATTTTTTTTATTATTATTTTTCTGTGCAGGGTAAAATGTAAACACCAAGGAACATTTGGCAAAATGAGTTACTTCTGAGTAATCCCTTTTAAGGATGGAAAAACTGTTCAAGGAAAAAGTACACTGCAGTGCACTACAGGGTCAATGTCTTGTTCTGTAACAAAGGTGTTTCCTCATGAAACTGATAATAAACCAAACCTTCTGGTGGTCTATGGACTTGTTTGCAAATTCAGTCCTAAGGCTCAGCTTTTCAAAGACTTGGGCCATAGATCAATCCATGTCATTACTTCTTGTATGTGCCTAACTTAAAGTTAAAACTAAATTCTCTTGTAACTTGAATATTTACACTCATACTTAACTCCACACCAATGAGTAGAATCTTGTACTCCCACAGTATATTCATGTGCTTAAAGTGAAGCTTAGACAGCACTGACTGTAAGATGAGGAGCTAGATCTGAATGGTAATCTACAGAGTATGTATTCTGACAAACATATCTTGAAGATTAAGACATGTCTTCCTAAGAACAAGTACTATATTTATACAATATTGTGTGGCAGTATAAAAGGGAGAAAATAATCTTGGTTTAGTTACTATGATAATCTGTATCTCTTCTGTAATCGCACACATGACTGCAAAAAATCTTTTGGATTGGTTTTTTTTCATTATAACTTTTAAAGATGCATCACAGAAATCCATCTTATAGTAGTCACCAAACATGATGGAAGAGATCTTGATTCCCTTCAATAAGTTCAACCTAGTAGTCCAAATATAATGACTAATAGTGCAGATTCATTCAGTACTATAAAATAAGGGGAGAAATTAGGTCACTCTATCAGGCCCCATGAATTTATTTGCATCCAATTTGTTTAAGTGCTCTTCAACCTTGTCCTTCTCCACTAAACAAGTCTTCCTTGTTTTAAGCTTTCATTTTTATCTTGGGTCTGGATTCCTAAACGTCAGTTTTAGTAGTAACCAGCAATGCAAAGATGGCATTGAATACCATGTCCTTTGCACTAGGTCCTTTGCCTCATTTATCAATGACAGAATCACAAAATCACACACACTTCTCCTGTTCTGTCTTCTGCTGTCTATGTACTAGAATTCCTTATTACCCTACATGTTCCCTGCTGGATTCAACTCCAGGTTGGCCTTAACTTTCTCAACCCCATCCCAGCAAGGTTTGAAAGCAATGCTATAATCCTCCTTTGTTATCGACCCTTGCTGTTAGCTCTTATATGCTTCCATTTTCTGTCTGAGTTCACTTAGAAGGCTCTTGCTCATCCATGCAGCCTTCCTGACACTTTTTCAGAATTTCCTACCTGTTGAGATGGCCCTTCTTTGAACCTGGAGGAGGTGATCCTTGAGTATGAATCAGCAGTCCTGGCCTCCTCTCCAGGGATGTATTCAGTGGAATTTTTTTCAAGCATATTTCTGAAGATATTGACATTTGCCCTCCTGAAGTCCAGGGCTGTGGTCTTGCTTTTCATCCTGCTCCCCCTTCTTAAGATCCTGAACTCCACCATCTCATGGTCAATGCAGCAAAGGCTGCATTCAGCTTTCATGTCCCTGGGAGGTCCTTCCTTATTTGTGGTGGTTGACAAATCATTCCCTTCCATTATTTCTAACTTAAAACCCTCCCTAGCATGTTGGACAGCCTATTGTCAAAGATACCCTTTCCCCATTTGGTCAAATGGATCCTTCCAAGTTACTCTGAATGTTTTAAGAGGGTCCTATGGTAATAAAATACATAACTCTGCTGCCATCACCAACAGAACAGTTATTAATCCATAGGATCCATTGTGTCCTCCACTGAACCTCTCCCCTCATCAAAAGGATCAAGGAGAACACAATCTTGGCCTCCATGCCCTTGATATTTTTCCCTTTACCTATGCTTGATATTTCCGTATCACCTCTGACAGTGTCATTTTTGCCCACACAGAAGAGCAACAGGGAATAGTAGACATAAGGCCAAACAAACCTCAGCAACCTCTCTGCAAGATCCAAAATAAGAGTCCTGGGCAAGAAGTAAGTCTCCCTAGATGACACATCATAACAGCAGATAGGAATATTTGCCCCTCACATTAGAGTCTTCTACTCACTGTCACTCATCACCGTATCTTAACGGTCTCAAGTGGCTCAGGTTCAACCACCAAAGCTATTCCATTTGACAACATTCCCTGCTCATCACTGGCTACAATGGCAGTGAACCTATTCTGTAACTGTAACCATGAGGAGGGGTAGAAGTCTTCCTCCGAATATGGGAAGTCACCACCTTGCAGCCTTCATTTGGTAGGGAGTTCCACTTTCAAACTTGATAGGCACAGACTCTGCTTAACCTAACGCTGCAGTTGAAAGTTCAGTCCCTGAAGCTGTAGAGTTTAGGGAATGCTACAAGATCTGTTCACTTTCTCCTGCATCTCTTTTATTTGGTGGCTCAACTCCTTAATGACTATGTATCTCATATAGGCTAGAAGACCACATGCCCAAAGACCAGAAATATGATGAAAGGACTAGAGCATCAGACAAGGAGAAGTGGAGAGAGCTGCAACTGTTCAGCCTGGAGAAGAGAGATTTCAGGGGGATCTTAGTGATGCATACAGATACCTAATAGATGCAGTAAGGATGAGGAAAACAGACACTTCTGTGTGGCAACACCAGAGGCCATGGGCACAAACTGGAACACAAAGGCTCCTTCTGAACACCAGGAGCACTTCTGTACTGTGCGGGTGATGGCCAGAGGCTGTGGGGTCTCCCTTCTTGAAGATGCTCAAAATCTTACTGAATCCTGGCCTGGACAAGGTGATTTTCAGCCTAAGCCATTTTTAAAATTGCCTGATATTAATATTTTAAGAAGGAATTTCATATCTACAGAGACAAGCAGTCCCAAATGAATTTGTTGATAATAGTTTTTATTAGTTTTTACAGTATAAAATCTGCATACCTCTATCGGTAAAAAATTATTTTGTAATTCAGGAAAAATTAATAATAAATGTGTAAATAAACTGTATATATTACTTGCCTGAAATTCTAATGCAATTGAATTTTTTTTTTCCTTTTAGTAAATAGCCACTTAATCCTAAATTGATCCTAAATCTTATTTAAATTTGTTCTTCCATTTTTAATGCGTTTTGGGTTGACTTTCAGCTTTAGAAATGAATACAAGCTTTGCTGGTAAAAAACTTGTTCCATGCGCATCTAGAAATGAGGAGACCTGATTTTCTTCAGACTCACATCTGTTCTGAATTTTCCTGGTATTTCCCATGAGATTTTTTACACTCAGAGCTTCCAGTTTTACTCTGCACATGCTAATTGTTTTCAAGCAAATACTTCGGGTGTACAGATGTCATATAAATGCTAATTCAGTGATATAATTTCCAGTGCTTTTCAATTCAGTGGAAATATTTCCTACACTATACTTAATATTGTATTATTCATTTTTATGTTTTCATAGTTGTGGGAAATAAAAGGAAGAGAGTGAAAGTACATATCAAATGTACGTAAGCTTCTATTTTTCTCAAAATGCTTATCTTTATTTTAAAATACATATGAAGATTACTGCTTGTGGCTTAAATTCAGTCTCAGAAGAGAACTACTTAATAGGTTTGTTACTGGAGCTCTCACAGAAGTCTGTCCCAGCGTTATTATTCTAATACAGCATTCAAAAAAAGAAAACATTCAGAAGCAGTTATATTAAGAAACAACGAAATAATTGCAGGCCTGTGCACTAGGTTCTGTGCAGTTTTGCCTTTCTCTAAACAATGCACATTACTGTGTTGTCAGATAGGGGTAGATATAAAAATACTTGAAGAACCCTTCCTTAAATTAGTGTAAGGTAGATGGTGAAATGATTCATTGGAACTGGAAGGAGGAAGAAAAAAAGAGTGTATTTTGAGGTTAATTTTTCTGGTCTGTTTTTCTGTTCAATTTTCTCAAAGCTAGTTTGGAAAATCAAGTAACAATGGTGAAAAGCTTCTGCAAAACTGTAGCTAAAGTTACACCACTGATGTGCTTCAAGGTACTAACTCACAACCTTTCAGAGCACTGGTAGAACACTAAAGTCAAGGTGGCAATCACAGTTAAAGCAGCCAATAGCCCCATCTATCCTAGATTTCCCCTCTGATGTTTACAGCAGTGGCAGTAGGTCTAACATGAGGGCTAGTCCAAAAGTGATGCTTCCTATGTTGTGATCTTGGCACACAGTACCAGAGATGGATGTTAGCAGCAGAGGTTGAACCTTCTCACCAATATCCCATTACACGTTGTTGCCACATAACGGATGGCAGCAAAGGAGCACTCTGACAGAATGGTGTTTGACTTGGAAGAGCTGATGGTGCAGTGGTGTTTCATTGCAAATGAAACTATTGGATCAACTGGAAAAGTAAAGAGGAAAAAAATTGTAGGAATTTTGTGTAATAACTCGTACACCAGTTCTGGGAGGATTTTCAAGGTAAGTAGCACAATGAAAAAAAAATACAGATGATCTAACTCAAAAGGAGGAGAAAGCTGAAAAGTCCAAAGGTGCTGATGAAATAAAGAGTCAATGCTTCAGTGGAAGTTACGTTTTGCAGTTTCTTGCAAATCTGAATGATACCAAATCTGAGCCACCCCTGGTGGGTGGCTCAAAATCTGAGTGGCCCCAGAGACAGAATGCAGATAGCTGCCAGTGCAATTTGAGGACAGTGGCATACCGTAATGTTTGATTGTTCCCAGCAGTCAGTCAGTGTTTGAGGGCTCTCTGTGGGGAGAAACTAACTGTGGAGTCAGATATTTATTTTATGCAAACCTGTTTATAGGCAGAAAAAGTTCATATGGACCTTGGACAAATGCTCCTAAATGCCGTTGTATGGTCAGCAGTGTGCAGTTGCTTTGTCACGAGATGCAATTCTTACTCCACTTCTCCCATGAGGGTCTTCAGAAGCATGTCCCCAGTGCTCATAGTGATTGTCTCACTAGCATCCAGTTCCTCATCTTGTTTTCCTCATGTTGCTTTTTCTCTGTTTGGACCCAACATGTTTCTGCCGTCTCTCACTTTCACAACCTACAAATCCCTCCTACTTCACAGCACCAGGGGGTATTTGTTGAATTTTATTATTTAGTCCCTGCTCACTCTTATGTGGTAGCTCCTTATGTTTCAGCTATTATTAACCTAAGGTGGATGTAATTGCCCTTTCATTCAGACTAGAAGTATGAAATAGAAGTATAACCAAACAAAATGAGTGCAGTGGTGGATTTGGTATGAACTCTAGGTAAAAGCTGATTATCACCAAAACAAATTATCTAGCTGCAGGAATAAAGGGGAAGTGTTGAATTTCAAATTGAACAGACTCAAAATGTTATTAAAATCTACTGAATTTGCAAATACCATCGAAATGTGAGGCTGTACGTATATCAGAAGAAAGGCATTATCTCAGAGATACACTTCATATGTTTTTTTGACAAAATGTTGAACATGATTGAACAGTCTGAGGAGAAAATTTTTTGTGGCAAGGGATATGTCAGCTGCTTCTGTTCAGTGAAAAGAGCATATAGTAATATCTTGTTCATTTAGACTCGCTATCCAGCTTCATCAGAGTGCTTTCTTCCACTATACTCAAGGTTTATGTGGCAGAAAATGAGAGCTCTATGCAGTCTATTGATCTCCACTTCCCCCAAACCCTCCAAAAATATCCAGCTTGCAGATAAATACCTCTCTGTTTCTACACAGGTTGTAGAGAGCTTTCACATTAGTAATACAGCAAGGAAAAACAGCTTTCATAATGTGACAGTTGTTAGAAATGCCTCAAGATCTGCAGTCAGGGCATTAATTTCACTGAGTTTGTAATTTAGACCCAATCTCCCACCTTCTACATTAGTGTTTTGGTTTGAAGCAACAGTGCTATTCTGAAGGATTATTTCCTCAGTTGCCCCTTCTTACACTTTGATTTGCAAAGCAGAGGAAGATTCCTTTCTGAAGATGTAAAGTTTGAATCTCTGTCCTGCACTAAAAACAAGACAGAACAATTCAGCCCTCATTGGGAAAGTTCTGGAGTGACAGAAAGAAAATCAAGCTATTGATGGAGAAGCTGGAAGTGTTTTAGTAAATGCTCACTGAGGCAGACTGGAAAAGAGGATGTTGCTATTGAGTTTTACACTGTGACTTCTTCCCTTTCTTCATTTGTGCTTAGAATGTCCCAATTTTTGAAATTGCATGCTTGCTTATCCTCTAGATTGATCAGATCTTATGTGAAATTCAAACAAGATTGATTACAAGACTCATCAAGTTTGGGACATTTGGGCCAAGCTGCAAATAAAATCAATGCCAGTTGCTGCCTTTCATAATCTGGTTACTTCCCGACTGTGTGATGCTATTAAAATGCTTCATCTCCAAGTAATCTTATTGGCCTTCACATTTATGCTTTGGCTGACAGGATTAGCTCTGAAAAGCACTTACATATTACCTGTGATATAAACAAGTAGATTAATGGAAAGTGCTTTAGGCTCGCATTTAGCTGAAGTTATTATTTTCTTTGCAATTTATATAGTGGATTCTGGGAGCTGAACACATTCTTTTCCACAGATAAATTGCTTCTCACGCGGGCAGATATTCTGGAACTCCTGTTCTGCAGTGGGGAGGTGGGGTGGGGCTTTTTATAAGGACATGTAGGAACTGGATAAGGGGAATGGTTTTAAACTGGTAGAGGGTAGATTTAGACTAGACATTAGGAAGAAATTCTTTACTGTCAGGGTGGTGAGACCCTGGAACAGGTTGGCCAGGGAGGTTGTGGATGCCTCCTCCCTGGAAGCATTCAAGGCCAGGCTGGATGGGGCTTTGAGCAACCTGGTCTAGTGGAAGGTATCCCTGCCTATAATGGGGGTTGGAACTAAATGATCTTAAAGGTTCCTTCCAATCCAAAGCATTCTATGATTTCTATGATTCAAAGGCCTTTCTGAACACTGGCTGTGAGAAAAATCCCTTCCCTGAATTTTCAGCAGCAAACTATTGGAACACCTTGTGCTGGCATACCTTGTCTAGCAGTACACATCAGATAGTGCACAGAAACAGGCAGACCGCAAGCTGGCTTTCCTACTCTGTATCTATTTGCCTACTGGTATGTGGAACCATTCCTCAGACTGAATATAATCCATCTACAAAGTAAATTTTACTCAAGGCCTTAGCTTTCCACAGGGAATACAATTCAGATTTTCAGGAAACTATTGGTCCAGTATAGATCTGCCTACTTGCAAAACTTGGGAGATATGACACTTTACATGTGATACGTTGTTTGTAATGCATCATAAATAATATTGTAAATGTATGCATGCAATGTGCCACATCTCCCAAGCCTGTATTTGAGTAAATATTTATGTAGATTTCCAATATACATATGTGTGTATGTGTGTGTGTTTGTGATTGTGCTTGTATGTCTACATATGTATATGCACAAGCCAGAGTGAGGGCTCTCTGTTAAGGACCTGTGTTACTCCGGAACTCCCTTTCACCTGGCTTTTCTTTGTAACATGGTAAGTCACTTGATATCCTTGACATTGTTGTAATCGGTATTCATCAGACTAACTAAAGAAGGGCTATACTCTTACAGCAGTAGCTCTGGTCATAGCAAAGGTTTTTTAAAGGATCCATTTCATTGTTTTCCTTGTATTTACTAGCAGAGGCATATTATTCATCCTAAGACACTAGACAGTATACAAAAGCTTGGTTCCTGGGAGAAGGACTACTTTCTAAAACAGGATATTTATTTTTCTGCAGTGCTAAGCACTGAACCTTTTGTAGCTTCCTTGGGTTAGACTGCTGAGGTTATTTTGAGATCAATGCTCATCTCCTATTTAAATCATATGGCTGCTGGTTCATGTCCAGCTTAGGTCAGTGATTCTGCCATATACATGAAACAAGCTCTCAGCCTGAGCCAATTTTTCCTGTTGAAGAGGTTGTCATGCTATGTGGAAACAATAGCAGTTCCTTTGGCAGCCTTCCTGCCAGCCTCACAGGAGACAGTACAGAAGAGGTGTGCAGAATGAACCCTGCAAGATGGGGCTGAGGATATGCATTTTATAAAAGCACAAAAAAAAAACCAAACAAATGTTTATCTTTCTCTGTGAAAATGAAAGGGCTAAACTGTGTACTAATAAGGATTTAATGCTTTTATTTGCTTGCAGATATATTATCAAATTAAATTTTTTTAAGTAATGAGGGTGACTTTGAAGCCATTACAAGCCAAAACATATCTTTAAGGAAAATAAAAATTACCAGAAATTATAAGGAAGTACTTAAAAACCTCTAAAATTAGCAATGACCTTCTCTCTTTTAATGTTTTCTTCCTAACTCTAAGAAATCTTTCTCAATCTCTTTGGTTCCAATACATGTAGCACCAAGCAGGCTCTGACTAACTTCTAGCAAGCACGTGACAAAGGCAACATATACAAATGAGCTTTATTGCATGACTGTTTTTAACCTGGATGGATCTCTACTGTAGGGTATATTTTAATCTTGACTGCTTGCATAACTTGGGGTGCTCAGTGCAGGCAGGCAGAAGCAATCTTCATGGCACCAAGGGTTTCCTGCCTGCAGACAGCCATAACGCCATCCCCGAGGGAAGCCTTGATGTATTTCAGGGAAAGTTGGGTAGTTAAGTGGAGCTGATAATCTGCCCTTTTGTGTAATGCTCCAGAAGTTACCTGAACACTCACTAGCTCAAGAAACAGCATGGGATCTTAATAAATAAGTCATGGTATAAGCCTTGTACCATTTATAAGTAATGGAAGTGGAATGAGCCTGATGGCATGAATCCATTGGTAAAAAAAAAAAAATGCTTTAAAAGGACGCTACCAGAGTCAATAGGCCACAGACATGAACTTTTATTCTTGTGCTTGTTTGTTAGAGTGGGTAGATCTCATAATACTAACTTATGTATTTGGAACAACTTTATCTTTCTTTTGTAAATAAAGCAACATTGGTTTTGTGATGAAAATAAGAAAATTCAATATTAGCAATTCTGCAGTCATGAGATATCCTGAAGAATAATAAATAAGGCATAAATCAGAAAATGATACAAAAAACAAATTCATATCTGGACTTTTGCCAGTTCATTAGAAACCACAGAAATAATACATCTTTTCATTTTTAGAAAAAGGACTTCACTAAAACTGAAATTTCAGACATTAAGCAAGACAAATAAGTCCCCTCTGAGTGTGATTTATGAAAGAAGCAGTGGGGTTTCCTGTTTTCATGAAGAAAGATATTTCATTCACCCACCAATTTCTGAATCTGATTGTGTGAAAAGATGTTGATATTCTGGGACTCTCATAGGGCATCAGAAATCTGCAGATGAAATATAATTACAACAAAAATAATGAGCACTTTGGGAGTATGCTATAATTTGATTATCTAGCAGCTGAAATAAATAATCATGAAGAAACACAAATGTGTAAATACCTACATTTCTTCTACCTAATAGCCTGAACTTTGTGGGGAAGTTGAAATTTCAGACAGAAAACTGGATAAATTTGAACATCACTCTTTGTTTAAAAGGAATGGCAAAATCAGTACAGGGGAAGTAGTCATTTTGGGAAAAAAAACACCATGCATTTTATAACATTTCAAGAAGTCTATTTGAAAAAAGTTTCTTTTAATATGTTAAATACTTTAATAGTAGGCTTCAGGAAAAATAAATATGCTTACTTACTTGTCACTTTGAAAAATAATTTTATAGTAGCAGTGTGGATGTTCAAATGTACTATTGTAGATTGGTAAGTAGACATATCACTAAGTATGGCTTTCAAGATGTACTTTCCTTATTTTATATTTAAGAAAGTAAAATAAAATAAAGAACAATCCTCCCCTCATGCAACTTCTTTGTTGAAAATAAGTGTATTTAGTATGAAAGTATTCATTCTTTCAGTCATTCTACTCAAAACCAGAGTTTTTTCCTAAGCATGCTCTGCTGGCTGCACTATAGCAGGACTATTGTTCTGTTAAAGTACACAAAAGAGAAAATATTGCCATTCAATGAAGTTTTAAACAAGATATCTAATGACCAAGAATGTCAGATCACCATTAAATTTCGGGAAGTGAAAGCCATCTGTCCACTACCCTTTCACTGAATCCAGCTCATTGCTTCATTTTGAGGCGTTCTGTCAAGCTGCATCAGTCACTTCTCGTTATGCTGCTCCCAGAACACACAGGGACATGGTGCACACTGCCTGGAGTAGTGGCTGCCCATGCCCAGCCTTTCAGCAGTTTTTTTGAATGGCCAACTTTACATCAACAATTTTAGTTCATGCTAAATTACAGGCTTGATCCCACAAATCTTATGAATATATTTCAATTTCAAGAGCTTTAATAAATTCCTGCCCTGTCATTTCCCGGGCAAACTCCTATCGACTTCCCAGGGGGTTTGCCTGACTGACAACTGATTAAACGCAGAGCAAAAGCCTCAGGGCTTAGACCACTACTTCCAGTGTGGCTAATAAGAACTATTTACTTGTACAAAGAAGGAAAATACATGACATTAGGTCATGCTTCTGCAGGCATTTCTCAGCAGACCTGTAGCTTGCAGCTTTAAGTGACAGAAGTAATCCACTTCCTAATATAGATTCACATTACTTTAGTTCATAGAATCGTAGAAAGGCTAGGATTGGAAGGATTGGTTGGATTTTAAAGCCCACTCAGCCCCAACTCCTGCCGTGGGCAGGGCTGCCCCCCACTAGCTCAGGCTGCCCAGGGCCCCATCCAACCTGGCATTGAGTGCCTCCACGGATGGGGCACCACACATTCTCTGGTGTTTGTGCCAGCGCCTAATTGCTCTATGAATAAAGAAATGCTTCCTAATAGCTAAACTAAATCTCTTCTATTTTAGTTTAAAACCACTTCCCCTTGTTCTGGCACTATCAGACCATATTTATATGCTCCCTTTAAGTACTGGAAGGCTACAATGAGGTCTCTCGCAAGCATTCCCTTCTCCAAGTTACAAATGATACAGTTTTCATCTTAAAATTTATTTTAAGAAAATGTTAAGGAAGGTATATATTGCTCTATCTTCTTTTCAGAAGAAAATTGGCTACTGAGTCAAAAGTCCTGAAATGTCTTACAAGGTAAAAGGGAAACGAGCTCTGAAAGAAATGTCCTATTATAAAAATTTAACTGTTATGCAAGAAATGTTCTTGCTGTATTATTTCGGTATTTCTGCAATATTTATCTGCTTTCAGTAGAGAAGGACTTACTCTTAGTTATGTACAGCATATTTCCTTGCTTGTAATGGATTTTGAATGGGCAAATGAATTCAGGCAAAACCAAATGTTTTAAAACATATGTGTATTATTAAAATGAAGTTTGATTTGACTATAACAATACATTATATATAGCTCTCACCTTCTTCATATGAAAGAGAAGAAAACATATATTAACTGGTTTGGCAAATTTTCCAGGTCATTGGCTACTGAAGTCACAGGTTTCTAAAATACATTTCCTGGAAAGAAAACAGTGAACATAAAAAGTAGATATTCCAAATATTAGTTGTTTGTCTGGACTTTGTCATTTTAGGGTAGATAGTAGCAAGAACAGAATAACAACATAATATAGGGTTTATTATAATAAATAAATATATATATTATAATATATAACAACACCTAGCTTGAACTCCAAGCTGTTCTGTCACCTTTTACACTTAGTAATTAAATCAATGAAAACTTTTCACTACTGGTTTGAGCACCATTAACTAGCCTTGATCAGCCAAGAACACATCAGTATTTAATTAAGAGACTTTCAACATTTAGAAATATTTCGATGCTGATTATTTTAGATCAGTAAGTACTAGAAATGTCAAATACAAGCTCCAAATGATAAGCCAATGTTATCCTTAAGTAAAAAAGAAAATGGCAAGCTTGTATATTGTGTTTGAAAATTTCTCAGTATTGGAAACTCTCTCCCATGTGCCATGTTTACAGAGAGAGTGGTAAAAGTTTAAGGATGATTAAAATGTGTTAGAAACTATGGTTGGTACATATTATAACATCAGTTATCTGAAGAAAAAAAACAATACTAAAAATAAAAATAAAAACAACAACCAACCCTAACAACGTATAGGAAAAAGCCTCTTGTTCTAGGGTTGGAGGCACTGAAATACATCTTTATCTTGTTGTTTTCCTGTTTTCTTTGAAATATTTTGAGTTCTTGAATAAAAATTAATTATTTATATTATTTCTTATTGCCAAGTGCAAGGACCTTCTAGTTCAATGTCTAGGAATTAAAAATAATTTTATACATTAGAAGTTAATGATGGACATTTTTGACATACTTTTTTTTCATTCCTTTCTCTGTATTTTTGTATGCAGTAGCATTAATCTCTATTTTCAATATAAATCATATCACATTAAGTCCTCAAAGACAGCTAACCTGGAGAAAGACTGGGAAAGAAATACTGAACCTTCGGAAGACTCATTCAGCTAAGCAATGAGAACTACCTTTAGTCATAAACTGCAAGAATTTGTGAAGCTTCCAAAAAAAAAAAAAGCCCTTAAAACTCTTTAGTTAGAATCTTTTTAAGAATTACACCATTTGCTGAGAATATCTCTTTATTCATGAAGTGCACGTTGGATATATCTTTATAATGGAGCATCATTCAGTAATGAGAATGCAAATCTCCTCTTTATAAGTTCTAATTTCTGGTAGGCTCATGTACTTGACAAGAAACAATACTCCTTTGGGAAAAGGAAAAAAAAAGAAAAAGGAAAAAGAAATCCAAAGCTGGATTTTCAGATTGCAAATACCTATTAGGATAATTTAGTCTGGCCATCTGCATAAAACAGATTGGATGATCCATAATTATCTTAATCATAACTTTTGATTGAACTTTTGGATATATTGCTCAAAAAAGAGGTCTATGGCCAATTTGAAAACAAGTGATGGAGAAACAACTCAATCCACTGGCAAGTTGTGCTCATGATTGATTATCCACACCATTATAACATGCACATTAAATCTCATTTAAATTTGCATAATTTCAGCTTCTAAACACAAATCTGAAGACATTACATGTGGTCACAACATTACCTTTGATTTCCAATCTAAACACTTGAGATTGCAGCTGGTCAACCTATTCATTCTGAACAGATATCAGATATGCCTCTTTTCACTGTTTATATGCAAGAATTGATCCTGATTTTTATGGATTTATAGTAATTGCCTAACAAATGAGAAGCCTGGACATATTTGAGCTGGATGCTTGTGCATATGCTGGCCTCAGAGTGTTTTTCCTCCCTTCACCATTCAGTTGCTTGCCTTGTGTGTGGCCGGTCACATTATTAGCTGTTTTAACAAATATGTGACATGCATAAATGCTGTAATTTATGCCTCACTGAGCTTATGAATGAGCCTTCAACAGGCAAGTAAGCGTGAAGTGCAACAAAGAAATAGACCAGAGGAAACACCAGCATCATTCAGAACACAAGACTATGGATTGTTTTTGTAGGTAAATTAAATTGAATATGCAGAACACAAGGCAGTTTCAGGATTTAAGTTACAGATAAGCAGGTTTTGAAAGATTAAAAGAAGTTTTTTGTCCTGAAGAAGACACAGTGATCTTGGGAGAATGGGAGAAAGCACAGAAATAATTTTCAAAACAGCCATGAAAAGATAGTATGAAAGCTGACATCCACAGTAGGGACTGCATGAAGATGAGATTAAAAGAAAAAAGTGCTACACAATATACAGCAAAGAAAGCTGTGTATACAGATTGCCTACAGACAATGCCTATATCTCATAGCTAGAGAGGCCCATGGAGGAGTGTGAAGTGGATACATTCCTAATTTAGGCATCCTTGATAATCCCATAATTACACAAGATGAATTCAGAACCTTGTGCCTTTCAATAATGCAGCACAAGCTGCAGTCTCACCCCGCAGGCAGAGAGGCACAAAAGTGTAAAGATCAGCCAAGACCTCGGGGCACAATGTCCCTCTCAGCTGTGCTCAGGGGCTGATCTCTCTCTTGATGTTTTGTCCCAAACCACGGGAAGCCCATACTGCCTTCTGAGGTTGAAACATACTAAATGTGTCACTAGGACAAGGATTTTACTACTCCTGTAAGCACTGTCCTTATGTTACACGACCTCTCCTTGCACTAGCTGCCTGGGCTCGGTGATATGCCTGAGGTGCTTTTAAAGCCACGGGCATTCACACTTTGCTCTTTCTCCTCTCCCGATTCCAGGACATTTTCGTCCTTAACCCAGCAGCCATTTCATACACAATGTCCAGGTGGGGATGGTCTGAGTGTGGCTTTCATTTGTTTGCTTAGAAATCCTCCCACCACACATGGTTATCCATCTCTGCTCTATTAAAAACATGTCACCAGGTGAATTAAAGTTGATTGCATGAATATTCATAGCTGAGAAAAAATCATCAGCCTGTACGTAACAGGAATTGTACATACTTGTTTGCAAATATATTTTCCTAAATACTAACCCAGATCCTCTTCAGAAGATAAAATCACCGCTCTCATTTTTCCCCACTTCTTTAATAAACCTGCTTATCTCCCATTCTCTATTTCCACTGATGTGTTGCCCATCACATCAGCACACTATGTCATTCTATACTGGCGGTATGGCATGCATGAAATTGTTCTCGTGCTCACGTTTCATACAGGAAACTGGAATTAAATAACTCGTCCATGGATGTTCTCAATGTCTGGAGCAGAACAAAAAGTAAACTCAGATCTCACACTGCTCCTTTTAATGACATCTCCACTGATTTCTTAGTGAATCTGGGATCTTAGAAAAGACCTCAGATTTCTCTGACACTTTATTCTGCAAAGGTTAAAAAAACAAAGTATGTTTTTAGCCTGCTATCCCAACAAAGCAGAAATTATCAGTCTCTACATGATGAGCAGTCCTTCTTCAGAGACAGCAAGCTCTTAATAAAGTGGGAACAAAGTGGGAAAGTACAGACAGTGCGGTGTGCAGAGAAAATATTGGAAGATGCTGTATGTATTGCAAGGGAAACAAGGTGTTCTAAGATTTCCATTCAGGTGAATTAACCCTTAACTGGTAATACACTGCATCTTTCATTTTTTTCCTCCAAAACACCAGATTTTAGTAAACTGTGTCAGTTATTGCTACATCTTTTATGACATTTTACAAGTCTTCTCCATGTCTAAAGAAGCGAAAGCACTTTTAAATGGAGGATTTTTTCCCAATACCCACAGCTTGTTCACATTAGAGAGGCAAATTAGAGCAAAAAGTCAAAATATGTTTCTCAGTTACTTAAGCAAGAGCAGGTTTGAAGCCACATGTTGGCAAGGCAATAGTGATAAACTGTAATGTCAGTAATGACATATTCAGAACCATATAAAAGAAATGTTACTAAAGTCACAACGTACCTATATGTATACAAAGCTGAAATATTGCATCAAACTATTTTAAAATCAATGTTCTTCATAAAAAGGCAGGAAAAGAATTCACCATTTTAAATAAATGTGTAATTTGTCCCCAGTTCTTTCATAATAAACCTATCAAAAGAACCAGGAAGTTTTTTTGCCACAAACATAGTGAACTGCAGAATGATTTTCTGACAAGTAACAGGAATTTGTAGACTGATACATGATAGCCTTCATTCATAGTATAATCCTTTTTTCCCTTCCAGGAACATCTCACACGACAGAAAAAGCTATGGACAGCATTTAATTCCAAAGAGTAAAATATTAAGATTATGTTTAATTCTTCCGCATGTGTAAATTCTACAAGTAATAAAGAGTCATTTATCTCAAGGCAAAAGAATGAAGAGATAAATAATATTTTAAGTTTCAAGAAAGTATTTTGGCATTTTATAAATGCAAAATCTAAAATACCTACAAAATTCACCCCCTTTGGCTTTTATCTTCCTTGATTGGTGATTGATTTATTTTTACCATGATGGGCTTAATAGTACATAGATTGTTTACACAAGTAAGCATAAATTCAGCTACACTGGCTCTAGTAAACAGATGTTTTTAATCTGCAATGTTGATGAGAATGCTCATCAATAAATTGATAGATACATTCCTGAAAAGAGCATTCTAGCATTTGCTTTACTAATAACAATTAAAGCAAGAAATCTACTTCATTTTTCCAGATTCCATATGAAAGTCTAGCTCCTCTCTCAAACTAAATAAAAGTGTGTCCAATGTGCATGTTACATGGTTAAAGACTATTGCGATATGCTTCTAATGAAGGAGCTAAGTATGTTAAATACTTCCTGACAGTTGGTTTGATTTTGTTGTTTGGTTTGGTGTAGGTTTTTTTTGATGGTTGGATAAGTATGTGTTATTTATCTTTTGTTTTACCTACTCCTTTCAAACTGTTGAGTAAAACAAAAATGAAACAAAACCCCACAATCTATGAAGTAGTAACCCCATGTGAAACAAATACATAATGTGGGGGGAATAAAAGACAAGCAGGGCTTTTAAAGATAATGTTAGGAGAAGCAACTTCAACATTTCTTCTTCATATGACTGAAACTGTCTGTTTAGAGTGTTAGGGAAAATGCCTAACCTGTGAAATAAACCAAACATTCTGCAAAAATAGTGGGATCTTTAATAATGTAAATTAGAAAGCCTGAATATTTTGGTGCAGAGGGGTCAGTTGGAAACACTGTAATCTAATTACTCTTCAGTTTCATTTATGTGCGCAGACATTTGCTCCTGTAACAGGGAAGACTGTTTCTTTTGGCAGCAGCCGCAATGTGGAAGCCGACAGTATTTGCTGGCTGATAATAGGACTAATGTGCTGGCGCCCTGACAGAGGGCACAGGAGGGCACGCCATTAGATAAGTGTTTCTGCTACATTACCCAGACAGCTTTGCCCTTCACAGAATGTCCCAGCCACTCTGAGGTTTGATACTGCACAGCTATAGAATGCTAATGCCAACCTAATTATGTATTTTGACTTCCTTTTTGGCAATGGTCGGTACTTAAACAAAATTTAGTGCCATCTTATATGCTTCTACAGCTGGATAATTAAAGGGCATTTCAGATTTCAGAACGGGAAACTAATGATATGAAGATCAGCAGCTATTTAAAGAGTTACTTGGTACTTACGGAGTCCTGAGAAATAAGTCTGTTTTCAGGCACAAAACATATTCAGTAAAAAGCAGATGGCTGTTGGCTGCAGTTTATCCAGATTTCTTCTATTTCTTCTATTTCCAGCTAATGTGAGTGTTACATGGGCTTCCTTGTGTTTTCCTCTAGCAAGGAAAATTCTCTTGCTTTTTGGGTGATCTTGCAGGCATACAGCTTTACTTTGAGCATGCGACAAACAGTACATGATAGAATTACAGGAAGCTCAGAGTCAAGACTGCATTTTCACAAAACGATGAGGACCGGTAGTGAAGGAACAATGAGACATTTGCTCCTGTCCCAGAGGAATGTGATGTTCCCAGTGATCAATTTAAGGAAGTCTCTGCAGTACAGGATATCTTAAAATGAGATAAATCTGCAAAGAGGGTGAAAGTATTAACTTGATTTATAGACTGACTTCCTACCTTGTCCTCATGGGCACCCAGCTAGAAAGTTATTTTCAATTCTTATCTCTTGATAAAATCAGCACAAAGATGTGCATATGCCCTAGCTGGAAGCTGCTTGCATGTGAGCAGCCTGTGAGCACAGCATGGACACTCCATCTTGATAACTGACGTGGCCGTGAACATGTGAATGAAAGCCTGGGTGGGCTTTCATAACTGCTACACCTGGAGGAGCAGTAGAGGACATAGGCCTTTTGGACTGCTATTCCTCATGTCATAGTGAGGGTAAGACCTGCTGATACTGCACTGCTGGTGGCCACATGGCACCTGCTGCTGTACCAAAGCTGGAGCGAGTGCCCAGGAAATCTCTAAGGCCTTAGAAGGCTCTCTTGCTCCCAGGACACTGATGAGCCCTGGGGATGGCCTATCACGCAAAGCAGCTGATCCTTCCACTTCCCTTAGCAGCTTGCTCCTGACCCCAAATTCTTGCAGCATTCCACCCCCATCTGGCACTGCAGGGGGCTGGGGCTCAGCATTGCTGTGCTCCATCTCCTTGCCACTGTCCACAGAGTAGGCCCGGAGTGGGACAGGTTTTGCCCCAAAATGGTTTGCTAATTACAGGAGTTACTATGCTTCACTTCCCAGTAGTCCATTATCTATTCAGTATACAAATAGAAATGTCTTCACCCAATATGGGATCCGTAGCATGCAGTGGTTCAAGTGACTAAGAATTCCTCATAGCAGGATTTGTATGGCCTGGATCTTGGGTATGTGTATTCATAGTCATATCCCTCATGGAAGCTTGGTTGTATCTGATCCCAACATAGTCTTTTTTCATGCAGAACTGCTAGAATTAATGGGTTCTCAGCTGTTCAGTCCTGAAAAGAAGTGTCTAAAATAATTGTTCTTCTGCTTTCTTCATTCTTACATTGTATGGCTTCTGATCCATGGCTTATCAGAAGCACTAAGGTATAGTCCATCAAATAAAGTTCAGCCAATCAGAATTCATTCATTCTGATACTGAAAGACTAATCACTACTATGCTTACTCGGCACTGATGGGTGGACAAAGCAAATTACGTGGATAACTCTAGGAATGCTTTTCTAAAAGGAAAGACAAACTCCAACGTACCTATGGCCCAACTAGTGACAGGGGTGCAGAGAGGTGGATGGCATGGCATCTGCAGCACCCATGGGAGGGTCTCTGCTCTCCTTCCAGCAACACTCCCATTATTCCCTGCTCCTCTGCCCCAGTGAATCTCTCAGCAGGCACAACTCCCTGGGCAAATGGGGTGCAGATACAGAGCTGGAGATTGACAACTGCAATAAATGTATCTGGCTTGACATTGTGAGTCATGTTACCTAAAACCCTGGTACTAGGCCTCTATTTCAAATGCCTCTCTTTTCCAAGCTGGACTACCTTTCCTGGCTAACCTTTTTAAGATAGCACAGTGTTTAGAGATGCTTAGTTGCTGAGTGCCAGGCTTGTTGCTGTGTAAGGCTGTATATTGCAGCAGGAGTCAGTAGCACTCCCTCTGCCCAGGCCCCTTGCAGCCACCTCGGGGTGGGCTCTGGCCCCACTCCCCGGCAGGAACCCATGAAGCTCATGGGAATAAATCTCAGCACTCCCACACCATCCTGTGGTGTCTGCCCCTGCATAGTGCTGGGAGGTTGGAAGATTAAAATGAGCTGCAACACATTTCTGAGTGGATTGCAAAATACCAAAAATGCTACCATAATGCTGTTATTGGACCTCCACACATTTCCGTCCTGTACTGATTCTAACAGTGTTTGTGCTGAATGGCTTGTAAGTGACAGAGATTTGGAAGGCTTCTTCAAGATCTCATGAAGTGGGAAGCATCACTGCGAGCAGAGACTTTGTATTTGTCCTATGCTTACTGAAAATAGTGTCAGAAATCAACAAGATTCACCCTCCAAACCAATGAAGTGCAACACACTTAACTCCTCAAAACTCATGGTAGTACTTTGTAATGAGGTCTGTTACCATATTTTAGGATTATGAGCCGCTTTTTCTTTTTCTCTTTGCTGCTTCATGTTGTTGTTCCAATTGCACTTACAGATAATAAGGTTAGATAAACATAAAGGCTATGATTTGGCTTGAAAGTTACATGATACAGTTTTCTTGGCCTAATGGACATAAACAGAACTCAGAAGGGCAGTAAGGCATTTCTGACAGTAGAATTCATACCTGTCTTCCAGATGAAACAGGGAGGAGTTTGGTCATAGATTCATCTTTTTAACTGGATCCAGTTTGAGCAGATGCCTGCAAGAGCCATTATACAGTAGCTACTTAGAGAGCTGTTAAAGGGCTGAAGTCTCACTTCTAAAAGACAAAAATGGCTGTAAAAAACAGAAATACATGTATTTGCACCATTCTTTTGTTTCACTTAAATTGATGCCTAGAACAAGACTTACAGAAAATATCAGCAATATGTATTTTCTCCTCTTCCACATGCTGAGCCAACTAATACTGAAAAAGTTCAGCAACACCATTTCCTCCACGAGAATTACCTTTGTACCTTCTCTTCTGCTGTACTAATAAAATTTCATCATTTCACCTGTAGCAGCAGTGATTAATACCCATCGCCTTGTTCTGGTTTCCACACATTTCTTTGCCTCCAGCCTCTTCATCCTTTGCTCCCTCTCTGTTCAGGCCTGGTATTTTCTCATTGATAAGTACAGCATATAGTTGATCTCAGTGCTCCTGTTCTCTTCAGCTGTCCTTCAGATCCTTTTCAGATCTCCTGATGATCTGCATGCTCTGATGTCCAGACTTCACCTTGCTGTTTACAGTTCTTGCCTCAGTTTTCTGCTCTTCATGTCCAAAAAGGGTTCAGGCCACCCTGTCTTCTACCTGCTTTCTAGTTCTCCTTCATTCAAACACCTTGCTACTATCAATTATTGCTTCATCAACACCTCCTCTTTGACATTTGAGACCCTGTGCTATCTTCTGTTTCTCCTCTTTACATATTGGCAATGTTCTTGCCTCCTTCCTATGTTTTCAATGTACTCCATAGAACTCATATTATGAAATAGCATTTAAATGTACTCTGTTTATTGGCTACTGCTCTTTTCCTAATTGTTTAATTCATATTTCATCACCATGGTAGAATATTCCTGACATGGTTCTCTCATTTGCAAGCCTGATCAGATTAAAAAAAAAAAAAAAAACAGATTTCAGAGCTGCAAAACTTAACCCACAAGTAAAATAACATATACCTACAGAAGAGGTTTTTTGTTGCTCTCTTAGAAATGTTCTGACATAGGTACTGTAACCTTAATACGTAAACAGCAAAGGATATTCTCTGTACCTTAAATGTCAGAAGTATGCTTTTTATAATCTACTCAAAATTGCCTCCTTTGCTGAAGATACAGGTTTTAAACCCTTGTATGAAAAGAAAAACAACAACAACGAATAAAAATAAAATAAAACAAAACAAAAAAAAACTTTTGCACGCTTTTCTTTCAATGACTTTAACAAGTTTGGATTATGTATTTGGCCCAATCTTACCATATCAAAATTAGGACAGAGTCAGGCACTGCCTCAGCTGGGATACATAAACCAATAACTGTAAGCTAGTAAAAAGCAGCTGCTTAAAAATAATTCCTACTTTCTCCTGAGTCTGTATGCACTCTGTTTCACGTTGAAGCCTAAGACCCTTAAACAGCCAATTCTAAGTGAATTTATTTGCCTTTCCACAGAAGAGACAAAACAAAAAATTCATACCAAGACTTGCAGGTAGATGAGTGCTACCAGGACTGTCCCACCATTCCCAGCCAGCCTTCAACCACAAGGTTTCACAGGAGCAGGCTGCAGTGGCCTGATGTGCCATCTTTGCTCTGATGCAGTTAAGAGTTAAGATATGACCAGAGCAAATACCCTAGATCAAAAATGTGGAAATGCTCTCAGATCTGGTAATGCAGGTGTAGCTAGAGTTGTGATTTTGCCTCATCTGAGGTGCAGGGACTCTCAGCAACCCTAGGATTTCAGCTGCTATTTTCCACCTCTCCTTCCAACTCTCTGGCCAATTCAGGGCATTCCAGCTATGCTGGTCTGTGGTGAGGCCAAGCTGGCTGGCTCCGTTCTCATCCCTGACCTCCCAGATGAAGACATGAGAAAATAAATGGGAAGCAGAACAGAACACATGCTGAAGGTCACCCTGGGCATACCTGATTATGTAAGCATCTGGGGAATGAGAGGGTCACTCAGTGGCCATCAGCTATTACAGCATTTGGGAAGGTCTGAGACATGTTATAACACCCTGAAACCCAATATCACGAGAGATCAGCTAGACTCAAGTGTAACTTTCACAGTTGAACCCCACCAAAGTGAACACATTGAAGAGAGTACTTTAAATAAAAAGAGAAACTTGTGTGGGAAACAATAAGGCTCCATTATTACAATTTGAGTCAGTGCCCTTGTAGAACATCTCTCTATCATGGAGCATTAAGATTTCACGTCAGAAAATCAGTCAGAAAAGAAGGGACTACGTTTTGCCCAGGGTAAGCAGTTACTATGGTACAGTGAAGCTGTGCCAGTTTATACCACAATGACGTTGGGTCAAGGTTCCTTGTGGCCACAGAGCAGAACCAGAACTTGGGCTGAAAAAGCACCATCCTCCCGCAGGGAGTGCGGGACATCAATACAAAGCTGATCTACAGAGCACTCGGATTTATTCTGCGGGGAGCAACCTTTGCTGGCCGGGGCATGGCTTGCATGACCTAAAATGCCTTTTCTATCTATTTCTGCCTCGCGCAGTTATTTTAGCAGCTTCATTTCTCTTCTCTTCTGCCGGGTAATAGCATTAGCGGCGGATCTGCCAGAGGAAGCCGGGGCTCTCAGACGGCTGTAAAAATAGCCCAGTGCAGCCTAGCCCGGCCGTCGAGCTGCGGGGGGGCCGAACCCATGTGCACTTGTTTACTACGGACGGAGGCGCGGCCCTGCTTCGCTGCCTTTCCGCCTTTTAGCTCTGTTGGTTTCTGCCACAGCGTTTTCCCCGGGGATGGGAGGAATTGCATCAAGGGCTCTTCTTCCCCAGCAAGCGAGCTGAGCCGGGCCCTGTGCTCTGGAGCTCTCCCGGGGCAGACCCGTGCCTATCAGCTGCAGGAACAGCCGCGGGCTTCAGGAATACTGCTCAATTCTTTGCGTGCAGGGGACAGAGCCGCTCCTGCCCGCTGTAGAACCAGGCAGGGCTGCTGCAACAGGCAGGTTAATCGGGGTGGTTGCAAAGGGCACAATCCTGAGAAGTGGTGGAGAGGCTTTGTAAGGTATGCTGGCACTCCAGGCCCCCTCCCAGTCCTGGAGGAGTCTTTTCTTGCACGCTTTGCTGCCACAGAGCCGAAAGGACTGACACCTACAAGCTGGCCCCAGTGCCTCTCCCCAGCCCAGAATAAAGCTAAAGCCTGGCCTTTTCCTGCTGCAAATCTGCTTATCTCCCTTCAAGTACCTGACTTGCACTTGAAGAGAAATGTATGGATGGGCTGGCGTGCATCTCATCCTTACACAGTGCTTTTATGGGGATATGTGGGATTATGCGAGCAGCTTACACATGCATGCAAACGTACAGCAGAGCAATTACAAGGGAGAGTGTGTAATGCAAACAGATGAGCCACCCGCAGAACTGGCAAAGACAAATATCTGTTTAAACTGTTGGCTCATTTCTGAAGTACCAGCAGTCATTCAGCTGAAGCAATGGAAAGAAGTGTGTGATTCACCTCAGTGCATTTCTCGTGTGTCATGGATTCTTCCCTATCTGAAATAAGAGGGGCCAAAATATCCTAGGACTCCTTCCGCCAGGCTGTCTTTGCATAACAGAAGTGTCTCTGTTTGGGCTATGAAATAGGCTCCCTGCTTCTACCTGTGGCTTTCCATTGAACAGCACTGGCCTGAAAACAACTGAATTCTCTGCAGCGGTTTGCAGTGTTTTTAAAGGCACTGATCCTTCAGAAATATCCTAACCTACTGACTGTTAAGCAAAAAAAATAAAAATAAAAAAATAAAGGATTTGAAACACCCGGAGAGAGATATCTCCTCTTAAACCAGAATTCATCTCTTGGTATGTAATTTGCACAAAGCTAAAATGGCATACTTGTTTACAGATGTATTTTATTTGACAACACAAATGACAAGAAACAGAAAGCCCCCTGCAGAAGTCAGCAGTGTCACGTAATGCTCACGCAACCGAGACCCCTACAGCCTGGGGGAAGCACAGGGATGTCAGCACAGGGAGCACATGTGTCCATGTACAGAATTTCTCAGCTCACTAAGCCCTGCTTTGAAGAAAAGCCCTGAAGATGTTTTGCTTTGTTCCTAAATCGTATTTTTAGACAGCATAATAGGAGAAGCTTAGTCGCATTTCAGCTGTGCTGAAGGACATGCCGATTCCCAAGCTGAGCGAACAGATACTCTTTCGTATTAGGAGAGATCAGGAAGATTGCTGATTTGCAGCCCTTTCCCACTGCAACCTTAAGCAAACAGAGTTTAATTAGATCAATAATGATCAAAGCTACTTTGGGCAGAGAGGACTTTCAGTTCCTTTAATGGTGATGAATCCACTGCCTCTGAAAGGAAAAACAAAAACAAAATAGAAAAGAGAAAGTCTGGGGATTTTTGCCAGCCCTAATCATTTAAAATAGTTTTGTTGTTCTCCTTAGTTCAAACCACTCGGTACCACCACAATAGCTCTTTGATATTGGACACTGATATTGATCTGGGTGCATCTGTCTCGCTCGGCAGCTGATAATGACAGCACACGTGATTTCCTGTTATTGAAGCCCCACAGACATTTCTGGAGCCAGAGCTTGGCAACTCCAGGGATCCTTTCCCATCAGCCGCCCAGTGTCCAATTCTCTCTCTGTCTTTCAGCTGATGTAAGGAGGATACACTGCAGCCCCGCTGCGCTGTAAACAACTTGTTTACCTCCTTCTCAGTGTAATCTGTCCCCACTTCTATCAGCTTCTGTGGCATCAACAGAGCATTAAAACACCCTCAGCTCATAGGCTGATGTGCAGAAAACAACCCAAGAAGCCTTTCCTGGCTCTTGCTTTCTAGGGCATGGGAGGTTATTTATACCTGTTGTCTCCAGTCAGCCAAAGCAGACTGGCTTTTTTGCATGTGGTTAGCTTTGAAGAGAACTAGTTTATGACATTCATTCTGCTGGCATGAAAATGTAAGCAGTGTGAGCCTGGTGCTGCTCTTCCTGCAAAGCTGCATTTGGGTCAGGCAGAAACATCATCTTTTTTGCATGCTGCTTGTATTTGAATGGAAGAAGTGGAAGGTGTGCAGGGTTTTAGATCCCCCACAGCCAGGGGTGCACTGATCAGTAGCATCAAAAGCGATGGCAGCTTGTGGGGTAAAAACTGCAGATTTTAACCTGCATACAAAAGGAGGGGAACCTGAAAATATTTGGAAAGTCTTGAGTCTGTCCCCTCCGTACTCCTGACCAGGACTTAGGAACAACTTCACATAACACTGACCCAGAAACAACTTCCCTGGGGTTTGGTGTAGGGCACTGAATAGGAGCGACAGGGCTCTGTATGAATGCACTCACATTGTACACAAGTTTCAGGGCGGCTCTCAGGAGACCTGAGGGAGCCGGATGCTGCTCCTCTTGAAATCAAGGGCAAACCTCCAAGCAGATCTGGGGCTTTTAAGAAGGGATGGATACTTTAAGCTAGCTGTAATTCGCAATGCTCTGCATCCAAGCATCTGAGACTCTGCAGCACCTGTGCAGAGGGAATCTTCCAATTAGAACATGGAGGATCAATAACAGGAAACTATTTTTGGAGATGCTTCTTACTAGGGATTTTGGAACACTTTTGAAAACTTGTTCTGGGAAGTAATTGCACTTAAAGTAAGAGTGCCTTTCCTTGTGTTTTAGGCTACCTACTTGAACAGTTTGGTGAAAAAATTTAAATGCAGTAGAATAAAACCCAAGCACTTTCAGTGTTCACACTTGAAGTATAATTGATTTTGTTAAATACCAGCTTCTGTCACCCCTAGGCACAATAACTTCGAGATGTTTTGATATTCAGATTTAACCAGAGTTCTTGTAAGATCATAACATTGTATTTAGCAGAATAGCCTGAACAGGGCAATATGCCAAGCAACCTCATTTAAACTTTGCCTTATCTCAGGCAGGTGTCCCTGGGAGAGGGTGGATGTTGTAGAGGGGGGCAAGAAAGCATTTAATCTGTGAGAACTGCATTTCCCAGGCTCTACAGTCTGTCAAAAGGGAGAGGTGGAAACTTGTCTGCTCGCCTGTGAGATTGTTTGATGGAGCAATACCTTTCCCCTTCAACATCTATCATCATCATTTCTGCCTTTTGGTGAGCATGTTCATTCTGGAAGTAGGAAGTTCTGGACTTTAGGCAGTAGTTAATCTTTTGGGATTGAAGTATCATCTCCCAGAAGTCCAGTATATATCCAAAATTACAGGCCATAGCTTGTACTGAATGAACATTATTTGTACCTACTCAGTCACTATTTTGCCCAGAATGCTACTGAAAAAGGAAAGAGATTGAAGGCCTTTTTCCAGTGGGTAGAGCATTTGGCTGTGAAGAATAATGAATTTATGTTCAAGTAATATGTCCAAAAGCTGATACCTCCCAATGATTTCAGTCACCTAGAGAGTTCTTCAAGGAAAAAATGGTGTCATTGATTAAATCTGGCCCACAATAGACATGTTGCTGAGAGATCAGAACTTACCTGCCCAAAACTGGCAAAGTAAGGCAGATTCTGACAAAATGAGAAACTCACAGGACTAGATGAGTATGGAAAGCAATGGAGTCGACTAGTGCGTGGGCATCAAGTGAATTTTAGACAGCATTTATACAAACTGGATCTTGTCCGTGTCATTAGAGCCATAGGAAAGACCTGACTAGAATTAGGAAAAGAGAATTTCCCTTTTTTTTTTCCCATACATTTATTAAAAGTCTGCTTGCTATAACCAGCACTGAAACTCTTATCGAGGTTTACTTCAGACTCAGCTGTCTCCACTGTGTGACCTAAGTTACGTGGTTAACTTTTGTCTCTTATCTGGCTTGTGTAAAAGGAAGTCAGTATCTTCTTTATATGACAAACTGAGACTGTGATGTATTTGCTTCACTCAGAAGAGGTTAATGTGGTTGGCAAACTATTTTCATATATTCTTTTTGTTCTGGTTATGATCAAATATGCATGAAAATACCACAAAACGACATGAGGCTAAAGGTAGAAAAGTACAGACAGTAATAACATTTTCAGAAAGTTCAGGCTCATATGATCCCTAAATGTATTCTGCAGCTAGTTCCTAGATAGTAAATCATTATTTAGTCAGACTATGAATCGTGAAGAAAATTATTTCCCCCTTTGTTGTAAGTAATAACCCATATTCTTTTACTTGGCGCTCAGACTGCTTCTTTAAAAGAAAGGAAGCACATCTAGCCCTGAAATTTTGTTTTTCTATGTGGTTAGGAGAGGTACATAATAAATTAATGATAGGAAATTGCTAAATAGATGTATACAGGTCAAGGTCACTCTGTGCATAAATCGGTGGTCTAGAAGTTGTACATTTCATGCTATCTGGCTTATACCACTTTATTGATTTTTCACTCTAAAGAAGAAAGAGAGAGAAGGTCTTTAATAGATTTTTATATCCGCAGTCTGTTCTAAATCCGCCTTTGTTCTGATCTTCCTGATGTTCCCACACTTTCTTAGCAATAACAAAGTCTTGCTAAACAGCAGTGCTGTTGTAACACAATGACTTGAAAACCAATGACCATTTCAACCTCATCAGAAATATTTGCTAGCATAATCAGAGAGACTGGTATGACAATAAGTCTGTGTGAGTAAGGGATGGATAGGAAAATCTCCTTTAATCTTTCATCTGACTCAGAAACAGAAGCCCACTTTCTCCACTCTTTAGTATCCAAATAAATTGAACTGCAGTGCGGCAAAGCCTTATTTCCCAACCCACAGGTAAAGTTTAGCAATAAGGCTATATATTGAAGTGTATTGGCTGCAAGTGATGGATCACTTGAGTTTCACAATGAGACTGAAGTAGAAGCATGTACCCATGAGTTGGTTCCACTTTCTGAGAGGAAAGAGAACAGTCCTGTAACTGACCACTTCTGGACAGGGGTAAGCCTTTAAACCTCTGCAGCAGTCTCTGGCTCTTCGAAAGGATAGCTTGCATCAGGGAGCTGACATAAAATGAATGCCAGCAAGGCTGCCTTGATATAAAGGAAAGAGAAGAGACCAGGTTCCTCAAGGATCTGACCACAGAAAAAGAGGAATTGCCCTGTTTTTAAATAACGGAATTCTTTGGAAAGTTTTTTGATACCAAATATTTAGTGGGCAGGGTGCTAGCATGATCACTTGTCTGAAGAGATAAGAGTCTTCTATTATACCAATGTGCAAATAACTGTAATTTTTGTTTAGCTCATGATAAAAGACATGATTGACTTTCTAGAAAATAAATAAAACAAATAAAAGACACGATTGACTTTCTACAGAATGGAAAACTACTTTTTCAGGGATTGGAAAACATTTTTCTTTTTTCTCTTTTATAAAAATGAAAGTAAAGGACATAGATAACCTGTCCTGACTTTGGGAAACTTTCAAGCATCCAGTTGAGAGTTCACCTGCTAGTATTTCATTTTTATTTTTGCATGTTTTCTATAATATAAGTTTCATTTCTTTGACTGCTCTTAAATACTTTTATTCAAGCTTGTGGAACAGAATAATGAAATTCTCCTTGAGCTGAAGAGAAGAGCAGCATATGAGTCTACTTTCTGACACTATTAGCAGTGTACCAGCATCATCATAGGCCTAAGAGCCAAAAACCACATGCTCTAACACTGTAGTTCTGGAAATATTTGAAAGTAAGTGGGAGCACCAGCTCCCCAGCCATCCAGTGCCCCATCCCCAGCTGAAGGTTGAGGGAAAGGGACTGAACATGAGCTGGGTGATAGAGTATTCCAGCAATGTCAGCACTAGCTGCCAGTGCTGTCTGTCATCCTCCTAGAAGCAGGGAATATGTGTTAGCTGGCACAACAGGCCCTCTGTAACTTGCAAGATGTACCTTCAGGAAAGAAGCAAGAACCTGTGCATGGCATAATAGGCGCAGGTTGTCTTTCACTGACATTCTGGGAAGGACAGATCTGGGATCATCTCAGATACAAGAATGGGTTGCAGTCCTCTTCTGCGGTGTGCATTTTGATATGATACATTCCTTGGACTGAAAGCTAGGGTTTCCGTCACCTGCCAAGACCATAAATTCCTGTTATGTTTCCAGTGAATTTTTCTTCACTTTCTTTGACTTTGTGGTTCTTAGTCTATAAAAACTGCAACATAAAAGGTGCCCAATGTAGATTCACCTTCTGAGTAGTCTATATGCGTCTTCTTGCCATCACCCAGATCCCCACTAAGTATCTCTGCTTGGGTCATTTCTCATAATTTTTTTTTTCAGCCACAATTCTCATCAGAATATGGTGTTCATTAGATAATAGTGAAATATTGTAGTCTGGAAATCTGCTTCAGTGGATCACTCCTGAGTGGGTTTTGTAGCTGTCCAGTTGTCAGATGATAGCAAGGTGGATGGCATTTTTGTGAGAAAGTGCTGTCAGAAGTACTAAGCATGGGAAGATCATTTAGAGCTGACTGGTGGCCAGACGTATCTAATGTCCAGTAATCAGAGTTAATAAACTCTCAGAGTGATGCTTCTCAGTAGCTGGTTCCCAGGTCAGCTGGTTCTGAAGATGGATACTGAGGAAAGACACCAAATTAAAAAAATACAGCTGGTGAGGTCTGGCAGTGATAAAAAAGAAGTTTTAAAATAGTAGACTATAAAGATTTCTCAGCAGTGCGTGGTGATAGGATGAAGGGAAATGGCCACAAACTGAAGCATAGGAAGTTCTGCACAAATGTCTGTGGGAACTTCTTCCCAGTGCAGTGACGGAGCAGTGGCACAGCTGCACAGAGAGGTGGTGGAGCCTCCTTCTCTGGAGACATTCCAGACCCAAATGAATGCCTACCTGTGCAACCTGGGCTAGGGAGCTGCTTTGGCAGGGGGCTGGACTCAGTGATCTCTAGAAGTCCCTTCCAACCCCTACAGTTCTGTGATTTCAAAATAATTTAAGAAAATCTGAGATTTAATTGTCATATTTTATGTAAAGAAAATAAGCAACTGCTAACATTTAAACAATACGGGTCATAATTGCAAAATGAAACAGTGAGCTTATTCAATTCATATTAAATATGTTTTCAAATTTGTAAAGAACCATGTAGGTGGTTCACAATCATTAAAAATAGGGTTTGTTTTTTTTACTTTTATAAAAGCATTTCTTATTAAAATAGGATTTTTTAAATATTTGTTTGTCCACTAGGTTTAAAATTTTTGCTGACAAGGTCAGCAAATACTTTAAAAAACAAATCGGAAATTTCATTAAGACAGAATTACCAAGTTAGGAGAAGAATGACTTTATTGGTGTTTATTTCTTTATTCAAATTAAGCTACCAGTAAATGCAGGAACACATGGCATATGAAGTTGATGGAATTCTTAATAATTTGTCTAACATTAGCTTGTATTTGAAAAAAGTAGTTTGAAATGGCTTAAAAATTCTACTTGGTGGATTCTAGACGTTGAAATGTTGTAAGGGTAAGTAAAACTAATCCTAAATGACTAGCTTACCAAGATGGAATTAAGTGCCCTTTAGGTAGTTTCTGGATTCGTAGGAGGTGAGGCACTCAACAGGTGGGTGGTGCAGGAATATTTGTTTAAATTTAGTTGATGTCACACTGGGGACAAAGCCTTACAGGAACCTTGAAGTTTATTCTGTGCAGCTTGGCAAGGTGTTCCATCATTCAGACTTGCTGGTGATTTGACTGAGACAGATTTAGACTTTAAGGAGAGGTCATGAAGATTGTTTTACCTGAGGACAGATTCACCTTCAAATTGCTAGTCCAGCAGCAGGGACAAGTAGCAAATGTTTAAGAGTATTCATAGCTGGTTTAACTTTATCTCACAGTTTTCTTCATCCAGCAACATTGAAATACTGAAAAGAACACATCATGGAGAAACTAGCCATTGGAGGAAGGCCATGTGATATCATACAGAGACAGCAGCATAGTTACCAAAAGCTGTGCAGATGTATGGACAGAGTACTATGTTTAAGCTAAATAAACTCTACTTCAGCTATACTGGTATGGGTTGTTGGCTCTCCATACAGCACTCCATGAACTGTGAATGCAATTCAGTTGATTTGGGCTTTATATTCAGCTGGCTTCTTCACAGAAAATAGAAGCATCCAATCTCTAGAATCAGGTCCGATATTATACCTGCATAAGAACTGAGCATCTGGCTAATGGGTCACCATCCTACACAATACTGTTCTCTCAGTGTTTTTACTAGTGAGGAGCTTTCTCCTACACAGAATGCCTCTGAAGCTTTTTATTTTTCATGTTGACCTTGTCCTCAAGACTGCCTATGCATTTTACATTATGCAACATACTTCTAAAATGTGAAACTATGTGTGTCTTTCAAGTGAACGTATTGAGATCTTACTATGCTTCTTACAGTTTGCTCTATCCTGTTCTCGGAGTCATGATGGACACAGCCACAGTAGCAGTGGTAGAGTGGTTCTATACTGAAATTTTGTTTTTCCTTCATGGTCAGGACACCTCCATAAGAAACCAAAGACATAAAATCCCTTTCTTTATGTTCAGTTGCTCTGGACACATAGCTGTAAGAGACAGACACAATCAGCTGTACTCCCTAATAAGCAGCTGTTGTTCTTTCTGCAAAAGCCATTGCACTTGGCATTGCAATTATGAATTGGGCCTCTCTGATGATACAGATGGGGGCCTGTGAATTTTGGCCAGGCTTTAGCATGATCTAAGCAAAAGTCTGTTCTGCTGAGCTAGTATCTTTGTGTAGTCGTAACAACTAAATGCTGAAAAAACTGCTGGGAAAAAAAAATGGAGGTGCTTATAATCTGGGCTAAGGTAGCAGTCTGCAAAAGTCTAAGCCTTGAGAAAGTAAATTTTGACTAAACAGCAGTTTATTACTATTCATTATGTTCATTTATCCTGCAAGTATCAGACCTCCAAACCAAGGGCTGCAAAAAGGCATGTATTCCCACTATGGCAAGCTTGGTTTTTTGTTGTTGTTGTTGTTGTTGTTGTTTTGTTTTGTTTTGTTTTTTTTAATAGGAGATTGCTGCATTCTCACCACCTGTCATTTGCCAAAAGTCATCTCCTGTGCACTCTTGTCCTTAATATCTAGCAGAAGTAATACCTGTAATCCAGCCTGGACGACTTCGTTTGTGAGGTAATACATTTAGATCTCTCCAAGACAGAGATCACAGTGGGATTGATGTACATGCAGTGTGATGGTCAGGGATCAGGAGATGAAGTGAGAAGCTAAATTATCTGACAATATAGACAGAGACTCAATTTAGAGCTTTTTTCTTTTTTTTTCTTTTCCTGTTATGTCAGGATTATAAGCTATAGCATTTGCAAATCAGAATCTTCAATGCATATGCAGGTGACATTCCAATAGAAAATATCGTGGTCTTTTCTGAATGAAATTGGATTGAGATTATCCAGAAGAGAAAATTTACCTCCTGCTTTCTGGTTTCTGTCTTCAGCTGGGAAGGGGCAAAGTCATTTAACTAACATTGAGAGAGAAACAGGGTCTCAGGAGCTTTTTCTTGTCTGATACAGACTGCAGAAAAGTCTATATAGAAAAAGAATGACTTTGATATTGGATTGGTTTTAAGACTGATCTAACTACACAGACTTTTCTGAAGTTAGTTCAGGGTTTCATACTAGTCTAAGCACCTTCTACCTTGAGACCGATAACTCACATCATGAGTGTTTTATTTGGAAGAAGAGCCTAGTTCAACATTTATTTAAAATGGTTTCGACAGTGCAGGTTCTATGCCAGAAGTTGTAAAAGGAACTTAGTCCAATTATACAGTTTTTTAGATAGGAATTATTACTTTTGGATTATTTTATTTAAAAAATATGATTTCTCCATAGACAGGAGAGATTAAAGGTTAGCATGAGTTTGGCAAATCACTGAACCTACCTACACATTTCTTAGACAAAAATAAAGTAAGCATTTTACTTCTGGTGCAAAACTTCTGCAAGACAAAGCAGTTAAGTTGTGGTGTAGGGACTCTCCTGTATAGTCGAAAGATTTCGCTAAAGTTAATTTAGAGTGAGGAGAACAAATAGTTTTAGGGTGCCTTCATGCAAAGCAGACCCCAGTGTGGCTGAAATTTGACACTGTAAAACTGACATTGTGGAATCACCTGTTTGCTCAGTTTATCAGTAAAAAATGTTGTTTCAACCTTCTGGTTTTTCAGATGAGGCCTTGATGTTTTGATCTTTCTATGTAATCGGTCATAAACTTTCTACAGTGAAAATCGTTGTTCAACTCTTTCAGAAGGTAGAGTCTCTATTTGAGCCGTGGAAGTTAGGTTCTGTAACACCAGAGGTACAAGAAAATAGGTCCACTGAGTACGAGGGTACTGCTCTAAGACTTTAATTCTGAACAGAAGCAATATTAAAGGGGTTTTAAACTTTCATGTACAAGTATAAAAATAAAAGCACTAGAAATATGAAAGCTTGTTTGTTCTGCATTCTTTGTCTACTCTCTCACATTACCAGACTATTTTTGCAGTAGATATTGTTACTATAGCAACATTCTTTAATGGATAAATAGCATATTCGCAACTGAGCTGAGATGGCTTTTGCAGAACTAAGCTCAAGTAGAATAGCATGCCAATTCACCTTTTCCATATGTAAAAATATATGTATGTGTTGTAGTGGAAGATTTTGGGACTTGAAGTCATTAAGTGCTTCTTATGTTCATCATATATACATTTTGTTTGTTTTCAGTGCTCACAGATGTATTTCTGTGAGTATAAAAATATAAGTGCTCTGGTATGAGGGAGAAAAAGAGGAAAAAAATCAGCCTTCATTATTGAGTCTTCATGTACAGAATATTTTTGACCTAGATTTTGTCTTATTTGAAAGTCTTTATTTTAGCAGTTTAGATTTACATGCATGTTTTTATTAGCTACTTTAGTAATACAGATAACAAGTGTTAAAATATTTACTTTCTGCAGATTATGCAAACTAAGTGGCTGCTTTTGTTGCCACTGAAGTTAATGGGAGTTTTGCCACAGACACCAACGGGAACAGGTTGTGGCTGTTAGCAAATCAAAAAATGCTGTCAAAGTGAGTATGTTGAGTATGGTGAGTATATTCTGTTGATTTTTTTGTATTTCAGATAAAACTATGATTAAGCTACAGTGGTTTCTGTGCCGATAGCACTCTTCAGAGCAGAATTTTTTCAAAACTTTGTTGCTCAAATCTAAAAGCATCTGGAGTGCATATTTGGCATCAGTTTTTAAATGCTGGAGGGACTGAGACTGCAACAGCAAGGAAAATCATTGGACAAACATGGGATAGCAGTCTCAGGTCAACCTGTTACAGAATCTGGAAGAAAGTATAGTGGCTATGGCTTTTCAGGAATCACAGACACTGTGCTAATTGCACATATATTCAAGACAACTGATGTGAAATAGCCTGCCATAGTACTAAATTATTATGTCCTTGAGGAGGCATACAAGTAGCTAGGGGTTGAAGTCTTATCACATCTCTCATAATTAGTTTTCTGAAGCAGTCTTACTGGCTAGTGTTGCCTCTGGTGATTGATAGAGCAGTGGTAAAAGAAATAATGGCTGATCCTATCCCTGATGTTCCAAGCCGGACAGTGGAAAGTGAACAAATAGTATTTTGCCAAAACTTATAAAAGAGATTTTTATTTATGCTTAACTTCACCATCAATGAGAATGGCTTGTCAAGTACTGAATCTAATCCATACTTTGTCATTTTCCACTGGAGATGCTTCCGAACATTACATGGAAAAACATGCATGTGAACTTTAGGCTAAGAGGCAAATATCAGAATGTCTGTTTTCCGTGAAAGGAATGTGATTTGGTTGAATGGAAAGCTGTCTATGTATATATTGTATTCCACAGTTTTTAATGTGGAATAATCATGAAGTCTCCATGGAAGGTAGGTGAGTGTTCCCAGGAAATGACCATGTTCAATCAGTCTGGTGATGACAAATTGTCTCAGAATTTTTTTGCAGGCATGTTACATACAGCATGAGTAAATATTAGCCAGTTTCTGTCACTGTTGGCTGTGCTACAAAGCCCATAGTTAGGAAATGCAGTGCTAACAGCTTCTAACTCAGTCCAGGAGGAAGGAGTGTAGGAGTGGCTGCATAAGAAAGGCAGGCAGGTTAGGAGAACTGGCACGAGCTTGTGCTGAATCAGTATATTCCTGCAGCAAATTAAAACAGACCTTTTCCCTTTCCTCTTAGGCAGGTTCTGAGTCACAAAGAACCTACTCATCCATTTCATCTGTTGTGTATCATATTGCTTGGAGGAGGATGAAAAGCAAAGAGGAAGATGAAAGGTAATTTGGAAGAGAGGAACCATATCAAAATATTTTCTCCACAACCTTAACATCTAACCCATCTATTTGTACTATTCTAATTGATTTAATTTCTTAAAAGATGCTAAGATACAGGGAATTGTTTTCATGCAGAAGTACTTACTGGGAGTAGAAGTAGCAGAAGGCTGGTGTGGTAACCCCGTTGCTCAAAAAACTCCATTTAGATCTTCAATTGAGTTAGCCATCCATCACCCTTACAGAGAGACTGGACTTTAGGTACCCAGAATAAATGTCTCTAAAAGTTTGAGGGAAATGTTGTAGCCTTAAAAGTCAAAATCAGTATGTATGATATTTATCACATGTGATATACCTCATATTGACAAAACGTTATTCTTTTACAGTATTTCTGATCTAGCTGGCACAAATAACTGAATAATATAATTTTTCTAGTTTCTTGAAAGTTCAACTTAGTATTACACAATATACTGATTAAAAATTAACACTTTACAAAGTAAGTATATATGAAATGAGTTAAAATAGATAAGAGAAGATAGGAGAAAACATTAATGAGAAGAATTGCTTATCTCTCAATCATTAGACTTCAGCCTAGATTCTCTTTAAAAAAAAAAGATTTCCATTTTTAAAAATTATCAGTGATTAAAAATAGAATTGCAACCTGCTGAAAAAAATGTAGGTAGAATAATGTTTGATTAAAAAACTAACAGGTTACAAGCATAGAACAGCCTGGACTGCTTATGAGATGGACACAGATAAGCAGTGAGGACTTTCATGTTCTTCAAAGATATAGAACAACAGAGGGGCTAAGAGCTTCCCTCTTCTTCACATCTATATTCATAAAGTTAGAAAGGGCTCAATCAAAACATCATTATTCCTAGCCCTACTATAGGGAGCACTGTATCTGTAGGTGGTACCTGGCTTGTATAATGGAGCAATGGATTTTTCCTAAGCAAAGTGTACCTTTATTTCATGATCTTCCTGTTGCAGATTTGTGTAAATGGATCATAGTGCTGTAGTTAGAGATATGCTCTTCTTCCTTCAAGATGCATGTTAGAAGCTCTCTGCTCTACCTTGTCATTCCTTTATGGATCCAAGTTTCTCATCCCCTTGAAAAGACACACATTCCTATAACTTTCCTTTCTCTCTTAGCGGATCCAAGAGGAGCCTCACAGAGATGCTCAGTTTCTGAACAGATAGAGATTCTTCCTGCTCTTGGCTCAGATGATAACTCCAGTATCCCTTGGAACAAGGAAAGGAAACCCAGCATTTCTCAGGGAAGCCCTCTGTGCCTTATCTCAAATGAGTGTCCACAGTGCAAAGCATTCGGGTTCCCCCAGAGTCAAGGATTACTACAATTTTGGGATTTTCAAGGGAGAGGAGAAAATGGGCTTGACACACACTTCCACCCAGTTTATCCATCTCTGTGTCACTTACTTATTCAGCATCTTCATATTCCTAATTGATTAACCACTGCTGATAATTTTAATCTCTCTCATCTTAGCCTATCTCTCATCTTACCTTTCCAGCAACCATTCACATGTATAACTGGTCCCCAAAGCAGCATAAGTATCTTCTGTATGTTCTACTGTTCTGCCCATCCACTCAAAAATAAAAATATTTTCACTGAGGCCAATTCGGCACAAGGACATCTCAGTTTCTCTCTTTTATTTATCTCTTCCCAAAGTCAGATTTGAACTCACATTGGGTAGATGCAGTGCAAGAGACAAAAATACTATATGTCCTAAACATTACTTCAGACCCATACAGCTGGCTCAAGTTCCCTTTAGTTGTTTCAGCCATGGTCTCACAGCAGTCTGAACTGATTCAATTGACAGATACAAAAGTCCCATCCATATATTATTAAGTTTAGTATTTACTGGATCCAAGCCTTTTTCAGTCCGTTAAAATACTCCTTGTGGTGTCTAGTCATACCACCCGCTCAAAGACTGGTCACATCAGGTTGCTTTCTCCCATCGAATCTTCAAAACTTCAAATGAGACTCTCCAGACCTCCCGAGCCTGTTACACTGATTGCCTGTTCTCGTTCCATCTAGAACCTCTCATGTTTCATGATTCCTGTCCTCCTGATATGAAAAGTCTGTTTCCATCCTTTAAGACCACAGATACGTGTATACCACTAATAGTACCCTCCACCCAGTAGTCTCTGCCCCAGGACAAACCTCTCCTCCCAGGGTAGCTGCTCCCAGCCCAGTGTGGTAGCTCTGCTCAGATGTTGATCAAGTTTGTAAATACCTTTGGGCTTCTGAACATCAGTCTGACTGATTTTTCAAAAAGCCTTTCCATTTTGTCTTTCCACTGAAGGTGACAGAAGCTAAGGCTTGGCTGTGGAGCACATGAGGCAAAGAAACCAAATGAAGTGGGAGACAGGACATCTGAAATGTCATCGAGGGTCAAATTCAGAGAGCTGACAAATATTCTCTGATGTCCAAAGAAACCAACAGTAGTTTAAAGAATCAGTCACAAAAATGAAAAGTCATTATACATAAATGTCTTTATCTTCTGTGTAAGCATATTTAGACACATCTGTATATGTATATAAATATGTATGCATGTATTTCTTGTATACATTATTTAGTGGAATTATTATTTTGCTTTGGTTTGGATTGTATTTTGGCATTCTTTCTGTAAAGCTTTAATTGTGATTGTGTATGTGGGATGATAACAATTAGTAAATCTTAAAGAATATAAAAAGGAAAAGCTTTTAAAGGTTAAGAAACTCATCAGAAGAGTGTTTTAAATTATTGCTGATCACAGGAAATTTAAGCTGGTATCTTTCTTTACATTAACCAAAAGTGAAAATATATTGCTCTATAAAATATAGAAGAAAATAATAAAAGAGAGAATATGGTTGGGATGTCTGCATGACAGAAAAATCATGAATAGCAGAGTGTGAGGGGGGGAGGAGAAACAGAGGAAGGATGCTGGTTTTCTACACTTCAATACTCATGAAATAATCCAAATGAGAATTAAGGATCCGCTTCTTACATACACGATTTTCCATGATGATAAATAATCTCTTTCCCTTCTTGAAAAAATGATGTATTTTTTTGAGGGGGGGACGTGATATGAGAGTGGTTTGTAAGCATTCCAGTTCCCTTTCAGCATGCAGTTATATACATTGATTATTCCTGCTAGCAGTGATGTGCATAAAACCCATACATCACTCGGCAATGCTACTCTGAAAAACGTTTTTATTACTGGCACACTGGAAAATATTCAGTGAATTTGCTTACACCTGCTCTCTTTGGTATTGCTTTCATTTTAGGGGTTTTATAATCTGTTAATATGAATCCTTTGGTCAAAGAAGAACAATTGTGCAATTGTGGTTTTCATAACTGTCTGGATAAACAGCAAAAAAAGAAAGGCCTGAAAAAAGAGAGAAGCATTCAAAGACACGGTCAGACTGGGAACCTTGCATATGCTTAGTGCATTTGTTCACACATTCATTTAGCAAATGGTTTTGAATATTCTTTAAAGCAAAATAATAAACAAAATTTGTATTACTTTAAAAAAACAAACAAAAAAAACCCTGTAAAATTATAATTTGTTACTTAACCTGTGCCTCATGCAATCCTAATCCTCCTTCCTCCCTCCCTCCCTCCCTCCCTCCCTCCCACCCTCCGTTTCTTTTTCTTTCTTTCTTTCTTTCTTTCTTTCTTTCTTTCTTTCTTTCTTTCTTTCTTTCTTTCTTTCTTTCTTTCTTTCTTTCTTTCTTTCTTTCTTTCTTTCTTTCTTTCTTTCTTTTCTTTCTTTCTTTCTTTCTTTCTTTCTTTCTTTCTTTCTTTCTTTCTTTCTTTCTTTCTTTCTTTCTTTCTTTCTTTCTTTCTTTCTTTCTTTCTTTCTTTCTTTCTTTCTTTCTTTCTTTCTTTCTTTCTTTCTTTCTTTCTTTCTTTCTTTCTTTCTTTCTTTCTTTCTTTCTTTCTTTCTTTCTTTCTTTCTTTCTTTCTTTCTTTCTTTCTTTCTTTCTTTCTTTTTTCTTTCTTTCTTTCTTTCTTTCTTTCTTTCTTTCTTTCTTTCTTTCTTTCTTTCTTTCTTTCTTTCTTTCTTTCTTTCTTTCTTTCTTTCTTTCTTTCTTTCTTTCTTTCTTTCTTTCTTTCTTTCTTTCTTTCTTTCTTTCTTTCTTTCTTTCTTTCTTTCTTTCTTTCTTTCTTTCTTTCTTTCTTTCTTTCTTTCTTTCTTTCTTTCTTTCTTTCTTTCTTTCTTTCTTTCTTTCTTTCTTTCTTTCTTTCTTTCTTTCTTTCTTTCTTTCTTTCTTTCTTTCTTTCTTTCTTTCTTTCTTTCTTTCTTTCTTTCTTTCTTTCTTCTTTCTTTCTTTCTTTCTTTCTTTCTTTCTTTCTTTCTTTCTTTCTTTCTTTCTTTCTTTCTTTCTTCTTTCTTTCTTTCTTTCTTTCTTTCTTTCTTCTTTCTTTCTTTCTTTTTCTTCTTTCTTTCTTCTTTCTTTCTTTCTCTTTCTTTCTTCTCTTTCTCCCTTCCCTTCCCTTCCTTTCCCTTCCTTTCCCTTCCTTTCCCTTCCTTTCCTTCCTTTCCCTTCCTTTCCCTTCCTTTCCCTTCCTTTCCCTTCCTTTCCCTTCCTTTCCCTTCCTTTCCCTTCCTTTCCCTTCCTTTCCCTTCCCTTCCTTCCTTCCCTTCCCTTCCTTCCTTCCCTTCCCTTCCCTTCCCTTCCCTTCCCTTCCCTTCCCTTCCCTTCCCTTCCCTTCCCTTCCCTTCCCTTCCCTTCCCTTCCCTTCCCTTCCCTTCCCTTCCCTTCCCTTCCCTTCCCTTCCCTTCCCTTCCCTTCCCTTCCCTTCCCTTCCCTTCCCTTCCCTTCCCTTCCCTTCCCTTCCCTTCCCTTCCCTTCCCTTCCCTTCCCTTCCCTTCCCTTCCCTTCCCTTCCCTTCCCTTCCTCCCTCCCCTCCCCTCCCCTCCCCTCCCCTCCCCTCCCCTCCCCTCCCCTCCCCTCCCCTCCCCTCCCTCCCCTCCCCTCCCCTCCCTTCTCTCCTTCTCCTTCTATCACTCTTTCTCCCTTTCCCTCCTTCACAAGGAAAAAGCAAGTAAATCCATAATTGTAATTGTCATGCGGGCACTGCAGTCATTTTCTGATTTTCTCCCTGTTCCTGCTGTAGTTTGGTACTCCCTGCAGCCTGGTGCTACATGAATAGCTTGGCCTATGGGGACCTTTCTGTCTGGGACAGTACCATTCTCTCCAGACAGGGAGAGACAGTGTGTTTTGTTCTCTAGAAGAAAAAAACAAGCCAAACCAAAACAACATCAACAACAACAACAAAAACGTTGCTGCAGCCCTTCACTTAGGATTCCTCTTCAAGAATTCTAATTTCAGCTGCACACTCCAAAGGGGCTTCTGGCAGCGATTATTCCAGGCGTAAATCATCTTCAATAGTTTCATGTTAAAAGACCAGACAGATTTTTTTTTCTTCCATGTATTACACAGTAGCTGCAAATCATAATCAAGCACCACAGTTGCAAGGGGAGAGCAGAATCAAATACTCTGCTTAAAAATAAGTGACTTGAGAAACAGCTTTGAGAAATTATGAACATCAGAGCTGCTAGTAATAGTAATTACTCATATATTGAATTAATGCATTTATGTTTTATAGAAGTGCATTTTATTCATCCAGTGATCCTTTTCTACAGGATCATTCTCATCATCAGTTTTACAGCTACACTGTGGCCATTGCCACATAAATAATTTTGTTCTATAAGAAGCTTAAACGCTTAAAAATAATCATCAAAATAGAAACCCTAATTTCTGGAAAGCAAGATGTAGAGGTGGGTTTTGTTTTCAATGCTGAATCCAGATTGTCCAAGCTCAGTTTTCATAATTATTATTTCTTCAGCAACAACACTTTGTTCTGTCTGTATAAAATGGACCGTAAGAACTTCATTGCATGTTGTTTTGTTTTTTTTTTGCTTAATCAGAATGTTAAAGTTGCAGGGTTTTGTAACCAAGTAAGATTATTTTCTTGAATCTCTCTCTATAATTAGTGTACATATATCCTTAATGTACTACACAGTCATTTCCCTATAATCAAATCTCCATAAAACTAAAAATAAATCCTGTGCTAAGCACTTCCGCCAATCTGCAGTTTACAGATCAAAACCCTAACAGCAGATATTTCTTGTGTTGCTATTTATTAAACTGTAAAAGATCACTGTACGTTGAGGAGTCCACTGGTGTGTATGTATGTACTATAAGAGAAGTAACAGGTTTCTCTGAATAGCAATGTAGTGCACCACACTTCTGACAGAAAACTGTGTCCAATACACCTAGCCAGTTCACTATAAAAGCACAGTCAGGAAGAAAAACATATTTCTCATTCTCACATGAACAGTATTTTAAAGGCCATTAAACTGAACTAGGTTATGGGAGAAGGGAGTGGTTGTCCTATATTCCACTCCCCTTCCTCCCTCTCCTAGGAAAGGGAATCCTTTCTTATTAGTCTCTGTTGCTTAAGACTGCACCCAGATTTCCATTAAAGTGCTGCCTCTTCAATTGGTGAGATGTCCTCTGTTTCCATACTGACTTGCCAAGATCTTTTGATAGAGCTAAGACAAGCTGCAAATATATCTACTCTGTTTACATAACAGGCCAGCCAGAACTGAAGTTCAGTGAGGGCAGCGTATAAAAAACTGAGATCTTGGCCTTAAATGACACGCCAGAGGTCACAGAGACAGTCTGTGGCAGAACGACCATGGATACATAGAGCTCCAAAGAGTAGCGATCCTAATTACTAGGGAGTCCTGCTTCCTGTAGGGATAAGTTTATTGTAACCAAAAGTCCGATGATGCTTAGGACCAAGGATAGCTGTGGTGCCTCAATGCACTCTGTCCTTTCTTCATTTTTTGTCACTGCAGATATTGTTATGTCCTTGACTTTGGGAAAGCACCCAAAAATCTAGATGGATGGTGCCTGACATCTGCTGCTGTCCATGTAAGCTAGCATGTATAGATTGAAAATATCATTTTTGTATATATTTACTTTTGTATTTGACAGAAGATTATAATGGCTATTTTAGGTGTTGCTACCCATTCTAGAGGCCTTATGTCTCCAGGTACCCATCAGAAGTGCTTTAAGTTTCATATGCTAACAATAGCTTTTCAGATTCAAAACTAGATATTAGAGTAATCCCACTGAACTGTAGACATCGTTATTGTAACTATTTTTCAATACCTTGAATTGAAATAAAATATAAAATATAAAATAAAATAAAATAAAATAAAATAAAATAAAATAAAATAAAATAAAATAAAATAAAATAAAATAAAATAAAATAAAATAATAAAATAAAATAAAATAAAATAAAGTAGAATTACAAGCCCACTTTTCTTAGGCTCAAATCCATTCTCTGTACTCTGATTAGATTGTTATTTGCATTTCACATAGAGGTGTTAGCCCAAATTTGTTGTGCAGTGGTGGTGTTTGGTGGCAAACTCCCAACAAGTCTCGAGGCAAGATCCAGATCATCCCAGCCAAGGAGTCTGCAGTCTTTGCTTCCTTTAAGCTTGAACATACTTGGTGTATGGATAGCAGGACCTTTCAGTGCTTTCCTAGTATTCCTCCGTGCTCCTCCTTTTGTTTTTCAAAAGTATCATGCCTTCAGAGTCTGTTGGGCAACGTAGGCCTATGGTATTGCATATGGGAATGTACTGAACTTGAGTTGGCTTTCTAACCCTGCAGTCTATTATCTCTAAGTGGAAGTGACAACGTAACTAACCCTGATGTTTCTGTTTTCCATATTATATATAGAGACAAGCGTTGGAAAAATCAAATTGCTGCTGTTCTTGACCACGTCTCCCCACTGACTGCTGACTCTCACTATTGTCTGCAATAGACTGTGTCACACACTGCTGCCAGTTGTGAGGTGAGGCCCTCACCCACACTGTGCCCAAACCTACTAACAAGATTACCAGTAAAGTGAGGTCATTTTTTCCTTGTCTGTGTTGATGTGGTGTGCAGAGAGTGAAATTCAGGCAGCATGTAGCCCAGCAGTATCCCATGGGAAGAGGGTGGAAAAACAGAGTTTAGAAAAGAAAGCATGTGCACTGATAACTACACAAATGATGCCTGAGACCAAAAGGTGGCAGTATCACTAGAAAAAGTGTACTGTTACCCAAATCTGTCTCCTCATCTTCTACTAAATCTGTCAAAAGAATCTTAAGTTACGGATTTTATGAAGATTGTCATTCAAAGGATGCTGCCCATGACATTCACAATCACAAAGAACAACAGTGCAATCAGCTGAGTCAGAAAGACCTCTGTCTGGTTCACATCAGGGAATCACAGAATGAGACTAGCAGGAACCTATAGAGGCCACTTGGTACAACCTCCCTTCTCAAGCAGGGGCATCTAGAGGACATTGCCCTGAACTGAAGCTAGGTGGCTTCTGAAAATCAAAGAGAAGCCACAACCTTTGTGCAACCTGTGCCAGTGCTTGGTAGGTTTCCTGAAGTTCAGATGGAATTTCCTGTTTTTCAGTTCGTGTCCATTGTTTCTTGTCCTGGCACTGTTCTTTAGCCTGGCTCCATCCTCTTTTGCTTTCTCTCTTCAGGTATTCGTATTCATTGGTGAGATCTCCCTGAGACTTCTCCAGGCCAAGCAGACCCAGCTCTCTCAGCCTATCCTCAAAGGAGAGGTGCTTCAGTCCCTTCATCATCTTCAAGGCTCCTTGCTGGAGTCTCTCCAGTAGCTCTATAGTCTTGGTTTGTCTAGTTTGGAGAAGTATAAAGGGCCTCACTGCTTTCCAGTTTCCTGAGAAGGGGAAATGGAGAGAGAGGGGCTGATCTCTTATCCCTGGCAACTGGTGATATGATGCGTGGAAACAGCACGTAGCTGTGCCAGGAGAGATTCAGGCGTTGAGGAGAGATTTACTGTGAGGGTCATCAGACATAGGAACAGGCTTTCAGAGGTGGTTGATGCCACAGGCGTTTGGATAATGCTCTTAATAATATGCATTAACTTTTGGTTAGCTCTGAAATAGGCAGTTGTGCTTGATGATCTTTGACAATCTTTTGTAATAAAATTGTTCTATTCCATTTCTATCTTGCACTGAAGAGCCCCAAACTGAACCCAGTGCTCCACATGTGGCTTCCCCAGTGCTGAGTAGAGGGGAAGGATCATCTTCTTTGATCTGCTGGAAGCACTCCTAATGTATTCCAGGAGACTGCTGACCTCTTGTGCAGCAAGGGCACATTTATGGCTCATGTTTATCCTGGTGTCCACAGGGATGACTTCCACAGGTTTTTGTTCTGGAAAGCTGCTTCCCAGATGGGTGCCCCCCCACATATTCTCATTCCTGGGATTGTTCCTCTGCAGATGCAGGAATTTGTTCTTGTTGAACTCCATGAGGTTCCTTTTAGCCCATTATTTCAACCTGTCAAGGTCCTTCTGGATCACAGCACAGCCTTCTGGTTAGACAACCAGTCTCCCTAGTTTTGTGTCATCAGCAAACTTGCTGAGAGTTCACTCTGCCTCACCATCTTGATCATCAACAGTGATATTAAACAAAACTGAGCACTGTATTGACCATTGGAGTACTCTCAGTGCTGGCCTCCAAACATTACTGTTGTGAGTGTGCTGATGACTCCTGACCAATGGATTGTGCAAGTCACTCAATAGTCTGCCTGAGTTTTGACATACTCTTTTCACGTTGTCAGTGTATGAACAGTTGTAAGGATGCAGTGCAACATGGACCTAAAGAAGGCTATACTCGAGATCCCTTCCATTTCTTACCCCCTTCACAAGAAGTCCTAGTACCTTCACTTTATATTTAGGCTGGATAGAGTGAGTTCTAGCTATCTGCTTTCGTTTTGCTCTTCTGACCCTTCTATTTCTTTCTGTAATTGGAAGGTTTTCCACTTGAACATGCAAAGCATTTAATCTTTTTTTTAATTTTTTTTAGGTCATTTCCTGCCCTATCCTCTTCTTCCTGGAGATAACAGTAGTGGTAGGCAAAAATCCCATAGATCTTTGCAAATAGTTGAAAGAGAATTATTGTAGTTTTCAAGGGAATGGTCTTAGTGTTGTTTTTTACTTCTTTTTCTTCTACCTTGGAAAAAGTGGACCAATGATAACGGTAAGAGCAATAGTGAGAACTAGAAACACCTCTATTTTACTTGTCAGAGAGTATCCTTTGTGATCTGTGGAATTATCTTTAGTCCTTCCTCCAGTTGATCCTACTATTTCTTGTGCTGTTCATAGTTGCAGCAATATTCTGCTGGTAGAAATGTAAAGTTTGTTTTCAGAACTAGCCAGAAAGGACAACAGAAGTCATAGCCAGCTTTAGGAGCTTCTTTCACTCAGGCTGCTAAACAACCTGTCTGAATTTTCCCATGAAAACTGCTAGAAATTCTAAACGAGGAAAATTCAGAGCGCTCTTCTAATTGCATATTGAATAACTGTCCTAGATCTAATAACTACAAGTTTCTTTAATGATCCTACAGATTTGTTTTTCATCTGTCTTTTGACTGGAAAAGTAAATAACCATGATCTGTGTGGATGATGGGAGTTTAAAGCAGTTATGAGTCAATTGCTTTAAAACGAATGTCTTGTTTCAATTTTGTCTTAAATGACAGTTTGAAAAATGCAGTTTGCACTAAATGACAGTTTGAAAAATGCAGTTTGCACTAGCAATAAGTGTATTTTTTAGAAAGGTTTATTTGCAAATTAGCCCTGAGCCATGAATTCTCATAAAGAACCACAGTGCAGACCTTGTAACTGTTTTCCATTCAAAACTCCTGTCTGCTTTAGTAGAGGTATTTGCGCCCAGAAGCATTTTGCAGTCAGCTGCAGTACCTCTTCCTAATGTCAGCTGAAAGTAAGCAGTAATAGCAGAGGCTACTGACTAGCCCCACTGCACACTGCAAAGTACTGTCTGATGGCCATGGGCCAGTTTCAGTGCAATAACTCCAGATGTTGCTTCATTCCTGCCATGTGCTCACCTAATCCTGCTACATGGCGATCTGAAGACGCTAAATTTTCAGTTGTATTTGACTACCATTTTTACTAACATTCCTCCACCTACTGGAGTCATATCATTTCACAACAGTGTTAGCTTTCAGCAAATAAAGATGCTGGCTGCATGCCTACTTGCAGCTGCAAATATCAACCATTTAACAGTAAATTATGGACTAATACTTAAGAGATCAAACAGCATTCAAATCACATGTTCACACAAGAGAATCCACCTTTCTCTTTATACTTCTAAATTCCAAATGCTAGACATTTCAATTAAAAATGTCAAAAAACATTCAGTAAATAATGAGAAAAATAGTAAATTTTTAACAAAATGCATACATCACCACCTCCTATCTTCTAATTCCATAAAGGTGTTCCTATCACATTTATTAATGTAACTTACTTGCTAGAAATTACAGCCTAATATCTACAATTGTGTGCACTATATATTTTCTTTTCTTTTGATAAATAAAATACAAGGTTGCAACAGCAAGGGGAATTTTCACTCTTGGATTTTGTTCTGATACAAGAAAGAACCTGATAACCCCACTTCATTTTTTCATGTGGAAAGCTAAATGTTAAATCTAAAAAAGTCATAGGCATGACAGACTGCTTTAAGATGAGGGCAGTTGTTTGTTTCTAATTAAATAAAGGAATCTCTCTTTTCCCCTACCACAAGGAAATTTGCATATTAAAAAGCTGAAAAAATGAGGTTTATATTTATTCGTTATGGATATGACGTGGGGGATAGGGCAGTTATTGTTCAGCATTGACATCAGCCTTAAGACTGCAGTCCTTTGCAATAGAATTAGACTTCCATGTTGCATAATGAGATTCATTATAATTGACATGCATAATTCCAATCATGTTCTGTGTTGATTCAGCCTTTGTTGTTAAGACAGCCTGTCATTACATACTGAACTAACCTTACTCACACAAAAATTAAAACAAAACACCTTCAATGGTTGTTGCTTTGGGGTTTTCTTTTCCTGAGATGAATGCAGGGTGCCCCATCTCTCCCCACCCCTACTTCCCCTGCAGTGTTTTCTCAGAGAAGCCAGAAAATCCAGTGTGTGATTCAGAACACCTTTTCCACAATGAAAAAAACTATTCTCAAAAGATGATCCCACAGGACAGTTTTCTACATTATAGTGTCAGAAACAACACTGTAATAAATATATGTAAATTAATAAGCAGAAATGGGTCTCCAATATTCCCAGAGTTGAGAAGAATGGCAATTAGTACAGACTACCAAAGCTGTTAATGCTCATAAAGTGCCAATCAAGGTCACTCAGAAGTACTAATTCACTGAAATATGGTAAACTCAGAAGGCTTGACCTTTTCAGCTGCTCTGTGTTTTTTTTAAAAGAGAAATAATGAAAAACTGGCCCACAGTATCACATTTTTTTTTTTTGCTACTCATTTATTTTAAATAATAGTAGTGAAAATTATATCATGCACTAGTTTGTCTTGGGCAGATTTCCACAAATAGAACTGACAACAATTTGTAGATTTATAAAGGGAACCAAGATGCCTAGACAGACACTTCACAGAACCACAGAAGCACAGGATGGCTGAGGCTGGCAGGACTCACTGTCTCTCTGGCCCATCCCATCTGCAGCAGGGCCAGCCAGACCAGGGTGCCCGGAGCTATTGCCAGGTGGCTGCTGAACATTTCCAGGTAGGAGACCCCACAGCCTCTGGGCAGCCTGTGCCATCACCCCCATAGCAGTAGTGCTTCCAGGGCTTTCATCTCAAAGCCTGAGTGAGGGTCATGCTCTCAGGAGTAGGCTGAAGTGAATGCAGGCAGAAATGGGTTGATACTTGATGGAGAAAAGTCTTCACGAACCTCTCAGAAAAGACAGAAGATGGTATGTTCTGGTGGTTTTCTGCAGTAGTTTGCCTTGGTTCCAGAATCTCAGCTGTCATGAGAGAAGCTGCTTGGCGAAATATGGAATTGGGAAATGCCAGCACTCTTTGCGGTGGAGTCTTGGTGTTGGTTAAAAACATTTATGCGCACTTTTGTCATTTGTAATTCGTTTCACTCATTAATTTTGAAAAGAGAAGGGGAGCAGAAGATAGGATTTATAGAACCCACACCCTTCCAAGCCATCAGTGAAGAGATAGAGGCTACAATGGCAGCGATATGTGGCAACTACATCCCCTTCTTAGGCTGGGTTTTAAAAAATAAATTCAGATATGAAGGCTTAGCTCTCTGGGTGCCCACTACAGTCTGTGGAGATTCAGGGCCTGATTTAGTTGCCCTTTGTAATTCATAAGGTATTTGAGCCATCCTCGTGGTATGATAAGGACCAACTGCTTGGTCCTCTGAATTGGCAGCTGGAGACTGGTAGAAATATATTAAGGCATCTCACATGGCATTAGATGCCTATATTTAAACAAGTGACTACCACTTCAGATTGTCATTGACTGTAGTGTTGAGACAGTGTTTGGTGGACAAGCACACAGTGTTTATTGCAAGCTTCTAAGTGCAGGTCTCTAAATTAAAGCTGAACTCACGTTAAGGACAGATCTCTCCAAATTGTCTCTTCTTATTATCCAATGAGATTTCTAGAAACACATTTACCTTTCAGATTTTAATCCCTGCACCAAATCTGATAGAAATCAGGCAATGGATTCTGAAGTTAATAGTGAGAATAAGGTACTTTCTTACTACATTCAAAAGTTTGGAAACAGATGTACCTGGTGACCATCTCTAAGCAATGTAGAAGTTAAAAATTATTTCTTAAGGACAAAGCAACTGTGGCCTGCAAGCCTTCTTTGCTATAAGATATACGTAAAAATGTTTCCCTTAAAACTTTATCGTGGATATGTTTGTGGAAAATGGAGGCAGGTGAATAAAATGTTTCATTGTCACTTCATAAAGTGTCCATTTTTTTTCCTGAGAAGATTTACAAATTAATCAAAAGGTGATGTATGTAACAAACATTAAATGGGACAAATTGCAAGGAGATAAATTAATCTTCAGCAAGTCAGCCATACCTCAAAGACAAACAGATTTTTTAATATGATGCGGTACATACTGTGCATCAGTACGCCCCTGAAGCTTAGCAAAGGAAATTAGTGAAAGGGTCATCTTATTTAGAAATAAAACATCAGAAAACTCCTATTAGACAATTTTGGTCAGACTAAAGAAATACACTTGGGTAAAGAAAAAGGAAGGAAAAAATGAGAGATTATGCACACTCTTTGCTATAATTTGCTGAAGTACTCCAGCACCCTGGGGTGAATGTTATTGCATATCTACTTACAAACCATTTACTTTGCCAAGTAATATTGCCTGGAGTCTGTATCAGCAAACAGCTGCAGGTACTTATATCTATATTTTTATCTCTTAGATTAACAAATCAAAGTTTTAGGCACTTTTGTTGATCCATTATTTTCTATTTCTACTTCAAATAAAACAATTTTAAACATCCATGTTCACCTTGTCATCACAAATCAGTCTCTGTGTTTATATTTTTACATTTTAATACTAATCTTGAAATTCACAGTTTGCTTCCTGATTTTAATTACATCTTCTCAAATGTTAGGGAAGAGTTTGAACTAATGTGAAAACCTGCTAGCAGATTAATGGTAGAAAAGTGTGAACAAATGCCTTTACTGATGAAAGCTGTCTTCTGCTGACTATGATATATCTGTGTGCATATATGTCAATAGAGTTCTCTATTGACAATGTTCTCTCCTTCACTTACTTCCAAAGCTACTCCTATCAATCAATGGCAATTCTTCAGAGAGAGTCTAAGACTCATTAGCTGAATTATACATATAATCATGCATATGCAATAAGGCTTTTTAAATCATTCTCACAAGCTTAATCATTTCCAGTACATTGGTGAAGTCTTATGCCATGCAGTCTCCTGTAACAGTACTATAAATGCTATGAGATATGTGAACAGTCTCTTACACATTGAAATAGTGAAAAAAAAGAAGTATATTTTCTTCTCTTTGATTTTGAGTAAATATCAGAGGTTTTGTTGGCTGTTGTTTTTTTTCTTTTTTTCGTTTTTCCTTTTTTGTCCCTACCATGTCTTACATGAGTAAAAAAGTCCTGAATTGCATTTTTATTTGAGGACTCCTATATGCTAGTCTGGCAGTGAAATGAGGTTGTTCAGTGTGAATAAAGTGCAGTTATATTCACTTTAAGAACTTATACATAGCCTGAGATGGGACAGTTTCGTATCCAGCTTTCAATGAACAGTGAACATTTTGCAGTTCTGCTAAGTGATGGATGCTTCTAAAAGGTGCTAATGGAAACAGAGACAGTATAGTACCTGATAGATTTTATCTCCATTTAAATATATGCCATCCATGAAGATATAGTTTAGGAACCGAAAAAGCTTCATCTGACTGACAGGGAGCTTCCCACAAGTGACAGTATGTATGATTTTGAATCTTCAAATCAAAATTGCCTATCTACATACACATAAACCCATATATTCACAGGAAATGTATTATACATTCCTTTCCTGATGAACAAATGAATTTTAAGGCCTTAGGATTGTCCTTTCCATAATAACTCCCTAAAATATGAACAGCATTCATTGCTGCTTGATGATAATAGTGACCTTATAATAGTTTCCATGGAAAGAATTCTGAGATCATAAACAGTGACAAAGTGAGTTTGTTAGTTACCAAACATACACATTCCAAAGGTACATGACATTTAATTCTGATCTATTTTTAGAAATCGTAGGAAAATTAAGACAAATTAACTTTTTCCAGCAGAACCACTTACATTGCATTTCCAAATACAATTACAGAGGACTTCTAATTGACTATTATTAGAAATTGAGTCATTTCTATTACACACTTTAAACTGTTCTCCAAAACAGGGTGTTTAAAAGGCAGCATTTATGATTGATGCAGTGAACTGAACGTCTGAGTCAGATGACCTAAATTCCTCTAAGCCCCTGTGCGTAATATTTTGTTTAGATGACACAAGGCTGATACTCATTCAGCACCTTACTTAGGCTTTTCAACTACTCTTCATACTACAGTGCAATGTGTTCTAATGCACAGAGGCCAGAAAGTATTGCACTGGGTCTGGGACACTCATCTTTGACGTAAATAGATATTTACCATTAATTGCAGGGTCTCTTATCCCTATACTGTGACCTTGTAGAGCTTTTGTGAGTACCTGGAGCAAAAGAACTGCTTCCATTTAAGGTGAAACCTTGACATGAGAGAAGTGTGTTTTTCCATGCACCTGTCCTTATAGGTAGTGAGAGCATGTTACATTCAAGTGTGATTCTCTCCTGCCCTTCCAGCAGTTTCTCCAAGAAAACCTCACATCTCTCAAGAAGCTGTCAGCAGCATCTGATAAAGGCTGACAGCAACCACTGAGCTGATCCAGAGCTTTGTTTTGGAACACAAAGAAAGCATCTTTTGTACCCAAAGAAACAGTCCTCTGTTTTGTCATGCCCTTTCTTTACATCCATGGACAAGCCTCTCTGACATTGCTGTTCATATGCTTAGAAGTTTTGACAGCTTAACTCTATTGATTAGAAGCATGGGAAAAAAGTCTTTTACTGACGTGGCTGCAGTGTCAAATACTCTTGTATAAAAGCAATTGCACCAGCAAAAATTCCTCTAGCAAAGATAAGTTATTCTATTTGGAGATAACTGCTAAGGCAGCACTGCAGCAGAGGTGGCTTTTGCCTCTGTGAGTGACCTCCCCTGGGAGCAGGGGAGGAAGGTGATGGTTAGGAGAGGTGTGTCACACAAACCTTACATGGACTGACAAGCTCACCACGTCTTCCCTGCTAGGCAGGAGGTAATCATTTTCAGCCTGATAGGCTATTTTAAAGCTAAAGCAAGATAAGGGGTGCATTTTAGATAATGAAACACTCATAAGCCACAGTGAAAAGGGCCATAGAGGGAGCATGAACTTTCATGGTGAAGAATGTTTGGCAGGCAAAAACTGAAAATAGTTCTTACGGGAGAAAATACCACCCATGCTACTGAACGCGGCTTCTTTCAGGCTGGTATCCTACTTCAGGCAGTGTGTAGCAGTAGAGGCTTCAAAGGAAAGCCCTTACATGGCATTTGTGGAAGGACAGGGATAAAGTGCTTATTCCTGCTTTTGCCAGACCAATGCTGTCCTATGCAGATGAGTGTTTTGGTACTGTCATATTGGTATAGGGGACAATACAGACAGATTTCTTTGTGTTTCAAAGAGTATTCATCTCACAAAAGGACAGCTATTGTATTGTAACCTAAAATGATTTCCATTAGAATGACATGCTGTGATTGCGGTATGCTTACTTGCTGATATTAATAAATACATTTTATTTAATTCCCAAAACAGACACGTGAATCAGTTGTTTGAATAAACTACATTTTTCCAGTACTAAGATTATTTCTCATCTGTGAATGCCTCTTTCTCTGTACTTGATATCTTGATACATTCGAATGAACTTAAAGTATACATTGGAAGATCTCATGAAAGGAAGGAAAGCAGGTTTCTTTTTGAAGCAGTAGAAGCTCTGCAATGTTTGGCTGTGAGCTTGTTTTATAAATAGTGCAGTAAATCCTGATGCTCACTCTTCTCTGAAACATCTATAATTAAAGGGTGATGGGCCAGATTGTGAATGCCTTATTCAAAGTGAGACTGTTCATGGTACAAAGTACTCTCCAGAGTAAGTGCATCATACTTTGGGCTGCTGTTGTCAGAGTTTAGTAATAGACTGCTATATAAATAGGCCCTTGGAAAGTATTAGAGTATTCAAGCTATTGTAATTGCATTAACGTGGCTGACAATAATCAGTGGGAAATATTCTGGTGTTTTCTGGTGAATTCTGATTGTATGTAGGCAAAGGTAACTCATGAAGGCATTGAAAAAGGTGTGTCTTTTGCACTGGTTTCTACTCAGAGGCAATTGTGCAGAAGCAAACAAGCCCTTTACATTGCTTATTCCAGTCTGAATTTATTGGTATCCCTCTGATGAAGATGAGAAACGGTGACTTTTAGATACTCTTGTTGGTGCTGGACTTTTTTATGTTTAATAGGCATCAAATTTTCAAGGTATTTACATTCCTAAGGATTTAGAGAGATGCTTTACAAAATTTTCAGTTTATTTCTGTTGAATCTGGTATATGATCTGTGCAGAAACTGAAAGTTTCCTTTTTCTATATGAGTCTCAAGAACTTCACTGCCCAAAGCTGTTAATCTAAAATTGTTCTCTCTTCTAGCTTCATTTGTTCATTAAATTAAAAAGAGTATTAATGTGTTCTTTGCACATCGCTTTATCTGTAAGTTATAATAAGTATTTGCAATCTTTCAAGGCTATTATAATGAATAATAGGACTTAATAACAAACATTTAGCTTTTCTTTTTTAAAATCCTAATAGGAGTACTAATCACAGGATACAGTCATGCTAATTCTCTGCCTCTTGCTTTTGAACCATATGCTTTGAAGCCTCCTTTGGCTGCAGATCTTTCTATCCATTGGTCTCTCTGGCACGTGTTCTAATACTCTTTGTTTTGTTGGTTTTTTTTTAGCTTTTCACATAAATGGGATTCCACAGCACAGTTGCCCTAGATCATCACAATAGTTTTGAGTGAACGCTTTGCAAGTAGCTTAAATCCACCCATTCCCATACCTGTAAGGTCAGGGATCATGTGGCAGCAGTTGCAGTCACAAGACATGAAAAGGCCTGACTAACAAAATCTAACTTTAACTCAGTCTTTTGTCAAGCTGCTACAAGAAATGTATCAGTCTAAGCATCGCAGTGAAATATACACATACATCCTTATCTCAATTTATCATAATTCTTAAATAAATTCAGTAAAATCTTCCCTCAGTCAGGAATTCATAATCCCTTTTCCTTTCCATGAGTCCTTTACTTAATCATGATGTGCATCTGTCTCCATTTTGCAATCTGTTTCCTTCCACCATAGCTGATGTAAAAAGTACCCCTCCTCTATATATCCCTTCCATTTTTATTTTTATGTTTTAGTTATCTATTCCTAATGTCTCCTGCTCTCTGTCATTAGGTATATTTTACATGTGATGGCCGAGTCACTGAATTACAGAGCTTCAGTCCATAAGCCCATGGCTAGCTGAAATTGATGGTCACACTGTCCTAATGCTTAGGGTTATTTCACCCACAAAGAATGGTCACACCTTCAGTGCATGGCTTATCCCTTGGATTTCTTTTGCCCTTTTTACATGATATACAGTTACTATCCTTTGCTGTTAAGGATGAGGTTCTATTCAAATACACTAAAATGTGAGGGTTATGCTACACACCACTGGAACAGTGTTTTTATAGCATGAGACCAAGAGTATGTGATCTAGCTTCAGAATTTCTGAGAGCTCATAAGAAGAAACAAGGGCCAGCAGTGCTGGAAGATTATATCAAGCAAAGAAGATGAATCTAGGGCAGTCTTGTCCACACACATTTCCAGGCACAGAATTAGAACTCAGTGCAAAAAGTCCATGCCCAGTCATTTCTGTGAAGAGCTGGTTTGAGCCATTGAGAGCAGAGACAACAAATAAATTGTGCAGATCAGTGGTTGAATACTTTTATTGACTTGTAGACCTCTTTCATTTAACAAATAAGTGTACCCAAACAATCTAAATCTTCTCATGTGGCTTTCACAGCTGAGTAAACTTGTTAACTTAAAATGAACTCTTGATTTAAATTAACATATATAAAGATATACACTTTTTAGCTATCAAAATTACTTCAGTATTTGTGTGCAGAAATATTTGTTGAGTTATCCTTCGCTCTATAGCCAAAATAAAACAAATTCCTTTCTACTGTAACGTGTTGAATGGATAACTTCAATTGTTCTTAATGGTTATTTTTGGATACGCAAGCACCACCAATAGCTAATTTTTTTTTCTGTCAGCATCAGTGACTATTTTTGCTTATACTTTTAAGGAAGGAATGTTTTCTGAAAAGCAAGCTCTGAGTTCCTAACACTTCACAGCAAAGCATCCCCATGGCTTACATTTCTACTAGCGCATTCAGCACACCTAACAACAACCAGACTGCCTCCTGGTAATTGTTCCAGGCTGACACTAACACTCAGTTGTTCCCAAAATCTTTTTGGAAAAGTGTTACTTGGCTCAGACAAACACAATACCAGGGGCTGTTCAAGCAATTGAAAAGTAGATGGGATTGAATTTCATTGCCTAGCAAAATTCACTGGGGCTGTTTAATTTCTTGGTACAGATGCAGTCATGGTAAAAATGGATGAGTGATATGCTTGTATCACATTTACACACTAAAAATACAAATTGAATAGAAGCATTAGAAAGGCTTTTCAAGATCATAAATCTTTCATATTAAGTAAAGAGTGCATATGAACACTGAACTATGCAAACATGCTACACCTGGTAGATGAACATTGCTATCTATCCGTGTACTCCTAATACCTAATTGTATACTATGTCTATTGGCACACCATTAGTTCCCATATATAATGTTTAGAGTGGCAGCTGCCTGCTACCTGCATACATTCCATAATGTAAAAGGAACATCTATGTTTGTATTGTATATAGGTTTACACAATTACTTCAATTCTAATCCCCCATTATAAACCATTTATATCACACCATAAGTTCTGTGTTTTTAAACTCTGTGTCTTTGAGTCCTGTTGTCTCTTTGAAGATCATTTCACTTCTGTGCATGTTTTGAAGAAGTGCTTGCATATTTAGCAAGTGAGAGAGAAATTTAGGCTATCCTAAATAAATGGACAAATAAATAGATAAAATCAAGTAGGTCCATGCAAAGGCTGTGGAGCATTTTGAGCTCAAGTTTTTCATACTGAAGGCATTTAATGAATAGGGTTTTTGAATGTTAGAAAAAATGGATCAAGTAGAGTTTGAAAATAACGTACGTGGCATCCATAGTAGGCTCCAGATGTCTTCTCACTCAGCTATAGTTGTGCAGTCCTTCCACCCACATAACAGAGCCTGCTTGAGATTCCAGGAAGGACTAATAGATGCATAACTGATTAGCATCTAGGAGTGTGTTAATTCTCTGCTCCATTATGAATGCAAACATATAGTCACCTTATAAAATATTTTAATGACATATAATGGCAAAACGACAAAAATCATTTGGTGAATGGAAGAAGCTCAACACACTCTCCATCCCGGAGTGGAATAGTGGAATTTGTTTAATTTCTTGTATGAAAAGCTGGTGGGTGGCTTATGAAATGAAAAACACCCAAGCAAAAAGGACTCAACATCTCTCTAGGCATTTATAGTTTTCATTTTTGGTTTCTTTCTGTTTTTGTTCCGTTTTTTTCCCCTGGAAATCTGTAAAGATAGCATTGAAAATAACCAATAGCCAAAGGCTGATGAGTCATGAGTGTAGAAAGGCCGCATTTTATTTTCTTCCAGACTGTGCAGTCTGGCCTATGCAATTCCAGACAATCTAGCCTATGCAAACATAAAATGAGACTGGATTATATTTATGTGGATTACTATGTTAATTGCCATCTCCACTAACTAAAGTTACTTTATCATCCATTTTGAAAGATGAGTTGATATTAGATTACTATTTAAAGCCTTCTACATCCAGCAAAGCAATGCCATCACAAAATAAAAATAGCTTGGAGAAAATCTTGCAGTCTTTTCAGACTTGCTAAAATTGCAGTAAGCTTGGTTCATGCTTTGACTAGCTGGCAAACCTAGGTTATGGATTAGTAGGTGGACTTATGTTTGTGCAGTTCAATGATAATGAGAACAACTGAGAAAATCTTTCACTGTAAATTTGTGAATGAATGTATAAATTCAAAGCCCCAGAAGCATTTCTCTTCGTTTTTCTGGTTGTCAAGCTATTTAAAAGTTTTAGCAAGCAATATTCTGCCCTTACATCATTTTTATTCTGTTCCCACCTGTTTGTAGCAAGTCAGAGATGCAGGAGAGAAAAGAAAAACAGATCACTGGAATAAATGCAAAAGGCATAATATAGGGATGACTGAAGAAAAAAAAAGATTCTCTCTTCATACAGGTGAGTTTTCTGTTAGCATGAAGACTGAGTTAGCATGTAATACACACATAATAGTGGCAAGTAGGTCCTTATAGTCTGCAGATCAGAAGAAAATGGGAGCAGTGAGGAATTCTGAACTACTGCTGTAAATAACATCTTTTTTGCAAATTTTTGTTTTATTTTTCCAGATTTTCAGGAGGGAGTGATTATTTTGTCATCCTGATCATTATGTTGCAGTAATTAAAACCAAGCAACCAAAACCTTGAGAAAACCTTCATACTTAACTGCTTTTTATAAACATCTAGGTCACAGCACTTTTTCCTTTTCTTTTAGGACCTAATTTCATGGGCCACTTTTGTATTTCAGTAGGATTATATATGAATGAAATCACTGTCACATAGAAAGGACAAGGTCAATACGGATGAAAAATAGATACAACAATAATCGTTTTATAAAGGAATAGTGGCATCCATATTCATAATGGTAAATTTTAATTGAATAGCACAAGAGACAGAAACACAAAAGGTAGGCAGCAAGTGGAGAGCTCCTCACTCCTTTATTTTTGGTAATAATGTCAGCATTCACCATTTGATTCTAAATGTCAGAATGAAACAAGTGCATACAACTATCTTCAGGACAAAAAATAAGCAAAAAAGATGAACTGAGTTTCATTCAAGGTAAAGGGCAAAAAAGAGAAGGGAAGGGAACAAAGACCTTTGGAAATGGATAGGACAGAGAATAGGAAGGTGTTGCAAGAAAAGCATCCTTAGAGACATTTAGAGGTAAATTCTGACATCCTCTGAAATATGCTGCATGTTTTGCAACAGTAAAGGACACCCTTTCTAACTCTGCCTTGTATGCTTGTGTTTTCAGGTGATGCCATGGTGAAAATTGAAAGCAGACATTACTGTTATGCAGCAGGCTGCATTTTTTAGCATTTGTTTTTGCTGGTGCAAGTGTTCTTTCCCATAGTATTTATAGTGACCAGAGAAGAGATTCAGTGCTAGCTGAGCTTTTACTATTGTTTTGGTTTTAGCTGCCAGGAAAAAACTGACCTGTTATGGCCTTCAGCAAGTCTGGCTTGTGTTTAGATGGATGATCAACTACGTTTCAATTTAACTGAAAATAACTTCAAGCAGAAATAGGTTGAGGGCCAGCATCCTGGACATGCAAAGAAGGAAGAACTAAACAGTCCCTTCTTCATCCTATTACATGGTCAGAATAAAATGGGATAATGAGAACAGGCTTTGTCTTGGAGATTGTTTCCCCTGTGGAGTGCCTCATCAGAAAAAAATGGTGTGGGGAGGGAGAGCACTAGGAAAAGCAATTGCTCTTTTTCTCCTGCCATTCAGCAGGCACCATGCCTGGGTTGTCAAAAAGAGGACAGCATGCCACATTCACAAGGAGACTTTACAGAAGAAATGTCCAGCACATATATCTGATGGGGCCTTATGCTTCTCTCATGAGCAACTTTTACCTTTGTTGCCTCAAGGATAGGATACATTCAGCAGCTCTTAATCAGGTGGCATCTGCCCAAAAGGCAGCTGAGTTTGTTGGTATGTTAAATGCATAAAATATTACATTAAAAAATACATAAAACCAAGCTTATTTTATATAAGCCTGTGTTGAAAACTTGTTCTACTTTTCTTCACATCTAATAATTTACTGCAAGAGACACAAGTCTACATTCAAGAAACAAAACAAAGATGACTCCAAAAACAAAACTAATCAGATCATGTCAGTATTTTGTCTCAGATTTAGATTGATATAGATATTGAAATGTTAGGAGAGAAAGGAATAAATCATCTTCTCTAAAAATGATAGAATATTAAAATAATTCACCATCAGGTTGCTATCAGATCAGAGTGCATGCTCATGTTTAATTATACAGTCCTATCCACAGTTGAAACATCTTAGGCATAGCCTGCTAGGTTGTGATCACATTTTGATGGACAACACAGTAAACTTGAATGTACAGTGTGGTGAATGGATTCGCATGCACAAACATATAAGCAGTTCTGAGAACATGAGAAGACTTTTCTATAAATTCATTCCAACTGGTCTCAGAAGCTTCTTATTGAGGCTCCAAAATAGATCTTTTAAGCAGGCAATTTTTCATGCAGTCATCTCATTTTTCTTTAGACATCTGAAGTATAGACAGTGGCACAGATCTGCAGGGTTAAAATCTAAGAGAAACTCCTAGTTCAGATTAATAGATATAGAAAGATGGAAATGAGGAAATAAAAGAACTCACCAAAACTCATCGTTTATTTTAATACTCTCAACAAAATATTTCATATTTTGCAAAAATAAAGGAAAAATGAATGCACAACAAAGACATATGCTTTTTTGCCAAGCTTTAGTCTCCAGTCAAGCTCTATGGCAAATTTATAAGCCATGTAATGTGTTGGGTTTTAACACGGCTGCTGACACAGCCTTTTGCCATGGTGCTCACAACAGCAATAAATAAACGTTGCACTTTTGATTTATGGTAGCATGTGAGCTTGATCTACATTCCATCAAGCTCAAAGGGTTTCTCTCCATTGGCTTCAATAGAAGCTGAATCAGGTATTAAAATGACAAGGAAGCCAGGCTTGGAGAGCCCAGTTCAGAACTGAAACCAGCAAAGATACAAGAAGATGGGAAGGTATTTAACTTTTCTTTCTTATTACTGTACAATAGATCATGTGTAAACTGAACATGAGAATTTCCATATGTCTGAGGTTTGTATTTGCGTGCATGATACATGAATCATCCTTTGACCCCTGCCTTTGGATGACCAGAAGCACTTACTGGAGTTTTGTATGTGGGAAGCCATCTCATTGTAAAAACCCAGCATCAAAGGGTCACTGCCATCCTCTGAAGCATATGTGTCCAATCTGCTAGCTTTATGTTTTTGTTGCCATATATATGTATATAAAGTTTTGTTACATATATATACTAATATATATATATCTATATACTAACTATATTGTATATTTTGTTTGTTGTCCAAGACAATTTCTCTTCACTCAATGCGGCCCAAACAAGCCAAAAGTTTGGATACTCATGCTTTAAAATATACAAGGAATGTGAAGGAAGGATAACACTGTGGCAGTTTTGGTTGTGAATGAACCACCGTTGTCAACCCAGTCCTTCAGCAGCCCAGCTTCTCTGTGAAATCCAAGTCTAGGCCAAAAAGGGCATAAAATAATTGATGCCAGGGTTGTCACAGGCTGCAGAGGAAAATCAGTAGAAACCAAGGCATCAAAGAGAAGAGCTCTTGTCATGGTAAGTGCTAAAACCCAACTGCAGGATGTGGAGGTGGCTTGTTCTCGTAGAAATAATGAAGGGGCCAAGAGATTTAAGTAGGCTGACCAGTTATGTACACCCAGACCCAGTTAAACCCCAGCTGAGGATTGTTCTATCTGGAAAGCTGCTACCAGTCATGGAAAGATCAAAAGTAAGTTCATTGATTAAAAATCACAGAGTGCTTTTATTTTCTTTTATTTTTTATTAATTAGCTTTTTTTCTTTTTTTTTTCCTACTACTTTTCACATTCCAAGCTAGACAAACACAGCGGTTATGTAATGGATGCCTTAGGGTAAAAGTATCACCCTTCTGTTAAGTTAACCAGGATCTTCAAAGCACTTTTAAAAGCCTATAAATTCTATATAATCTTCACACCAAATGTTACGATGGAATATGTTTGTTACCTTCTGCAGTTAAGCTGTTACAGCTGGGTTTAATCTCATACCCCCTTTGTGAGTTTCCTTGCCATTATTCACCTATGTTTTTTGTTAGAACACTCTGACATTCTGTTGCTGCATTTGATTTTAAAATGATTATGGCTGTTAAGGCTTTGTGGCTAAAAAGCCACTTGGGCTAAAATGTGTATCATAAAGCTGCAGCCATTTAAAAGGCCATGCAATGACAGTGTGGATTTTTTTACTTTCCAACAAACAAATTTGCTATCAAATTAACACCAACCACAGATGAGGTTGTACATACTGAAGGCAATAGAATTCATGTGATTGTTGAGAAATTAAGAAGAGCACAATGAAAGCCAACACTGTATTTTGTCTCTAACTTTGGCACAAGTACTGTGCAAAACTGGATCAGAATACATCTAACTCTTTGGTATAAAATAGTAATAATAATAAATAATAATTATTATTATTATTTCCAACTCTACAGCGATGCAGATGGCTGTCAAGCCTTATTCGCCAGGGAAGTTCAGCAGAAATCATATGTTATATATATTATATGTAAAATATATATAAATCTTTTTGTGTGTGTGCATTTGTAGGCTATAATTTTAACCCTCTGGGGTTTGGAGTGGGGAAGAGGAGGCAGATAAAAGGCATCTTTTTTTCCGTTCCATGAAATGAGCACCCACTTTCTGGACGTGATCTACATGTCTATTGGATTTAACTAATAGAATCATGTGCTTTAGTACAGTATCCTGGGAACAACTCCAGGAATGCAGAGCTCAACTCTCACCTTTTTCTTTTTTCTTTTAAAGAAACTTTGTTTACTTGTGAGATTCTCAGAGGATTACAAATGACTGTTTCATCACTTTACCTCCACCATTACTTTTCTTCAAGCTGATGAGTGCCTAATAAAATTTTAACTTAGTTTGTGCTGAAGGTAAAATACACAACAGGGATATGACAATGATCTCTGTAGTCAACCTAATTTTTCTGTTCGTATGTCAGGAAGAATGCAGGCATAGAAGTTATATGAGCTTGTCCTGAGATGTCTGGTAAAGAACCATCTGTCCTAACTCAGTCACTAATGTTGTCCATTATTATTGATATTGAACTCTTCTTGAATACTAGCAGAAAGAGCAACAAAAAGTGTGGTTATCTTAATACACTAAAATCTAGATGATCATGTTTATTATTTACTGAAATATCAACTAGATATCCATACTTCCATTATTAGTATTAAGCTATACCTATATATTTGACTGATTCCCAGTTGTGTCAGCAAACATATCTCCTGCTGGTCAGAAGAGAATGCAGGAATTCTCTGTGCCTCTGGAAACAGGTACCACTTTTGCTTTAGAATCCCAAATCATAGGGATTTAGCTGCCAGCTTCTAAAAATGCAAACTTTATGCATAACAATGACTAGAAGCTGTTCAGTTACAAAGAACCTTAATTAATACTTTTGATTACCCTTTTCCCATACTCCTTGTCTGGTTGTAAAACCAAGATGTGGTCTGGCATTTGCTAGATCCCATAGGTAGGAAAAACAACATAAGAATTTGTGTGTTCTTTGTTTCTATTCATGCACTCAGACTGCTAGGAATGATCATTTTAAAGAGAAAGAATAGTACCAACTTTATACAGTATGCCCAGAAGACCATCAGAAGGTGATCTCCACTGTCCACAGGGACTACCACACAGTAAGACAGCAAAAGATTTGCAGAAGCCTTCTCCCTTAGGCTGTAAGGTCAGGTAGGTGCCACTCTTCAGCTGTCTTTCTGGGATATGGTGCTGTCTGGGGCTCTGAGCCTTTCTTTTTCTGATTCTGACAGTCTTCAAGTACTCTGTCTTCCTCTAGCTTTCCTTGTGCTGTGATGACACGTTATATCAGCTAAGCTTTATGTGAACTATTGGAAGAAGGAGGGCATTTTCATTGGCCTGTACAGAACAAGATGGCAATATGAGGCTTGCCTGTGTTTATGTCTGAGAAGGAAGGACTATAAAAGTCTACATAACAGTCTTGGAGTTTGGCCATGTTCATCCATACAATTACTGGCCCAGACTCAAATAAGTCTCTTGCAGAGATGAAAGCCATCAGCTGAAGAACAGTACTCAGCAACTCACTCTAAAAGTTGATCCCAGGAAGTAAAACAATGTATGTATATCAAGTTAAAACTGCAGAGAACATTTGAAGTAGCAATAAGTAACACTCCATTTGAATGGCTCCAACTTGTAATTTGGCCGCAAATGACAGGTTCTATTTCTGCAATACTATGAGTGGGCCATGCAGCAAAACCCTCAGCTTTACAACAGCTAACTAATATTGATAATAGCACTTTCTATTGCATTTGAATTCTACTCACATCAACCCACTACTCCTCTCTTCTGAATCTTCAATGAAACAATCATCAGAATAGATTTCTTTAGGTGCATAAAAAAGCTTAATATAAGCAAATATTTTCTTTTTAATGAAGGTAGACATCTTAATTCCCAAAGAATACTGCTTGTGTAGTGGAACAAATCAAATAAATGATTGTATTCAAATTTGCCTTCTAAAGAAGACTTCAGCTTTTGTTTAGCCAGGGGAGGAGTGGGCCAGTCAATCTCCCTTGGCCAGTAGTGAATTCTTTACTGTAATCATTGAGCAATTGTTCAGTCTAGTAATCCTCTTACTAAATAATCACTTAGACTACTCACAATACGACCATAGCAGTGGTGATTTTAGGTGAAAAATTGTTCTTGGGTGTGAGTAGGATTTTCACGCTTTGATCCTTTGACATCTATATTTGTCATATGGAGAGGGAATCTTCCCAGTTAAGCAGCCCACACATGCATCAGTGCCTTGACATGCAAAGCCTATGAGTGAGTTAATCTTACCTGCCATTAAAGAACAGTCATCATCTATTTTATGTAATCATCTGCCTTATAGATCACAAGACAACAATATTTATTTATAAAAGCTACAGAACAGTAGCAATTCACAGTACTTCCTACCATCAGCGTTTTTCAATTCCTGGATGATTTTCAAGAGTCTTATGGACAGAATATACCAATGAATATATATTTAAATAGCCAGCAATTAAATCAACTGATCCTGTTTAGACCCACATGCACTGCTAAGAAGCTTCCTTCCATAGAATGATGACTAAGGATGCAATGGGGAGTGAGTCCAATTTGTTTTTCTATGGATCATCATGAACTGTACCTAAAAATGCTTTATATCTGAGTATTACAACTATTATTTTATTTATGAAATTTTCTGCTTACACAGATTTGTTTTACATATGCTTTTGTGCATGTGTTTACAAGCAGAGCAGTAAGGAGAAGTTTATGTGTCAGGACTGTGCCCACTGCCCTGCTCCTGGTATGTCCAGCTCAGTTACTTTCCTTCTCCATTCTCAATGTGAGTGTCCCCCATGCTGGGCTGATTTCAACTACTCCTCCACTATTTCCTGTTTATTTTGATGCTGTGCACCTTCCCACAATATTGCATGATTCCATCTGAGCACTGTTATGGCCATATGTGTGTCTGCATGTGCAAAGCAGACACTTGAAGGGTATGAGGGTAACATATCTGGTGTCTAGGCCCATGCTAGACATCAGCAAAGAAGTGACCTTTGCCCACATAGATGTACAGTGTTTGGTAACATTCCAGTTTTACCTTGGGAGTAATCCCAGGGTGGCTCAAAGTGTTTATGGTTGCCCTTGGAAACAACTCCTCATAAAAGAATGCTTGCATTGGTTTCATACTGTCATATCAGAAACTATACATTCTGGAATAAATGGAAAACAAAGAAATAGTGATAAAAATAATAGATGTGTAAGAGTTTGTTTTTGAAAATATACTGGTACATAAGGGTGCTCAGCAGCACTATTATTATAGCAAGTTGCTCAAAGTTTCCACTTAACAATCACTTTTAGAGAATGCAGTGTCCCAGACATTTCAAAACATTGTTTGATCGGACTTGATATACAAAGCACCTATCATCTCCGAGAGGCACTTCTAATATATCTTATCTGCTTATACTCAAAGCTTTTTTGACCCCAAAACTCTTTGTAAAACAAAATATTCTCACTGAAAGGGAAGGAGATCTAACACAAACAGACCCAGAGAAAAATGAAGGCTTGGGTTTGTTTGTTTTTTAGATTTTGCGTTGATATGTTTGGTTACCAGCAATGGAGAGGAAGGAATTCATAGGGAGTTGCCTGTAGAGTACAGAAAAGTTTGGGCTCTGAAAGGCATTAGTCTGAATATCATCAAATGGTTACTGCGTTGGAGGAGCTGCACCCTCCCACTATCAAGAAACAAGCAGCCCCAGATCATTAGTCTGCCTGAAGGAGGTATGTGTGGAAAGAATTAAGTAAAGCTGTTTGATTTTTTGGCTGGTGGGAGGTTTGGGGTGGACTCCAGAATGAAGTAGATGAGACACATGAAGCTTTAGAAACCCACTGTGTAGATGGAGATTGCAAGCCACATACTAATTGCCTGCCCACATAGCACCAGTGGCAAAGCAGAAACGTGGGCGCTGCAAGTGGGGGTGGTCGTGAATACTGAGAATGAGAAGAAATCTTCCCCAGGCTCTGCACACTGCCAAGAAGCGGCCTAAGCTGAGATGGTTTGGAGGCAGGTGAAAAGAACAGTCTGCACTTAACATCTGCTTTAATCCTGAAGTTATCCCACGAAAAGTGGTTATGCTACTGCCACAAAGAATTTTTATAATTTTAATCAGGCAGTATATAGTGAGTGATCGCAAACATGTTTGGAGATCTAACACACACTGTTCTTCATCTTTTTATGCCATACTGAAGCACACTGCAATTCTAGTCTTTTGTTATGAAATGTGTACTTTAAATATATCAGCATCTCAGCTTTAGGTACACAAACTGAAGAGCCATAGTAAGATTTTTGGATTTTAATCTATGAATTTTTATACTCTAATGGAGTAAGAAAAAATGACATGCTGAAGGCATTCTTGTGCTGCCATCACAGGGTCTCCTACCCTTGCACTAAGCTTTGGACTGATGGCCAATATCTTGACATGCCCCAAGGTTTTGCTTTAAAAAGCAATCTGTGTTTTCCACTTCTCTGATGTTGTATGATTGCTTGTATTCTGCGTTTTTTTTATCACTTTGTTATCTTCTAAGAATCAGCATTTAAAAGATTAGATCCATTAATTTTTCCTGCAATGTTACTTTCCAGGTGACAAAAGGAGCACTTGTGGATGCACTGTTTTAGCTACAATTGTGATCATTTCTATTGTTTAGAACTGGACAACTGATGACTCTTAGCTCTTTGCTTTTTTGTCTTTTCAATGTTAGGTATAATGATCAATTTAATGCAATGCTTGTGTATTCTCCACTACTGCAGTATTGAACTAGTTAATAATAATTCCTGACTTTCATCCCTAAAATTTCTCCATTATGTTATAAAACCATCTATTTTACATACCTAGGGAATGAAGATATAACAAGATTAAATATTATAATATTATAATTACATCATATAGAAAGATGACAAATCCAACTCTTTGGGTAACACCATGGACCATCTCTCCACTTACGCAATTTTCGAGAATTCTCTATTTCATAACACATTGAAACAACTGTGTCTTTTTAATCGTGCTTTAACTTTGAGATACATCACTGGTTTACTTAGACATGCAAGAACACCTCCACAAAGAAATATCATATGCAAAATTTAGCAGCGATTTGAGCTGCTTTTCCATATTTTGATTATGTTTTCTTCAGACAGATTGTGACATCTAGATCTGGAGACCACATCAGATGTCCTTGGTATCTTACATTCAATAACGAGTAGATTTTCTGGAGAGCTGATCCTCCTTGCATTCAATGTTATTTCACTATTATTAGTAGTAACCCTCATTTTGCTGGAGGATCTTCTGAGCATTTAATACTGTTGAAGGCTTGAGGAAAATTCTCACATTTGTCCCTACAGATAGTTGGGGCCTTATCCAAGTCAACTGAATCACATCCCATCCCACAGTTTTGTGAATTCTCAGAGAAAGCTTTTATCTGTTAATTGCTGCCACATCTGTCTGTCTATAAAATTTGTTGGCATAGTTGTTGAATCTCCAATAAAATAAAGCACATATTGTATTTATTTATTTGTTTTATTATTATTCAGCTGTAATGATTTACATATTGACAATTCTGTTGTTTTCATTTGGGAATGTTGGTTGTTTGAGTTTATTTATTAATTAATTTATTCATATCTACATGAAACTTATCTCTCTGGAAGACCAAAAATTGTCCCAGAACTGAGCTGTTTGAATACTTACAACCAATTAAGAATTTTAAGCCTTGAAATGTTAATTCATAGTTATCTTCTCCAGCTTTTGGTCAGCTTTACAGTGTCAGCTCCAATAGGACTGATGTCACGCTATCTCATTTTTTAGCTTTGTAGTACATTTACCTAGTGGGATCAGCTTCCAAATACTGAGGGTTTTGTTTTCTGAGGCTGCAAAATGTCATGTACGAGGTAATTCAGTAGTTTTTCTTTTCATCTTGTTTAAAATATACTGTGTTCTGCTATCTGCAAAGGTATTCTCACTTCTCCCACTATCGGATAGGCTATCTGAAAGTCTTGTTCACTAATTACAATCTGTGTTCATAGCTTCACTCGAGGAGATGAGGACTTTTCTCTGTATTCAAATCTTCTTGGCACCAAAAGCTGAATCAATTTGTTTTTAGACCCTTGTCTTTTGACAGACAATATTCCTGTGGCATTCTTCTTATGAACTCCCTTGGAAACGTGCCCAGGATTATTTTTGTTTATTTCTTCCAAATTCCATTCCACCCGCACTAACGCAGAATTTTAATCCCTTCCTGCTGGCGGTGAGGGATTTTGTTACAATATTGGAGAAACGTGCTAAAGAGACCTTTTTTTCATTCCACTCTCCAGCTTCTTGGTCTGTGCCAATAGTCTGAGGAGACACCGTATTTGAGATTCATTCCAAGCTGACCAAAAATGATGTAGCTCTGCCTTCCTTGGCAGCTCAAGCCTAGAGGGAGTGAAGGAGCATGTGTCCATTCTCCTTTGACACAGGGCAGCTCCAGAGCACAAGTCAACAAATGAAGTGCATCTTTTTGTGATAACATACTCATGGCTGGTTTCTTTCTAACTCTTTGCAATCAGGACTTACTTGTTTAGTTAATGTATGTCAGGTTGGCATTCAAACCAGTTTCTTCATGATGTGTTCACAGTGTGTAAGTACTCAGGCAGTTCGTGCCTTCCACTCCCTCACTTGTTTATGCCAGCTTATGCCTTGGGTTACCTCTAGGCAAAATAGTACCAAGCCCTTCTGTAAGCAAACACAACTATTATGAGGCACTTGCACAAAGAAGTGAACTTGACATTTTGTGCTGAAAAACTACAAATGTGCCTTGAGCTCTGGGATTAACTAATGCTATGGCTGAGGGTGCTGTGCCATGTGTGGCAGAGATCTTCTCTTGAGGGCTTCCTTGGCTGCAGCGTTTCCATTTACCCCAGCTGCCTTGAGATGCACGGGAAACCATTAGTTAAACCTGAAGAACCTGCATCTTGAAGTATTTCTGAGCTACCAGCAGGAACCAAGGAAAGAAGGCCTGAACAGATGTTTTGTCTATCATTTAATACTTTCAGGAGGCAAGTTGCTACCAGCTGAACCAGTTACTGCTTTCACGTGGCTTTCCAGTTTGTCTCCTATAAAACCCAATTACAGTGGGGTTTGATTAAGGGTGCTGGCCTTACCCTGGCAACTCTCTTGCATTTACACTGTTTAAAGAATCAAGTGTTATTCAGATGTTTCACTGCATTGTTATTATTATAACACATAGACATATCACCCCTTCATGCCCCTCCAAATAATGGTAAAAGTACAAGACACTTATCAGATGAAAAATCTGGACCTATTGATAAGTTTAAGTTCTTTATCACAGAACACATAAATATATTTATTATTAAACTTCTTATTATTATTAATTTATTTTTGGCAATTTCAGTCATCTTCTAATCTAAGTGACCGCGAGGAAATTCACTATGAATATCCAAAAAAGTGCAGAGGTGATCTAGGTGTTACAGTTTTCCCCAGGTGGGATTTTTAGTTGCAGATTTAACTCAGGTATTACTCACATTTGAGAATAATCTATTTTTTGAGATTTATTGTTATCCATCTTACCTTTTATCTCCCAAATGGACTTATGTCTACTTGTGTGTTACTGATTTAAAGAGATGGTTAGACATTTTCTCACTACTGGTCCTGGCCCTTCTCCTAATGTATTCTGGAAAGTGTGCATTCCTCACCACCAGAAATGCTCAGTGAACATGATTCCTGCCACCTTTAGTCACAGAGTGAAAAAGAGGTGAAAGTGTCTGCAGGAAACTGTTTTTTCATCAACAGACACTGCTTGTACTCCTGGAAACTTCAATATACTAGGAAAACTTATTCCTCTTTAGACTCATGATTATGTATAATATTCTTATTCTGATAGAAAAGATGCCTAGATTATAATATAAACCTTTTCATCCACAGACTGGAAATAATATAGAAACTATCTTCGCCTTGATTAGGAATAGGTTATTATAAAGGACAAAAAGGGCTTGTTTTTACAATAAAAATATAAAACTGTTTACCAGAAAAATTTATTGGTTTTTCTTTTCCAGTTCTACTTCAGAGGTAAAGGAAGTCTTACAACAGATATGGCATTTACATAACCTTTTGATAATCCCATCTAAAATTTCAAAGAATGAAGGGTCAGGATGTTGTTTTGCCTGTATTTTATTAAGATTAATTTCTGTTGCAGTAAGCCTGAAAGACTCACTGGTTTTCTTCAGACAGTGTTCTGGTTCACCGTTTATATGCCTCAGGTCAAACTCATTAATCAACAAAATCGATTGACTTGAGAACATGTATCATTATTACTCAATATTCAATAAGCAGGATTTCCTGAAATAGCTATCTTGAAGCCTTGTAATTTTACCTTGTTCTAAAACTTAGATTCTGCCTAAAACTGATCTGGAATTTCAAAAGTAATGTGTAAAGATGAAAAACTCCAACTGTGCTATGAGGCTGGTTGTTCCTTCTTTTTCAGAGTATCCTTGCTTTTGTTCTCTATGGCTTAGTGATGCTGTCTTTTGGCTCAAAACTGTGATGGAAAATATGGAATGGGTTACCACGATCCTGACCTATTCCACTTTTTTTGTTGTGATTTTTTTTTCTTTAGTTTTGACGATTTGTTAAGGGAAGTAGGTCTAGATTTATTTGATATAATTGATTTTGGAACTCTTTCTGCTCCTGTTGTCAAAAGTCAATGTCCTATTTTTAGAAATAGTTTCATTTCATACATCTATAATGTGTCTTGTTTTTATTTATGTTTTGTTTTGTTTTGTTTTTGTTTTTGTTATTTTTTAACTGACAATTCAGATGCAATTTGCAGCAGTAGAGAAGGATATAAAATGCCTCTGATGAAAAAAAGCTTTTTCCAGGGATGAGAAAGTTCAGACTGGGTAGCACTGAAGATCATTTATATATATATATATTATTTCTACTCATCTCACAGTATCACAGAATCACAGAACTGTAGGGGCTGGAAGGGAACTCTAGCGATCATGGAGTCCAACCCCCTGCCAAAGCAGCTCCCTAGCCCAGGTTGCACAGGTAGGCATCCAGGTGGGCCTTGAATGTCTCCAGAGAAGGAGACTCCACCACCTCTCTGTGCAGCTGTGCCACTGCTCCGTCACTGCACTGGGAAGAAGTTCCCACACACATTTGTGCAGAACTTCCTATGCTTCAGTTTATGGCCATTTCCCCTTGTTCCATCCCCACAGTCCTCCTGGTTGGTCATGTATCTTTGACTCCCACACTTACGACATTTATAAACATTAATAAGATCACATCTGAGTCTTATTTTTCAAGGCTGAACAGACACTGTTCACTCAGGCTTTCCCTATCGGGGATTTGCTCCAGGCTCTTTATCATTTTTGTGGCCCTCTACTGGACTCTCTCCAGGAGACCCCTGGTTTTCTTGTACCAAAGAGCCCCACCTAAACTGGATATATTACTTCAGGTGAGACAGAGTAGAGGGGGAGAATCACCTCTCTCGACCTGCTGGCCATGCTCTTTTTAATGCACCACAGTATCCCACTGGCCTTCTTGTCTTACCAGGACACATTGCTGGCTCATGGCTAATCTGTCATCCACCAGGACCCCCAGATCTTTTTCTGCAAAGCAGGACATGTCATGTTCAGTAGGTCATGTCCCAACCTGTACTGATACTTCCAGTTATTCCTTTCCAGGTGCAAGACTCAACACCTTCTTTTCTGAAACCTCATCTGGTGTATTGCTGCCCATCTCTATACTCTGCCCAGGTCTTGTTGAAAGGCACATAAGTCTTCCAGTGCATCAGCCAATCTTCCCAGCTTTGTATCATCAGCAAACTTGATGAGGGTAGAAACTATCTCCTCATCAAGGTTATTGATGAAGGTACTGAATAAGACCAGACCCGGTACTGACCCCTGGGGAACACCACTACTCACTCACCACTCTTCACCACTGATCTCCATCCACCCTGTTAGCTCAGCCAGTCAGCCAGTTCTCAATCCACCTCACCATCCACTCATATATCTTGCACTTTCTCAGCTTCGAGGTAGACAGCATACACTGCTCTTCTCCCATCTATCTAGCTGGTAATGCCATCATAGAAGGCTACAAGGTTGGTCGAGCATAATTTTCCCTCAGTGAATCCATGCTGACTATTCCTGATGACCTTCTTCTCTTCCAATTGTTTGGGAACAAGCTGTTCCATCACCTTTCCAGGGACAGAGGTGAGACTGACTGGCCTGTAGTTTCCTGGATCCTCCTTCTTGCCCTTTCTGAAGACCATAGTGACATTGGCTGTCCTCCAGTCCTCATGTACCTCTCTTGTTCTCCAAGATCTCTCAAAGATGGTAGAGAGGTGGTGATATACTTGAACAGAATGCACAGAGAGTTGTGGATGCCCCATCCCTGTAGTCATTCAAGGCAAGGCTGGATGTGGCTCTAAGCATCCTGGTCTAGTGGTTCGTGACCCTGCCTACTGCAAGAGGATTGAAACTAGTTGATCTTTGAGGCCCTTTTCAATCCAGGCCATTCTATGAGAGTAGGTCACCTCTGCCAGCTCCCTCAGCACACATGGATGCACCCCATCAAAGCCCATGGATTTGTGCACATTGATCCCACCTAGATTCTTCTGAACCACCCCCTCCTCAACAAGAGGGAAGCTCTCCATTTTCTCTTTTCTCTCTTCCCTCCAGGGTCCAGGAGTCCTGAGGGAGAGTCTTAGAAGCAAAGACCAAAGCAAAGAAGGCATTCACCATCTCCACCTTCTCAGTATCCCCCTTTACCAGAACACCTCTCATTCAGCAGGGAACCCATAATCATTCCTAGTCTTTCTTTTACTGTTAACATACTTTTGAAAACCCTTCTTATTATCCTTTATCTTCTTTGCCAGCTTCAGCTCCAGGTGAGCTTTAGCTTTCCTCGTTGCTCCCCTGCAGGCCCTGACAACACTCCTATACTCCTCCCAAGAAGACAGGCCCTTTTTCCGCATCTCATCTTTTTCTTCCCTTTGATCTTATCCATGATATTCTTGCTCATCCACACTGGTCTCCTGCCTCCCTTTCCCAATTTCCTATTCTTATGAATGCACTGTTCTTGAGCTTGGAAGAAGTGCTGTTTTCATGTTGCCCAGCTTGCATGGGCCCCCTTACCTTCAAAGCACTCCAGGCCATTTCCCATAAGACTGGAGCCGAGGACAAAGGACATGTAGATGAAAAATAATCATAATTTTAGAACAATTTCTTCATGAAATGGAGCATAACTTTGTCCTGCAAAGGGAAGGGCATCCAGCTCCCCTGGCTGTGATGCTCTATCACTCTCAGCTCCATTTAAAGAGTCTCATAATACTTTCCTCAATAAGGTAGTTCAGTTTAGTTCAACTGAGGTAACTTCAAATGTATCCCTAGGGATATCTTTTTTTGCTAATGTATGTGTATCTAATCTCTCTGTAGCCCCTTCCTTTGAGTTTTGGTTTTAAACAGACAGATAAGGACACACTTCTATCTGTGTTGTGAACTTTGGCATTTCCTTTTGGCACAGTTACACTAGACAACTAAGCTAGGCAGATCTCACTCAGGTCATCTTGCCCCCCACCAAAGGACTCCTATGAAACCAGGATTACCTTGCATTTATTTTTTGAATAGACTTCTCATATAAAGCATTAATTTCTGTGAAAACATAGCACAGTTACTCATTTGGACATCCCTAGATGTAGACATTTGGACATAGGAACTTCTGTCCAGGATACAAAGGGAATGCAATTAGTACAGGCAAGTGATAAAAGCAAAAGTTGTTCCTGGTTTTATTCAAGGATGAATCTCTTTCTCCTCTCTTGTTTTTTTTGTTTGTTTGTTTGTTTGTTTGGTTTTTATTTGTTTTTTGTTTTCTTTTTTCTATTTCATCATAATAATGATATGCTAATTATGAACCACAGGCTATATCAAGTTTAGGAAGAATTAATAGAAGATACCAGTACAGTATGTTAAACGAAAACGTTCAGGAGGAAAAAATAACCAATTTACCAATGGCAGAATTAACAAACAAACAAAAAATATTTGAAGGAAAGGAAATAAACAGGATGGTGTTAATAGATTGAAAGAGAGAATGGAAGTGAAGGGACTATTAGACCTCTAGGTCAAACTCCTCTGTAATGAACAGGCACATGAACAGCTAAATCAGGTTGCCCATGGCCTGATCCAGCCTCACCTTTGAAGTCTCCAGGGATAAGACATCAAATACATATCTAGGCAACCTGTTCCAATGCCTCACTACCCTCACTGTTATCAACCCTCTTTAAGTTTGAAATCATTTCCTCTTGTTCTATCACCACATACCTTGCTAAAGAGTCTCTTCCCTTCTTTTCTGTAGCTCTCCTTCAGATACTGAAAGGCTGCTAACAGGTCACCTTGCAGCATTCCTTTCCCCAGGCCTTCTCTTTCATGTGCATAACTTCCAGTAGGATCTGCTTCAAGATCTTTCCCAGTACAGAGGTGAGACTAACAGGTCTGTAGTTCCATATAAGTTCCTTCTTAAAAATTGGTGTTATTTTGCACTTTTTCAGTCACCAGGGACTTCACCCAATTGCCATGATGTTTTAAATATCATCAAGAGTGGCTTGGTGCCTACATCAGCTAATTCACTCAGGACTCTGGGATACATTTCATCAGAACCCATAGACTTGTGGATGTCCAGGTTCCTCATGTTGTCATGAATCTGATCTTCACTTACAGTGGGAGGGACATTGCTTCTCCAATCCTCTCCTACCAAACCAAACATTTGACAGTTGTGCGGTGAGCAGTTATCAGAGAAGACCAAGGTAAAAAAGTTAAGTACTTCAGCCTTCTCCTTGTCTGTTGTTATGAGCTTGCCTGTGTCATTCACTGTGAGATATTCCCTTCTGGGCTTCCCATTTCTGGTTGAAGTTCCTGAAGAAGCCTTTCTTGTTCTTCTTGTTCTTCTTGCCAAGTTTAGTTCAAGCAGAGCCTTGGATTTCTTGACCCCATCTCTACACAGCCTAGCAGCCTCGTTATACTCTTTCCACGGTACCTGTTCCATGCATTCTCTCCTTGCTCTTCGGTTTGACCAGCAGGTCCCAGTTTACCCACACTGGTCTCTTACCTTCCTTTCCTGACTTGCTATACCTGGGAAGGAGAGCTCTGGCATGCTAAGGAACACTGTCTTAAAGATCTTGCAGCTCTGCTCTGCCCCCTTACCTATACAGCCATTTTCCCCAGGTATCTTGTTGACTAACTGCCTGAAGAGTCTAGCACCCTAATTTTACTCTGAACTAAACAATAGCCCAGGCAGCCTCCAATCCCGATGTCACCAATGAGTTCATTTACACTGGTGAGAGACTAGTCCAGTATTGCATCCTCCCTGGTGGGGCCTTCAATTGCTTGACTCAGGAAGTAGTCTTCATTGCAATCTAGGACTCTCATGGCTTCCTTTGAGCTTGCCATGCTACTTTTCCACCAGAGTCTGAGTGGATGATGTTCCCCAGCAGGATGAGCACTTTTGATCACAACACCTCCTATAGAGGCGATAGAAGGCCTCATCGACAAGTTCCACTTAATAGGGTGGCCTGTAGTTGATACCAATCACAAGACTTCCTTTGCTGCCTCCATCTCTAGATGTCACTCATAGGTTTTTGACTTGCTCATGAATGAGTAAGTCAATAATGATTCTTTAGGGACAGTTTTTCACATTTTACTCCTTTCCTGATGTAAATAGCAACACCCTCACCCCTCCTTCCTTGCCTGTCCCTTCTGAACAGCTTGTAGATGTTGATAGCCACACTCCAGTTGCAATTATCCCGTCAGGTTTCAGTGAGAGAAACTATATTGTAGTTTTCTAGTAGCACTGTAGCTTCCAGCTCCTATTTGTTTCCTAAGCTTGCATGCATTGGTGTAGAGACTGGGCAGCTGGTCTTGTCATCACCTTAAAGGATAACTCCTTAATTCCTTTTAAGTATTTCCCTTGATTTTCTCCATTGCCTTATCCTTTCGCCCAAGCAGCCACTGCCTCGTCATCATAGGATTTCATATGTGCTGCAGTGTTGCTAGCACCTATTATAGCAGTGGGTCCTTCAAGGCCCCTTTTCGCACATTTTTCATTGAAAGAAAAAGAAAATAGAACCCTACAGCAGCATTTGACAGTTCAGGTTGGAATCTAGTGTCCTTTAACCATAACTTGTAGGATAAACTGAGACCTTCTTGTACAATATATAAACACAGAAGTTTTCCATTATTCTCATGAGATGTTCTTGGAAGATAATAATAACAAAAAAAAAATTAATTCTAAAACAAACAAGTCAAACATTTATGCCTCTGTTTTATAGCAAGATAAATAGGCATTAAAAGTGCACAAAAAAAAAAAAAAAAAAAAAAAAACCAAGTTAATATTCCTGCATTCTTTATTTAGCTGTCAAAATAACAGGAAAATTTCCCTGTTGATTTCTTTGAAGATGAATTTGAATAGAAGTTATATTTCTGAGGTATGTCCTTCCCCCACCAAAAATGCAGGTAAAATAATTTCTTTATGTGACTAGTTAAAAAGTAGACCCAGGTAGAAAATAGAGTACATTCTTAGCTTGGTTAGAAAAATTACTGCCATTATTCTTGATAATAAGATGTCTGGTATTAAAAGCAGGATAACAGACTTTGTTGGTCTTCAAATTATTTAGCTAAAAGCCACATCTTTAAAAATATGTGTTCCCTAGGAAGAATATTTATCTGTTGATCTTATATGGCGTTTATTAGCTCTCTAAAAATTCTACAGAAGGCCTTTAAATTCCCTTGATTACCCTGCAATTTCTTTCTTGCTGCAAGCAAGAAAGAGCCATGAATTGAAACTGAGTGAATTTTGTGTGTGTGCACATTCATCTATACACATAATATTAACTCTACGAGAGAGCACTCTCACTCTGCAAACAAAATTAACAGTGCACCCCACCAGCTTGCATCCTGAACATCTATGTTTTCTCATTGAAATAAACATGTCAAAACATTGTTGAGCCCTGAGCTACATTGAGTTTTCTTTTAAACTTATGTTACAGTTTTCACTACTTGTTTGATTGATGTCAGAATTTCAGTACCTACTGGAGCAAACCTGGAGTGAACTTAAAATGACTTCTAAAGCCATTAAAACACAGAGCAATAGTTGGTTTTGAAACACTGATCTGTCTATATTTCAAGCAACAGTTTCACAATAGACATGCAATCTACCATCTGGAGAGACAGATGACTAAGTAGATCGTTCTCTTGTGGGTATCCTCCCTGCCCATTTTTCTATTATATAATATGGGAAATATAGGTGAGAATCTGGCCTCTGTTGTCACTGTTTTACAGTAGAGCAGTCCCATTACTATCTAAATTACTGATCTTTTCTTGTTCCTATGCCTGCCTTTGCTCCCAGTGTAAAGGGAAAAGGAAGGATGCAGATAATGAAGTAGGATTGTTTTGTTTTGTTTTGTGTTTTTTTTTGGTTTTTTTTTTTGTCAGGATATAGCCAGAAGTAGTACAAAACTTCAGAACTAGAATGGACTCTTAGTTTCCATTGTTTATCAATAGGCATAAAGTCAGTGTAATTTTGTCACTGATTTAATAAAAGTCATGATTTCTCTTTGTTTCTTTTATACTTGTCACAGAAAACTCTGAGGGCTGGAGAGTTGAAGTAAATTTGATTACCTGTAATGAAATATGAAATAATTAGCAGTCTCAGAGAGGTAATGATACTTAAAAGAAGAAAAATAAAAGAGAGGAAGGCTGAACAAAAAACATCTGACTGAAATAGCAGGATAGAGAAGAGAAGGGAAGCAGGCAAGGTCTGAAGATGCTATAAAACTATTTGGTGCAATTAACAAGAAATATGGTGACATGGATAGACTTGGAAATACCTGGAAGATACCTGAGGAAAGATCAAGCATTAGAGGAGGATGAAGGGCATGACAAGCAGAAGTCATTTAACAAGACTTAGATTGTAGTGGAGACCCTCCTTCAGAGAAAAAGATCTCTTCTGCCTTCTCAGCCCCAGGAAAACCTTTGTGGGCAGCTCCTCTTGAGGTCCCAAAGGGCAATATGTGCTTGAGATGTGGAGGAAGAAGAGAAAGCCCAGAGTCACTGTTTTGGGTCCAGCTGAAGAATGGGGCACACTGAGGGCTTTGATCACCTTGGGGTACATGATAACAAGGGTGAAATTAGCAGCCAATTGGAATTATATGTGATTTTCACACTGACTTGAGGTGACATAGTAGCAAACTGGAAGCATTTTGAGAGATGTGGATATTTTTTTCACAAAATCTTAAAGGTAGTTACAGCATAGCGTCTGAAACATTCCTCAGTAAATTCCAAGTATTTTTCATGAAGTTAATGTTTTCATACTGATGAAACTAATAGCAAAATGTGTTTCTCTATGGACACGTCTCCCACCCATTCACCCTATTTGCTACTGCTCCTCCCATCTCCTCTGAAATGATGGATTTTCAGTATTAAAAACATCTCTTCTCCTCATGGTGTCATCAAAAGCACCATAATGTGCGTGTGTTGTATTGCCAAGCATTGCTTAGCAACGGGACCCTGTGTTCTGCCAACTTTCTTTTCACGCTGTCAATCTGAATTTAACTGAACTTGCTGTGTTGTGCTTCAGAGGACTGACTACATGTCAGTAACGTGACTGATGAATGCTCCAAATATACAAACAAAAACTGGCATTGAACCCCCTCTATTTATTAGAGTGTGTGAATTTCAAGAAGTCACTTTACATTCACATTATTCAAAGACAAATTGTTTACAGTCACAATAATTAATCTTGATAAATCCTCATAAAACGCTAACTACTTGGAAAGTATAATTAGACTCTTTCAGTTTCAAAAGTACATTCAGTAAGACTCTATGGCCCAGACTTCTATGGATTCTACTAGTCAAGTGCCACTGTTGTACTCAAAACTACCCATCGTTTGCCACTTAGAAAAATAAGATGTTGAAATTGCTGCAGGTTTGTATTTGCAAGTTAATGGTTGGCAGTATTCTCCATTACAAAAGTTGGTATAGACTCCCACTGCAGAGCTCTGGAGAAACTGATTGAGGCTTCTCATGCTACCATAATCAGAAGACTTCACTCAGCAATGCTCAGTACGCGATAAGGTTGGAGAGTATGACAGAAATGCTGGTGGTTAAGAGGCTGTCATTGCAAAAATGAGTACACTGTTCACTGTTGCAGTTTTTACTTAACAAGCTAGCATTGAAAAGAAAAAAAAAAGTGATACCTGCCCTAAAAGGAAAAGGGCCTACAACACAAATATATGCTCACGTATAGATATTATCTACTTCAGAGAAAAATGTACTTTCATACTATGTAACAATGAATTTCAAATATGACATCATTGTTTGGATTCTTCTTACCTAGCTTTAGGAAAACATTTCAGTCAGATAAACACTAAGTTCAGTGTGATGGGAAATGTGCTACAGTATGCAGAATACTTTTATAGGGCTGCATGCATGATAAGAGAAAAAGGAGTCTTGTGCCTTTAAGAAAAGGAAACAGGAGCCCAAACAAAATTCCAGAAGACAGATATTTAAGTTTAAATGAAGGACCCCTGGATCACTACAGCATAAATATCTACAATAGCTTCACAAAACTAAGATTCAGCACAATATTCAGACTCCTGTGCTTGTCTATATGCACTTAATTATATGTGGTTTCCTATATCCAGTGCAGATGCCATTTTATCATCAGATAATCGATTATCATAGTAGCAAAGGTATAATCAGAACAAGGTTGAATTGCCCTAAGTTAAGTGCCACTTTTATGTTAGTATGCTACTTTTGAAGGGTGTGAATTTTCTGCATATCCTGTATCATATCTTCTAGCACCGTGCAGCTGTCTTGGTTGTCCTCGGATGTCACAAACCTGTGTTTTGGCAATTGAAACCTAACTCCTGCAACTCAGATGCATTAGTCAGCTCATAATGTTTGCCTGCCTGAAGGCTTTTCTGTCAGTCAGCAAGTACACCCAAATAGAAACACATCTGTGCGAGGTAACAGCTTTTTATGCCACTCCTATGCCTCCTTCGAAAGTGAAAAGAAAACAATGTTCATGTTTTGCTGGGCTTTCAAAAGGTTGGGCCAAAGATTTGCTTAAATCATGAATGAGAATGGTTTTGATATGTTTTGGAAAACACTTGTGTTGCTGATCATTTCCTGTAGCAGAAGCACCACAGAGACAATTATTCAAGTATATGCTTCACCGATCTGCTGTAACACTGATATTACTGAGTGCTCCAGAGAAGACAATTACAGAACACAATATTGATACTGGTGCTGCATCCAAAATCACATCAATTTGAGAAGATTAATTCGGAAATCCCTCAAAAAATTGATGAGCTTAATGCAAAGGTCTTGAGTATATGAGGACATAATTCTTGCCAGGTAAACAATTTCTCCCAGAGCCTGTATTACCTAAGATATTACAGGCAACAATAGATACATGTCAAGCTAATTTGTTATTTCATGGGAACATATCTAAACATAGAACAGGCATAAAGATAACGGGTTCCTGAGAAAGAGAATGGCTAGATATATAGTCTACTAGGCCATTTCTTAACCTATCCATCCCAATAACTGCATGATGACTTAAAGACCAGATTAGTTGTTTGAGCAGATAGAAACCAGTTTGCAGGCAATAGATTAGTCACCTGTGCTATAAACCATGGAAGTGAAGATGGAGCTTTAGTAAATTCACTGATGTGCTAAAATGTTCCCACATTGACCTCTGTTTTAAACAAGTCTTTTGTTACTTTGACCAGTGAATCTTTGTCTACCACTCTTCCCTTCCTGAAGCTCCTTCTGTAAGAGTTACTACTGACAGAACTTTATCCTTTTCCACTTCTACATTAATCCTTTTTTTTTTTCCTGGGTTTTATTTCTCTGGATCAAGTTGTGCTCTCAAGTGAAATAGTGATAAGGATAATTGTGTGACTGAAGAAAGTCTGTACATGAAATATATGAGTTGAAATACTTATGTGCTGAGGGTACACAGGATACATACTGTTTAAAAGCAGAAATGATCTCATTGAATTCCTGAATTCTTCTCTGGCCTCACATCTTTCTGTGAATTCAATATGATATAAATTCATACCTCTATTTCTTAAAATACCCATATTCAACTTTCAACACACGAAACTTCACACAAGACAACCAATGGAGAGCAAGGAATTGCTTGCTCTTCCATATAAAGCAATTGCTTTGGATATTTGCTGGGTTTCTTTTAAGGCTTAGTTCCAAAACTTCCAACTATTCCTGCTGTATGTACATTTGTTTACCACCTGAGAGCAACCTGAATTCAAAATGTAGCTACTTTTAGCTCTTACTGTGCAGCTACCTCACTCTGGATGTGCTCATATCTTTAATCCTGTAAAGTTTTAGTAGAGAAATTCTCTAGGTATCTGAGTTTTCCAGATTGCTTAATGTCTGTGACTAGACATCTAAATCTCTTGGCGCTTTTCATGTACCTATTTCATTCTAACTCTCAAATAGATTAAGAAATGTTCTATGCATTCTTAACTCTGGTAGGTTCATATATGCTTAATTCTGACATGTACACTTCTCTTTCTAGCTTGATTGCAATTGTCCAGTTCATTTAGAATAGGTATGGACTGACAAGTAGTGTGTTCACTTAAGCTCTATTTCCTTAGATAAGCAGATTGGATATTTAATAATTATTAATGTGAACCTGACCAGAACCCCTATATCTTGAATCTGAGTATTCCTGGAACTTGGTAAAATTTTGGATTCACAGCTGAGGTTCACAGCCAGCTCACAGCTCTGTAACAATCTGAACAAAAACTCAAGAGTATGAATATTTCCTAATTTGGGGAACATTTACGCAGGTGCCAGAGCTGTGTGACTCAGAACCATTTCTAGTTAATTCTGAGAGTAGAGAACATTATCATATCTTTTATGTGGTCATGTGATGTCCAAATAGAAGCGTAGAGCCTCTGCTTTTCCTGTATTTGATACATATAGAAATTTTTCATTTTTAAAGATCAGAAGTAATGTAAGTGCACACTGAAATATAGATATGTTAGATCAATATTCTTAAATGTTGCTTGCTAGTGCTGACCTAAGCATATGCCAGTAGGGTAACAAACCACCTGTTAATCCATCAAAAGCTGAATTAAAAAAAGCATTTCAGTTGCATGGCCAAGACTCAAAAAAATAAGAAAAACAGCTTGTCTGTGAAAACTTCAGCAATTCCTCTGGTGCAAACTTATCAACAGTAAAGTATGTCTTATTTAAACACTTCCTTACATACACACATGTAGACATCCTGTGTTCACTCTAGTAACTTTGTATTAGCTCTCATTTAAAGTGACATCCCAAAACATACCTATTCTGCAACCACTATATTGACACAAAAATTCAAAGAATCACAGAATGGCTTAGGTTGGAAAGGATCTTAAAGATCATCTAGTTCCAAATTCCCTGCTGTGAGCAAAGCTGCCACCTAATAGATCAGACTGCTCAGAGCCTCATCCATCCTGGCCTTGAACACTTCCATGTACTTGGCATGCACAACTTCTCTGGGCCAGAATTAGAGCATATGCTTTTATATTGCTATTCCTGGCTGAACTGTACAGTGTCCAGTCATGTCTTGCATCTGAGGGCTGACCCATGCCATGCTATATGTTCACCCACCTCCTCTTGAGGCACTGACTCTGCAGATGTCCCGGATCAAGCCTACTACAACCCCAGGAACATGCGTCCTTCAACATAAGTGGCTGAGGCCACTAGTCACTAATGTGATTTCTATCTGTACCAACAATTATTAAGATACCCATTTTTTTCCTGACCATCTGCTACATTATTACGGGTGTCCTGAGAGGAGAAAAGGATCTGAGCTTGAGTTCTTAAAGGAACTCTGTGTAGAGGGAGGGGACCATTTATCTCATGTACACAGATGAAGACTGTTGGATTTAAAACTAATTTCTGGTCATCTGAGTAGTGCTTACTGGACTTTCTAAAGGTAGGCTGCCCTTGGATTCTCAGTTCTTCACAAACTCACCCTGAAATGTTTTCCAGAGTTTAGATAATATTTCTTTTATACCAAAATGAAGTTTTTAAAGTTTAATTGTTATTTCCCTACTTTATTTATTTATTTTTTTTCATAGCCTGAAAAGCTATTGTATTTATAAGCATCTTTTTTGGTCCCTTGACGAATCTATTAGGGTGAGAAACTGGAGTGAATCATACTGCTTTTAAATCATGAGCTAACTGTTGCAGGAGGTCTCCATTGACCCTCTTGATTGCATTAGCTGAGTCTGTAGGATAGTAGTGACAGGAGTTAGGTGGAGGAATTCGTTCTGGGAAATGACTATGTCTGAAGAGGAATAAATTAACAATTATACAATTCATATTTTGAACTATTCATCTTCCCATAAATGGCATTCAGATATAAGCATATAATAGCAGGCAAGTCAGGAATATAAAAAATCCCCAAACAGAAGAGCATTGGGTAAACTTAACAGGCAACCCAAATAATCATCAAACACACCCCTGACTCCCTGACTGTCAGCTTATAATGAAAAAACACACAGTGAAGCCATAGAAGAACATTTTGATTCAGCTGTGTTTATACAATCCATGGATAGGGATTGCTTAAGCCTTTCATTTACACACATTTGTTTTCTACCAAGCTTTTAAAATAAAGTTGTAGAGGATTAGAAAATGCTACTATTTGAGAACTTGCAAGTAAGCTGGCTGGGCAGGCCACACAGCTGTAATAAAGCACAAATTTACCTGAAATATGGAAGGTAGCCAACCTTTTAAGGGAATACATAGTCAGTTAATTGTTTTTGCTTGTAAATGGACTCAGAGGACTGAAACAGTACCTCTTACAGAACTTAGTAACTTTGCAAACATTTACCTACTAATTAGATTGCTTCAGTAATATATATCTTGTTCATCTGATAGATTTTTCTGAGTCCTACTTTACCTATTTCTAAACTTTATCCGTGGCCATCCTGACAGCTAAAGTGTTTAAATACTTTCTGTGCCTTTTCATAGTAAAATACATTTTAACTTCTTATAGAAGAACAGGGTTCACTTGAAGTAGTTATTTGTTCAAAGCACTAGCTGTTTTAATTTCTACTTTGAAATGTCCAGCCATGTATAATCACGCAGAAGATGGAGTCACCTGTCTGAGGCAGACTTAATCAGAAGAGATATGGTCTCATTATGCAACTGGCTTTTTTTGTTTGTTTGTTTCCTTTTTCATGGACAAGATGTTTTTTTGTTTTTTTTTTTGTTAGTGTAAAGTCAACAGAAGTTGTACCAAAATGTAGAAAATATGATGCAAAAATCTTGCCTGTTGGAGATTTTTAAATAAAAATGGAATACAAGATTTCAGCAAGCGTCTGTAGTATTCCGATGGATAGCATCACATGGATGCTGCTCTGCAGCTTTTTATAGCATGCAGTGTGGGAGTTATGGAATATGTATACTTTTAGTAGCCTGTTCCCAGGAACAAGAGCGGTACAATACAGCTTGGAATTTACAAGAATAAAATTGCTGCAAGAAAAAATGCTTTGAAAAATGCTTGTGCCTTCAGTCAAATTATAGATACCATTAACCACAAGTACGTCTAAGTCTAGCATGAAAACCAAGGGTGCAGGTTGACATTTTCACCAAATGTTGCACTACTGTAATAAACTAAATCTCACAGATGTATTTTATTTATTTTATGTGATTATTTTTACTTATTATTGAGGAAAATATTTCTTCTTTTCCTTTATTTCTCAAAAGCGTGATAGATTTTACACAGTGTAACAAAATGCAGAGGAAGCATTTGAGAACTACCCCACGTTCCTGAACATGACTGAACTATTGAGAACATACCATACACAAACTATTCTTCAAAATAAAAATTCTTGATATCAGCATAAAAAATAAAAGTCTCTTTACAAAATATTTTTGAAGATGTAGTAGCAACTGTAATTTGTTTTAGACCTCTGCAGTAAGCCCCACCTTTTCTTTGCTTTCTCCCAGTCTCATCTCCTAACTATCTGTCGATTCCTGTGTGAGTTTGGATCATTCTTTTTTAAGGCAGTGACCGGTGGATATTCCTGACCTCGCTGACATTGGAATGACCCAATTTTCTCCAGCAAGTTACTTTTGATTCACTGGGCTTTGTGCTCAGACTTTTATGCATTCTAAAAAGCTCTCACAACATTGCACTAACTGTTTTCATAACTACTTTTGTTGTTTTTCTTTTAAGATTGCCCCAGAACTTTGCACTCCTGTACTGAACTTCAGCACAGATCTCACATTTTCTGGATCACACTATAATCCTCTGATCAGTGTCTATATTGCTGCTGGTGCATGTCAGCAGTGTCTGAAAAGGATTTAGTACCAGAGTGGTTTGGGTTGGAAGGGACCTCTAAAGACCAGTTAGTCCCATCCCCTAGCCTTGGGCAGGGACAGCTTCTACTATGTCAGATCAAGCCTCATCCAACCTGACCTTGAACATCTCCAGGGATGGGACATCCAGCTTGGATGATACGGAGAGCAAGCAAGAAGGAAAAGCACTGCTTAAAAAAGAGAACTTTCTTCTCTAGGTAAGCAGTGCCAGCAATGCAGAATGACAAAATTAACTCAGAAGTACTGGAAGATTGTGTCACAGGAAGGAGTCAGAAACACTGCGTCAGCATCAGTACGTAGGTGCTGTTACAGAGAAGTGAGGTAAGATATGGCTGTGTCATAGCAGAGGATGATTAAATTGAGTAAGGAAAGAGTATGGCTCAGCAGGGAATGAGGACAGCAAGTTTTGACGGTTCTGTGGGATGTTCTATCTTCTGAAGAAGGAAAAAACTACCAGCTCCTCACAGAAGTCTATAGGAAATGAATGGAAGGAGGTGTGTTTGACACGTAGGAGGTTACATGAGGAGTTGTGGGGGAACAAGGAGGAAGGAGTCTGAGGCAGGCAACGTGAGTCACAGCACCCACCACACAGAACGTGAAAAGGCAGCAAGCAAGCCTAAGATTACACATGAATATTCACAGGGAGGAGGTGGAAGAAACTGAATGACTAAACTACAAGCATTTAATCTTTGAAAGATACAGTGTGCTTTGCCTGAGGAGTTCATTATGAGTTTCAACTTCCAATACCTTCATCACACAAGGCTGACTACAACATGCCTGTAGATACATTTCCCCAATTTATTGAATGCACAGCTCCTTTTGAGTGTTCTCCAGCATTATTCCCATCTGGTGTGTCTGGAAGCAGGGTTGCTTGCAACAGAGGTGCTGTGGTTCAACAGCAAAAAGATCACATGAGAGAATGCATCTCTTCATAAAATAGTGGGTGGGCTGTGCATACCAGGTATCTCCTCACTTACCCAGCAAGAGGCCCTCTGTGAGCCAAACAGTTTAGAGAATCAGAAGTTTCTTGAACTTTGTGGAGGGAGGGGGAGTACCTTCCTGGCATCTTATTCATCATCTAGACCAGATGGATGGAAGGTGAAAGCTGTTACAAGCTGAATGTTACTGTTCAAGAGGGTTTTGTGAAATGAGTTGGGGCATTCAGCCAAGCTCAAAGTGAAAATGTATCTTCAGAGCAATTGACACCTGAGCTGTTAATCTTAGTTGCCAGTGACTGCAGTGGATTTTGCTTCATGGTTCTTCACAATGTAAAAGATTGCTGCAGCACAAAAGATCTTTGAGTTGCTGATTGAACAATTCCTACAGTTTTCACTGACTCTCAGTTCTTCGTTCAAAATAAGAATCTGAATAATAGTAGTTGTATTGGTTGCAATATGTAGGAAAAAGCTCAGTGTGTTATCTGTTAGGAAATAGTGACAGACAATCCGCCATATCACATAACTTTACTAAAGTATGCAACCAGTGTTCTTAAATCACTAATTTAAAGCTCAGTACTCTAATCTCTAAAAACCTGGTGTAATCCTACAGTCCCAGCTGGAACTGAGAAAGAAGTTAGACGCCTTTCTTGGTACCTGGCTCAGATGTACTCGAATTGGCTTTGCTGCGTCACAAGTTATTGACAGCTATCTTGCTACACAAAAATGACAATGTAGTAAGAACCAGGCCTGCTTTTCTGAACAGATCAATTTTGCAGAACTGTTTTGAAATCTTCAGAAAGTTAATGTTTGGAGCCAAAAAGTGATAGAGAACAAATGTGAGATATAAAAGGCATTTTTCTCCATTAAACACACACAGCCCTGTGGGATCACATGTTGACATCTGTGTGACCATTTTCTGAGTATATTACTGTAGCTAGTCTTAATGTAAGAGTCATCTCAAAACTATAAGTTGCCCATATTTACTTCATCTTATCTGTCAAGATCATTTCAATGTTAATTTTACAAGCCTAATAACTGTAAAAATCACATATTGGTAATAAATATAATTAGTATACAATTGATAACTTGCTATTAATAAATCTGCTAATAACTCCAGCTGACAGAGAGATTGAAGTTTCCATAAAGTAAATCAATGTACAAAAAGTTAGCAGCATTTATCTCAAAAGTTGCTGAACTGGATCAAAGTCGGTAGTCAGGTGGAGTCCCCACATCAGTATTCCTTTTCCTTCTGACTGTGGGCTATGTCTCCCTGGCTGCCTGCATATCAGGGCTTCTTTCGCAAGGAAACCAGAACACTGTGGGGGGAAATTACATGCACTCGAATCTTATCTTGACAGGAATTTGGGAAGCAGCCAAAGTGACCTTGAAGCTGATAGTCATTTCCAGGTGCCTCGGCACGGGCACAGGCCCCATTAGCTCCAACTTAATTTGGTTTCATCTTGTATTCCTCATTCCTTCACATACTTGGTTGGTTTACTAAGGCACTTCCCCAAATTGTTTTCAGCATATTCATTGTCCCTTGTGGTAATCTGCTCTAACACTTTATTTGTTCAACAGTTCAGACTTGACTGCAGGATGCCATTTGATACAAGAGAGGTTATAGATGGATTCTTTCTTCTGTGTGCATGAGCCTAATAGCTGTCCTTTCATCTGAATTCCTCTGAGGTTTTCTCTGCTTTTCTGTGAGTAAATCACACTCTGCATAATGATCATAGATGTCAATTCTGAAGTATTTCAGCATAACTGCAAAATGTGCAAGTTTTATGTTGTATGTAGTTCTCAGTCCTACCATTAAGTTCCTTACCCCTCTTCCTCTGAGTGTCCTAATCCCTCTGAAGCCATCCCATTTTTCACATCCAAGTTGCACAAGGCCCTAAACCCCTATCAGAACAGAGCATTTATGAGCTGAGAATGTTTTACTCTGTACCACATACAAAATGCACACTGAGGTTTGCTTACTGAGGGGATTAATTCAGAAAGTCAGTGTGAATTTTCTAACAGGATGGATTTTAGAATACAATTTTATTTTCAGTAGAAATTTTGTCAATGTATATATCAGTAAAATTTTTCCAATCTTTTTATGTTTGACATAAATCTTAGAAATATTCTTTTTTGTTATTATTATCAGTGAAAATTATGTCAATTTGTTTTTCACTTTCTTAAAAAAAATGTTTTGCAGGAATACGCTAAGTAGAAGTTAGGCTGGCACAATGTGCATGGTTCTAGTGTTGTAATTGCACATACATCCATAAAGATATACACACATACACATGAGCAATATGCCTAAGAGTAATTAAAAAGCAACGTCAGTGACTCCTTGATTCTGCACTTAGAGAAGTTGACATAGAATAAAACAAGGTGTAGAAAGTTCCTTGGTACAACCCCAATACTGCAAATAGGTCTGCCTACTCTTTTCTCTAATTCCCAGACAGATGTCTGTACTCTTCCAGACTATTTTAATGAATAGCATTGACACATGTATTACTGGATTGTTCTTAGCCATTACCTCTCTGTATTGTCACAGAGATTACTTTCAAATATTAGAACTCCCTTGGGAAGTCTTTCACCTGATTTCATCAGAACTCCTTTTACAGTTTCACCCCTCTTTAAGGAAGGCATTATTCATAGGCATGGAGTTACAGGCCTCAGATCCCTCTACAAGAAAAAAGTTGCAGCAGCAACCCACTTGTAACTGATGCTCTCTTTCCCAACTCTAACTGCAACGTGAAGACATAGGGAATACAAAATTAATGCAAGATCATAATCGTCTTCAGGATCTTCCATGACTAAGAGACTGAAGACATACCTGAACTGAGATAAACGAAGTTAAAAAAAATATTCTGGCTAGAAAAAATATTCAAAGAGGAATAATTTTCTGTTATTTTTCCTGTCTTGCAGGACCTGTATTTAAAACATCCAGCCTATTCAAAATACCAGTGTCAGCCTTTGTCTAACATCTGTGAACTTGAGACTTGAAAAAAAAAAAAAAAGAACAAAGAGGAAACATTTGTGGAATATGTAAAGACGTCTGCAAAACATGACTGCATAGCTCAGGGTTAAAAATCTTCCAGTCAGAGAGAGGGCAAATAATAAATATGAAAAAGTTGCCAATACATGAAGACAATAAATAATGATAATAATAATAATAACAATAACAATAATAAATGTAACTATATGTATATAGCAACTGAGGTCTTGTATTTGTCACTCTTTTTCTTCTTCTTCTTTTAAATCTGACTGAGCAAACACAAGGTTGTCCGTTTTCTACACAGTGGAGAAACTGCCTGGCTAGAGCAAAATGTTCCCCAGTAAAATCCTTGGCACATCACTGCAGATCCTCCAAAACTCAGTGAGGACACCGTGTTTTGCCATCTTGGTTCTCAGGTGGCCTACAAGGAGGAAATAAGGAAATATGTTTGTTCACTGCAGCTCTGAACTATTTTTTGCCTACAAGCTGTTGACTCAAATCTCCCTCATTCTTTAATTTAAACTCCTATTGTTTGCAGTTCCTTGTGTTCTAAATGTTCTCAGTGTTTGTAGCTTTGGCACTGCTTGTAGCAATTGAGCTTTAAGGGACAATAAAGTCAAGTTTTGTGAAATTACAGAGCACTTTAATTTTTGCCTGTCATCTATAGCCCTGCTGTAGTATCAAAAACTATGCACAACAAAAGCTTACCCACTGATAGACTAACCATCCACTCCTGTGCTTAAATTATTATTATCCAGAATATTTATGAGATCACATAGAGCCTGTAGTCCCTCCTATAGTCTGATACAGCAAAAAAAAACCTCCTATAATCTGATACAGAAAAAAAAACATCTCTAGAGCACAGCAAAAGCTAAAAATTCCCTCCCTTCATCAAAGCAGGTGAAAAAGATGTTCCTTATGATGTGTTCTGCCAACAAAAACAGCATTTAGAATGTCTTGATAACTTCTATTTCCCTGCTTGCAAATCCCTGGCAGTCCCTCCCTCCCTTCTTCTCACAGATGTTGTGTAGAAAACAAGAAATAATCATTCAAATCTGGAATGTAAAGGCTTAATGTCTACCATCTACTTCTTAATTTCTGAAAGATATGACGCACTCTCATGCTACCTCTGCTTATATTGTAGATATAAATAACTATTTTCCTTGAAAACCATCTTTGATAAGTTCTTCTGCAGTTGTATATAGTAAAGAAGACTTCCCAGATAAAGGAAGAAAAGAATAATGATGTAATGATGTTCACATCTTTAATCACCAAGCCAAATAACTCTATTGTCACTGGATTCCTAGAAATTCTATTATCCTACTATTAGGAAGTTATCCTGTGCATTCTGTCTTTATGTTGATAAATTCACCAATATATGGTAAACAATAGACAAGTCCTTGCTTTTTCTTTCTAACAGAGAAGAAGAATAGTCATGAAAAGTCACTAAAATTCCCTTAGGAGTGGCAAACTTTAGACATGCTTTAATAACGGTGTACATGCTCATCTGTACAGTCCCTTGATTGGCCTCTAGGGCTACAAGTTTCTACATGGAGAATGCTTGTATCTCATAATCACGAGCGAAGATTCGGCAGTTAATTAGCATACCTGATGACAAATTTGAGAATGTAGTTTCCTCGTGAATGCTGATTGTTTGGGGATACATATATATAAAAATAAAAAGGGTTCCACAAAGCAGTGGATTGTGAGAGCTTGAGGAAAGAATCATGGGGCATTTTAGACAGTTTTACTTTCCTCTTGATTAATTTTTTTTCTAGCTATTACACTGTGTAACTCAGAAGCAATTCCACAGAAAAGAGAGTGAGAACTACAGAGTATATCACAGAATCACAGAATTGTAGGGGTTGGAAGGGACCTCTAGAGATCATGGACTCCAACCCCCTGCCAAAGCAGCTCCCTAGCCCAGGTTGCACAGGTAGGCGTCCAGGCGGGTCTGGAACGTCTCCAGAGAAGGAGACTCCACCACCTCTCTGTGCAGCTGTGCCAGTGCACAGAGAGACAGGTTCTTCTGTAAAACAACTGTTTCATGACAATTTATGCAAATGCTTACATTGAAGAATATTCTTTGCAACATATATCACTTCATGCAGTCAATTCGGAGAATAGAATCTGAATTACATTTGTAAGTAAGCCCACATAACTGTCAAGAGTGTACCCACAGTGGACTTGATTTTCCACTTCCATACACTTCTAGACCTTGACTCAGTGGTCCAAACACTCATGACACTTGAGATGTCCAAGGTTCTTCTGCTTAGACTCCATGGTTTGCTAGATCAGAATGGGATGAAAACTATATCCTCTAGTCTGATGCAGACAGGCCATCTCAAAGTATTATGTCCTATGTTTTAGCAATTACTCAGATTCCCAGGCTTAGGAAAAAGAAGCTATGTAAAAGAGTCAGGACTGTGTATTTAGCCTGCTGTTTGTAATGTAAATATAAATAGCTGCATATGGAAAAAAGCTTGAGAAGAGTCTGCACAGTATTTCATTTTTCCAAAAAGCATTGCTATCCATTCTGTTTACCATTAAATAAAGAAGAGTTAATAACAGAAATAATAATGTAAATGGGATATCCTTAATCCTGAAGACCACTCCTACTGCTCCTGCTGTGACTGTCAAGCAATATCTCTGCCCTGAAAGGACACCTGCTTTCAGTTTTTTATTTAAACCTTCTAGAATGTGCTGGAGTAGCGCTTCCCAAGAATAAAATATTTGCTTCATTTCAGCAAGGTGAAACCAAAGGTGAGGTTGAAACCACTTGTTTTTAAACCTCATGCTGTCATCTATAATTAATGGTATGACCCTGACAACAGAGCTTGAAAGGGGTATATACCCTCTGGCAAGTAGCCAATTCCTTATTCTTTTATCTTTCAATAAAAAAGATTATTTCTGGGGAGGGTATGCTTGGTTTATTTTCAGTATTTTCATTGTTTTCATCTGCTACCATCAGCACTGAGCAAACTTTGCTATTTAAAGCTGTTTGTTAAGATGATAACTCACTCACAGATTAGAATACATACATTAATTTTTCTTCAATGAGAATATATGTCAGTAGCTCTCTTTCTAAATTTCTGAATTGCTGTTCTGGCAGAGCAATGCCATTTTGTCAGAAATGCAAAGGGCCATTTCTCTTCATGGTAGATGTACTAGTGTTCCAAAACAATAGCCTTGTCACTCTGAAAGTCACAGATTTGAAGTAAAGGCCCAGAAACATTCTGGGAATGCGAGATATGCAATTAAAGTAACACTTGGTTGGAAGGAATTACACTGTAAATAGAATATTGTAAAGATGTGTTTGAATGTATTGAACTGATTTATATAAAAAAAAAAAGCAGATGGGGCATGATTTTATGCTTATGGGAATCCTTGGCAGTTTTTCTAGCTGCTTCAGTGGAAGACAGAGCCGATCCTGGATTTAAGATTTATGTATGTGTCTGTGCAGTGTAACATGCATTTCTCAACATCAGCATTCTCACAAGTGGAACAGGACTTCTTCGTACTTCTAGATAATAAGCTACTAACACAAGACACTCTTTTTCATTTACGGCTCATACTTCTTCCTCCATAAATGTAAGTATTATGAAGATGAAAGCCTTGTGCTTTTCAGAGTAGTATGTATTGTTTTCCCCATGCCCAGCTGGTAAAATACAGATGTAAGAAGCAGGAATGAGTTCGTTGCACTTTTGCTTGAATGAACCAACAGTACATACAGCCAGAATCACACCTCGCAGGTTTGACTGTCACCATGCAAGGACATAAAGGCATTAGAGTGCATCCAAAAGAGGGCTATGAAAGTGGTGAAGGGTCTGTAGGACAACGTGTATGAGTAATGGATGAGGTCCCTCTGCTGAGCTCAGAGCAGAGGAGCTGAGGCCTGATGGCGGCTGCAGCTCTCCCAGGGAGCGGAGGGGCAGCGCTGAGCTCTGCTCTGTGTGACAGCGACAGGGCCCGAGGGAACGGCATGGAGCTGTCAGGGGAGGGGCAGCTGGGGGTTAGGGACCGTGCTGCACCACAGCGCGGTGGGCGCGGAACGGGCTGCACAGGGCACTGGGCACGTCCCTGAGTGATGGGGTGCAAGGAGCATTTGGACAGCGCTCTCAGACACAGGGTTTGGATGTTGGGTGGTCCTGCGTGGGGCCAGGAGCTGGACTCAATGATCCTTTTGGGTCTCTTCCAACTGGGGATACCCCATGATTCTATGATTCTATGAAAACAATGGTGCCACTAGCTACAGCTACTCTGGAGACAGGACAAATGTTACAGACAAAGTGAATCTGTTGTATTCATGTTCATCGGGAAAACTCCGTTAGCATTTTGAAGTACAGTTCACCAATATGTAAGAAATATATGTTTACTGAGGATATCAGAGAGGATTTCATTTTCCCATGGAAAGGAAAACACATAGGAGGAATGTGGTTTCAACTAAATACCTGTATCAACATCCTAGAATTTAGATTCCAGATAAAATGCTGAGGCGTTACTGAAAGGCTTGCTTGGTTGCAGACTCAACTTGTATGTAATAAGATGAATCACACTGCAGAGAAGAAGAAGCAGGAGCACAGTTATGTTTTCCTCATCTCTCTACATGCCAATCTCTGTGTTTGTTTAAGTAATGACAGAGATAAGACAGCAGAACAGTCACAGGCACCCTGATTTGTGATTGGCTTTTCCTCCAAAGGCCTTTCCAAATCAGCTTTTCTCTTTTACAAAGAGCCAAGCACTTCCTTCTGTAAAGTTGAATGTGATTTCAGTCCTGTCTTCACCAACTGGTAAGGAAGAACTTGTCCCTAATATGGCAAAAATTCAATTGATAATCGTGAACTTTTTCAGCTGTACCCCAAGAGCTATGTGACACTAGTATAAACTCCGGTGTTCCATAAGGATGAAAAAACTAAGCCCTCACTTATTAAAATAAAGTTATAGAGAGAGTGATCTTAAATGTGATGTTTGGACCCTTTCAAATGCTTTTAATTTGACAGAAATAAATTAATGCAATTCTCTAATTTTTTTTGTAGCCCAAGGGCCTTTCAACATTTAACAAAGATTAAAAAAATATACAAAAAATTATTATTATTATCTCAGTTGCCCTGCAGAAAAGAAATGAAAGGGGAGGTAATTAGTTATTGTACATACGTGAATGTAATTAGATGTTTAGTGTGATATGCAAACTGTGTCAGCTGATTCAATTGAAAAACAAAACAGCATGCAAGGATGAGCATGTAACATCAGATATTAAACACTTCTGCAGAGATACAAAATATTTTCTTAGTGATTTATGCAAGATTACCTCAAAATATTACTAAATAAAAATAATCATATTTTTCCAGTTTTATTAGGGATTTGCTCATAGAAACACTGTCTTCTTTTGATTCATAAAACAGTAAGATAGGAAAGAAATCAAATGTTTTGGCCTATGAAACAGAATTCAAATTAAGTGGAATGTATTTTGCCTCTCCTCTGTAGAGAAGGCTTTCTATTTTGAGCACCAACACCTACATAGTAAAGCATGAAGCATGAAGCATGGACCAAATAATTGTACTGTCTGTTTACTTATAAAGTCACTAAAATCCAAAAGTTCAGATAGATCTCCTTTCAATTAAATATTGGGGGAAAAACACTTAACATTGTAACTTGTATCTGAAGAAAAAATATGGAAACAAACTAAAATATATTACTGACATCTATTTTGTCTTTCAAAGCATAAAGATATGTCAGATTTGTTGTCACGTGTTCATTTCTAGGTGGTCTTAGAATTCATATATTATTTGTTCTTCTGAAAAAGAAATTTAATATTTCCCAGCTCTGTACTAATTGTTTCAGAGGAGAACATCTGGACAGTAAAACCAAACTATTTTGCCAGGAATTTAATAGCTGACTGTGAAAATAAAATGTGTAGTTTGAACACAGTAGATGATGCTTAATTTTGTGAGTGAACATTGTGTGTAGAACCCCCCTCAGTTCTAAGAACTGATGCATCTTCTTTCTAAGTCAATGGAACAGTTTTCAGGCTTAGACAGTACATATTCAAACTCAGGGTCACTCTATTAAAAAAAATAGTGCAATTTTAGAGTATTATGTATCATTTGGCTAATTGTGCACTCAATTTTTGCTGTCAACTGAAAGAATATACATATTTCTTTCTAATATGTTTCAAGCATTGGAAATTGTTTCTGACACTTCCTAACTCTATTTTCTCTTCTTTTCCTAGTCAGACTGAAAATGCTTGGGTGGGGGAGGGGTTTTCTGTAAACAGATTGCAATTATTCCAGTAGATTAATTTTCTTAGATCAAGTATTTCTTCTCAGCAGAATGAACTATAGTCATGATATTTCATCACAGTTTCTATCCATATCACAGTGAATAATCTCATTATATTCTGTGCCCAATTTCCTTTCATGCCAGGTCCTCGGTTTATACCAATTGGTATAATATTATTGAAGGATCAGACCTGTATCTGTATTAAATTTGTGAATTTTCTATAGAAGATCTCACTAAATAATTATAACTTCTTGAAATAAGAATTATAAATTTAAAACATGAAGAAATGTGTCACACTTAATTTTAATCTCAAATATATTATGGTACGGTGTCATGGTTTTATGATTTTTGGCATTGGTATTCCACATCATAACATCATGTAGTGCATTTGGAGTTAAAGAGTTAATGCTCCAGCTCCGTGGATCATTGATAGTTATGGGTATACCTGTATAGAAGAGAAGAAGAACTCCATTCCCCAGAGGACTTTGTGATGCTTTGCGTTTTTACATGTTTATGCTCAGAGGGAAAGAAAAAAACTGTCTGCGGTCACGGGACACTCTCTTTCCTTTGGGATGGACTCAGCAGTGGGTGCTCGCTGCCGTCTGCCTTCAGCGTTAGTGTAAGGCCTTCGGTTTATCGGACACTCTCTCTTGCTCATTTTTTTTAATTATTAGCTTCAATTCCAATTATATTATATTATATTGTGTTATTTTGCTTTCTGATATCTTATTTACTAAATTAGCTTTCCTCCTCAGAGCATTACCGCTGTTTTGTTTTTAGGCCCATCTCCCTTTTCCCTTTCCCCCTTTCCCCTTTCCCTGGGCGTGGGTCCGTGGGTCCCCTGCACCAACTGTCGCGGAACCGGGCCGAACCTGCCCGTAAACCGTTAACATATGGTAACTTCTGTGACTCCATGTAAGTAATTTGATACACCAATATAAACAAATGAAAATGAAAATGAAAATGAAAATGAAAATGAAAATGAAAATGAAAATGAAAATGAAAATGAAAATGAAAATGAAAATGAAAATGAAAATGAAGATGAAAATAATGAAAATGAAAATCAGACCAGCATATGGTCAGTGCTTACAGACATGTGGAATGTCAGTTGTATTAGTAATTTTTCTGCTGTGCCCCTAATTGACTATGTTTTGCCCATGTAGCATGTAGTATCTTTAAATCTGGGTATCTCAATGTACTTTAAGAAAAACTCATGGATGATGTTTCACAACAAGTCTATTGAGTAAGTATTACTGTTATTTGTCATCTATTGAAGGTTACAGCAGATTTGTTTTTATTGATTGATATGATATATTGCTTTCTCTCTTGTGTTCAAAAATGAGATGGGTGTCTCTGTTGCCAGTAGGTATGGTATAATGAGCAGTAAAACACATTTTCACATTTTTCTTTTCTATGTTTAGACAACAAGAACTGGTAATGTGCTCTCCTATTATGCACAGGAGAATGCCACACATGAATAGCTGAGAAGCAGGCCCAAGGAAGTACGTTTAGGAACTTTTTAAATGTCTTTCTTCTAGGCCTAACTTTCCCTTGTCCCGGCCATGACATCTGCATTCCTGCCTTATTTTTCTGTTACCTCTCACATGGTATCTAAATAAGCCTTAAGAACAGCAGAAGGTTGTGACCTCTCTCTAGCTACCAACAGCAACATTTACATAAAAATCACAGCCTATGTCAGCCTGAAGACATGAAGACAATAATTTTCTAACCGCTCTCTCCTGCAGATTATGTACTGGTTTGCTACAGAGGCATTAAGCTTAGAAACAACTCTATAATAAATGGATGGTGACAGAAGAGCAGGACTAGTTTACACTTAATGTTAAAGGTGGAAGTGTCATCTGTCAGCAGTGAACACAATCCAGTTTCCCCTTAAGCACAGTGATTTCAGCAGGTCTGGTGCACACGTCAAAGCGAGCAGCTTTTGAAAATGCAATACTGTTTCCCTCACAGCTCTTTGTTTTGTAAATGAGTAGATTCACCAAATCATGAAAGACTACTGCTTCAGCAAGGAAAAGGATGAAAAGTCAACTCAGCTTGTACCATTGCTACAGCATAATTAGTCTGGTTGTCTTCTCTGAATTGTCTTAAGGAGTCAGCTACATATAAAGTAAGCCCAGGCTCACTCACTATAACAGATGCTACAACATATGCATGGTATGATCAGACTCCACATGCTGATTTCTTGTGAAATCACTCCTCATACATGGATGCTCTATGTATTAAACTCAGCACACAAAAAAAAACTGCCATAGAAACCATTAGGAGATTTCTCTCTATACAGGATCAAGTTTATTCTTTAACTCTGTCGGATGGGCTGATCCCAGCCTTTTGCAAAGCCCAACGGCTGCTCTTTCACTTGAAACAGTTTAATAAGTGAAGAAAAGACAGGCAAAAGATGGACAATTATAGAATCATAAAATGGCTTGGGTTAGAAGGAACCTCAAGGATTATCAGATTCCAACCCCCCATCACAGGCAAGGCTGCCAACCACTAGATCAAGTAGTACATCCCATGCAATAACCCCATGCAATGCTATAGGCTTGGGGCAGAATGGCTTGAAGAATGTAGAGAGGAAAAGGACCTGGGGGTGTTGGTTGATGCTCAGCTTAGCATGAGCCGGCAGTGTGCCCAGGTGGCTAAGAAGGCCAACAGCATCCTGGCCTGTATTAGAAATAGTGTAGCCAGCAGGAGCAGGGAGGTGATCATCCCCCTGTACTCAGCTCTGGTACGGCCGTACCTCGAGTACTGTGTTCAGTTTTGGGCCCCTCACTACAAGAAGGACATTGAGGCCCTGGAGCGTGTTCAGAGAAGGGCAACAAAACTGGTGAGGGGTCTGGAGCACAAGTCTTATGAGGAGCAGCTGAGGGAGCTGGGATTTTTTAGTCTGGAGAAAAGGAGGCTCAGAGGAGACCTTATTGCACTCTACCACTTCCTGAAGGGAGGTTGTGGTGAGGAGGGGGTGGGCCTCTTCTCCCTGATAAATAATGACAGGACGAGAGGGAATGGCCAGAAGTTGTGCCGGGGAAGATTTAGATTAGACCTGAGGAAACATTTTTTCTCTGAAAGAGTGGTCAGGCACTGGAATGGCCTGCCTAGGGAGGTGGTTGAGGCACCATCCCTAGCGCTGTTCAAGAAGCGTTTAGATGAAGTGCTAAGGGATTCGATTTAGTAGTCCAGTGGGTAAGGATGGTGATAGGAGGATGGTTGGACTAGATCTTGTAGGTCCTTTCCAACCTAATGAACCTATGAACCTATGAACCTATGAACCTATGAACCTATGAACCTATGAACCTATGAACCTATGAACCTATGAACCTATGAATCAGGTTGCCCAGGTCCCCATCCAGCTTGGCTTTGAACATATCCAAGTATAGGGGCATCCACAACCACTCTGGGAAGCCTTTGACAGCACATCATCACCCTCAGTGAAATCCTCCCCTTGACATTTAATCTAAATCTTCTCTCCTTCAGTTTAAAAACATTACCCCTTGTCCAATCTCTATCTACCCATGTAAAAAGTTGATTTCTCCCATGTTTATAATCTTAATCTTTAAATACTGGAAAGCCTTAATGATGTTTCCCAGCAGTCTCTCCTTTCTTTCTTTAGACTGAACATACTCAGCTCCCTCAATCCTGTCTTCATAGGAAAGGTACTCCTGCTCTCCAATCATCTTCATGTCCCTCCTCTAGACCCTCTTCAAAAGCTCAGTATCAAATGCTGTAACAAACGCAACCCTTCATTGTTTCCCACAAGTAAGAAGATGCCCAGCCAATCTTGCAGCAATGGTTACCTTGCAAACCAAGTCCATCCCAAACAGACCCAGTACACTACCATATTAATGTGTGCACAAATTTATGCATTTCACATCCCAGTTGTGACAGCACGCAATAAGTTGCCAATAGAAAGAAGAAGAAGATAGTCTTAAATGTCTTGATAGCTTTGCTCAGTGTAAAGTCAAGGTCCATGCCCATCATCATCATCTGTACTTGGTCTCAAAGTACTTTATTTCTGTAACAATACTCCCACCCAGCTAGACTGATGATCTCTTAATTTTCCACTCCATTCCTTGAAATTTCATCCTCTTTTGAGTAACAACTTGAAAAGGTCTTCACCCTTGTTTGGTTGAAGATTCTAGTCTGGCTGTTGATACTAGAATGATGAATGATGATGAATGATTCTAGAAATAAATTCAGTAAAAAGACAAAGGAAACAGTGAGCCAAAGCCCACTTACTTGAGTAGAATAATTCCCACTGAAGTACATGGCTGTTATTCAGACATGATGCTGGCCTTACATCATCAGATTTAAAGCAGAGTTAAAACTTCAAGAAATCACTTACTGATAATCAGAAATACTCATTAACTTGTCTTTGAACACAGAAAAATATCTTAAACACAAAATATTACAAAGCTTTTTATGTGTGGTGTTTTTTTTAAACATCTTTGTAGAGTTTTTCCTAAATTATTCCATAAAGATACTTTTTTAAAGTTTAAACCAATACAGGAATTTATAATGTGAGTGTATATAAACATAGGGAAATACATGTGGTGTTTAAAATCAATGTGCTCTTTTATGGGATGAATTTATTTCCAGTTTGCACAGAAATCAGCTTAGATTGGTTTCTTAATACCAGATCTGTTAATACCACATATGCCATATTTTTACAAGTCTATAGAAGTATTTTTTCTTTAAAAAAAAGAGAATTAATTGAATATTTCTGATAAAAAATACACGATTTACAAAGTCAACAGCCATTGAATCCACAAAAAGGGCTTCGCCACAGTAGTTCAAGACATCACAGCAGGAGTATTGCTTTTTCAGGAAGTGCAGAAGAATCAAATGCAGCAACTAACAGAGCTGTGAGTGTGACTTCAGATTTGGCTCTGATAATAAGGATTGTAGAGTTGTGGTTCTGAGAGTCTCTTTTAACATGTTTTCCACTTTGTTGACAGAGCCTCAGCACATACACTGCAGACTGGAAGTGACAGATGGATGTTAAATCTTTAATGGTGGTCTAGTGAGAGAGTAATAACTTTGGAAAAGGAAGCTCTTGCCTCAAGGTGTTGAAATGAGGATATTTAAGAGATCGACTGAGCTATACAAAAGCTAAAGCAAAGTTCAAAATGGAAGCAAAAACTAAAGGGCAAATCGTTCTAACAAAAAAAAAACAAAAAAACACCTGATTTAATTGAAGTACCATTTAAGGTCAGAGAGCACAAGCTAATCTACAAGGAATTCACAGGGAAGCAAACAAAAACAGGGGCAATAACATATGGCAGTATTTCTATGGCCATTGTCTTTCCAGCAGACAATGATACAAAATCAAGAAATGCTTGAAACACTTAAAAAACAGTTCATATTTTAACTGTAAGTCTGGTTGTCACAACTGATTACCTGGGGCCAACACTTTGTTTCTGATAGCATCACTAGAGAGCTTAATGTCATCTCCTGGTCTGGAGAATGAAACTAGTGTTTTTTCTGTGGAGACCAGCTTCAAGGCAGGTAAGACTGCACTGGGCAAGGGATCTAAAGTGAAAAAAGGCCAATCAAAAAGCTCTTTTTAGGGCTTCTTTTGAAGCTAGCAAAAGCACTCCGCCTGTGCTGGGGAGCTGGCAGCTTGTGGGCAGGCTGTTGAGCTAGCAGGGGTGGAGCTGGCACTGCCCATCCCTTGACCTTGACCCTTGGTTGCTAGGCTAAAAGCAGCCCTAGGGAGCTACATGGTACACCAGGTGAGAAAGGAGTGTTGCTGCCTGCTGTCAACAGGGAGGGAGAAGTCAGAGTGTGAGCACAGCCCACACTGCCCATACAGTGCTGCAGCAGCAGGTGTGGGAGGTGGGTGGAGTGGCAGAGTATATAAGTGTTGTCTCTCCTTTGTTTAGGAGACCAGCTCTCTTACTGGTAGTGTTTGAGACTTTAGGTTTAAATGTGGTCTCCACTAGACAGAGGGCTTAGCCCAAGAAGACTATGATGACTCAGACAAAGGGCTTACCTAGAAATGTGACAATACAGGTCTCTGGCTGCAGGGAGTGTCTGAGCCTGCTGCTGCTGGGGAAGGTGCCCAGGATTCCACCTACACGAGGTGCAAGCAGGTGGATGAGCTGCTCAGCCTAGTAGTGGAGCTCAAGGAGGAGGTGGAGAGACAAAGCTACCAGGGAGTCTGAGTGGGATATTGACTGGTGGAGTGACTCTCTGGCAGGTTAGAGGGAAGGGTGCCAAGGAGATACCCTCAGAAAAGTGATGGACCCCTTGCCCTGTCACAGTCAGACAGATCTGACATGTGAGGAAGGTTGGAAGAGAGTCCCAGCTTGGCATGAAGGATGTACCTCTTGCCTGTCTACCCCACTTTGCTAGGTCCCCCTAAGGAATAGGTTTGGGGTGCTGGAAACTGATGAGGAGGTGAGCGGGCACTATGGTGAGGCAGTCGTCCCCACGCCTTGAGTCTGTTTCTGCCAGAAAAGACAGAGGGGTAACTGTAGTAGGCAATTCCCTTCTCAGGGGAAAGGATAGCCCCATATGACCCGACTTTTAAGGAGATGTACTGCCTCCCTGGGGCCTGGGTCAGGGTTGTCACCAAAAAACTTCCAGGTCTGGTTCATTCTTCTGATTGTTATCCGCTATTGATAGTTCAGGCAGGCAGTGATGAAATTGCTCAGGGTAGCCTGCAAGCTTTCAAAAGAGAGTTAGGGGTTTAGGGAGGCTGGTTGAGGGAGTGGAAGCACAAGTCATGTTTTCCTCTCTCCCTTCTGGGGTGGTGAGGAATACAAAGTGGTCTAGAAAAACTCAGGCTCTGAATAAATGGCCTGAGTCTGTTCAGCCTTGAAAAAAGAAGACTCAGAGGGGATCTGATCCACATCTATAAATATCTAAGGTGCAGGAGGCAAAGGGATGAGGCCAGACTCTTTTCCACAGTGTGTGGTGATAGGACACAGGGGAGTGGCCGCAGACTGAAGCATAGAAAGTTCCACACTAATGTGCATGAGAACTTCTTCACAGTGAGAGTGACGGAGCAGTGGCACAGCTGCACAGAGAGGTGGTGGAGTCTCCTTCTCTGGAGACGTTCCAGACCCGCCTGGACGCCTACCTGTGCAACCTGGGCTAGGGAGCTGCTTTGGCAGGGGGTTGGATGAGATGATCTCTAGAGGTCCCTTCCAACCTCTACAATTCTGTGATTCTGAAACTTGCCAGAGTCCAATGAATGTTCTTCATCTAACCTGTGTCTTTGAATGAACTTTAGTTTGGTAAGTATAATGAAGACACTACCAGTCTCATGCTCTAGAAGTATGTCCAAGAGGAAGGAAAATGCATAAAGTGAGCATCTGTCTGAGGCTTGAATGTCGGTCAGGCTTATCAACTCTTGCTGAGTTCCTTTCAGACACACAGAAAACAAAGTATTCATCCCAGAGCATTATTTTTTAATTCAGGTGACAAACTAAGAAAAAAAATTCCTTAAAATTTTACATAATCTGTGCTTTCTTCCACATTACTTCTTTTACTTGGAAGGCTTTTCTGAGCTGGTAATCAATTGCACATGCCTCTTTTATACTTATTCTCAACTGTCAATTACAGTTTATCACCAAGAAAAGATGTATGGGCAGAATGGATATAAAATTAATACTACTCTCTAGAGGAGTGTATGCCCCCAGCTGAGTCCAGTTGAGTGACCTAGCATCACTTTTGTCTTTTTTTTTCTCTCTTCTTTCCATTTCTGATTTTTTCTTGTCCATGCCTATTATTTCTGTCATAATTAGATTATAGTCTGGTAGGAAGAGTAAGAATCTACAGTTACCTATGTGTCATTTCTAGAACCTGGAATCTAAATAATAAATATCCACCAAATCCAATGCTTTAGGGGCATAGTCAAACATAGAACATCTGTGACCTTAAGTGAGGCTTGGGCAAATTAATTCAAAATAGGTAAGGGATACTATTGTTTTTGGTCAGAGCAGGACTTGCCATATTTCTGTGAAAACTAGGGATCTTACCATGAAAATGGAATTTGTAGTACTTATTTTTAAAATTACAATATTTCTATTGCTGATATAGAGCTATGGTAGAGCTCCTATATCTGATTCTTAAATTTGTATACAGATAATCTCCAGATAGTCTCAATCTGATTGGAGGCTTCCCCTGTCCCCAGGGACACCACACCTAGATCAGGTTGCCCAGGGTCTGATCCAACCTCACCTTGAAAGTCTCCAAGGATGAAGCATCCACCACATCTCAGTGCAACCTGTTCCAGTGCCTCTCCACCCTCAGTGCAAAAGACTTTTTCCTTATATCTAACCTAAATCAACCCTCTTTAAGCATGAAGCCATTTCCCCTTGTTCTGTCACAACATACTGTGCTAAAGAGTCTGTCCCCTTTTTCCCTGTAGCTTTCCTTTAGGTATGTAAAGGCCTGTATCAGGTCACCTCACAGCCTTCTCTTCTCCAGGCTGAACAGCTCCAGCTCTCTCAGCTAGTCCTCATAGGAGAGGTTCCATCCTTGGATCATTTCTCTGGATGTGCTCCAACAGGCCTATGTCTTTCCTGTACTAAGGACACCACATCTGGATGCAACACTTCAGGTGAGGCTTCATCAGCACAGAATGAAGGGGCAGGATCACCTCCCTCATCCTGCTGGTCATGCTGCTTTTGAGGCAGCCCAGGATACAATTGGCTTTCTGGGCTATGAGGGCATCTTGCTGGCTCATATCCAGCTTCCCATCCACTGATATCCACAAAGTTTTTTCAGCAGGGCTGAACTTAATTCTTTCATCCTTCAGCTTGTACTGACTGTGGGTGTTGCATCGACCAAGGTGTAAGACCTTGCGTTTGGATTTGTCATGAGGTTCACCTTGGCCCACTGCTGAAGACTACCTAGGTCCCTCTGGAATAGCAGATGTAGTAGAAGTTCTCAGCTATCTCAAACATTCGTATCTGTACAATCCCAAATGTGCATTTCCCAGGAGAAAGGAATTAAGGGGCCTATGGTCCCCCATGAATACTGTCTCATGTAACAAATGATCTAAAATAACTTGATTTCTTTGTTTCAGTTTTAGATTGCCTTGGGACCAAGGCTATGCCTACTCTTAGTTTCCCATTGACTTTCTGAAGGTCATGGTTTTATGATTTTTGGTATTGGTATTGCACATCATAACATCATGTAGTGCATTGAGAATTAATGCTGAAGCATTAAGAGTTAATGCTCCAGCTCTGTGGATCATCGATAGTTATTTGTATACCTGTCTCAGAAGAGAAGAAGAACATTCCCCAGAGAACTTTGTGTTGCTTTGTATTTTTATGTTTTTCCACTCAGAGGGAAAGATAAAAACTGTTTGCATGTTCTCATGTTTGCATGAGACACTTTCTTTCCTTTGGGTTTGACTCAGCACTGGGTGCTCACTGCTGTCTCACCTTCAGTGTTTAGCGTAAGGCCTTCGGTTTATTGGACACTCGCTCATTTTATTTGATTTATTAGCTTTAATTCCAATTATGTTGTATTATATTGTGTTATTTTGCTTTCTGATGTCTTATTTAGGAAATTAGCTTTCCTCCTCAAATTGTTGCCATTTTGTTTCATGGCCCATCTCCCTTTTCCCCCTTTCCTGGGGCATGAGTCTGTGGGTTCCCTACACTAATCATCACAGAACCAGGTCTAACCAGCCCTAAACCATCAACATTGAACAAATATCATCAAATGTTTGTTGTTGTAGACATCCCTACCAATGAAGTTGGAGGCAAGGAAATGCTTGTTTGAAAGTGGAAACTGGCTTCTGGATTGTCACTGATTAGGTCATTCTAGCAAAGGGGATTTGTGAGACATGTGCTGTGATAGTGACATTTATTTAAATGTATGCTGATTTCTATCTGACTTCAAGTATTCATGAGCCAACAGAGACTGGTTTCTTCTCAACAATTCCAAATTTTATTGCTGTCATATTTGTACAATGGAATTATGGTTCAGGTGACGGTTCTCTGGAGATGTAGTCCTGGAAGGCTTATCAAGAAGTCTGATATATCAATTTTCTGGCCATTTGCAAACACAAAGTGATTCTTGTGCTAAATATGGGTAAGAATCCTTGCATGAATCATTTGAATAAAATTGTTACATGACTGAATATTATAGTGTTCTATTAACTCTTCTACTCACTCTTATGGGATTTTTATTTCCATAAACAATCAAGCTTTAGGAATCCATGTGGAAAGCTTTACCTTGCTTTTTTAAGGACACAGCTTCATCATAGTATTCATGATGAGTAAGAAATCTAGGGTAGGCCACTCAGAGAAAAGCAATGAATGTTGAGGAGATTTTTCCAGGGAGGCTAACTCCTCCCTGGACATACTATCAAAAGGTTCACAATCCCTTTTTTTTTTTTTTCTTTTTTTTTCCTTTCCCCTGCAGTCCCAGCTGCTGGAATTGAGAATTATAGGAACACGTGTGAATCTCACCTTTCAATTAAAAAAAAAAATCCTAGAAATCATGATTACAGAAAAACTGTGAAATTGGAACTATGTTACTTCTCAGGACTTAAAGAATCTGAAAGAAATGCAGAGAATAAAGCATTTGTTTGTTTAAATCTTAAAGTATTTAATCCTCCCTATTACTTATACAAGAATGACTCGTTGATTTTTAACTTGCAAAATTAGTAACACATTTTCAAAAACAGAGTTTTGAATATCAGAAGTTACTTAGGCATTACATCTATATGCATTCAGTCTCAATGTCTCAAATGCTTTTTTGTCTCTGGGTTACCTTGGCAAAAGTCCTCCTTTTGCTATTGATTTACATAGGAGATTTGTATCTAAGTCTTCAGGACTAGTCTGAAAACATGGAAGCTATAGAACGCTTCTGTATTGTTCTGCTACTTTATTCACTTTTAACCCCTCAGTTCTCCAATCCAGTAGTTATCTACAGAGAGAGTCACATATCAAAGGGTCATTGTGCTCTGAGGAAGTGGAAACTCTTTGATCGTTTGAGAGTTGTTTTTTTTTTTTTTTTCTGGCAGCACTGGCTACCTTCCCTCTCCCATGTTCCCCTGTATACACATTCAGTTTAGTCCAAGCAGATGTTAACTAGTGCATCTGTCACTTTCCTTCTCAAATGACTTGCAGGACCACATCTTCTCAGTATGTACTAGACACCTCTGAAAGCTCTTTGCTTCTCCACTTCTTCCTGCTGTATGTTTTCATCCTTGTTCACCTATTTCCTATGCACGCCTCTGGCTCATCTTTTTTTATCTGCTTAATCTTGCTTTCTTATATACCTACTCTAAACTGCCATTGTTCTTTCACTCCCTATTTATTTTCATTTTTCAAAAGTGTTGGGGAAGTAAGTTTAACATCTGATATTTGTATGAAAGGATGGGAGATGAAGTGATTTGTCCACCGTCACAGAGTATCTGTGGCAGAAAGGTGAATAAATTTTAGGTCTCTGTGATTCAACATATCCATAAAGAAATCTAATTTGAAGGATTTATTTTAAACACTGATTCAAAGTTTGAGTCCAAATGAAAGCGGTTCCAATTACAGGGCTGCTTTTATCTGCTAGTTCCATCTTAGTACTGTTAGGCACATGGGCTCTGTCTAGACTTCCCAGGTGGGGCATACCGCAGTGCCTGCCTGACTCATATGCCTGGCTTTTCTTTCCATGGGTCTTGCTCACAACACACCCAGGCCCATAAGCTGAAGGGTGTAATACAGATACAAACATACAGGGGTGAGTGCCAAAGCTCAAGATGCTGAAGTACTGTCTCTGAAAAGAACGGAGCTCTCAAGGACTTCATCTGTGTCAGTCTAATCATCAAAATAAAATCTTTTTTCCCTTAGGAAGAAATGCTTTTTTGAAACATAATAGTACATTTCTGTTAAGTCAAACCACCAGCTTACCTGAGGTTTTATTGGTATGGCTTTTAGTTGCAGCTAGGTATTTGCTTATATCAATTTTCTTAACAGAGTGATAAACAGAGTTGTTTACATGTGCCCCTCAAACCAAAATCTGATGTTTTGCTTTCAGCTATACTCCAAGCCATAATGTCATTATCCTTGGCACAGAACTACTAGAAAATTTTGTCAGCCTGTCCACAAAAAATTAGCTCTGCAATACCATTGAATTCTAGGTGCTAATCCAGTGCTTTGGACTGACACAGGGTATCTCTGTTCTCAAAGCCACCAGCGAAAACTCTTTTAGAAAAACAACAACAACACAGGTTTATGATTCACTTTCAGACTTTGTTCACCTAAATGACTTGTTTGTGCACTATGGAAGGGAAAACAAGATTCCAGAAACTTGCACACACAGCACATCCTTGTTTATGCCTTTTAACTATACAATAAATTCACACATAAATATGTAAGGGGAGGGTCAGGCAAACTTTCAGTGAGGCTTTTCAAGTTAACTGCCTTCTACAGTAAAGAAGAGCAGCCTATTAAAAATGAAGATCTAATATTTGAATTTAATATTAAGTTGTGTAACAGAGGGGAAGTGTGTTTTTTTTTCAGCTTTGTTTTTATTTTTAAAGCATGAAGCCTGAAAGAATAAGAAGAGCCAGGAAATTAAGACACTGTTTTTCTTCTGTGATTTCTAATTTAAGGAAACTGTAAGCTTACTAAAGTTTCAAAAGATGTTGTAATATCTTTTTATCTTCAATTTTCTACCTATTGTGTAAAAAAACATCCTCCGGTTCACACCAAGGTGTCCTGTTAATCTGTAGATTAATTCTTTAATTCAGGTTAGTTCTTCATTGTATTCCTTCTCCCTCTGTCATGTCTTTGGATCTATATTATATAACACTTTAATGAGCAATATCCACTCACTCAAAGAGAATGGGTACCAGAAAATGTGAGTAAGGATGTACAAGAGATTAAAATATAGACTAGGAAATTAGAGAAGTTGAACTGTGCCACATGGCAAATCTCTTAGGGTACTTCCTGTTAAGTCAAAGGAATTCTGTCAGGGAACACCCCCCCCCTCAAAAAAAAAAAAAGAAAGAAAGAAAGAAAACCCGGTAGCTCTTGGCATGTTTTCAAGTACAAATGGGTAAACTTCACAGGGTTCTTGTTATTTATATTATGGTAATATCCAGATATTCCAACTTGCAGATATAATTGTTTCTTGTCCTAAAAGAGGATAACTTGAGTCGAAGGAAAGTCGCAGCATGCTTCTAGGGATGCATTATGAGTTCTTTGAGGACTTTTACAGAAATAAAATAAAAATATAGAAGTGGAAGAATAAGATATGCTTGAGAATCAGTCTGAAGGAATAATAGTATAAATATACAGTCTTTACAGAAGTCTTAATTTTCAAGGCTCATCAAGCATCAGGAAACATAAGAGGCAGGGAAAAATGTTCAGTCTCCAGTAGACATAGGAACACATAACTCCATTAATGGAGCAAAAAGTAGGCAATATAGTGAATGCTTCCATTTTATTCCTTGTCACACACAAAAAAAGAGAGATAGTCATCAAGTATGAAAAAAATCATTTTAATGAAGGGGTAGGAGTAGAGGACAGAACAGAAAGAACAGCAGGAGTTGCTCCAAAAGACTGAAGAAAGACAAGCAGAGAATGAGCTACTGAGAAGTGCAAGAAATGTAGATGAAAACAGTTCAGTCAGCTTGCTTTGATACCTCTGAAATATCAGAATACGTTACTGGACAATTTATTTGTAGAGGTTTCAAAACAATCAAGTGACAAACCAATATCAATTTGATATTACAGATTGCAACGCATGAGTCTAATTTCCTTCTTTACCCAGACAGCTGGCCTATTGGATAAAGAATTAATTCAAAATTAATTACAGGACATGTTATATGAGATTTACTTTTACTTTAAATTCAATCTACCCTACATGGTATCCTCAGATGAAAATTGGGATATGTGGCTTTGATTAATACTGTCACCATGCTGGTGCAACTGCTTGAGAAAAAACAGACTTTCAGGTAGTTACAAATTATTTCCTAGTCAAACAATTATTTCAGGTAGTTACAAATTATTTCCTAGTCAAACAACTCAATTGTCTCAAAGACATTGAAGTAGGGCCCTTCTGTTCCTAGCTATATTCAGTATTTTAATGTTCTGCCTTGTGCAGATGCCCAAGTTTCTCATCTAGTCATTTTTTCTGTCTAGTAAAGTAGGTCTTCTAAAGTAAGCTGCATCACTGAAATGAAAAAGGTGAACTACCTGAAACATCTCATGAACAAGACCATGACCAGTTAGGCAGAGAGGATCTTCTTACAGATATTCTCAAAGGCATCTATTTTTCTTCACTGGCTAGTGGAAACAAAGATACGTATTTTAGGAGGATATAAGTTACTAAACTTATAAATCAAGAAAGCTGGATTCAATCCTTTAACAATGAAATCAAGTACAAATCTACATTCTCTATGATTTTTTAGGTATCTTCAAAAGTGAGAATATTGCAGAGCAATTTGGAGAATAGAAGTTAATTTATTAATTCCATAAAGCAGAATTCAATAAATACACATGTACAGAATACTCAGAAAAAACAAAACTACCTTCCACAAATATAAAATAAGAAGCCTGATGAGTTCTTATGATGCAAAAAGGGGGAAAAAAGTGATTCATTAATTGAATATATGACATTTAGAAAAGATAGCCCTTATTCAGGGTGATGATTTAGTAGTTTAGTGGGTAGGGATGGTGATAGGAGGTTGGACTAGATGATCTTGTAGGTCCTTTCCAACCTAATGTATGAATCTATGATACGTGTTGAACAGGAGGCAAGACCTTATAGTTGTGTTGGTGTAGATCTGTAGGCAACAGTATCATAGAATCACTTAGGTTGAAAAGCTACAATTATATTTAAATTGGAATGATTCTCTATTTATCCCTATACTTTAATAAATACTTGTCCCCATCGTTTAAGAAAAATGGGTACAAATGGGAAAGATTACAGTGCTAAGTTACGATGCTAATACTTGGTCTAGTGAGAGGAAAAGGAGAGATTGAGAGGAGTGGGTGATATTCTGCTTTGTTTTTCTGTGCTCCTAAGAGTTGAACTTTTCTGTCCAGATGTGTCAAGTGGGATCAAGAAATAACAAAAGTTATAATGACCCTGTCACTCAATTGTTTGCTTTATGAATCTATATGTAGGATGGAAAAACAAGAAGAAATAAGATTAAATTACCGTAAGACAGGTTGAAAATTAAATTATTTGCAACTATAAAGGATCAGCAGGCAAGTTCTTCAATCTTCTCCAGTAGATGATGTTAGTGACCAGATAGAACATACGTTCAGGAGTGTTTGGGTATTAGCTGCTCCAAAAGTAATCTAAAAGACTTGTTTATACTTCTGTACTCTTTGGTACAATAAATACACTAGCAGTAATAAAGTTCATAAGTTCATAAGTTCATAAGGTTGGAAAGGACCTATAAGATCATCTAGTCCAACCATCCTCCTATCACTATCTCTACCCAACTACTAAATTAAGTCCTTAAGCACCTCATCTAAACGCTTCTTGAACAGCGCTAGGGATGGTGCCTCAACCACCTCCCTAGGCAGGCCATTCCAGTGCCTGACCACTCTTTCAGAAAAGAAATGCTTCCTGAGGTCTAATCTAAATCTTCCCTGGCGCAACTTGTGGCCATTCCCTCTCGTCCTGTCATTACTTATCAGGGAGAAGAGGCCTACCCCCTCCTCACCACAACCCCCCTTCAGGAAGCGGTAGAGTGCTATAAGGTCACCTCTGAGCCTCCTCTTCTCCAGACTAAACAATCCCAGCTCCCTCAGCCGCTCCTCATAAGACTTGTGCTCCAGGCCCCTCACCAGTTTTGTTGCCCTTCTCTGAACACGCTCCAGGGCCTCAATGTCCTTCTTGTAGTGAGGGGCCCAAAAAGGTTATGAATCAAAAGCTTCACTATTCCCATTTGATAGAAGAGAAACTGAGATATACAAATAGTAAGTAACTTGCATGTGACCAAATAGGAAGTCCAGGGAAAAGAGCCAGGGATGAAATACAAATCTCTTAAGACACAGTCTGGAATTGGACCACAAAACCACCTTCTCTCTGGCCTTTCTATTCAATTCAGGTAGGTGTTCAAGTATCTGGATGTTTATCAGGAGCCTGTCAATAGGGATCTTCAGCCCATCCCTTTGTACAACAGGCCCTAGCTTCCCTTTCTCACAGAAGAGCTGGCAAGTCCTGTTTCTGCCCGTAACCCATGACCCTTGTTAGCTGTTCAAATGAAAAGGCTCATTGTCATCTTTTGGACCATTTTAGCCCCAAGGTACTTTTCAGGTAAGAAGCAGGGGGGATAGGGGGGACATACTTGCAGCAGATCCATCAGTACACTGGTGTAGGCAGTCTGGACCCCAGTGTACAGAACATGCTCTGCTCATGTTACAGGTAGTCTTTGTGAGATTTAAAAATCTGTGCCTGTCAGAAACTTCCTGCTCAGACAAAAGCTAACTCAGTTTTGTAAGAAGGTGTTAAATGTACACGGAAAAATTAAGCTTTTCCAAGAAGCCGGCAGTGATTACATTTGCTAAATCTGCAGTCATTTTCCAGTAACAAATAAATAATCAAAGACAGCACATTCTTGTGAAGAAATAATAATGTTGAACTAAAGGAGGCAGTTGCCATTTCAAATCAATAAAATGTAGTGCTTGTATTTTCATGTTAAATAAAAAACAAAGACTTGCCCAAAGAAAGCAACAGCTAAGCTGTTTGTTTTTATACTCACTTGGATCCTCAGATCTCTTCCAAACAGACTTGTGGGTAAACAGGTTTGTTTATGAAAAATCTGCTCATTACTGCATTAGCTGTATCTACAGTATTTTCATTTCAGATGGAATTGCTCTTCAAACATTTGCTTGTTTAACATTAGGGGGGGGAGATACACAGCTTAATGAGTGAAACCAAAGAACTGAAGTGACATAAGTGGGGTTCTCAAGTAATGCTTCCAAATCTTTAGGTTCATCCTGAAGGGATTCATTTTAAAAACCCACTAACAAAGATTCAATAAACACTTAATATGTAAAGCTTTTTTTTGTCTTCCTGCTTTCTGTTGTGTTTGACATTATTCCAAATTAACGTTGCTAATACTGCTTACACAGGGTTCCCAAGAACTGGTGAAGAACACCTTTAAATAGCATCCTTCTTCCCACCTGTTTTCCAAAAAACTCCATTAGTTTCAATGCACACAACTCCTCCGTATAAATTAGCCCTTTCTCTGTGTCATGTTTGTGGGAAAGAGACAGTTCCTAAATTTAAATATTTTGATATGTTTTCTGCATCCATATTTTGGTGTACCCTGCCACTTTACATCCAGGGTAAATACTAAAATATGTTTTGCATAACGGTTCTGCATTTTTGCTTTCTGTCCTCTCTGGTAAAGCAGTTAATTGGGCAGAAGTAGAGAGACTTGGCAGACAATAGTACACAGCCATCTAAACCCAATTGACAACTGTATTAATAGACTTTTTAAAAAACGTGTTACACATCACTGTCCTTGACATAGAACAGCTGTATCCAGACAGAGGAACACTGAAAAAAATACCACCTGGCAAATGATATATTCTTTATGGATAACGACTGTTCTTTGGAAGACCAGAGATGTCCACTTTTTTCTGCTTTGTTGGAGATTGATGGTCACACCTTGAATGAGACTGTACTTTTAAATTGGAAAGCATCTTATTCAGTTAATGAATACCCTCATCCTCAGGCATGGGGATGATTAGAATTAAAAGTCAGAGGATGCTATTCAGTTAAGTTCTCTGTATAACCAGTATAGTTCCAGGAGGTTGCTGTTTTCTGTATTTTTTTTTCCCTCAGTGGACATCATTTTTTACCTCACTTGGTAAGAAATCTTCCTTCTTGCAAAGAGATTATCACAAATTATCCTTGTCCCATGGGATATTTCTCATCAGTAATAATGAGAAAAGTGAAGATGATTAAAATATTGCTAAGAAGAATGTTAGATTGGTCTAAATGACAAAGTGGTTCATGGTTTCTTATGAAGGACTTTTCATAACAGAAGGCCTACAGATTTTAACTCAGGACAAGTTGTCTATGCAGACTGCAGTGATCAACTTTAGTGAAAGAAAGGTTAGGCTTATATTCTATTTTATGAATTCCATAGACATCTGCTGACTATGAGCAGAAGATAATCATGACCAAAATGTCCTTATGTTGTGTGAGCCTACAGAAAATCCTCTTTCCTTGTGCATAATGAGGACCCCCATTATTATTTCACCCTTTCTTCTTGCCTTTCTTATTTCCCTACCCTTAGGGAACATTGATATTACTTTTCCTTTTTCTACTGCCCTTACAGTTTGTATTGTATTGACTGTCTGGATCATCTTTTTTTCTCCCTTGCCTTCCATGTGGACTACCAAGCAGGTCCACTAGCTTTGACTTTCTTTTCACTATTCATTTACAAGTCTGTGTCACAGTTTTGTGTATGTTTGTGTGTGTTTCATAGTCCAAACTTTAACTAGAAAGCACTGCCCTCTTTTCAAATAGCAGGGGAGAAAAAGAATCCAGTTTCAGTGCACTAGCTTATCCCTTTTTAGAGCAGTGGTTTATCTAGTGACATGCGTAGTCCATTAAACAGCATTGTAAGTGTTCTCTCATTTTACTTATTTTTTTCCCAGAAGGGCACAAGGAAAGGACTACTCAGAAGAATAATTTCTTTTCCTAGAACTCCAAGGTTTGCCAGTTTCACTGGGGCTGGGTTCTTTCTCTCAGAAATAAATGTATTAGGGGTTATAGGGCCCAGATCCTTAATAACTATAATTAACTGTTCCTGTGATTAATTTGGAATTTAAACCCTATTTATAAACATACAGCTTGTATAGGACAACACTCATGCTGGGACTCACACAAAAGTCACATTAACTAGTATAAAGTTATGACAAGGTTACCACAGGGCCTTGAGAGCATATTTCCCATGTTTGCATGTGAAACAGAAACGTCCAAAATAGAATTCCTGTAAGATTTAAGGTTGCAAACCCACTCATTCCTGCACTTATGCTGGCTTGGCTTTGGTAGCAAAATAATGAGGCCTTCTGTTATTATGTGCTGCATTTTCTAGTCTCTATTAAAAGAGACTTTTGTTTGGTTTTTTTGATTAAGGAAACTGTACTGTAAACTATAGGTTTTTAAATTTTTTATGTTATGTTTCTCATACTGTAAAATCATTTATAGACTGATATTACCACTGTACTTCAATGGAATGGAAAGAAGAGGAGAGGAAAAAGGAGAGGAAAAAAGGAAAAGGAGAGGAAAAAGGAAAGGGAAAGGGAAAGGGAAAGGGGAAAAGGGAAAGGGAAAGGGGAAAGGGAAAGGGAAAGGGGAAAAGGGAA